>NC_137215.1:16688422-18028792 GCF_949987685.1 Ammodytes marinus | reverse complement strand
CTTTGCCCTGTTGTAAGCAAAACACCTCATACAAATCCCCACATTTACAGCAGGTTCTTAAATATATAATTAAATCCTGTAGTGAAGCCACTGCCATCTGCAGGGCCATTCGGTCCACTGCAAAAAAGGGTTATAACTTATTATTGAATATTTTTTATTACAATCTTTGAAAACAAGGTTCCCAGTCCAACTACCAACCAAGTGAAAAGCTGTGCATCACTGTCAATAAAATCTAGACTTAACACAAATGTTAATAGTACCAACAGTGGCTAAAATTATTTAAAACAATTACTAACTTTTTCTTTATAAACTGCAGGAAGTCCACTACTTTTGTACATTATATTTGTCAGCTATAGATTACATTAGTAGGCATTATATTATCATTTTATTTTACTGGACTAACTATACCAAGCTCTTGCGTAACAGTAATGAAATGTGATCCTCCACATCCTGAATAAACTCAAGAAACCAACTTCATATTATGCATATTTAATGGTAGAGTATGACGATATACAAACAATTTTCCAATAAACATTTTTTTAATTCCAAGCAATACTTCCCAGTTTAAACACAAATAATATCCAAACGATATCAATCAAATACTTTCAATAAAACAAGTTCATATTACCAATGTGCTATTGCTGAATCATGATCATTGCTTAAAACCCTGTGTGGTAAAATAGTATTTTGTGGGCAAAGCTTTATTCTCCCAACACCAGGTTGGGCAAATGCTGTGCAGAATGTTGCAATGGGGAGGGACAGTACACAATATTAAGACTAAAGCCGCAACAATCCTATTTCAAATGCAGTCATCGCCTTTAAAAATGATGGAAAATTGTTGATATAAAAGTAACTTGTACAAATGACTGTTTTCAGTACAAACGTTAGTAAAATGCAATTGTGGTGCAAATCAATGCAGTGTCTCTTAAAATGGGTGGAAAAACATTTGCATTGGTGAGGACAGTATGTGCAGACTTGACTTGGGCCAGCTCACCAAAACAGCCATTTCATTTTTTGTAGCAGCTACATTTCCAGTTCAGCATCTAAAATGGATTGAATAACTTGGGAGATATTAAAAACAAAACACATAAATAACACTGAAAATATAGCATACAATGAGGGGGAAATAATTTCCCCTCCAAAAACTATGTTCTAAAAATGGCAGTAGAAAAATAAAAATGGCAATCTCCATTTCCACCGCAATACCAGTATGAACATGAAATGATAAAAATTGTGATTTTTCTTGTATGTCTTTGAAAAGTGATTATATGCATTTAAAAACCAAAGAAAAAAAATCAAGATATCCTAATCAGATCAAGGTTTAGATACAGTGAGGTATTAGCTCCACATTCCTCTGGACCAGCCACATGGATCTATTGAAAGAACTTGAGGCCTGCAACAAGGAAGAACTTCTCCAGGAAGATCTCCGAATCAAGGACGGCAATGTGGGCTGCCCGGCCAATAAGGGAGTTGGCTGTGTTGGGCAGGGCATGAATGACATCGTATCGCACTAGATTACAGTCTTTGTTCTGAAGTACTGGCAGCAGCAGGTTCTCAATCATCTCAGCATATACCGGACCTGGTAAAGACAGGAGATAAACAGTCTCAAAGGGGATAGGTTTGGTCCATTTAATGCTCTTAACTTCAAGTTGTGTTGAGAAGCTTAACATTTGCCAATTCGTATTTAGTCAACTTATTGTACTTTTTTAAAAATCAATTACAAAAGGTACAGAAGTTACACATTAAAGGAGGGACAGAAGCAAGAACCCCATCAATTACCCTTAAAAAGTAGCATCAAAAATAGTTTAGTCACTCTGCCTCTAAACGCACTGTAGACCGTAAATAACAGAGTAACTTCAGGCTAGTGGCTACATCAGTGTTCCAACTAAGAATCTTGCTGCAACTCACCTGTTTGTTTGTCTTTTAATGCTGTTTTGCACATTTCTATTCGAGCAGAATGATAAGGGACGTAGCGGTCCTGTAGTGACCCCACCAGTACTACATTCTTGAAATACTGCAAACCTTCAAAAGATAATCAATAGAAATGTTATCTTGAAGAGTGACTCCATATCCCAGATTCTACATACATAGTACTAACATATGTTTGGTAAAAAAGAAAGGAAAGAAACAAACCAGATTTCTTGCTGAGCTTGTAGAGGAAAGTTTGTCGAGGATCAGAGTGATCACGACACGTCAGCTGCAGCAGTGACCCTGACTTTTTCCACTTCTGCATGAACCATAGGCCTATGAACAAACACTTAACAGTTATTTGACAGGCTCCATCACAGTGACTATATTAAGTGGTAAGACAGAGAGAATATGCCTATAGCAATAGCGACTGAAGGAAGCATTACAAAAATATTTAAAAAGGGTGCTACGAGGAACTCTCTGTTTGTGTTCATTCTTGCACCCCCTTTGGACAAAAGCGGTAGTGTTTTTACAACGCCAACTGTTGTTCCTGGGTGAGCGTATATCTGATGAATGCAATAAGAATGCATTCCTAGCAATGATGGCTTCGTCTGCTGCCACATGTAATTTATGATCATCAGAGGAAAGCTGAGACTGTTTTTAGAAATATTTTAAAGGTCCTCGTAGCACTTTTAAAAAGGTGATATAATGTGCCGTACTTCACCATTAATGTTTTGAAACTTACCTGTGTTGACCAGAGCAGAGCTGTTGTATAATGTACCCAGGTGAGGTCCAGAAAGGGAGAGAAAGGTGTGCAGCCTGCTCAGGTAACATTTAAACCTGGGCCTGGTCAGCACTGATCGAACTATGAGGTTCCCCAAGGAATGACCTACAAAGCTGAACATGAAAAAATATGTACAGACCAACAAAATGTATATCCACCTCCGTCACTTTGTGAAATTAAATGATTATAACAGGACATTTCGCCTATGCAATCTGAGTGATAAAGAGGTCTTTATAATACGGACAACTGGAACTACAGGTAGTTGCTACGATAACAAGTATTTTTTTAAAGCTTTAAATATTTATTTAATATGCAGTTGAGACCACATACTTTAGGTAACGTTTGACTGCAACTTCATTATGCAGAAGAGAGCTTTTTACCTGATCTTTGACACTGTGAGGTTGTATATCTGAATGTACTGGACTATTTCATCCAGCAGCCGGTCGGTCATTGACTCAAAGTCAGCAAAAGTGTCATTCTGTGGACGAAAGAGTATTCAATGAAAAGAAACGACACGTTAAAGGTGTTACATCTCATTGCTTCTGATATCTGATAAAAGCAGTGTCTGCTTATTCACTCACCTGGTTCCTCTCAGACATTAGGAAGTCTATACGAGCACCAGGCAGTCCAAGCTCCAAATAGGTCTTCACCAGTCTCAAGTCTGCACTATTACCTGCATGAATAAAGAAGAGAAAATGAATGAATGCATTTTTTGAATAAGGAGAAAAAGACTATTTTGTATGCACTCTGGAACATAGGGTTCCCTACCGTCCAGGCCGTGGACGCAGACAATGAGATGAATGCCTTCTTCACAGCTTTCATCTTCCTCCAAGCTGAAGTAGGGCACAGTGGAAGCCAGCTCAGGCACCTCACTATACAAGAAGCCGGGTAGCCGTAACTGTTTCATTTCTTCCTTGGCCTTAATGAACCTGCATCATTTGAATGAATTAGACGATGAATATTAGTTTATAATATGTGCAAGTCAGGACGAATATCTGCACTAAGAATAACATGAAGTGGGATTTGTGCAAGGTGACTCACGCTTTCATCTGTGCTGTGGGTGCACATTCATACCACGGCAGGCTAGAGGAATGGAAGGTGGAGGGACAGGGATGTCTTCCCATGCTGGACCCGGCACTGCTGGAGGCTGGGTTGGAGCAGATGGGAGCTTTGGAGAAATCCTTTGTATGGTGGAGGAAGCTAAGGTCGAGCTGCTCAAAGAGAAGACTAGTCTCTAGAGCAGCTGAGTCCCCGACAGCGCTTTGCTCCTCGTCAGCAACGCCGTTCACGAAAGCGTAGCCGTCTCCTTCCTCGTAGTAACCGTTCTCGATCATGTCTTGCTCTGGCTCGTCCTCATCATCCTGAAGCTGAGGTCGTGTCTGGATTCCCAGTGTGATAGCAGATGTTTCTACAGGGCTGATCTCAGACACATCTGTGCTAGAGCGTGAGCCAAAGTAGTTCTCCACCATCCCACGTTTTACCAAGTCAGTGCTACTGGTGGCGGAGTTACTGGAGGGGCAGGCAGTATGGGGTTCACTGCGGGATTCTTTAACGGCCCCAGAGCCAGCTGCTACTCCCTCTAGTCCAAGTTCGGCAATGCCAGATAATTTGGGGTCTGCTGCTACCAAGTCAAAGACATGTTTGATAAGTTGGGAATCCCCTGTAGCAGTGTCGCCGGTGCAGACCACGTCAATGACAGGTCTGCTAGTGCTGTTCCCAGAGAAAACTACACTCTGCTCCTGCACCAGTACACTGGACTTCCTGACTTGGACTTCAGCTCCACTGGAGGAGCCCCTGGAGGAACCTTCCCCCTCATCATCTGAAGGCAAGGAGTTGATGGAAGTGAGAGAGGACTGAACACCACTGACCCCACTAGTGTTTTCTGGGTAAAGAATTTCTGCTGCCCCACTGGGCTTCTGCACTGAGCTTTGCTGAACAGGCCTTGGTGTAGGACACAGGAGGGGCCTCTCAGGCTGGGGGGCAGCAACACACGATTCAGCTACGCCTAACACTGCAAACGTCTGCAGTCCAGGAACAAGCTGAGTGGCAAAAGAGCTGGACTCACTCTCAATGCCCGAGTCTGAGAGGCGTGATGAGGCACTGGGGGCCACGCCTTCTGGCAGTCTGACACAATCACTCTTTACATGTTCTGAGAGCAGACAGGGCCGGCTACGCTGTGCTGCCTCTTTACCTGGCCTTTCCAACACAGAGTCCACCACAGACTGTTTGGAGTCACAGAGGACTGTCTGTGTAATCTCAGGAATATTACTGCTTAGTGTTCCATCAGTCCGACATGGCAGCAGAACTGTTACCTTGTCCCCTTGGTATGGGTCCTTGTTACTTGGCTTCACCTCAATTTGGTTCACCCCAGCAGCAGACCATTGTGGCAGCTTTTGGCCACTGTGGCCAACTTGTTCATCTTTGTGAAGTGGTTGGTTGCATGTAGCAATAGCCCCAGGACCTGCCTGAGGATTTTGTGCGTCCAACTTTGTAGGATTTTGGAAAAAACCTTTTTGACAAGCAGCAGCAGTTATATTGTCATCTGCAACAGAATCAACAGCAATGCATCCAGAAAGTGCTGATGTGGCACCTCCGTCAAAAAGATAGTTGGCATTAGTCCTTAAATGACTATTCAAGTCCCCCTGCGGGGTATTTATTTCCTCTTCTTGGTTTAGAGGAGCTTCCCCTTCTTTATACTTGGTGCTGGTGTCACTAATAGGAGCTTTGAGGTTCTTATAGCCCACCAGAACTACAGAGTCCTTGGAGCCCTGTCGAATCAGCTTCTTGGAGTTGTCAGTCTTTGAATTTTTCTTAAGTTTGACCGACTTGCCTTTGGACTTGGGTGGTGGGTCATAGCTGTCTGGCCAGGTGTTATCCATAGGGGCACACCTAAAATCCGGTACGGGGCTGGCTGCTGCACTGCAGTCCTTTGAGTTGGCCTTGTCCAATTTGCTGGACCCAGAACCAGTCCTTGTATTGTGCATGCCCAGCCAGGGTCCATCCCGATCTTCAAAATAAAAACCAAGTTGAACATACAAATCGCAACAAAGAAAAACATATTTGATTTAAAACGTGTCAATTAGTCTAATAACTGTATGATTAGTGGTTTAGCATTACTTTGCTACTGACCCTCAGTAATGGAATCCAAGTATCTATCCTCAAAGATGATAGGCAGGGAGCTAACATCACCATCCAGGTCTGCACATTCCACTGGCAGTGGAGGTAAAGACATGAAGTAGCTGGAGCTTTTGATAGCATTAGTCATCTGCTGGTGGCTGTGGGCACTGGTGGAGGGGGAGGGAGGAAAGGAGACATTAAGTCAGTGAGTGAGAATAAAACTAAGAATCAGGGTTTTCCATACCTGGGCTATAGTTTTTCAGACAAGCAAGGACATGCTCAGACGTGATAACAACGACAATATATTTCACAATCAAAAACGTACATTCCACTACAACTTACTGTAGTTCCTGATAGGCCAGAGCAGATTGTCTTGGATGTTCGAGACAAAAGAAAGCCTCAGCAAACCGCCTCACCTGTAATAACAGCATATTACATAGTAGATTCAGATTCAGTCAACAAGACTGGTCAGAGGTTGTCAGAGCAAGACATACATTGTGTCATTCAAAGACACCTACTCAGCTATCAAAATATGTAGATAACATAGGAAGTTGAACTCACTCTTAGTGTATGATGCTCCATAGCGAGTAGGGCAGCAACATGCTCCTGCAGGGACACTACCTCTAGGAACTGTCCCCAGAGTGCCATGAGCAGAGAGCACAGCTGAGCCAGGTTCATGTTTACCAGTTCTGCCAGCTCGTCAGGGGACTCCGCTTTCTGCTGAACGTCAAAAGACACCAGTCAACCACCAGAGGGATCAAGTGAGCCAGTTTCACCATGACATCAAAAGAAAGGAAGAAATGGCATGCAGTTCTATGCAACAGGACATTGCATAGTAAGTCAAATACAGTAAAATATATTGTAATGTTTGCTGATTGTCAACTGATGATTTGACACAACGAATATTGGCATATATTTTAATCATATTTCACTTGGACTAAGATACCACTTGAAAAGTTTCTTATTTTAAAAACCGTAAATTGTTCAGTCAACATAAATATACTATGAGTGTTTGAGTGACTTCTCTGCATTGCCATAAAGCTTCTTGAATTTGCAATGCCAAGTTTTCAAAAAGAAAGAAATCCATTTTCAGGCATGCAAACTCATAAGCCATGAAAAAGGCGAGTTGTCCGAAAACAAACCCCTGTAGGGGTGTCTGGGGGCTTCCCCCCCCCCCCAGAAGATTTTTTTTTGTGATTTGAACATGTAAGAGAAGCAATTTGGTGTATTCTGGTGAAGAGAATTAAGGACAAAGAAAACTTTTATTTTATCAGGTGAATAATTCAGATGAGTAAAATGAGCAAAACAAGTTAGTCAGCCAACCTTCTTGACTTTTCCCATTCAAAGTATGTAGGTATTTATCAAGAAAAACGTTAAAAACTAGCTTAGAAAAACGGTAAAAAAGGCTGGCAAAAACCAGCATTAAATAAGACAGAAAATAACATGGAACCTCAAATCAATCCCACTGTTCCCTTACAATAAACTATTTTTATTGTGGCAAACAGGATTTGCATTATCTTTGCTACACAACCATCAAACAAACACATAAAAATACACTCTCTCTTGTGTTGACGGACGCACGCACACACACACACAAACACACACACACACCTGAGTCGCGGAAGGCTGGAACATAACGGTGCAAAATATGACGATGGTGGAAGAAACAGGTGAGTGTGTTGTTTCGGCGCTGATCTGCTATGAGCACTACATTCACCTCAGGTGTGCCGGTCAGAACACCATGCACCATTCAGAAACCGTGAAAACAGCAATAGCCTAAAGCACATCATTAACTTGGGGTTATTCTGCAGTGACAATCCGCAAATCGCAGCCATTAATCAGTGCGCGCATACATCAATGCAAACGGCCGTAAACAACGGTTGGCAAACTCCGTGAATTTATTTCTAAAAGTGATTCACATAAACTTAGTGGGCACATTAACACGGTAAAATAATAATGCTGCGGCTACTTGAACCATGACTTGGACGCTCCGATAACTCGGAGAGCAATAAAAGTAAACTTCCCTGCAGAGGCTCTGGCTGACTGACACCGCCCCTCAATGACAAATACTGGATCTGATTGGCCAAATGACCGTCAAAGCTCACATGATAGGAGTTACCATCCGTCAATCATAGTTAGTCACTATGGTCACTCCACTTCCTTAATAGGTCCATGCTCCACACACACACACACACACACACACACACACACACACACACACACACACACACACACACACACACACACACACACACACACACACACACACACACACACACACACACACACACACACACACACACACACACACACACACACACACACACACACACACACACACACACACACACACACACACACACACACACACACACACACACACACACACACACACACACGGCCATCAAAGAACAAGATCGGAGATTACGGATGACTGTACACACTCCAGCCAACATGATTGTAAACTTCCAATGAATCATAACCTTACACGCATGCCCTCCAGTCAAAGTGGCACAATCATCCAAGGAGAGAGTCTCAATTCACCAACAATGTCTATATGGCCCCCTGGCATATTTCCAGTCAACTCCTCCTGCCCAATAAACTAAACACCAACTCGATGATGTACAAGACTTGCTTCCTATAAATGTTTTGAATCATTGCTTTAAGTAGAACAATTATCAGAGACAGAACATAGCAGCACTCAGCAGGTCTTACCTTGACTTGTTCACATAACTCTGCAAGACGGGCCTCTAAGTCCAGTTGTTCTGAGGAGGCAGAGGAACTGGGTTAAAAAAAAAAAATCACTTTTTATAATGATTAACACAGAAGGTTTTTAGAAGATCCTGTAATACAGGCTGAATAAGGAAGTGGTGTAAGAAAGAACCAGTGTCAGAAAAGACTGTTTAATGACTCGTTGACCAAGGCAGGCCTCATTATAAAGAAGGAAAGGAAGATTGAGAATGTGTACACAGTTGTAAAAAGATGATTAACAGTAGTTTAAGTAAATTGTCTTCGGAAAGTGGGACATAGAGAGGACACGTTGTATTCTATGAGAAGAAAAATGAAGTGAAGAGGGAAAGGGAGAGAAAGGCAGTTGGATCTGAGATACTGTGAGGGTCGGGACATACCTATGTAGACGTGCCTTTGACTTCGGGGATAGGGTCTTCTGAGTACTCTCTCATATAGGACTTGCATGCTGGACTTGGCTAGTAAGATTGCACATATAGGCATGTTTAACCTTTTTATTATTTGGTCCTCTGCAATGGGTTAATATCTCCACTTGAGACAGAATTAGATTCAGTGAGGCATAGTTACAAAAATTAGTTATGTTTGGACGATTTTACAATTTGGCTTTAGTCTACTGGTTAATAGACTTGTGTAATGAATGTAAGTATGATTTTGTAAGTAGAAAGAATTAACTAAGATTCGTAACCACAGTTGGATCACTGAATTAACTGAGCGGGTTATTGATTGTGTAGTCTGTTTTAAAAGCGTACAACAGTCGATGTGAAGGGATCAGGTATTATGAAATGGGAATACAACAAACTTGCAATATGCAAAAAACACAGATGCTGAAAAGACAAAACAATGAAAATCCATCCAAAGTGAAAAATTAATCAAAGTATTGTAATGTAAAACATTGTGAATACATGCTTCTTCTCAGTGCTTGAGAGCTTTAAAAAAAAAACTGTGTTCTCAGAGCCATAAATCGAATAATCTGGGATTTAAAATGTCATGCTTTACAACCTGTTGCTGTTCAACACTTTAACATTAGTTGATGTGAAGCCACAATGCAGTATACCTAGTTCCATACGATGGGAGGAGGGCAGGTCCTTGGTTATAGAGGTGAAGTAGTCAAAGAGGCCCTGGTAGGCTAGCAGGAGATTGGAGCAGAGGCTATGGTGCAGACCAAAGGCATGCTGCAGACAGTTGTCAGATACCAGGAATGATCTGCCCTGAGGATCACAAGGGACACAGTAAAGAGGGTAGAGGTTACTTCATTCTTGAAACACACTTTTTCTTCTCCCTCCAAATATCGATTTTTGGCAAACATCTTTCGTTATGTAGGTCACGAAATAAAAAAAGACTTTTAAAAATGTTTTTGTTGATTAGTTTAGCATTGATATTTAGATGCCTTAGCCTGGCACCGCCCGCCTACGTACCTCCGCTCAATTTCATTTCCCTTCAGTAGTCAGTCTGGGCCTGCGGTATATTAGTGGGTTTTCTACGCCAGATTTTTGGCGGTCCAATCAGCGAACAGAGGGAGTGGCTGAGAACAATGACGTGCGCCAGTTTCAGTTGTAGTCAGGACATACGCCACTACCAAACGTTATGCGATTGGTTGGCAGATCCAGAGTGGCACTGGGCAGATCCAATAGTTTTAAACTTCAACAGACACCCGCCTTCTTGAAATGAATAGTGGTCGGTGTGTTGTTATTCCCATGTTGCCCATTAGCGAAGCATTAAGGAGTGGTGAGGAACAATGCCTCTGTTCTGCCTGAATTACTCTAGTACATTCACAAGGCTACATTCCAGGGCAGCTTCAGCGAGCCACCTTTCTGTCAGGAGAATCAAGTTACTCCTGGCCAAATGAGACTTCTTCTGCCATCTGTCAACAGCCTGACACATATCACAGTGTATGTAACACAACATTCTACCTGAGGCGTAGATCTGTCAAATCCATTTAAGAGTCCACAGCCATGATGTCCATGTAATAATCAAAGCCTGTGGTGCTGCATGCAGCCTTGCTTAAACAATACATTTACAAGCTCTTTTTATGCAGTTTTATTTCACCCTAAGACAGACAATCTTGAGTTATTATTTAGGTTCATGCCAGTCATCTACTTTTTGATCCTGTGCTTACTTCAGCCTATTGTTTAATGACGCAAAACCTGAAAAATGATATGATGGTGGCATCTTGCAGAATTTTTTTAAACAGCCAAGAGGGTTAGTAGCATCAACAAACAAAAAGAAAGAAAAATGGATTCATCTAAAATACATTATTCTGTCTAGAAAGTTACTTACATCTGTTGATACTTGCTTGACATAACTGCTGCCGAACACGACATTCTCCAGAGGTGGGATGACGGAGTCTTTGCTCTGTGGTGGAGCGTTGCGGTTGAGCCATGTGGTTTTCACCGGTCGAGGTAAACTAGGTAAACACAAAAACCAAACTCAGCTTATTATCGGAACAGTTTATTTATTCAGTGATTCAACAGCTATGTGGCTTCCTTCAACTGTAATGTTGAATTTGTTTGGTCAGGGTTTGAATTTACTGCAAACTTAAAAAGTAAATAGCATGACAATCTCTGGGTATAAATGTATAACTATGTTCAGTGCAAGAAATGTCTGACCTGATAAGGGGTTGATGTAGGGCCACTAGGGAGGCATGGACTGCTACAGAGACGACCGACAGGTGAAAGTAGTCAAACATGACATTGACGTGTTGGTGGATGCCTCGCTGAAGGCTAAAGTGCAAACGAAGTGTGCGGCCACTGATATTCTGTAGAGCGCTCGGATCATCTGGCCTGTCGAAATCAAATAAGGAAGATAAAGCGTAAAAAAGTTTACTTTTATTGAAATAGCAAGGGGAACTTATTTTTGAGAATTCGCACAAGAGATGCAAATATCATGAAATCACAAGCAACAACACAAGAACATGCAGTTAAAATGTTGCAACACCTACGAGTAATCGCCATCTGTGAAATATAAATCCAAGGAGAGCTGGAAATCCATGTCATGGAGAGTCTCTTCCACCTGTTGGTATTGAAAAACAGTGGAGACAGTCAAACATAGTGCCTGTGTGTAAAAGCAAGACATGTCCAAGGTCGATCCGCAAGATATGCATTACACCAAACAAGGTATGTGTTTTTTTGGATGTCATCAGCCCTCATAAGCCTGACACAGCGTAAAGTATTTGGTTGTTGTAATTTGCTGCCCTAAGGACACACAAGCAATCAAAATCACTCCGATTTATACAGTTGAACCTCTGTATATTCATTCCGACAGCTACACAGCTTCTGGTCAATCATAAAAGCACTTTTTCTCCATTTTAGTTGCATTTTTCAGGTGCATGGTACTTCTAATGTGCTGCATTTGCATCTGAACTTCTAAATTGTTTTCATTATCTCAATAATCCTGTGACAAAAAAAATACCAAATCTTTATCCATGGATTTGACATAAAACACTTTATAGGACAGAAACAAAAGACAATAGAAAACAATTGAAGAAAACCTATGATGCAGGCGACAATCCACTGTCAAACAAATTCATTTCATTGGTCTACATTTCACATCATGTATAGAAAAATATAAAGGACGGGACTGTCACATTTTAAACAAACAATAATGAATATCTTGGATCAGGGACAGGGGCAAAAAACAAATACAAAATAAATTTTTCTTAAACTTACCTTCTTCTCGTCCAGCAGCATCATGACTTTAAAGAGGAGGACGTCGTTGACTACAACCTCTTCATTCTTGTACAGGATTTGGAACGTTTTGCTGCAGATGACTTCATCTTGGACTGAAGCAGGGAACGCCAGATCAGAGCCTAGACCAAAAACACCAGGATTAACTGGGTTTTTATGTCAAATAACAAATCAAAAGATTATAGCAAACGGCAACACACATAATCTGGCGATGTGACCAGGCACAGAACCATTAAGAGGCCTGGTGTTGTAACACATGCCAGACAGTTCAGAGATGGAGAGAAATCTAAATGGATTTCACAAATCCAAAAAACAAATAAGATAATAAATAAGCCACCCTACAGAGGAAATGGTATTCGTACAACCTGTGCATGGAATTATCTGACAAGGTATTTCTTATTTGGTCTGAAAGATGAATTCAGACCATTGAAGATGAAAGTGCAATGGAATCCTGTGATCTTGTTTGAGTGTGAGATAAGCATGTGCCCCACCAACTGCCTCCTAAGATTAAAATAAATTAACCAAATCTGCAATTACAATTTCCCCTGAAACAGCAGTAATATCAGAGCTGAAATGAAATTCAAATAAAATATGGTCAAGCTTTTAATCGCTTTTATTGGGGAATTTAGGGGAAGGAGCAGACTTAACCAATTGGATCCACACTAAATCCTTTGAAAGTACAGAAAAGCAAAGTAGCTACAATGTTGTGTTTAAAAAGATTACATACGAAAACATTAAATATTATAGATTAAAATAGTTTTTACCTCCTGGGTGAAGAAGACTGGTCTCAATTTTGTGTGGGACCCGAGGCGGCACCTTCAGACCGGCTCGAATCTGGTAAAATCTGAAAATGCAGACGCAATTTTAGCAATGTAATGAAACTCCCACTACTGGCTTGGTCTGGAGCACCATTAGAGACTCTGTGAAATGGGAACAAACCGCACAGGTCAGCCACAACGTGCCACTACTGGTAAAATGACACTACACCCCTGCTAAATTGTTAATGAGCACTTTCTTTTGCAGTCACTCATGTGGTAAACCTAAGCTCTGATGAGCTGGGAGCACAGAGCAGGAGTTTTATCACAGCAAAGTCAAATATCACCACACACTGCTGCTGTTAAAAAAAAAAAAAAAAAAAAAAAAAAAAAGTAGATTCAGCAATTTCAGGTTCTTTGGGGTTCACATCAGAGAGGTCGTGACCTGGACACACAATACCAACATCATGACTAAGACGGCAACACAATGGCCCTTCTTCAACAGCAGTATTATATTGCATATATTGTTGAGGGAGTCTGAGAAACGTAATTGCCAGCAAAAGCTTCAGTAATTGTTGTGCCTATGACAAATAAAATAACTTTGAACAATGACAGCCATCGTTTATCCTTAGTTTTTCCGTGAAACATAGAAACACTGTGTTGGGCCATGTTGAATAAAAAATCATAACACATATTTGAAAGGGTGCAAATGTCCTAATTGGCAGTATGAGAGGAAAACCATAAAACACAGATCTACAATCAGACATATATCAGTAAGAAGGAAATCTTGTCTGTAGCATGTTTCCTGTTGAAGACCGTCAAAGCCCGTAAGAGACAGCAACATGGATTATTTAGTGCAATATGCTACCGTATGCTACGCTGGAATGGCAGCTCAGAGCCATCAAAGAAAAAAAGTCTGACATAATTTTTTGAAGCTGTAACTACTATATGGGTATTTGTTTTAATATGCATTCCTGCACTGACAGAATTTATTTGAATCATGATTATAACAAAACTGTATAATCTGTACTTTTCATAACACACCTTTTGCTGTACAATAAATATTACGTGTTTCAAAACAATGTTCTGAATAAGGTGGACTGGCTAATCTGAGTCAATTATTATTATCACAAGAGCAAGAGCACCATTAGTTGTGCTTGGTTATTCATGTTTTGCTTCCTAAGACATCCATTTCAAAAGAACACATCTACTATTCCTGCAGCATAATGATAATCAAGAGACAAAATATAAATTAAATATCTCAGCCAATTTGCATACAGTACTTCACTGAAGTTGGAACAACTTTCATTAAAAAAAAATCACCTTTTCTTTGAAATCTTTATTTTTTTCAAATGTGGACGCAGTCACTTTAAACATTTACTCACCAATCTTTACCTCCGAAATGAACTGTGTCATGTTAGAGAACCAACCATCATCATCATTACATTGTATACTCAACATTGTATACTCATTACTCAGGCGCCTTTAGGCATATTCGATCCATAAAAAGAAGAGAAGGTCTAAGATCGCTAACTGTCACAGATTGGCCGGGCCCCGCTTATAAACATCCCTGTGTCGCTACTACCATAGCTGCCATCACAGCTGACTACTTCTTAATTAGCAGCACGGTCTCTAATATATGCTCGATAACACATTTATTTGGCAAAGCATTGCCACCTGTTGGAAACGTATGGCAAAAAAAAAGGAAACAGAATAATAGTTACGTAAAGATGCTGAGGAAAAACTCACCCTCTTTGGAACAGGTCCACATTGTAGAACTTGTGGAGCTCCACAGAGAACTCCACTGTGGCCTGGACTTCAGTCATCTTGGTCTCTACAGGCAGAGTTGCCTTACATCATCTGGGATACACCTGACGGCCTACAAGGGAAAGTAATAATGAGTCCTTTCAGCTAAACAATTCTTTTTTTTTTTAAATAATCTTTTTAACTTTCTTTTCACTTGGTTAAAATACAGGATTTCCACTTCCAGTAGACATACTAGTAGATAACAGACCAGAACTTGTGTGCTAAAACGATTCCAAGAGACACATTAAAATAAATCAGATTTAGTAGTTGCCCTATAAGAGTCACAGGATTGAGTTTAAGAGTATGTTGGCTGTAGGACAGTGATGGTCAACTTTTTAGGGGAAATTATTTCTAGGGCATGGGGGCTTCATTTGGTATAATATGCATTCTGTACTCTAAGCCTAATTGGTTAACACTCTAGACAATTATGGCAGTTACTAGCATTAAGACAGGCTAAGGGAAAATGACTATGAATAACATTGCAAAAATAGGCCTGAAATACAATATCACCAATCTAGTCG
The DNA here is from genome assembly GCF_949987685.1 of Ammodytes marinus. Classification (NCBI taxonomy): domain Eukaryota; kingdom Metazoa; phylum Chordata; class Actinopteri; order Uranoscopiformes; family Ammodytidae; genus Ammodytes; species Ammodytes marinus. Next base: position 18,013,470 of record NC_137215.1, on the reverse strand, counting down.
TGCTAGAAATAAACACAGACACACTTGCCTTGTCATTTAATGCAAGCTTTTTTTTAGCCCCTGATTTATTTAGACCTCATTAATGAAAAGGGTCATATAGTTGTTTTAGACTGTACTGTAGCAGAGACAAAATCCAACTGGCATACACAATCCCACAGACACTCTCTAAATTAGTCATGTATGAAATGAATAAATCATTCAGTGGGAGACAACATGGCATTGTGTCCATGCCAGTGAAAAGAAAACCAATATGAGACACAAACTGTCACCCTGAGTTTGAGCTGGTTGACCCAGAGTACCAGCCAGGTACTGTTTATATCCAAATATGCCTCCCTTCCTGGAAGAAGTGATTCTGTAAAGGTCAGTTAAAAACCAATCGCACTAGGAATGACACAGAAAACCTACATGAACAGTGACTAAAGTGAGTATCAAGAGCAAATGTAGGTTTAATATCAAATATCCAGTGTGGTAGATTATGTTAAAGGTTGGTCAGAGCAATTGGTTTATCAGGTTTAATCTCAAGCAGTGACCATTGTCTGAAGATATAATAGACAACATAAAAAGTTTATATAAGGCGTGAACGGGAATGCTTAAAGGTTGGTGCCATTAAACCAAATAGCCTGTCAGTGTGAGCTGGCTGCAGCGGACGACTATCCGTGGAAAAGTCTCGTCACATAACCTTCCAATGAATTCTACATTTTGATTTGGGAACAAAAAACACAGCTAAACATCACGTTAACCTTTCCAAACTATTGACAAGGGGAATTGCAGGAAAATAAAAATATTACTGGCACTATGGCAATTCAAGTCAATAACTCAGCTCGGCGACAGTCAAATAAAACATCTATCTTTACTCTCATTAAATATATGAAAAATGCCTTTACAGGCATCGAGAGACACACACACACACACACACACACACACACACACACACACACACACACACACACACACACACACACACACACACACACACACACACACACACACACACACACACACACACACACACACACACACACACACACACACACACACACACACACACACACTTAGGGTTTCTTATTCAAAAGGGGCAACCGTTATATCAACAGCTAAAACCCCAAACTGATACAGACCAGTTTTGAGACAACTAGTTATAACTTAACTATAATGTGTTGATGCTATTGCTTGAATGAGTGAGGGAGGTGGTAGCCCACGGATCCCTAGCTGCTGGCAGAATCTCGGCAGTGGTATCCTTGGGGTTACAGGTGGGAAACTAAAAAGACAACATTTTGCTGTCGGCCCACATAAAGGTTAGGGGCGACTCGGCAAATGCGCAACAACACATACTTGAGAAAAGAACAACAACAAAACAATTCCCACTTCATATCTAGTGAGCTAATGGTAACTGTTAGCGCAACGTTAGCCACCCACCGAGCAGTTGCCATCGGGTCTCCGATTAGCCGCGCTGGCAAGCTAACGCTAGCTACTCACCATTGCGTTGGCAAGCTAACATTAGCCAGCTAACCAACGTTAGCTCCAATTGTAGTCCTCCCCTCGTCCTTTCGCAGCGATGTGCTGACAGAAAACACCTATATGCTGTCTATTCCAGAGTCCAGGTCTGTGTATTGCTATTGAATAAGCTGCTTTAAAGAGTATGTAGACTAAACTGACCATGTATCTCTCTGACAGTGCTGTTGGCTAGCCAATCTGAAGCGCTGACAGCAGGCGCTTCTCAACCTATGTGCTCAACTCAACCTGCGTACCCCTACGCACATTTAACTGCGCGTTACTGCACATATCAGAGGCGCAGTTGACGCCACGTGAAAGTTTGCAACTTGTAAATGGAACATTGACTGTTTGGAAACATGGTAAGTTATATAATAATAATAATAATAATAATAATAATAATAATAATAATAATAATAATAATAATAATAATAATAATAATAATAATAATAATAATAATAATAATAATAATAATAATAATAATAATAATAATAATAATAATAATAATAATAATAATAATATAAAGTAATTTGTATTATTATTACCATCATTATTATTATTATTTTATTATTATTGTTAAGCTATTGATATAGCCTATCACAATCACACTGTCAAACAAGTTTGGCCTCTGGCATTTCTGGTGAGGCTTTCTCAAAGTACTTGGACTAATTCCAGTTGACTTTTTTTTAAAATAGCTATCACTTCAAAATAAACATGTAAAAAATTGCAGGATATGGGGAGGAAATGAGGGGGAGTGCAATCAGCAGTTTAATTTCTTATTTCCCTACACTAATTCTCAAAACAAATTTCCTGTGAAAAAGTAATGAAAGCTGGGCGTCATTCTAAGAAACACAGGGCATTTCAATGGGGTCTGGACGTTATCACTATAATGCAAGTACCTTATTTTAGGAAGTACCTCATTAAAAAGGAAGTTTTTTTTTGTCTGACACAGCAAACACAGCTTCAATTGCCTCTTAGTCAGCGTCTCTTGATTTCCAGTTTGGACTGCACTGGAAACAATGCTCTCTGAACACAGTGCAACCATAGAGATCACAGAGAATGTAGATCCTACAGTGCTGGAGGAGTGGGGGCTGGGAGCCTCCTCAGGGTAATATTATCTTTTTCAAAGCTTCTTTCCTTAGTTTTACTTGATACACAGTCATGCAGGTATAGAACTAGAAAAAATTGATATTGTGATTGTGTGATTAAGGAACTATTAACATCTAACCCAAGGTGGGTGCAGCAGTGGAACATACAGTTGACACTGTGGGTACTATTGACTCACTCCCCCAAATAAATGACATCAGTCTGGACTATAAGAGACTCTTCACTGTGATCTGAAGTGTTTCACTCGTGCTGAGCGAGCCACTATCCAAGCTCTTGTGCTCTCCTGGAAGCCTATATCCAGCAGCAAGTTTTTTTTTAGATCAAGCTATGACATGGGTGGAGTCAAAAGGTAAACAATTTACTTAATAGTGACCATGTGAGTAATGTGAAATGTAATCCATGCTTATACTGTCGGGCAGTTTTAATTCTACAATGGCAGCCACTATGCAAACAGATACAGTTCTTCTCACTCAGAACGCATGTTAAGTTTTCCTTTCTGACTGCATTCCAGAAATATCCTTCTGTACTCACTGTGCTGCTGCTATGTGATCCCACAATGCCTGTGCACAGGCCTTCATTCTCAGAGTAAGTAGTTTGCTGCACTGCAAGATGCAATTGTTGAGATGATGACGATAAAGGAAACACACACTTCAAAATGTAATTACTTGTGCAGTGAATTGCTGCAAAGTTGAGTCATAAACGCTCACAGGCCAATTCTAAGTATCTCCCCACTACATATACATGTACATTATATCTCCACTGGCTGTTTTGCAGCAGTTTCTCTGTGATTTGCTTTTGCCGTGGTAGATTTTCCACACAGATTTTGGACACATTTAATAATTGTGGAAATGTTATTTACCACATATGCAGTAATGTTGTATGGTCCTAAATTAGCTGCTCATGTTGCAGATCTCTTTCATAGCTGACAAATAGCTACTAATTGATATTCATTAATACGATAGAAACATGCTGCTCTTATCTTTATTTTATGACTTGTACCCTGTGTGGGTCTGTGTATCCCTAACCCTATCATTGCTGGGTTAGGGAACTATCTGTGTGCCTGTATATAGGTTAAACTGTGCACCAAGTACGTGAACAAAATGCACTGATAAACAGGATACAGACAAAGAATCATAGTATAATATGGCAGTATCAACCGTGAGTCATACATCTGAACAGTGTCAGATGTAAAACAACAATGCTGGCACCCAGCCCAGCAAAAAAAAAAGATCCTCCATTTGGTATGTGAACCATTTCTTCAAACTTGATAAAGACCTTTAACTTCTCTGTCCAGATGTGAGAGAACAGCAAAATATAGAAGTTAAGTGTTAAAGAGGAAGCCACAAACACCCAGAGATGGCCTAATATTTATTCAAGGCAGTGGTGCAGCTTCTCAAACACAGAGCTTGTATTCCCTCCCCACAACGAACACACACGCACGCACGCACGCACACACACACACACACACACACACACACACACACACACACACACTCTCTCTCACACTCTCTCACACACACACACACACACACACACACACACACACACACACACACACACACACACACACACACACACACACACACACACACACACACACACACACACACACACACACACACACACACTTTTTGACAACTAACCGGCTGCTTTCTGTTTCCATCTTGCAGCTGTGAGATTTTCCTCTCAAGTTGGTATTCATGGGGAGCAGCAGCAGTCTGTGTGCCCTCAGATCAACGTTGGGGAGGATCATTTCCCAGGTGGATTCACAAAAAACTAAGCACACTTTGTTTTTCTTATTTGTTTTGACATTTATTTCCCCTGCCTTTGTCTTGTGTAAAAGAAACAACAAAAATAACATACATAATATAGATTCTGTTTAAGTTAATATATTAGGATTGATTTTAAGATGGTATTGCTTGCATTTCAAGGTTATAAATGGGCTGATGCCTTCTTATTTATTGAGCTCCTACATATTCACACTGGACTTATGTCATCCAATCAGGTGCTCCTCGATGTTCCTAGATTCGGATTAAAAAATAAAGGTGACAGAGCCTTTGCAGTTGTGGCTCCAAATCATTGGAATAATATACCCTATCATATAAGAACTGCCAAGACCACTGAAACGTTCAAGTCCTCCTTAAGACCCACATGTATTCTGGCTGTATTTTATCCATTTTGTTTTGTTCAATAGTGGTTGTTTTTAAATGTGACTTACTTGATCTTGAACTATACTGTATACAGTATATATAAGCCCCTAACCCACCCCTATGTAAGTATATCACAGTAGTGAAATAAGTGCTGTGTGTTTTAGAAACTGAACACTTTGTAAACCAAGACTTAACCACTATAATACCAAACTAATAAAATACACCCAAGCTCTTACATTACTTCTAAGAGGATCTTTGCACCTAACCCCTTTGGTTCTCTCTGCGCCTTTAGGGTTTTATATTATGTCTCAGTTCCACATTGCTGAGCTGGCAAGAAGGGGCACCGTGAAAAAGGTTTCTGGATCATCTCCTCAGCACGTTGCCTATCAAATAGGCCCAGCGTTCAACTTCAGAATCAACACAAGGTAAGCTGCAACGGCATTCAAATGGAGTTGTATGGGGGGACACTGACCCCTAGTGGTTGGGCTTGGATAGCGCATTTTACCCTGTCCATGGTCCTGAATATTAATAAGAGTCTGACCTTATCTTTATCTGCACTATCACAGTCCTTTCTATACTACAACATCAAAGGATATTGCACTTCGATTTCGATTTTTTTTTAAATGATAAACTATATAATTTGACCAATATAAATAAGCAGTGGGATGATACAATGGATGTTCAGCAGGCTATACACTAAAGTATCACGGTCATTATACATCCTTATTGGAACATTACTTTTTAGTCGAAGATGTAAGTTCACGTCTGTCCACCCGCTGTGTTTCAGATCAGCGTATCCCCTGGGACTACCAGAGGATTTTGCATTTGTGGCCGTGCTGCGCATGAGTGGCAGCACCCTAAAGAAAAACTGGAATATCTGGCAAATGCAGGACGTGAGTGGCAACGAGCAGTTAGCCGTACTACTCAACGGGGAGTCCAAGTCCCTGGAGTTTACCTTCACGGCGCTGGACACCGGGAGGAGGAGGACTGTTGTCTTCAGACCGTTGGCTTTTCTTTTTGATGATCGGTGGCACAAGGTCCTGCTTGACGTCAGCAGGGCTTCCGTTGCCCTTTTCGTGGACTGCGTCATGATCGGTTCTCAGAATATCGCACCCCGACAAAAAGTCGGTCTAGATGGCTTCACGTTGATAGGAAAACTCAGGGACAACCCAGCGATGGCTGTTCCGGTACGTCCTATATAGGCCTACAGCACGGAGTAGGCCTACAACTTTTCCAGTTTAAGCAAGAGCTGTTTCTGAAATTCTACCTCAGTAGGATATAAATTCACCCACTCTCAGTTCAATATTCACGGAAAGGGAGTCAGGGTACGGGTGGAAAGCTATCAAGTTTCTCAACTAAAACAGGAAAACTGTAGCAAAATGTTGTGAGTCTGGATAGTTTATAAACTATTCTTCGTATATAATTCCCATAAAGGCTATATACGGATACTCTATTGCCAATTTAAATTGAAATGTCAATGGAAACATCGTCTTGATCTTGGGACGCAGTGGCGATATATAGGCCTAGCTGTGGACTGAGCTCTAATACACAACTTTTTCCATTATTTTGCCCATCCGTTATGAATAAACTGTGCTAATTTATTTATTATTATTTATTTATTTATTTTTTCAAGTTTGAACTCCAGTCGATGCTGATTCACTGCGACGTGATGCGAGCCCGAACAGAGGCGTGTCTCGATCTCCAAGCCAGGACATCGGTAAGAAGAGTTTCAAATGACACACAGTGAACACAAAACATTATTTTGAGGCGTTGGATCGTGAGTTACATAATGTATTGCATGAGCTGACTGAGCCTACATTTATGTTAATGGAGAGGGCATCATTCAAATTGCGTGAGTAAAAGCAAATTTTTTATTCATGCTTAGAGAACAATATTAAACATGTCACACAAATCTAAAATAGCCTGCAGTTTGAATGAAATCCCCTCGGCTCATAGCAGAGGTTAAATAACCCGCTGACCCTGTCTATTGGTGGGAGTCTGCGTCGTGGCCCCTCCCCTCCTAAAAAACCCTCCACACATGGTATGAATATGCATGAGCCCCCGATTGGCTATGGGACCTCGGACGGTCTAGATTGCCGAAGCGGATTCAGTTGGATTGTTTTGTCGGGGGTTCCGTCCGTCTACCCATCAAATCCCAGAGAAAGGACATAGTTTTTACCATTCCTGCCCACGGGGAGATTATGGCTCGGGCCCCCAGCGTTAGAGGGCCGCTTCTGGTTCTCCTTCTGCAGCTTGTCCTTATCTGCTCTGCTCAAGTAAGTAACTAATTATGTTTCTCTGTCTCTCTCTCACTCTCTGTCCGGTCCCTCTATTTGCCTCTGTAGACCGATGTGACAGAGCTGCAGGTGAGTGTTCTTATGGTGTTCCTGACAAATAACCTAAAACTATTTTTTTTTAAACAAATTTATTGGAAAAAAAGTTTTGAATTTCCTTTTTTCATTTGCAAAGTACTATCTCACACGGCAATCAGACAGTTGCTGTAAGCTATATTCAATGTATCACAGAGACAGCCTAGTCTCAATGCAGCAAACAATGTAGCGGTGCACCTGTTCTCATTTGTTCAGATTTCTGTGTAGCAGAATATGCCAGCACAAGACAAATTCAACAATCGGTAGTGCCGTTTTCAGAAAGTCACGATTCTTTCTTTTAATATTATTATAATTGTTTTATGCAGAGGAACGTAGGACCCGCTGGCCCTCCTGGACCTGCAGGTGTCCCAGGAATTGATGCCATTGCTGTAAGTGCTCTCAGATCTGAAACATTGTCCATATAATGTTCCAAGCACTCAAAAAATAATTCACTATACCTTCTCTCTCTTTTTTTCTATTTCAGGGGGAAAGGGGAGCAGATGGCGAGCTTGGTCTTCCTGTAATTATAACAATTTATCCAAAAAAATAAAAGAATAAAAGGACATTGCGTTTCTTCTCATTGTCACTGAATTCTGTGCGTATGCGGAACCTTTTTGTTTATTAGGGACCTGATGGAGATTCTGGTAAGGCGGGCTCTTCTGGATTACCTGGACATCCTGGAAATGACGTGAGTAAACTTTGTCATTTTGAATGTACATTCACAGTATATTGCATTTGCTGAATTGTCGGTTACATAAAGAGCCTGCAAGGCTGTGCTACTACAAAGTGTGATCCTGCCTTCATATAGCATCTATTAGTCCTGCAGAGCATCCAGTGACATTTCAGATTTGGCTAGGGGAACCATGGGTAAATGTTTGGAAAAATGTGAGGAATTTATTGAATACGGGGGAACAAATCCAAATTTCCTTTCTGGCAGGGTAAACCAGGGCCCGAGACTAATTAACTTTGCTTCCTTCTGAGTTTGAAGTGAGGGTTAGGAAAACATCCAAACATAACACTGGTGCTGACGATAGAGAGAGAGAAATAAGGGGCTGTAGGGGATTCAGGTCACCTTTAAAGGTTTATTCCAGCACTCAGAATGATTTTTGTTATAAACTCTCCTGAAAAGGTATTATGCCTCATAAGCATTATGAGGCATTGCCTGTGTGTGTTACACCCATGGTTACACCACCATACATCTACCAGGATCCTGAAAAACAAACAATAAGAGCTTTGTCGGCCAGGCCTGCAGTTGGTATCTCCTATCGAGAATCCTCAAAACGGTGTGGAATGATTCCTTGTTTGAAATGAGCCAGAGGAATGTTGCCCTCTGCTCCGGTTCTCTCAGTCTAAAGGGGGGTTTGCCCTCTGCCCTGACACCGCCTGACTGCAGCCTGTCTGTTAAAGTTGAACACACTCTCGAAAAACATGAAAACACAGCTTCAGTGACAGCGACTGACAAACATGAAGCTGCTGTGCTTTATGTATTGGAACACTTCAAGGGAGGGGGGGAGGGGGGTTACAGTCACAGTCAATCATCAGTAATCCCACTTATGAATGCATAGGACTCCTCCCACTGGAGTATGATTGTGTTATGATGATGATGTAACATAACTGATGCTGGATTTATAAATATTGACAGAAGAGGGGGTGGGGGAGGGGAAATGGTATGGCCTGCAGTGGTAAAGTATAGAAGCCACATTTAACTTTCAAATATGAGGTGGAAATATATATATATATATATATATATATATATAGGGTCTGACGTGCTCAGAGGCTTGTAACCATGTATTAGTTAAGCATGATGTCTCTTCTCCCTGCAGGGTCTGACCGGCCCTATTGGAGACGCCGGGCCCGACGGTCCCCTCGGACAGAAAGTGAGTGACTAATGAGCCTTTTGCCTTCCCCTTGCTTCAGAGACTCTGTCAGTGAAAATGTCTGCCAAGTTGCTGTCCAGTCTCTTGGCATGGGCCGCAGTGCATAAAGCAATTCCTCATGACAAATGAGACTTAATCCGGGCTTCCAGTCTACTGTGTAATCTCTGTGGGGAATGAAGCCCCCTAACATCGCTCCTCATTAGGCTAAGCAATGCCGGGTCAAGTGTGCCCAGCGCAGTCATGTGATGGAGCCAGAGGAATGTTAATTTGCACAGCTCAATTGTACATTTATATTATATACAGTGTTTGAGTGTTTCTTTTTCGACACCTTTCTGTGAATCTTAAATATTTCTCCGCCTCCTTTTAGGGTGAACCTGGAACATCTGGACCTCGTGGAGCAGCTGTGAGTATCAGCACCTATCCAAACCTGGAAATAAATAATCTAGAAGCTGCTTTAATTTTTTCTTTTTAAATTATATGTATATATATACTGTATATCACACTGAGTCCTGCTGTTTATTTCTCTCTTCAGGGTGTCGGGCCAGATGGATCCTCTGTAAGTGCTTTTTGTTCTTGCTGTACCCCAGATTTTGGAAGTCTGAGTAAATGAATGTGTTAATGTTGAATTGAATCGTAAATGTGATTTTTTTTAACAGGGACAACCCGGGCCAGGAGGACTTATGGGCGAAATGGGAAAAGCTGGACTACTTGTGAGTAGAAGCAGAGCAATGGACTGTTAAATAAGGACTACAGGCTAGGGAATACACTGCAGCATCCAATACCACCAGCATCAGCACCGAGGTGGTGGTGTGTGCCAATATAGACCGAGGACACAAGAGATCTGTTTATGTTTATGTGTTGATAACATGAGAGACACATACACTGTGCACATCATTTAACCAATCAAAAAGTATCTGATCATCATTACATTTTCTTGTCAAATCAGAGATGGATGGATTCAGCATTTTTATTTCACACGTTCCAATATGTTTTGGAACGTGTTGATTTATGTTGATTTATAACTACAATATCATCACAAAATATATAATATTCCACATTTCATTTTACTGAATTGCCACATACACATACACTGTATGTTTAGCTTGCAATCTCTCTGTGTCGTAGTACACCTAAATTAGCATCGCCTCCAATGATACATTAAAATATTGACTTCCAAGGCAGAAACAGCAACTTGATATCCCCTCCCCCCTTCCCCCAATGCATTTGCACGCATTTAAAGTAAGCTAACTGTGCTAGACTTGAAAGCGACCTCTGCCAGGAATCTTACTGTCATCGTTCATGGAAATCCAATTGCATTTATTCTCACATTTGATGTTGTCAACCCACAGGGGTCCATGGGTGTGAGAGGGCCACAAGGACCTCGGGGACCGACAGGGGCCAGAGTAAGTGAAAAGGCTGTTAGACAATCTCACAAGATTTGCAAATGATTACATTTGACTTAATATTCCACAAGGGGAAGGAGCACGGTGCAGCCATGAAATCAATTCTGATCCTTGTTAATGATGCCACCACTGCACTGCACTGCTCTCCTTTCTCAAAGTGATTTACAAGCCCCTTTTAGATCCATCCTGGTGTCGATGAATTATAATAAAACTGTTAACTTGTAATTGATCTAAATTTCAGGGTGCAGCTGGAATGCTAGGCAGTGCCGACCTGGTAAAAATTTATTATTATATATTTTTTTTTAAGATGATAAATTACTTTTTTTTTCACAAGATATCAGAAATATGTCTTTATTTTGTACTTTATTGTCTTCGTTTAGTGTCCAAACTCTTGTCCACCTGGGACCCCGGGACATCCTGGCCTTCCCGGCATGAAGGTGAGCAGCAGAGCGCTTTTGTGTGTTGCACAAAAATAACTGTTATTTTTAAAGAAAATACGTGTTTAATGGATGCTCCTTTTTATGACGTGTGTTTACAGGGCCACAAAGGTGTAAAAGGGGAATCAGGAGAACCCGGGAAACAAGGGCACAAGGTAAATTATCTTCAATTAAGGGCAACATCTATGTCAAGTATAGGCAGGTATTTCTAGCCATGTGAAATGATATGAACGTCAACAACATCCACAAATGTTAAGTTATGCACACATTAAACTACATTGATAGGTAAATAGTCACTTAAAGACATGCATTTCACACATACCACCATGTTCCACATCAGCGGGAAATTATTCACAGCCTAAACGTGAAAAGGGGGATTTCCCCGGTTCCTTTGAGACAAGTATTTTTTTTGTGCTGCTCTATTTCAAGTGATACATGCCGGTGTGTAATGCCTCTGACTCCTTGTAATGCATGGAGAATGATTTATTCAAAATGATGTTCAAGCACAACTAGCCCTCTCCCTGTAATGTGTCTATGCTCTATATAAATGGAAATGAGTCTGGGCCCATCTCCCTTTATCGCCCCCATGCCAGGAGATGATTTACTGTCAGTCTGCACTTTGTCCCCCAGGATGATTTTCTCTCCTTCACTGCAAGTTTCATTTGAGTGGGCCTTTTGCCTGTATTCCACCCACAAGTTCACAAATATAAATTTGAATGCAAGTTAACAATAGAATAACCAGGTGTTGTGCTTGGCTTGAAAGTTAATAATTTCATGATATTGAGGGAGAAATATCGTTGAAATATTGAAATTAAGTGAGTATTTGGAACGTGGTTGTAAAAAAAAACAAAAAAAAAACATTGTGTGACCCAGTTGCATATGAAAACATGCAGTGCTTCATTTTGTATTTGAAATGAACAGAAACAATGGTAGGTTCTAGTAATTACCTACAACAATATTATAAAGATCTCTCACAATAAACAAAGACGAGAGGATTTTTTTGAATGAAAACACCAAAAATGTATGACATTTCTTTCAATGATTATACAATTTGACAAACAAAACAGGGGTTAAGTTGTTCTAGTTTCTCTCCCTATATATCTCTCTCTCTATGATAATAATAATAATTGAATATGTTTGACTTTTGATTATCAGCTGTGTATTGTTTACAAGTCTTACCAGCTGTAATACACCTAATGAGAAGAAGAAATTGCCTTTTGAACAAAATAAATGGACCATTGTTTATCTTAATGGATGTGCCTCCTCAGGTCGACCAGAGTCAGCGTATACAATTATTTGTCATTTGCAAAGCAGTAGAAACGGTCATTTGGAGTTACATCGTCTGCTTTGGCCTCTTTGCGATCCATTCTATAGCTGAAAATAGCTGCCTTACCTTTGAACATCTCTGCCAGAGACTTGTTAATGGTTTCACTATTCATCTGATCGACTTTATTATTAACAAAAAAATCTCCTACGAGGAACTTTTAAATGTCAATCCAACAGTCGAATTTTTCCTCTGATGATCATAAGTGACCTGTAACCGCAAATGAGACTCATCAGCGAAAACAATGCTATTATATTTATTATTGATGCATTTGCACAGATCCGATTTTTCCTGGGAACGATTTAGGTCAGGCAGAACAGCCTGTGTCATAAAAACAATAAATACATTATTTTGTCCAAAGGTGCCGCTAGAATGAACAGAAAGTCAAAGTTCCTCGTATATACTTTAGGCTTATGATGCTTTTCTTTTTCCATTCGCTCAGGGTGAGGAGGGAGACCAGGGAAGTGCAGGGGAGGTCGGATCCCAAGGACCAACGGTTAGATGCTTTTACATTTATTAAATGATTTAAAAACCTTTCATGGATACAGTGTGTTCTTCACCTCTTTTTTCCCTCCGCTCACCGAGGTACCTGTTGGATCTGCTTGTTATTTCAGGGTCCCCAGGGACTCCGCGGAGCCATGGGAATGATGGGCACCAAGGGAGAGTTAGTAAGTGTTTCCATGATTCTTAAGCCTGTGACAGCTTTAATGGACGTCACGTTCTTATCTGAATTCAGGGTTATCGCCTTTTTATAGCATCAAAGTATATTTAAATGAATATTCTTCTAAACAAGATCACTATGCTAATCTTGTTCTCCGGCAGGGATTTCGAGGTCTTGACGGTGATCCCGGTCCTCAAGGTGTTGCCGGGGCGACTGTGAGTTTGTCCCCACAATGCAACATGCCTTTTTATCTTTGGAGCACATATGGTATGTTAAGAGTATAGCCTCTGATTCCCATGCCTTATTGTTTTAGGGAGACCAAGGCCAGAGAGGCGTAATGGGCGAGCTTGGGCCGAAAGGTGAAACGGTAAGTGTACAGAAAAAACATAAACCTTTTCAGATAAACGGTGATTAAATGGTTTCTGCAATAAAAAAATAAAAAAACTGACCGAATATGTTGTTTTTGTTGTCTTGTTGCTTTAGGGCGTCCTAGGGCCAAGAGGAATCACAGGTGTTCCAGGTGCCAAGGGAGAGGGTGTGAGTGTCCCATCAATGGCGGCAAATACAACTTTGATGATAGGATACACTTTCTTGCAGAAAACACAGTTTTAGTTTGTGCTTTTTATCACCAGGGCTTGCCAGGAGTGGAAGCTCGCGAGGGTATTCCTGGGATGCCGGGAGCAAAGGTAAAGCGTCATTTCTACTATACTTTATTTATAAATCTTGAAAGTTTTAACGTTATGGTTTAGAATGATTCAATTATATTTGGAGTTGCATTAGCTTAATTTTTTATTTTTTAACCCTGCAGGGAAGCATTGGAAAGGCAGGCGTTCCTGGAGAGGTCGGACTTCAGGGGCTTCCTGTGAGTATGACCTTTGACCCCAAACTGTGAGGACTGATTTTTGATTGTTATGCACCTGAGTAAACCCCACTTAGAGCAGTTTGGAAGGCCCCATAGCCTGAGCATCTCCACATCTGTGTTTTTGAGTTGCAAAAAGTAGTCAGGAGAAAGTTATTCTGTATGTTTGGATAAAGTTGACCTGTTTTTAACTTGTCAAGCCAATACAACACAATATAAATATATAAATATATATATATATATATATATATATATATATATCCATCCCTCCCTCCCACGCAGCGAGGCAGTGCAGTGAGCCGGTAATCACTTTCTTCCTTAGGCAGCAAAGTGAACGCTGCGTTTTTTTCAGCCTGCTAATCTCTGATAAGTCCAATATAAGGCGCTAATGAGAATCAGTTTGGCAAACATGAACGGACCCGCCTGTGGAAGCATTAAGAAAAGATTTTAGAGGTGTAAAAGTCCTCACCCGATTTAATTATCCTGAGCACTGTAAGCTTATTTGGGTCAAAAGCTCAAACAAATATATATATTTTTTTCTAAATCCGCTAAGCCTTTCGACTTTACGCTCCAGTGCGTCTTCTCACTGTAAGCTGTGTTTTTTTTAATACATCTCCTGTTGTAAAGAATTGTTCTCCTTGTCGATTGTTGTATCTCCTGAAGACATGTTCTCTGTTTAATTGTTTTAGGGTTTGCCTGGTGCATCTGGACCAAAAGGCTTGAGTGGCCCCAAGGTTGTTTACTTGATCAATTATTAAATATTATAAAAAAAAAAAATTCTTGCATTCCTTCTTTTTTTCTCTCGCAAAGCTGAAGCATAAAAGTAATTCTTAACTGTTTCTACTACTAGGGAGACTCTGGTCAGTCCGGCTTGCCTGGAACAATGGGACCTGGTGGCAAAACAGTAAGTGTATAAACAGCAAATTTCTGAAACACTGTCGTCACATCTGTTGTCGACCCTGATGCGTCACATTTGGCTTTACAGGGTGAACGAGGAGAGCAGGGAGAGCTGGGACCCGTCGGACCTATTGGTGGACCCGTGAGTATTTGGCCTGCTTGTATTTCTATTGTCTTCTTGAGTCTGTTCATGTTTTCATTGAATAAACTTAACCCCTTTTACTTTCCCATCATTTCTTCTTCCTCCGCACAGGGAGATGTTGGAGCGCAAGGCCCTCTCGGTCCAGCCGGCAAGCCAGGTGCCAGAGTAAGTTATAAACGTTTTGTGGAGCACAAGTACATTCTAATTTGATTCCATCTAACTGACTTCCAAATGATATAGAGTTTACATTCATGCTTTTATTTTGAAGAAAAAAAAATGTGTTGAAAAATAAAAAATAAAAGGCCTTTAAAGAACCTTAACTGCCAGTACACATCCGATATGTTTTAGTAGTAATATATTGAAAAACATAAAGAGAATACATACACAAGGAGAGGCACTGAAAACATTGTGCATTTTTTAAAATCTTTTACTATACTTTGAGTGAAAGAAGCTGAGAAGGAGGGAAGCATCAGAATGTCCAGTCCTGGCTGTTGTTTGAACTGGAATGTCTCAGAGAATAGACTGGAGGCTGGGATCTCACATCAACTCTACTTTCACAGTAAGGGGAGAGCAGTGAGCAGCGGGCTGAATGAGCTCTCTGTTCTGCTGGCATTCCTCAGACAGTGGATTGGGGATCAAAGGGAGGGCTTGGCACACACACAAACATGCCGGAGAGAATAGGTAGCGACGCTAATGCCATGCCGAAAAAAAATGCACAAAGGGTGCATCCCACACAGTTCTGCTTTTCACCATAACCAACCATATTTCATCAATGTTAACAGGTGTTTTTGCTTTACGAAGAACTAAACTTATACCTCTGCTTAGGTGTGTGTACTCATCAGATGTGCTGGTTTATTTTGTCATAGGGACCCAAAGGTGCCCCCGGCCTTTCTGGTCTCCCTGGACCTTCCGGCCTGCCTGGGGTGAAAGGAGAGAGGGTAAGAAAAAAAAAACACACATGCCCATTTAGAAAACTTTTTTATATAGATTTAGGATAATTGTCTTCGATGGTAAAATAGAGATTAACGTTAACGACAAACAGCTCATCAGCTCCCTCTAGTGGGGACAAATGTAATAGTCGGAACTTCTTGAATTGCGCAAGTCACACAGCTCTCAGTTATGGTCATTTAGCCTAGTAGCTGGTTCATTATTTTGTTTGGGTTTGTTACAGGGAGAACGTGGTGATGCAGGACCCAAAGGAGACCAGGTGTGAAATCCCAAATTACTATGAATATTCTCTGACCAGTAAATGCTGCATTCAAATAACAAGTGGCTGGCTTTTTGCATACATCATTAACAGACTGCTGTGTTTTCATAGGGAACGCAAGGTGATGAGGGGACCGCTGGAGACAAAGGGGAAGTTGTAAGTTCTTACACCAACACTGACACTATAATTGTAACTATTCAACACCGGAATTGGCAATAGAATCTTACTAGAGTAAACAAATGTGTCCCATTTCTATTTGTTTCTCTATCCCTCTATCTCTTTTACACATGGTGGCATAGGGTGATGATGGAGACGCTGGAGCCAAAGGAGAGGTAAATTCAAACTGATTATTTTAACCTGGTAACATACTGACCAAGAAAGTGCAGCAGCTTTGTGATACAGTATTTCTGTGGTCTGATAACTCATATATTTATTTTTCAGACTGGCAACCTGGGCGAGCCTGGCAATAGAGGTCCCGAGGGCAGTCGAGGCCAGCCTGGCATCGAGGGGCCGCCCGGCACACCAGGACCGAGGGGCATGCAGGGAAACAGAGGTCTAACAGGAATCCGAGGCTCTCAGGGTCCCGCGGTAGGTTCCAGGAGGAAACGCGTAAACACATGTGTCTTTGTCATTGGTTTTGTTCACGCTTTAAAAAGTTGCTACGAGGAACTTTTGAATATTTATGAAACATTTCGTCTAATTTTTTCTCTTAGGATCTAACAGCAAACGAGACCAAAAGTGCAAAGAATGCTTTTTTAAATAGTTGTTCCTAATGTCTTTGTCATGCCTCGCTCACCCAGGAACTACAGCTGGCGTAGTAATAACGTATACAGCTTTTGTCCAAAGGTGCTGCAAGAATGAACACAGGAGATATTCACTATTTATGACTAAAAGCATTCTCCAGAATCGCTGCCTCCACCCTTTAATGTATTGAATTTAGCTGACAGGTGTTAGTGACCTCAGTGCGTGCTAGTCCACAGACACAGGCCATTTACGTAACTTTGAGTGTGTTTAACAGGTTCTCTTATCCCAGAATAACATAATTCTCTCCACCCTACATCAGTACCCTAAGTCAGCAAAACAGGAGTGCCACTTATCACTTGGTAACTGTCATTCTGAAGTCTCGACATAAATGTTTTTGTGACACTTTTGTGAAATCTATTCTGTTTTTCCTTCCAGGGTAAAGAGCCAAGTGATCAGCACGTCAGACAAGTTTGCATGCGAGTCATGCAAGGTAAGAAACTGATTGGTTGCCTTTTGACCCTTTTAATCATTCCCCTTGGTGGCTCATTTTTATGACTTTAATCTTTCCCAGAATGCCTCATTACACAACAACACACGGAGCCTGCCCCTCCGTTCTCTCATTTATCCCGGCCACGCGCTGAATACTCTCAAAGTTCAGCGCGGGACGGTCTCATAACCAAAACATGAAATAAGCTTCAGCCTTTGTTTGGTTGATGGATGAAAGATTCCCTTTAAGAAATGTCTCGCTCTAGTCACAACCTCTGTTCTCTCTCGTAACGTCTTGACAACTCATCTCCCATACTCATGATTCTTTTATGGCCCCCCGTGTGCTGAAATATTAATTTCACCTCGAGAAGGCCAGCGCTCCTGGGCTCCAAGCAAAGGGTCTGCCTGTGAAAAGGAAATCTTAACAGTAGTAGCAGAAAGGCAGCAGCAGTATGAATTTTCATCAGGAAGCCAGAAAGCTTGGAATCTTTAAGTGCAAAATACCATGCAGCCAGGAGCCCCAGGAGATTAATATTACATCCTTTGCACCACCAGCGTACAATTTATGTCGCTGATTGCTGGAAATAAAGAGCATTATCTCCTTTCTGCCCAATTTACCGAGGTTCTGTGTAACAAAAAAAAAGGTCTGAAAAACAGGAGGAGCTCGAGGGATATCGTGACCACAGATTCACCTCATTCTCTGCCTCGCTCTCGACTAAAGAGCTGTTGGACCGTCTCCTCTATCTAGAGTTTTGCTTTGGGCTTTCAGAAAGGGAGGCTCCTTTTTACTACGGCATGATTCATTTCAAAGAGTTCTGTCTTTAAAAGGTTCCCTTGATAACAACTGCAACTGTCTGAAAAATATTCAATGTTTTCGAATGGGTTCGTCAACTTCCGTCTCTTCTTTCTGCTGTGCTCCAACAGAACAGCTAGCCCAGTTAGCTGCTAGTTTGAGGAGACCAGAGTCTGGCGCGGCTGGTTTACCTGGGAAACCCGGACCCCCCGGGCCTCAGGGGTCCTCTGGTGACAATGGATTCCCTGGGCACTCAGGTTCAAGAGGGCTTCCAGGACTCAAAGGGCCCTCGGGAGCTTTGGGATCGAAAGGACCCAAAGGTAAATAAAAGCAATGAGACTTTTGTCCAGTTTGTCGTACACACACACCTGTGTATCTTCATTACATAATACTTCTTCCAGGTGAATTGGGTGACAGAGGCTCCAGAGGGCCTACTGCACGAGGACCTAAAGGACAACCAGGAGCTTCCGGACTTCCTGGTGAGTCAATATTTCTTATAGCTGCTCCATACGATCCTTACAAGATCTGTTCTTCACGTATAAATGCATATGACTGTTGTATCTAGACAAACTCTAAAGGTCAACTTTTATTCAAAATGCAATATTTCATGGTTTTTCAACATAAACATGTGACTTTTTCTCCACCTTTCTGAAAACTTGTGTTCAAAAACCCAAGTAAGATTTTTCTCCCCTTATGATGACATAAAGGGAGAAGCCACACCTCCCATTACCAACCTAATTTAGCACTGCCTCCACCTGTGATAATCACACCCCCAGATACCCCTGAATCTAACTGGTAGTTTGATTTAGGGCCAGTCAGAGCAGAATGGGCTTTTTGGAAGGCGGGGCATAAAGACACAGGCTCTCAAACAGAGTGTTTCAGACAGAGGCTGAAAAGTGATTCAGCAATGGCCCTGAGATACACAGTATATAAAGTTTTTTTTGGACAATAAACCATGAGAACAGTTTCTAGTAGAAACCCAAATTACAATTTTGAACCTGATAATGAGCAAAATATGTGACCTTTAAAAAAAGTGGACCTACCCTTTAAATGTATCAACTGGCATCCTTATATGAGTCTTTCTGATCACAGGTGAGCCTGGCAAAGCTGGCTACGGTCAGGATGGTCGTGACGGGCAGAGGGGACCTCCTGGCATTCACGGACTGCCAGGCGTGCCCGGGTCTCCTGGTTCAGCTGGTCCTAACGGTTACTGTGATCCGTCAGCCTGTAACCTAGCAGCAGGGGCGGCCCACCAGTCTCTGGATGTGAAGGGACCTGCAGGGAACTAAGAGTCAATCAGGCAGAGACAGAAAGACTGTTGGATTAAGTTCCCCAGAGAACACAAACATTTGTCAAACTGTCTTCCAAAGGGGGCTGTGGTTGGTGTGGGTTCCTTCCATCAATTAGGGTCCATCCATTCTGTGCCAGCCACACATCTCCATCACGAGGAGCCAGCCTCTTCAAGTCATACAAAAACATTAAATCGTTGTTTATTTAATGTGCCGAAAACCTAGCTCATTGCGGTGCGTTTTCCTACCTGAGAGATGTTTCGATATTGTCAGGGAGGTGACCTCACATTTTAGAGACGAAATATATGAAATGACCAGAAAAGTTTGTTTATCCCTCTCACAGTTGCCACCGCCTGCGTTTTCTTTTCATTTACTACTGTTATGTTATTTAAAAGCTCCACCACTTTATCACATTTGAAATAATCACCCAAAACAAGTCAAGATTGCAATTGTGTTCGGTTTAAGTGCCTTTTTCTATTTGTTCTGTATGTGCTAATGTACCAAAGATCAACACCTTCTTTTTTATATACATTTTTTGTCTACACACCCCGCAGTTCTAAATAAAAAGGAGGGAAGATGAGAATGTCTTCAAGTAATAGTTAATATTGTAAATGTGTAAAAAAAAAAAAAGTCTGAAATGTGGTAATTATATTTCCTACAAATGACCGGATGTGAGATTTTGTCTCATTGTACATAATGACAACAGAGTGCAGTTTTGCATATACGGAAAATTATTTTAGGGATGAGGGAGACTCCTCATTAATGTCACAAATAAAGAAAACAACACATGGACTGCTTAATTTTTTCGGAACACTGGAATCACTCTGTGATGATGTCTGAAACCAAAATGAGGAAACACAAGATTAATGTTCACGACAGTTTTTTCATGGAACTGGTCACCCAAAAAGACATTTGAAACACTTCCAATCTCAGTTGTTTGGTTTGACAAATTCATTTTGTGAGTTTAGTCACTTGGTAACATGAAGATATCCTCCTAAAAGAGGGTTAAACACAAAATTGATGTTCAAAACATAATGTCATGTGAAATTGTGACCCAGGCTGTTGTTAGTGCTCAAAATACAACAAAAGAAACACGGGGAAGAAAAGCACTGAAGAACATTTATTGCACACGTTTAAGGCAGGTGCATTAATCAGTAAAAGATGCTGCAAAGTAAAATATAACCTCTGATACATGGTAACCACATACACACTGGATCATCCTTCACAACAGGAACGTCCCTCTACCCGTTCTTTGGAGAGTCCAGTCTGCACCGAATCCTCTTTTACTTACACTATGATTTTAATGTTTGTTTGTTTTTTAACAGAAAAAAGGCAACAGTAAGTTTTTCCACCCCAAATAGCTAATTATGTCCACATGTGGTAAACCAAGATTGAGGTAGATATTCAGCATAAACAAAGACTTCCAAAAAGACACACACATTAAAGCCACTCAGAGCACAAAGTGAGCTTATGAAGGAGGCAATGAGTTACAGCGTGAACAGCAGGCCCTCATTACAAGCTTATTTATAAGATTCAATTACATGTGGCAACAGGATCAACTCTCAATACTGAGAAGAAGAAAAAATACAAAAACATGTGGATGTATAAACCTGATGTAACTGTTCTATGTCCTCTATCCTTTGAAATTTGGTTTCATTTGACGTTTCCCCACTTCTAGAATAAATGGATTTTAACTCTGTGATATAAAAACGGCTGGCAACAAATTGCTGGTGAAGCGGGCTGTGACATCAGCAGTCATTTTGTGTCTTCCCCAGTTATCATACTGTTTAGCTCAATTGTAGTCACAAACAGCTGCACATTCATATCAATTCAGGCTTAATTCATTGTAAGCAGAAGAGAGAGAGAGAGAGAGAGAGAGAGAGAGAGAGAGAGAGAGAGAGAGAGAGAGAGAGAGAGAGAGAGAGAGCAAAAGAGAGATATACTCTCCCATCCGGGGAACCAAACAGTTCAGATAATTTTAGTTTACTGAAGTTCTCATTTTAATTTTGGTCTTTATTGTCTCCAAGGGTAACCCATCAAATCAGATATGAAAATTAGTGTGATGGAAAGGACAAGAGGAGATATGGAAGGAGGGGATTTGTATGTGGCCTGTAACCCAAAAGAGAGGTTGTTTTCCATTTACATATCAAGCAGTGGAAGAATAAATATTTGTCCAGCAGGGGGCTCTTTCAACTCACAAATGGAGCCGGTTGCACACATTTGATTTAACTCCCAACTAAAACTTAGAACCGCTCACACTGATAAAATTAACAGAAATAATAATAAAAAAAACAAGTCTGCAAGCTCAGAAAAACATAAAAAATTAAAAAGTTTCTGTTGGATCTTCAAAGTGAGATGTGAGTTTAAATTCACGTCTAGGAGAAGCACGATGATTTGAGACATGAAGTTGAAGGATACAAAAAAATAATTCTTCTGGGACACACTAGTGATATATCTGAGTTCTAATGTCACATATTTCCAGAAACACCCACAGAACTTTTCAAACATTAATCACAGCAAGACACTTAAAAGTAAAATCAAAGCCTTTGAGTCAAACTTTCATTAAACAGAGCTGAGAATGAAAAGGATTCAGGGAACTACTATACACAACGGGCCAATTTAACTTTCCTTGCTATGTAAATGTTCATTGTTCAGTGTTATGTCAATGTTTAGGTAAGTATTTGGAGAAATACATTTACAAACAGGGTTAACAAATCCAACGTTTGAATGCTGGGAACGTTTGAGTGTGATTGTAGCCTACTACATCCTTCAAAATGTGAGATCATGTGGCCTGTTTATTTCTAGTTGACTCATAAACTTCTGAAATCAGTTCAGAGCATTACAATGACTCTGAACACCTTGTTTCAGCTAATAAATAAATCAAAACTCCAGTCTTAAGACATCCCCAAAACCCAAAGATACATAGTGACACAGTGCTGGTCAGCAGGAGGGATAAAAAAAACAAAACAAAACAGGATGTAGACCATGATATTGTTGAAACAGACAACATGAAGAAAGGTTCAAGTACATTTAGGAGTACATGTTGCACAGAAATAAACAAAGTCTGACGTGGAAGTGTAGTAGTCCGATTTCCTTTCTGTGGTTGAAAAATCTAAATATACAAATTAAACCAGAGGAATCATCATACACAACACTATGTAAACAATTAATCTTAATAAACATCATCTCTGACACACACACACACACACACACACACACACACACACACACACACACACACACACACACACACACACACACACACACACACACACACACACACACACACACACACACACACACACACACACACACACACAAATCTTCCACATTTGCAGCATTGCATGATTGATAACAAAAGTGAGAGCCTTAATGCGTCATAAAATGATAAACTTGCTTACGTAATTACATTGTCAGGTCCCATTACAAGCCCCATTAGACAGGAAAGAAAGAAAAAAAGCAATCACTCGTTCAACTTATTTACAGATGAAAACCGACAGTAAAGGTGAATGTGAGCTCAAGTCACATTAATGAAACATAAATGACATTAAAAGTACATTCCTTTCATGTGGAAAAATCTGCCCTTGACGTTTGAGTTTTACAGTTTCAAAAGAAACAGTTTAAGTTATAGGTTTTTTATATGATAGAATATATGGCAAACATAAAGAATCAAATACAGAAAATGGGAAGACGTCTGTGTCAATAATTCTACGGAAGGTTCTTTCGAAAAAATTATTATCGTGCATGATCTCAATGTGTTATGAGTGATAATTTCCCAAAAGAAACTCTCAGTAATCCAGAAATCGATCAACCTTCCAAGAACAATATAACTGAATGTTCATGCTACATTTATTACAACTGTTAGTACCTTCTTTTAAATACATTATTGAGAACGCGCTTCAAAATAAATAATTTCCATATTAGGCATATCTGCTGAACTTTGGTTGAAAAAGTATATATTTCTTTTCCATTAACACATAAAACAGGTACATTCATTCAGCTTATCTTTTCAAACACACACACACACACACACACACACACACACACACACACACACACACACACACATGAGATGTACCTTCTACAAGCACAGTGGCTTATCTGATTAACAGAACAGAAGAGTGAACGGGTACGCCCGTTAGGGAGGCAAAAAGAAAATCATTAAGATCATGTTTTCAGACAGCACTGAACTCGATGAAACAAAGTCATTTCATGGTCTTGAAAGAAAATAATGAGCTTTGACAAGGAATGCATTACATCACAGTAGGGGACGGGAAAAATCAAGAAATAACTTAAAAGTACAGCCATTGCAAAAAGGGTTTGCATTGCATTAAAACATAGCCTACCTGACATTAAAAAAAGAAAAAGAAATCCTGACTGCATTTTAAATGTAAAGTGAATGAAAGAGGTCAGTTGTGAGTCTGTCCATTGCACCAGAGCTGAAGATGTTCTTCTACTGCTTCCCCTCTTAAGCTCTTGGAGACACTCATACGGCTGTAGGGAGACAGTCACCAGGGTTACACGTCCCAGGGGGTCCACTGGGCCCGGGGGAGCCAGGAGGGCCCGGAGAAGTCATCCCAGGAGGGCCTTGACAGAAAGAATCAGACATTATTCATTCCTGCATCGGGCTGCACTTTATCATCGTTCAGAAGAGCTTTCCATTAGTGATAAAACCTCAAAGCTGTGATTTGGCAGAGACACATTCTCCCCTCACACAAACACAGTGACAAACTGTCCATACAGATGGACTACAGAGTTACAGATGGAGCAGGTTGTGAAAAGCGGCATGCAGCACGGGTTTTCATGGTAAAGCGGCAAAAAGAGTGTGAAATACATACAGTGTGGAAATATACATTTTTATATGACTAGTTTTCATCCAGAAGGCTACAGCATACTTTATATCAACATAAGTGATTTCTGCTAGAGCTAACCAATAAATAAGGTTCCAATATTGGATAATATTAGCTGTAAAATGTCCCTCAGTATTGTCAATAAAATCCAAAGGATTCGAATAAAGATGGTTTGCTCATGTTATGTACTCTTGTGAAAATAAAAAATAATAAAAAAGGTTGTAATAATCAGTAAATCAAAAAGCAAAAGTGGGTGAATTCTCCCAGGCAACAATGCAATATCAATGTTCATTAACTTTGTGTTGGAATCTTTTTCTGAAGAAATGATTGCATGGTTTCAAGTTAATTGAACTATTCTGTTGATTAATTAATTAATATTTGATAGAAAATCCTTTCATCACTGAAAGATTAAAGATAAAAAGAAAGCAATATATGTTATTGATGTTTTTGAAGCAACATAACAGTGTTACATTTGCAGTGAGCATCGATCGATGATTATGTCCTTTATGTGCTTTGGAATATCCATATTGAATAAGCATTCTACTTATTAATTTATGATATAAATTCC
Source organism: Ammodytes marinus (assembly GCF_949987685.1). Taxonomy (NCBI): domain Eukaryota; kingdom Metazoa; phylum Chordata; class Actinopteri; order Uranoscopiformes; family Ammodytidae; genus Ammodytes; species Ammodytes marinus. Next base: position 17,988,816 of record NC_137215.1, on the reverse strand, counting down.
AGCCCTGAATTCTTCTTAACATTATTGTTTTTCCTTAGAGATGGCTAAAGTTCCAGCAGCAACCTATTATCTGTTCCACTTTAACTCCAGCAAGCAATTTCAGTATTGTGTTTTTTCTTATCTCTCTCAAAAGCTGAATATCTCATTTACGATCAATGGAGTCCTTCATTTCGCCATAATGAGAATGTAGGACAGAGAAAGTTCATTTCCCTATCACTAATATGGTGAGGTCATTATGGCAGATGAGACATAGTATCTCATGTTACTTAGCAAAAGCTCGCTGGAGCGGCCCACATTGCCTCCTTGTCTATCAAATACTGTCCGTGCAACACGCATAAACACCATGACTTATAAAGAAACTTCACCAGTGCAGTCCAACCTGCAGGAGTGACCATTAGTCACAGCTGCAGGGACCAACTACCTCTCTAGTTCATACACAAGGAATCATGGGGATTGCCTTGTCCCTCTCCTTCCTCTGAAAAAAAACAAACTTGCCCTTTCATCCATCTCTGCTTAAGCACACACACACACACACACACACACACACACACACACACACACACACACACACACACACACACACACACACACACACACACACACACACACAGAGTCCCCAGTGCTGCAGGTAATTTGTGCAGTCGGAACCAGAGCAAAGGTGCACAAAGTAACAATCATTATTAATTCATTTTTTAACCAATTTATTTAATCTGTGTGTTCAGTTAAGGGACTACTTAGGGCTGTTAGCTCACCACTGCTAATTGGCTACAGCACAGAACTAATACACTCCGGGCATGACTTGGCAAAAGCACAATCAGGCTTAATTACTGTCATAGTCCCAAACACCATCAGGATAGAAAGAGGTGAGGTCAAAAGATGGACAGTGTGGGTGTAATCTCACATCAATGGCTTAAATCATTAGTAGTTCTATTTCACTGAGGTGTGTCCAGCCTTTTCTCCAGTGCTGTTATGCCTGCATGAGAACCATAAATATGACTTGTGTGATTCTCTTGTACGTGACTCAAACTTCCCAGTGTCCACAAACGTATCGGTGATACCTGGGGGGTCCTGCTACATGAGGAGTTCATTCAGGAGCTTTGTTATGATGGCCAAGAGAATGAAAACTTGTGATGTAAATTTATAATAGGTGCACAGTGAAAACTGATGCAGTTGCCCAGCACATCCTTAACACTTTGTTGAAGTACTTTCCAACTCTTTCAAAGATTTGAATACTGCTGAAGTTTAACCACAGCAGCAGTTGTGCCAAAGGTGCTTACTGTCACTGTGCACCCCTGGATATGATGTCTTTTCCTTCTACTCCAAAGGAGCTACAGTGTCGTTTCCTTTTCCCTACACATGCATTATACAACTACGTAGGCAGGATGGGTGACTTTAGGTTCAGTGATAAACCCCTGCTGTCACAAGGTGGAAGTCAGGAGTTAGTTTTCAAAAAACCTAATGCCATCTGAGAGCTGTGTTTATCCCTAATATGCTGGAATTCAAAAGGAAGACTGAAATAGAATGTATGGTTTAAGACAAGAGACAACCCCAGGTCTCTCAAATCATAGTGTGATACGGTACACTTCCCTTTCTCTCAGTGGACAGGTAAGAACAACTGATACACAGCAGTAGATGTGGTGGTGGTGTGGCTGCAATTTTTCATGCTGTGATCAATGTGGTGTAACTAAAGCATGAGCGGCTTGAATGCCAGAAGTGTTCTTATATATCGTTACAAAAACTTTCCTCCCTTATGTTTTACCGTTTTGGGGCTGATGGTAATTGCCTTTTTAGGTGGCGTAAAAATATATTGAAATCAAATCAATGAAAGCTATTTTCAAACCTTGATTTATGTCAAATTCAAAACCATTTTCTTTGGTGGAAGCACACCAATTTGCAGAGACAACATTGACATTGTATAGTAGATACAAAGCACCAATAATACATCCACTCGCAACTGGGGTCCCTCAAGGTTCTGTCCTGGGACCCCTCCTATTATCTCTTTATACCAACTTTCTCGGTCCTGTTGTTCACTACCTTAGATGTTTCTACCACAGTTACACAGACGACACCCAACTAATTATCTCTCCTCCACAGTCTGAAACCCAGGTAGCACAGATCTCTGCCTGTCTGACTGACAGCTCTCAGTGGAGGTCCACACACCACTTGGAACTAAACCTTGACAAGACTGAGCTGCTTTTCCTTCCTCTCCCACCCATTGCTTTACTATCACCATCGACAAATCTGTGGTAGTCCAAAGCCCCACTGCAGGTTCGGGTCCAGGCACTTGACATCTCACGCCTAGACTACTGCAACTCCCTCCTGGCTGGTCTGCCTGCAAGTGTTATCTGTCCACTGCAGCTCACTCATAGGGAAATATAATGTAATGTAATAATATGGAGATGTTTTTCCATCTCTTGGAACAGTCCTTGCTGATGATACATATTCTTGACCACGACTTGTTTGTTGCATGTTTTCTTTGCTCAATCAAAACTTGGAGCCTCCATTTGACCCCATATTTAAATATAGATCAATTACATCAAATGAAGTGTTTCATCTAGGATGCCATTTGGTGCTATGTGCTGTTCTTACCTGGTGGCCCCATGTCTCCTGGATCTCCGTGTAACCCCAGACCGAGCTGGCCTCGTTCTCCTTTCTGACCCCTGTATCCTGAGGACAGACACAACGCTCTGACTCAGTACAAATACTGCAAAGAACGGTGTGGTGTCATGTTGCGTGTAGTATGGTTAGTAAGATTAGTACAAATGTTATAACATGAGGATACAGGTTTGTTTGTTTATATGTGTCCAGGGACCCATACCGATAGGCTTCTTGATGGTAGAAATACTATCGATCCGACGGCAATGCCAGGCACGGAGTCTGCACTTATTTTGACAAAAGCAGCTTTGGGAGTATACCCAGGCTACTCTGAATTCCCAGTCTCAATACAAAAAACATTGAATAATAAAAGTGCATACTGTCATCCTGTCAAAATGGAAACCATCAAACAGGCAACCTGTGGTAGTTTTGGAAGAAGGAGGCATTCTGGACTTGTACAGCTCTCTGTCAACAATGGGGCCAGGAGCACATGTCTTTCAAGATTTCAAAACAGAGCAAAGAGGCTCTTTTCAAACAGAGGTCAGACATGTGTCACTGAAGGCATTCAGGGAGTGAAGAGATAGGCCTAATCAAAGGTGGACTCATTCGATGGACAACAAACAGATGCAACAGATGTGGATGAACAATCGTGTGTATCCATGACGACTAGACTCGGAGGTGTAATCCACTAGGGGAATATAAACAGGATAATAGAATTTGATAAAACCTAATGCATAAAAACGTAAATTTAACTATCTTACTTTAAACTAATGTTCAGTGCACAACTACCTCTGATATAAAAACACCAACAACAACAACAACAAAAACAAGCAGTGATTAACACAAGGACATGTTTAGTCTGCCAAGAAACACATCTAAGCATTTGCACAAATCAGTCAGGCGCGCAAGTGCGTTGCTTGTGACAAAATGCACACTAACATTTGATTCACTCCATGCAGAGATTGTAAGTGTTAACAGTTTAAAAAACAGCAGCATTCCAAGTGAGAATTGGAGACTCTGAGAAAAATATTTCCCCATGAGGCACTTAAAGTAATGGAGTCTGAGGACCACGGGTTGCATGGAGTGCATCAGAAACATTGACAGGAGAATCAAGCATTGCACCGCCTGGCCCAAAGGGGAAACGCTTCAACGCTTATGTCAGAAAAAATCTCAGAAAAAAAAGGCTTATGAATGCTCAAAAACAGAGTCTCATAGAGAGAGGGGCTATCCACACATTGCCACAATAATGAGACTTCTTTCAACACTCACATAGCCTGGGGCATTCATTCAGGGAGGAGACGTTCCATGGAGAAAAGAGCACTGTACCTTCAGCAACACAAAAATACTGAAAAGCACACATGGCAATGTACTTGGGTGGCACACTGGATTGGTGCACTCTGATTAATTGAAAAAGCTGTCATGCATCTGTGCTTGTTGTTGTTGTTTCTAGGGGCACTAATGGACAAAATACGTTAATAAAAAATAACATTGACACAGAGTGGTTTGTCATGCCCGATTGGTAGTATTGCAGCCCTACACCTGTTGTACACCATTGTAAACGGTATTACCAGCTATTTTATTAATGTTATGCATTACAATGGAAAGAAAAATACACCTGTCTTTGAGCAGCTGCTCTGTCAAAGACCAATTACTGTGAGACATTTACTGAGATTTCCATATTGTACAACACAAAGTTCAAGTAGCTCTAAAACACATAGCATACAGCCTGATATGATAAAATACACTTTGTTTCAGCCAGTAATAATACATATACAGAACACACTGAAATACAAAATTATAAATGAATGAAAAAACAATAATGAAATACAGTCATATGAAAAAGTTTGGGAACCCCTCTCAGCCGGCATTATAATTGACTCTGCTTTCACAAAAAATATATAAAAGTGGTATGTCTTTAATTTACCAGGAACAGCTAAGTACTGGGATGTTTTCCAAACAAAGATTTTTTGAAAAGCAGTATTTGGTTGTATGAAATAAAATAAAATGTGAAAAACTGGCTGTGCAAAAATATAGGAACCCTTGTGGTTTTGTTGATTGTAATGCCTGTAACAGCATGTAAAACTGATGACTTTAAACACAAAGTTGGTTGGATTATGTTGTTAAGCCTTGAACCTCATAGAAATGTCTATTTAATCATGAGAAAATGCATTTTAGGTGCTTAAATGCAAGTTGCACTTCTCTTTGACTCTCTGCTGAAGTGAGACAGAATGGGATCATCAAAACAGCTTCCAAAAGATCTGAAAAACAAAGATTGTTCATTGTCATGGTTTAGGGGAAGGCTACAAGAAGCTTTCCCAAAGGTTTCAATTGTCAATTTCGACTGTAGGGAACGTTGTCAGGAAATGGAAGGACACAGGCATAGTGGCAGTTAAACCCAGGCATGGCAGACCAAGAAAAAAACAGGAGCGGGATAGGTAGAGGATTGTGAGAATGGTTGCACACAACCCACAGATCACCTCCAAAGACCTGCAAGAACATCTGGCTGCAGATTGTGTATCTGTACATCGTTCAACAATTCAGCGCAATTTGCACCAAAACATCTGCTTTTTATAAAGACCAAATAACTTAATTTTTGTCTCATCAGTCCAAAGCATTTTCTTCCAATATGAAGCTGGCTTGTCTAAATGAGCTTTTGCATACTCCACGCAACTGTATCTGTGGCGTGGGCGCAGAAAGGGCTTCCTTCTCATCACCCGGCCATACAGATGTTTTGGTGCAAATTGCACTGAATTCTAGAACCATGTACAGATACACAATCTGCAGCCAGATGTTCTTGCGGGTCTTTGGAGGTGATCTTTGGGTTGTTTGCAACCATTCTCACAATCCGCCGCATATGCCGCTCTTGTACTTTTCTTGGTCTGCTAGACCTGGGTTTAACTGCAATTGTGCCTGTGTCCTTCCATTCCCTGACAACATTCCTTACAGTAGAAATTGACAATTGAAACCTTTGGGAAAGCTTCTTGTAGCCTTCCCCTAAACCATGACAATGAATAATCTTTGTTTTTAAGATCTTTTGGGAGCTGTTTTGATGATCGCATTCTGTCTCACTTCTGCAGAGAGTAAAAGAGAAGTGGAACTTGCATTTAGGCACCTAAAATACCTTGTATCATGATTAAACAGACCTTTATATGAGGTTCAAGGCTTAACAACATAATCCAACCAATTTTGTGTTTAAAGTCCTCAGTTTTACATGCTTTTACATGCATTAAAATCAGCAAAACCACAAGGGTTCCCATATTTTTGCACAGCCAGTTTTTCACATTTTATTTAATTTCATAAAACTAAATACTGCTTTTCAAAAAATCTTTGTTTGGAAAACATCCCAGTACTTAGCTGTTCCTGGTAAATTAAAGACATACCACTTTTATCTTTTTTGTGTGAAAGCAGAGTCAATTATAATGCCGGCTGAGAGGGGTTCCCAAACTTTTTCATATGACTGTATGCACTTAACCATAATGACTTACATCAGTGGGTATTTTCATTACGATCTAAAAAGTTAAAGATAAAATAGAATAATAAACGAGCAGCTTATAAGAAAAAATGAAGGGGGAATAAAACAAAATAAAATACCTAATGCTCTTCAGCATACATCCTTATGGGTATTCTCAAACAGCTTGAGCCTTTCCCCCGTGTGAAATCAAAACCATTAAGAAAAAAAAGGGCCGTGAACACAACAGAGGGGTTATTTTTCTCCATAAACAATTCATTTTGGCATATCGGAGAGGAAGTCAAATTGGATATTCGAGAGTCGCATAGTCTCCAGCAGAGGATGACGAGAAATAATGAGGAAATATTACCCCAAAAACTCTCTCCCCCAACTGAGCACAAGTCAACAGAGAAAAAAATTAAGAAGTTGTATATTTTTTTTCTTCTGATTTATCAAGGGAAATAGCTTTCCTTTTTTATTTTCAATAAATACTTCTTGCAGGGCTGCATTAAAGATCACCTATAAAACAAATTGTAAGAAGCATAAAAAAATAAATAAAACAAGCAAAACAAAATCCATGACGTGTGATGCAAACAGCATTAACACCACACATATATTTCTAGCAGAGTAGTTGCCTACTTTAGCTGCATTATTCATGAAATAGATCAGCATTTTATATTATAGCAGTGAGTAAAGTGTAAATTGTCTTGAATAATGTGAGGTAGATACAAATGCTCAAAGGGAAAAGGCCAATGCACTGGTGCTTTGATCTGCGCCAACGCGTAACACAGTCCTCTTCTTCAAAAGTGAAGATACGATAGTTCTGCTGCGGAAACACAGTCCAAATCTAAGCAAGTTTGAGGTATAAAGCCCGACCAGCAAACCATTAGTGTTGAATGAGCAGTCAGAAAGTTGTATCAGTTTGATAAAGAACGTCCACCCTCTCTCCTGACTAGGCACCTTTTTGTACTCTAGAAGCTTTATTTCCTGGAGTGAGGTATCAATACTGGGGTTCTGTCTTGTCCACATAGACAATACTTTCTCTTATTCACAGCCAATTCTTCGTTTGTCTTCATATTTCCAAGAGAGCCGCTGTGTGCACCTCACTCCTGTCCTTTTTCCTCTGCTTCCCGCCCCTCAGTCTGCATTGATATATGGCTCTAAGCAAGAGAGAAATACCCATAAATCCCTACAAAATATGCCTTCATTGGTCCCCCCACCCCACCCCAACCCAACCCAGTCCGGCCAATCTCCAACATTTCATAGCAAACTCTTTACATACAGAAATGAAGTATTTCACTGAAGGCTATTCGATTCACTCTGTATGGCTCATGTCAATCTGCAACTCTGTGTCTACGGTAGTAAATGCTTCCTCCTTTAAATATGCATGTGCGGTCAGCCTATGGTAGTTGGACTTACTAGAGGTTAATTAGGTTTCACCACTAGTTTTAGGCAATCAAATGTTAAGAGTGTTATATTTCTAATTCATATCTTAACAGGAGTGGTTATGTTTTCTGAGGTGCGGTTAGAGTCCAGCAGTGCTCCTACCTTGAGGGCCGGTGGGTCCGGGCTCCCCTGGTGGGCCTGGTACTCCGTCCTTGCCTGAAGGTCCTGGGGGCCCTTGGATCTGTGATGCTAAGATGCCTGCAGGTGTCTTCTGCATCATGTCGGCGCTGGATAGCCTCTCTGCAAGGAAAGATAAATACAAAAGGAAATCACATAACGAATGCAACTGAAATTAAAGACAGAGAGAGAGAGAGAGAAAGAGACCTAAAAAATATGGAACAATTTGTACCTTCAAAGACCCTCAAAACTTCATTTCTGATAAACACTTTAAGCTCCTCCATGAAACCAGGATCCCCCTGTTAGTGGAGAAGAAAAGGAAAACAATTTAATTAAGAGAAAAAAGTACGCCATCTTTCATTGGAGATTACATGAAATAACAATCAAATGGATGTCTGGCATGTATCTCAACTCAAAGATTTCTGAGACAGTTTGTGGAAACCATCTGTCGTGAAAGCAATATCAGGGAGCAGAACTCACATTTCTAGCTCTTTTCTAACTATTCAGTGAAATCCTGATTTTGCATTATAACACAAACATCTGCGCCTTAAACCCTGCTGGAAATACAGCAGATTCAGTCGGGGGATATTAAATCCATTTGATTGTCATTTCATGTATCTCCAATGAAAGATGTTCTAACTCTGTAATGAGCCTTCTTGGTTATTGCTTTATGTTCATATTTGCAATAATGTCCGTAAGAGAAAAAAACGACATCTTGTTACACCAACTCTGCATGCCTGTACATATACCTATTATCAAGGCCAATTAAACAACGTATCGCTCATTTCATCTTCTCTCACAAGATTTCAGGGCCGCAACGGTAACAATGGCAACAAGAGCCACCTTGGACCCTAAATCTCACATGCATTTCAAACAGTTTTTCATCTCCGCTGTGAATGTTATATAACCGCTGCGACTTTGCACACTGTGTAAAATGTCTGTGACACATGAAGGTGTTTTGGCTGCTGTGCAGAGCTCTAGGCACGCCCACACATCTCTGTCTTCTCTCTCTTTGTCTCCCTCTCTCCCTCTATGACCTTCGGAGTGGGAAGCGCTGAGCAGAAAGAGAACAGCAGCTTCCCTTGCACAGCCTTGTTTGATGTTTAATGTAGAAATCCATTAGCTGCACTATTTTCCATACGGGGAAAACGAGAACTGAACTAGTTACACAAGCACGGAGAACGAAGTAGCCGGAATAAGGTTTTTATCATCTGGAAAGATACAAAGTATTTGCTTGCTTTGAGGTATGTCAATGTACTACTCACCAAGAGCTTTACATTGTCTATCTGCCCTGGAGGGCCAGCGTCCCCCTTATGACCTATTGGTCCGACCGGTCCAATAGGGCCAGGGTCTCCTGCGCGTCCTCTCTCGCCTTGAACGCCTCGTCCTCCAGAGATCCCTGGATCCCCCTGCAGTGAAAAGAGCTAGTCATTGCTACATTGGCATATGGCATAAGCAGCACCACAGACACTAAATTCAGGCCTGACTCACACCCAACTGTATCACTTAACATGCCTTGCACACTGACCTATTTCTCCTAATGTGTCCAGTCAGTCACCTGTCCCACGGCTCTTTTTGCTAACTATAAAGCCTCATTTTGCATCCCCTATTTGCGATAGATTACTGCGGAAAGTGTGACAGAAGCCTTTAATTTTGCCTTGCAAATACAATAGGAAGCTGCACTGAGCGTTAAATGCCTTTATCTAGTGCTTATGTGCTCGTGGGGATTAGTCACATTTGTACTGAAGTGAAGACTTTCATTGCTATTCATCAAAACCCTTTTTTTCTGCTTTTCTGAGGCACAGAAACAGCTTATTTTTTTTTTGTAAGGCAGGGATGATGCTACTTACACGTTCTCCTTTGGATCCTCTGTCCCCTGTTCTACCTGAAGCTCCCTTAGAAAAAACAGGAAGAAAAGGATATTTAAATGCTGTTTTATCATAGTGATAATGTAAAGGAGTAACATCTGAATATTGGACAGAAATACAAAGAAAAACTGCTGACCCTGACGCTTTTCACCCCCTATACACATAAAGTAATGATGCAGGGGCAAACACAACTCTCTTATTCTAATATGTGCAGAGATTGAGGCAGAGATTCATGTAAGTTAAACCAGCCATATTGGCATAGCTCTCATATGTACTCTAATATTTGCAGAAGTGTCTGTTCTGTTGCCTGAAGCAAAAAAAAGAGACTGTGAGCAAGTTTTTTTTTGCTGAAATACTTGACTTTGAGAAATGCACACTTTTTCAGATGACTGTGCATCGATTGCTTCCTACTCAGTTTAGGTGAAATGCTTGTATAAAATCTCCCCGTATAGTGTTTCACCTTCTGCAATGTCACGGCTCCTCTGCATCACTCCCTTTTCCTATGAGAAATGCCCGCTCTCTCCCAACTACTGTATGGAGGAGCTGGGAGAGAAAATACCTGTCCCTGGCTCCGTGTCACAACATCTTGTGTCTTCCAATCGCTCCCTGTCACTCCTCATTGCCTCCCTTTTACTGTGCAGCGCAGCAAATACCTCAGGGAGCGTCGTTGTATCAATTTCCTGCTGGATTACGGGAGCCATGCAAAAGACAATCTGGCATCATGTGGTTTTTTAAAACGGGGCGTCTCTTTGTGATGCCGTTTCTCCCCCTGCCTGCTTTAATCTGCAGTGCTCTGTATTCCCCAATGCATGATGGGTAGGCTTAAATCTATCATCTAGCTCCAGTGAAATGTGCTTCCCTGAGCATTACATTAAAACCTCAAAGCAGTGTGTATAAGGATTCTGGAAGGAACTACAAGAGCAGAGCTGCCTGCTAGATGGCACTGTTGCCCCACCAAAAAAAGTCAGGCATAAAAAGACATGGGCATACAACTGTAGAGGGGCTCGGTGCAATGCTGAGATTTTAGAAGAAGAATGTTAACTTATAATTAGAAAACAATAAACTGCTTGGGCTGTCATTAGGGTGGTAAGTGACAAAAATCATGTTAATCAGAGACCAAAACAGCAATACTCTCAGCAGTTGGATATTAGCCTGAATAATGGGCTAGTAATGGCTAGTCACAGTAGAACTGTTAGGCATGCTGTGAGCCCATTCTCTGTGATTATGAAGTAAATAGTGTATAATACAGTTGATCAGTCAAAGGCAGACTTTGCTCCAACATTTGTTTCAATTTAAGTCAGGTTCATCAGGCAGGAAAATGCATATTTTCTATCGAAATGTCTACTGTTCTCTATTACCAACATTTCATCATTGCCTTAAGGGCATTAAGTGTATAATTGGGGTGAAAAAAATAAAAGTCAACAAAGCCTTAAATCTGCAGGATTTCATTAAGTTTCTATCGTTAAAATCTCAAATATGCAAATAGGTTTAATGCACTCAGGATGCTGTAGCTTGAGGGTATGGGGGGTAGGTAAAATCTGCTGTGCCATCTTATTGTAAAGCACTTTCTATAAGGGGATTTGCGGCGTGTTCGCACAGCTCACCTTGTATCCAGGAGTTCCATCTTTTCCCGCTCTCCCCTGCTCAAGGAGGGCAAGACAAACAAAGACATTTTGTATCAGCTCCCACCTTCGATTGGATCAGCACCGTTGCACTCCTAGTAATCTCCACAGTTAATGAGATATCTCAACCTAGGGATAATGATCCTGATTGCGGTGCAAAACACTGTTCCATTGTGCGCTTACAAGGGAAATTCACAGAAAACATCTCCGATGGTAATTATTACACAGAGGAAGGTAATCATTGGAAGGACAAGCGACCCCTAATATACATATTTTTTTTCTTCCATATTGTCCTTGAACCATGTTTTCTTCTTCCCAAATAAATGGTAAAATACCCAGCGATTAATGTGCTATTAAAGATAACTTTACTTAACCTAATGTAAAGGACAAGTGTGTTTTTTATTAAAGGTAGAGGATGCTTGTTGTCAGTAAATATCTCCTTACAATCCACTACCTGTCTGTATTTTTTGATTTTGACAAAAGTTGATTTTGATAACAAGCGTTCGCCAGAATCCCTGACTCCACCCTTTTAAAGCACAATTTCCTGCCGGTGCATTATTGGAAGGTGCTCTGGCAACGTGTAGTACTGTATGTAGTGCTGAATCTATAGAAGGGGAGCAAGATAATTCACGTAGCATCCTTACAGCAACACCTTGGGGTCCCTCGGGCCCTGGGAATCCTGTCTCTCCGATGGGCCCCCGCTCACCCTGTCAGAGAACAGAGACAGCCGGTTGTGACAGTCGGCTGGCGACAAAGGAATGACATGTGGATTGACAGCTCAAAGAGAGTTAGAGGTAGTGGCTCACCGACTCTCCTGGGATCCCTGCCTCTCCACGAGTGCCGGGCTTCCCCTGTCAATCACAAACATGGGGGAAGAGATCAGACCGGATGTTTGACAGGTCCTCAATGGTGTCATATCTACAGCACCTATGCAGCCCTCCCCCTTTATAACAGAGCAACCAGCCTACTCTAAATGCACCGAAAAATCCCCCGAACAGAACACAGGTTTATATCACATGTATTAATATAAAGCAGTGTTGTATGTGGGACTTCTGCTTACTTGCCTGCTATTGCATGTGCTTTTATGAAACGTCACCAACTTGTTGCCAGCAGTAGACTTAAATAACACAGGGCGATTTATCAAGGAGTGTGGAATGAGGAGGATGAGTGTGAGTCTGTATAGATTAATTGGAGAAAAAATAAATCTCACTTACTGAAGGACCTGGTATCCCAGACGGACCATGCAAACCAATATCGCCCTGAGGGAGAATTGCAGACGTGTCAGATAGATAATGTACACATCACATAAAGAGTAAGAATAAATCACTGTCATTTCAGCCAGACACATAGATACTGAGATCAGAACCATGCTGATTGATACATGGATTTAAGAAATGCCCTGGGCTCAACTTTGGCAATGTTCCCACAAAGATTTGGATGCAGGAAGCTGTGAAAAGTTGCACATGGGTAGCTATTAGATCAATGCTTTGGATCCAACTTGCTGTGGTATAACTGTATATCCATTAACAGATTTCAACCTGAAATTCCCTCAATCAATATTTGAAGAAAAAGGAAAACCCAAGTTATTGAATTCTCCGAAACCTATTTTCTCTTAAGTGACTCATAATTCAACCGGAACCCATTATGTGTTTCACTTTCACACAGGGGAGCATTCTTTAAAAAAAGGTTTAGCTGAATATCTTGTTCAGAAATAACCCCTTTAAATGTTCTGTAATGAGAATAAAGTACTGAGAGAGCACTTTACCTCCCTTTTTTAATCGGGTTAGGTCGTGAATGTTGCTTACCTTGGCACCAGGTAGCCCTTCAAGCCCTGGTAATCCCATGGCCCCTGGATCGCCCTATGAAAGAAAAACATCACACCTGCTGTGTCAAGTCGGAAAAGGTCACCACTGATAAGACTACGGGGTTGTTAGTGTCCCCTTTTTGCACCTAAGAATGATGCTATTTCTGTCTCACAGTCCTCAATAGGAGGTCGAGTTATCAGAAGGTAACAGGCATCATTATGAGGATGTCAGGAAACATAAACAAGCAAATATAGATCAAAGCTACACCAAGCCAGGTATTCATGAAATTCTGCTGGAGCTCAAGATTTCACACATTTCTATTCCCTCCTCCAGATATTCTCCACCGGGAATTAGCACATGCCTTTTGTGTGTCGATACGCAGGAAATCCTTAAGAGGACAATTCTTCAACCTGAGTGTATTACATTACATGATCTCTGACATACTGTCACAAGTTGCAGGCGACAGATGCGGTAGAAGAAGAAGAAAAAAAAAAGAGTCCCATTCGACAATCACAATCAGACTGGCTTTTGTGGCACTAAAAATAGATACAGAGCAATTCCAAGTGCTGGAGCAAAGTGATGGCCTCTATCTACCTCATCTTGCTCAAGCCACCATTGGAGGAATACCATTACACAGAATAGAGGGGGCAAAGCAGTTCTGACATAGACGGATCGCGATGGTAATTGTCACACATGTAGATTGTCATGAATAAGCGAGTGCGGCTGAAGGGGGGAGAGAGCGGGACCAGCCAAAGGATCAGCTGTGAGACGGATTGGGGCAATTCCGCCACAGCATCGGAGCCCGCTCGCACAATTTATTAAAATGTCAAATTAACATCCTGGTGAAAAATCACTGTGCAACAGAACAATAAAAAATGCAATCGGGCCCCGTGAGAATAAAGAATTCAAGTTGATGGCAGACGCGTCCAATTGTTTCCCCACGAGTGTGTGGACTTTTTTCAGGCTTTACGATGAAAAAGGGGAGGGGAGGGGGGGGGGGCACATTTGAAGTGCATATTGAGTTCATAGGTTTCTACTGGCAAGACAATATGGTACAATGGTTTCATGTTTGTGGTAGAAGTGATCATTTTGTTGCTGCGTATTGGAGTTCTACTCAGGGTGTTAAGTGCTCAGGCCTGAGGGTGTATTGACTTATGGTGTAGAGAACCGCAAAGACAATGATAGAAAGCAACAGGGCAGCTCTAACTTCTCAATTTGTTTGGGCAGCACAAACATTTTTTTCATAAAAATACACTTCAGAAGGAAAAGCTTCAACTCACTGAGGGTCCATCATCTCCTTTGGGTCCCTTGAAGAAGAGCAGGGGAAAAAGGACACATTAGCTCCATTTATGGGACAGCCTCTGTCATACAAATCATAAATATAGTCTGAAATGACGTGGGGCTGCTGTATGGAATTGTCATTGAAATGAATAGTATTTGTCATTGCTTATGTTCTCTCACAGTTTCGGTCTGTGAATCATGCATTCATTGTGTTACATGTAGTGTCACACAAGGTTGCAAATGATCAGGGGAATATATTATGCTATCTGGTCACACATGCTTTATATGAACACTGGCCATGCATGTTTAAATCTCTTATTGATTGCTCCAGACTAGGAGATAGATGCAGTACAGGGAGAGGCATCCCCAAGATTTAGCTGTGGTTCACGTGTGCATTGTGCACTGCTGGATATTGGAGTGTCTTTTTTTATGTCACCACCTTCTTTGTTCATGGTGGTGGATTGAACCCTGCAAGGGCCTGTTAATGAATGAATGTCTCCCAGGACTGGTCTAGATTACAAACTGTCTGATAAGGAGGAGCAGGGGAGGGGGAGCTGATAAGCGATATATGGGATGGGTCACTTCAGCTTGGCACTGCATAGAGCAACATACCCTGTGTTCCAATACCCATACTTTCTGCTATTTAGTATGGTAGTTGGTTTTTAGTGTTGAAAACAGAATGCTATTTGGGCGATTCTGACCCACAATCCAGTGCCCACCAGAAGTGACGTCACATCAACGGAGCCTCCGTATAAAAAGGGGGGGAGGAGGGGTGCGACGGATATAAAAGCAAGAGGCAAGATCAAGGCGCAATGTTATGATGAAATAAATAAGTAAGTAAAGTATCTCCCAATTGTATGCCTATATACATGCATGCCAACTAGATTATTTTAATGGTCAGTAGTATGGTCATGTAGTATGTAGAATAGTAAAAAAAAAGAAGGGGGAAGCGATTTGGAACGCAGGGTGAACCTCTAATTCCATTTTTGCTTATCTCCCGGGCATGCTCATACAGTATGAGCATGCCCGTGTGTTGGTGTTTCTCAAGTACACTGTAAAAGGAATTGCTTCAGTGATAAATAAATATGATTATGCTTACCGGAGCACCCGGCGCTCCAGGGGGTCCTAAAATAGCTCCACCACTCTGGAAAGAAAGATTTTTTTTGATATTTGTAATGTTATGTTACTACACATTTGACAATATGAGTCAAACACATTTTTTTAACCACAATCAGAGATTATTTTCTGTCAATATGATTGATGGCAACCTTACAGTGACTGTGTATTCACTGCAGATCAAGATGACATTATCACTGAGTTAAAAGGGCCTTAGAAAAAAGTCCTTACCTGCAGCTTGTAGAGGCTGCCCATCCCATTGCCCTCCACGTAAGGTACACCCTAAAACACAATCAACAGTAAATCAGACATCTCCTCTCGCTGCTCTGGGAGTTTTTAAAGGCACCAAGAGGCTTTACAGCATAACTGTACAGTACAGTAGGTCCTAGTTCAGTTATACACTGCTAAGCCACTAAAAGCTAACATGAGAGAGATCAATAGCTCATTTGGTGATTACATAAAACAAGAAGGGAAGGGTGTGAAAGAGACAGTGAGAGGTTAAAAAGAGCAGGCAAAACAGAGAACAGAGGACTTTTTAATCCTTGAGTCTGCAGAGAAACCAGAGTATGGCAGAAATACAAAAGAGTGCTCTGATTAAAAGAGATTCTGGGGTATGAGAACTAGATAACCTAGATCTCTTTGGTAGCATTACTACAATACAAAGAATGTTCTTCCCATGATAGAATGGTAGAGGGCAGCTATTGTAAATGTAGAAGGAGGCTCTCATTTAGAAGCCAGCGAATGCTTGTGCCCTCTCCAGGCCACTGAGCCATCCCCTGTCCTCCCAGACTGCAGTTTATGAGAGCAGGGTATGTGTGTGTGTGTGTGTGTAGGGGAGGTGGGGGGGCACTGCAGGTTCAAGGGGACGGCTGATGAATTATAGATTTGCCTTTGGAAGTGCTTACTCACTGGCCTTTTAAAGGGAGGGAGTATGATTCAATGCCAGCTAGCAGGCCGCCACAATTTCATCATATTTGTACGTGTTCGTCGATTATGTTTTATTTTTTTCGTGTTACAGCAAAATATTGTTAGTCGTTTCTGTAGGTGGAGATGCCGAGGTGAGGTTTTTACTCTAACCTTTACTTGAGTATGAGAAAAGAGCAAGAGCAAACAACATTATCCTTTTAACAGAATGAAGAAAGTCAGTTAACAGAATCACAATAGGAAAACGAATTGAAGCATGGCTAGGACCCTCACAGAGGTTGTGAGACTCCCTCATGACCATCTGGCTCTAGTTGAGGCAGGAGCAACTTACCGGAGGCCCTGGAAGCCCTGTCATGCCCGGAGGTCCATCATTTCCCTGCCAAACACAAATCAGAGGAATTCTTTAAACATGTCAGTGAAAATTGGAAATGTTTATCACGCACAGCCCCGTGCTAATGTAATCCAATGATATGGAACCTCATTTGCCAACTCTGAGACAAATTACATCCTGAGATTCCTTTAAGAGATTTGGTTTCCATTTCTTTTCTGCATTTTTTTTGTATCCTTATTATAGGAACTTGAGTCGGTTTGTTTCATTATATTTAAGACAAGCTTTGTGCCATGGTGTTCCAACAAAACACACCTGAAACACTTTGCATGCAAATTAATAAACATGAAGAATATCAGGTAAGTCGCATAGTGTGCTCATTCATCCACTATATACTGTATATTAAAAACAGGAAGGCACACACAAACACATCCATGCACACCTTCATTTTTCACAAGAAACTGTTGTGAAACACCTTACTTTGTCTCCTTTTGTTCCCACTTGGCCCATTGGCCCGGGTCTACCCAGAATCCCCTGCAAACAGAACAGCATCAGAAGAAAGCCTGACACACATTGCTACAAAAACCATCTTTTCCGTTATGAAATAATCTGTTATGAAATAATCAGAGAGATTTTTGTTTAATTTAGGCTTCTTACCGGGGCCCCTGTACGACCGGTCACGCCAGGAAGTCCTGGTACTCCAGTAGACCCCTGGAAGACACACAAATCATATTTTTATATTTCTTTTTTAAAACTACATTCAAATATATATTAATAGCAGTCAGTCAATAGGCAAAACTCTACATCTATGGCATTGATGGAAATATATTAAGTGGGTTTTCCCTAAGCAGACTCTCTAAATCTAAGGTGTAATTTATTGGTCTAACTCTTGATGCATGAAGCAGCTTATTTAGGGGTCCATTAGCTAACAAAAATCCAAAAGGAAATACTACAGATAGAGCTTGCAAGTACACTGTAGATGATAAATTAGCAAACGTTATCAACACCGCAATGACTATGGGACACATTCCATTGTCTACTGTGTGTTAATTTGCTCAGATAACGCGTTTCTGAACTGTACGTTGTATTTTAGTGATGACATTGCATGTGTTTCTCTCAATGATTTCTTTTATCACTGAAAATAAAATAAAAAACCTCAACAGGGCCATAAAACATGTTTTTATTGAGCCTATAAAATCCAGAAACAAGTGTGGCTGTTAGTGAAAATCACCCCTGCCTTTCTAGTTCAATGCTGAATGTTGACCTATGAAATGCCTCTCAGCTCCTTTAAAGAGTGCCTTGTTTTTTAATCAGCAAACACACACACACACACACACACACACACACACACACACACACACACACACACACACACACACACACACACACACACACACACGCGAGCAGGGCAGGCGAGGTTTCTTTATATAGTAGCTACGTACAGTACTAAGGTCAAATCAAATCAGTTTTATTTGTATAGCCCAATATCACAAATAGATATTTGCCTCAGTGGGCTTTACATTCCACGACATGCTGCAATAGATGTCATAAGTAGAGAAAAATCACGAAGGAATTCGATCATTGACCAGATGTTTACATGGTAATACTAAAGTAAAGTGTGTATAGTGAATAGTGTGGATGCAGGAGGACTTCAGATGCTAAAGATGGAGCATAGTGCACATGCAGCACTGCGCATAGCTTTTGAAAGCCTCTTTTTCAAAAAAGACTTTGGGAGCAAGGCGGCATTTAAGATGAGGAAGACATTACAATATATTGACATTATTTTGAAAAAAAAAAAAACCTTTCTCTCAATGTTAAAATGACTTCTGGATAGTTAGATAACAACCACATTCATTTGTTTAGATTCAACTTTAATTTTTTCAACCCACCTCATCCCCTTTATCTCCGGTGGGGCCTGAAAACCCTCTCTCTCCTTTGACTCCCTGCAGGGAGGCAGAACAAACAAGGTTGAGGGAAAAGTGAATGTTTATTTTTTTACCAGATATGAAAAGCCCTTAAACTGAAAGCTGATGGCTGCAAACTCCAAAATGTCTCTTCTCTTCTTACAGCACCACACGACTTGAAACTGCCTTGTGGTACGACACTGTATCCATAGCAACAACGTCTGCAGCATACAGTGTGCGTGTCCAAAATAATATGGCTTGCACAACAGCTGGTTAGGGCTTCCAGAGATAATCCAAAAGGCAATTCATGAAAAGTGTTTGTCACAATGTAAATCTCCATATATTACAGTAAACACACATTTCAATAAAACAATATCACAGAATGAGGCTATTAGCTTCACAGATTATTTTGTCATGCTGAGAAGCTGAATAATTCATGTGCAGATCCGCACAAACAATAACAATTAAGAAATGTGTTTTATTATTCATCGAGAACATACAACAGAATACGCCTGTCATACCTTTGGGCCCTCTTTCCCAGGGTTACCCATAGGTCCTCTTACACCGGGATCCCCCTGTTTAGGATAGAAGTACACAATAATGCATTTGGGGTGAAAGCACTTATGCACTCAAAGTATTTAAATCAGCAACCCCATAGGGAAAGATTTAACAGGTGTTGTGTATTGCAAAGTAAACATGTTTACAGTGTCTGTTCCAAAATTGCCTTCCGGTGACTGATACATTACCTTTTCTCCCAGCATGCCTTCTCCTCCTTGCACTCCGGGGGACCCTTTCTCTCCCTTCTGTCCAGGAAGGCCCGGAACCTTCGTCTGGCACACGCTACAGGCGTTCTGCCAGCGCGCAGGCAAAGGGAGGAAGCAAAAAGTTGTGGCACACAGATACGATTTCATCAAGCTTACTGGGACTGGATGCCAATTGTGATCGTATAGGTACAGGTACATTCTCAGAGTTGCTTTGTATGCTGCACGGCTCACAATACTACATACATGGTTAGATGAAGATCCTCCTGATATTACAATGTGGTATGAAAAGTATGTCCATCTTGCCATTGGAGATAGTATCACATGCATTAAGAGATACACTTAAAGGAATACTTCAGCCATACGGAACCGGCATACTATCATTATAAAATCGCTATTATAATATAATTAATGAGCTTTGTCTTCCCCCAGTCTTCCCTTGACCCAGCTGTCCTGTTAATCCTAACCCTACATTTCACCATGTGTGACATCACACATGGGAACATGTAGGGTAGACAGTGAGACCATAAAACACTCTTTCTGCCTTTTCTCAGGCTAGGATGAACCGATTTTCTTTTTTTGCACATTTATACTAGGATCTCAGAATTCAATACACCTTCATATTTCCACCGGTGAAGTAGGTATTTAATATATTTTTTAGGGAATGGTCCCCTGAAAGAAGAATGGTCTAGAGAGTGATATGTATAGGGGTATGAATTTGAAGGTTGACTGAATAAACACAGAAAATGTTAAATTTTGCAGGCACTGCTGTCTGTGACTACTGTTCATTTTATTTTACGTTGCTTTTTATGTTTTTGTGTGATTGTCTGTTTATGTCTTGTGGTCTCAAGTATGTATTGTATCACTTTGTGGTTCATTGTATTGTATCACATTAAAATAAATTAATTTAAAAAAAAAATCTACGCCGGGGCACTGCATTTTTTCGCCCTTTATTATGTCACATCCCCTGGGTGGAGGACAAGACCCCGACTGACACACAGTGTTCTCTAAATGTCTGCCGAGCAGAAATAATGTGAACCCGCCAAGAGTGTCTCCAAGAGTGTCTCTCATCAAGGTGAGTGGTGAACTTTGTCAAACTCATTGGCTGTGACATTTAAGGTGAGAATCTTAAAGATCATTGTCACCGATTTTTGGTTTAGATTATATATAGGCAGCACTGCAATCTTCCAGGAAATAGGAAGGAGCTCTCAGTTGGAGTGGAAGCAGTAGAAACAGGTATACTGCATCATTAAAAAAATAGTCTGAAATGGTCCGTACATTCTCGTTATCTAATTCTGAATCAAGGGAAATGTTATCAATCAAACAACATCTGTAGAGCGAGTTATAATTGAGGTTATAAATGAAAAAGAAACTTTAAACTGAGCTGAATGTGCTTAGTTCTTTTTTAGTAGGGGACATCAAGGTGGTGAAAGTACAATTTAGAGTGCCACTAAGCAATTCTGGTGAAGGCTGTGAACATTAGCTGAATCAAACAGAGCACTTAATGGATAAACAAGTTGACACGGAAGGAAGCGTGTCACTCAAAATTACGACGTTTAGCATCAGGCTATATCCGTCAATAATTAGCTATGTAAAGGCATTGTACTTGAAATGCTTTAAGTATTACAAATGAGAGAGGTTTATTCAGCAAAGTGCTCTCCTGCTGGTATTATTGTTGAGTAGTAAGTGACTAATCTGCTTCCATCAAAAGAAAAAAACTAAAGCAATCAGTAATTTGTGTGTGTTTTGATGGAAAAGGCCAGTTATGAAAGGTAACAGCCACACTAGAAGCACTTGATCTCCCTTTTCATACTGTGTCATAGCCGGTAATAAAGTCTAAAGGCTTGAAAGTGTTTCACATTTAGAATTTGGCCGTGCAGCCCTAGAGTAGATTTTGCATTTGGTCAGAAAACAAAAAAAGGGACCTTGAATGCTGTTTGTAACAACTGTTGGTAAACAAGGGCCAATATCCCTTTAGGAATGCCACTTGGGACAACAGTATAAGAAAATAAAGATATGGATTTAGGGAGCATCCTTGTACATTCTTTGGTAAGAGCAGTTTAAAGTTTTTTGTTGGGTTTGAGTGATCAGGGACCTACAAGAGGAAATTGAATTCACCCATTTTCAAGCAAGAGAAGTGAAAGCTGTCCTATAAAAGGCTTTTCTTATTTTTCTTCATGGGATCTGAAATATTGTACATAGAATATAATGTTTGAAGCAGTGGTGCATATCTTGTGTCTGATCAAACTCACTTACTATAAACCAATAGATGAATAGACTAATATATTGATATTTTCAATATGATGTCATTATGTGTGTAAAGGCATTTAAAGACCGTAAAGACAGTTTATTATTATCAATACATTTGATAAATGTATGCAGTTTTTGTATCTAGCATGAGGCATCCTCAAAGAAAGATACTCAATTATAATTGACAGCAATGAACAATTCCAACTAGGATGATTGCTGTAACAAAACAAGTGTGAAGTTCCGTATTGCTCGTTCACATGGCATTTAATTGCAAAGTGTTTTACACTCAATATGTACGTCAAATTGTGGTACAGTATGGCTTGACTCTGCACCTGTGGTGATTATTTGAGTGTTTTTTTCTACAGATAATTCTCCCAGTCAACCTGATGGAGGCACTCAAGGGCTTTCATTCTTTTACTCTCTAAGCTGATAGCATCCATATATTAATAAAATAGTTGCCTTTCAAATGAACAATAAACATAGCCTATTGATACATAATTTTTGGTAATGAAAAAGTGTAGCTATCATCAACTATGAAGAAAATATACCTTGAGTAGAGCACCCATGTCTCCAACAATTGGCAGGGCAGTCTGTCAAAAGAGAAGAAAGGAAATCCTTGAAATGTCTCAATTTCGGGAACTGGGAAATCTTTCAAGTGTTCATGTTAGAGTTATTCTGCTGTTGTTTGTTTCGGGCAGCTGCATCTGGCAAGTAGCTCAAAACATCGATTTAAAAGACCATCTTATACGCCTTAAAGGAAATATGATTCCACCCCAAACATTTTTTAACAGAGTTTCATTTTCAATTCTTTTCTGACACGCTCCAGGAAACTGTTTAATAACTGTGGTGCTGCAGGACACACTCTCCATATCTTCAAAACATTGCTGTTCTCTGGAGTTGAGAAAAACATTTTCAAATTGCAGCCCTGTGTACTTTTTAAAGACATCAAATTGAAAAATGAATTGGTTTCTTGGGTCTTTACCGGTCTTAATGATAAGTTCTTTGTATGTTACATTTGCAAGGCTTCGATGCAGCAGTAGCTCTCGTATGGTACTCACCCTACAGCTAAAATAACTAGAGTAAAATCTGACTTGAAACATATGAAAACACAAGAAGGTCAAAAACATGCACTAACGACAGCCAATTTTTGGTTAACTGCATCATTTTCATGAAGGTGATGTTAGTTATTGAAGCGAAGGATAAGCTGCTAATTATCGAACACTGAAGCTGGACTCTGAAGAGTGACTTGGAATGTAAGGTGAGCTCTGTAGTACTCAGCCTCAGTTATGCACAGCTGCAGAAATCAGATATTAGATTTTCTTACTTACTGGTTCACCTGGGGGTCCAGCAGGGCCTGGGGGGCCTGGTCTACCAGGGGGGCCCTTTAATGAGACAAAGAAAAGGAGTTAACGATCCTTCTGGCTATGTTTCCAAGCAGACATGCACACACCATTACTTTGCTCTCACGCCTATCTCAGCTGGTGGGGATTTGTGTCCAGGGGCTACAGTATGATGTATCATACTTGGTCATCAACAGTGGGTAGCTGATATTATTTTATGCTTACAGCCATCTGTTATCTGCTGTAGTGTATATGTGTAAGAACAGACTGATCTCACTCACCTCTCTTCCTTGAACTCCAGCAGGGCCAGATAAACCAGGGAGTCCTCGAAGACCCTGAAAAAGCACCCATGCAACAATTTTAACGATCTGAAGTTTCTTTATACAACCAGCACCCTCCTGCTAACTGCATGGTGTTATCCACATTATGAAAGAATTGCAAGACCACTGGTGGTCACAGCATCAATGAGATGAAAAATCAGTTAATACATTGTAACATGATGTTTGTTTGTTTGTTTGTTGATTTAGAGAATGTTTTTTGCACAGACCTCAACGCCCGGCTTCCCTGGGGGTCCCATGGGGCCCTAAGAACACATCACATATCTTGTTAACACCATCCACTCCTATCACCCCAGGATCCAATAAAGGAATTGTGTTAAGACACCTTTTGCTCTATTGATTCTCTGTCTCTAATAATCCTGTATTTCAACAATGAAAGCTGAATCAAAACGGTGAGCTTCAAGCTGGCGGAGCAGAGAATGTAATGCAATACGCCAGCACCTCACAGTGATGACCGGCTTTTGTATCTGAGACTGTATTAAATGAACACTGATCTTGATATTCAAAGAGGGTCTCTTTCTATCAGTGCCCTTAACACAGGCAGGGTTCATACAGATCTTCTAAGAGTAAAATTCAAGCACTTTTTCAGCACTTTTATGATAAAAACTCAACTTTTCTAAAACCCTGAAGATTTAAATATATAAAAACTGTCTCATGATTTCATACTTTGCCCTCTCTGTAAAGTGGAAGGGTATTCATATAGTGTGTATTGACAATCTCCAGTAATGTGTTTAGATTTCAAGCACCTTTCGAACCTTGGAAACACTTTCCAGACTGTGTATAAAAACCCTGCACAATAATCTAAAGGTGTCATAGTTTGAACTAAATAATGAATTTGGGAGACACATAGACCAATCAATACAGAGTCACTCTCACCAGCCGTCCGACGACACCTTCTCCTGGTTCACCTTTTTCACCGTGGTCTCCTGGCAACCCCGGGACGCCTCTCTCACCCTGACGAAAAAACAATAACAAGGCAGTAGGCAGTGGCATTTTAATGGTAGTTAAGTCACAGAGAGCTGCTGCACTGTATGATTATTACGTATTGACTTACGTATTGACCGGGTTTCATTATCCCTCAATGCTTTGCCTTTGGTAGCTTTCAGTGTTAGAAACACCGCTTTGTGGCAGGCACATGTTCAAAATCTATTCTTTTTGAACTTGTGCAACACACATATACAACTTTCATGATTGGTGCATCTTCTGTGCAGTATTTTCCAAATGATAAATTAATATTCATACACTGTGTGGGTATGTTTTGGCTATCTGTTAAGGCATCGACTAGGGGTTACGTAATGGATAAAAGGTTGAACTAGACAGCTAACAGTCATGGACAAATGGATAAAACACACAGCTTAAACTACCCCATATGCTAGTACAAAAAGCTAACTTGACCAAACCCACCTAAACACAGACTCTCAAAATTTTATGAAAATGTTTTTAAGGCTAACATCAGTGAGTTAGATTAAACATATATGACACAATATCACTGATCTATGTACAAATGTTAACAAAGAGGGCTGTATACAATATATGGTTGGCACCACAAAGCTTCCTACCTTGGGCCCGCGAGAGCCTCTAGTTGGAGACAACCCATCGCCCTGCATAGCATCCGGAAGAAAAAAAGATCAGACATCATATTCATCATCAATCCACTTTCAGACTCCAGGTGCAACCCCAAAAAAGTATGCTCTAGTGCTGGAATTTTAACAAGAAACAATGAAACAGTACACTTGCTACATGCTTACAGTATGGCCACAGCATCACATTATGAGCTCATTCTTCAATACTTGAATACAACAAAATCAAATCTGATCGTTTCTATGAAGAGAGACTGACTGATAATGCTGTAGCAAAGAGAAAAAAACCTTGATTGGACTTGAGGGCTACTGTACGTGTTATTTACTGTACAGATGAGATGAGACATTGATTTCTGTGGTCAGCATGTATTAGTGTTACAAGTCCTACATGGCACAATGTAAATTAGATGGATTCGAACACAGCAACTATGCAGTTCTAGGAAGAAATGTACTAATTTAGCCAAACGTAAAACAGAGAAAGGTTTTGAAAGTACAGAACATTTTGAGACGGATGATATAACTTTATGATTTACATTTCTTTTGAGGAAAAAAAAGGAATCTACATTACACATAATCCATTGGAGCAAACACGTCACAGTAGAGGGAGATACTACTCTACTCTACGCAAACAATAACAGAACCACAGAGTAAATTACTCATAATTTATTCAAAGGCAAAATCAATAGAGTGCGGTAACTACAGTACTTGTGCAAGTCAAATAATCAAGGCCATCTGCATTGGGTCCTGTTTATTGCTTTCTCCCCTAACACAACAAAGACCATTAAACTGTGAGAAACCATTTTCCTCCGAAGCCTCCAGATAGAAATGAAGATCTGAACACAATAGCCCTAGCTTGATGTGCTGTTCAGTGTTCCCACTCACAAAAAAACACGATTGTTTAAAGCTGAAGATCCCTTTCCTGTGATTGAAGAGTTCAAACGCTGTCAACAAGGACATGCGGCCTTAGCTGCACATGTGCTGCCTTTTTGGTGAAGCTGTAATGAATATTTCTGTATGCAAAGCCAAGTCCATGAAGAAGAGTTCTTCAATAGATATACAATGGGAGGATAGGTGATTACCCAGGCTGGGGGAATCTAATGGCGGATTACTGAAAGGCATATTGTCATCTCCATAATGTCATGGCAGCAATGCAGCTTGAGGAGCTACTTTCCCTCAACGTATCTGCTGCTGTTCCAGCTGTTTGCCAATCTGCTTTGTTACCTTGTGTTGTTTTTCTGTTCTACACTCAAGTTTTTACTTTTGCCTTCTGTGTCTGGAGGGCTGAAGCAAATAAGGGCAGATCTAAATGACGGTCTAAACTGGAACCTTACCATATATCCACCTCCAGGTACTCCAGGTTCACCCTTTGGACCTGGGGGCCCCATCAGTCCACCAGTGTCCCCCTACAGACAGAAAGACACAGTATTCAGAGTCTCCTTCATATAAACAAACATGTCCGACTGGCTCTGTCATCTCAATAATGCACAAAGAAGAGTCAGGAGGTTACAGCAGGGGCAGGCATCCTTTCAGACATCATTTCATGGGTATAAACGTTAACATAGTTTTTTCTAGAGGGGACAGCCCTTTGGTCCAGCATTGACCCTACACAAGCATCAAGTTTGGAGGCTGGAAATTGCTGTCCACAAGGCAGAAACAGTAGTGACAGCCTAGAGCTGTTGTCTTTCATCAACTCTAAACTACATTGTTCTATCAATAGCAATGTTAAAGGTGCACTATGTAACTTTGGGTGCATCAGAGAAGCAGTGTTTGGAATTACGCCGTTTAAAAGAACGGCGTTAGGTAACGTCGTTATTTTTTCAGTAACGGGGTAATCTAGCTAATAACTGTTTCCGTCGTTACAACGCCGGTTATCGTTACAGAACGTTAAATGCGGTGCGAAACTATGAATTGAATGAATGAAATGAATGAAATGCATAATCCAAACGCACACTTGGCTCCAGACACAAACTGCTAGTCAGGAGACCGGGTGGGTTAACAACGAGATAAGCGATTATGATTGGCTAAGGCAGAGTCCTGTTTCATGGTAGCCAATCGGAGCCAGTGTTTTTACACACAAGCCAGGCCACGCGCACCACACACACCAAACAGATTCGAAGACGCAGCAGAGATGACGAGTCCGGAGCAATCAGATGAAAAATTGAAATGTTGTTAAACTGTTTACTTTTGATGAAGAAAATACTTGAAATACAGTAGCCTATGTCTTCCAGACTATTTGTCTCAGGTTGTGAGAGTTTGATTGATTTGATTTGCTACAGTTACTGCAAACGCACTTTATATTGTTTAACTGTTTACTTTCGAAGAAAATACTTGAAGTACAGAATGTCTACCATACCAGTTGTCTGAGACTGTGAGTTTGAATTATTTAATGAAGACTACAGAGTTAAACACACTTTTTGTCATTTAAATGTTTACTTTAGTTGAGAACAAAATACTTGAAGTGCAGGATACACCTCTTGCTGTCTGTTGATGTGCAATAAATATCGAAGGTTACCTGTCTGTTCTACTCATTTCAACTAACTTGTGGAAACTGCTCAGAAAAATCCAAATTCTTTGACATATAGCAACTTATTTTTTACAGTAATGCAAATAGTTACTTTCCCTGGTAACTAGTTACTTTTATTATAAAGTAATTCAGTTACTAACTCAGTTACTTTTTGGAACAAGTAATGAGTAACTATAACTAATTACTTTTTTAAAGTAACATTCCCAACACTGCAGAGAAGTGAACATTTTGTAAGTTATATTCTCATAACGTAATAAACAAACTTTACTCACAGGAAAATTGGATCCCTGGAACACTGTTTGACATAAGACATAAGTAACCTGAAAAGTGTCTGTTTCACTGTTTTTTGTGAACATATTCCGATCTTGTGTTTACTTCCAGGTTACTCAAAATGATTTTGTTTTGACACTCACACTAACAAATCCCCCTTCCCCAAAACTGCATAGTGCACCTTTAATTGGTTGGACCACCCATTTGGTAAAGACTGAACAACCCAAAGATATTGGATGGATTGCCACGTAACATATATATAATATATAAATATATATTATTACTCTTGTCTGGCACAATATTAGCAGCTGTTCCTTCTGTCCACGGGCGAAAATGAGTCTTGCACATAAGCCACCCCCCTCCCCCCCCCCCCACAAATGTGTGATGGATTAAATCTGATTTGTATGGAGCAGATTTATTATAGATACACAGGGGAAGTCTAAAGCTAGGACCCCTGCTCCGGGTCTTTATGCAAAGTTAGGCTAATTATCTCCTGGCTCCAGCTTCATATTCAGCGTACAGAATAAAACCGTGTTTTTTTCCACATTCATTTATTCATAGACTACCAGATGAATGTTCAACCAGAACTGCCTCTTGCATCAGTACTGCAACAGATGACAAAGGAGGACTATAAATGTGAATGGATAGGAGGCTTAAGCACTTTAGCTTTATTTATCTGCCCTGGAGTGTAACAGGGTGACTCCAGTACAGCTTCGTTTATTTTGACAAGTGACAAACCCCATCAAATATGCATTTCAACTGCACATTTGTCTGTTCCTGCTGCAAGTATAAAAAGGCGAGTATTCAAATACATCAAAAGGCATGAACACACAGTTACAGTGTGATTGAGGGTGGCATGCAGGGCGAGATATCTGAAAGGTGTTTTTATGGGTTGTCTAGCTGTGTTCAACCTGTGATAAAACATCATAGCTCCGTATTTTTCTTTTGAGGTGAGAACTTTGAATTGAAAGTTTGCCTACCTTTTCTCCTTTTAGGCCATCTTTCCCAAGCACCCCTGGCTCCCCCGGCGAGCCCTGTAAATAGTGGTGAAAAGAGACACATCCATCACCGGGCCTTCATCTCCTCACACACATTTATCTCCTCCTCCTCACTGCTTCAGCGGGCTGCCGTGTTCCAACATAATTTCCCTTAGCCAGGATTTATGAAATGCGTCTTTTTTCCCTCCCTGCTTTTGAGTAAAGACAGATGCTCATTACCGAAGCAGGTGTGGAGAACAGATTGGGCCTCAGCCTCCGTTGCTGGCATAAAGCGCTTAGATTTGCCTCTTTCCACTAATTAATTCTTAAATTTGATTACTGATCGTCTGTGTAAAAATCCCGGACTTTTTCCTCCTAACTTCCTGTCTCTGTCTCTGCCTGTTGACACTTATCTGTTTATCTCTCTCTTTCCTTTAGGCAGACTGAGTGGGAGAGGATATGGCAAGGTGATAGAAAAGGCAATGAGACAAAGCAAGGCTTGACATGAAGTGCTTAGTGTCTAGTGCCAATATACTTACTGAGTCGCCTGGCAGTCCCGGGAGTCCAGGCAGGCCCTGCTTCCCCTGGCCAAACACAAAGAAAAAAAAACAACACTTTGGGCTATTTTCTCCCTTAGTTTGGTAACAGAAATATCCAGGCTTTCAAATGTCATAGTCTGGCAAGCTATACATTGCAGACAACAATGGTGGAGTTGTGTTAAGCCACGACCCTGCTGCCTCTAACTATGGTTAGTTGCATGACAATTACTGGCTGAAAAACATCATAATGACTAAGCAGCGATAGGTTTGCCTTCACACATTATTTCAGATAAAAGCTTACATGCTGGTTACTTTGTTTATGTATATATGTATGTATGATGACTCATTATTGTCTTTGCATATACATGGATGGACTGAGCTGTCCACATATCACCATGGAAACTAGGCTTATGTCCAACTGAGAAAAATGAGTTCACAGGCATCACTATCATGGCTGCTCTCCTCACATGCCCCTTTTAATGACGGGGATGAAAAACTATATATTTTTTGCATTGTGCTGTAAATTGTTTTTCTATAATATTTTAAAAACTTAATCTAAAACAATAATCTAGTTTCCTGAAGGATAACGGTTTTCATTTTAATGAGTGTAATCAAAAAAATATTAGTTCACATTCATCAAATTATTATTCCCATGGAAACTGCCCCTGCCCCCTCCCATCAAAAAAAAAGAAAGAAAAAACAATTGAAGAATCAGCGAAAGGGTAAGTTTAATGAGATGTTCACATTTTGGTATGCTACTTAATAATGGCCTGAACCAGATGCTATGATCACGTTCTACATCAAGACACAAGAACATCAAATTGTTGTTAATGAGGTCCAACTCTTTTACAAGATCAACATTTCAGGTTTTATTTTTCTTTGTGTCTCTATTAATAGCCTAAGCAGCTCACCGTTGTTTCTATTCAGCAGGTTTTTAGATGACTCTATTTGAACTACTGTTAGACGCACAGTAGACATACTCTAGATACGGTAAAGACTCACCTCTGGTCCTTGATCTCCCTTTAGTCCCGTTGGCCCGATGATTCCCTGTTACGTCACGATCATTGGTGGAAAATGGAAGAGAAAAACAGACCTTTAACCTGAGATTTGTTATCATAGTAACTTTAGAGTAAATAGCCTACTCATGGGAGAAAGCCTATAGTGTGTATTTGATTCTCTTCTCAATCTAAGATACAGTAGAACTCTTGCACATTTGAATGAAGGGAGGGAATGGTCTTATCATCCAACTGGAAGAGAATGACTCTGGTGTGTCGCTGGAAAGTTAAGGCCCTCTGACTTACAGCTCAAAAACACTGAAATGGGAATACTTGCAAACAAAAACTAAATAAAAAAAAAACTTTTCTGAAATATGGATTTCTATCAACAATATGTGTACACCATTTAGCCCTAACCTGATGTTACTTCTGCTGTTGAGTTCTACACAGCAAGCTACTCAAGGTACATTAAGGACTTATTTTATAACAGACAGTATGCTGTTGGCAGGGGATATCGATGTTGAAGTTTTAGTTCTAAGTGCTAAGTCTTCAACACGTTACCTTGAAGCCCTGCGGTCCTTGAGCTCCTCTCTCCCCCTGTAGAGAGTGACAGAGATAGACAACCATAATTTCTCAGACACCCGTAATTTTTCGGACGCACGTAAAGAAAACAGTCAAGTAAGCCAATTCCTCTTGCTGACTGGAGTAAAGTAAATAAACAAAAAATTGTCCTCGAGGACCTTCATGCAGTTAAGTTTCATATTGTATGAATGGTAAAAGCACAGCATATTTCCTTTGCCAAATTTGCTTCTTTGTTCTGAGTATGTGAATATAATCAAAGCAGCAACCTTTTCTAAAAAAAAACAAACAACCGAATTACCTCTGAGATACGATGAATACATTTGTTTTTTTTCTTGCTTCCATACCACTTACACTTGCCATGGCCGTATAGTACTGATTGTTTGGTTCTGATGTCTCCCACGTCTCACCTCTTATATCTCTACATGTAATTTATTTTTCATTTTGCTGCTTTTTGATCGTTTGGTCAATTGCTGTGCATCAGTGGCCTTGCTATCTGCTTGCCTCAAAGGAGGTGCATCTGTTGTTTCCAAGGTCGACACAATTATTGTACTCCCAAGTCATTCTGTGCTCCAACTCTGGTGACGCCCAATCTTTTGTTTCCCCCAATACAATGTCGACGCTTCTTTATCGACGTGGACATGAGAAAAGGAATCATCCTTTCATGCTGTGATGTGAATTGTTGGATGCAATTTTTGAAAACTAATACTTAATACTAGCTTCTTACAGTAAATCGTCTTTACATCGAGATAATACTGAGGGACATAGTTACCTGATCTCCCTTTTCCCCCTTCTGGCTCTTCTCCTTCATCTCATCCTCAAAAACAAGTGAGAAAAAAGACCACTTCAAAATCTGATTGAATTAAAGAGGAACCAATAAAAGAGGATGCCATACATAAAGTTTTCAGATATAATGATGTAAACAGCTGCTTACAGTTCCAGAGAGCTGTCTTAATCCTTGAGCTGTCATCACCTGGAAGTAATAAAGACAATGTTGTCTGAACAGTCTCTCCTGATCTCGCAAGTAGTTTGTCAGAAATAAACCCTCTTCCGGGCTGTTGATTCTTTTTTAAAGGCAATGCAGGAGCAATAACCTCTTGATTCACAAAAATATATATATATATATATATATATATATATATATATATACACACACACACACACACACACACACACACACTGTGTGCACAATTATTAGGCAAGTTGTATTTTTGAGGATTCATTTTATTATTGAACAACTACAGTGCTCTTGGTCAATCCAAAACGTTAATGAACCTAAACCTGAATGTTTACGAAAGTAAAAGTGAGGTTTTGTCTTTCTTACGAGAATATATATATATGTGCACAATTATTAGGCAACTATTAGTATGCAGAATTATTATGCAACTAAATAAAAAAAAGAACATTTTCCCATCTCACTTGTTTATTTTCTTCTGTTAAAGTGAGAATAATAAAACAACTCAATTTACAAATAAAAATTTCCGGCATGTCAAAAAAAAAAAAATCAGTGACCAATATAGCCACCCTTCTTTTCAATAACTGTCACAAGCCTTCCATTCATGGAGTCTGTCAGTTTCTTGATCTGTTGACGATCAACTTTTTGTGCAGCAGCCACCACAGCCTCCCAGACACTGTTCCGAGAGGTGTACTGATTTCCTTCACTGTAAATATCCCATTTAAGCAGGGCCCATAGGTTCTCAATAGGGTTTAAGTCAGGTGAGGAATGGTAAATGGTAAATGGACTTGACTTATATAGCGCTTTTCTAGACGATTTTCTCAGCCCCAAAGCGCTTTACATATCTTAACACATTCACCCATTCATACACACACTCATACACCGATGGCAGTAGCTGCCATGCAAGGCGCTCTCTGAACCATCGGGAGCAATTTGGGGTTCAGTGTCTTGCCCAGGGACACTTCGACATGTGGCGGGTAGGTGGGGAATCGAACCTCCGACCCTGCAATCCAGAGGCAATCTTCCTACCCACTTCGCCAATGCCGCCCTAAGGGGGCCATTTCATTATTTTTTCATCCTTAAGGCCTTTACTGGCTAGCCATGCAATTGAGTACTTCGATGCATGTGATGGAGCATTGTCCTGCATAAAAATCATGGTCTTCTTGAAAGATGCAGACTTTTTCCTGTACCACTGCTTGAAGAAAGTATCTTCTAGAAACTGGCAGTAGGTTTGGGAGTTGATTTTGAGGCCATCTTCAACCCGAAAAGGTACAACTAGCTCATCTTTCATAATACCAGCCCATACCAGTATCCCACCTCCACCTTGCTGACGTCTGAGTCGAAGTGGAGCTCTGTGTCCGTTACTGATCCAGCCACGGGCCCATCCATCTGGTCCATCAAGAGTCACTCTCATCTCATCAGTCCATAAAACCTTTGAAAAATCTGTCTTCAGATATGTCTTGGCCCAGTCTTGACGTTTCAACTTGTGTGTTTTGTTCAGTGGTGGTCGGGTTTCAGCCTTCCTTACCTTGGCCATGTCTCTAAGCACTGAACACCTTGTACTTCTGAGCACTTCGTAGGTTGCAGTTCTGGAATATGGCAGAACTGGAGGATAATGGGTTCCTGGTAGCTTCACGTTTGATTCTTCTCAAATCTTTGTCAGTTAATTTACGTCTTTTTTTCTCAATACGTTTCTTGCGACCTTGTTGGCTATTTGCAACAAAATGTTTGATGGTTCTGTGAGCATTTTCAAGAGTGCTGCATCCCTCTGAAATACTTTTTACAATTTTTGACTTTTCAGAGTCCGTTAAATCTCTTTTTTGGCCCATTTTGCCTGAGAAAGAGAAACTGCCTAATAATGATGCACACCTTGATATAGAGTGTTGATCTCCTTAGGCCACACCTTAACTCATTACACAAATACACATCACCTGGTATGCTTAAATCCGATATTGGGTGACAGGACCACTGGGCAAGGGAAAGGTCAAGAGCAACCGGCTGAGGTGGACAGATTCCTGGAACTACTTCAGGTGAAGTGTTCATATTGAATCCAAAATTAAAGCAGCAATTGGTCAAAATCAAAGTGTTTCTTCAGAGTTATACATCAAATCAAGTTAGCCTTTTAGATGTGGCATTTTAAATGAATCACGGTGGATCAGAGTACAACCTGATGACACCTTATTGAAAATGGTCTGAAAAATACACCCGGGGCACACAGAGGATTAATGGGTTTTTTTCCATACATGTCTAAACAAAGAAACATTACAGCATTACAGAGACATTTTCCTCCCAAAATGCATTTTTAAGAGAGAGGAGGAACTGTGCAATCTCTGATTATACAAACGACTGATTCAGTTGGGCTGCTCATGATCGCATTTCGACACTGCCACTGCAGACATGTATTAATCGCGTGTGGCATGGGCAAGATGCAATCTGGATTTGAGATGCACAATAATAAATTGTTGGTGAAAAACAAAAGATTCAAAAACCAGGCCAATCTTTAAGGCCAGATGTATTAAACACTAAGCAAAGCAATCTGGAGAGCTAATTATCTATCTAGAATCATCAAGACTCATTACAATCTGAATGTCCTTAGGCCCTTTGTGTTAACTATACCTTTCACCCCTGTATGCAGTTTGAGCCAGTTCAGTCTTGGGTGGTTTTAGCAAAATGATCAAATAAGTAGAGACAGTACCATATAATAGCCATACCCTGGTGGGGATTTTTGGGGCCTTTTGGCACAACTTGGAGGGGATGAGCCTTTCTACTGAGCAAGTAATTGCTGTTGTCTTCCCTTATTTTGTTGGTATTAGGGGTTTCTTTAGTTTATTGCTTGTCCACCTGTGAGGCAGAGTCCTTTTTCAGTGTTCCTGTCAGCCCTTTGAGAGTATTGCTGCTGTGATTAAGAGCAATACAGTAGAAAGAATCTTGACATGAAGCCCTCTACCCCTCCTTTAGCTACAATGGTCAAAGTAACCTTCAGCGAGTTACCGAATCCCCTGCTGTCCCACTGGAGCGTCTCCATAATCAGTTAACCTTCAACGTGCAGTCAACCGCATAAGCATTGCTCCTATCAACTGTCACGCTTCAGATGCCTGAACACTATCTCTTAGTTTCATCAGAACCTTTTTTTTTTTACTCAACAAAACTTGGAATAACAGATTTGGTTTAATACGTTATAAAGCTCCATTGTAAGGCAATATTCGTGGCAATAAAAACAGGACTATCCCCAGAGTTGAAAAGACGATTTTTGCCACACTAAGGGCATTAGGGGGGGAAGTGATGGCCGTGAATGCCTGAAAGCCTGCCGCTGCTCCTCCCCGTAACTAATAAACAGAGGCACAAGAAGGTTTATGAAGGGAGGGTAATGATCTGAGCCCTTGCTTCTGCTGTGTAAGGGAAATCAATGCTTAACTGCCAAAATTATCTGCCACCGGAAAGCGGCGAGCATAGACAGAGACTGGTACTAAATATTCAAACAGCCTCATTTATCAAATGACTGATGCTTTCCCCCCACTGCTGTGTGTGCAATAGTTAACATCTCCTATATCCTCTGCGGCCCGTATCTCTCTTCACAACAAAGAAGCAAACTGAGTATTTTAGTTTTGATAGAACATTTCTTATTTTGCTCCCCCCAGTACAAATGGAAATTAGGAAAAAAGAGAAAACTATTAAAAAATAATTGATAAGCAATAACTCAACGTTTTGAACAACCAGTCATACCACCTACAGTTATATCTATTTTTATAAAAAGAAAGTTTACTTTTGTGTTTGATAGACGGAAACCATTGAAACCTGTGAAGTTTCTTCGCTATTTTACATATGAATCACCCTAACAAGGAATGACAATGAAAGCAAGGCCCGTCAGTAGGTAGCAGATCTTTAGAACAAATACCATTAGGGTAGAGTCATCAAGATGTCAACACCTTTCCTTTGTGACAAATGGGCTCCCACACCAAGTTTTCATTTGACACTGTTTATACTTTAATTTATTTTTCTTCTTATAGAAGAATAGTAGACATGGTGGCAGCATGTATTTTGAGTCATAACTGTCACCTCGCAGAACTGATTTGTCAAATTGTTTTATTTTGATTTTTAAAATGTCTCAATTTATGAATTTTAACGTTCCAGATCCACCCACTCTGTGTCTTTCTGCTTTAATCGGCCTTTCCCTGGATGCAGCACCAGTTTGGTCCAACAACCTTATCTACAATTGTCATCATTATAAACAGGTCATGAGCTGCATGACCCCCATTCATTCACACTATTAGGGTTGCTTTTTTATGCAACATCAGTGGATCATGTCAAGTGCAAATGTGTTCATGCCATACATATATCTGAAATCAAAGTTTGCAGCTTTCAATGCAGGTGTAAGCTATGTCATGCAGAATATTGTGCTATGTACCATTCTAAAAAATAACTCACTTGGAGCATGCTGCCAAATATCAGTGAGTTCATGAGGTGAACAAAACAACAAAGCTCTTCCTCTAAGAAATTCAACAAAACTATCTCAACTGTCCTGACAAGGCTGCCCTTGTCTTATGCCCTTAATCAACACGGATCCAATGTTTGTGCAGAAAAACCAGGGACTATTTCTAACTAAGTTACGCAGGTTTGTGAAAGAATAGAAATGAGTTACAAGATGACATGCAACCACGTTGGAGGTGTGACAGCAAAGGTGAACACTGCATTGCCGTTGCTTTTTCCTGGTCCCCACAGAACAACGTTAGTGATGAACAAAATGTGGCAAATATTCTGAGGCTGATCACAGAGAACAAAGCACTGATGATATAATAATTTCCTTTGTTGTGACTCATCCAACATGGTGTGGTGTCCCTGAGGATAACCATTTGATAAAAATCTCATGACTAAGAACTATATTTTGCGAGGTGGGCGTTCAACACTTTATCATACTTACAGGACCAGGAGGACCAGGAAGGCCAACATCTCCCTGAAAATAATAGAGAAAAAAAATTAGCAACAGACCGACAGCGACAAAGAAAGAACAAAAAAAAGGTTGCCACAAATGACCTTGAACAGTTACAACAATATGTTTTCGAGTAACAATCAAGGACAAAATACCATGACCAGAAAATACTGTCTCACTGAGAACAGTGATGCGAGAAGAACCATATGATGAGTGGAAAGAACAAATTAAGGCACTCTTTTCAAAAAGCATCCTGGTATGGTGCAGAAAGATGCTGTACTCATTGTGTGAGTTTATATGTACAGAATATATATCCTGAGTATAAGCCTTGGTTATCGGCGCATTGGACGCTTCAGGGAACAGAGAAGATTGTTAATTGTGATGCATTGAATAAAGGAGCCTCCATTCTTCCATTCATAATGTACAAGCTATAAAACACAGCCTGAAAGCCACATACAATATGTAAAGTACTATGCACAACTAAGAGGCACAAACAATGCGATTTTGCCCGATTTGGCTTGTTCCATCACTTTAGTCCAGACAGACAAAGGGACTTATACTTGAGTTAGGCAGATAGCATTAAGGGTCTTGCCTAAGGGCCCACACTGGAGTTGCCGTGGCCTGACTGGAATACTACCCACTGAACTGTATACCACTATATTATTGGGTTTTTAGTGAAATACCTCAACAACTATTGGATTTATTGTCATGAAATTTGGTACCAACATTTTATGGTGCACAGACCCATGTATGATAATTACTTAAACTATCCCTCGACTTCAAATCTAGAGCCATCATAGGCGGATATAATCTCAATACATTATTTTGCATTTTAAACATTGTACTAGATTAGCATCAGGATGTAAGCATTATCACTGAGAGCACGTCCCTGTTTACGTATCTTTAAGTGACAGATAAACAGTCAAACTGAGGTAAAAAAAGAAAAGACATAAGGGCAAAACTTTAAAAAAAATCCTACCCTTGGTACTGTGTCTACTGCAGGGGAGAAGATAACTAAGTCAAAAGGTTCAGCTATGAATTCTGCTCTATCATACCAATTATATCGCTTAAACTACCTTCCCTCCACCTCCTCTTTTCTCTGCTTGCCTCAGCCCCTTACACACACACTTACACATACCCACACACACACACCCACACAAGCTGAGTCTCAGGTACACAAACAGAAGGAATCATCATGTGTGACAATTGACATTGACGACTTACTTTCTGTCCTTTTAGCGCCGTGTCCCCGTTGGCACCTGGCTGACCCTGTGGGAGGAGGCCTCGGTTAATGACTCTGTAACACCACGGCATTTTAAATGTCACTAGAGGAAAATACGTACAGGGTCTCCTCTTTCTCCTTTCTCTCCTCTTTCCACCGGGACTCCAGTCTCTCCATTCTCTGTCTGTGTGTGAAATGAGCAGATCATCAACAGATGATTGACAGCAGAGGCAGAGCAAAAAAGACAGAAAGCTCAGACAGTTTTCGTATAAGTAATCATAAAAAAAACATAGGGGAGAACGGGGTAATCTGAGACACTTTTTACATTTGCTCCCCTCTAAGCAAGCTAAAATGATTTATCACTCAAATTTACACATTTGCCATTAATTCAGGATGTTTCCAAGAAATGGGCATTAGCAAAAAAAATTCAAGACAAAGGGCAGTGAAAATATGATTGTTTAAAAAAAAGTTGTCATGTGGCTCACTTTACCCCAGCTGTGGGGTAAACTGATCCACTTACTTTTTCCACTCTGAAACTACCATAACAACACATATTGTAACAGTAAGAATCCTGAAAGCTAGCCACACATTCCAGAACTAATGTTGGACTAGTAAAAGAATGATGGGGTTTGGTCAATTAAGCAAAGCAAATTTTCTAAACACTTGAAAGTAACTGAACAAAATCAAACACAACATATTATAATTCAAAAGGTTTTAATAAGATTCAAATGAAAGATAGAACCAGTTAGATTAGAACACAGTCTGGGGGTAAGAACACAGGACCCTTAGAGCCAGCTAGTGTCTGGGGGTCAAAGCATAGGAAAATCAGAACCAGCGAGAACAGCCTGGGACTCAGAACACAGGAGAAGACCCAACTGGATTATAACATCAGCCTGTCATACTCTACAACTAGGCCTACTCTACATTCCAGCCCTGAAGGTTACAGGGAAAGATGAGAAGGTGCTCTTTCCGTGTGGTTGTCCCAGGTCGTCTTCCTGGTGTATTTCGTTGGCATGATGGCTAAAATGTGTATGACATTAAAATAAAACATATGTCATGTAATATTACATTAAAATATGTTTAAGACTAAACTTAACTTGTGCCTCATGGTGGGGGAAAGTGAGACAGTGGGTCACTTTCCCCCACAGCATTTGGCTCACTTTCCCCCACCACCACAATTTGAGAAAAAACTACCTCTCTTAGCATTTCAGGCTAATCTTCAGTTATCAGCATCACATGGTTTCATATGTTGGTAGTTCATCAACACATATGATAGAAGTTTTTCTACGTGAATACATTTGCTTTGGCACAACAGTTGATTAAGTTGACAGCAAGAAAATTTACTTTTACATGCAAAATACCTATTTTGGTGAAAAAAAACATGCTTACCACTGCACCATGAGGTCCTCTCTTTCAGGGCCATGGGGAAATGAGAGGGGCTTGAAAACATATATCTCACATGACCACAAATGTTTTTCGTTGCCTAGATACAGGGGGTGGCTCACATTACTCGATGCCTCAGATTCCCCCGTTCTCCCCTACAGTACTTTGTCATCACAGGGGAAAAAATGGTGTGTAATTATGGTAGGAAAAATGGACACTGTGAGAGGCATGGCTTCATGAGACTATGGTGTAAGTCCAGGAGGATAATGTAAAACTCAAGCCCCTGTTGCATTGCAGCACTTTCCCACAATTCCAAGTAGAAATAATTCCCCAGTCTGTCAATAGATGGCACTTTATGACTGCCAGGGAGAGTTTTTTTAATGGG
Organism: Ammodytes marinus; assembly: GCF_949987685.1. Classification (NCBI taxonomy): domain Eukaryota; kingdom Metazoa; phylum Chordata; class Actinopteri; order Uranoscopiformes; family Ammodytidae; genus Ammodytes; species Ammodytes marinus. The sequence continues at coordinate 17,949,337 of NC_137215.1, read as the reverse complement.
ACTTCTTCCTGTCAGTTAGGTGGAGAATACTTAAGAATAAGTAAACATGACTTTAAAACGAATGCACTTACACACTAGTCAAGACACATGGTAAGTGAATAGTTAAAAGTGATTTGTGACAGAGCTATTTTCTCAAATATATATATAAACATTTACAATAGACTCATCACATCCCATTGCTATTATAAGCTATTATTTTAGCTACATAGCAGATTGAATCACCCAAATGCATCAGGAGAAGGATAAATGTACGGTTTCACATCTCCATGACATGCTTAATAAAGCTCACCTGATTTTTCCAAACAATAACACAGAGAACTCAAAAGCAGAGGGGAAAAAAAATACAGTGGGTGGTTCATCAAATATATTTTTTCTATGGCATGTATGAAGATTTGTAGGGATCGCTTCAAATACTCGATGCTGATACGTTGCGGAGCATCTGTTGCTTGGGCAATCAGAAGACAGAAGGACCTCTGAGAAAAGGTTGCAGCATATTTGCACATGGCATCGCAGCGCGGCTGGACTCTAACAAACAATAATTGCCTTTCAGTTTCCACCCCTCCCTGTTTCCTCCACTCGCTGACAACAGCCGGCCGTAGCAATAATATCATTCATTTAATAAGATATAGTCACTGTTTCCTTGTCCATGTGATGAGTTATTATTAAGTCAGTTTGCCTGCTGCCATGTATGAACAGATGGATTGTCTTAATATTGTAGGCAGAGACGTTGACATCCTCGAAGCAAAATTTACTTTCAGTGCTAATTGGATTCTGTACAGCTTTATCAACCACATGGGATCTTGTGACTTTACCGCCATAATCTCACCAACTATATCACTGTTTGTCAGTCAGAGGGCCTTTATCCTAACAAAAGGCCGCTCACGCTACAGTGTACCCACTGAGTGATGACTGACATTCAATGTAAATCACAAGTGACGGAAAGTTAGTATGAGCCCGGGATGTCATGTAGAAATGGATGTGCGCTGTATTCCGGCATGGACGCGTGGGCAAAGTAGTGCTGTCGTTATCGTTGTGTTAGATCTCCATGGAAGATCATTCAAAGTCAATTTACTGGCAAAGGGGTATGAACGGAGTTAATAAACCTTTCAAATGAGATTAACTGCAGCACAGCCGGTATTTATCCAGACTATCACTGTATTTACACAATGAGAAAGCCCAGCGTGAATGGGACAGGGGAACTGGGTTCGCCTTGCGGAAGCCTGCGGGGTTGATGTTGACTTTGAGGCACCTCGAGTCATCAAACTGCAATTAGGCCTGTCTGCGTCCGTCTCCGTCTCTCCATCAATATCTGCGCTCTTCTGTCGGAGCCCGTTTGAGACTGTCAGTGGGAGATACAGTTATGGAGATGTGATTCATGAGAGCACTGCCTTCCACCGCACAGGCCCTTTTTTCCCCCCCACTTAAAAACGTTCATACTCTGCTGAGTGAGTGAGAAGGCGCTCAGCTCGCACAGATGTTACACGAGCTGCAGTTTAGTGTAACTTGTGTTGTGTTTTGTCCAACCTGAAAAATGCACAAGGTCAGCCACCGGAGAAGTTAGGAGAATATCTGATGCTGCTCAATTATTACTGCTCACTGTGTAAATCCCTTTACATGTGTGTCTATACGTGTTTATTTTCATTTCATTTTTCATTTAACTTTTATTTATCCTCGAGAGACCAATTGAGGGGTGACCCTCATTTTCAATGACGTCGAGTTCAAACAAATTCAAAGGAAAAACAACAATACATTAACAATATTCAACGCAAATACATCAAATACACAATAACAGGTGAAGAGAAAAACAATTGAAACATTTACACAGTGGTGAAATTAAGTGGTAGCAATTAAAATTAAATGGGTGAGAGTACAATATAGCCTAATTAAAACAGTTACAGGTAGAGTTTGGCAGATTTAAAATAGTTTGTTTAAATTGGTTAAAGGATATGAAGTTATTTAGTTTAATTTGTTGCTGTAAGTTGTTCCAGGAGTCAGGGGCACTGAAGCTAAAAGCTGTCTTTCCTAGCTCAGACCGGGCTTGTGGGACATAAAGCATAAGCATGTCAGTGGAGCGGGTCTGATAAAGCCCATCTGAGATTTGCAGCAATTCAGTTAAATAACGAGGAAGCTTCCCGGTCAAGGCTTTGTAAATTAAAATATGCCAATGTGCGTCACGTCTCTCTTTAAGGGAGGACCACCCAACCTTTTCATATAAAAGACAATTTTAGCATGTGATTCTCTGGGACAAGATGTTTAAGAATGAATTCATAATGACAAATACAAAGATGTATCCGTTATGTAAGGGCATGACTGATTTATAGCACGAGGAAGGCAGGCATGCACATTTAATGTAAACATTAGAGCATTGACACAATGTTTCTAAGCACCATATCTTTTACTTACCTCCGCATGAGGCAATGGTCTTATAACGAATGCTTTAAAGAGACAAATGACTAGCTTTGGTCTCCTATAGGCTTTGTCCCCTGCAGGTGTAACTCTACCTTTTAGTATTGGAGATCGAGTATAATGTTGTACAGTAAGTTACAGTGAACCCACAAACTTGGAAATGATAACACGCCCCATTATACAGTAATCATCTGATACCGTCACATGGAATTAGCTTAATGTGTTCTTCACCATGCTCAAACTTTTCAGTAATTTATTTAACTAAACCTATAAATGTGAAGTAGCAATTGGGATACATTTGTGCTGAACCCACAATCTCAGAGCTATTTTCCTTTCTGCCAAGAGAAGGTTTGAGTTTTACGGCTTTAGTTTATGATATGAGACTGATTCAAATTAGATAATAAAGCTGCAACGCAGAAGCCTATTAGAAAGAAGAACTTGTGAAGACTAAATCAAGGTTACCTCTGTTTGACATTTCATTCTTAAACTTGACTTACTACTAGGACATGGTAATACTAAGTAATATTTCATCCAAACGAGACCGCTGTGGCTCCACCTATGGTATACATACTGCCATCCCATTTGTTTTGAGGGATAATAAGTGTGCCCTTATACAGACAACTTTCTTTTTCAAGGTTGTCCAGCTGACACTTCTCTTTCCTCTGGGCAGAGGGAGCAGGAAAAATCCTGCAGGCCGAGCTGACACCCCAGCAAACCATGCACCTATACATCAAATGAACAGCTGCGGTCGAGAGGTTGTCGACTACACAATAGCCTTCACTCTCAGCATGATCACAACTGGGCCACTGGAGGCTTGGTGGGTGGCCGTGGGGGCTGGGGGGTGGGGGGGGGGGGGGCTGTGAAGGAGGCATGTAGCAGGGAGGCCTGGTAGAGGTCCGTGTCTGAGAGTATTTTACACCATGTATCTCTCATGTGCCTCTGGTGAGCTACGGCACCCATGGGCTTCATGAAAATGATTGCAGAACCTTTTTGCAAAAGCACTGTACGTAATGGCCATCTGTCTGTTTGGAGTGTGAGCACTGAGTCATGCTGGGCTGCACTGCAGGGGGTGCAGGGTGGGAACAGCTATTTCACTTGCACAGTAAGGACTGCTACAATTGACTGAAAGGTGCCATTTATGGTAAGAGAGATCCAGGTCCTTGCTATAAAACTGCCAGTCAAGGACAGAAGTCTGGTCACAGAAACACACGTGTCTGGAACGGCTTCTTGGGATGACTAGTTAAGGTGGTACATCTACGTATATACCGACAACACAGTGCAGATGACATGCTACAATGCATCTTGACAATTCCCCCTTGCTGGAAGTGCAGGTAAGGACCGGTTTATCAAACCGAAAGACAGCTCAAATCTACGTTAAATGCCACATGTCAGTACTTTGTTTAGTGATGCATAATGTTTTGAGCGATACCTTGGCACTTGATCCTTCGGCGGTTCCTTGGGGTCCCTGCAATTAAAAGCAGTGAAATAGTTGTGTCACACAGAGAAAGGATAAACAGATATCATGTCAGAAGACAAAATATACAAACAATCATGAACAGTAAATATATTATCTATTTTTTCATCATCAATCTGTCTTCCCTAACCTTGATTTAAAGTTCCCTTGAAAAAAATAATCAAACAGAAAACGCTTGTTGTATTATATTTCCTAACATTTGCACCTCTGATATAGATGTGGCTGGCTCCCGGCAGTCTATAGATTACCTCTAGAGTGTTTCTTTGTTGTGTGCCTTTCATGGACTCTACTGTTGTGGTGCGATGCTAATTTGACTTTGGAAAACAAACCGCTGCTCCCTCAACTGCGAGCAATGTCCTGCTGCCAACGGACAGGAGAGAGAGAGAGTGATGCCCTGGAGTGTGTTTTGAATAGATGATTTTGCCCCTGAGATCCACCTCAGCAAAACAGGTGACTCATAAATGCCAATACTAGGGGATGGAAGCAAAAAGTTGGCACATGCTAAGGGTATCATCAGGACATTGCCATTTAGAAATGTCACACACACGTCCATCCAGTCTGTCTTTTCTACAAGGACTTTGTGTCCAACTGTGTGAGTCATTAAAGAGGCAGGTGATTCTTTGGAGTCATGTAGGAGAGGTTTGGAAGAAATAACATAGGGGAGAACGGGGTAAGTAGGCACACTTTTTACTCTAGTGAGAATTGCTCATCACCTAAACATCTTTCAATAGTCATTCCTACATTAAATTGAAGCTTAAGGTGTTGGCTTGAAATGTGTACCCCTCACTTTTTCTATCGTATTGTAATGAAGAAGAAATTAATCATCAAAGACACCCTTACACATTGTGACAACCAACCCCATCAAGGGGTCGGTTGTCACACACTATGGGGTTGTTTGTCACAATGTTATCTTAATGGGAATAATCTTAAAGAGAAGGCAATAAAGCAGAACTACATTTGAAAGTTTAATTGCATTGTCAAGTTGACAAATAGGAATACATAACTTACTGTAGCCTTGGCAGCTGGTCTAGTTTGGGATGCACTGGGTTGTTTTGATTTTGTTGCCCTTTTTTCTTTTGCATGCTAGCTGCCTTTTCCTGCTCTATTCCTTCCTTCTCTGGGGTGTCAGTGAGGATACAACTTGACAATTTCTTTCGTTATTGGGTTCCTTTTCTGGCTGCAGCCTTTGGATAACATGTGACAACCAACCCCCCAAAAAATGTGACGACCAACCCCAACTTGAACTTCTTGCTAGCATCAAGGCCAACAACCATCTTACAACTAATTAGCTTGCTAACCACAATCTAAACTATAGTTTACCCTTCACACTATTTATGGGTAACAAGTGTTTTGTTATAAACCCATTGTGTAAAAGCCTAGAAGAAAAATACTGAGGAGCTAAATATTTTCAATTTGACATGAAAAACACAAACAGTCCTCTCAACTCAAATTCAGCAGTCTAACTCCAAGGAAGACTATGTAGGTGACCTCTGATCCTAATTATGGATATTAACATACCAACATTTCACAGACAGCGCCTTCTGATTCCGAGATATAACGACTGTGACAACCAACCCGTGTGACAAATTACCCCGTTCTCCCCTACACCACAAACCCTATTTCCTGATCAAGAGCGTAATCAGGGCAATAGGACACATGAAAATAATTGGTCACCCAAAGCAACATAGCTACAGTACAGGATGCCTAAGCACTCTTGTGTGTGCTGACATCAGAGCAGCTAAGAGTCTGACAAGCTGTCTCCTTTAACGCATCATGGTTTGTTGTGCCCTTTAGTGTTTGGGTCACTACACAAACACACAAACAGTGTCTGGGATTGGTTTGGACGCCTGAGGGAAAGACCATTATTCAAAGAGTCAACAGGCCTCACAGGCAGACTTGTCCTACTCGTCAATACACACATTCTTAAGTGTTATCTTTAATATACCCCTTGTGGTTTTGTGTTATTAATATAGCCAGCTAGAAGCAGAGAATATTTTAAAAACAGATCAATACAGCTTACGTACGTAATTAATACAAAAATCTTTACATAGATGTTTCACGATGAAGAATGTGACTGCTTTATTTGGGATCGATTTTTGTATTGCACGTCTGCTGTACTGATTGGCTGTTTGCTTAAATGTGCTTTTATACTCATAATACATTTACTAATGAGTCACATTTTGTTGAACGAGACACTGGTAATCTCAGTGAAAGTCTTGGATGAATAAAGCTAAATTTGATATTGATTCTGAATGGTAGAAAAGCTGGAAAATGAGGCGCTGCTGTATTTTACCGTCTGAGTTAAGCTTTAAGTGTTTGTCATTTCAGTTGCATTTGCAATCGCTTCAGGCATGTATACCAAGTAATTGTTCATCATGGTGAGATGGATACATAAAAGATACAGTATGTCAAGCCATTTATCTGTTTTGCCTTAAATCAATGAAATACAGGTATATTTTCTGTTACAGAGTTACTGTATATGACTTACAGGCAGGCCTCTGGGTCCAGGCTCCCCCGTCTTTCCTCTACGTCCCTAGGGAAGACACAGCAGAGAAAAAGATTAAGAAGAGTGAGTGAAGAAGATGCAACAACAGGTGTAGCTGGGCATACATGCTGCCAGACAGCAACTCCTGTCGCAGTCTCTAATTTGCTTTTAATTAACAACAAGAAAACAGCTTAATCGCCGCACCCCGTGTGGCCCACTGGTCTTTGTTCCCTCCTCTGGTTTACTGCCTCCTCTCCAGCTGCGCAAGCCCCTATGTGCATTAATCAACCCAAGGAGCAGCAAGCAGGCCAAGCCAAGCCAGCGCTGTCCAGCATTACAAAACCAGGTCAGAAAGAAGCGACCATTTTGGAACCATTTTGCTTGTATCAAGGTTGTTGTTATTTTGACACTTTGTGAATCGCAGAAAGGGTCTTAGTCTGCAAGTCTTGAAAAGCTGACATCTTAATGAGGCGTAATGCTATCTGAATCACAAACCAAAGTTGGCATAATTTAAATGAAGAGGGTTTATGCCCTAGTGAGAAAAGAGACTATAGCTCTGTGGGCATCCTTAAGGCTAACTGGCAGAGAATCACTGGCTCTGCATTGTAAATTGTGAATTAGCTGGTTTTCACACTTACACACACACACGCACACACACACACGCACGCACGCACGCACGCACGCACGCACGCACGCACACACACACACACACGGATGTAAAATCAACTCAATTATGGCAAAACTCAGGCCCAATATTAATTCACTGTACAGCGGTGTAATCAACGGCACAAGTACGAGACATGCAGATATCTGTATTACAGCTAAAAGTGATTCCCTCTTTCTAAAAGGGGTTTCATCATCTGACACAAATGCTATACTGAAACACTGGAATGCCCTTCACCTGTATGTGTCAGAAGTACGGGTGTCACACGATAAAAAAACTAAAGAAACTTGTCCTTCCTCCAGTGTTGAAAACTGGTTGAAGAGGGAAGGAACACAGGCGGCTGAAAGGAAAAGTAGAGAAGCACAAAGCAACGCCCCCGACTCTTCCCTCCGAAACTCATATATAGGCAGACTTTGATTAACTGGGTCGAGGCTGACATGTGCGTTTGCCTGCAACAAAGACAAAAGGAAGGAACTTCACTGGCAAGCTATTGCTTTTAATCATCTGTTTGCATGTGCGCTCATGCATATACCACTGTGCCTGCTTCTCTGTTTCTCTGTTTGTAGTCCACAGATTACAGGATAATGGGGAACAGGAGAAGCCCAGGTGTAGTACAGTAAATATTAACCTCAATAATGACACAGTGGAACCGGTGTATGCATGCTGTTTGATGTACTAACAAAGCCTTGGCCAGCGTCTTTTGATCACCTTTGTTAATGTAACTATGGAAGAACATGTGCTATATTTTGAAAATGCCTAAGAGCTTTGTTAAGAGGGCAGATGTGGAATTGTGTTAATGTTTTAAAAAAAGCAACTTTGAACCTTGAAAATCAAATAACTAACATTACATTGCATTGGTATAACCTCTATTCAATGTATCGGAGAAGAGCAGTGAGAGTGGAAGCAAAAGTTTTTTTTCTTTTTTTTTAAAACCTTTATTTATACAGGTAAATCCCATTGAGTCCGAAGACTCTTTTGCAAGGGAGACCTGTTCCCCATTTACACGTTACCATTCACACACACATTCATACAGGGTCTGTTTTTCACAAACAAAGACAGTACAGTTTTGGTACAGGGGGGAATTTGTGATATTTTTGTCTTTCACCGATAACGAATCGTCTACCAACACTGAATCATCTCTACAGACTGTTTGTTCTCTTAGCCCTCGTCTGCTGCCCTTTCTCTTCTGAACTCCATAACAAAAGCAGATTAAATAGACAAGTAATTTAGCTAATGCATATTTCATACGCTATTATTCCAAGCAGGTTATGAATTATGCAGTTTTCAAAATGATTTCTCCACATTTGCCCTTAATACACTTTTAACACCAAAGTGCATACTAATCTAATGAGTCCTTGTATTTGCATATGTATCATCATCAAAACAAATAGTTGATCTCCGTAGTCTTCAACAAAGTCAGAATAAATAAACGAGAATAGGGGGGTTAACACCACGTTATTTATCTTACCCTGAGGCTGACTTTCACAAAGGCTAGTTATCTAAAAGTGAGTACCTCGGAGTTTCAGCTACTGTATATGTGTAGTTGAGGTAGATAAACTTGTTTGGGGGTGTCCACTTACCAGCACTACATACTGCACTACCTTTGTTGATGGATATTAAGTGTTCAAGTGAAACTGCACTGCATTCGCTGTTTAAGCTGTTTAAAGTATTTAGTCCTTCAAAAGTCATGCTGTAAACACATTAGTCACACAAACAAATGTAGTGTCTCTAGGCAACTATGACAAACAGGAAACTGAAACCGAGGATTTTGACTTCAAAATGAAAACAAAGAAAGAAAGAAAAGAAATGAGAGACAATGTAAAAAGAACACGGGAAATGTGTGACAACAAAACAAAAGAAAAATCCCTTGATGAACGAGGACGTTAGCCGCAGCATAAGAGCAGCTTGCAGTTGGACTTGGACCATTTGGCTAATGGTAAGTTTTGCTGTGCCATATTCATGTCACTTTTAAACTTAACATTCTCTGTGAAATATGTCAACATGATTATAATTATAACTTGGATTATAACAGAATGGCAAGCTCATGAGACCAGCCAGCAGTGTCTGTGAGTACTTTCTTTCAGCTAAGCCATCCTTAACTTTCTAATTTCCTTTTATGTTTCTTCATCTCTCATTTGTCTCTGCCTTTTGTGTATAATATCATTATTCTATTGCTCCCATCTCATCCCTGTCTCCTGCTTTTCCTGTCATCTGCTTCCTTCCCCTGTCTCCTGTCACTTGCCCTGCTTCTCCCTCACCCAACTTCCAGGCGCTGTTGGATCACCCTGGCAATCTCTGTTGCTATGCAACGCTCAGTGTCCTATAAATTTGACAACATCCTAGTGCTTGATTATTATTTGAGCGCTGCAGTGTGAAGCCCTCCTTCAGGTCATTGCAGTTGATTAGAGGGGGGAGGGATAGAGGAAGTAAGGGAGGGAAGAAGGGAGAGAAAGATGAAGGGATGTGGAGGAGGGACAGGAGGGGAGAGAGGTATAACGAAAGATGAACTAGCTTCTTGGGGTAAATGAAAGATGGGCTGGCAAGACCAAACACATATTCACAAGTTCTATTTATCTGTTTTACAAACCTGGAAACCATATAACTGATGTGTGAAAAGCAATCCATATTAACTGCCTCAATAATGATGCTGCTGAAGCTAGAGTGAGTACACGTTTGAGGTGGAGGAGGAGGCCTCAGTAGAGACTGACAGCACATTTTGAACTTGTGACTTAATCCACATGGATGCGAGCCTCATCTGGTGTCAACTCTGCAACGAGTTGTGAGAGTGTAAAAGGAAAGCTCAGACACAGGGCCCCGGCTCAGTCCTGCAATAGCAAGCCCTGATCTGAGAGCAAAGTCAACAGCGACAGTGTGACACACAGCAGAGGCGATAGTGTATTACGATTCCATAATCCTTATCCCAAACGTCAACATGTTCCGTGTCCGACGACCCGCGCTAGGATAACACAGTGGTAAAAAACAGAGAAGCCAAAACGTGACCCATTTTTTTTAGCAATAAAGCAGATATATACCATCAAAAAGCCATAAAATCCACCTGACAAATGCCCCTGTCAAGAGGTGTCAGTAGATAAGCTGGAGCAGCCTCCTGAAAAAGAACAGCCCAACACCACAGGACCCAAGTCACACGTGAAACATAAAACAGAGACAAAATGATGGGCAATTTTTTTGTTCCTTTTATATGCGGAGATAGCAATCATTAGGTAAATCAATTGTAACTCCTATTATTAACACTTGAACTATTATCCTCTTTCGAACGCAATATCTCATCTTTGATTTCTGCTAATGTGCCTCTCCATGTGAAAAATGATAAAGGCCACTGGAGCCCACAAGAGTCATTATCCCTTTTTCCTATTTACATTAATTCTCTACTTAATTATAAATCCTTTCCGTTTTTACCTCGACATCCGATTTCAAACAGCTATGTATTTCTAGGAGTAGCACTATGACCAATTTTAGAGAGGTGTAGGGGGAACACATAGACATTATATAAAATGGATGTAATGTCTGGGCTGATCTCAGTTATTTCAACTGCATCAAATCGTCCTCGCCTATGAGCGTCGCCATCTTGTCAGATTTTGACTACGCCTCATTTCCTCTTGCCAAAAAAGGGCATTGATGTGACGTTTGGGGGAGGGAGATACGCCCATCTAGCTGACGTACTGTACACCTCCGAGGCGAAGTGAGGGCCAGCGGCTAGCTGTTACTCAAGAGGCTGTGCAGCTAATTATTCATACATTTTAACCTCCAATAGAATAAAAACTAGACTGAAACAAAAAAAGTCACCCCCCTCAGTGTTGTCATTAAGGTCTAACCTAAACATACATACTAGAATGTTTTTTTTGTACCAGGCCTTAAATAGGTTTAATAATGCTGTGAAAACGGCCTATTTAACATGGAGGTCAATGAGAAATTGCTCTATTATGAAACCTGCCTCTAGTGGCCACTCTGCGAACTGCATTTTTGTGTCACTTCCGCATTGGATGCATGCTGGTAGAATTAGCTGTGGTGGGGATTGGGGGAAACCTCCTTTCCCTTCGCTTCCAACCAAATGTAGCCCAGATACCTACTATATGACCAACTTATACTGTATATCGAGAAATGTAAACTGTTTTCTTTTTCTGTGTCTGTCTCACCTGTGACACCAAAGTGGAATGTCCCCAAGGGAAAACTTTCTGACCTTACAAATCAAACTTACATAGCTGTTGGGAGAGATGACCTTTCCCTTGACTGGAAAACTCATATTCCACTCCCACACTTTCTGCCTGAGCTGAGACCTGTCTCCCTCTGGAGACATGTACTCAGGCCACCTGAGACTTTTGTCCAACTGCCATGCTGCAGTTAACGGGAATTGACTTTAACTATAACTGAGGAGCAGCAGCAGTATTTGTTTAGTAAACAAATGTGTACCAAACACTGAAGATGATGAACCCTTCAGAGTTAGTGGTATGGAGCTTTCTGCTGTTGTGATAAATGAACACATGCTCACCCACCCACCCACCCACAAACAAACACACACATGCACGCACGCACGCACACACAAGAAAGAAAGAAAGAAAGAAAGAAAGAAAGAAAGAAAGAAAGAAAGAAAGAAAGAGCCCAGGTGTAGTAAGAAAGAGTTTGCTACGAAAAAAACTGTCAAAAGATGTATTCCCAATTGAAAATGCTTGTCTGCTTCTGGCCTATGAAACATGGGTATGATCACCTCAGTTATTTGGTCAAAACTGGAGTGCTTTAGCAAAGGCTAATTAAAATTTCAAATTAATTCCAAATTGTCATTCTTTCACCTTGCAAATATTTTTGTGTTTCTCATTTAATACATTTCACCATGAACCATAAGAATCAGCAACCTAGGGAAAAAAACAGAAGCACACACAAAAGTTCTAAGATTTCTAAAGCAACCTCTTAGACTTTACCAATCTTTAGCTCAACTACAGTATGTGTTTTTTATTATTATTATTAAGTAGGACATTGGAGTGTACACTGTGTATGTAATGTTGATTTACATTCCCAACATATGTATATGGACGTTACATATACTCTAATGTCATAATTTTAAAACATAGGAAAATCAAAGTACACTTGGGATTGTCTACTATCTACTAGGCACATTCTTAGTTTCACCAAAATCATAATATTTTCTCACTACATCATCCCCTGCTGTCTCTAGAAGTGAGCTTCCACATGGGAGCTAAGTATCAGCTGGAGAAGGGAAAATATTCAGTGTATTCACACCAACTATGCAGCTGGATATGCTGCAGTTGACAGAATTCTCAGCGAACCCCATTTTCACTGTGTTAAATCCGCTATCAGCGCTTCTGAGGTAAATATCGATGATACCGCTTGCTTGAAATGTCACAAAACGCACTGCACACACAGCAGCCTCACCTGCTTCTGATTAAGGATCCAATTAAAGACAGAGAGAGCAAATTCCCTACTTCTGACTGCCCTCCATTGGTGCCATCTTAGGACACTTCACAAGCTCAGAAAATGCCTGGGCACTGGAGCTTGCAGAGATCCCTTGCACTTGGTAAAAGCCTCAATAAAATAGGATTTGTTCCAGTTGTTTACTGAGGGTTAAGAGGAGCGGCCGGGGCAGGAAGAGAACGGCAAAGCCGACAGCTGCCTGGCAGGGGCTCAAATGCAGCTTAGCATTTTTCACCATTCTGACTGGCACACAATGCTCTCTTTAACTCCCAGCCATCTAAATATTCAGGGACGTATAAAGAGATGGCTGACACCGCAGCCGACTTAAGACACAGCTCAGCTGGCCAAGATTGCACCTATAGTCTCTTCGGCTAAAGCTTTCCATGAAGACTTTCCTTACAGAGACTCAATCATAGATCCTATGTGACTCAATGGTGATTTGTGCATGTGCCACTAGATGGCAAACTAGCTTCATCACAAATGGTGTCTATGGTGGGGGACAGAGGCAAGAAGACTGAGACTGTAAGCTCTCTATGAGAGAGGATAGATGTCCTCAATGCATGAATGTATGATGTGTGTTGGGTAACATCCCTAATTAGGCAGTCTAGCAATTAGGCACTGAATACCGTAAAGGAGATTTTTCTGTAGAGGGCTTACAATGATGAGAGGAGAAGGAAATAGACGAGAGGAAGAAGCTGTATTGGAGTGAGGGGGTGACAATAATTTTAAAACCGCACTATGGCTATTTTCAACTGCCACACAATACAAAGGGACAAAGGTTGGCATTGCAGGGATACCCAGTCATAGAATGCAGCATATCATTGGGTAAAATAACCGTTATAGAGCTATTTCAGCAGAGCTAAAAATGGCCCTTAACACACAGTATGCAAACACTAGAACCAAAGGCAAACACGGGAAATGCCGACAGCGGATGTCTAAGGAAACTAAGGCAGGGAAGTCCCACAGGAGCCTCAGAGCAGCTCCTTACAAACAGCCACTTCTCTACCACGTCTACGGCGATAAGTTTTAAGAGATCATTGACTTTAACAACTCCAAAGGAGAGGAAACAAGGCTGATGATATTAACTGAATTTGCATTTGTATGTGGCGAAGATGATAAATCTATATTAAACTATGAGCTCCATTCCAACCTATCAGCTGAATGTCTGTGCAGTGTTCCCATGCAAGATGGGTGCCTATTGCATTGGCTCCTCACTACGCCCCAACATTGCCTCTTGAATGTTCTCATCTCCTAATGGATGCTGTTATTAGTCTTGGCTCTTAGAAATTTCACAGTCTCATCTGGACTTTTGGTCATATTATTCATCCGCGGCAGACTGCGCCCTTCCTATGTTTACAGAGACCGAGTGTTTCATTAATGCATTATCCAACGAGTGAATGGGAGAGGGCTGAAAATCCACTTTGAATAAACCCTGCTGGTTCATTTTACAAACCAAATATTTGAGGTCAGAAGAGAATACACTGTGCAAAGATCCACTGGGCTCTAACATGGGGGAACTGTTGCCCTCGGCGAGCTCTATGCTTCATATCGCTCACCACGCATAACAGATTACACTAAGGTCCCACACACACACACTTCCATCTGTATAATATCGGGCCACTGTAAATGTGATGCTCCCTGGCATGCCATTAAAGTGGACACAGATGAATCCATCTAAATTGGTTGAGGGCAGGATGTGAATAATCAGAATATGCTGTAAGTGAGGCAGCCTCCCACCGCCGCGTCTGTGTTATGCAGTGTTCAGGGATACATCTCCTCCCCGTCCAGCCTCCTTCCCCCCCTGCTCTTTGAGCTCTCTGTGTGTCCCCCTCCTCCCCCCCTTGGCTGAGGAAGCGGCAGACAAAAGATAGAGCTTTTACTCCAGGCTTGCTTCAATCCAAGCGTCCTGGATCCAAAATGCCCTTTTAAAGGTATATGCATGCTCAGTCTCCTCCTCAAACTGACCTGAAATGCCAAGAGAGTATCTTTGTATATTACTAGACTCTTTGGAGCCAGAGAAAATCCCATTGTTTGGATGACTGAAGCCATGGTGTGGACCCCAGCACATAAGAACAGTCACAGGGGCCAGTCACCTCCTGTCCACTGGCATAACTCTATGAGTGGAGTGCATTATGTATCAGCTGACCCTATCTGACACATGACACTCCGTTAGTGTTGTAATGACCTGGCAGGCTTTGAATCAACATTTGAAAATGTTGGAAGCGGTATTAGACACAGTCTGAGGGGATGTCAGGCCCTGATGAATTCTGACATGGGAGCAGCAGGGGACGCGTATAATGCCCGGTGTCCCTGCTGTGTGGTTCTGCTCCGTCTCCCGAGAAAATGGTAAGGTTGTATATGTATGAAGGAGGGGTATGCTTTGGCCAAGTGTATCAAGCCTACCTAATGCTCAGAGGATGTTTTGACCTACATTACCCCTTGCTGAACATCGGCTTCTTACACACACACACACACACACACACACACACACACTTACAGACGCACACACACACACACAGTGACTATAAAGGCCGGGCGAACAATGTGCAATCAAAGTGGCCCGCTCAAAGTCTCGCCCCCTGTTTTTGTCCCTGTAATTAATTGGCCAATTAATGTGTGTTTATTCTGAACACCAATGAAACGTAGGCGTACCGGGGGCTCTCTGGGAAAGACGAGAGTCGGACAGATAAATCAAAGCTCTGTGCATCTGTCCTCGTGCGTGCCAAAAACTGCCCCCTGTAATCCTCCTCTTTCCCCAACTGGGCCCAAATGGGAGACCTTTTCGTAGCCAATCAGGTCAAATCTTTGTTTCATCCTTCCTCCCAATGCACTTGACATTGACAAGATGAATTGCCTCGTGCACTGGACAAACGTGTTACCTCCCGGGGTAATACAGGTGTCAAAAGCGTGGCTCCCTGGATTTCCTCACTATGAATTTGGACAGAGGGAGAGAAGAATAACCCATTCCACTTTGTGTTTCAACAAAGGGTTAACAAATCCTCCCCCTTGCTTGACGATTTTGCACAGGGTGTAAATCTTGCAATAAAATCTCAGCTGTGAGCCCTGCTGACCTGTAAATTCTTCTATCCGTGTTACTCCGCCATTGAGCTTCAGCGTGTCGGGGCCAAAACTGTAAATACATATCTACATCACGCTACTGTATTTAAATACTGTGTTAAAGACACAGTGCATCAATATGATGACCAACTGTGTCTCCTTGGTTAAACATACCATTGCCGTTGTTTTATAGGTGATATGCGTGCAAATGATAAATTGAGTCACGCTGACATAAATGTGAATGTTAACATAATAGTATATACTGTATTTCTCTCCAGTGTGTAATTATTCTTAAATAGATATATAACATATACCAAACATGACTAAAGATATTCCAAATGTGTCAAAGTGACTTTAATTGCCTCAATTATTACTATTACAAATGTAAAGGACATTTACATTGCTCCTTCATTCGTAATGTCTTTGTTTTCAATGTAAATTATACTAATGTCTATATTAAGATATCAAACATGCATCAAAGAGATCGGTGGCATATCAGATTAAAGCTAAATGAAGGCAGTTCAAAACAAAACATCGCACAAAGTCGATTATAATTTGAATCCAATACAGCAATTTTCCCTTATATGCAAGGAAGCCCTGTGGGAGAAATTAATTTACCATATCATTATAGCTGTGTGTAGTGAGCTGGACAACAAAAAGCATGGCTCCAATCAAAGAGCTGCAGTGTAGTTTCACGCATTTATTGTATCACCCAAATCAGCGGCTGCCTCCCGTGGAGAACCTCTGGCAGGAAGGCTGGTATCCTCGCCAGGGACTCGTTACTTAATAATCTCACCCTGCAGGTGCTCTCGTAGAGGTCAACAGTCTGCTACAGTTTGCATGGCTGTTCATGTCAGCCTGCGCCTATGGAGCAAGGGAAACGGCTGCCAAATGTTCCAGTGTCCCCACAAACCAAAAGCATAACTCCTTCCCTATCACTGTCCTGCTTTGGTCTCTGCAGACACACAGACTGATCCAAATGAACCTGAGCCAAGTCCATCAGATATAATATGAATATTATATTTACTGCGGTGGCTCAATTATCTCAAAACAACATTTGCTTGGCCCTGTAGAGAAGAGGCATCTAAATTCCAGTTACGTCGTGCCTTTCGGCTTTCAGGGAACGGCATGCTTTTTCAGACCAAATTAGGTTAAATGACAAAAGCTATTAAGTGTGCAACGAGGATACACAGATTTAGTTTTTGAAATAGATGAATTGTGTTGTATCGAAACTGACACTAATGCTTTAACCTCACTGCACATGCATTATGCCATTGCCTAGAGAGTACCAGAAGGATATGGTTGCCTTGTTCAAAGGATTCTTCTCTCCATGGGGGACATTGTTCACACACGTGTACTGTACATATTTAAACTTATGGGCCTTGTTCTGAGAAAAAATGAGCACAAAAAAAAAAACATTTGACCACTACTTAAGCACCCAGCGGACAGACAACCTTTGAGACGTGTGAGCTCAAGGGTGTAGGGCGAACGATATGAAGAAAAATATGCCCATGCCTTTGGTCAGGACTTATAGGCAGCTGTCCAGGTCATTCAGCACAGGGCTTGAATGGAAAATGTAAACAACACTCTAACTTCCAAAAGACAGCAATTACCTCCCTCTTCTTTGTAAATGTGGACCAGTGCAGTTGCCAGGCAAAGACAAGACTGATGATAGTTCCTGCTGTGTTGACATATTATGTCCATGCCACTTTAAAGTGCCCAGGCAGCTGTTGAAGACGTGAGCGCCATTGTTGCAACATTTTTGACACAAGCGAAGAACTGAAAGTGTTTTCCGCACTATAATTACTGCCGTGCATTGATCTGGGACCATTCTATCATATGGCACTCTGAAGTGATGACAACTGTGATGTGACACGAGTCGAAGTTTCCAGATGCAGACTTAAAGTATCACTTTCCAAGTAGCCATCTCTCACATTTAACTAGAGGAGAGTCTCTTTACCGAGAAACTGAACTGTCTTCCTACCCAATAAAGTGAACATCATGTGCACACCAACGCTATTCCCAACGCTATTCTCCGGTTTCAAATTCGACTTCCGGCCTAAGTATCACATGTCTGAGCTGTCCCATGACTTTACAGATATGCAGCACTTATGGGAAAATAAAAAGTGCACTAATATTAGATGCCATGCTGCTTCCCATCTAGCATCACAGGATAAAAGTGCTATGAAACTATTTTAAAGCAACTGATGTGCCTGGGTCTGTTAAATAGAGCGATCTCACATCTCCAACACATTTCTGTGAAAACCATAAACATAGAAATGTCTTGGCCTTTTTGTCATTTATTTTGACCTCTCTTATCTCCTTGGCATATGAGGCACGCATCTCATGTGGAGTGGCGTCATCCACACCCCCAGCTATGGTATGAAGGTGAATATCTCTATGAGGAACAGGAGCCATTTTACAGTAGTGAGATACTTGAGACAATTGGAGGGCAGTCAGTTGAGAATGTCACCTTTTACCGGATGGTACATTTTTCGTAGCATCACGGATTACCGAAATGTCCTCACCTTGTGCACAATAAAAGACATCTGCCGATTTATTACAGAATTACCAATCCATATCCAAAAATAATGCCAACTGTGCCAACTTCTTCAATCTTCTATAATTATTGAAATAACTACATAAACAAAACTTACCATATTTAAATGAACATATAAATGAATAAATCAGTGAGAGTCTATTGCATTTGTTCGAAAAGAACACATGTGCATGTTCCAATGCCGGCCTCAAGGAATCTTTGAATCCCACAGTAGAATCACTGGCTGATTGAAGGGGGATTTAATATGAATTGCATTCACATTATTTGCATTCTGCAAAACCCATCAATGAAAAGAGTGCATCATTTATCAAAGGAATACATCTATGTTGAGAAGAAATCTATTTATAATACTCAAGACAAAGGTCAAAACTTTTCATTAGAACTATTTCTGGTCTGTTATGTATGACAACATCACATAGCTTCCATAGCGAACGGAGGGAATCAACATGGCAATATTTAGCTACTTATATTTGGCAAGGACTTATTTTTCTATACAGGTGCATTTAAACGGATAATACGGCTTAATGGGGTGGATGAAAATTCCAAGATCCACCTTGTAATGCTGGATTTCTTAAGGTGATTATTTATTAATCCGCAAGAACTACTATAGAAGGGATGAACCCGTGTCACCAGTCAGCACTGAACCCACTCACAACCCTGTGCCAGCTACAGAAGCAGAGTATGCTGAAAGGCTTGGGAAGACATGAATAAACCAAGCTTGCCGTGGCGTTCCTGTATATGTGGGCTTTAAGAAAGCAGTGTGTATTTGCTAGGGGGAGCTTTTCACTCCTTTCTTTAGGCATTGCAAAAACACGTCATTCGGTACTTTTTGCAACAGGTCACACAACCCTTTTCTAAGTACACAAGACTTTTTTATAGAGTCCATCATATTTGTTGATGGGTGACAGAAAGGCACTTCTCTGCACTTAATGCTGTATGAGAGCATAACTATGATCCAAATGTGTATTTGACTTACAAATGAATACAATGAAAACTCCTATATTCCAAGGTTGCTCCCTTCAGCATGCGTGTCTTTCAACTCCTCAACCTGTGCAGGAAGAGGCCGGTCTACAATGACAACACAGAGCTTAGCACATCATTACAGCACCTGATGAAAATTTTAGCACACCACTGTTAGCCAGGGGGGACATATCCTTTTTACTGGTGCCCCCACATCTACTTTTTTGACCTGCTGTAATGTGCTACTGAATCCCGAAGTCCTATTCTTTGCATGCCATTCTGTGTCAATGCCATCCATAATATATAAACCCAAGCCCTTCACATTACTATTAATGACAATGCGTAATGTGGGGGCCATCCATTCCTAGACATGGTTTGACCGGCCCTTACCTCCACCCTGACAAAACTGACCTAGTCATCCATCAAGGTAATAAGATAAAATCAAGAGTCTTCCTATGTTTGACATGAGGTCACAGAAAGGGGTTGCGTGACTGCCCTTGATATCCTCTCTTGCATATGTTGCCATTACTCAGTTGCCATATATGCACCGGGAGATCAGTGCAAATGGAATCATTCCTCTTCTCCCCACTAAAACGTCCTCCACGTCTCCTTGAAGTAAAACTAAATAGCTTGGAGTGGTTGTATTTTTCCTCAACAATAAATTGAAGTAGACAGTGTGAAAGAAGTCCAGGCTTGAATCTAAGGCCTTACGAAAGCTCTCCACTCCCGGCAAATATATATGAAGGTTGTGGAGTGGTCAGTCTATATGTCAAGATATTCTGCATCATTTGGAAAGCAGCTATGGCTCTGAGAGAAACAAATAAGTTGCAAGCCTGGAAAGGAGTTGCTAATTGGGTGAGAGTCTCTTGCTGTATCAGCTGGCCCCTAGCTAGCCCCTGATAATGATACATGTCCACCGGCTTAAAATAGGCCGTCAAATTGCAGAAACACAGGTTGGTCAACAACTTTGAGGCCACATGTGACTCCTGGAGCTAAAAATAAGCAGAAACCTTAGCGCATTAACAGTCACCACCAAGTCAGCCAGTCATCAAAGGCAAGGTATTAATAGACCAGAACTATGTCTTCAGCAACAACAACAGCAGAGAATCTGAAATGGCCAGTTGAAAGCCCTAAGGCTGTTTTACCTACAATATCTTCAAAGTAATAACTGGTGCCAGATATGTTATTGGGTATACAGGAGACCAGGAAGCCACAACATCAAACGCATAGCGAATTTTCCTCAAAAACCAATTATGATTGAAAGATTCTTCATAAAACCACATTTCAGAAGAAAAGTGCACACCATAATTGACTCCTCTGACACACCGTCCCTTTTGACGCTCCATCCCTACTCACGCCGGGTTAGATATAAAACAACCCCTAACTAATGAGGTAGACAGACAACAACATTGGATAAAGAAAACAAAAACATCTGCACAAGCATCTGAGCTCACTTTTCTGGACCGTGGTTGCTTTCCCTGAAAATAGATTCTGGTAGCTCATGCATTGTGGGAAATGAGCCATTGAGAAACAATACAACCGATGGCAGCTCATAAATTGTTAATGTTATTGGAACACGCTTTGAGTTTGAATGAATTCACACGCAGAAGGGTGGAATTCTTGAGATACTTCATGCGCAGATGTCTCCAGTATTGTGCATCATCTCGGCTCCTGCTTATTCTGAAAATAATTTTTTTTCCTGACCTACTTATGGGTGCTGCTGTACAGCTCAACATACTCTACATTGAAGATTTCAATGTTTTTCTTGATGTTTTATGACCATTTTTTGCAAGACAAACGGAAGCACTCACTTGTCGGAAAGGGACCTATTTATATTATATACACTATAAGGACACTTTCCTCCACCTGTCCTTGAGCACTGCCTTTCAGCTGTGATGTCTAGGAACAATAACATTCTTGCTGTTGGGCAATCATCAGCCCACCATGATGTTATAATGTTCAGCCACTACTAATATCAGAACACTAGATGATTTTAAAGTATGTAAACTCTAAATGTACTTAACAAGGATTTTTGAAATTGCACCTACAATACACTGACTTTGTATATTATAAAGCTTTGAAAGGATGAAAATGATTACTAATTTTGACATTATATTCCAAACCCTGACACTTGCATTCCTAAACACACATATCAATCAGAGGTGAGCAAATAAGTCGATGTGTTGTAACATTTCAGTTCATTGGTTCATGGACATTGTCTCTCTATTTCAAATCAAGCTGGCCTTTTAGGAAAGTGAATGCTGTCTGTCACCCAGTGGGCCTTAAGCATGTGTGCTGCCAGTCATACTGTGTGTGTGTGTGTGTGTGTGTGTGTGTGTGTGTGTGTGTGTGTGTGTGTGTGTGTGTGTGTGTGTGTGTGTGTGTGTGTGTGTGTGTGTGCCCCCATGAAGCCCATTCATTATTTGTCATGCAACAATCCCCAACACCTCCCTTCTCTATTTGCAGGGCTCACACACTCCCACCGAACCATCTTCGCCAACTCAGCTGCCTTCCCACAGGCCAGGTCCTCACAGTCAGTATACAACCACAAGCCAGACCACACAACTGGTGGGCTGTCTCTGTTTACTCACCCTCTTGCCCTCCTTGCCTGGTTCCCCTTGCTGACCTGGCACCCCAGACGATCCCTGGGGAGAGGACGCGTATCAAAGTGAACTGGGTGCTACATTCATTCGGCATTGCATTGGAGGAGATCATGGCTTCACCCACAGACAGATGTTTGCACCACATGTTCTCAGCAGACCAGTGAATAAATAGTGGGCTTGTTGTTTTCAGTGATAGGACAACGCATCATTAGCTTTGTTGGGAATTACATGAATAGATAGAAGAGAGAACGAAGCCATTCTTACTCATGAACGGTTTCAAGGTGACTCCTCCTCATCATTCCATTGTTCTACAGACTAGCTTCATAAGGAACTATTTTCAAAGTTAATCAAGGTATATGCTGAGTCGTGATTCTGTTTTGATATTCCCATGCACGGATAGGCTTCTGTTTTTTATTAGATGTGCTTAAATGGTGGCGTCAGCGATTCTGGAGAATACTTGTTGACAAATCACTTTTTGTCAAATTCAGTGAATATTTCCTCATGATCGTTAACCTTGTGTGTGCGTGCTGAAAAGAAATCTGCACCGCCTAGGCTCTGTAAACGTGTGTGTAAACAAAGAGGATGTGAACAAAGGGGGCACAGAAGCTAGCAAAATGCACGTTTAGGCTGTTTATTAACACTGGATTTGTTTTTGTCAGCGCACACACACAGTACATACAGGTAGCGGATTGTCAGAAGGTATTCACTGATTTTGACAGCAAAAAAAATAAAAAATAACAAAAAAAAATCACAACTTTAATTTGTGCACTTTGTCAAAAATGTAAAACATGTAAAGAAATATATGAATAATATTTTGCTTTAATATGGTAATTCATGTATTACCTTCTGTCCTTTGTCACCTTGAGGGACCTGCATGTGGCAAATAAAGATTGTTGTTTACAGGAAAACAAAAGCAAAATCCAATGAACACAAAATGTTAAGTTTTTTTTTGGTGAGAAGAATATCAACCTACCTGATCTGCATCGAGACATTCTTTGTCAGCCTAGGAATCAAACAAACAATCAATAACATGTCAGTCAGTATAAAGATACGTCTCACAGTAAAACAGAATGTGTGTGAGTGACACAATTGGTCATGAGACAATTATCCTTGGCCGCGGTGACCCAAAGAGATGTTGTGGCATTCCTATTACAACTCCCCTGGCACCCTGCTGCACTGTCAGGAAAAGGGCAGACAGAGACGTCTGTCAACCAGGTCACAGAATGGATACAAGGCCACACAAAAACCTCTCAGCTTTCAAATACAGGCCAAATAATTGGTGTCCTCTTTCAATTGGCATCCCAAAAGTCAAACGCTGTTGACTTTTTCTTGGGAAACAGCTGCGAAAGTAGACATTCACAATATACGTCTTCCACTTTAGCCAGAGAACTCACAGGAAAAAAATCAACAAAAAGAAAAAATGTAAAAGAAAGTTTTTACAGAGGGGGCTGACAGCGCTCAGATATTGGCAGATGTATTTATAATTAAAGAGTAACAGCTCTGCTCTGACCGGTGTCACCCTAAACAAAACATTTCTCAGTCTCCTTTTCATTTTCTAATCATGTACATCTTTTGTGGCTTTGTGAGCACAGAGTTTTGACCTTGGGAAAAAAAGCAATACAATGCAAATCCACAACCAGCAAGCTCACTGGCATGATTTGATAAAGTTTGCTGATACTATGTCTGGTACTCAGGGAAATATTGTTATTTTGCCTGTCCTTATTAAGTTTAAAATCAGCATAGATATTGGATATCGGCAGGGTTATGTTAGGTATCGTAGGCACTTTGTTGACATGAAAGGAGGCAAGCCAGAAGCAATGGGATAAGTTTGGTTTTGTATCACACCAGTGCTGATTAAAACTGGCATGCTGAACCCTTCATGACGTGTACATAATTAGCGAAGCCTGCAGTACGCCTTTAATCTCCAGTGCCCGTCAACTCCCTGGCTATAATGCATTCAGTCTTTTTGCATCAGTGCCCATACATTCGCTATATGTGTTGATAGGTGACTATGTGACCATCTGTGAGTACACATACACTATCTACTGTCTGCTGACATACACTTATGCATGTACCTTCGATTTGTGTGTGCACTGGAATGAGTACATTTCCTGGTTATGTTCTCTGTCCTCTGGATTTTTACAGGACCACAGAGGGCACTAGTACAGCCGGGCCAATTGTAAGATCGAAAAATACATAAAGCGTGGTGCACTTCTTGCCTGGGTGTCTGTAAATGTCAGAAATCTGCAGGGACAGCCACCAACCCCAATAAGTGCATGTCTTACCCAAGTGGGGACACAACCAGTGACTACCTGTCAACCTCTCACCCCCTCCCAGTGGCTTAGAATCCCCCATTCTTCTCTGCATGGCTGCTCATCCCTATCCCTTTTTGGCCAAAGTTAGGCTGCCCAGCGAGCCCTGTCTATCTGCTCCTTGTTTGACCCATTCTCAGGCGATGGTAATGCGACAGAGAGGCTGCCCACCCAAGTGCCTCACTTTCTATCTCCGCGAACCAGTTGCTTTAGCACTGTGTCTGTGAGTGTGAGTGTGTGTGTGTGTGTGTGTGTGTGTGTGTGTGTGTGTGTCTGTGTGTGTGTCTGTGTGTGTGTGTCTGTGTGTGTGTCTGTCTGTGTGTGTGTGTGTGTGTGTGTGTCTGTGTGTGTGTGTGTGTGTGTGTGTGTGTGTGTGTGTGTGTGTGTGTGTGTGTGTGTGTGTGTGTGTGTGTGTGTGTGTGTGTGTGTGTGTGTGTGTGTGTGTGTGTGTGTGCTTAGCGCCCAGTCGGCCAAAAGTCTGTGATATTTACAGAACTCAGTCCAGCCATTTTCAGGTCACACCCGCATGAGTACATTTCAACACATCTGGCTTCTTTTGAATGCCCTTCCAGATAGCATAATGAGATGCAAATGAGACAGTGTGAACTTACAGGCAGCCCCGCAGCTCCAGGCAATCCCACATCACCCTGTGAAGGAAGATAATACTTAGTGGAAACTCCTTAAAACTTCAGTCGGTACATTTTTGGGTTAAATGAAATGTTTAGGGCTTAACAACATATCAATACATCAATACAATATATTCTGGACCTTTAAAAATCTAGCCTAAAGGCCAGCCATCATGTTTTGTGATAAAAACTGAAGGTCAGGTAAAATAAGATTAGCTATATATGCTATAGGGAGGCCATTAACGTGTATTTACAGTATGTCCTAAAATGAAGCCCTCTCTGAAGACTTCCACACAGTCAGGCAACTGGCAGGTGGGCTTGTGCCATTAAATGTGACAGGCTTTTAGAACAAACACAGCCGTAGTATTTCATGTAAAAAGCTTTGCAGTATTAACAGTGGACAGGTTTGATAACATTGTTTGGTGAATGTGACATACAGGCTGTCAAGAAAAATTCTTATAAGGAAAGAAGGAGATCTTTTCACGCCCGCAAAACCCAATGTAAGCAACTGCTTTTTGTCTTTAAAGATACAACTCGTGTATCACTATCCAGTATTCTTGCGGTCCTTTATAAAGCAGTGGGTGGAGAATCAGTGGACTTTAAAACTGGCAATACCCTTTTATCAGATGTGGATGAAAGAAAAAAACTGCTTTTAGGTTCATATCCATTGTGTTGTCTAAATGAATGTCACAGCTAACATATGCCCACTATGGGATATTCAGGGGATTCACATTACTTTATTCTTCAAACACCTGCCTCCCTCTGTCAGTTTCGATACAAACCAACCACCGCCACCCCCCACCCCCCACCCTCCCCCCTCCCATCCAGAAAATGGGATAAAATAGCCTGTGATTCTCTGTTGTCTTCACAGAAAAATGCAGACCTCATTATAACTTCAAGGCTGGCAGAGAGAGCATTGCACCTTCAATTATGTGGCGAGTTCTTAAAAAAGACAACAACAAAAAAATAAATAAAAAAATACCAATACTGGAGGAAAAATAAAAGAGCAGCAGATATAGCAACTAATTACAGGAAAAAAAACATTTCATCTCATTCATGGAAAGAAAATCCCACTGTGGCATGAAAAGAAAATTAAACTTTAAAAAGACCAACATTGTTCCGCATTGCAACAAGACTAAAACTAATTCAGATCAGTGATGTGATTGAACAGACTATATAAAAGGGTTGCAGATGAGAACAAGGTTTTGCATCAAACTCCTGTGCATTACCTCCAGGTTTTTCCTTAACACCAGACATAATAAAGCTGCCATATCCTACTGCGCAAAACATAACACAACCCACATAACTGTTATAGTTAATATTTGAGATGTCAAATAATATACTCGGATAAAAAGGGCCCTGTGAGGAGTCCCCACACAAGAAGGCAATAGTATGCAATTTCCTTTTTTTGCTGTTTAGAAAGAGCAAGATAAAGGGATTTTGTTGTTATGCCCATTACAAACAGCTTTCCATTATGGATATACAAATACTCTGTGACTATAGTGAATGGAACATTTTCTCTCAGCCTTTATAAAACCTACTCTATATGATCATCAGTAGGGTCTTGATAAAGCATTATGGCAATAACACTATTCTTTAGCCGGCTTTGTTTGGAGTAGCAATCATAGCAGCACTTCAAACAGATGGGCCAACCCGTTACTGAGACTGGAATTACAGCTCATGAAAATCAAGCAGATTCCCTGAAGTATCTATTTTATTTTCTTGTTTTTTTTAAGCAAACACCATTGTGGAAATGGTGTCATTTTATCCTGGCTGCTGTGTATGGCAGACTCACTCACTTTGTTTCCTTTGGGACCCACTGGCCCTGGGTCACCTTTTAGACCCTGGGAACAAAGACATATACAATTTTTTGAAGTATATTTAATTTAAACAAGAATGACGTAGTTAAAAAAAACATTAAAAAAAGAAGGCAGCATGTGTTACTGTACATCAGTATGTTGACACTCAGTAAGTATTCCATGCAGGTGTGAGATTCTCATGCCTGTCACAACCAGCCGATGAGAAAAGAGCATATAATGTCAATCATTAGACCCTTCATGTTCCAAAACTGTCTAACCCACAACCCCACCCCACCCCCCACCCCACAACCCCCCCACCGACATTCTCCGTTTTCCCTAATTGCGCTTATAGGTTTAGCAAGTGCTGTGAATGTCATTGCTTTTTACACATTGAAGCAGAGGACCTGGGGGTGGAATTGAAAGCTTGGGGCAAAGTCAAGCCTGTCGGTGGTGAGATGTGGAAAAAAAGAAGAGCAGCTGAGATAAAGAGTGATAGCTGATGAATGAGGCTTGACACATATTGACAGGCTAAATTTGCAGCAAGCCTTGTTAGGTGTGACACATTTAGGCCAGTAGCACCAACTCTTTGAAATATGTTGGGGAGGGGGGAGGAGGAAAGATAGGGGAGTGTGAGCGGTCTGTAAAAATGACCCAGAAATACAATCATTTGTCATGGTTTAATTTACAGTTAGAAATGCTATTAATAGCGAATTACATATTACCTACCTTTATCACATTAAATCTGGATCCACAAGAGGTGTGACTAAGTTATTGCCAATTCCCGGTGCAAGCTTCATATTAAACACTACCATTCAGAAAACAGAAGCCACAACTGTGTAAAATAATTGCCCCTATAGAAACACCAGCCAAAAAAGCCTTCCTATAAGATGCACTCATAGTGACATGATTGTATGAGGTTGTATCCGATATGCGTGCCCTCAGCCCATGCATACTAGTGTCAATAATAGGCCCCAAAGGGATCCAGAAGTAGTTATTACCAGAGCTAAGGCAGACATGAACGAGTATCATCAGAGTGCAGGGCGCATCTGATAACAAGGATGTAAACAACTTCAGGTTCTGTTGAATGCGAAATGAGTATTTGATCAATCTTGTAAGGATTTTGACATCCCTTTTTTGTAATGAGGACATTTTGTCTCACGGTTACCGTCACAAAGGTTCCTGTAATATAAACATGCTTTCTTATGTTGATCCTTTGCAGTCATTATGTGTTTTCCCCCATTAACAGCTTTGCAGGTTCAATTTGAACACATTTCTAAAAACCACATTAGTACACATAATTCACTACAGCCAAATCAATCGCCATCATCAATGTTATTATAAGAAATCCTTATTGTTACACTGATATTACAGCAACATATTCAAAAGATGGAATATCTGTCAAACTGGCAAATAAAATAGTTAAAAAGAGAATGATAAAAAAAAGTATTCAGCTGTTCAGCATGGGGTGAAATCACCATTATTCTAGTTCATGTGTACTGTAGATACCACAATTTAATCTAGGAGTAGATTCAAAAGCTGTGGTTTGCATGGCTCTAAAATACTGTACTTATGTGTCATGTATGTCATGGCGGTATTCAAAATGACATTGGTCATTGATATAATATAAACCTGAAGAAAGAGTGATTGAAGCATTGGATCGATTATTGTATCAGTGCCCTAAGGCGAGGACTGAGCAGGGCTGTTTTTTTTTCAAACCCGCTCTGGTTGAGGTTCTGAACTCACTGACTCAATAATCCCGCTCCAGACTTTTTACAGGTCACAAAGTCATACGAATTTCAAATAAAAACACAATGTATCTATCTACTGTAAATATGACAGTTACAATGCAATATGCAGGATTGAACGATGCAGAAAAAGAGCCACAAGGATTGCCAGTGATCTCACTATGAATTAGAACTATATTGACATATTTAACTGAATGTTATGAGAATTAATGATTGTAATTCACCTGAAGTGAAGCTTTCCTCAGTCCATTTTAACACACACACACACACACACACACACACACACACACACACACACACACACACACACACACACACACACACACACACACACACACACACACACACACACACACACACACACACACACACACACACACATACAAACACAGAGACAGAGAGAGAGAGAGACAGAGAGAGAGAGAGGGAGAGAGAGAGAGAGAGAGAGAGAGAGAGAGATGTGTTTACAGAAGAGTTGAAGGGGAACTGCCAAAATTCAAACTGAATAATGCATCTGGAAGTATGCTAGGTGGTAGAGTTATTTTCCCCATGGCACATGTTCTTATCAGGAACCAAATTCAGGTCAGTCAGAAGCTAAGTCAATCAAAAAGTCATTCTCTAGCCATATATTGAATGGCTCACCCTATTTTACAGTCAAGCTGAGCTTTGCAACTATCAATCTGTGCGCCACAAAAAGAAAAAGAAAAAGATTTTGCTGGTGGTAAATATTTTAATTACAACTTAATTACAATAATCAAAGAAATTGTACATAAAAGATTCGGAATATCAAGTTTGCCAAGATTTTACAGTGCACTCTCTCACCTCATCCTGAGTAATTGTCAGCCTCCCATGTGTGTTTATGGCAGTTACTTAGATATGACAAAAGATAGATGGGCTTTTTTTTATTTGTGAGCTGTGGGGCAGTAGAGCATATACAAGCCAGAATGACGGACAGAGAAGGTGCTGGGAATAGGGCTGATGCTGGCTGTGCGCTTGTCGTTCCTGCAGCACGAGGTCAGGACGCTGTGGGGAGCTGTGTACACTTGCCAGCTAATTACACACACCACTGTGTCACGTCACTCCTGTAGCAGTGGGGCCACAAG
Source organism: Ammodytes marinus (assembly GCF_949987685.1). Lineage (NCBI taxonomy): Eukaryota > Metazoa > Chordata > Actinopteri > Uranoscopiformes > Ammodytidae > Ammodytes > Ammodytes marinus. The sequence goes on along the minus strand of NC_137215.1, from coordinate 17,920,098 downwards.
ACAATCTGGCAAATCCCCAGCACAGACGACTAAAGCAAGCAAATAGACAGAGCCCAGACATGGGGGGTTGTTCAAATGCAGTCCAATTACGTTTTACTTATACTTTTTTTTACCAACCAGGGCAGCTGCAGGGTCGGTGCCCTTGTCTGACAAGAGGTAGAATGATCGCAAGGTTTAGTAACCGTGCACAATTGAATCATCACAAACAGTTTTTGAGGCCTACTGAGGCAGAAGCTAGATTTGAATTGTATACATATTATGTATTCAGAACATGAAATGTTGTAGCACTGAATGACAGGCTTTTAAAGCTCTGTGGAACAGGATCTCTAAGGGTGTATTCACACATGCCGTGTTTAGTTCGGTTGAAACGAACTCAGGTGCACTTCTGTCTTCGGTGCGCATCTTTCAGGCAGGTGTGAATACAGCAATCGCACTCGGGGGCGGACCAAACAAGCGGACCGAGACCCAGCTGAAGAGGTGGTCTCGATGCGCTTCAAAACGAACTCTGCTGCAGTTCGTTTGTGGTGTGAATTTGGCCGGACTCGATCCGACCCAATTGCAGGAAGCACTGCGCCTTTGATTTCTTTTCTTTTCTTTTTTTTCTTTAATCGCCATCAGCTTCACATTATGGGAAAGTGTTGTTGTCGCCGTTGTTAGGAAGATTAGTTGTGGTTTGACCGGGAGCCCCGAGCGAAAATATTACAGTTGATAATGACGCGTACACATGCTTATATGTTCAGCGATCAGATGGAGAGGGGAGCGTCTCCCGCACAGTGCCAACAGGTTCACCCTGCGCTTTGCATGAAGTGTGTGTTTTTATTTTTCTTCCCAACGTGACCGTCAATACTGTCCCTGTGTCAGTTTGGAACACCCAGCTGATACACTGCTTAATCAGCTGAGTGTCAGCTTGAGCCTATTCTTCTCTCGAGCCGCGCGTCCAACAGCAACAATACAGTAGGCTATACATTATGTTTCACATCGTAGGCTACAAGCCACATAACGTGGCATTGACTTAGGGCTACATATTATAACCATATGAAACAACAATAATTAGATTTTCTTCTTCTTTATTTATAGGCTAGATGTAGGCCTTTTTATTATTTTTAACCCCGTATTACAGTATATCAATGATATATTTCGCAGTTTTTACTTCGTTCTTCCTGCTTCTCTCCACCCCAAAATGTCTGTCCAATGAATGAATGACCTCAGATCACGTGTGGTTTTGCTTCGTAATGCTGGTTTCACTTGCAAAAGAGGCAATATGAAAGTGGACCACACCAAACAAAAAAAATCTAAACTCTATTTGGTCTGGACCAAAGCAAGTGAACTAACGGACTTTCCATGTGTGAATACACCCTAAGTATCATAGATATCTTGAGTGCCGGCCTACAAATGCCAGGGAGGTTACAGCAGGAAATGCTTTTTCCATTTGCTCAGCGATACAACCAGCACATACAGTGTGGAATAACACTAATCACACTGACATTGGCTGCTACAAAACATTGCTTATTAGCATGTCTATTACACTCTATGAATAATTATAGTGTAGCAACGTAACGTAAACACAGGGCAATTGTGTGAGCATATCAGAGTACAGTACACGGTCAGAGATCCTCTAGTGAAGAGAATATCATGTTCCATTAGTGCTGCTTCACTCCCTTTTTCTACAACACTTCCCTCTGCAACTGAACATCATGCATCCACAACTGTAACTTGGATTACCCACGAGATAACACGGTGTGCACTCCCTTCTGTCCCGCAGGACGTGTATCTGCAAAACGATATGAGATCACATGCTCATACATAGAATTCTGGCTTCTCAGGTGTCAACTGGAGCCATAAATAACATACAAGCTTTAAAAATGGACTATGAGCTAATTGCAGTAAAGCGCGATTCAGATCGGGTAATATAGACGGAAGTTGCAGTAAAAAGGTTAACTGAAACCAACGAGCAAGGTTATTTGGGAAAAATAGAAGTTTTCATTGTATTGTAGAAAAATATATTTCCAATGGAGCATTAAAGACACAGTAATATCAATTTTAATAGTTGAGATTTTCCTCCAGTGTCAGTGACACAAAAAAGTGAACCAAGTCAGCCCCCATTTGGTGGACAGAGTTCACTGTCTCTAGCAGTATCATTGTACTTTAATTTAATTATATAAATGACCACATGATCCACATGTGTAGCCCTCAAAGTTTTACAGACATAAAGGAACCATGCAATAGCCAAAACAGCTGTGCAATATGTACATTACAGTCCTAGAACGTCTGCAGGCTTTGTCCTACAAATAATGTCTTCTGAACATTCAAGTCTCGAACTGATTATTGAAGGTGATTAACTGGTTGGGAATGGGCAGCTTTATTGCAGTCTCATTTCCTCGAAGAGGCTCAACTAAAGCAACACCCTTACAGAGGCACTGGGGATACTGGTGTTAACCCATTAATCCCTCACTGCTCAATGGTCACTGATGAGACATGGGGCTGGGTTACCTCATATCTTTTATTCCGGCGTCTTGCCTTCATATTAATCTTAATGAAGTACAAGGGTTAGGACAAGAAATCAAATAAATCATTGAAAATAGTATGACTACTGTAAGAGTAATATAATGAACATCCCCTAACAGCTTGATTTATGCGGTAATTTCAGGGGAAGGGAGACTGTGTTAAATCCTGTAATTTCTTGGTTTTCACAGAATTTCCACTGGGATGCATACAAGGAAAATGTAATGTATTTTATCAGTTGTGATATATGGCTGGTAAGTACTAATTCAAGCTCATTGTTGTGGGGTCATGGCTTGCAAAGCAAATAATGGAAATACAAGTATTTTAATTTCATGCTTCCAGCCAGAGACAGGTCCCGGTCATGTGCTATAGCTCAAAGACAAGCCCAGGTGACACCTGGATGTATTGGTAACTGGCATGCCTGTTTTTGCACTTTTGATTGTGCTAAACTCGGCTAAACCCAGAGCCATCTGTAGTTATCCACAATGGTTGTCTGCAACACTTGACAAATTGAAGCAAAGCCTCACAAATTCTGTCCCCATTTCTCAATATTTTACTTTGTTTCAAATCACTCAAGGAAGTGGAGCACTGTATTATAAATCCCTGGAGGGTTCGCTTGAGGAGCCAAATGAACATAACTGGGGGAAAAAGCCCAACCACCCACGTGGGATGTACAAAGATAAAAAAACAAAGACATGTCTTCTATGAAAACATATTCTTGTCCCTGTACTGGACGGAAAGAGGTCAAATTGATATTGAACCTTTCATCTGACTGGGGGCTTTAATGGCATAAAAGCTTATCTCTCTTAAAGCTGCAGTTTTCTTCTTTTTTTCTACTGAACATAAATGGATGAATGAATTCATAACTTTGATTTGTGGCAGGATTTTGGTGAATCATGACAACTGAATTTTGACACAATAATGAGAAACTCATTTCTGGTGACAATGTTTCTGACTGAACACTAAATAGATGCCTCTCAGACACACAAAGAGCAAAAGGAAGCAGAACGGCCTCTCAGCAGACCCTTAGTCTAATGCCGCCAATTTAGCAAATCATTACACTTTTCAGACACCACCTAAAAGTAACAATACCAGAAACTATCTATGTACACAATTGCACACAGTTTTTAGGAACCTAAATATATTTGAAATATGTATTTAAACAAATATGTGGCTGATATTCAATTTGTACAGTGGTCTGCCATTAAAAAAGGCCCCTCCCCTCCCCTAAGAGGACTGGACTCCATGGACTGATATGGAAAAAATTAGCAAATGACATCGTCTGGTGATTCCTAAGAACGTTTTGAGCATCTGCTTTTCTTTCTTAGTCTCAGTCTGTCCTAGAGTGAACAAGCTTCATGCTGAAGCCAGTGTGTGTACTGCCGATGTCCAGTGAGCATTACACACAAAGCTCACAAAGCTTTGTCACTCTTTCCTCTTGATTGCTGTCGCACCAGAAGCAATCAATGAAAAAAAAAATACAAAGTCTGATCCAAGGGTTCACCTACACTCACATTCTTTGATTATGTTCTGTGTAATTGTATGTCTACAAATCAGTCAGATTTCCATTTAGGTGGTCTGACTCGTCTTCAAATGTCTATGTAAATAAAGTTGAAGGTGGCATTCATGACATCAGCTGTCTTTTCAAGCTTACTTTGGAACAAAGTGTGCCATGCTGGTTGTGGGAATACAACTGATGCTAAAGTTTAAAACCTGCCAATTATCTTAATAAAAAATAAAAAATAGTTTACTAACTTTACTTAACTAACAGAACCTTCCTTGGATTAAAGCACACTTACAGTTACATCAATGTAATTCCAGGTAAATCAGTGAAATACTGATGGGTTTTTATGACAGTGAAAGCAAATAGGAACAAGCACATACTCTAACCTTTCAGAGCTGATCCTTTCTATTGGCAAGCTTCTGTATTCTCTCTAAAGAGGACTGGAGTAACAATAGGCTACACATCTTTCCTTCTTATCACCAGCAGGTGTACCTTTAACTCAACATAAGTATTATTTTTTGTTGCAAAATGCTTACACAGATAGAAACTCTACTTGAAATTCTGCTCGTGCTTTATCTATTATTAAATTCCAGAGAGTGTGTTTTCTTGCAATCCTAACAGGCTACCTTTCTACTCGTGCTACAGCAAATATAATTTGAATATCAGGTACTATTGTAGTATTCTGTAGCTCAATATTCTTCCTGCACTACGTAATCATGGCTTTCTACTGGTTTCTCTCAGCGTTGCTGTTAGGGCAGAGTGAAGGCCCACAGCCTGCACAGAGCCTGTTTTCTGCTGCAGCTGTTTGTCTGCTCAAGGGGGTGACGGTGATGAAAAACAAGTCTCTTTATTAAGCCACTTTAAACTGACCATCTGCACAGCTAGCATCCACTGTGAGACTGAACCATTGTGGGCAAACAAATGCTCTAGAACATAAAACACCCTTTGATTTGACCAAATAAATACGGACTCATTTGCTTGAGGCTAAAAAGAACTTCTCTAAGACCTGGGGAGAATAGTAATTCCATTAAAATGCATCTGTGTTTAGAGTACTCATTTACCAGTACTAGTTTTGCTGTGGTTTATATTACAAAAATTAGTTCTAGCACTAGTCAGATTAAAGGGCATGCATGTTTAACCTGGAACAACATCCTGTAGAAGAGGCTTAGATTCATGTGTAAGTCGTTGAGTCTATTAATATGCCAAGCCTATGGTAGCGTACATAACAATTAATTTCACTGCAGAAGGACATTGCAGGCTAGAACACGGTTAGATCTACTTGAGATATGACAGGCACCTGAAAACAGCCACGCAGAAATCTGTGCCTTGCTCCTAACCCCCAGGGCATCACACAGAAAATGAAAAGCCTATAAGAATTGATTCCCTGACGAAACTAGATCTGGCTGATGTGCTATGTATGGAATATATGTCTGCTGGAGATAGTACTACTTACCTTCTCCCCATCGATTCCCTTTTGCCCTTCTGATCCAAGTTCCCCCTGCAATCACAAGATTGGAAGTTAAAAAGCAAAGAAAGGGCCCTTGAAAAGTTCATGCTTTTATATTTTTTTCCTTACTTTTACACCCAGGAGGTCTAAACAATTTGGCTCAGTTTTTTAATATATGCATTTTTGGAATCAAACAGACACTTTATAAATTCTGAAGAACTATTAAGAATAAAGATGGTTGCTTAAAAATGAAACTTTTTTGAGATGCTCAGTTAAATAACTCAAATAAATAAGCTACATTACTGTAGAATACATTCAGCCACACAAACTTAAAATACTAAATGTCCTCATTTCCTATTGTATTTATATGAAAGCATGTAGGAGTGTCAAAAAATCCATTTATTCTCATCAACATGCTAATTTAATCCAATCAAAGCGCTGTACAAATGGACTGTGTGCTGTTGCTATACTTCTCCTATCATGTTATGTTCTTGCATTATTGTGGCTACAACAATGTGTCTACACAAACACACAGATGCCGACAGGGCGACATTGACTCCCACATGCACATGCCGCAGTGGCAGGGCATAAAAAAAAGAAATCCTTTCTAAATATCACAATAAGGAAAAGTGTGCTATAGAGGGTGAGAGTATCTTGAGCCCATTGGTGCTATAAAGTTAAATCCCACACTCTAAAGTTCACTCACAGCTTCTACACATTAAGCTTGCACCACAGTGACACCGATAGGAAAACACATTTGGCAACCAGATACCATATTCCCAGCAATGCTGTTTGCTTAGTGAGCTCGCTGCATCATTTTATAGCTACAGCAAAGTACTGCAGCATGTGTAAGATCATATGTTGTCAGCAAATAAGCTGTTAGAGGCGTAGTTATTTCCACAAATATCTTCCTGATCACTGATTCTTCGCAAGCTACACCAAGCCCCTTCTTTCCACACACGCTGCCAGAAATGTGTGAAATGTCTCTGAACTTGTTGGCTCTGTTATGAGTGTGTAACCTATATAGTTGCATGACCTTAGCTTGCCCATACAGCTCCAGCAAACTACAATATTATAGTGTCCAAGGGCAACCATATCAGTACTCTTATGATATCAACAGCTGCATGATATTGTTTCTCTCATACTATATGGCTACCAGAAGAGCCTGAAAATGTTTGTGTTCTAGGTTTTGTCCAAGGGCACATTTTAAACCAGAAGGGCCCCTTGTGCCATTTGTTCAAAACACATGTCCAAAATATCTATAGATGCAAAACAGTGCAATAATATAACAAACACATTGCTTGGTACACAGGTTTCATGTAACATAAAAGACAAACTATATTGACAAGGAATTGAGCCTATGTATAAAATACTACAACACATGGTAGCAAACAATGTATAAGCATCAATACCAATACTACTGGTAGTAACTCTGCTGCTCCTCTTGATGTAGCCTTTCCCTATGCTCTGTTGTGTAACGAATGTGCTTTTAGTTGCCCTTAACCCCATATCAGTGGAGAGAGATGTGCCTGCCATATTCCATGTATCAAGGTTAAGTGGCAAATATGTCACCCCACAGTAAGCTAAGCGTCTTTAGTGGATATAGGTCCAGGATTAAATCATCTTCCACATCCAGGAAGGATCCTATTGACTGCTGATGCATAGGATGCTTCCACAAGCAACTACAGTACAATAGATCACTTGAATGCAATAAAGTATCTAGTGATATGGATTTTTTGTGCCATTCGTTTTCTTCATTTTTCTGAAAATAGAATCATATCACACCCTTTTTTTCCGATACACAAATTATTGCGGGACATTCTTAATATGAGACACGGCAACAGCCACATACTGCCATCACAAAAAGTGGTGGTTCCTGGTGACTGAACATGCCCTCCCTCACTGAAGAGGATTAAGAAAGGCATCCAAGACACCACATTGACGGTATACAATCATACTGATGACAATATCAGACAACGCAGAAAGTAAACAACACAATAACGATTCCAGCTAAAATGTAATTTTACTAAGAGCTCTTCAGGATTGTAACAGAAACAGAAAACAAACACAGACAATCTTTAAGCTTCCATTAAAAGCATAAGCATTCCAATTCAAATTTCAAACTCTACAGCAATGGTTATCACTCCTCCTGACCTCACTATCTGCCAGTGAAGGCTGTAGTAGACAGTTACATGTCACCTCAAAAACACATCATTTTTCATCCAACTCTGCAAAGACAGTCAACTGTAAAGCTAAAGTTGCTAGCGCAGCAACAAGGGCGCGATCCCGGTCCGGCAGGAAAACATCCAACTGTGTCCAAACCAGTGGCACCGTTGCTTGGGACTGAACTAGCGTATCCGTAGCATTCACCCTGCCCCATCCAGGCGCACACTCTCTGCTTTTAATCTGATTTTGAGATTGCTTTGTTTTCTGTGTTGCTGTGCCAGGGTCAACACAAAGCAAGCCAGTGATTCAATCCAATGATGTTAGAAAATCATCTCGGAGAGGGGCAGTGACAGATTTCATAAATCATGTAACAAGAAGTGCCACCTGCCATTCACTGGATCTGGAAACTGTGCAGTAAACACAAAAATCAATTTGGAACTCTGAAATAATAATAAGAAAACTGAAGTTTTCAACTGAGTTCATGTCAATCACAGCTTTAATCAAAGTTTTAAGGGCAAAGCGACACCAGGGGATATTGAAGGTAAGGCTTTTAAGGTGGTCTTTCATCAGTGAGTAGCTTACCTTATGTCCAATATTTCCTTGAAGCCCGGTCTCCCCTGTTTCCCCCTGTGACAGAAACAACACACAGAACAGTTAGTGAAAGGTTTCTCGTTCACACATTAGTGAACAGCTTCATGAAGTCTTGTCATTTCATCAGCCGCCTTGCCCTTACAGCTGTTCCACCAGTTCTTGCTGACACAGTGGCTCAGCAGCTGCAGATGGGTATACTATTTCCCAACAACTGGAAAGCACAAATCCGAATCTTGTTAAGATTCACTGCATCATTTTAATAACTGTATTATTTAAAAAGGAGGACATGGAAGGGCAATAAAAGGAAGACAAGCATGCTTGTCTTAGGGGTATAACTATACAGGACAGAACAGAAAAGGGAATGAAAGGTAACAGACAAACAGTGAGAAGAGGGAATGGAGGCAGATTTTTTTATTCAACAAATTAAGCTAACAGAAGACTTGCTGGAAACTAAGAATCTAATTAAACATGATGCCCATTCAGGGTCACATCTTCATTACAAGTGCTGTTTGTTGGAACTCAATAGGCTTTTTTTAAAAGGAAGAACAAGAAAATGTCCAAACTCAATAACTGATGCTATCTGTAGTCCATATGTTATGAACCCATTATTCTAGACAACATGCCCAGTCTACCATTCATGAATACTTGGTCAGTAAAAATCCATTTCTTTAGTTAACAATCAACTAGATATGTGGTAACATGAAACACATTTCATACTCAGCAGTTAAATTACCATTCCATTTGTACGAGACAATAGAGATTCACAGCTGCTGATGTCCTCAGATAAAGACAGATGAATCCACTCTTAAATGTATGTGGGAATGTAAGTATTTCACAGTGCTTGCTTCATTCATTTACATTTATATTCGACACAAAACCAGCTTTAGAGAGGCAAATTATGTTTCACATACTGATGTATATAATAGAAATAATGGAAAGTTTTAACGGCTAATCAAAATGCAGTGTCAGTACAACTGTCCCCGGTAGAATTCCTGGAATTATTCACTTTGGAGGCACAATGGATATAAATTAAATTAGAGTGTACTAATTGAAAACACAAGCCATAAGAGCAGGAGGGTTGTAAATGGTGCAAAAGAAGTTTTAATTTCACCATTATGCCTGTGTTTTTTTTTCTTTCGCATGTACGTCCATGCAGGAGCTGTAAATCTAGTAATGCCAGGGTTTATGTGCAAGGCAATAGAAAATGGAATTCCTTTCAAGTAAGCTGCATTCTTATAACCAAATCCTTATCTGTTTAATTTCCTGAGGGATTCTGGATTAATCATAGCACTTTAATCCCTTTGCAGTGCATTAGAATCCTCCTTAAAACTCTGACTGTAATGCGGGATAGTACTTTCTGTTGGAGTAACACAGCCAAAGTAATCCACTCACACCTTCCCAAGAAAAACGCTCTGTGTAGGTCACGATGATTGGCCTGCAGTTCTTATTATGGCTGTTTTAAATGCTCTTAATTGCCCCAATGTCTTTGATTAATCTTTACAAAAGTCAAACTCAATTGTTAATAAGTATACTCTGACGACGTTTCAATCATGAGATACTCAAGTTGGTAAGGGAAAGTCTCATGAGTTGACCTAATTAACAGTATTCACTATGACTGTGTTACGGCCCCTTTTCAATGTTTTGTAATGTAAATCGAAAGAGTGAAGCACCTTGGAACTTTAGGGATCAATGTGAAATTAAACGTGTTTCAACAGAAGTGCAGTGCTACTACCGTAATTTAGCCGATTAATGCACAACATGGTTGGAGGAATAAGAAAAAAACAATTACTGCACGTGATTGTGTATAAGTATGACGTGACTGATATACTGAATAGAAGGCTCAAAATGAACTACTTTTATATTGTTTCTTGCTCAGTTCTCAGTACGTGCAAGTGAACATTTTCAAATGCCACAAGACATGAGAAATATTTGCACCCGATGATCAGTGACATCTTGTTGTTCTTAAAGTATCTGCTGCTCTCGCTCAGAAAAATTTATTCAAAGCTTACTTCGCAAAATATCAGCTAATGCTAGTAAATGCCATACTACATATACTGCTTTGACATCATATCACATGCCTACACTTTTAAATCAAAAAACCTTAACTCGAAACCGAGATAACTTGTCTCTAGTTATTTAATGGTAAAATAAAGTGTGTCACCAAAAACGATTGCACCTCAGTCTATCTAACACAGCAGCAGTGGGTTGTGCCAGTTTACCACCCAACCAAACTAGAAGGTATAGCCTTGAATGTGTAGTCCCTGATCACATTTTTCCTTAACTTCATCGATCTAGTTTCTAATAGGATTTGTTATGAATTTTGTTGTTCAGCACGTAAACAAATGGTGGCCAAGTATTGATTTGTTGAAGACCTGAAATTAGATTTGAAGTGCTAACAGTATGTATTGACTCATAGCACAAGACATAGCCTGCAGAAATAATAGAGGAAAACATGGAATGGCCTGTGCTCCTGAAAATCCTCTTAAAATCATTTTGTTGAGTTGTGTAACATAACAGCTAGATAATAATACAGTCTGAACATGCGTTGTGTTGGTATACAGGCAAAGAAAAGATACCTCTTCGGGGGTATGTCTCTTCGGGGAATATATGGCTAATTGCACGATAACACGTCACAATGCCTTCTGTACATGCTGCCTTTTGTGAAATGTAAAATTGCCTGATGCATTTTTTGCTCACTGACTATGGTCATATGAATTACCAGCAAGTAATTAATCACCAGCACCACCAACAAACTCAAAGTGCACATACACAGACACACTACAGCTTGAGAGCTGATCCCTGCTAAGACAATTAGGAGTCATTAGAGGCCAATTATAACACATTTACAAATCTTATTAGCACAATCTGTTGCCATGCACTCAGTTTTCAATATGATTTATTATAGCCTATCCCTGACTATCAAATGCAAGGGAATGGGTTGAAACACAGAACATCGTATATATAAACATGTCTGTGTCAAAAAGAGTCCAGTGTTGTTATCTAAACATATATGACTTTTAAAACAAACTAAATAGAAATAAGTGACTGCAACATATTACATTCTACACATGTTAAGTTATCCATATGTATCTACTGTATATCTAATATATCTAAAAACAAAATAAAAATTTTGTTTTCATGGCTAAATGCAAAAACCTGAATTGCTTTCTTAATAACTTAACAGTCTCTATTTTCTATGATTCATTTCACACTATTTAAGACAGAACAACAACTTAAGATGTCAAGCCAATCCAACAGTAAGAACAATTCATTATAAGACATCACAAAAATAGGTTGTGGCACTTCCAAAACTGGTTCAGTGCTCTACAGGTATTTAATGTTGTATTGTTACTCCTATGAACGAATGGTTTTCCAGAAACCAAAGTCTCACCATCCTCCTGCATATCTTAAACCACAGCCTCATCATGGTAATTGGGACACTGACCCATAAAGCCATCTGGTCTTATTAGGCGTACAGTACCACCACCTGTTTATCCAAATAATTCCCTTCAAAGCAAAACACTTTCTCCCTTGGTTCTTCTTTTAACCTTGCACATATAGCTTTAAGAGGATTTCATACTCCAAATGATTTGATTTGTCTGGGGGGGGAGACATGTGTGCGCATTTGTCTATATGTTTAATGTGTTATGTTGCCCTTCGACCAAATAACAACAGCCACAATTTGCAGTGAATGGGTATGTTTCAATTCCACACTGCTGTCAGGGAAAGAGTATTCTCCCCTTTTTTGAACAATTTTTTTCTTCTAGAGATTGGACCAATGTATGATTTCCCAACTGACACGTCGTGGGAGATTTGGGAGGATACTCTCCTTGTGAAGGTAATTGTATGGTAGCATCTTTGAAGGACCTTGAGAGCTGAACATCACACTTAGTCAGCCAAAACAGCATGGATATTCGCTTGCTGAGACAGAGATGTGTTCTTCCACTTCTGAAAATGTATGATAAAGTATAAATGTATCAGATTTTTTTTTCTTGTCATTAAAGCCACAAAGAAAACCCAGCATTTCCTTTGAGAAAAAAAGTATGCTCCTTGACACTGATGTACCAAGACTGATGGCTCAGTGATGCTACCATCTATGATTACATTATTTTGTTCAGAGTTTTGAATGACTTACAGTGATTTTGTGGATGTTGAATCTGTTGCTGCCCAACTACCTCATTTTACATGGGAGTGAAACTATTGCATGGCTCTTTTTAAGAAATACCAACAACAAAGAGGTACATATACTGTATATCACCATTATATAAAATGTTGCACATACCTTATCTCCTGTGTCTCCTTTTTGTCCATGCAGCCCAGCATCTCCCTGTGCAAAAAGTAAAAGTATTTATTGTAATCAAAGAGATGTGATCTTCCTATATCACATACATTTATTCCATCAACATACTGTAAATCCTGGACATAGATGAAAAATGACTGTGATTTGTACGTCTTATTTCTTAATTCTCCACAAAAAAGCAGACTGATTTGTTTAATGGCTTTATGATTGTGCCACTGTGGGAGTGAGACAGTTTATTTTTGTAAACTCAAAACAGTGGGTGCATTAAAAGAAAATACATATTTATTCATAAATTACATGAATTTTGATGATGGCATGAGACCTGAAAACACCTTTTTTTCCCCCTTATCATAGTAACAGTGACATAACGTCATGTTAACAGTGACAGTCATAAAGCCATTAAACATATTAATAATTTAATAATATTGATAATACGACAAATTCACAACAAATTGAACTCTTTCCTATTTTCTCAAAGAAGAAAAACGAGTCAAAGTATTACTTGAAAATGTATCATCTTTATTGTTGGATTTTTTTTTAGATCTTAAAATCTATTACTAAAGACAGAAATAGCTACGTCTGTTTTGTAGCAACAATTAGTTTTAATTTATGACCCCCATAATGTTGATTTAACCGTTGCGTCTATGATAGGTTTATTCTGTTTGTAATTTACAGGCAAAAATCTAATATTATAAAAGGGTTGGTATTGAATTGGACTTCACCTTGAAGCTAAACCATCTGCTCCCTTAAAAGAGGACTCGTAGCTTTCTGGTCTCTATTTGAATTTCAATTTAAGATTGATATTTGGAGTTGAAAGAATCCTTCTGTATTTTCACAAATTTATAGCAGGGTTCAGATGTGCCATGCGTGAGCAGTTTGGGAGAATTATGCCCTTGTCTACTAATAGACTATGGCTATACTGCCTGTTGGCATCCAAAGAAAATACTTTTCGGCATAAGTGTTATTTAACTGGCAGTTTAGGGCCTATACAGGATTGAGTGGGTGCACTGTAAATCAGTGTTCGCTGGGGCTACAATGGACATTACACTTACTCAATTAGAGGCCCTTGTTGGTTAGAATTGATTGTACCTTTTCAGCTGGACAGTGACATCTGTCAATTGACCGTGGGGCGGGCTGAGACAGCATCTGGGGGAGCTGGGCTGTAACCAGTGGAGGGGAAGTCCCATTAAACGTCTCCTTGGCTTCACACTGGATCAATACAGAACATTTCACCATTTAGACACCCTGCTCTGCTATATGGCAAGACTAAGTCCAAAATCCACTGTAAGGCTGCACACTTAACACAAATTAACCTGGGCTTAAGGAGGGAACATTTATGTCATGCTGCAAACAACGAACATATACTGCATACTGTTCTGTGAAACACAAAAAGGACTTAGCTGACAAACAGTGCTAAGTCCTTGTCAAGGTTGTGACAATTCCCTAAGAGTAATGTTACACCGACAGGACAGCATGCTTATGGTGAAATGTAATGGTAAGGGGTCAAAGGTCATGTCTCCATTTGGAATCCCTGTAACTCTACCTCTTATTGATTCTATGGTGATGGAAGATCTGGGTTATTATGTTTCTGACTGGGGACACGTACCCTCATGGATGAGACCAAAACCTTGTTACAATTTCATCACGTTATCACACTGCATTCGTTAAAATAGGCTATTTACAGTATACTATACAGACTTATACCAACTGCTCAGTACTGACCTTTGGCTCCAGTAGCTCGCAGCAATTTTCCATTTCAGCCATATAAGGGTCACAGTAGATAATCATTTGTTTCAGTTCAATCTGTAGAAAAATGCTATCATTAGACGTTTAGCATCACACAGTAGTTTCATCATCACAGCATGCTCTTATTTGTACCACCCTTCACTGACAGCCCAATTTGATAACATTTTCAGCCGTTCTAGCTTGACGATAACAGTTAAAAAAAATGAGGCTGCTTCAGAAATTGAACCCTTGCATTTGTTTTCAGATTTACTGACTTATATCTTTACAAATCATCTGAACTCAATAGTCAACTGTTCTAACGCTACTTTAGTCAAGTGCAGCTTGGAAGCATGGGGTGACCAAATGACATAGCTGACCTAATGTTATTTTAGCACTTTGGGCCATCTCTGAGAATGACTTAATAGAGGATTGACACAGATTAAGAAAATATGCCCCTGAAATATTTTGAAATACCGTTTGAAAGTATTGGGAGAGCATCTCAAACATGCCTGAAACCTGAGTCTATCACACCAAAACCGGAACATCCTTAATTGACACAGTCCAGATTAAGTTTAAGACAAAAAATAAATGTTTTGACATAGTTCACGTGGGACATACATCCACAGGCCTTCCATCCTCCACTCGTGTAGTGATAAGAGTGCGCCCGCTGGGGTCAATGCCCTCCTTCTCCTCAGTCATTTTTCTATCTATTAGCTTGCAGTCCATGTAAATGGAGACTTTGTTGCTCTGCACAGAAATGCTCAGCTTGTGCCACTGGCGATCAAAGAGGGCGTGTAGGTCACGGCTCTTAAATGTGTAGCGGAGGGTGTTCTTTAGCAGTCCCTGGGAAGAAAACTCCAGTGCTTTTTTGCCACCATCAACCACGACAGATACCTGAGAAGCAAGAAAGATAGAATTAAAAAGCAGGGTTCTTGTCGCAAAAGAAACACCCATCCCATGACATTGTAGTAACATCTAGAACAAATGTGCAAAAATGACATATACTGTGGGGCCCACCTGAGTGTCTCCCGACTGGTTGAATATCTGCCATAGATACCAGCGGTCTTTTTTTGTAGTTCTTCTAACCCGCAAGATGGTGACAAGGGAGTATTCACTTGAAAGCCCGTTTGGAAATATTAACCTAAAAAACATTATATACCACAGTCAGATTCTCACACAATATATGTATTAAATCCATAACACTTTAAAAATGAAAGAATAGTGTAATGTCTCAACATTGAGGGGGAAGTCTTATAAAGTGTTCAATGGCTGAACGATGAACCAGCAAATCAACTTCAATGATCAATAGAACATTTGAATCTCCTCCTGCTGCTGCGGAGTCATTCACATAAATAAACCTGGCAAACATGATTCCATTTAGCTTGATGCATTTTATACTGCTACCCTGTCATTCAGATAATGAAAACATATAGAAATTGAAGTCACAGCAAGCCAATCTTTTACCTCACTGACATGTCAAGTACTACACATGCCTAGTGCAATGCAGCTTTGGGTTTATGACCTCAGCTGCTCTATAAAGTGGAATAACGATTCCCTGTTCACACAGCTGAAAATGTGTTTCAGTAGAAGCAAAATATATAGAGAAAATAGAGACTACAGTAAAAAACAACTATTACAATATCATATTTCAAATCCAACCCACAATCATATGAATTACAGCGTATGCAGTAACTCATCTCTGAGCCCGCTCCCTTCCTAATTCCATACAATGCGTAAAAGCAACAACATTGTACCCTTCCTAATGCTCTAACCTTAGCCTAACTCCAGACTCAGATTAACAGTCAAACCTGGAACAGCATAAACATAATAAATCAAGATCAGCAAACATAATAATAATGCAATGATAAGGTCATTGAGAAGGCAGAGCACAGCCTGGGGGAGAGAGAGAGAGAGAGTTTCTTCAGACAGGTTGGAAATTAGTTTTCACTCCAATATATCATCTCCTATTCTCTTAGAGCTTCATACCCACTCCTGTTGTGTCCCTTGGAATATTTCAGATTTCGGTGTGAACGGTACATGACTAAAATGATAAATACACCAAGTTTAAAGCTCTCGGAAAAATCAAATGCTTCTTAGAGAGGCCAAGGACTGGGAAGGTTACTTGTCGCCCAAGGGCTAAAGGACTGGACTTTTTCAGCTGCAAATCAATATGAAAACTGGCAGGGCGGTTTTATTTTTTTTTAGATGAGAATTTATTATATAAATTTAATACAGAATATTTCCCTGCTGCGCATACAGAAACAGCTTGTACCAAATAAATTATACTTTATGAGAAGAGACAGGGAACCACATAAAAAAAAAACGTAAAAAGAGAACTCTAAGAGCTCATGCACTACACAAAATGAATACATTCGAGCAGGTTCAATATAACATGACATTCAGAATACACTTCAGAGTCCAGGGGTTCACACCCTTCTTTACAAAGCCCCGAACTAAGTCTGCTCTAATTTCAAAACAGTCTGTCGATGGTGCGGCACACTTGATCTCCGAGAGCCCGCAGGGTTAAAGTTCTTGACCTTGTGTAGAGTTCCATCTGTGGCTAAGTGGCTAAACCTGGAGCTCGGTGTAGGTTGACGTGAAGGTTTGCTTTTCGGATTATTTTATTTTTAAAAACTCTATACGCAACACGTTTAAGTAAGTGATAATGAGTGAGTGAAAAGGATCTGTGTTCATTTCCCCTGCTCCCATGGAAACACCCGTGCCGAAACAACTTTTACAATATACTGTATATGTGATTCAGCCAAACCCTGATCTTCATTGATGTAACAACTCTGCACTGGCAAGTTTGTTACGGAGGAAATGTAAGGCTTACATTTAGTGACTGTTTGTTCCAAGGCAAGAAATGTGTTCTACATTGTGAAGGCGCGGGCATGGTTCCGAGTCAAATTACTGAAACTTCCACAACAATAAAAAGGGGAAGCACAAAAGATCACATAACAACACCTCGGTTTCCACAAGAGTTATACTACATTAAATTATACTCAGAATTACTTTTCATAAATATAATAAGCAACAACCATGGACTTTCTGGATACTATCACCAGTCTTGGAAGGTGTCTTTGACCATGCATAATGCTTGGCTGAGACTACACCTTGTATAATCAGAGACAATGGTTTGACAGAATGTCACAGCAACACTACCAGTCTGGCAGGGAATCGTCCGGAAGCGGCTTTAGTGTCCTGGCTTGTAAGAAATCCTATCCAGAGGGATTCTTTTAAATAAGCCAGAGGAATCACATTGCTACAGCTGAAACAATCAAACCTCAAATGTTAGCCTACTTGGCTAACATCCCAATCACTGACACTCAATCCTCCAACAGATCACAGTGGTCTCAACCATGTCGGGATATCCGCTAAAAATGCATCATTCATGCTTTTGAGCACCATAAATTATTTCCCGTTTTACTGTGGAAGTGCTGTGCCTGACAGCATAATAGAAGACTGCCACGTGAAATTCACGCCTGGGATCTGGAAGTACGGCAGCTTTTTTACCATCTTTCCAGTGTAAGTAAGTGTTCCTCTGCACATACTGTATATTTAGAGGAAAGATAATGCAATAGCAACAGGCCACCAATAAAACACACACATCCATCCATTCATCAGATTTCAATTCCTGGTTGTGGTTTGACAGCAATTACAGGTCATTTTAAGCTCTTCACCCAGCTACATGCGTGAGGCCATATTTCAACGTATTACTGTATACAGCATTTCAAAATATATTTCTTAACAGTCAATCAAAAAAAAAAGCAGCAGCGTTTTAAATAATTGAGATGCTTGTGAATTTAAAAAAATAGTGAGACAGCCATGCATTATTGATTACAGTAAGCCCATCTGATTAATTAGCTGACACGACAGACACAAAGCACTGAAGCCACAGATCCGTAAACAAACACAAACCATTGTGATTTGATATAGTATTGGACAGTGGGCTCCTGTTTTTTTCTCCATTTCAAATGTACTGTATCTTCAACATTTATAATGTGAAAATTGCTTACCATATTCCATTTAACATTTAACTTGTTACTAGTGGCTTTGATGATAGTTCCAATCACACAAAGCTTCCTTTGGATATGTGGGGCATATCCAAAAGAAGTGTTGTATTCCATTCTATACTAAATTCCATACTAAAACATCAACTTCTGTATGACAGTCAATTCGGCTTTAGAAAGAATCATTCCACCGCACTGGCCTTGGCTGAATCGGTAGAAATTATTAGTAATGCTATTGATCACAAATTGTACTCTATAGGAATTTTCTTAGACCTCAAAAAAGCATTCGACACTATTAATCATGACATCCTTCTTAATAAATTGGAGAAATATGGCATTCGAGGTTTGGCACATGACTGGGTCAGAAGTTATTTACATGACAGGAAACAATTTGTGAAATTAGGGGAGTTCACATCGACATGCTTAGATATTGTTTGTGGGGTCCCTCAGGGGTCAATCTTGGGGCCGAAATTATTCCTGCTTTATATAAATGACATATATAAAGTGTCGAAAGTCTTAAGGTTGATTTTATTTGCGGACGACACAAACATCTTCTATTCGGGGAAAGATCTGAATAATATGGTTGAGATCGTAAACAGTGAATTGACTAAGTTACATGGGTGGTTAAACCGAAATAAGTTATCACTAAATGTAGAAAAAACTAAATTCATGATGTTTGGCAGGAGAGCATCAGATGTCGCTGTAAAAATCAAGGTAAATGGGATTGAAATTCAAAGGGTCAAGCAACACAAAGTCCTAGGGGTAATAATTGACGATAAATTAAGCTGGAAACCACAAGTTAGCCATCTCAGGGGCAAAATAGCCAGGAGTATTTCTATACTTTGGAAAGCACAACATTGTTTCAATCAAAAGGCCTTGCTTGTATTATACTGGAGTTTAGTTTCCCCACATCTGCATTACTGTGCTGAAATATGGGGAAACACTTACAAAGGTACATTGCACCCGTTGGAGATTCTTCAAAAGAAAGCAATACGAATTATTTACCAAGCCAATTACAGGGCACACACTAATAACTTTTTTATTGAAGGCAGAATTCTCAAATTACGTGATGTGGTAAATTACCACACAGTACAAATTATTTACAAGGCTTCAAAGAAAAGCCTTCCTAACAGTTTACAAGCAATGTTTGAAGACAGAGAAGTTTCGCATGATTTAAGAAGAAAAGGTAAATTCACTGAGAAAAATATACGGACCACACTTAAATCCTTTTCGATATCTGTAAATGGTATTAAGCTGTGGAATGGACTTGATGAAGTTGTCACAGGGAGTTGCAGTTTGCGCAATTTCAAAGCAAATTATGTTTCAAAAATTATTGAAAATTACAGACTAATAACCTGAGCACAATGTCAATGTCACTTTCATTACAATGTTGTAACAAATAATACAGGCCAGCAGACAGACTTGTTTTGGAATACTTTTGCAGAAGTGTTTAGACTACCAGTTTAGTAATGGAACAGGCCAAATACAAGGCCACTTCACACTTTATACACTTGGCATTATCACAGAAAAACTGAACTGTGCTGAACTGATTTTAAAAGCTGAAGCAATTAGATTAAAATTGACTGTGTATTGGACTGCAGATTCTTAAAAAAAAAGTATGTGTATGTATGTATGTATATATATATATATGTATATATGTGTGTATGTATATATGTATGTATGTGTATGTATGTGTATGTATGTATATATATATGTATATGTATGTATATATGTATGTATATATATATGTATGTGTGTGTGTATATGTATGTATGTATATACATATATAGCTATATATATATAAAAAATAATGTTTTTTGTTTGTTTTAATTTTATTTTGAAACAGTAATCTGTGTATCTGAATCCGAATTTGATGAAAATGGGGGCGGGACCTGATAAGCCTTTGGCTTCTTCCGTCTCCCTTCGGACAACACAAAGTATGATGTATGAATATTTGCAAGAGAAAATTGTGTATTGTGTGGAATTGTCCGAAAGAATAATAATAAATAAATTCCCATTTTAGAAGAGTATGCAAAAAGTAAAGTAACAAAAAGCCCACTTAAGACGTAATAAATGTTTTAAGATATGTGGAATGTATTTTTTCCTTGGGTATGTATTTGTTTAGCAAAACAAGATTTAATGTTGGCCAAAAACTAAAGTGCAATGAATCTGCTTGCTCCAGTATTGCAAACTCCACGAAGCCTGTGTGTTTTTGAACTGCCTGACTAAATAAGATCAGATATAAATATGAGACAGAAGTTCCAATAAGAAGTAAACATATATATGCTTCTACAGACTGCAACAATGTGCTTGAATAGTGTATAGAAGCTTGGTATGAATGCATGTTGCATTTTCTAGAAACTAACAAAAAAAATGCATCAGCTCCTTGAGCGTGTCAGCTCGGATCTCTGCACCACAATGTGCACTGTGCCAAGAAGCTGGCAACACATTAGCCAGATGTAAATAGTCCAGCATCTATTGCTGCATATCCTGCGAGTAAAGTGAGCAATGTTTTAGTGACTGTGACAGGGGCAGAGGGGCCTCCTGCTTCTTGCAATTGCCTGAGCTCTCCCTCCTCAGCTGACATGCAGTATCACCTGTCAAAGTACTTAGAAAATTGGATATGAGAGGGATCGCAGTCTCGCCACTATAACCGATGACACTGTCAGCAGTGTCATTGAGAGCCAGCATCTTCTTGCACTATGGGCCCAGACTGAGGGAAGGGCTGAAGTAAATATATTTTCGACCAGCTGACGAGGGAGGTCACAAATCAGCCAGCTCAAAGATTCCTTTACCTAGCCAGCAGGAGAGTGGCAGTAAATGTTTACTGTTGCAAGTCATGTAAAAATTCTAAAAATATCCTCCCCTTTCCCCTTTACGAAAGAATGACGTATTCTCTTCTATTTGTTACAACACAGAGACACAAAACAATGAACAAAAAATATTTGAGTCCAAAACACAGCTTTAAAGCTAAGCTGGGCAACCGCTACAGGTTCATACATGCAACTGGTGTCTCTTGACAGAACTGATGGTACTTAATGTAAAAATGCAACAGTCCTTTATAAATATTATATTAAATATTCAAATCCCCACTTTATTATCCTATCAGCGTCAAGGTGAAGTCACAGAGCGGTCCCAGCCATTGACAAGGGGGATAAAGGTCTTCAGCAAATGGCACCTCACTGTGTCATCATTTATGTAGTTATTTTAATATTCCTGTCTTGTTATACATGCTCAGAGTTTTTTTTTATTCCGTTATGTCCCATTTTTGCCCTTAGGAGATTTCTAGAATAAACGCAATATATATTAATTCTCTTCAAATTATGCCCTGTCTAACGGCTCACCTCGCAGCGTACCCTTATTAGCCAAGGTAAATGGAGCTATTTCTCTGTGCAGGGTATATCTGGGTTGCCTCAAATCAACCTTTTCATGAAATCCAGTTATGGCTACCGTGTTCTTTTCTTTAATCTCAGAACATCACCGGATCTGGTGGAAAGCAAGCTTAAGCCCTCATCACAACCTGCACAACAGTGACCCATTAACAGCAGAAATAGTTGAGCTATTTTGACAGTATCATGTGGTCTTACAATGTTTGAGTTGTAGGAAATAAAGCAATACTCAGAAAATGTGCATGAGGAAGCAAAACAGTAATAGTCTAGGCTTTAAGCCGAAATGAACACTGCAGTGTAATACTGTTCATAGCCATGGCCACACATGAGTGACTGCACATTTTATTTTAGCATTGTGCTGCAGTTCCGTAGCAAGACCAAGAGTGTGGTAGAAATGAAGCAGCAAATTGGGGCGATTATTTACCGGGTCATGGCTGGCATGCAAGCTGTCTGTCTGTCTGAGTTATCCTCAAACATAGAACCGGGGTACAACATCTGAACCCAAATGATGCAGGAAATAAACACAGAGACATACATGACAACACACACACTACTCACTTTGTCGGCTTAATGAGCGGACTGCTTCCTAAACGATATGAAGGCAGATCTTCTGTGACTGTTCCCTTTCGGAGAAGGAACTTTTCCGTGAGATCGAACCCTGTGAACAGGATCACAAACGTGTCAGTAGATTAACCAATGAATGCTGACTTATTTACAAAAGCAATCATGTTCACTTTTAGAACATACCTGTCATTTCTAGGGGACGATCTAAAACATCAGAAAACCTGTATTCCTCTACACTCAGAGGGGGACACAAACCATCTAGAGGAAAACAAAACAAAAACGTGGGCTGTGCTTGATACAGATGTTCATTTATATTTTGAACCATATTTAAAAAATCAATTAATCTTTAAACTCTAAAAAGAACAATCAACAGAAACAAGGTTCTTTGATTTAATTAAGAGTGGGATAAGCTTCACTGAAAATGAAATGGAAATTGACTTTATGAATATTGATTGTCCCATAAATCTTTTGACAAGTCTATAGTATTGATTCAAAACTCTCACACACAATCTCTCGCTCTCTCTTTTTTTTTAAACTGGCACGTTTATGCTAAGATACATCAAGGCCGAGGCTGCTGGATACAAAGTTGAGGGCAAACGAAAACACACCCATACCTGTTCGTTCACTCACTGACATTCCAGAAACGCAAGGAATGGTATTTACAGTCCAAAGGAAAGCGGCCCACCTTAACAAGCAAATCATGGCTCTGACACTATAGAGCTCGTCCACCTGAAAAACCTGAATGCAAACAGAACAGTTTTTATTTCTACAATTCAGTCAAATACATGCTTAATATTTTGTGATTTTTTTTTAAAATGTAACATGCATTAAGCTAATATTTATCAAATATTTTTCTGCATACAAGTGTCAACAAAGGCATAACTAACATACAGGACCTACGACAGACACAAGCAAACAATTCAGCTCTACTGATCTTTATTCTAAACTTGCCATTTTGCTGGGTGCCACTGCAAATTTTATTTACTGTAGTTGCATGTATTCAGCTAGCCTGAAACAATGTCGTGACTGTCTGATCACTAAGCAAGAGGGTTTCACTCACATGTCTTTGGCTGCAATCATTTTCCATCAGTTGTGTTCAAATCTAAAGCCAATGAAACATTTTAGTCTTTTTTTTTTTATTTTTTTTTTTAACTGTACTTGATGTTGTACATCCCGACCGTCACGCCCACTGTCGTGTCCCAAAAGCCTCCGTGTGTTTATGTAAAGTCACTCAACCTGGAGAATGCATTACTGAGTCCCTCAATCATTAGTTTTCATGAACACCTGCCATGAAGTGATTAATTGAGATGTCTATACTGCAGCTAAATCACTATACTCAATGTTTGTGCTAAGCTTTTGGGTTGGACACTAGTGAGCAAAGCTTCATAAGCTCTGTGTGTCATCGCAACAGTTTAGCTGTGGAATTGTGCCCACAGATTCAGTCTGTTCGGAATACAATCTACAACAATGAGAAAAAAGAAAACATGTGTTGCCTGTTAGAAATATACTAGTTAGCCAGTTTCAATCATTATTTTTGCTATGCAACGTGATGCGATAACATCCTCTTCCTATCCTATTGTTGGTGTACTACAGACATGTGTAGACAGTATGTGTCACTGAGCAATTGTGTGAGAGGTTCAACAGATTTACAATACACTATTTTTGGATCCCAGTGTATTGTTTCGTCTGGTTTTAGTCATAATGCCAAAGCCTTGATCTTTGTTTCGGTTAGCACTCAATTAACACTCCGTAGTGTTTTGATGTGTAAGCTGTCAGCAGTGTCTGGGTCAAGGACGTCACATGCAAGGATCAAACCTGGAAACCTCCAGTTACAAAGTTAGTCTGCTAAACTATCTGACTATGCTGCCAAACCAAATCTTCTGCATTACACTTGTGCCATGCATGGAAGGTGAGATTTGTTTTTCTGGACGGTTAGAGTCAGTTCCAAAGCGAAGTTGGAGAGATTAAGTCATTTTTAGCAGACTATTCCAACGCAAACAAAAACCATTTCTGGAACTCCTGGATAACTTTGTCCACAAAATTGACAGAAAAATAGAAAAATTTGTTCAAGTGTGTTTGTAAAGGACTTCAAAAGAAAAGAAGAAACTCAAAAGGAGCCTACAAATGCAACAGTGAAATAATGAAGTGACAGTGCTTTTTTCAGTTTTGTGAACACACAGCAGTAACCCTGCTACAAAGACTATAATCCTTCCTTCTTGGTGCTCATTTATTTATTTCCACTAGGGAGGAAGCAACCCAAGGCATAGATTAATGAACTTGACCTCCGCAGGCCACACAATACAGCCACAACACAGTAACTTAATTTATATGCACAGTCTGACAAAGTGTGATCAATAGTCTTTTTCAGGATACTCTACTTCTGTAACTGCCGCCATCTTATCCAAATTAGTTTTGCTCCAATGATTCATTTCCTATCCACTTGTGCCTTCTCCCACTGGATCTTTAAGTTTTGAATGCAGGTATAATGGCACTTGAAGATGAGGTGACCATGGCCACTTGCAAGTCAAACCATGCATGGTCCTTGGAAAAGAGCTGGACAGTGTGTATCTCATTCCTTATCTCTGTAAAGGTGTTATTCCCATCATTTCTACAAATGCATAACATTCAGCTCTATAGCCGAACCTGGCAGCCACAGTTATTTTAAATGTTTAAGTGACTGATTCTTATTATTAAGGATTTTTATAGGAGTTAAATTGGTACTTTAAGACCCGACACATTGGTTTACCTCATGGTGAGCAACGCTGCTGCATAATCTGCATAGTTTCAACCCTTGATGGGCAGTGTATTATGTGTAGGTAGGCTATATCGTCACACATATGACACAGTTTGAGGCACAACGATAAACCTCTGACAGTGAAGTTACTCCATCCTGCCTCTCCATCATTCCCTTCACTTAGCAATATATTCACATGCAGCGCGTTTCTCTGCGCGAGCGCTGATTGGCTGGATGCTAAATAGTTAGATTTTTATATCGCAACAATAATTACGGGATGAAGCGGTTGATATTTTTCAGGGTCGGGTCCGTCAAAATGTCTTACTTTACATTTTACATATGATGCAATCCGCTACATGTTCACTGCAGCAGAGCAGTAAGAAATCATAAATAACTTGATCACGAGGCACAGTGTCCCGTTTAACAGACAAGTTAGAAAGCTTAAACCATGCGTATTTTTTTTTAAATAAAATAACCCGCATCAGCGAGCGTCAAAAAGACGCAAAAAGTAGGCTATCCGTTATAAAGGGGTTTAAGGGGGTAGGCTACCACGCTGATATTTGCATTAAGCGGATTTTTATTTTATTTTTTTGTAACTGTGAAATGTATTCGGTCTGTGGGTACTTACAGTTGCTGTTAAAGTTTCCTCTAATGCAAAACGAAACAAAAAGCGGCGAAAAAAGCATAATCCATGTGTGATTACGATCAGTCTGATTCCGGATTCCAGGACTTGGAAATAAAAGTCACAGTGGGATCGCACGCTAGATCGCAGTCCTTATTAGTTACACCGAGTGGCCCTCCCACTCTGTCATTATTACTGAAACGCACTGACAAGAGACTTCAGCAAACAAGAGGAACACACACTGGATAAAGCTCTCGTACCAGGGGGGGGGGGGGGGGGGGGATGCCCAACGGGAGTGCAAACAAACTCACTTGTTTAACTGAGCCAGGTGCAGGAGTTAAAACGCCGTTTGATGTATTATCGTTATCACATTTTCTCAACACAAGGCCTAATTCGCGTGGATTTGCTTCGTGTGCGTTATTATCAGTGATAACTAAGTATCATTAAAGTAAATACCGGAATAATACATGAAGGATTAACATTTAATTCGGATTGATAGGAGTCAGAGGAAAAAAAGAAAAAAAACTTACCTGTGTATTCATCACATAACAGCTTACACCGCACCATAGAATTCAGATGTATTGTGTGCTGAAGACTCCAGGCTATAGATGATCCCGCATTATGAGGTGACAGCGCTCAGTTGTAAAGGCAGGCCTGGTGCTACTGCAACACACGCCATACACACATACTATTTTAGTCAGAAGACAAATTCCATGTGGCAATACTATACTGCTATAAAGCAGGCGACAACTTCTGTCATCCACTGTACTCTGTGTCTATGTGAAAATGTGTCTGGAGTTTGGACAGAGTTTCTACTATTGAGTTACTTTGATTTCTGAAGTTTAACAAATGAAGTTTTTTTGTGTTAGTTGAAACAGCACACCAACAGTTCAAGCCACCCGGTCCAAAGAAACAGGTGTTCAGGCTCCACACACATTTCTGTTTAGACAGATGATTTCAAATGTACCCTCCCATTCACCACACACACACACACACACACACACACACACACACACACACACACACACACACACACACACACACACACACACACACACACACACACACATTACTTACCTTTCAGTAATGTGGTTAAAGAAACAAGGATACAAAAAGAAAATAGCTTAAATAACAACTTAAGGTAAAATGAAGCAGATGGCTTTATTCCTTTGAAGAACATGCACAAACATTTACTTTTGAGTGGTTTCATTATTTTTCGCTCCTTTTGTAACACATGTTTTGGTTCATAGTGAAGTCTGAAGTACTTTCATCCTTAGCTGGGTAATTGCTGCCTATCTCACAGTTAACAGAGGAAAGGGGGCTATCATCATTACTGGATTTTTATAAGACTTGCATGAGCAACGTTTGTATGAAATTTGGGGAGTACTTAAGTTGAAACAGTATAAAGATCCATTTTGAGTACATTTTCTTTTTTAGTATTTATTTGTATTCTGTCCCTGAATGCGTATCAGCCTCAGTGCTATCTGGACTGATTCAGCAGTTCAAAGCCCTCAGTATTGGCTTTGTTTTTTTTCTTGCAGTTCACAAGAGTACATTTAGAACTAACAGTGTTTCAATAAGAAAAGGTTGTGCACTGGCATTTAGAGGGAAAGATCCTTAATTCAACAAAAAGTTTTCCCCCTCCATTTTACATTGAATTACTGTTCGTATTTTTTTAACCTAACATCCAGAAAGGAATTTCCAGCTACTCTTCAAGTGGAATTGAGTTATTCTTGACAAAAACATATTCCGCTATATTGAGCTGGGTTGGCAGAAATGGTCAGAGTTGCAGATAGCTCCAAATTCTTGCAAGTAAAAAGAAGGGCCCTGAATGAGTGCTTTAAAACATGTGTTCTTTTTTTTATTATATAATTCGGTCAAGATTGGGACCATGGTGAAATAATGAGAATGTTACAGCACCTTGATGGACCAGCAGGCCACATCATGTACCAATTAACAGCAACTTCACATGCATCCCTAAGAGAGTTTACACTGGTGCATTTATATTCTGGGGTTTTAGTGTTTTTTTAAAATACCTGCCTACGCCTAAACATCTGTGCCTTTCCTGTCACTTAGTAGACTGAGTGTGTGTCGCTCAAAACAGGCAACAAATGCAACCCACTGATGGCTGCATCAAGGTTCTAAGTGCACCTAACTGGAGTGACACCTAATAAACTCCAAGGTCCTTAAAAGAGGACAGGATGCTGCAAAATACCTTGGAGATTGCGGCAGTGTTGCAGAGAAATATTCTGTATTTATAAGAATAAACTGTAGAAATTATGATTGTTTTACCAAATAAACAAACAGGGAAGATAATAGATGGATGTTATTTCCATCTATATGACTGTGTACTTATTATCAGCTGGCATACTTTATAAGGAGTTCATAGATGTTATTCAAGTAATGTCTGGATTTCTGGCTGTACAGTTGATTATTTGACTGGACTGACATTACAAACCTTTAATTTTTGAGAATGAAATCCACACATTTGGTTTAATGTGCAACATATTCTGCTTCACCAACTCCACTTGGAACACAGTCCTCTACTCACGGTGCTGTGAAAAGCCGTGCTGTGGCTTGGTCGCTGCTTTCCGGTCATACACAGAGTGTGTGGGCGTTGTGTGCTAAACCTGCATGAAAAAGAGTGACATTGTTGGTTTGAGTTTCAAGCTGGTGCTCAATGTGTGCTGCCCTTAACCATCCTCACTTAATCACATACTGTCAAAAAGTTACCCAGGGGGCAGTTCCAATGAAAAATGTTCAGTGTGAGGTAAAAAGCCACATTGCTGTTGTTTTTAATGGTGATTAATAAAAGCTCAAATTAAATTTATATTCAGCTGACCGCCAATGTGATGAGTTGGAGACAAACATCTCAGCAGCTACCTAAAAAATGTCCTTTTCCATCATTAGAAATTGAATACTTTGGGGTTTAAAGTTTTGTTTTATTAATGAATTAAGCAATTGATGCCCATCTCTTTGACCTTTATTATGATTTAATTGTTCATATTTATTGCAAACAATACTACACATTTACAGGTATGGATATTAGGTTCTTCACACAGTAATATAAATCAAACTAGATGTCATGGGTCAGAGGTCAGAAATGAGGTCTTTAATTTAAAACTCATTCGAAATGAGCTCGTAAGGGTAGATTTTCCAAATGTTTTCTCACAGGTGAAATGTATGCCTCCAGGCCCTTGAAGCATTTCTGGAGGTTTGCCCTTTGAAATACAACATTCATGGCATTTCAGCTTTAATAGAGAGTTCACACTTCAGTGTGAAGTCGGATAACAAGGGAGACGGGGGGATGTGGAAAGCAACAGATCGTCGTGCTATTGCTGACCCTGAATCTTACATTTACATGTTTGCACGCCCATCTCGAACGTGACTCGCAAGACATTCTGAGATGCATATTGCCAGAAATTGGCCTTTTACAGTTTTTTTCAGTCAATGTGCACTTAAAAGTGTCACATGTTTTATTCAGAAAAGGCGAAGTGCTTTTCTAATATTTGCTTAGACGTGGTTTGTGACCTTAATTATTGTTTTAGAGGTTTTGGATCGGTAATAATTTTACCATCTGTGTCAGTCATTAGAATTTCCCCAAACACAAAAAGGCTAAATTGACAGATGCCCCATTTACCCTTTAACACTAATTAAGTGTTTTAAAGGCATACAACAAGGTTTTCCCCCAAAAAATGTCCATTCATCTGACATAAGCAATATTGTTTCAGTTGAACATAAACATGTAACTAAAGCTAAGTTAAAACTACTGTTAGTAAGAGAGTGTACCTATACTGTATGTTCCCAAGGAATTGTGTTCCCAGGGCGCTATATTCCCCAGTTCAAAAGGGTTTTATGTTTTCAGGCACTCACTGTGAGATGACAAAGTGACTGAATTGTTCAAAATGGTGAGCAAGGACAAGAAGAGCGGAGGGAACCAAGAGTCCAGAAACTGTATTTTTATACATATTATATGGGTGTCACAATCTCGATTGTAGTCGGAAATTGATCGAATCTTGGCAATCTTGGCACAACAAAGTTATTGGTGGAATGGTTGATTTAGCCCCGCCCCCAGGGTCAAGTTCTGATGCGTGCAAAAAAACACACAGCATGTTGTAGCCGCTGAAACGTACCTCCTACCTGCAGCTGAAAACAAAAAGACACCAAGGCAACTGCTGAAATGTCCAGCGAACTTTAACCCCCTCCTGCTTCTCTGAAGAAAACCAGTTTGCAGGGTATGCTATGCACATCTAGAATACATGGACCCTGCAGATCATATCACTCCTGACACTGTAAAACATCTTTTGAAAGAATAATTGAAACTTTAAATGAGTTATCATATGGCACAACACCAATTAAAATGGTCTAAAATGGCACCAAAGAGAGAGAGAGAGAGATAAAAAAAAAGATATTGAGGTTTGAGAGTCTACATTAAAATAAAGCTGGAGAATAGGAATCTGGATAAATCACTGTTTTTGGCCGACTGTGGCTCAGTTGGTAGAGCGGGTCGGCCGATGATCAAAGGGTTGGAGGTTCGATCCCGGCCCTGCCACCTGTGTCATAGTTGTTGTGTCCTTGGGCAAGACACTTCACCCACCTTGCCTCGTGTGAATGTCGATAGTTAGCCTGCTATCGGTGTATGAATGTGTGTGTGAATGGTAACGTGTAAATGGGAACAGGTCTCCCTTGCAAAAGAGTCTTCGGACTCAATGGGATATACCTGTATAAATAAAGGTTAAAAAAAAATGTGTAAATGGAAACAGGGAATAATTCACTCATACAATCATTGTTGAGACTAAACTTGCTTGCTTTCCTCTCTTGGCCTGTGCTCTTGACAGAAATGCTGTTGTAGGCCCATGTCTCTGTCGAAACATTACATTTGACTACAAGTAGCCTTAGCTAAGCTAGCATGAAGCTTGCTTAGGCCTATTCTAGCTAAGTTTTAGCTGACAGTAAAATGTAACATTAACTAAAAGAAGCAGCCATAACATTTCCATACATTGTTTTCCTGTTGAAGTTATAACACGTCTTACTGTTACGGAATAACCAGCTACGTTCTTAATACCTACCTTTATCATTAAACAGACAACATCCACAGGTGTTCTAAGGTCACTGATTGTCGGTATTTCAGGCGCAACCAATTACCGAAAATTGCAGGGGGGTGGGGGGATTCCAAAACCGCATTTATCTGCATTTAAAAAAATATAGACCTATTCAACTGGTAGACAAAAAAAAATCAAACAAACCATGCTCACCTGTGACTCCTCCTCCTTTTGCATGCAAGTCATTTTTTGTATGAATTCCATCTTCAGGAAAAACAATATTTTCTTGTTTACGCACAGTTCTCATAGCCCACTAACTTGTCTGTCCTCCAGTGCCTGCTAACCAGGATACACAGCTAAACCGACAACTCTGCATAATATTCTGCTTTGACTTCCTCCATGACTGTGTTCTTAGTATTTCCATAATGTCGATGTTGTTGATATTCTTTGACTTGTAATATCCTCCTGTGGATACATTACAAGGCACACTCTAAAGGTGAGATCACGTTCTTAATAGGCCTATTGGCCCATGTGCATGGTCTTAACTGTATCCCTTCACCGTATACATACAATATCCAATGGCCAGCCACATGCCATTGATACAACTTTCTTTTCTTTTTTTTTGCCACTGCTGGAAGAGAGAAGCTTAACTGAAGACTGCTTTTCAGAATCTGTGAAGGTGTTTGTTTGATGTATGGGACATATTACAGTATAGCTGTATTGATCTGGCAGGAGCTGCTCTCAGTGATTGTTTTCCTGACCTGGACATAGCATCCAAACAAAAATGACTTCTCATGGATACAGTGGCTGCAAGACAAAGTCGAGTCACAGCTGTCCGGCATAATCTGTTTTATGATTTATTGTGTTTTTTCTAAATTAAAATGATGCGATCAAGTCAAGATAAGATGACACGCTGAGCCAAAGCTGCATTGAAAAAAACACCAATGTTCTGTGTCCAATATCACAGGCCTCATCTTGCACTATAGGCTACTGAATCTTTGATAAATCTGTTGATCGTTATATTAACATTTGTCGGTTAGATGTTACAAAGTGCTTTAAATGCATAGGGCTATTAAGGGCCGGCGGCAGCCATGGGCCAGGGTGGGCCGTGCCCACCCAATCAAATTTTTATTTTATTTTTTTAGGTGGAAGTCCAGACCCACTATCGGACGGACCTGTTCATTCGCTGTCCAAGAAAATGTCAAATAAAATTCAGACAATGAATTAATACTAAAGAATATACCGTTACCATGCATTGCTTCTAATTGTATTATTGGGTGGGGCAGGACAGCCTGCCTCCAAGTTACCCACCCGCTTATAGTGGTCACTGGTCAGCAGAGCCGGCCCGAGGCATAAGCGAAATGAGCGGTTGCTAAGGGTGCCGACTGCCAGGGGGGACCCCCCAATTTTTTTTTTTAGTTTGTGTGTTTGATATCAACATCATGTTATGTAAATGTAAATTATCATACAATAAAAGGAATACAATGTTTTGGTAGATAGTTAATAGCTTAATAATTGAATCAGTTCATCTGGAAGGTAATCCGAGGTTAACTGATCACGTCACGTTCAAGTCCATGGCATGCACAGTGTGTTGAGTTTATTTGAAAATATTTGAAAATGGGGCTGCCCTCAGTTGCTCATGCACTGTGTATAGTCTATAGCCTATTTCAGCCTCGTCTGTGGAAAAAAAGATAACTGGACAACAGAGTTCTTCTGCTTCTTTCCTCTCACTGCATTTAAATGAATTCATTATATTACAGAAAAATATGTCCCGTAAAAGAAAAGTGGAAAGACTATAGTGTGTATAGTATAGCTCTGGACTACCACCATCCAGGTTGCCCAGTCCCAAAGCTTTCTCTTCAATCAGCTCAGGCTGCCTACAGTTAATACTGCGATTAAAAAAAAGATACATTATGTTGTATATAATGTATATTATATGTTATTCATAAACATTTTGGAAAAAAACATGCAAGAATCAAATCTCCTACACAGCAACACTCAAAGTTTATTTGCATATTGTGTTCTATACAATTCACAGTAAATGTGCCAAAAAGGAGACGCAGAGATCTTACAAGGGCGCGCACTCGCATCTTCGCTCTCTCTGCCCAGTGTGCCCACCTAAAATTTCTACAGGCCCACCCTAATCTAACTTTCTAGAACCGGACCTATTAACAATGATAAACAGCGTTGATTATTTCAAGCACCCCTTCTTAAAAACACAAAGAGAGAAAGCATGTTCTTACACTAAACAATACAGAACGACAATTAACTGCTGAATGACTCTGTTGTGCGTCCCTACGTGCAGTTTAAGGGCACACATTCTCATATTGAACATGTATTGTATAACAAATACAGCACTCTCCTCTGTTTGTGTGTGTGTGTGTTCCTATGGCTGTAGCATCTATTTGTACTCAATGTACGTAACCTCTGCAAACACTATTGTTTTCGAACAAGCAGTCATCTATCTTAATACAAACAGGCTAATCGCTTAATTTAGATTCTTCATTACTTGAGTCAACTGGCCATTGTTGAAGGGGCTTGGATGCAAAACACCTGTCCTTTCTAGGAGATCATTTACTAAATCGACATATGGCAAAGCACTAAACAAAGACGGCGCACTGTGTGTAATCGGTATGAAGACGTGGCCAGTGATGGGCACCTTTTATGTGCTCATAGAAAATTACAAAAGCCATAAAGAAGTCTCATTCATCATTTCTGAGTGCTCACCTGGCCATGAAAGCTTCCAGTATGCCGACACAAAAAGAGGGGAAAGAATCAAAAAGATACAATAACGTGTCAGTTCTGGCCTGCAGCTATACGGTTCTGTGGGGTATTCTTGAAATATGATCGTACAATTGACCCATCTATTGAAAGTTCATGAAAAGAAATCAGTTGGTGGCAACATCATTGGGGGAGATGTGTGAAACTGGTTCCCTTTGATATAAAGTCAAACATCCAGTGTGGTACATTTTGAACACAAGGCACAATTGCATGCAGCATGGGCAATGTGAGGTTGTTTAAACTTGTCTTGGAATACACTTCAGAAGTCATTATGTGTAGAGAATATACGGTAAATATATAGAACATGTTTGTTATATCACCACATCTCTTTTGGGACCTCATTAAACAGCCAATTAGTTGGACTTTTGGGACTTTTTATATATCCTTATTATAACAATGGCATTAGAAATGTGTTTGGACTACAT
Source organism: Ammodytes marinus (assembly GCF_949987685.1). Taxonomy (NCBI): domain Eukaryota; kingdom Metazoa; phylum Chordata; class Actinopteri; order Uranoscopiformes; family Ammodytidae; genus Ammodytes; species Ammodytes marinus. The sequence goes on along the minus strand of NC_137215.1, from coordinate 17,886,296 downwards.
AATATCATAACTTTATCCTTTAGTCTGATGAACAGGCCGAAACCCAAAGATATTCAACAAACTTTAAGGTGCTTGATAAGTATTCGTCTTCAACACCTATTTATTGCCACACTTACTACTGTAACTTACTGCTACAAACACATGCTAACTGTATTTTTATAGCGATAATATTTAGCCTAAATCGGTGGGTCGGCCGAGCCTCTTTGTTTACTTCGGCAACACCTTTACAGAGCCTATAGGCTGTGTATTGACACCAGATTTTGTTTTTATTCAAACATTATGGACAAGTAGCTGCTTACGAGGAGATATTCATTGATTTTTACAAAATGTGATGATGACAACAAGCATTCTCCAGAATCTCTGACTCCGCCTTTAAACGTTCAATCACTTATCAAAATAGACACATTTTCTGTTAATTGATTAATTGACTCGTTATTTCAGCTCTAAATGGCACTTAAATCAAAAGTACAATATTTGACACTGGAAGACATTCTCTGTTATCATGACACTGTGTTTAACCCTTGATGCCTATCACTTTCTGCATTGATTTCTTTTTCATTTTTCATTTGTTCATTTTATTCCGCTGTCTCTACAACAAACTGCCCTTGTCTGCAGTGCATTGGGGGTGACCTCTTCACATGTAATGTAAGCATGGCGTTTTGCATACATTTCCCTATGATTGTCAACAGCATAACCTGCAAAGGAGACACACCTTCGGTTAATGATAAGGTCACAGTAAGGTAAGGTCATTGAGCATTAGATGATTTAGTTGAGGTTACAGCAGCAGCTTTAGTCATGATAAATTAGAAACACAAATATATTCATAAACTATCACACATGGCATTGACAATGACATACACCCACCCATTCCACACCCAACCGAAATCTTTGCACTTTATCACTGTCTGTTTAAGACATGTCAGCTCCATTAATCTTCTCACCCAATCAGTGGGACGAGACCACGTTAAATGGTGACAGTTCATTTTAATATTCAGAATCAAAGGACAACATTTTGATATGGGGAGCAAGTGTTTCAGGGCTGCCGCTATTAGACATACAGTATTTGGAAGGATTTCTGCAGCATTTTTGTGTGCTCTTCAAACAGTGAGAAAGCTTGGTTTTGATGCCGGGGAAAAAAAGAAGAGGGGATGAGTGGTGGATGTGATACTATAATTTTTCTGCGACCAAACTATCATCCTCTCAGAAAAACACTGTATGTGAGTGTTTTGTTTATCTGCTCAGTGCTCACTGTAGGAAGCCCTGCGATTGACATATGGTATCATTCTCACATTTTAAGAAGAGTTAAAAAACATATCAACCATCACATTTAAATTATCTCATCCGCAAATCCTTCTTTAAGTGACATAAATCTTGCCAATTTCCTACCTTTGTCCCAGCAGTCCCAATACTTAATAGACTTAGGTACCCAGAGGTTTCATTAGGGCACAATGCCAAGCTGCATGATAAAGGCATTTCCAGTTTTGAGAGGTTGCATGAATTAAGTATAGGCCAATTCCTTCCCTGTGTGAGTGAATAATGAGTTCTGAATTAATTACATTAGTTTCATTAGACTATTTTAAGTCACAGGCATAAATGACGTTAAGATAGTCTATGGTTATTGATTTTGCTGAGTTGAATTTGAATGTGTCCAAACCCAAACCTGAACAACTAATTAGCTGTTCTTCATTCTCATTAGCACTCATTTAATTTACCCCGGTACAATGTAGAGACGTATTCTTTTCACATGTAGAAACTTCAGACCCTCAATGTCACTGTGGGCTGTAATGCCAAAGTAATTTACCCAATCATTAAACCTTTTTCTCAATAATTTCAGACATGGTTGAAGCATGGTTGCACAATCTTGGACTGTTGTAATTCGGGACAATATACTCCAAATGTGGAGCAGACTCTTACTGACAGATTGCAGTCACAAAAGGCTTGGAAAATGAAAAGACAGCAAAAGTCTTTACATTTCAGTACCATGGGGCCTGCATAAAAGATGAATAAGATTTTTTTTTCCTAAATTAAAGAAATGGTGGTTTAACCGGGGATATGGGTGGAACGTCTAAATGCAACAAAAGAACCCAAGCTGACTGTTAAACCCCATGCAGAGCCTGAAAAAGTTAATATTATCCCATGGCTGCACAAGTTTAGATCCCCCAGCTGAATGAAACAAAAGCTCATACCTCCAAGGAGTCAACTTTTCAAAGAATTTTAGTTATATTGCCATGGAGGCATTTTTATACTTCAAATAAAGACATATGGTGAGTTTTAGGGGATCCATGGCCCCTCCAGTCCTTGATCTGAAGAAAAGAAAAGAAGGATTACCTTAACAAGTTTCTCAAGTAGCAGAAATATCTCACAGTAGGCTACTGTTTTTTTTATATTGTGAAAGTCATTCTGAAAGTGCCATTTATTTAAATCAAGATTGACTTCAAATCAGATATTTAAAAGTGAACAAATCACTTAGTTGACATGATAAAGATACATTTCAGAATCTTTGACAATTAGGCCCCTTTTGAGGTCATGATAAGGTGGCAGTGAAACTGGTTGAGCAGAATAATCCTCCTGTGGAGTCAGGACACTGGTGAGAAGGAGAGATGGAGAGAGAGAGAGAGAATGAGAAACATTTCTAATAAAGAGAGAGAATGCAAAATATTCAGTCTTCCTAATTGAACATTCGCTAAGCTATCCCCGCATAAGAAAAACAGTAGAAAAATAAATATTGGTTTGACATATTCCGGAGGCTCTATAGCTGAAATTCAAGCAAACATGTCAGAAAGAAATGACAAAGCAAATGTAATACAGTCTCTTCCACAATATAAATCACAAGGTACAACGTATACTGATTCTTGCCTACATTGTCAGAGCAATCCTCCCGCCACTGCAATCAAAGGCATACATATCTGGTTGAAAAGTGAAAATCAGGGAAAAGACAGAAAATAGAACATGAACATTTTGTAATGTACAACAAAGCAGATTGATTCATTTCATAAAAAGTTAATCAATACTTATACCTGAAATATATTATCATATCCGCTGAGGGGACTCATTTCAGCACCAAAGAAAGTGGCTGTTTGCTGGTGTGGACCTCTGCGGTGGATGATTGATGCCGAGTATTACCCCAATGATCTGCTGCACACATGGGAGTGCAGCTACAGGTGCACTGCACCCTAATTTTCTGTGACCTACTTCTACTTTTCCAGTCAATTTAAAGCCTAATGAATACATACTGGAAGAATACCAAAAGTATAGACCTATGGTGCAAGTAAGAATTTAATAAAATGCCCCAACTTTTCTACCAATATAAGACTTCACTTTATATTATTCTGTTATTTGTGTACCTTAATACTGGACAGATGCTGCTGTAAACTTTTAAAAAGCATGCAGAAAAAGGGGAGAAAAAGATCAGATCGTATTATCATATTTCATTAATGGTGGCCCAAATGTCTCCCAGGTCATCTTAAATACCCAATACCCACTGGTCAGGCTACATGGCTGAAAGATAGTTCATGTGCTTGAGGACAGAACTGCCCTTCAGGTAAGCAAAAGCGGCTATGTGGTTGGCCTTAAAGCCTCAGGGCTTAACAATAGGTCGTCCTTTATTCAGCTGACCTAGTGTGTGTATGTCATTTGGTTTGACTGAATATTGGAGATAACAGATAAGTGCCTACAATCTAATTTAATTGTATGCAGTGGTAGAAGGTAACGTTTAGTAGGCTATCTTTCCATTACAGACATCGAAGGAACTTGTTTTTTTTACTTATCCTAGCCTATGTATTTCCATTTTATGGGCATATTGACCACACTATTTCACAATTTAAAAAAATGTGATGAGCAAGATAAGAATAAGATAAGACTATGATTTGCTGCATCCTACGACATCACAAATGCTGTTAGCCTACATTGGGGATACTTACCCAATAATAATAAGCCTAAAGCCTACAAACAAAATGTAAGAACAATTTATACGAGTTTTATATAGCCTACATATTCGAAGATGGCTAAACTTACATTCCTGTCAGTGTGAGATAATGTTAATGTCGCTTCAGTGATGATGTTAAACCCCGCAATTTCATCGCACAGACGGAGACGGACTCTCTGCGGAGAGACGTCACGGCTGCTGCAGCGCTCCACACCGGGGTGACGTCAACGGGAGCACGTGGGTTTGTTATTGCAGGAAGTGAAGATGGCGGCTCAGTCTATGCTCTCCGAGTCTGTGCTCGGGTGGTCTATTTTCACCTTTATACTCTTGGTAAGCGAATGTGTAGTTTTGTAGCTATTTCATCGAGAAGTAAATGGTTGTACAATCAGTTTGATGCGTTTTAGAGGCCAAGGCTTGGTTAACGTACGTGTTACCCCGAGCGTCACGGCTACGTTGTTATCAATATTGGATTGGTTGTTGCTAACATTAGCCGTGACACACTTTTACAGGCTGCTCGCTCGTAAGAAGGCTAGTTTTAAGTATATTTCACATAATTAGGAACAGTGGCAGTGTAAAACACCACCACGTCGAGAACGGGGCTTTTTTTCTTCCTCTATTATACAGAAAATGAACGTCTCCACGCAGGCTGTTCTTAGAAACAGAATATTGTTCTGTGATATAGCCTAGTTTAAGGTTTAAAATACACTCTACGGAAATAAAAAAAAATAGAATTTAGTGCTGTTGAAACTTTGCCCTTCATGTCAGTCCCATTCTTTTTTTTACTCATGCTGTGTTCTAGTGTTGTCTTGAAGTTGCTCCGCTATCAGCTAATCTGCTCAGCCCTCATTACCTCAGTCATTCAGGATCACATGCTTACATCAGAAGCAGTCCAGACGAATTGCCTGGATGCCAAATAAATTGTGACCTATTATTTACTATCTATGATTGTGACGCATCCCCTCCCTAACAACTAGCAGCCATTTTTCAACTGAACCAAACATTCAGATGGATCTTATTTGGATGCAAAGCCTGCGTTATTGCCTGGCAAACAAGCAGACAGAGGCTTAAGGCTGTGGGCCTTTAATTGATCCCGTCTGTGAATGGCATCCCTTGATCTGAAGGGACTGGTTTTAGCAGTGTCCTCATTTCTTGCAAGATGTGTGCCTGGAATATGACCTTGTCATTTTCTCTGTTTTAATGAGTTTCCTGCCTGTTACAATGGTTGTCTCCCTCTTGTTTTTGTCTTTTTCCATGTTAAAGAGCAACAGAATAAATTAGCTAATTAGCTATTTTGTGACAAAACTGTTAATACAATTCTCTACTACTTGTGAAAAGTTAATTGTATGTTATTTCCTGCCAGTCTTCAACAATGTTGGTGAATCTGTGTTCACTCGTATGCAGATAAGAGGATAAAGGGACGGAGGTTGGGTGATATAATCAGATCAGCTGTTTCAAAGCGCCTACAGTCAGGCTATTCTCAGTTTTTAATTCCCTACCTGTTGTGCTGACACTTTGGTTTGATTATTTCTCCTTGGAGGACACAATAAAATGAACACTGTGATAAAGTTCAACCACTTTATACACACACAGGTAGCATTTGTTACAGTGTTTTATATCAGATTGGATTATATTTTACACTTGTTTCAATCCTGTGTGTTTCTCCCTTTATTCTTTCATTAATGTATTCATTCTGTCTCATTATTTCATTAATTGAATTTGACAAACCCACTTTTTCTGATATTGCATGCAGCCGCAAAGTCCAAAATTAAATTTGAACCTCTTGTCCTCTATATTGTTGCATATTTAATGGTGGTATTTTCAGCCATACATTTAAGAGATATCTGTCGGTCAAAATGTGTTATGCTAATTCCATTTATAATTTTCACTCCTCATTACAATTGTTTTATTCTTACTTTGTTTTAATTTGATAATTTAATGTTGCCGATAGTTAGCCTGCACCCTGCGTGGTAGCTGCTGCTATCGGTGTATGAATGTGAGTGTGATTAGGTGAATGTGTACAAAACAATGTAAAGCGCTTTGAGTCTGTGAAAAACCAGGGAAAAGCGCTATATAAGTGGAGTCCATTTACCATTTACCATTTCTCTTTTCCTGTTTAGGTAATACTGGCTTTCTGTTGGGTCTACATTCGCAAATTTCAAAGTCGTCAGGAGAGTGAGGTTGTTTCAACAATCACAGCAATATGTGCCCTGGCCATTGCTTTGATAACGTCTGCGCTCTTACCCGTGGATATATTCCTTGTTTCATTCATGAAGTATCCCAATGGTACCTATAAGGTTAGTATCTGTCCTGCTTTCTTAAATTGACTTTTATGGTGCTAAGGACTTTTCCTGAGGGAACCTTTAACCTTGCAGTGGATTAGACAAGGTGCACATTGTTTTTGTTAAACCTAAAAGCTGAATGCATTTATTTTTCACTTTGTTATAACAAATGACATAAAAACAAAGAGGTGTGAAGGAAAGTGTAGGCTTTCCTAGAGAAAATCAAAAAATAAATACTAGCTTCAGATGGGACATGAGTCTAAGAAAGTGAAAATCATGTCACTGCAGAAACTGAAAGAAAGTGTCGCTAGCATTTTGCTTTAGGCAAAAACAATACCTGGTTTCTTTTTAAGATTTTTTTTTGGCATTTATGCTTTATTAGACAGATTTGGAGAGACAGAGTTGAAGTTCATTTTTTGGCCGGTTTTTCCAGTTTGATGATTCATTCTAATCCCTTTGATGTCGCCATTAAGAGAAAAATAAATTAAATTATTATTTTTTAAATTCCTTGGGGCAATAATAGAAGCAATCCTTTTTTTTATTTAAATTTAAATTTAAATTTGACAGACCCCCCCCCCCCCCTCCCATTGTTTTTTTTAATATAGGCCTCGACCAAAGGGTTGAGAGAACATTAATAGTAGAAAAAGTAAAGTAGTGGGTTCTGTTATTTTTGTTCCATGCCTTTGTCTTGAATGTTTATCAGTTACTAGAACAAATAAATGACAGAATCAATAGTATCCAGAAAATACACCGTACTACCATCTTTGTTGGAGCTTATTATCACTCTATATTTTATACTCATTATTGTTTTTTAAATATTAATCTTATTGATGCCTGTTGTCATTGATTCGTATATTCGTTCCGTGTACTGCTGCACTTAATGAATGGATTTTTGTTTGGGTAACTTCCAGGATTGGGCTGCAAACAATGAGACGAGAGGGCAAATTGAAGACACTGTGCTGTATGGATATTACAGTAAGTGCATTCTCTTAGTAGCTGTATAATAATACACAATGATCTTAAATAGAGATCCCCCCCTGCTATTTGATTGCGTTGAGCTGTTTATTGATCAATGATTATTAGTGTGCTTTGTCATTCTCCAATGATGTCAAACGTATCTCCTATTTCAATTGTTGCTAATGTCATATATATTTAATAACATTTGGGACATGATTCACCCCAACAGCTATCTTATTTTGTTAGTAATATTACTTTGGGATTCACACTGGCTCATTGTTTTCCACTATGGTGGGTCATTTACACACACGCACGAGCACACACGCACGCACGCACGCACACACACACACACACACACACACACACACACACACACACACACACACACACACACACACAGATTATCTCTATAGTAACTGCTGCAGATCCCAGGTAAAGGTTATCAAGATGAGAGGCCCATACAATCACTCACTGATCCTTCCGCATCCTTTGTTCCTTTTAAAATAACTTCCAATTTTGTTCACAAAACCCGTGTAAAAGAAAACATGGAAACCAAATGAATGAGACTAATAACACCATGAACTCTATTGGGAAGCAGTGCCCTTTTTACAGGGTCATTTTGATGGACGGACAGAACAATTAGTTTTACATGGTGATGAACATTTACAGACTGCCTGGCAAAATGCCCACTATGACTATTCCAATTAATAGAATCTGTCAAATAGCATGCGGCTTCCATTAGTCAACTAAAGCTGTCAATAAAACATTACATTTACAGTTGCATATTAATAGTATGCTGAAATGTTGTTCGTTGGATGTGACTTGTTTGGTAGATGGAGCACAGTTACTGGGAAAAGAAGGTGAATTGTTGACAATTATATGAAGACATATTTTATTATCATCGATACCTTGCCCACTGTGTGCTACTGATGGACGGTTAAGTCATATTTACTCACGTCTTTACACTATTTGCAGTTTACCATATGCATTTCTTTTAGACGCTATAAAATTAACAATAACGTAGTTTTTTGGTCACATATATTTCCAATTATGCAAAAGTTTAGAATGCATTCGGTTCATGTTTACATTACACATTGCAGTTCTGTTAATATAGGATTTAGATCTTTATTTTAATTTTATTAATGTATTTATCTGTGTCAATTGGTGTTTATATCTGTGATATAGTTTCTTTGCTGGGCCCTCATATGTTGCTGCAATGCTTACTTTCCCCATGAGGACCAATAGTTACATCATAAATCAAATATCTACTTTGCAGATTGCATATATTGATGTTTCATGTGCTTGGTTTCAAAATCCTGTGCCTACAGACCAGGTTGATCACAATGTGTATAAGAGCGGTTAGTGCGGATTACCATAGCGGCTATGCTAACAACTATCTCAAAAGCACTATTCTTGTGCGCTCATTGTTGGGGATTGCGTCATTTCAATGTGATCACTGCAGGGCACTGATTTAAAGTGGGGTCACTTCATGTTATGGTCAAATAGTCAGTTTATGTTTCCTCCTGAGGTTTGCCATCTTTAGGTTAAGTAGAATAACTGTTTCCATTCTTTTTTTTTATCAGCTAAAATATGTTCAATAGTGTGTTCAAAGTAAATATGAATGGTAGTGAAAACGTATAAGACATAATCGAAGGACTGTGTGGGAATAAACAGACTCTGCTTGATTGACATATATGCATCACATGCAAACGCTGCACACATTTTCTTTATTTTTATGGGTTCATGAAATTTGGTTGCGTCATGTCATTCCAGCATAGCTCAATATAGCTTCAACCTTTGCAGAAGCCTAATTGGCCAGAATAAGTGAAACCACCTGAGAGTATTCAGTGCATTTAAGCCTATAGGCATGATATACATTTTGTATAGCAGGAAAGAAGTTCTTCACAAGAGAGACATGTTTGGTCATTTGCCAGACCAGTTTTACAGATGTGAAGAATAAAAACAAAACATTTTTTTTCTAGGATAGTAAGACCTTTTTCAACAACAGACCCGATGTCTAGTCGTAGCAGAAAAATCACAGGCGTCATTTATTACATTAAAATGACTGCAGTCTATTTAGATGGACCTACTACCAGGGCATTAGTATTGTAGATGCTGACTCACTGCCATGGCTTACTGGGACACTTGATGAAATAGAGCCATCGTTAAAGACATTTGTTTCACCTGTGCCTTTCCAGCTGTGACATAAAATGTCAATTAATAGTTGCAGCAGTTTGGACATACAGGTGTTAACCTTTTGCAGTCCCCATCTACAGGTCCTTCTCATATAATTAGCATATTATGATAAAGTTCAATATTTTCTGTAATGTACTGATAAACATTAGACTTTCATATATTTTAGATTCATTACACACAACTGAAGTAGTTCAAGCCTTTTATTGTTTTAATATTGATGATTTTGGCAAAAAAGTAAAGAAAAACCAAAAATCCCTATCTCAAAAAATTAGCATATTTCATCCGATGGGTCTGGTGTCTCTCAACTTCCTCTTCACAATATCCCACAGATTATCTATGGGGTTCAGGTCAGGAGAGTTGGCAGGCCAATTGAGCACAGTAATACCATGGTCAGTAAACCATTTACCAGTGGTTTTGGCACTGTGAGCAGGTGCCAGGTCTTGTTGAAAAATGAAATCTTCATCTCCATAAAGCTTTTCAGCAGATGGAAGCATGAAGTGCTCCAAAATCTCCTGATAGCTAGCTGCATTGACCCTGCCTTTGATAAAACACAGTGGACCAACACCAGCAGCTGACATGGCACCCCAGACCATCACTGACTGTGGGTACTTGACACTGGACTTCAGGCATTTTGGCATTTCCTTCTCCCCAGTCTTCCTCCAGACTCTGGCACCTTGATTTCCGAACGACATGCAAAATTTGCTTTCATCCGAAAAAAGTACTTTGGACCACTGAGCAACAGTCCAGTGCTGCTTCTCTGTAGCCCAGGTCAGGCGCTTCTGCCGCTGTTTCTGGTTCAAAAGTGGCTTGACCTGGGGAATGCGGCACCTGTAGCCCATTTCCTGCACACGCCTGTGCACGGTGGCTCTGGATGTTTCTACTCCTGACTCAGTCCACTGCTTCCGCAGGTCCCCCCAAGGTCTGGAATCGGCCCTTCTCCACAATCCTCCTCAGGGTCCGGTCACCTCTTCTGGTTGTGCAGCGTTTTCTGCCACACTTTTTCCTTCCCACAGACTTCCCAGTAAGGTGCCTTGATACAGCACTCTGGGAACAGCCTATTCGCTCAGAAATTTCTTTCTGTGTCTTACCCTCTTGCTTGAGGGTGTCAATGATGGCCTTCTGGACATCAGTCAGGTCGGCAGTCTTACCCATGATTGCGGTTTTGAGTAATGAACAAGGCTGGGAGTTTTTAAAAGCCTCAGGAATCTTTTGCAGGTGTTTAGAGTTAATTAGTTGATTTCGATGATTAGGTTAAGAGCTCTTTTAGAGTACCTTTTCATGATATGCTAATTTTTTGAGATAGGAATTTGGGGTTTTCATGAGCTGTATGCCAAAATCATCAGTATTAAAACAACAAAAGACCTGAAATATTTCAGTTGGTGTGCAATGAATCTAAAATATATGAAAGTTCAATTATTATCATTACATTATGGAAAATAATCAACTTTATCACAATATGCTAATTATATGAGAAGGACCTGTATATGCAAGTGAGGTAAAAGCTGTCGCAATTTCAACACTTGCATGACTTAAAGGCATTGGGGATTACGGCTGCTATTTGTTTTATGTTTTTGTTAGGTTTTACAGTTTACTGTTTCACAGTCTGTTAATGGATATAATGAGACAAAATGGGATATATCACCAATCCAGCTTGCGGCAGTTTAAAATTGCATTCAGTATAATTATACCGTTTCACAATTAGTTTTTTGTCTGTGTCTTACTGTGTTGAATCATTAGTGGGTTTCTGGAGCATTGTGTCAGGCGTCTTGGAGTCTTGCTATGAGAGAGGACAGGTCCAGTACCCATGGCTCACTCCATGATTCTAGTATTTCTGCACGGATACAATTCATGGGGACAGTGTCCAGGCTATTTGGCTGATAGATTCTAACTCAAAGCTATAAGTGACACTGAAATGTCTTCATGTTTTTCATAGTCAGGGATAACAAGAGTTTGTTGTCTTTGACGATAGCAAATTCAGTCATGCCAAAGACACTAGATCATACATCCTCTAACAGATGCTGGCTTAAAGTGGCTGTCAGCAACACTGTTATATACCGTCTGTTCAGAAATGACAATGCAGGGAGGACGAGCCGTATCCTTGCCCAGACAACCCAATCAAAGAAACCTCTTCCATTGATATTAGGTGACATCTGAAAATTGGTGTTCATAGACTATGAACACTTCATGTGAATCCAGCACTGAAAGGGCCACAGTATACTGTCCTCTGGGAACGCAAATATAGATTCACCATACACAGTATCGAATTCATCTGTTTTTATCTATAGTTTGGATGAAATCTCCTTGAAAATTTGCTTTATAGAAACTTGAAACTAGAAAGTGTTACTGTAAGTCACTCAATAATTGTTTTGAATGTCTGCCAAAGTGGCTGTGCATCATATAGCATTTAATATTGTAGCACTCGTTATATGCCCTTTTATTTTTTTCATATACTTGTTCTTATCCAGTTAAAATAAATATGTATTCTAGGTATGAGCAGATGGGTGAGAGAGCAGCTTTAACACGTTTTTTAAATTTGCCTTAAGCATGTGTACATGTGATCAAAGCCCTGGGAGTGTGTGGCACAGTATCTGCTAGCAAATTTGTTGTGGTCTTATAACCTTTGGATGTCGATAAGCAAGATGACTTGTTAAACCGCCTCACATACAGACATCAGAACCTCTCCGCTTTGATATTGGGTTAATTCCTAAGGGCATATAGTATGTGTGTGTGTGTGTGTGTGCGCGTATGACATGTATATATATTGGAATAACGTTAAAGTGCATTTAAAATGTTGCTAATCCATTCCAAGCTGAGAGATAGCAGCTATTGACTCATCGTGTAGGCTAATATATTACATGTTGTATTTAATTGTTTTGATAAAATTAAAAAGTAAAGAATAATAATTCTGACAGGTGATATATTTTGAGATTGCTAATGATAGCCTTCTGACCCCAAACAGTTGCCCAGACAGTTATATACCTTAATGGAATAACATTTTTAAGACACTGCTTCACAATTGATTATTTTTATGTCATTCTTTTTTCTTTTTCTTTTTAAGTCGAAAGGGATTTTCTATAGGGCAGTGAGTTTCTGTTTATGTATGTAGCTGAACAAAGTCATACAGATACAGTATGAGGGAGGGGCTATGCATGAACATTGTATAAATCTACTTTTGGCTTCATAGTCTGTTTTACTATCCTGTGTTGATGTTTATGTAGAAACAGACTCTCTTTAGTTTATTTTCTTTCTTTTTTTGAGGGGCATTACTTTTTTATTTGCCAGTAGGTGGAGACCAAGCTCCATGTGTGTTGGATGCACAGGACCCATACAAATCCAGGCATTAAAAGTTGCATTTTTTTGTAGGAGATATTTTACAGCACTGTCAATGTGTCCCTTTACAAATAGAATAATAACAGGGTTAACATAGATATTTCCTATTTCACCCCACTGGATCATGTTTTTCTCCATGTCATATTTATTTGTATTGAGTGTTAAACTCAGCACCTGTATGTCCTGTGTTTTATTTAAAATAATTCTTTTTTTATTTGCTTGATTTTTGACATATTGTGATGACATAGCTCTCATTTGGCAAATGTATGTCAGTTGCTGGTTCAGAAATATGTAAACTAAATTCCTCTCTGGACACAAGTGTTGAATCGAACTTAAATTTGACATTGTCAACATTTCTGCAGCAGTATTAAATCTACTGCCCTGCTGTATAATTAGTTTTGCAGGCACAGTGTGGTCAAAGGGGGGACATAATAGTGGTCCAATTGTAATATTACACATTTCCATTATTATTTTAAATGATTTTCATACTTTTTACAAGGTTTGTTATTTTTAAAGAGAAATCCACATGTTTGTTCATTACATCATTGATTATTTGCTTGCCTTTTATTCTTTTAACGGCATGTGTGTTTATGTTAAGCAGTCTGTCAATAGTGTGACATTTCACTGTTGCTCTTTTTACTTTTTATTCACATTAACAGTTACTTTATAAGTAGGTCAATTGCACTCCAGTTTGGTCTCATCTTAAAAAAATATTTCTGTTTCTGAGTATATCTATTATTATTATTATTATTATTATTATTATTATTATTATTATTATTATTATTATTATTATTATTATTATTATTATTATTATTATTATTATTAATAAGCAAAAAACCTGAACACAAATGATGAAGGGATAAATAGCTGTATCATAATGCAAAAACAAAGTGTATTAGATGTTAACACTTCAAGTTATTCACAAAATGAGTGAGTGTCGCATAAGATAAATGTACTTTCACCTTAACAGACGGGATGATGTCTGTAACTTAAACACCCACTTTCCTTTAGAGCCCAAATAGCTTTTTGTGATCTTCTTTGAACCCTAAGTTTGAAAGCCTAGCCTTTCAATATCCAGCCTCTGCCCATTTAAACATTTCTTTGGACTGCTCAGCACTTCAAAGCAGTGGTGCATAAGACCCTTAAGCAACAGGGCGAAATACCCCTGGGCCCTTTAAATAAATCATTGGCTTTCACTGTGCCATTTGTAGAAAAGAAGCTAGAGAGGATGCAACCCCCTTGTAAATACGCTGAAAGTACTTTCTTTTACACTGTGATTTTTGTCCACCTACATGTGCTGACTGAATTGCATTGGGAAAGTGGTAGCTGCCACAAAGAGCATTCTTAAAATACATCGACAAATTGCAGTTTTCTTTTTTTCTATGTGTGATTCAGAATGGTCTTCAAAAAGAATTTTGTCCAGTGTGCAAAAGAAACAAAGGGGACTTCTCTACCTACTCACGCCGATATAATGTTGTACAATAGAGCCCAAGTAATGCAGTCATTTTATAGGCTTGTACGGAGATTATTGTGTTAACACAATATATATACATCTGGTGATATTGATTGTTTAACAATAACAGCATATTTGATAAGGATGATTTGAAATTGGTTATTAAAGCAATGTGACAAAATTACACGGTAGGATATTTGTCAGTTAAAAAATATATTGACAAATGATATATCTGGTACATTGTTTACAGAGAATCTCAAACATGAAGTCTCTTGACATTGCATTATTTGTTAGTGATCAGCTTACACATATTTATTGCATACAATTGTAAATGTAATAAAAGGCATTATGTTTGACATTCTGATGGGCTGATAGGGCTCAAACATACAGTAGTCTACCAATTTTCCCCTGTTATATCATGAATTATTTGCCATCAATCTTAGAAAGAATTCATTTTATTTCATAAAGATGCCATTAATAATAATAATAATAATAATAATAATAATAATAATAATTGATAGGTTTTATATAGCGCTTTTTGGAGGTCACTCAAATACGCTTTACATCGCATAGAATATACATAAAGAAAAGAAAAAAAAATAGAAAACAAGATACAAAACAAATTCAAAATAGAGTCAGTACGGGTGCAGTCAGGTGTCATATGCTTTCTTGAAGAGGTGAGTTTTGAGTTGGCTTTTGAATGAGTTTATAGAGTCTGGTTCAGCCTAATACCTGGCGATAATTCACATTAAAATAAGCCAGCAAATGCTTGTTGTGTGATTCATATTCTGTGATACCTATTAAGTATGGTATAACTAAGTTAGTTCTCTGCCAGACTATGTTAAGCAAGCTAAGATCAAATGTATATTAAATGAAAACAATGTTCCCTAAATAATACTCTTCCCATTTCACCAAAAGCAATTACAAAGCCATCACTGAAGTTCTTTTATGACAGATTTGTTATTGGTATTTGGAATTAAGCTACCTTTCATACAAAAGGAGCCGAAAGAGATAATCAATTATGAAACACCTCTCCCATTGTTACAGTAAATATGTTATAACAGGGTAACACATTGATGGATGTATCATTCAGTGTTAGCCGGCCTAAAAGCTAAAAATAATTTTCCCGTGTCCAGCTTTTCGAAGGATCTCCCTGACAAATAATGAATAAATGTCATCACTACATGATGAACGTCCCCCTTACTGCACATGGATCCAGCAAGAAGACAAGGTTGATGAATTCAGCCAGTTTCCTCTTCTCATACAAAACTGTTGTGTTAATAAACAAAGTGAGGTGCTGCCATGTGTACTGTACATGTTAGAAGTCACATCATATTAAAGACATGATTGAACCGTCTCTGCTCACCAGAGAGCCCTGAGGATGTTTGAAAGAAAGGTCCATCCAAATCATAAACACACATCATTGTATCTCAATACTTAGTTTACTTCGATATGAGACTGTCATTAACCATTGTTGTAATGCATATTCTGTCAGATGGCATGGTGCAGCATGTGAACGTGGTTTTCTGTGAATTCTCCTTCTCTGAGGTTTGGTTGTGCTAAAGGGAGATATAAAAAAATAATGTACAGTATAGCACACACCAGTTATGATTAGCACACAAAAAGCCTTCTGGCTCAAGAACCATTTGATAATGTTGTGCCTGAAGATGTTGCTCCTTTTTCTATATCAGCTCACTATTCATCTCCTTCAAGGGTACTCTGTGTTCCCTACTTCCTGCAACAATGGACAAGGAGCCCCGTGAAGTCCATTTGTCCTGCCGGGGATATGGTAGCTTCATTTCAACCAGAAAATCCTTCCATTATGCTATGTACTGAGACGGACTGTTTCACAACAGTCTATTGTCAAACAAATGGTGACAAGAGAGTATGATATTCTACATCTACAGACATAATAACATCTGCAACCTAACCTATAGGTTTCCAGAGAGTCCATTTGAAGGAGTAGGGTTTGCTGGTGGTAGTCAAAACAGATTAGTGTGGTAGCCCAAACATGTCAGTCAATTCAAACATGCTTCTAATATATTGTAAGAAATGGAACCATACACAAATGTTTCCAAAGTCACATGGCCAGATAAAGCAAGTTTCCTTTCTTTTTCTACAAAATTTTAATCATATATAATAATGAACAGTCTTAATTTTTGTGTTATTTCTCTTATACATAACATTGACATAACAGAGGTTATGCACAGTTTCTCTTTTTCTTTAGTAGAAATGAAGAAATAGACCTTGGGTTGACCATGTGTTCGATTGATCTCATCTAATTAGAATTCTATAATAAAATAATAAAAATGAAGCCCACATGTGCGTAGTACATGTCCATAGGAAATGAGGTGAGTGAATGTATTATAGTGAAAACAGCAACTACATGTCATACTATACTAAAATATTCTGCAGTCAATTGTCATGTTAAGATATTATAATTTGAAACAGAATCCATTTTTGCTCCCATCCTATCAGCAGCAAGTCTTGATATTACGTCAGCTTACTAAGTTATGTTGCATGGCATCAAAGCTAACATCTGTTTCTAAACACATGCAGCAAAAACAGAGCAACACAGGCATCAAGTCCTTTGTGCTACCTACCTGTCAAATTTAAGTCTAATCTTCAGTAGTCCCAGGTTTGCCCCCCTGAAAATGATGCCTCCCCTGATGTTTACAGGAAATGAGAGTCCGAGGCTTGTAGTGTAATACCTTTCAGCAGGTGTCTGGGCAGACGGATATTTTCACCAGTCTCTGGAGGCCTTTGTCCCAGACAGTGTTTCTGTGAAAAATCTCCCCTGACATTTAATTTTCACATAAAATGTAATACATTTTGCCTGTGTGCAAGGGACCAGAGTCCAGGTTCTAATGCCCCCATGGAGGGCCACAGTAAGGTGAGGACAAGGGCCTAATGTTTCTCATTAAGCCATACATGGCACTGGGAGTGAAACTACTGGTGCAGCTCTGATAGAAAGTTGATAATATTAACAGTTGTAAACTGTAAACATTTATAACTGCCCATGTGTACACACAAATAATGAAGGCCCAGATGTCTTAGAAAATATTAACACACACCATTTAACTAAATGCAGGCATTGAAAAAAGCTTTGTAAGATGATAATATTTAAAGCTCCCATATTATACACTTTTCGGTTCTATTATACACCATATTATATGGTCTTAGTGGTCCCTAATACGTTTTTCTTTAATTGTTTGCTGAAAAAAACTTTCAGATAATTTATTGTACTATGCTGATGTTCAGCTAATCTCACAATGGCCTATTTTTTAAAAAGAGCTGCAGCTCCCCTCGTAAATATACAATCTTTGAGCTCCCACCGCCCCCTGTCCGGAAGCGAAGCCAGATACGCCTCGCCCTCTGTCTGTCAGGGCCGTGGACCAATGAGAAATAGGGGTGTGGGCTGCACAGTGGAAGCTTCTGGCTTTCCAGTTTTTGAGGTCAGAAACTAGGAGAATTCTGACTGGAGTATATTGGGGGGGAGGGGTGGGGGTTTCAGAAAGGGGAAGAGTGAGAAAAGGAGAGATTGTTATTTTTTAAAATATTTTGGCAGTCTCTAGGCACACCGTGGACCCATGGATATGTTAGAACTAGAGGTGGGCATAGATTAATTTTTTTAATCTAGATTAATCTAGATTCATTTTGGAATTAATCTAGATTAATCTAGATTAAAATGGCTCATTTGAATTCATTCATAATATGTGTGTGCTCCCTAAATAATGACTCAAAGTAAGTCTTTGAGAACGTGTTTCTCAAGCCAGGTGGCGCATCAGACCAGGGGCTCATCTCCTGTGCAGGTGCACAACTAATGCATCAAGTTAACTTGCGTGCAGAAAAAGGATGTCACGGAACTCATGTCCGTTAGCTTTTCAATATAAGACTGTCAAAATAAAAGTCCCGCAAAACAATCGTTATTTTAGGGATTAACTTCTCCGCGTGAGAAATTTGAGTTGTAGGCTAGCGTGTGAGAGTGTGAGCTGGTTGATATGAGTGTGTCTCACGGCCAAAAGGGTGAGACTTGGCAGCTCTGTCAGTTGTCAAACAAAGCGGACGGACGTGGTCTCTATAGCAACGAGATCAGCTGAGCTATCACTGATAAAAAAAAATATTGTTTCCATAATGATTTCCATAGCCTTAAGCCATAGGCTAGCCTACATGTTGTGTAATTCAGTGATTTTCAACCTTTAATGAGTCGAGGCTATGCATTGGCTTTGGCGATTTCCCTTGCCTCTTTTTTTTCTCTCCACACAAAGCTCTCCCATTGCACACACGCATGCCCCGGCCGCTTCCGAGAGCACAGACTGTTAGAACTCCTACAGTAAACCAATTCCGCATTGCACAAGGTGCAAACAACCTTGGTCTTGTCGAGGTTTCCATTGGGAAGCTTCTTAAAAATACATTTTCCCTGAAGCAAACCCGGCGGCTTCCTAGCTGCATCCATGTCAGCACGTTACGTTTGATGTGGTAGGCTACACAGGTGCGAAGTCGGACTCGTTCTGACTCGTGCACTACAGTGCAATTCGGCCAGGTATATAGCCTATCCGCGCTAAAATAAGAGGAACAAGAGATTAACGGCGATATTTTTTTTATCGCCGATAAGAGTCTGGCGTTAACGCAGCACGTTAACGCCGTTATCGGCCCACCACTAGTTAGAACACATTTAAAAAGTGCATTTAGCATAATATGTGACCTTTATACTAATTAATTTGCCAAATTGATTGAATAACCATGAATTTGAGGCCCTTCCATTACCATAAATTATTTTCATAATTAAAATATTCAGCAAAAAGTAAAACTGAATGTCCCAGTGCTAGCTTACAATGACTTAAATGAGAATGTCAACATTGAAATGTAGTTTTGGTTTTCATTGTTTAATTAAATGACCTCTTGCTTAACCTCGTCACTTTCACCCTCTTTTCTTGGGAAATATCCGACTCATGGATATTTTTTCCAATAACCTTGGTGAGTTTCATCTTGAGCTGACGGATCAGTTGGTCCTTGTATTCCACCTGTTTTCTTCTTGTTATTCCCGTCTGTTATTCTTTTTTTCAAATTCAATGTCAAACCAATTCTTTTTATTTACTTGAGCCTTGTGCCCGTATCTCAGGGCACACAACATCACCGCCTCCGTCTTTTGCAGCCCAATTTTTTTTTTCCATTTTATTTTTACCATCACTCCCAAGGAAACACCTTTTGAAAAGTGTGCCTTTTCTGGCTTCCACCTTAGACACACTTGTTTCACTTTCTTTCAAGTGTCATGAATCGCAAATTCGTGCAATTTTTTGTATTTGCCCATATAGGTGATTGAGGCCCATTGTTGTCTCAGCTGGCACACTATTGGTAGGCATTAGGCTCTTGTGTTTCTATGCTTCCCCCATGAGTACATTTGGGGATAAAACTATATAAAAGGATAAGGAAGGAAATTTAATTATTAAGTCCTCCACTGTCTGTCTGCTGGATAAATGTGTCCAACTTTGTTCCCTGTTCAGACCTTCTCTCAAGTAGATCTGCTTAGAGAGTAATGGATGATACATGGTAATGCAATATGACCTATTCTCTAGGTATGTTAATATTCATGGTGTTATGAATAATTTTAGCCATTGCTTTAATCCACAAGCATGGGTAAGCGGCTGCACACTGTGCATTGTTTGCATTTATTGGCGCCTGGTATCATCCTAAACTTGGTTTCTCTGTCTGCAAATGAGTGTAAATGGATATCTTAGTGGAGCAATGAACATATGTTTATTGAGAGTAATGCCCTGTCACAATCACGGCGTGCTAAAAAGCAAGCTACTATAACAGTGACGTTTATTTGTCCGTTGCAGAAAGATAGAGAGCATTTTGTGAAATATAGTACATTTCAAAAAGGGGCATGTGTGTAATTGCTTGAGGCAGCAGTGCAGTCTTGACTGATATGGAGCAGTCGCTTTCTACATGTTCATTGAAGTTGAAGTGTGGTTGTTATGTTTCGGATTTAATTGTTATCAGGAGCAAGTTTTCAGTTTACCAGTTGATTCCCTTAAGGCTTGCCTCCCTTTTTAGATTAACGGTATACATTCTATGTTTTCACTTTGTTTGATTTTGGGAACTTTAAATCGAGGCATAACTCATGAATTAAAAAGCACTTCTGTCATATCGAACGTCTGTCTAACATGTCGGAAAAAAAAGCTTTTTATCAGCATCACAATATGACTCGTGCTAGTGATTCACATTTTCACTTCAAAGATGCATAGAGCTATGCCAACCATGAGCTCATCTTTGTGGCATGGGTTTGAGTTATTTTGAGGTAGTCTGGGCTGTCTTCAATAACATCCATTTGCTGCAGAAAGAAAAGCCCCCAGCTTGAAATAGCATCTCTCTATTTAAGTGAATTTGCCTCACCTCCGCTCTATAAATTCCTAATGCATTTGAGTGTTGATCTTTTCTCTAAAAAGCTACTTTTACACAGAACCAAACAAACTAAAAAGGCTTTGGATCAGAGAACAGGGAGCTCTTTCACCAAGGATGGGTGTATTTGCACCCATTTCAAGACTGCTATTAATGATCACTTCGACAAGCTACATTTTAACAAAGAGCAGACCCACAATGATTATATGCTGTAGATTTGTTGTGGTGTACTGTGTGCAATCACCACACAGACAAAATGGAATAATAACGGACGACCGTTTGCAGGTACATTACTGAGTGTCTGCTTTACCAGGTGCCGTCTCCAATCGGTAACATTTGAGTGTTCATCACAGGGACAGTACTTAGTTTAATAAACCAATTTAGTAACTTTTAAATGATGGTCCCTGATTGCCTAATTGACTTCTCCCAAAATAATTCACATCACTTTTCAAAACATGTAATTTAAACCACCTGCTGTTCCCAAATGTCTATTGTACATTTTCTTTACTTACCATGAGGATGGGTGCTAAATTTTGGTACTTTTCACAAACCCATACGAGCGTGATTTTAACAAGATTAATTTATTGAAGTTGATCAGAAACAATGCTCCTTGAACTCATGACAGATGTCAATGTCATAAAGGGTGAGTTAATATGATTGATGAGTACCGAAGGGGAATTTGAGCGTAAAAGTGAGCACAGAGCTCAAAGCAGTTTCCTAATAGGCCTCAATGGAAGCCTTATCATCAGCTGAAAGTGTGCCATGTCTCAGGACTGCATGCATGCTCAGAAGTGATTTTTTACGTAAGATGGTATTGTGTTGTTTTGTTCATTTTTTTGTTCTTTTATTGCTTTAATCTGTCGAAACATGTCAGTGTCATGATAGAGCATTTCTTTATACTGTCTGCGAGGAGGGAGTAATGGATATTCAGTTTTTGTAAAGTTTGCCTCAAAAAGATATCTTTAACTTATTATCGGCTTTCTGTTCTTCTTTTGTATCCATATAGCACTCTACTCCATCATACTGTTCTGTGTCTTCCTGTGGATCCCCTTCGTTTATTTCTACTACGAAGAAAGGGACGATGACAACGTGAACAAATGCTCGGTAAGAATGCACCTTTTCTTATTCTACACACAGTGGTCAAGAATTCACACCTTATCCAGGGGATTCAGGTGTGACTGACCAATATGTCAATGCAAAATGTCCTGAAGTACTTTCAGTTGACCTTCCCCGGCCAACTTATATAACCATGCATGAACCCATTTGAAATGCAAACATGTTGACACTACATGGGAATAAAATGAAAACAAATCTCTATTCTTCCACTTTTATTCACCCACATTCTCAAGGTTTACCATAAGCTTCTTTGAATGCTACATCCAGCTTTTATCAACGCAGTGCATGATAGATTAAAGGCTTAGACGTCATTTTAAGTATAATGTTTTGACTGCCTTTTTGACAGATTTTTTTTTGTCCTGGTACTCAAAAAAGAACACAATTTGACCTATATCTTTTTAAATACAATTAAACTAGTTGAACAGCATTTCATTCCCTGTGTATGATTATATCAAATATGTCCAATGCTATGGTAATAAAATGTTTCCATCTGACTGTATCTATCTATCAAGTTAATAGGATTCATATTGACTGCTCATATAGGAAGTATCTCTATTTTAAAAAAACAAACAAGAAGGAGCTTGAAAATCATTTAGCAATAGTGCAAGATATAGTGTGGTTATTTTGACCACTTGTGGTGCTGTAGAGCAATGTTTTGTGCTATATATTTACCGGAGAATATATGTGTGGCAAAAAAATCACATGTGCACACCATGAGCACAGAGGTGACATACATAATACACATTTCTGCTGACTGCAGAGGGCATATTGACAGTTAGCAGAGATGATGTACCCTAAAAGGGCATTGTTGTAATAAATGTAGGTTTAGAAAGGCCACAAAGAAAAATACCATACATTTGTGTTTGTGTTTGTGTTCAAAATATAACCCTTAATTAGCTACATAAGCTTAATAGATGTACATTTGAGAATCCCTATCTCTAGAAGTCTTGTTAGTTAGTGATGTACCAAACACTAGCTTTTGCATAATGCCTTATCTCCTTTCCATGTGACAGTTTTAAGCTGACAAAGACACTTTCTCTCACTGTCTGGGAAGTCTTTTGTATTGTTACTTTAAAAGCACCTTCAAAGGCACTGGGACTGACTTGTTATCTCTGTCAGGTCATACTGGATCTACACTGACTCTATGTAGTTCTTGCTAACCATAGTCCTTAGTTAAATATAGTATGACCCCCATCCCCCATTTACAATGAGTAATAATATTTCACTTCATGGCCATGATTGACCAAATCATTTTTTGCTTTTATTACAGCAAGTAAAAAACGCTCTGAAGTATACAGTTGGATTCGTCATTGTCTGCGTGGCGCTCCTTTTAATTGGGTAAGTTGGAGAAACGGATGGCTATGTCTGCTTCAGTATGCAGTTGGTGGAAGGGCCTGTGGGTATGTCTTTGTGTTCAGTTAATGAGAAGGGGACCCCTTCAAACAGCAACAGTACCATTTTCTTGCCAAGATAAGCCATTTAAGTGAAAAATACGATATACTGTCTATAGGTTTTATTCTTGTCTACATTTCTTGCAGTTTCTTTACATACAGCACATGTAAAGAAGATATTGAATCATTTTTGGTGACAATCTATATTGTATCTACACATTTAGTCTGATTCACATCTCATCCATGTCCTAATTATCGGACAGTTTTCTACTGGTTGTGTTCAGTAGCACCCGCCCTACATAATAGATTTCCTTTGCAGCCGTGACAGCAACATGCCTTGAGTTCAACCTATACAATTCAATATGCTCTTTCAAGCATTAAATGGTGCATTGGAGGAAGGCTTACCTTGTTTGGGAAAATAAAGAACACATGACTATACTTTCTCACAGCCTAAATTTTACAACGTAGGACTTCTTTTATAGACAGAAGCAATTTTGCCCCTCTTTTACCTCATGAAGTAGCCATTGTTACTTTGGTCCTTTGATTTTCCACAACATAATAGCTTTTATCCTGGACTGCCTTTCTGATACCAGGAGACATAATGGCTTTGCTGGGTGCCTACTCACTCAGTAGGTATTTTCTTGATGGCTTTTGTATGTTGAAATACTTGGCAAGGTTTTTTCACTGCTACAGATTATGATTATTATTATATTTTTATTTTACTATTGCCACTTAACAAAGAAGTTTCTGATATCCAACCTTAAAATCTTTCAGTGTAAATCTTAAGAATTTTGATTTTAAAGGTCTGGATGGCAGCAGAGTGCATGCCTTTAAAAAAAACAATCTTTGTGTTTTAAAACCTTGTTTATGCATACTTTATGACTAAAACAGGACAACAAAGGTTGAACAGTGTTCAAGATGAAAAGAGGGACATGGAATATTTTACCTGTGGATCACATTTGAAACAAACCTTGCAGCTTCATCCTTTCTGCAGAGTTGCAAAGAGTTGGATAAGGGATAAGTTACTTTTATGACCTGTTATTCCCCTAAAATGACAAACGTCACATCACATGATTTTTTATTATTATTTTTTGCATACGGGGCAAAAGGAAGTCTTTGATGTAGATCTCATGCCTTTTTCCTCCCCTGCTGATTTTTATATATTTTTTGGACTGGAAGAAAAAAAAGACTCAGACAATCCATTTGATTTTATAGATACTAAGATGGACTCTGACCTATTTCTCTGTAGTGGATGATTTTGGGAAAACCCCAAGGAAATTGTTACGAGAAATACATTTGGCCAAGGGTATGAATCCATTTCTAAAGTTTCGAATTTTCCAGGGAGTCCAGTGGCCTACATTATTGTGAAATGGAAGAAGTTTTGAACCACCAGTCCAGGACTCTAGAGTTATCTGGCCGGCCACACGAGTACCGGGCATCAATAGCAAATCGAATCAAATTAGTTTTATTTATCACAAATAGCCATTTTACTCAGTGGGCTTCACAATCCGTACACAGTTTGACACCCTCTGCCCTTAGACCCTTAGCTCAACTGAGGAAAAACTCACAGCAGAAAACTCTTTAACGGGGGAAACAATTGAGAAGCTTTACCCTTGGTTAGGGGAGGTTACCAAGAACCCATTGGTCACTTAAAAGAGAGCTATTGTATTATTTTGCAGAGATGAGAAAATCTGCCCGAAGGACGACTATCTCAGCACTCCATCAATCAGGCCTTTATGGTACAGTGGTTAGACAGAAGCCAATCTTGAGTAAAAAGCACATGACAGCCAGCTTGGTCTTTGAAAGCATGATGAAAGAGATGAGACTGGTGAGACAAAAATGTTGCTCTTTGGGCAGAATTCCAAACACTATAGCCCCTTTTACACAGAGATTGCGGCATATTGACGGAACAACATCACTCCAATATGCCGGCTTTGCTTGCTTCTGTGTTATTTACACAGAACCAAGCAACGCCGGCCTGCTGGCGCATCAGTAGTCCCTTTTACACAGCGCTCCGGAATGAAAGAGGTGCTTGTAAACAGCGTCAGGTGTGACGTAAACATTTAGCGCCGCGCCGGTCAGCTGCTTTACAACAACAACAATGGCCGGTGAATTGAGAGCAGAAGTGCTGGAGCTTGCAGTAAGAGGGCCGTATTTTACTGTCCCCACGATGTGCCAGTTGATCTCGCTACGCGCTGAGTCCAACATCACTGGGACAGTTAACCAAACTGACTAAATCAATCCGACCGCTTCACCTCTGTGTGTGTGTGTGTGTGTGTGTGTGTGTGTGTGTGAGACAGGTTGGTTGTGAGCGAGTCTCTTTGTGAGGGCAGCGATCTGCCAATCAGACATACACATACACACAGTGTGTGAAGTCACGTTACTGTAGACAGAAATAAAGTGTGGATATACGCTCAGACTTAGGATAATAATAGCGGCGGCGGAATGTGTTAGCAAAACAGTAGCTCTGTGGCTAACAGCTGAGCCGGTGTGTCAGGGCAACTGGGGATCAGGGTAGCTGGTGACATTTGCAGATGTTTCGTAGGCGTGTCTATTTAGGACCCCTTGTCTAAAAACCCGGAAATAAACCTATTCAAAACATCGTCTCTCTCTGGTCTCTCTTTGCATTCATTTATCGGTTTATTTTAAAACATGATGCTATAAACCGTTTGCAGGATCATTACCTTTGGTCACAAAGTACATAAACAATGTGTTGTGTTCTGCGCGGGGGGAAAGAAAACTAATTCGAGGCGGATTCGAACCAGCGATCGCATCTACTCAAAAACCATACAACCCGAATTTTACACGGTGCGCCACTAGGTCGGACAAGATGTTACGGTGCCAGTATTACAATATTTACATAGGCAAATAATGAAGTATAAAAGTACAATTGTCAAATATGAGCAAATTGCAGAATAGTGTAGTACAAATAAACGGTCCAAAATGTAGGCTACAAGGTGTTTCTTTGACTAATCCTTGTCTGTTTGCATCTGTATATTTCTCCCATCTTTGACGGACATTATCTCAAAAGGCCTAGTAATTTTCTTTTTCGATAACATTCACTTGTACACCTCAAATTCTTAGCACTATTCTGGAGTTTATTAGGCCTACAGAATAATTCTTTAAGTTGTTAGTTGTATGATTTATGATACATTTATTCTGGAAATAGGCTACATGTAGCCTAGAAAATGCATGTATAAAGGCCTATAGCAAAGTTGAATATCCATTCAAACATTTCTGTAAAAATTGCAATACATAAAATCTATTTTTTTCATCCAAGTAATCAACTGGCAACGTTTTATGATGATCTATTATTTACCCTTTTCACATAGCCTACAGTGTCTCAAATCAAAGTTCAAATATGCAATACAAGCTCTGTAGAGACGAGCATCACAAAAGAAAAGACAACAATGATCATTAAAACGAGATTTTATTGAACACAAGCAGTGCAGAAATAGTGTCAGTAAAAGAACAGTAGGCTACTCCCAGTGTGGTAGAACTTCCACAGACAGCACGCAGAAACTCAAGCACTCTACATCCACTCCACAGTGTCCAGCAAAACGTCTGAATTAAACTCAAATATTAGACTTGTGTCTTATGCTTTCACCTCTCTCTGCACCTCCACCTGGCTCACCTACAGTATCTCCTGCACATCATTTCCTGCTAGCACCACAGTTTACGCTCACCTGTTCACTCACACAGACTAATAAATAGGCCTACAACAAAGCAAAATAACAGATACAGGCCTACATGAACCACACTGTCACTGTCATTACAAATATAGGCTACTCCTCAAACCAACCTCAAACAAAAATACACACCTCAAAATGCTGCTTATACATTGAAAATATTGTATTGATAATATTGATAAGAGTCATATTATTCTGCAGAATCAACAATTTCAATTGAGACTTAAGGATTTAGAATGCATGACTTATTTACTTGTAATGTGGTATTAAACTGAATAATTCTATTGTAGCATAACTTCTTTATTTATCTATTTATTTAAATTAAGTTAACACATCAGTTCCTACAGGTGTGAGCAAACTTCTCTCTGAACCTGGCTTCAATAATAACTAATATTGCTTTGTACAGTTATGTCTAATAAAAATTGGTTTAGAACAATTGAAGAGGATGAATAGTGCATACATTATTTTCTGAGTAAGCTTCTCAGAGAGCGAGAGAGACACAACTTAAACATATAGTGGCTTCTCACATTACAACCACACACTCATTTTGTTTGTTATTTTATGTGATCTAATTGTGAAGTCGAAAATAATGGAGAGAAAAGTATTCAGCCCCCCTGGGGCAATACTTTGTAGAACCACATATTTCTTTAATTACAGCTGCAAGTCTATTGGGATAGGTCTCTCCCAGCTTTGCACATCTACAGACTGACATTTTTGCCCCTATTACCCAGTTAACACATCAAAAATAAATCACATAAGAAAAGACAATGTACATTGAATTAATTGAAAAAAGATTTTATTAAAGACAATCAGTGCCATTTCATTTGAAAAGTTGTATTTCACATGGCAACTTGTACAAAGCTTGTTAGGTTTGTCCTGAATGAAGTAGGTAATCCCTTCAAGATCAAAGTGAAACATTTTCCTATCAGCCATTTGGATTTTGTACAAGTTGTCCTTTCCTTTCATGTGTAGGCAATGCACCGGTCAACTTCCAGCAGACATCAAGTAAGCATTTTACATTTTTTTAAAGTTAAAGTAATCTAAATACAAAGCCTCCCTGCGTTCCAAATCAAACTCTTTCTTTTTACTACACACTAAAGTACAGAAGCGTTTTAAGGCCATAGGAGAGAAAAATTAAAATCAGACAAACTCAGCAGGATGACTCAGCAGGATGAACATACATAAAGTCCTTCTGCTGAAGGACTTCCAATGCATAGCATGTGAAGCCACATGTGGCATTGAGAGCACTCAATCTGAAAGAGAAAAGAAAAAAACTTTAGGATATTGTAACCATTCTGTTGCCTTCACATCTTTTATCCAGAGTAGGATGTACAGTCAAGTAAATAAAAATCAATAGCCGTGTGTCAGATTCTGGACTCAAATCTTAGCTGTAGTCCCTTTTCTGTCGGTAGTCAGTCTACCCATATTTCAGCTGCTCCAGTGTCCTCCAAAAAAGGTGCAAAGACATGCAAGTTAGGTGAATTAAACTATACATGTGGAATAGCTGTGTGCTTAAGTGCTCACCCAGTGATCTTGAGGTAACAAAGGTTTCTCCCAGTCTTCCATCTGAATCTTGGTCTGTACTTAAATTACCAAAACCTCTTACCCAGTCATCCACCTCTGCCCCCGAGCTCTCCTCCCCACAAGCCCGGCACAGCTGGGTGAGGTCATCTGTTAAAATTAGAAAGACATTAATATAGTAACATGTTAATACGGACACAATTAAATTGACCTGTTACAGTACTGTATACCTGAATCCCTTAGCAGGGACATGGCCAGCTCTAGCCGCAGCCTTGCCACACCCTCCTGGTCCACAGGGTACTCCACGTCTTTTCCCTTGAGGATTTGCTCTGCAAGCTACAACAATTCTGCTAAGTATTATACATTGGGTTCATAATGAATGATGGCCACAGAGAATCAAAAAGTTACCTTGCAGACAAAAACGCCACAGGAGGTGGCGTCCTGCTGTTTAGGGTGCGGGACAGTGGCGCAGGCCCATCGCCCAACTGTCCCACACTTCTGTCTTACCAGTGCTCTAAAACAGTAGAGATTGAAAATGTGAGTTAACACTGTCCCATGTTAAGAGCTTCAATCAAGAAAAGTAATGTTCAATTAATACCAAATGTATGTCAGCCAAATGAATTGTAAAGAAAATGTTATTCATTAAAATGGTGTCCAAAATAAAGAAGTGTGCAACACAAATTTAATATGATTTTTCACTCACCTTGTGATGTCTTTGCACTGCTCCAGTTGGGCCTCATTAGCCCCAAACGGGTCCAGATATAAAGCCCTGTTCTCTTTAAGATATATGATCTATGGAAATGAAATTCAAGCAATATAACCTCTGTGCAGTGCATTGTAACATCATATTAAACATTTAGCATTACTTACGATCAAAGTCCAGTGCCCATTGTGGCATACTGCCCCAGCAGCCCTGTCATGGTCCAACAGGTTGATCTAAAAACAAAATTCAGATTGACCACACACTGATAAAACGAAAAAAAAAACCGTTTACAAAGCCACTTACTCTTCTTGATCGGTTTTTCTTCCTCTGCCAGAGACAGGTCATGGCGTAAGAATCGATTATATAGGTTGAGGTTTCCCTTCCAACACTTGTAAGGTACGCATTCACCACCTATAACGTAAAAGGGAACTTGTGATGCACCATTTCTCAGACAATGTAAAGGCAACAAAAATATTGGAACATTAAATATACATGAAATAATTGATGTAAAGTACTTCGCTCTCCAAAAGTTGTCCTGGGGCAAAGTCATTCAAATTCTCCGCATAAACCTTATACGGCCCAAATTTGGCCCACAGTCGGGCTTTACCCTTCCCAGCCAATATGCTTCGTATTACTGTAATGGAAACAATGATAGTTTTCAGTAATGTTTTCATAATGCATAATTTAGGGTGTACTACTGTTAAATAACTTACATGTTTCCTCTTTGGACAGTGGCTCAGCCAGAGGAGAAGGATCCTGCAGTTTTTGAAGTTTGGCAGGAATCCTCTCCTCTGGCTGGAAATAGCGGGTCAGGTGGTCGATGTTAACCTTGAGCTTTTTCTCCCCCTTCTCGGACACCAGGTCGGCACTTTTCCCCTCTAGGTGGGAAATTATATAGGGCCCCAGCATGTCCGCCTCCATTTTCCCCCCTTTCCTCGCCTCCTGCCGCTTGTTTTGCCGCAGCACCATGTCACCAACAATTAAGTTCTCTTCCTGGCCCCTCTCCTCCTTCCTCTCCCTCACCCTTTTGTGGCTTTTGGCCACATTGGCCTTCACGTGATCATATGTTCTCTGCTGCCGTTTTAAACATTCAGGAACGTCATTGTTGCTGACAAGGTTGGCGACCTTGGATTCGCTGACCTGTCATAAATGACATTAAGATCGAACATATAATTGGTACCATATGAGCCAAATTAAAACAGTTTTAGAATAAAATGTATGAGAACATTAGATAATGCTACCTCGTACTCCTGTGGCACCTCTGAGGGATACCTCGCCTCCCTCCCGAACATCAAAAAGTACGGACTGTACTGTGTAGTTAACTGCTTTTTAGTCCGCAGGCCAAACATGGTGGCCTGGAGGACTTTGTCCCATGTTTTGGGCTCCTTGGCCACCAGTTTGTTGAGGGATCTGCAAAATGCAGAGTTATAGAATATAAATGAGAATGCAGGAGAGCACGTTATTTGTCCGATACCATAACATACTTCTGAATTTCTCGTTTAGATTGTACGTGGAAATCGTCACCTCTGTTTTAGCACCAAAGTGTTGGCATGCATTTAAAAATTAGTATAGTCCTATACCTCTGTATGGTGCCATTCATTTTCTCAACAAGGCCATTGGTCTGGGGGTGGTAGGGTGAGCACAGGCTCCGTTTAATGCCCAGCCTCTCACACAAACCATAGTTGACCTTGAAATTAGAACAAAGTGTCAGCACAGTAGTAGTTGTATATTATGATTCATAATGCAGCATTACTTTACCTTGTTCCGAAACTCGGAACCTTGGTCTGTTAGCAGTCTTTTGGGTGCACCAAATTTGTAAAAGAAATCAAGTATACAATTGGTGACCTCATCTGCTGTTTTGCTCTTTAGTGGGTAAGCCTCTGCCCATTTGGTGAAATAATCAACCATTACACAAATGTACTGGTTACCACCTTCGGTTTTAGTGAGTTTACCCACTAGGTCCATCCCAACGAGTTCGAGCGGCTCTGTGACCTGTGGGAAGATAAAACATTAGCATTAGATAAATATAATTGATGATGTGTTGAAAGCTGACAATGTGTGCCATGTTTCCTTTACTTCAATTGGCTGATATTCCTTTTTTTCTTTTATTGTGGCCCTCTTGGCCTGGCACTCTGGACACTGAAAAATCTAAACAGAAAGATAATGTTGAAAACTAAGTCTTTTGAGTATAGTATCAGAAGAAGTTATCCACATAATTGGATAAGTTAGTAGGCCTAGTTGTATTTACAGACAAGAGATACATTTTAAGTAATATATTTAGGCTACATCAAACCTTTGTACTCTACAGCCATTGGAAAAACATCCAACTCACCCACTTCCTTATGTCCTTCTCCATTCCAGGCCAGTAAAAGCGGCTGATGATGGCACTGTGGGTTTTCTCCCTCCCACAGTGCCCACCAATAGCGCTGCTGTGGAACTCCACGAACAGCGCATTCGCCTCTGCTGCGGACGAAACCACCTTAGCCATGTGCTCCGGTTGGTTTCTCTGAAGCCTGCATATATAGTGCAACTCTCCATCTAGAATTGTAATGTTATATTATTACGATTAATCGTCTTTTATCATATCTCCTTTTCCTAAGGCCAAATGACATGCACCCTTACCCTTTATCCTGAAAGACGCCGCTCTCCTCTTTATGACATACCGCTGCTTAGGGGTCAAGTCATTAGGATAAGTGCCATGGAGGAGCACAGCCACGAGCTCACGCACCCGGTTGGGATCCATCCTCGCTTTCCCTTTTTTAATCTTACTACACTTACTATACACCTTACACACACCTGTGACTATACCCTCAATACCTTTCTCCCCTATTGTAACCACACACCTGTGAATATACTGTAATACCCTCACCCTTTAACACACACACAAACAAATAAAGACAAAAAGTGACAACAAATACACACAGCCCCACTTACCAAGACAGACACACCAACACAATACAATTTTTTTTTTTTTTTTTTTCACAAACAAACACTAACTCTAATCGCTCTCTCTATCTCTCAATCTATCTATCTATCTATCTATCTATCTATCTATCTATCTATCTATCTATCTATCTATCTATCTATCTATCTCTCAATCTATCTATCTATCTATCTATCTATCTATCTATCTATCTATCTATCTATCTCTCAATCTATCTATAACTATCACAATCTATCTGTCGCTATATCTGTCGCTGTCTCTTATCCGTCTCTCTCTGTCGCTGTCTCTCCTCACTAACCCACAAAGTTGTGGCAATTAAATCGGCCCTATATAGGCCTACCAAAAATCCTGGCAAGCTGCTAATTGATAAGATTGGTCAGATTTGAAGGTAAGTAATTAGCCTACCTCGTAACAAATCAGTGTCGTTCCCACAGCTGCATGATCGATCACACACACACACACACACACACACACACACACACACACACACACACACACACACACACACACACACACACACACACCTAACTTTCCTTAATCATTCTTAGCACCTGCCTATACTGAACAATTAGTTCATGTTGTTTCTTCTTTAAAACATGCAGGAAATGCATTTTTAAGACATAGAATTTTTGTATAGCCTATTGAAAACATGGGGCTGTATCCAAAATGTGTTTTGTACATTTGGAAACTAATAGGCTGTAAAAAATAAAATAAAGGTTTTGACAGATTTTTGCTGACTTTATCTAACATAAGGATGCAAATGCGTATAGGCCTATTACTTCAACCATTCATGTAAAAATGTTTATATTAATAAACTGGAAAGTTTCATGATGATATCTAAGTAAAAATTTGAACCATATTCGCCTGCATTGTCTGGCCCTAACACAACTATGAAAAATCACAGTTGAAATATACAATGCTCTGTGCCCTGTAACAGCTCGACCGATGGTCACACATCACTTAAGAAAATACAACAACAATGGATTTTAAAACAACATTTTATTGAACAGAAGCAGTGCAAAACAGTGTCCCTCATTACAGCCAGTGTTGTACACTAGGCCTATAGAATGTATAGAACAACTAGACCTTATAGTAGGCCTACTTTCAAAACATCCTTACGGCATTTTCACAGAGTAGCCTACAATATACAATGACATTTAAACGTCATTGTTAAATATATTCTTTAGAAAAGGCGTATGTTATATTCTGGTTAAAAGATCAGACCAGTTTCCAGCAAAGTGTCTGGAATTATAGCCTACTCAAATATTACACCTGGCTCACCTATCTCCTGTAGGCTACATCATTTCCTACTAGCTACACGGTTACTCACCTGTCCACTCACACAGACTAATAAATAGGCCTACAACAAAGCAACATTAAAAAATATATACACGATCCACACTGTAATACAAATAAACACCTCAGAAATAGGCCAACACACTCACATCTGTCAGTAACAGAAATAATCATAATCACGCTATCGAATATGCTACTTACACATGCATAGTGTCACCATATCTCACTTCAACTATCCCTCACTATCGCTGTCCAAAGCCTTTAAACCCTGTAATAAAAACCCACAGATGTGTAAAATAGCAACATTTTTGGAAAGACTGCACGCCCCTGATGGTTTGTTTTCTACAATTAGTCTCCCAATGCCAGACCAAACTAGGTCTAGGCTACATCAACACTTACTATCATTCAATCGGCCTACTGGAATTTGAACATGTACAATCTAGAATGGTTCTAAGCAATGACTGTAAGGTTCCGAGTAGTGAAAAACACATAGGCCTATTCATGATAGGAAAACACTGTGGTAGGCTAGTCGCCCAAGTGTAATCACAAGTTAAACTACTATCACATAGCCACAGATAACAGCCAACTCCACGCTTAACTTGTCACAGAAATAGCTTACCCCAAACTGTACATTTCACCAAAAAGCTGAATGGAAGAATAATCCCCGACCCTTCTCAAGTAGTTCCGTATAATAGCGATATATGTCCAATTGAAAACTGACGAGAACATCTTGTATTAAACCACACACAGCCTATCAACTTATTTACGTTTGCGTTATTTTCACAAGGCATCGACACAGTCACCTACACGCTCCTAGCTGTCACCAGATAACCCAACAAATAAACAAGGAAGATTTCGTCTAGGCCTATGTCGCACTCATTTGTCGGTTTATTTTTAAAACATCATGATAAGCTTATTTCAGTCACATAACCAAAGTAGACAACATGAACAATAGCCTATGTATTCAGTACGAAATTATAATTACAAGAAAAGTATCCCGTGCGTTAGTTTTCTAAATGTAGGCCTATAGGCTACTGTCCTCCTATTTAAAAACAGTCATTTATAATCTGGATGGTTCCGCGTAATGTAGGATATCATAGTGATGAGTGGGTGATGCAATATTAAACACGATCGGTGGTAGGTTATTTGCCGATGTGCTGTCACAAATTAATCTGATCGCCACGATTTGCCCCAAAGCCAACAACTGACTCCAAACTTCGTGCTGTTACGCACATGTGTGACACAAATCTTACCTCACACTGTTCCACTAACAAGCTGTAGGCTATGGAAGTCTAAATATTAAGTAGATCGGATATGTAGGCATAATCATTTCACGTTTGCGGGCATCGAGTCTGCTGTCACCAGTTGCCCTGATCTGGATCATTACATTTGCCCCCAACCAAAAAATAAAAATAATCAGTATCTGTCAGATGCGAACCAGCAACCTCATATCTATCTCGACTATTCAGTGTCAGAATTTTATCAGTACGCCACGAGCTTGGTGAACAACGTCTGTGCTAGTTTGTTATTATCACCATTTAAAAAAATAATAATAATAAAAAAAAAACGTAAAATGAGCGAATTGCAGTTCTATGTCCACCTCGACTAACTAGCCTACTTTGGCTACTATAGCAAAATGCTGCTGTTTTCCTTATACATTGACAATAGTGTAATGTGATATCAGTCACATCATCGATAGGCTCCGAGTATTGAAAAACACATTAGTGATGATATGAAAACGGTATGAAACACGGTAGTACAGATCATTCACAAGTTAAACTGATATCACAGTAAACCCCAGCTAGCACACACCTCCACGCTTCAATGGTTACACACAAATAGCTTACCACAAACAACATTTCACTAAAAGCGTATGGACAAATACTCACCAATCCTTCTGAAGTAGGCTATGCCTAGGCCTAAATCTGAATAATAGCGTTAAATGTACAATTTAAAACTGACAAGGCATCGACAGTCTAGCTCCATATCCTCCCAAGCCTGTCACCACCAGATAATCCAACACATGACCAGGACTAGGTCTCTATGTCGCATTCATTTGTCGGTTTATTTTAAAACATCATGATAAAAACAGTTTTCAGTCACATAGCCTACCCAAAGTATGCCATACGCACAGTAGGATGTATTCAGTAGCCTACGAAAGAAAAAAGAAAAGTCTACCACGCAACGCGTTAGTTTTCTGAATTTACTGTCCTCCGATTTTCAAACTGAGAGTCATACAATCTGGACGGGTTCCGAGTAATGTATAGTGATGAGTGGGAAACATAGTGATGCATATTAAATACGATCGGTGGTATTTGTTGATGTGCTATCACGAACTAATCTGGTCGTGTCAGGGTAACTGGTGGCCACCACAGCCAACAGCTGGCTCGAAGCTTCGTGCTGGTTACGCACACTGTGACACAAATCTTACCTCAAATTGTATATTCCACTCAAAGGCTATGGAAGTGTAAACCGATATTGAGTAGATTGGATTCTTACGGCCAACATGAACATATTAAACATTTGACGTTTACGGGTTTTTGATCAGGCATCTACGTAGCTACCGCCACCAGCTACCCTGATCACCAGCTGCCCTGTCACACCGGAGCCTTCAGTCAGCTGAAGCAGACAGTCTAGCGGGGCGAGCAGACTATTCCCCCGTTACTAGGTCGACCTTCAAGCTGAACAAGAGCCCTCCGCTGCGCGTCGGGCTCCTGCTTCAGCTTGTCGGTCTTTATTTCTAGCAAGTGACCCGTTCGCTATACTTTATCCCTTACTTAGCCTAGCCTAGCTTTCCATTGTACAACTTCTCCTGGGCAGAAATAGACTCATACACTCTGCAAAATGAAGCGCGGGGGTTTGGATTGAGCAACGGACCTTATGATCAACTAGATTATACACCGTTCCTTTTATTTGGTGATTTTTACGGGACATCAGGCCGCCGTGGTTAATGTTAAACACACGTCCTTCAACTGCTAACATGGTCGCATGTTTAGAACGTAGACTATGGAACGTCAAACGCCCCCCTGTTCCGCAACAACAAGCTGGAGCATTTAAACAGAGAGGCGGAACTGATCGTGTCGGGAATCTTACTACCCCCCGAGGTAGTAAAATTCCCGGAACGATCACTCGCACCTTTCTTCCCTCGTTCCGCAACTGTCGCATTTACACAGCTGGGGGGAGGGCCGAAAGGCCGGCATATTCCCGGCTTTCACTGGCTGTGTAAAAGGGGCTTATGTCAAGCAAACACCTGCTAGTAGCGTCCCTACAGTGAATCATGGTGGTGGCAACATCTTGCTTTGGGGGTGATTCTCAGCGACATGGACAAGGAAGGATAAATGCTGCCAAAAACAGAAAGGTCCTTGAAGAAAACCTGCTCCAGAGCGAACACGACCTCAGACTGTGGTGACGTTTCACCTTCCAGCATGGCAATGACCTGAAGCAAACAGCCAAGACAACGCTGGCTGAAGTGACTTCGGGGCAAGTCTCTGACTGTCCTTGAGAGTCTGAGCCAAAGCCCAGACTCAAACCCCATCAAACATCTGTGTAGAGACAGGATAATTATATTTCATAGATGCTTCCCATCCAATCTGCTTGTAGAGACTTACCCAACAAATCTCAAAGCTGTAATTGCTACAAAAGGGACTAATGCAAAGTACTTCACATACTCAGGGACTTCATTTTTTGATTTTGAAATTTTTTTGCCATGAATCCTATTATCGGTTATTGACTGTAGGTTGATGGGCAAAATTGGTAGTTTGATCAATTTTAAATTACATTCACAACACAATAAAGTGTGCAGAAGTGAAGTGATCTTACTACTTTCTGAAGTCAACTATATATCTAGAACTTTAGATTAAAAGGAAACTTTGGACATTTTATAGGCCTTTCTATGGGATCTATGGATCTAAATAGTGTCAGACCAACGCAAACGCCGTACATTTTTATATACACATTTATATTTTTGAATGTCCGTCTATGGGAATAGTTGCATATAAACTGACAGCAGGAACGCTGTCAACTATGCACTTGCTTGTACATGATCATCTGTACCATGCCATATTAGCCCACCTCTTCCAACCAGGCCTGGGCCAAGGAAGTGTACCATGCTTCAGCACGTTTTGAAGCACTCACACTTGTCAAACGAACAAGACCCTAGGTGTCAAATATGCTTGGGCACAGTACAGATTGCCTAGTGTGAATGGGGCCATTTATTTTCTGAAATTGAGAACATCTTGTTAAAACTTTTTCTTTTCATTTCTTATGTCTGAGTATTCAGGTATATATAACATAAAATGTCTGTGTTGTGGGATATACATGTCTAAACAAGAAGTTTCCATGTGTTGCCTTTTTAACAACAAACTGTGCTTAAGATTTTTCAAAATACACTGTCACTGTTTTTCAAAGGAACTAGCAGCAGTGTATCTTTCTGTCTTTATTCCTCTGGCTCTCTTGCCATCTTTCAGCAACAGTAATGACACTGAGAGCTTTGGTGGTGGAGTGATTCAAACTGTACTGCAGTCTTTCCATTATTATATTCCTTTTTGTGGAATTTCTGTGGCTTGTATACAAAATATACTAGATGCCAAAACCATCATTGTCAGTAAAAAGACTAAACTTTAGCATATTGTGCTGTGTGGACAGTGACAGCCTGGAGGTAATCTAATGCATCTTATCTTACTTCTAACAAATGTAATATGTCATTGCTTTCAGAGCCTTCGTTCCACTTCAAGCCCCATCTGCTCAGAATTCAACTCAATGGGACAAAGTGCAGCACCTTTTTGAGGAGCTTGGGAGTAGTAGTAAGTATCTTGTCTTCCTATTATTTTCTACTTGGGTCTTCTTTTTGCTATTTCTGTAACATGAATATCAAATTCAGTTTTCAAACAAAAGTGAAACTATTTAATGAATAATTTGACTTAAAACTTACCGCTTCATTAGTTACGTTTACTGCTCCCTTAAAGCCACATTCATGTCTAAATCCATTGCTCAATCTCCATTATTTTTACTGAACAGTTACCACCATTTTATTTTATCTTCCGACTATTATCCCATCTCATTGGTCAGTGTAAAGTCAAGAAGATATTTTTTTGACATAGGGGAGAACAGGGTTGGTAGGCACTTTTTACTCTAGTGTGAATTTCTCATCACAAAAAACATCTTTCAATAGTCTTACGTTTACTCATTGTTAGCTACAAAGTTTAGTTGCTGAATTATAATCATGTCAGATTCTACTGTTTTAGGCATACAGTAACAAGCTGGGATGCAACACACTAAATGAGGTCTAAATTACAGTAATTGGCAAATACATATTTTGATTGTGTGTTGATTTGAATTATACCAATGACTCTGTTAAGCAAGGTGCATGGTCAATTTCCTCCCGGCACATCTGAAATTTGCTCATATTTAGTACATCTTGATTGTACCCACATCCAGATAATATTTTGATTTTACTATGCGCGTTTATACATGTAAGATTATAGAAAAATGTGTGCATACTTTCTTTATGAGTAAAGGAATACTTCACCCATACGGAACCGGCGTTATATCATTATAGAATCGCTATTATAATACAATGAATGATGTTTTTCTTCCTTCAGTCTTTCCTAAGTCTTCCCTTGGCCTAGCTGTCCTGTTAATCCTAACCCTACACATGGTAAAATGTAGGGTTAGACAGTGAGACCACAAAACACTCTTCCTGCCTTGTCTCAGGCTAGGATGAACCGATTCCTAAAATTTTTGAACATTTATACTACATACGATCTCAGAGTCCAATACACCTTCATAATTCCACCGGTGAAGTCTTAAAGCTTCACTACAAAGCTGACAAAAATAATCATTGATTTGTATTACAGTTTACAACTTCATTGATTTGATTGGTCAGAAACTCATCAGGGTTCATACACAGTCTTGAGAGTTTTTAAAATGCTTAATTCAAAGATATTAAAAGCTTCCGGTTCTTGAAAAAGTAGAACTTTTATCTTAAAAGTTCTGAAAAGAGTTCTTGAATGTTACTCTTAAAAAGCTGTATGAACCCTTATGGACCCACCTTTTTATTGATGTCATAGAAAAAAATGTCTGACAAGACAAGACATTACATTAACATGATATTACCAGATGTTACTACATAAATGACTGAATTTACCAATATTTCAGAAATGGTAGCTTTATAGCCTAAATATCAATGAAAAATCAAACCAGTTAAACAAATCTAATAGTTATTGTTGACTGTGATCCGCCACACTGGAAGACACCCTCCTTGGGCCATTGTCACTTGTTGAATGGCGCATTGCCTATGCTTATGCTCATGCTAGTGTAGGAGCATTTCCAACTGTGGACTCCTAACAGTCCTCTGGCCTTTTGCCATCTGGGGATCAGGGAGAAAGTTGAACCATCTGCCTCTCCTCACAATAGTGGACCCCTACATGCTCTCCCTAACCTTCCTTATTTGGCAAAGAGGGAAATTGCTCAACTGCTGAGGAAGAAATGTTAGGATGATCCCTTTTTAGAGAACAGATGATAATTTTATTATCATCTGTTCTCTGTCCAGATGGGAGGTTAATCATGTAAAGGAAAGGGACTTTTGACATTCAACCCGGCTGGCAGCTTGGCCACGATTGTTCATGCAAGAAAAGGCGACAGCAACCTTTTATTTAACTGCTTGCATTTATTTATATAGAAGTGGGCAAAGGTCACTCATCCAGGTAAGCTTAGCTCAAACACTGGTAATCAAGGGGAGCGTATGATGATAGTCAGAAGATAAACTTTACAACATAACTAAATGCTCCTGTGTGCTTGTTGGGACTTCTTTATTTTCCATGGTATGCTGTGCTCCACAATTGTACACGTTATGTCATTTTAGAATAATATATATTTGAAGGAAACCAGGAACTACCGTGAAGTCTCTCTAATTAGACAATGCGGTGAAGTTAGTTTGAAGATGGAGACAAGAAGACGCTGCTGATGAATGTCCTCTTAACACATCCATGATTGACGTCTGTCAAATATCCAACTTCAAACTAACTTCAAAGCGGTTTCGGAATAGAAAATTTCCTTCCAGTATGCCTTCAGAAACACTTTGTATTAGAAAATGAAAGCCAATGTGAAAAAGTTCCAGCAGTCCTTTATATATTCAGTCTTGTTTATTTTTAATTCAATTAAACTATCCTGTTTCTTTAGCTAATCATTTATGTACATATAGATTGCACTTTCAAATGTTTGTATTTTTTGTTGCTGCATTTCATAACAGTATGGGTAAAAATAGAAGCTAGTGAGGCGTCTTTGACAGATGCATGGCAAGGGGGATGAATTGATGCTGTGATCTTATCTTGATTGATCTTTTGACATTTTGCTGCCATCCCTCAAGTTTACGACAGCCTCTGTATGAGCATTGTGATTAAACTGTTGGATCAAACCTAGAGCATGTCCAAAATATTTACTTTCTTATCCCATTTCCCAAATGATATGACTTTTTCAGCTTTACCCACAAAAAGAGAAAAACATCTATGATGGTGTCTGATATACAGTATTTCCCTGTATTGCTATAACCCTCAACATGCTGTTATATGGCAGTATAGTATATCCCATCCGTTGAATATACAGCTTTTTTCTATGGCTTCTGAGGATTCTATCATTCCACAGTATGGTTCTCGGTTTGAAGCAGCTCCTTAATAAACACTTTTCTGTACACATCTCATGCATGCACACAAGTCTGAAGGGCTATTATGTAGGGTGAGATAAGAGCTACCACATTATTTTGCCATGGAGATCGTAGTTGTACATATCGGGAAGCACCACTGATAATAGACAATATTCCCTCTTGTTTGATCCCCGGAAACTCCGAAAACCAAGAAGAGTGGCAGCAATCGTCTATCCTTTGCTTTGTTTACAGTCGTGACCAAAATGTTCTCCATGCACAACATGGCTCTATTGTGTAAATATATTTCTTCGAGCTCACCGCTAAGCGAAAGCAGTTAAATCGCAATGAAACACTCGGGAATAGGAAACATAAGTATTTAAATGTTAATGTTCAGCACAGCTGTCAGACTTCAAAGCTTTCTTTTTGCATACAAAACAATATGGAGCAGGCATGCAATTTATCTCCATTTTCCACCTCTTTGTCCTGCTGCTTGTGAAATGCCTCTAAAAGAATGTGATAAATGGTATACACAGGACACATTATACATGCCCTGAATACTGACTTAATATTGCCTCTGTCAAGGAGAAAGGCAAGCAGAGAGCCACCAATGGCCATGCTGACAGGTGGTCTGGGCACCACAAAGTTCCTGCTGAGAGGAGGTGGAATATCTACAAAGGGGCAACTGTGCAGCCTTATACATGTAGCCCAATAACAGGTGGGATCTTGACAGGGGAGAGAGGCAATCAGTCTCTCCATCAATCCCTGTCTTCAAAACTCCAGCTCTGACAGCTGGTGTGACACCTACTGTTGCCCTTGCCTAATGGGTGGTCCCTTTTCTGCTTCAATCAAAGGTGACAGATATCAACTAAACCTACATGCATTGAAAGATCCAGCTGTTGAAAAAACACTTGTGAACAATGTGTGAAATTTAAAATGATGACAAAAAATGGTGACCAGATGTGTCTCAAGAGGAAGACTTTGCTATGGTGCATTTATTACAGGCATATAATAATTCCAAGGGGTGCCGACATCATGCATTGTCCTTGTCCTTGTGAATAACATTCTTCTCAACTGCTTTCAAGGAGATTAATTCCCTGGATTTTATGATAAGAACATAAGCACACGGCATATCCTTATAGTCCAAGATCCGCTGCAATTGTTCTTCAGAACTATCAATTTTAAATTGATTTCAACTGGAACCCCATTATTAAATTTGAAGTGAATAATTTTATTTTCTTATTAAATTATGGGGGTTCCGGATTACGTTCAAAGCATTGAAAAGGATGATTCACCCAAATGACAAATAAACAAATGTTTCACTAACCTGGATGGTATCTAGCAGTTAGTTTATTTGTATTCGTAGAGGCTCTATGATATCTTTATGATACATTTTACAGAGGTACTCCAGCAAATTTACATTGTATGGGAGACTCACAAAATACAAATTTAAAATAGAATAATCAAAATGATAGCACTATATACCAAGATAACCTGCCTTTAAACTCTTAGCATGATTAAAGCTCCAAAACTACTGGATCCTACATTTTCCAAAATGCCCCAAAAACATCTTTAGATACCTTCCATCCTTACCTGACAAATTCACACTTCTTTCAAAATTGAAAATAAGGAACGCCAGGGTTTCTATTCAATATGTCTCCAAACCCATATCCTAACCTGGGAAATATTGGGGCCCAATAACATCACTATCTATTTTCTCAGACTTGACAAAGCTTATTCAGAGCTACAGAAGACATTGTAGGACTATTTTCACAGGCTGTGTGAGTAGCATGCCATATGAATAGCTAACTGAATCTATTTGCTCCATCAGTGGAGCCCTCCCTTAAAACTCCCCCACAATTTTACTTTTTAAATAAATTGTTTCCCATCCCAAATTGCTGAGTAATATTAGCTTGCTAATCATTTTTATTCATCCATTGTGTCCACTTCAGTTTGGTGACAGCAGTCTCCTTGTATTAAAGTCATTTGTGTTGCACTAAAAAATCACAGCACTCCTTTTCCTTTTGAATTACATGCACGGCACAGTGGGGGAGTAAAAGCAAACCAGACAAGAGTGCGGCAATACTATTTCAGAAGCATCTTTAGAATATTCAGATAAATTTGGATGCAATTATACTTAGTTCATATGTCTTTGGAATAAGGTTTGTATGCTTGAAACATTTCAGCTATTAATATTGACTTTGAAACACAAGCAGCTGACTCGAACACCATCAAATTACACACGCATATCGGAAAGTAGGCTCTTGCCAGTTTACATAAGTGGCAAGAAATTCATTGGTGTTTCTGTCAGAGGTCAAGGTCCCATTTCTAATGACTGTCCTGTCTTTCCACCTGCAGATGGTCTACCTGCACTGTCTTTCTCCATCAGCACCTTGACCTTGATTGGCATGTTGGCAGTGATCACTTACACCGTGAGTTGGAAACCTACACAAGCAGTTACTGTTGTTTTTCTGTGTTCAGTGGAGCTATATCTGCACAGTAATTAGAGCAAATCATCCAATCGGATGGTTTCCAAATGTGCCGCCCTGCAGCTTCATAGGACCTGTGATAATTGAGACATCTTCTATAAAAAGCTTAGTGGTATATAAAGAAAGACTAAGTAGAATAATATTGCCTTTATCAGACTTTCTCAACATAATTGTTTACTTCATATGTCATGGTTGGCAATGCATGTTTGGTTTTGTAGAATATTATTATGTAGTGCAGTTTACAGTTTTAGTTTTTTATTGATTAATTTATTATTTTGTTTGAATGGTTTCCTTTCCTATATTCTTCTTTGTGTGTGTGTGTGTGTGTGTGTGTGTGTGTGTGTGTGTGTGTGTGTGTGT
The DNA here is from genome assembly GCF_949987685.1 of Ammodytes marinus. Classification (NCBI taxonomy): domain Eukaryota; kingdom Metazoa; phylum Chordata; class Actinopteri; order Uranoscopiformes; family Ammodytidae; genus Ammodytes; species Ammodytes marinus. Next base: position 17,842,609 of record NC_137215.1, on the reverse strand, counting down.
GTGTGTGTGTGTGTGTGTGTGTGTGTGTGTGTGTGTGTGTGTGTGTGTGTGTGTGTGTGTGTGTGTGTATATATATATGGATCTACGTCAGTGTCTATTAATATTTGCCTATATTTTGATTCCCTCAGCACTCTGCAGTTTTTCATTGTTTTCCTGGATCAGGAAAATTGACTGCGCTGTAACATTTGTTAATGCTGTCCATTTTTCATAGCCGTAATCTTGGTAACTAGACTGTAAATATTCCCTTGAGGGGACGGCTCTCGTGTGAGCCTGGGAGGAACACAGAGTAGTGCCTATTGGGGAGAAATACAAAAAACCTACTCGTGTATCATCTCAGGGAGTGAGAATAAAAGTGACAGCCAACCCCAATCTATCCAGTTTCTGTGACGCTCAAAGAGTCCCATTTGACAAATTACACAACAACTGAATGTGGTGCTCTTAATGAATAATACACCGCCTATTCAATAAGTTGTAGAACCAACCTCCTTTACTGAAATATACTCCCTCTAAGGAGTAGAGGAATTTGATCCACTGTTCTTCACTAAAGAGGGGATAATTACCCTTCACATACTGAAAATGGAAGTGTGCTCAAATTTGCACTGACCCCTTGTTGCTATTGACTCTGAATGCCCTGTGGAAATCAAAGCTCCATTGCGTCTTTGTTTTTGATGATTCTTCTTTTGATGAAGTCAATCAAAGGCATCAGGCCTTTGGGGCGACATCAGCAGCTGCCCCTCCTTCTATTATTCTCACAAACCATAATGCAGACACTCATTTTATCTCACCTTTTTTCCTTAAATTTGCTTTATTTGCTCTTTACTGACTCCTATTTACAATCGGCAAAACTATTCTTGGTGGCAACCTACCCATATTTGTAAAGAGCTGTGCAATTAATCATTCTTTACTATTCAGCCTTATTAGCTTAATGGAATCTAAGTGACGGGTACCATAAGCAATGGAAATATTGCCCATCCCTCCTGTGCTAATTTATCACTACCACAGAATAAGCCATGTGCCCTTAATGCAAGCAACTCTGATGTAAACAGTATATAACACTGCAGCCTAGGGCACTTAAAGTAAATGCAGCAAAGTGAAGCAAGCTACAGCTTGTACTGCTTTTCTAGTCTTATTTTGGCCCTCTGGTACATTAAACGGAGGCACCCTTTATAAGCAAATAGTTTCTGCAGTTTTGACTATGTTTTTCACTTAACTGAACCAATCATTTTGTAATTTTAAAGGCAACATTTTTCTATTGGTAAAACATGTAATCATCAGTAAATTCACAACTAATGATACATTTAGATAATCTGGTACATGTCCAGTCCTACAACTACCTAATATCAATTAGAGATTAACTTTAGATTAGATTATACTTTGTGGTCAAATAGGTTTTATTTATTTACTTCTCCACTGTATACTGTGAGCACACTGGTGTAGTCTTCTTGTTTACTCTAATTTACTCTAATGTCAAGTATTTAAATATCTGCACTATTTTGTTAAAATATGGGATGAGAGAACTACATTGTGTATTTCATCTGCTCATGTTACTTTTAACTTTGAATTTACCCACTAAACAGGTTTTTGTTGTTGCGTCCGTGCTGTTGAATTTTGGTTAGGTTAGGGCTACACTTGTTTATGTTAGGGTTAAGTTGAATTAAGAGATTGCACCTTTAGCAATACTCAGCAAGTTAAGAACTACCTAGCTTTGCGTTGGATTTCAGATGAAAGTCAAATTCAACTGCAGCAGTCACTTTTTAATGGTGAGGATTTTATTCAATAATGTAAATAATAATGATGAATTTCTTTCATATTAACTGGAATGTTTGCACAAGCACATTCCTTCTGGATTATCTCCCACTGTTTGATTGACAGTGATGGCGTGAGACAGTGATGGCTTATATCAAAGCTCATGCATCATTTGAAATCCTATGGCTTCATTTAAAAGCTTGGCTAACATATTGACTTGTGAATCTCATGGCTCCGTCTCCTCTGGACCTACCTTTCTATCACTCCTAAATTGCCAGCCATAGGACGCTGATGCAGAAGAAAAGTTTGGGAAGATTAATGTCTGTTGATCGAATCACAGGCCCTGAGATTGACCTGGAAAGATGGGCTCTCTGAGTGAATCAGAAGGGGTATCACATATATTTACTTTACGATTCTCCAATCCTTTGATGCTTATTTGATATCAGATTTTATATTTAAATTAGGATTTTTATAATTTTTACCTATCCCCACCCATTTACTTTTTTACATAGGGTTGAAGTTTAAAACTCTGTAATTGGATGTTGTATAAAACTTGGCATTTAACAATGCATATAGCCTTGTTTATTGTGTTTTTCTTTAACTTTTACAAGGAACATATTATCAACTGCATTTGAAGAACTACGTAAAAAGACATTAAGATACTGATGCAGGCTTACCCTCATTTCTATATCTGCATCTTTGCTCTAAAGGTATCATTACCATCCATATTGGGGGTGATCTGTACTGTACTGGTCTGCACTGTTCTGTTCTACTGTACCTAAATAATAGGTAATAGGTCTTTAGTCTTTAGCTCTAAAGCTTGAAGGCAACCTGAGAAGCCTTTCAGTTAAAATTGCAGTCCATTCAAAAATAATCTTTTAAATCTGACATTCTTACCCAACCTTAGACAAAACAGGATTCATAAAGCTCTCATTTAGCCCATATCAAAATACTTTTAAGCATGAAAAGTAATATTGTGCCAAAGGGTCAACATAGTTGGGAGTGGAGGGACAGTGAGGTGTAGAACCCAATCCTCTGCAAAATAAATGTTTTTAATATTTGTCTCTCTCTCTCCTCATCCTCGTCCTTGTTATCAGCCACTGCACATCGACTTATAAACGAAAGCATAAATGCTGACTTCATTGGCCTCTATGTTTACTTTCGCATGAGTGCTGCGCATGATCTCTTTGTTATTATTCTTTTGCCCATGCAGGTCAGTTCAGGGCTGTGAACAGTTCACATTGGAATTTTATATTGACCATGTTTAAGAAATAATGTGAACAGACAAACAGAACCATTTTAGCATTAAAGCTCACAGTGTGACAGTAGCTTAAATCTCCGATGTAAAAAAAAATGGTCTACCAAAACAACATCTAAGAGAACATGGTATAACCTAAACCTTCCAGCAAAAGGCTTTGCTATACTCTTCAGTCTATGTCAAGCAAGTATCTGCTGGTCTGCCTTGTTTCAGTAGGAATGACATGTTACTAAGCATAGTATCAGGAGAAAACCCAGTATCCATTTAACATGTCAGATTATCTGAAGGGTTCACAACAAACTCTCTATTTGCTTATTTATATGTTTCTCAAGGTTTGGGTGTTTTTAGAAATTAGAATCAGAATAACTTTTATTACATCTTATTGTACAGTAAACAAGAGTAAAATTCTTAGGCTTGGTTCCTCAACATTCACACAGCAGCAACAGTAAGATAAAGATAAGACACCATAAGAAGAACTAAGTAAAAATATAAAATAAGTAGCAGCATCAATAATAATAATAAGTAATGAGGTGTAATAAAGTGCGAAGTGTAGGGTGTTCAAGTGGTAGTGGTAGCAGCCACAGGTAGTGTTATTGTGCAATAAATAAATGCTGTGCAAATACAATAGACAAGTATGTGGTTAAGTACCAGTCTGTTGTTGTGGTGTGCATGTGGATGGTTTGGGGGTAGTGTGTTTCTCCAGGAGCTTGACTGCTTGGGGGAAAAACTGTTTGTCATCCTCTGGGTTTTGGCCCTTAGGCTTCGGTACCGCCTCCCTGACGGCAGTAGCTCAAACAGTTTCTGGCTCATAAGATCATAGCTTCAGCTGTCCTTCACGGAAAACTGGAAGAAACTCCTTGGATATCACTCCAAGCAATACATTATTTTAGCAATTTTGTTGAATATTGCACTAACTTTATAGCCTGGAAATCCAGACCCACATCTAGAACGATATAGGGTCTGGTCATGATCAATATGCCTTCCCAGCTCAAGGCGTGGCACCTACGCGTGCATTTCAAATACCACTGCACGCAAGTGGATAGCACTTCGGAGCAATGAACAAGGTGACGGATTTAGCCCCGTTCATTTAGCGAACAGTGGGATTAACTCGTCAAATTAAACTTTTGCCCTGTTCGGTCGGCAAAACAGAAAATTCTTCTTTCTTGTCAATGAAATATTTGAGTGCCGTCTTCCAAATCGTTAAGTATCGAGGCCAAAGCCGTTTCGAACTCAAACAACGTATCCACATCCATCTTTGTTGTTTGCTATCACGGCTTCAACAGCGCGTGCCCAGCAGTGTCATCATACGGTTACGTACATAGGGCTCTGGCCTGGCCATATCAGATAGAACGATTGGATTGGCAGGTCAGAATTTTCCGACATAGTTAATGCGCTCCAATGGATCGTGTCCAGACCAACAGGCTGAGCAAATATAAATTTGCCAGCGGCAGGTCTGGATTTCCAGGCTATTAACTTTGGGCTCTGAAGATTATTTTTAAGCCCGACTGTCGATACTGCTCTTTGCTTCACTGGATCTAAACTATTGGTTTACATATGGATTTAGGTGATATGGGCTGCTTCTCTGTGTCCCATTTGGTGAATTGACCAAACTAAATATTTAAATATATTTAAATAATACTTCAATATTTAAATACAAGGGTGTCACCCTGGAGTGCCGTCTTGATCATTCCACTTTGTCAGTCATGACCTCTATTATAATGACTGTTAGTTAGGTCCTTCAGCATAAAGAAAGCAATCCTTCTACTCCTGAATGTAAAGTGAAATAAAATACTTGATCAACCCAGTCACCTTTTCATTTTAAATGGTCCTAATTACTTCAATGGGTCTCTTGATTGTAAGTCATGTGGACATGTTGTAGATTTACATAGGCCTAGTATATGAATTGTCTCATGAAACTGAATACAGAAGATTGAGAAAAAGTAATAAAAAAAAAAATCTGATTATTATAAGCAAGTTATCGCTAAATCATCAAAATGTCCAATACAAAACTCATGTTGCATATGAAAGACCCTTCACATGAAAGACACATGAAGATAATCAGCTTTATTAGCCAAGTATGTGTAAATATACAACAAGTTTGACTTGGTTTTGAGTAGCTCTCAATGTACTATGTACTTCAATTTATAGGTAGATAGAAATAGGAATCAGGAAAAAATAAACAAACCAAAACAAAAAAACTAACTGAGGTCACTTTATATATATTTTTGTTGCTTGACCTAAAAGTGATATATTTTGAAAATCAAAGATGATTGCTGTGGTGGAGTTCCTTGTTTAAGTTTGGGGCTCTGAGATCAGTGTCATAGGTACTAAAAGCTTTTAACAAGCAAGTAGTCATACACCTGGCACCTCAACAGTCTCTAAACGATCCAAAACACACTCCAGTTTTGGCTCCTGCTCCTACCTTGTCTTAAACATGGCAACATACTCTCAATATTTGGAATAAAGTTACAATCTCTTTGAGTCAAGAAGAAATAAAGAAGAAGTATGTCTTGTGCACATTAACATCACATTTATAAAAATGTGACTTCACCTTAAAATAAGTCACCACCAGACACAGCTTAGAAGGGGCATCTGGTGTTTGGTGAACCTTTCCTTCACATGTGTAAATGTTCCAACATGCTAATGTGCTGAAAGCTGCTGCGCTTAGGCTATTATCTATTATATTTTAACTTCCTTAACGTAAAACACATACTTACAAAATGACTTGTAAAATACCAGAACACCTTAACATTTTCAGGGTTAACAATTATCAAGCATCTCAATTGTATTTAGTCTTATACAGAATTGGAGAGAGTATGATTTTATGACCCCTAATCCCCCTTAACTCAGACACACATGGATACACTCACAAGGCTGCTCTGTGTCAGGTTTGTGGAGCGTGTCTTGTTTTAATGCTCCAGCCGAATCTTCCTTATTAATCAAATGGAATAAGTGAAGCCAGCGCAATTGGCGGTGCTGCCCAACTTGCAGGATTTATAGGGATGTGTTGAGTTTTAAATCTTTGAAATGCATGAACTTGGTCATGTCAAATTGAAGTGGAATCATCTAATAGCCAACTTCTACACTGAATGGTTCCAATGAGCTACCATATACTGGATTGACATCTTTATCGCAAGGTGTTGAGAATATAGAGAGAGGGGATGTATTCTAACTCCTCCCCTCTGGCTCCACCATCAGCATTAGAGAAGAGTAACAAAGACCAGGCTTGTGTAGGAGACGAGACTCGTGGCCACCGACATCTCCTTCTTCCTACCCAGCCATCATGTGACTCTCTGAATGATTTCAGCCAGTAACTGCCCCTTTGAACAACACACACACACTTGGATCCACCCTGATCCATGCTACTTCTGGTTATTTTTGACAGTTGTTTTTTTAATAATAACTTACTGAGCAAACATGATTATGTGTAAGCTAAAAAATGTGCACTCTACCTTCTTTTTTTTTCTCTTCCCTTTTTTATATTTCCCCCATGCAGTTGCACATTTGAGGAGAAGGGAGATGTTTCTCTTGGGATCTGGGACAGGTTTTCCTTTTATGTGTGTGTTTGATATTCGGCACATGCTCCGGCCTTAACAGCTCAATGATTCATTGCAGGAGGTGACATTCGCCCCGTAGCAGAGATCCACAGCAGAGACTAATAATAGTCCAGCCTGACTTAGTATCCCATGTGACTCTCCTAATGCTACCTTACACTCAAAAACTAGTAAAAGTTGTTTTTGGAACAGTATAGGCTCTTTTGTCAGATGTTTCTCCCACTTTAACAATAGAAGAAAGAGGGCAGCATCTTTTGACGAGGCTGAAGGTATCTCTTTGCACAGAAGGCCCCTTTGTTTTATTATGAACCCATAAAATGGCTCTCCTCCAAGTTGGTTAAAGCGAGACAGCCCAGGGAGAGCAAGAAAGCATTGGCCTGTTGCTGTGCTGTTACTATTTATTTTCTATTGATTTGTCTGTTTCCTGGTGTTAAAGATGTCCCCTATTTTTAATTGAAGTTCAAACATCCCTTCAGGATATTGAAGCCCAACAATAGCTGAAAATGTCTTGACCTTAGTGCACATGTCCTCTCTCTGTCTCTTTGCTGACACTGAATCTATCTATGACTGTGTATGTGTATTTCTTTATGTCAAGTAGTCATTGTTTATAATTTATACATTGCGTATACCTTATTTATTTCCATGTCAGTCAACATTGATGGCACCATGATGCCCCCTCCTCTAAAGATATTTCTCCCTTAAGTCCCACTCTTGGAAATGTAATCAAATCCTGCACAGAGGATAGTGCTGTCACATGGGGGCACTGTTAAGCTGTAAATTGTATCAGAGTGATGTAAGGCAGTGATATCCACACAAAATGGTTGCAGAAAAATTCACCAATAAACCTCAGCACAATTATAGATTCCACCATTTTAAACTTTTTCCTCTACCAAAAATTACACAGCCTTGGAGGCCAGAAGCTATATGGGGGGTGTGTGTGTGTGTGTGTGTGTGTGTGTGTGTTTAATTACCCTCATTTGACTTTTGTTGTGTTCCACACAGGAGTTTTTCAACAGGCAGGCGTGGGTATGTGTGGGTGGATGCACGTGCCATATGTGCCATCCAAATACGACAATACTGTGTGATTATAATGGAAGGTTTGCGCTATCTTTCAGGCATATGGTATGTCCGTACTGCCGCTGAATCTGATAAAAGGCACACGGAGTGTGAAGTATGAACGCCTGGAGAACACAGAGGACATTGATGATGTTGAGCATCAGATAGAAAAGCTGAAATCCAAGGTTGGTCTAACCCAATGACACAAAGCACTGGTGCAATACACGACACACACACAATATCATATTATCAACAAGTCGTGAAATAACATCATGGAACGAAGATAGAAAAGGAAAAGATATACATCATTACATGAACAACAATTACATTCATAAAAAAAAATATTACTTTGTTTTTTACACTTCAATATAATGTTGTGTATAATCACACATTCATTGAAAGCTACACATGTATTGCCTCCAGCTGATCAGTCCCTCCCCCTTTATCTTTCTGCCATGCTCCTCTGTTTTAGCATGACATTATGGATGGTTAGCGTTGTCCTCATTAACCAGCATCTCAAATGCAAGCAGCAAAGACTAGGAAAAACAAGTCATTAAAAAAACAAAACAAATTATTTGTAGCTATCAGTTGCCAACATTAAGTTGAACAAGGAGTGGATTTCTCATCCCCTCCCCCCCCCCCCAACAAAAACAGAATCCCTGACTCCACCTTTAAATTACCCCAATAAAGTTTATATTTATTTGGATGTTTGTTGGTCTGCTTTCCAGTGTCAAGATGGACGACCCCTTTCCTCAAGGGACAGAAACAACCTGCATGAGCTGGAGGGCAAACTGCAGGTCCTCCGGCGCAGGGGGAGACACCTCGAAGTTGCAGAGAGGAACTGCTGCACTAAAGTGGGCAGTGCTCTCAGACCTGTCAAGGTGAGTCTCCTATTATGGAATTGGCTCCCATTCACAGGAGTAGAGTATACTGTATGTCTTGTATGGACTCAATTGTATGCAAAGGTAAACCCCATTTATATTAAAGTCTGTATATTGGATGTGATCTTAAACAATACCATTATTTAATATTTGTTGTGGCCTTTTATATGGGTTAGGTCTCCTGCAGCTGTTTTTGTGGTTCTTCACGTAATAGCGGTGTATTCTTATTTTTTATTTTTTTTGCCAGCTTCAACATCTTCCTCCTTTACTATTTCTTTGTGCTCAAGTTCTAATCTGGACTGCTCTAGATTCACTTTTAGTTCTACTTTACACAACTGCATATTTACCCAATTCCCATGGGTAGTCTCTTCACCTAATTTACTCTGAAGTATCTCAGGGAGTCTCACATTGCTCAGGCAGGTACTCATGGATCCCCAGGGGAAAAACCAAAGCAACCACACACTTCTCTTTTGATTTGACTTTTTTTGGGCTTGGCAACCAATACCTGGACCTCACATGTGCAATTTTAATATAGTTGTTCCCATATTCAAATGTTTCCTAACAGGGTGGGGAAAGGAAGGAGGTTATAACACCATTTTATTTCAGACCTAAAAATCGTAATTACCTTTGGACACGTTTGTACCGGCACTTCTACTGGCTCTGCCCAGGCAAAAATCTGGAGATGATGCACTGATGAGGATTTGAGATATTTTTTTAAAGTGCTATGCAATTCAGCACGCCTTATCCCTAGTGGGTACCTTCACTAAATCAACTAGCAAAAATTAACCATTCCAAATTAAATTGTGGAACTGATCGATTGTTCAGTTGTATACTGACATTTTCCACAGTTTCCTACAGTTTTTTGTCCAGCTTAACCATCAGATTGTAGAAAAAGTGCCTTCCTAGGGACTCATTGAATACAATATATTCAAACCTTAAGGCTAATAATAAAAAAAACTTTATTTGAAATTATATGGCTTAAGATAAAGGAATAATGACTATACATATCCCGGTTAAATTTGATCGGGGGTTTGGGTCAGGAAGTAATATTTTTTTAAAACAATTGAAAATCTTTTACTGATTTTATTGTACTATGCATTTGTAAACAGGCTGTCTCTAAAAAGATTATTCTACTTTAAATAGTCAGATGTTCAGCCTTGGCAACATATTGTGGGGGTCACATGTCGCATAATATTCTATTCCCCGTTTGCACCTTACAGATCACAAAGTTATTTTTCGCCTCATACAATTCCTGCTTCAGCTCGGGAAGAGTAATGGGACTGACCAAAATGCTACTGTAATGATTCACTGCAATAATTTCCACACCTTGCACATGCACTCCACTCATGCACACCCAGATGCACAGTGCTTATAACAGCATCCATGCTTGCCCATTCTTGCACAGCAAAGCAATGTTGATGCAAAGATTAATATTGTTTTCACTTCACATTTTCTGTATTAAGGACAGTATGAGTTCCAACATTTTCCTAGTTTCCATTTTACTTTCACTGTTCCTCATTCCTCTGTATTTTACGGCACTTCAGGCATGCACACGAACATTATTTAACCGGTGTCTGAATTGTTTTTGTCTTAAACCAAGGGGTTGAGTCCCCTGACTCAAATTTAAACAGTAATGAGTTGGGGAATGAATTTACTGAATACTCAGGCACTGTTAAAGAATGATACGCCAAACGATTGTGATTTCTTCAGAGCAGCGCCACTGTTTCTCAAGATTTATTTAAAATCAAGCCTGGGCGAAAATTACTTGTTGAGCATGTGGAAGATCTACAGTGTTTGGACCTCACAAAATACAGTATAATACGGTTTTGATGGGATCATAAAACAAAGGTAAAAAGTAGTTTTTCAAGCACGGTTGTTCTGACAAATAATAATTATAAAATGCAAGGCTATATTATTTGTTTATGAACAATGTCAACTTTTCATTTTAAGACTAAATCCCATATTTTGATGATTTGAAAGCTTTTTTTCATGGATCCAAGCCCTTAGCACTTTACTTTTTTAATAGCCAAACTTTTTTTTTACTCTTGTTTGGTTGAATTAAAATGAAGGGCAGCATAATCAGTGCATTTAAATGACTGTATTTTTCCTCTGTCTGGCCTCCAAACTATATTGTTGTTCATATCAAGGCAACATAAAAAATAAGGAAGAAAAAGTGTTTTGATTATCAGTTTCCTGATTGTAATTGATGCTTTGCTACAGTCATTGAAAAGTTATAGTAAGGGATGTTTTGTCAAACCTAATTTGGTTGAATGTTTTTTATGTAAATTACTTATTTAATTAACTTTGTTCATTATTGTTTTGTACCTTTTTTAATTGATATGGATATGTCAGAGGTCCTGGCAAGCAGGAGTGATAGATTGTAAACACTTCTAAGTAAAAACAAATGTACAATCAGTTTCATCAGCTCTTTCATCCCTATTCACGACTAGTTGTTATGGTTAGGTGCCAACTGCCAATATTGTGTGTGTTATAGAAAATATACATCATAACACTGAAATATCAAATATATTATTGAACTATATATGTCTATGGTTGTTACAAGATCGTTTAGCTATTTAGGCCCCCATGAAGACAAGCAGTTGATAAGGTGTATTGCCTTTTTGGCTGCTGCCCACCTTTGCCTCCCTGGTTGCAAGCTCCCTTCTCTGTCTGGGCTGTGCCATTGGTTCCCCCCGTCACCTTAAGCAACACTGCCAAACGCTGGCTGGTCAAGCCATATGGTCTCTCTTGACTCTCTTTGCTTACCTAGTCGATTGCCTTTGAAAACATACATTTTCCTACATTGGGATTCTGTCATTGGGGCTCACAGTGCAGATCACTGATTTGTTTCTGTGTATTGACCACTGTTTGTTGTTGTTGTAATTTGTTGTATTTCTTATTTTTTTTCCAGATAATGTTGGGCATATTCTTTATCCTGGTGGCACTGCTGTTCACTATTGCCCTTTTCATTTCAAAGTAAGTCACATTATTCCCTGTTTAGACCAAAACCCTTATCGCAGTACTACTTACAAATATGTCATATAAGGCAGGCAATGTGACAGTGCATTTGTTTCCTTTAACTATATTTATTAATGCCTAAAGATAGATACATATAGTTCAGCTTTTTCTCTGTGTGTTTCAGTTTGGATAAAGCTCTCCACTCCGCTGGCATCAGCTACGGGTTCATAGTCTTTGGCACCAACCTCACCAATCCTCTGAATGAACTTCTATTAGCCTTACAACCCGTGAGTATCCTCTCATCTCTCATGCTGAAAACATGATTATACTCAATTAGGGGTATGCTTAAAGCCATATTTTCTTGCTTCCATCATAATTAATCCCAAATGAAGCATAATTTAAGGGTTATTCTAGGTTTTCCTTAAATTCACTTATAATACTGGTAGAAACTTGAACGTGTACTGTATGCTATAGTGCTATACACACAGAAGGTACTCGTATATAATAATAACACATTTTAAAAACTACAAAAGCATATCATGCATGTCATATTTAATTGAATGTCAACGATCAGTTTCCATATTTTGGAGAAGTCTTGATACACACTTCTTATATTTTTCCAAGGACTGTAAGAAAGCACAATTGCATAAATGTTACCTATTTTAATAATACTCACACATGCATTTGACTTCTTTATATTTAAACTTTTCAAGGGATCAGGGCCGGGAGAAGTTGCAGTATGTAAAGCACAAATATGTAGTCTTTAGCTGGCACAACAGTCTTTTTTTATTTATGCAACCACTCACTGACATGGTCATGCATTATGATCCAAAAATGATTTAGTAAATTGTACCTGGTCACTTCTGAACTGATTGCAAACTACAAAGTTAGGAAAACACTGCAGTGCAATAGTCACAACAGCCCTGCTGCCTTTTCTAAATTATAATGATTATATTTTGCTGTGCTCAATGCCACCAAGCTCTCTAGCACACTTAAGAAAATTGTGGTTTTTAGACTTGCAGTAATTGCAGAATTTATGTATGATAGATCTTTTTATTGAACCACTAACCACCGTACTTACATTTTGCATGCAATCAAATTTTCATTATACATTTTCCTTTTTCTGTCAACCACAAGAAATACAAGAAATAAAAAGGTATAAAAGTTCAGTATATAAAAGATGAAAGTAATTAAGGCTTAAAATAAAAGGTATTGTGTTTGTAACTTACGTTATCAAATTTGTAAATCACAGATAATTATATAATATTGTGTAATTTTAATATTTAACTTGCAACACAGAGTAGCCTTAAAATGTAACTTATGTATGCTGGATAATGATTCAAATGTATTTATTAGATTTTTCTGGTCGGTTATCTTTTTGTTACTGCCATTTAATTAATCAAATCCTAGTAACTCTATTTTTTTTAAATGGGAAACCCATGATCAAAATCTTTGTGTCATTTACTATCTTTAAAAAAAATATGATATTTTAAAAAGTTATTAGCCAGAAGGTTGCCAGAAAATGAGCTACTGTCATCTTTAACCAGTTTTATTAGTTTATTACTTTGTGCAAAAATATACCTGTGGATTCTGAAAAACCTTCATGGAATCCCAATTAGCTGTGCGTCAAAGCTTGTTTTATTGTTTTTTTAAATGTGGACTATTGAAACTGACATTATATTCAATACCGTTGCTTCTTTTATTCCAAGTCATTCCTACAGGCCTGGTCAATGAATAGATTATCCTCTGTCGAACTTAGTATTCTACAGCAATATTTGGAAAGAAAATGACTGACAGCTCGGACCATCACAGAATTGCGTCATAGATGGTGGCATTGATTAAATGTCTCAGGCCAGTGTTTAGAAGTATGACCTTGGTATTTAAGGAATTAAATAAGTGCACCAACAATGGGATACTGTAGAGGGATCAGCTTTGAGGTTAAATCACAACATATCAGGTTATGGAACGTAATCGATATAAATGTATGTCTCATGGAATGTGCTTTACTTTCAAAACTACATTTAAAATAAAAATGTTTTATTGGTTAATAGAAAAAGGTTAGGAATACAGCTTTTAGTGTTCAACAGTCTTGACACTGTCTGACTGCACTGCGCAGTGACTAGCTCAGATGGGCTATAGATTAATTGGGCTAGACCAAGTGGTATTGATGATAGTTGATCATTACCAGCTCCATGCATCCATGACAGGCAGCCAGCCCTAATGTTTGTCTCCGTGAGCAATAATGACTTAATGTGCAAAGAGTGCATGAGTAGATGTAACTGACCTTCTTCTTGGCATCACAGGTTTTTCCGTTGGATTATATCCTGATCACAGTCATCACCATGTACTTTGTCATTACATCCATGGCCGGCATTCGCCACATGGGCATCTGGTTCTTCTGGATAAGGGTAAGCAAACCCCTTTCTTCTACGTTAAACTAAAAAAAACATACTCTATTTATTGAACATTACTGTTTTTTTTCCTTTTTCAGCTGTACAAAATAAGACCAAAGAAAACTCGGCCTCAGGCCCTTCTCTTCCTCTGTATGATTCTTCTCCTGATTGTCCTTCACACCAGCTACATGATCTACAGCCTAGCCCCACAGTACGTCATGTATGGCAGCCAGAAATATCTTGTACAGGTGAGGAAAAAAAATGTATGTACTTTTAGGTCTTTTGTCTGGCTGACGAGAGCTAGCTCTGAGGATGAGGCTGTAACAACAGCGGGGTTGGTCAGTATGTGGGTCCAGCAGCCGGGTGTAGGCAGTATCTTAGTTCTCTACGGGCTAGTTGCAGGGCTTTTAGACTCTTGTGCCTCTTGGATGATGTCTTTCTGTATTAGACTTTGTGGCTGTTACTGTGTGGATCTGTTGTTTTGACAGTTTCTTCCCCTCTGCATGATCTGATGCAGCCCGGCTCTCTTTTCTGTGTGTGTGGGTGTGTGCATATAGTTTTGATGCACCCCTTGTGTCTATGATTCGTCTCAAATAATCTTTTAAACAACTTACGGTTAATTAAAATGAACCGTCGCGCTTTTTTTTGCTTACACATCTTCTTTTTAAATGAGATGAAACAACTTTTTTAAAAGCAGCTTTATATGTCTCACAGGGTAATAAACATGGCTGATTCCTCTCTGCCGCTGTCTTTTCACTAATGGTGTTTGAATACATAGTTTCTCAGCGCTTATACCAGCCTAGAATACAAAGTGCAGCATTTATGTTGTAGATACTGGATAGTAATAAGTGTGCACACTAAATGCCTTTTTAGTGAATTTTGTAGTTCTTCTAAATGTTGAGCTCTCTCAAGCCACAATATTAAAAAAAAAATGGTGATGACCAGTTTAGTATCAATGTGTGGTGTTTCTTGCTAAACAGATACATTCATTCCTCTTGTGTGTTTTTTATTAGATGCCCTCAGCAGGTCCGGCACCTGGAAACACGAGTGTTGCCACGACGAGGATCTGTGGTGCAGACGCGCCTGAGGGTAAGTCTGTCATCTCTGCTAGCATAGTAAAGGTCCAATAGTGAGATGTGGCAAGAACTCAGACATCATCAAAGATTTATTCCTCGCATGTTGAGTCCTCAACTACAAAATAAGAAAGACAGTGTACAACGTGGCCAGCACTTCTTCAGTAATCTTTTATCACCATTCATTATTTATTAGTTGGTATAATATCAAGGACAACACATCTAGTTATGACTGTCTCCATGCCAACACCTATTACAGTAAATCAGCCATGAAAACATAAATATGTGACATGTACATTATACCAGGGAGCTTTATCACAATGATTTATTAATTTGCCCGAATGCTAAAGGAAGAGTCTCGAAGACCCCCCAGCCCTTGAGATTTAGACTCTGTACTGTCATCTGCAACACCATGTCTATATTTAACCCTTTTAGGGTGTATTCACACATGCCGTGTTTAGTTCGGTTGAAACGAACTCAGATGCACTTCTGCCTTCGGTGCGCATCTTTCAGGCAGGTGTGAATACAGCAATCGCACTCGGGGGCGGACCAAACAAACGCTCCGAGACCCAGCTGAAGAGGTAGTCTCGGTCCGTTTTCAAACGCACTCTGCTGCAGTTCGTTTGTGGTGTGAATTTGTCCGAACTCGATCCGACCCAAATGCAGGACGCACTGTGCCTTTTCTTTCTTTTCTTTTTTAATAAATTGCAGTCAGCTTCACATTATGGGAAAGTGTTGTTGTCGCCATTGTTAGGACGAAAAGTTGTGGTTTGACCGGGAGCCCAGAACAATATATTACATTTGATCGAGAGGACGCGTAAAAATGCTGAATGTGTTCAGCGATCAGATGCAGGAGAGGGGAGCGTCTCCCGCACAGTGCCAACAGGTTCACGCTGCGCAAGAAGTGTGTGTTTTTATTTTGCTCCCCATGTACGGGACCGTCAATACTATCCCCGTGTCAGTTTGGAGCTGAACTGCGCCGACCCAGCTGATACACAGCTTAATCAGCTGAGTGTCAGCTTGAGCCTATTCTTCTCGCGAGCCGCGCGTCCAGCACCAAAAATACAGTAAAAATGATGTTTCATATCGTAGGCTACAAGCCACATAACGTGGCATTGACATAGGGCTACATATTATAACCATATGAAACAACAATAATTTGATGTTTTTCCTCTTTATTTATAGGTTAGATGTAGGCCTTTTTATTATTTTTAACCCCATATTATATCAATGGTATATTTCGCAGTTTTAACTTCGTGCTTCCTGCTTCTCTCCACCCCAGAATGTCTGTCCAATGAATGAATGACCTCAGCTCACGTGTGGTTTTGCTTCGTAATGCTGGTTCACTTGCAAAAGGGGCAATGTGAAAGTGGACCACACCAAACAAAAAAAATCAAAACTCAATTTGGTCTGGACCAAAGCAAGTGAACTAGCGGACTTTCCCAGTGTGAATACACCCTTAGAGTATTTGGACCCTATTTGTATTTGTTTTTGTTAGCGTAGGTGTTATAAGCGGGGGAATTATAATTCTTCAAGGTACTGGACCATAAATGCTTTCTCTGAAGATGCAGAAGTGTATTGCAATTAGAGTTGCAAGTGAGTATTGATGGGTTTTAAATACCAAGTATGTAATAAGAAAAGCAGTAGAGTGTATTTGAAAAAAAAGGTAAGTGGGAGTTGTTAATTGTTATAGTCAATTAAGTTTTAGCATAATTGATATTTTCTAAATATATTTTCTCAAAAATTAATCTTTTGACTGTGCTGGTTTTAATGAATGCATAATAAGTAAATTATTCATAAGCTTCCCAAATGAATTAAGAGAAAGTTTTGCAAACAAGGCTGACCCTTGAAGCCTTAAAAAAAGACACTGTAAATGATAATAAATATCCTAAAAAGCATCACATTCCGAAAATTTCTCAGTGCAGCATGCAGTGCTGAAAGCACCTGTAGGCGAAATCCTCAAAAAACTGTTGCTGTTATACACACACACACACACACACACACACACACACACACACACACACACACACACACACACACACACACAAATGCCAACTGGAGATTTAATTTATGTCTTCACCTGTTATAATATTTATTCCGTCTTCGGGTTCCATGTTAAGACAATGTTAGCATGTGCCAGCTCCAATGAAGGAGTTCCAACAGTAGTGGACCTGCTTTAAAATGCTGCTTTATTATTCATAGCATTGTTTAGCTTCTGTAGTTGTTCTGTTTATTATCCATTCTTTATATACAGTAACACATTATCAAAATAAAGATTGTTGTTTGATTTTCTATTGAACTTAACTGGAATTTTCAGAAACTTGTGCCAGTCTCTCTTCTTATGAGATGACACCTGTGGTTTTGTACACACTTTGACATGGCTGACATATAGTGTGGTATTAATAGCAAACTAGGCTGGGCTTTCAGTAGTGGGTGTTGTTCATGCTTGGTGACTTTTTCAGGATTATACAACACCTAGCTGCTAATGGACTAATGTCTTTGACATTTGAAAGATGTATACCTCCCTTGGCCCCATTCTCATGAACCGGTGTCACCTTGCGTAAATGGCAATAAGTGGTCAACGGTTGCTATTTCCATGGCTAGAAAAAATACACTACCTCCTAAGAATGTATAATCCACCATAAATCTTGCAGCCAAAGATATACAGTATATCCTTATATTAAAACCGTTGTCACAATGTTGACCATACACTATACACTGTGAGGACCAATGTTATATACATGTCTATATTGTATAGATAACATTATACTAATCTGTGTAATTACAGTTTCCATTCACATTCTAAACACAATACAAATAATTACCATTAACCAGACTGTTTTGTTTGATTTTGGTTTCCTCATCTAAGTAGAATGTGATTAAAAGCTAATACATTTCCATTCAATCAATTAATCCAGCAATGTAGAAACGTGATAACAATGCCAAATACTGCCAACATACAGCATTTACATGAACTGACAATCCCCCATAATACTCCTGTTTACATGACTATTTGGATAGAATTGAGGAAATAATTGGTTTTTCTTTGTTAAGTTATTAGTTTTTCTCAAACAAATCATTTTCTTTCTCTACAACTATCACAATTAACCCAAGCAGATTCAGTCACAATTATGCACTAAAGCACGTCATGTTGTCTATTGTCGCTACTAGAAGAGAAGTTGAGGGTAGCTGGTTTGCTGGATTAAGTAAGCAAAATCATATGTGTTCCTGGCACTACAGGAGCCTCAGTTGGTAAGAACAGAAATCCATGTGTGCATTGTGTGGACACGAGTTTAGTAAAGGATTGTGGGCAGATTTGGTATCTTTCAGCGCTGTTATACTAAAGGTGGTAAAAGAATCACAGGAACAATGGCCAGCAGTATTTCTGCTCTCTCTTTCAACCAGTTTAGGGAAACCAATCCTATTTTGGCCATCTTGGAAATGGCTCCTGCTTTCATAACAGCCGTTGTACCACCTACCATGAGGAGGAGGAAGTGTCAAGCAGAGACAACACATGTGACTGAGAGGGAGTACAATCAAAAGCTCAGCGACCGATATACTGTAGAAAGTAACAGGGGAAATATTTCTGTTGGTGAAGAGTGCAACTATTTATTTGATCATTTACATGAATCAGTTTTTATGAACGGAGAGAGAACCTTGTCAACCACCCTTGGTACAAGGTGTTATATTTTATTATTACAACGTCAGTGGCACAAAGCCATTTATTCCTTTTCACTGCTAGTCAGTCAACCAAGTCAACTGAGGCTCATGTACTGTAAATGTGCTTCACTAATGTGTGCCCTTTTGTTTGCTGGTGTGTCAATCTAAGTAACCCCAATCTGCAAATTCAATAAGATTTGAGCCAATATTGAGGAAACAAAAATAAGAATATTCTGCTTTTTAAAAGGGGAAAACTGTTTTAAATGGCATTTACATGGTCCTGTGATGTTGGTTCATTTCACTAATAATTTAATAAAATACAAAAATACATAGGAAAATGTATCATATGTTACCATGTTACCTTTACCTACTATACCAGTATTAACTTACCCTTATTTTGTAGACTTTTGTTATATAATGTTGGCAAGGCTAACTTTTCTATACAATCCAGAGCCACAGCATTAAATCAGGCAGCGTATTATATCTACCGGTATATATTTTGTCAACATAGAAATAGTATTCTTCATGCCATGTCTCCTGGGATACAAAACAATGTTACCAAAGCATGACCAAGAGATAGACTAACATGAATATAAAATGATATTCCCATATTCTCTACATTTCAGTCTCCTTGCTGTTGATGTCAAAAATAAGAATGGGAATATACACTATGATAGAAGATTGCATCAAGTTCGTAACAGGCTAAAGGAGATAAACCCAGAGTGTGACACTGGATCAAAACACAGCTGAAGTCATTTGTTGCTCACAGTGGTGTTATGACACTATAGGATCTTGGTGAGCATGTGCTCGTTGTCAAGCTCTTCATTATCTACTCTAAGGTCATTAGCGCACCATCACTCATTGACTCAGCATAATGGAAATTAATCCTCAGAAATGAGTTGCCATGGCCTCAGGCAACCTTGATGTCTTCTCCATTTTGCGATTTTACACAGTGTTTAAAGGTTTTTAAAGGAAAATAATAATCTTATTATTTATTGGTAGTGATGTTCTCTCGACCTCCCAACCGTAGCAATGCTGCTTCCCTTCTGTTTTAAGCAGCTGTTTATTTTAGCCGGTGAAAAATGTAATCTCCATCCATCTCACTTAGCATAGCAGCACTAAATCTCTCCATGTTTTGCTTTAGTATATTCATTTACTTTAGTAAAGTTATTTGAATAAATAACTGTATTATATATATAATTCTTTATTTCAGACCCAGGGGGATCCATATCAACACAAACAACATAAACAAATACACAAACACAGAGTAAAAAATACACAGCCTTTCACAATATTCAGTGCCAAGCATACAGACATGATCGCCAATGGTTCCACAGTCTGGAAGAAAATCTGACCGAACTGCATAGAGGGTTGGCCAAAACTGCAATTAAGTTATTTTCAGACTCCGATGCCCTACACATAAATCCATGCATCAGGCCACGTAACACAGCAGAGCAGGTAGGGACCCCAACACTTACAAACATTTGGCTTGCACTGGAGCTTCTTGGAGCTCTCAGCAGTAGCCTCATGCTATCATTATAGGCCACTGTAAGCTTTCTAATGCTGCCTTGTTTATAACGACACCACAGGTGGGCAGTATACAGCGGCGTACAATACGCTCTAAAGAGTGAGATTTTGACAGGTACAGAGCACATACTAAACTTACGGCAGAGCATGTTCGCTTGTGCATACAGCTTCCGACGCTGCCTATAGATATCATTGTCATCAGACAGGTCATTAGACATAATATGGCCCAAGTATGTAATTTCACTGCACACACTGAGTGCAGTGCCAGACAGATAGAAGTCAGGGAAGGTTGACTGTCTGTCTCCTCTGCTTCTGACAATCATGATCTTACTCTTTTTTGCGTTGTATTTTATGTCAAAATCATCACCATACTGTGTGCATACTCTCAGAAGCTGTTGTAGACCAGCACTATATGGGCTAAAGATGACCAGATCATCTGCGTACATAAGGTGGTTAATGAGTGAGTCCCCAATCCTACAGCCTGTACCAGATGCATTTAAAATCAAAGACAAGTCATTCATATACATATTAAAAAGAAAAGGAGACAAAATTCCGCCCTGGCGAACACCATTGGTAACATGGAAGGGATCAGATGTTACACTCCCCCATCTCACCCTCATTGCCTGATGCGAGTACCAATAGACCAAGATTCTAATTAAAAAACCAGGGACCCCACTTTTAGACAATTTTAAAAACAATTTCCCATGATTAACACGATCAAAAGCTTTAGAAGCATCAATAAAACACATGAACATTGTGGAATTTTGCCTATTATATTTATCTAAAATTTCCTTTAGTGCAAAAATACATAAATCAGTACCATGCTTTCTTTTAAAACCAAATTGGTGGTCAGTAGACAGGACATACCTCTCAAGTCTACTCAGTATTAATCAACTACGTGACATTTTTTGAAGCCTGGCTGAAAACGCTCTTTCAAATTATTCTTACAACCATGACGCTCATGCTGCTGCTTATGTTGGGCGAGTTGCTCTGATCATAAACTCTGACTGGAATCTAAATGAATCTACACCTCTCCCCTTGTCAGTTAAGATGTTTTTTATGTAGTTGTAATGCCCTCTCGGATGAAATGATAGATCTACATTTTATGTGCATTTTTCTGACTGACAATACAGTAGTATTAACTGTTGAGGATATTCTGAATGAACCCATTAGACCCTTTATGTAGGCCTTCATCTCACTTATTGATGCATTTGATTTGAAGCCGATGTGGCCGCGTCAGTCTTAGATTTATCTGTATTCACGTCCGTTTCTAATCATCTCTCCCTCACCCAAGAAATTAGCTGTATCCTCTGTTGTTTATTGCTGTCATGTTAACGCCTCCACCGTCACCTCTGCTTGGTCTCGTAATCATTTTAACATTCTTTCTACGACCCTTTGTCCTTCCTTACTTCATTTGAAAAGATTCAGACTTTTCCCTGTAGCTAAATCTGTGTCAGACACAGATGGCATTGTGTGAACACACAATCGCTCAAGTTTTTCTTTTGGCGATGATCTTCTTTCAACTTTGAGGTCAACACTATCATTATAGCCTGCCTCGTTCTGTAAAAATATATGTCTTGTGGGCAGATTTAATCAACATTTTCACCATTGGAATCCCAGTGAAGAAGAGGAGTATTTTTTCACATTTATAGACTCACATGATAGACTACTGGCTGTTTCCTAGCAACTTGCCTGTTTCTGCAGCATTGTTTTAATTTAAAGAGTGTCTCTTGGGGAAGATGGTCATAATTTAATGTGTTGACTACCCGAGCAATTTCCAACAGGAGACTCCCTAAACCCCAACACAAATTACTGGTCATTTTCTTTGTATCAAGGGGATCATCATCAATTTGCATTACAATGAAATATGTCAGTCAAACGTTACAGACACCCCTTACCTTTTAAATGAAAAGGCTTTTTCAAAGGTTCTCTGTTTGCTTGGTAATTTGCCACCTCCATTTTAAATTAATTTAATTAAATACACTATTAAAAAAAAAAAAAAGTTTAATTAAAATGATACTCTTTGCTTAAAGCAGCTCTAATGATTGTCCCTGAACTTCATTTCGAGCCAAGGCATGTAGTTTTTTTTTTAGCTGTTAAATAGTGAATCATTTAGTAGCTAAAGAAGAAGCTATCTCCGTCTGGAGTTGGTGGAAACCAAAAGAACGGCTAAAAGGATGGTGAATATTGAATGTACAGCCGCCAGGAGCCCTGAAACCAGACTCCAAATAATGGACGGATTGAAAAAAGATGTTACTGTCTTGTGTCTTGGTTTATTTTTCTAGTTTTAGAGATGTAACTGCAATTCTGTATCTTGTTTTAAATAGCCTAAATGTTCTTTCTTGTGCTTTCTGTTGGTATAATAACTCCATTAGGTAAAATAAGGCAAGTGCACGTTTACACATGTTTTTTGTGTCTGCATCTGGAAGTCTTGAGCAGTGGTCAAATGGATTTTATTTGCAAGTGAAAAAAAAGATTTTGCAAAGTGAACTGACGCATTTGGTAAACATTCACCAACAACACAATTATGATAAGCCTGAGTTCTAAAAGTAGTTGTATTAAAGGAACATCAGTATCCTCTAAGGAGACTGGAATGAAAGTGCTCTGTTGCTGTTTTAGATGGGGAGAAAGCCTTTATAGAAGGACCATGAGTGCTTGCTGGTAGAGAGGCTTTCACTGAGAACACAATGTGTGCAAGTGTGTGTTGGTGTTTTTTTTTATATATGTATGGTTGAGTTTGAATGCAGAGTTGAAAGTTATACATAATGCATGATGGTACACAGGGCGGCACTCACCCGGGGTATCATGAAATTACCTGCACTCGCACACTGGGCCCCCTGCTCTTATCAGAGCACGGCAATGATTTCAAGGTGAAGTGGGTCAGTGGTGTACACGATAATATATTTAGGCAGACCACTGTTGTGAACCATCTGTAGGTCTCTCTCGGAGCCCTGCGATTCAGTTGAGCAGCTGGAGAGCTACAGATGGCTGAGGAGGAACTGGAGGAAAAGAGCGAGTGGGGTCATGGCGCTGAAAGTGGACTAGCTCCTCCTAATATCTCTTGATGTTGTTGAAGCACACACCGATTGTTGGTACACCTTCAGAGCTCCTGTGTCCACTTTACCACATTGTTACTATAGATGAGACAGAGCTGGATATTCCTTTTTTGTATAAGAAAACCCTTTTGTGTATATACACTCCTTTTTAAAGGTGGATTCTGCAATTCTGGAGAACTTGTGATGTTAAAATCACTTTTTGTCAAAATCAGTGAATATCTCCTCATGATCAACTACTACCTCTCTATACTTTGTGTACTACTAAAAAAATGGTGGTAAAACACAGCCTAGCTCTATTAACTGGTAAGTACACAAAGGGGGCCCACCTTGGCTTGCCTAGGCTGTGTATTAACACTGTTTGGATTTTTTAATGTGCACCCACAGAGACGGGTAGCGGATTTTGAAGAGATATTCACT
Source organism: Ammodytes marinus (assembly GCF_949987685.1). Taxonomy (NCBI): domain Eukaryota; kingdom Metazoa; phylum Chordata; class Actinopteri; order Uranoscopiformes; family Ammodytidae; genus Ammodytes; species Ammodytes marinus. The sequence goes on along the minus strand of NC_137215.1, from coordinate 17,819,030 downwards.
GATTTGGACATAGTGTTTTGACAACAAGCATTCTCCAGAATCGCTGAATCCCCCTTTAATAAATACATTCTAAACCACACTTGAGTTATTGCTGTGGACCTTGATTTCACGTAGCTTGGTATAAATCTGATAATGCTGTTCATGGGGTATGAGTCAGTGTGAAGAGCTGTGTAAGAAACAGTGTGATAGGAGCAGCTCAGCAGGGTTAGCGTTAATGCTCCAGATGGCTCTCTAACATAGCCAGACAGTGCATCTCATCTCCGCTTTAGCATCGCGGACTGTCTCACGCCTCGTTCTGTTGAAATAACACATTAAGTCTGATTAGAAGTGTCCTGAAATATGTTCCTCTTCATTGCTCCAGTGTGCAATGATAAGCTAATTAATGCATGTGAAGTGAAGCATTTCTTTTATTTTGTACTTTTTTTTGTCCCCACTTTTGTTCATGTGTTTTCACATAAAAACAATTGGGTGCACTGAAGAGAGACCCAGACACCACATGCAAATCATTGGCACTTTCCATGTTTGACGTCATCAGCATTTTCCCATGCCTGCCAATACCCATTCATGCACATAAAGGAGTGACTCAGCTTAAGAATCCGCATATTATTTCTGCAGTCAATGCCAGTCAGATCAATAGTGCAAGAGCTGATACTTTGAGATGATGTAACAGGCATAAAGCAAAGAGCCCCGTCATACAATTGGGATTGTGTAAGAAATAAGTGAGTCTCTTTCAGAATCCTGATCAGAATTAGAAATATTTTGTTGATCCCCAATGGGGGGAATTTCTGGTTTTGATGTGTTTTTATTTACGATATATTACTGATTAAGCTGTCCAACAAATTGTATGTGCTCCACAATTGACATTTGCTTGCTATAGTAGGGTTTTGCTTACCTCTACCAAAGCCAATTTGAAAGTATTCCAGAAAATGGCAGTACATTACGAGTCCGGTTCAAATTAAAATCGATTACTACTTAGTCACATTTAACTCTTATACCCGTTTCACTTTTTTTATAGTGTATATCGTGTACACCCAGGCTTGCAGTCATACATAGTTATTTGTGATATCCCACAAAAACAGAGGGTGAGCAGAAACGAGACTATTCCCTTGGCATTTTGTATGAAAAATCAGTTATTCCCTTTAGTGAATAAGTGATCACACTGCAGATTGTTAAATCAACTTGTAATAGGCCAGCTGGCAGGGAAAGCTTTATACTTTTTTCTAGTCGACTCTTTTATCTACTCTAAGTCAAAGACATCACAGTTAACAGAAATGCTCTCTGAACTGGATTATTCCTTACTATGGCCTCATGACATGCAAATTATTAGTTTTATTATTATTATTATTATTACTTGTATGTTTGTATCAACCAAACATACACATTGAACAATAGGTTCTTAACCCAGTGATCATGTTGTATATGTGAACAGCATTTCCTTTTAAAATCATTTGAAGTGAGTTCTTATCCTCTTTACCTCAGAAAGTTAGACGGTTGCATGCATAACCAATAACCAACTGTCTTCACTGTTGTTGGTGTATTTTCAGTTTTTCTACCTTTCAACTGTCAAATGTGTAATACTGGATATATTTCATGCAATGCTCCATTAAATGTGACACTTCCTTTTTTTTCTATTTGTTTAGCCATATTCACATAGACAGTGACATGGCTTTCCTCTTTTCAAAGGAATGGTTTTCTTTTTTTTTAGTTATAGTGACAAACTGCCTGGGGCACTGCTCCATGGTTTGTGGCTCTGAAGTGAATTGCAGACCCCTTAATAACACAGACGTACAACAAGTGCAATTATAAACACTGTTTAGCCTCATCACGTTTTATTGCACTGTTATTGTGCTGTTTTTCTGGTCGATAGTACACCCACTAGAAAAGTTGTTATTTTATTTCTCTAAAGATAGACATCCTGGTTCCTCAGGCTACAGATATATGATTTACTTTTTGTGTTTTTTCCTTTCTACACATCTCCTTCACCTGTGCCCATTTATTCTTCTATTAACTTTCTTCTCAACACTTTGTAGAAGACATTTTTCTTCATACCCTCTATAATGCTTCTCTCCTTCCTCAAAGGATTTCTAGATAAGTTCATCAAACATGTAGATGCAAAAAAAAAACATTGTTGCGGAGGATGTTTTAGGATTTTGCAAACTTTTTTCACTCAAAAAGTGGCTATTCCATAGATGAATCAAAAATGTTCTCTGTATGTAGAAATGACTGGTATCTAGAGGTGGGCATAGATTAATTTTTTTAATCTAGATTAATCTAGATTAATTTTGGAATTAATCTAGATTAATCTAGATTAAAATGGCTCATTTTAATTCATTCATAATATGTGTGTGCTCCTAAATAATGACTCAAAGTAAGTCTTTGAGAACGTGTTTCTCAAGCCAGGTGGCGCATCAGACCAGGGGCTCATCTGCTTGAGGAAGCTGTTCTACTATGATAATTGGTGATGAAAATAAATAATGTTCAACAAGATGTTACTTAGTAACGCGTTACCGGCATCGGACCTCTTTTTTCAGTAACGAGTAATCTAACGCGTTACTATCTCCAAACCAGTAATCAGATTAAAGTTACTCATCAAAGTCACTGTGCGTTACTTTTTCTGTAATTTTCCTTAGTGAAACATTTTACATAACTGCACAAATGACTGCGATTGCGATTTTATGTAAATAAATGTGCACGCATGTGTCTCTAAACGCTCCAACTGCTCCAACCGCTCCTCTCGTCTTTTTGGTAGCGCCCCTCTCTGACATGCAGCGTGTGTGTGTGCGCCTGTGTCTGTGTCTGTGTGTGTGTGTGTGCAGCAGCATTACGGCCGAACTGTGGCGCAAAACAAAGTTTTCCCCCCGATGAAATATAGCGTCTGCTAAGGGGATATTTAGGATTCGGGTACGGTGACGTTGAAGAGATAGAAGTGTTTAAAACTTGGAAACTTATAGTCACGTGGCGACCGGTGGCCACACACACCCACCCTGCGTTCCAATACCCGATTGTGTCGTGGGCAAGTGATGGAGAGAGAGAGCGGCGGGTGTGTGAGAGAATAAAGGCTCCTCAAGTGTCAACAACGGCCCCCGGCTATTATTATCTCCCCTGAGCCGAACAGGAGGTGGAATAAGAGATTAACGGCGATATTTTTTTTATCGCCGATAAGAGTCTTGCGTTAACGCAGCACGTTAACGCCGATAACGGCCCACCACTACTGGTATCACAATGTAAAGCAAAAATGCCAAGGTTTCACATTGCTAGGAAACGGCACTTGTTGGGAAAAATACCCAAAAATATGTCATATCTGTAATCTGGTACACACAACAGCAAGATAAAAGAGGATGTTCTTGTGTTCTCTCTGTCCCTTTTCAGACCAATGCACTGTGACAAGATCCTATCTGTTCCTCCACAAGTTCTGGTTTTTCAGCACCATCTACTACTTCGGTAACTGGGCCTTTATTGCGGTAAGTTCAAGGATGGAATCAAATATCATTTTAAAAAAGTGGAGTCAAATTTACAGTAGAATGTTATTCGTAAGATTTGGGGAGGGGGAAAAAAAGCTCAGATTGTACTCATTCACCCAAAAATGTGTTATTTAGTATCTTATGAACAATAAAACATCCAGAGCAAAAACATCCATAACACATTGAATTAAGTTCAAATGCAGTTCAAGAGTCTTTTCCTCCGGGACGAGTGTGAGAGCATAAACACATTTAATTTCTTCTCAGAGAAAGGTTACAGGAAAATGATTTTTGCAAGAATTACACACAGCTAATCCCCTCAGCAAAATACTTCATGGCCTCTTTCCCGGTGCTGCTGTTGCACTCTATCGATCAAATGACCCCCATGAAATATTTCCTAATGTGCGTTTTGCTTATTCTTGCTTTTTTTTGAAGGCTTTCCTGGTTGGCCTGGTGGTGTCCTGCTGCAGAGGGAAGAAGTCTGTGATTGAAGGAGAGGTGGAGGCTGACGACTCGGACATAAGTGATGACGAATATGTGCACTGAAAAAATATAAAAATCTCCATCTGCTCTTACACGATTTGTAGATATTCCAACTATAACTTAAAGGGACTAGAAAGTACAGTTTCATCAACAAATAAGTGGATGTCGGTAATTTGTTATACTTTAATTTATTGTTATTGCGGTGGTCTCTTGTGGATTCCAGCCTTGTTTTGAGTTGACACATCTTTCTCCTTAATGAGACTGCTCAGACCGATTGTTGTGTCTTTCGCCGTCAATATTATTGATGACTTTGGGTTTCTGGGAGCGTCCTACAACTCAATCCTACCTTGAGAATTCACTCATCAACAGTTTGAAACTTCCACAAGTGTGGTAATTTTTCTACTGTAGGAGACACAGGTGTTGCTGCAGCAGAGACACATGCTGCTTCAAAACTTTTATGTACAAGATTTTTTTTTCAGGGACACTTGGACACAAACTTGCTTTCTACATTATATAAGCACTTTCTAAACCCTTCAAGTAGTAACTTTGTGTCTAACGTTGGCTTTCATATTCCTTTTTAAAAGAACCTGCTATGAACACAGTTGAGCCTTCACCAATTGCTCTGCTTGCTTGTTTTTCTGAAAGGTTTATTGCTAAAACATTATGGTTACTAAGTGTTGACAGCAGTTACATTTTCAAAGTTTATTTGTTTTTGTCTGAGGTTAAATTTAGTGGTAGAGGGTTTGCTGTTTTTTTCCCTACATTTAAGTGTTTTTTCAGCCTCAGACTTTTATTTAAGTAATCGTTACTGTACTCGTGTACCTGCACTGTTTGTGAAATATAAAGGACCAACTGCGGCTGTTGTGTTTTTTTTTTTAGAATTGTTTTAACACTTTTTTTCTTTTTTTGGTCCGTGTGTTTAAGAATATGAGAAAAACAGAATCAATCAAAGATATAGATGTCATTTTATTTTAGATGAGGGAGTACTCGTTTTGCCAGTGCTCTACAGTTTATCAACATCAGGCATGTGACAGAACTATAAACAACTTTTTTGTGTGTATTTAGCGTGTCAATAATTTAATTAACAAACTGACAAATAATATAAATATGAATGATAACATTTTAAATTGGGAACCAATTGTATGTGCCTCGTGAATGTATAGCACCATGATGGGCACAATCTGCTGTATATGCTCCACCAAATGACACCTAACAGAAATGTGTTCTAGTGTGTGTGTTTTTTAAGATATTAGTATGTTTACCTTCATTGAGAAGGTGACTGTTTGAAAAGAATGATGGGATGGAAGCTGCGTCAATATTGAATGATACCTGTATTTAAATAAATAAACCCATTTTAAACATGCAACATTTTGGAACAGAAAATAAAAATGTTCTCCCGCTTCCAACTATTTTTGTCACTTCATTTCTTGTAATGTAATGTAATACATATTTTACCGATTGTTAGTGAGTACTGCATGCTACCTATCAGCCATTTACTTTGTTCGAAGCGTCAGGGTGAGTTAAGAAAATATTAATATATCCGTAACAGCTATTGTTTGAGTTTTAGTTTTTCTTTTTTACTTAAAAAAATTAAAACCAATACATTTTCTTGCAACGTAGTATGCGAAGCACCTTTCAGGCAGCAGGGCCAGATTGAGTCAAAATTGTCAATTTTTTATTACCAGTCCATCCCTGCTGTCAAATATTCCCCCAAACGTCTGATCTTCTCTGATATAGCTGTCTATAAAAACATATTGCCTGTGTGGTTATTGGGTATTTTCTTATGAAACATCTCTCTCTAATATAAAGTTTGTGACAAAGACAAACATTAAAAAAATAGTCTCCAAAGGCTGTGTACAGCATTTATCTTAATTAATCCCTGACCCTGTTGAGCGCTTTGACATACTTAAATCAAGGTCAGATTTAAACTGTGAGGAGCTGCAGAGTGCATGACCACAACCTGTAATTCTGTGAGTGAGAGTGTGTGCTTCTGTTTCCGCTCATAAACAAGTTTTATTGCAAACAAGGACATCCAATGAAACCGACATTTAAATGCATCCGCCCTTGGATTAGCATATAACTTGTCATAGTTGTCTGGGATGGATTTGCATGAATTTTGGAGTGCGAGTCAAATTAGAGTTTATGCCAATCATACCTTTTCATAACTATTGTGCAAGCCCGCTTTAAGTCGAGCCAGTATGTGATATATGCCTCCCCTACAGTTACTAATAAAACAAAGAAGACTTTAGCCAACAACATGGAGCCCCGGAACAGAATTCTAGCAGAGGATTGTGTGATCAACATGTCAGATCAGAGGGCTTTTGCTGGGGCTTCATTATATCCCAATCATGTTGTGTCTGACCATCTTGGTAATTATTTTACGAATATCTTATATTCACAACAAGATAGACAACCAGAAACTAGATATGAAAGTAGCCTACTGTTTCTTCCTAAAGCAAACCTTTGCTTTCAAAGTAGGCAGATATGATTGTGTGGAGTGCAGTGGATATATTACAGAGAGGAATTATAGAACAGCGGAGCCATTGTCTGGGACTTCTATTGCAACCAGCTTAACTGCCCCACAGGAACAAAGGCCATGATGCATTTGCACAGCATGTGTTTCAAAATTATTTTCTTGTCTCCTGGAAACTACTTATTTTCTGACACATATTATTGCAGCCTAAGCCAACTAACTCCCGGTAGTTTGTCGCCAAGGTAACTATCAACATGTGGTATTGATAATATAGAATTACACCAACTGTTTATAATTGGGCAATTCTTCAACTATAGGTCCACTTTGGTGTTGAAAGTTTTAGAAATCTAACACATTATTTTGAGAAATGTATTTTTAGGATTTCAGCCCTGTGAGGGCACGGAATCTTTCGCCTCCGTGAGAATGGCGACTGATTCACTCACTACAATCAGGTGTATGTGGCAATGATTGGCTAATTGAGCCCAGGTGTGAAGAGGTTGTATATGCCCTGAGACCCCAGTGCTCTGTGCTGCGCATTGTCTCGCCCTCTGGGATAGTGAGAGGTTCTCTCGTAGTGCTCTGTGTTTGAGTTCCCAAGATAACTGTGGAGTTACTTGTGCACAATCATGATTTTTCTTAATCAGTATAGTTTAATTGCAACAATAGCTGAACAAATGTATAAATCATTAAACAAAAAAATGCTATGTTGTTGGTATTTTTGATTATGACTGTGGTGGTAATTCCTGTGTGGTGGAAATGATAGAATGTGTTGGAAATGACGTGACAAACGGTAATGTTGAATAATGTGTATATGAATTAGCTAATAAAATGTTTGTTTTTTTGCCCTGTATGCTTGTATGAACACCAGTTTGAATGTCATTATTTTTGTAGGTAGGCTACTAAAGTTATCACAGTTAATGGGGGTAAAAATGTGTGTCCTAAAAACATGGCTATTAGGCCTAGGCCACATGCTTTGCCGAACTTTAAACCACTTTTCCTCTTTCACTACACCCTCAAAACATTTGCCTGGATGTGTCTTCTGATATGTGTGGGTGCCTGTGGGCTTTGACTTCAATGACAGGCCATTGATGGACCAACACTGCGCTTTACCCCCCAGTCATATCTCCGGGGAGGAAAGTTGACGTGGGATCAATGTGGTTATGTTGCTGCAGTGTTTGCCTCTCTCTCGGCTCTTAGGGGCCTGTGGGACTTTGCCACTCACTCCCAAGTGAAGACATGTCCAGCAGGCTTGTCAACACGTGCCAGCTCCATTTACCAGCGATTAAATAGCCTAACACAGCTGCAGATACAAACAGGACATTTTGTCAACCTTAAAACTGACACAACTGCAGCATTATTAAATTTTTTTTAAATAATCACAAGTAACGTTAATGTAAAGTACAGTATACTATTTACACACTTTTTACTGTTTGGCTGTTAAAAGTGTTGGCAATGACAGAATATGATTGGATGTCATTGATTCAGTATATATTTAGTCTGGAGACTTATTTGCAGGTTGTCATAATAAACCTGGAAATGTGTTTGGCCTTAATACATCGTCGGCTTGAACTACCTCATAGTTAAAAGGGAAAACCCATGAGCTCAGCAGCATGTAGACAACTGTAGAAGTTAGCTCACAACTATGGCGACTGATTCACTCACTACAATCAGGTGTGTGTGGCAATGATTGGCTAATTGAGCCCAGGTGTGAAGAGGTTGTATATGCCCTGAGACCCCAGTGCTCTGTGCTGCTCATTGTCTTGCCCTATGGGATAGTGAGAGGTTCTCGCGTAGTGCTCGCTGTGTTTAGAGTTCCCAAGATAACTGTGGAGTTACTTGTGTATGCTTTCAATTGCTTGGCATTGTTGGTTTAATTTGTGATTTAGTGTTTCATCTTAAAGGTAGCCTGTGTGGCCCTTTAAAGCTCTATGTGTTTTTGTTTTCTCCCCTTCCCCTTCTTCGCTATATCGATTCAGTGGTTATCCCTCCGAGGATAACTTTAAGTCACCCCTGGGTCCGCACCTGGGTCCCAAACCTCCCCCCCCCCCCCCCCCCCCCCCCCAGTCATTACAACAACTACTTTAAACCTTTGGGGATTGCTTAAAACAAAAGGAAATGGAAATAAAAATGAAAGCCCTGTCACAAATAACATTTTAGAAAAGCACAAATTTAAAATAAGCCCAGAGAGCAGACAGTTTATTTGCATGGTAAAGTTTGTCATGTGCACTTTCTTCTGAGTCACTGTGAAACTCATCTTGACAGTGACCTTGTTCACACAGTAGAGCTGATGAAGAACTCTGATCTCTTGAACACATTAAAACATCAGGTCATATGAGCACATCAATTATCTCCGGAGGCACTGGAACTTGTCCGTGTTCATTTTTCTCCAAATGATATTCAGTCCCTGGAAGAAGAAGTCTGCCAGCCATGAATTCATTGAGCAAATGCTTACAGCTTTTGGAGAGGAATCAGGTTTCAATAGCTGCACGACTGGTAAACAAAAAATAAATGCACTCAACAGCTTATGCTGCGCGCTAGGTTATTTGAAGATGCCCTAGGTTATTTCAAGCGTGACTTGCTCGGCTTGGATCTGGGAGCAAAATATATTCTATACTTGAACCATGAAAATGCTTTTCAAATACAAAAAGTATCAGTCATTCATTGGTGTAGAAAGAGGACATTTTATTCAATAGTTTCTATGATGCTATGATTGATGAAGTGTCCTTCAACAATCAACACTAAGAAACACATTCTAGCTGCTAATAGCTGCCATTATGATCTCCTAACACAGAGGGCCCTTTCATCCTCAGTAGTGTTTGTAGATTCAAAATATATATTAGTTTTTGCCATCCCATAAAGATATTGCACCTGCCTTTTAATAGGCAGGTGCAATATCGCTCCCTGAATACATATAAATATCATGTAAAGATGCTGTATCGGTCTGCTCTTCACACAATATCAGCTTTCGCACGAGTTTCTACGTATAGAAAGGAAAAGCCAATGGTTGGATGAAATTGTTTCCATAGGCATTTAGCAAAAGCAATGAACAAATCTCTCGCAGAGCCTCGAACAGGCCGCCGTAGTGTATATAATTAACCTAATTATGCATGGTAGTCTAAATTGAAAAGTTCTGTAAATTCAGACGGCAATGTCTAGACGGATGCGTAATCAATTTAATTTATGTTGCTGCATCATCAGAGCACAACTTAGAGAATCCTCATTATTTTAAGCATGTACTTATAGTCTGCTTCCCCCCTCTTTTCCTCCTGTCATCATTCTTCACTGATGGTGCAGATCGACCTCACAACTCCTCCTCTTTCTCCTCTGCCTCTTCCTCTTCTCCCGCTGGGTGGAGCGCTGCATCCCAAGAGGGGGCACTTATACTGATTCTCTCATTGCAGAGGTGTCAGCCTGTACCGCAGACCACCAGACGGGACAAACAAGATTTCCCCTAAGCCCTCACTCACACAACCCCTCCTCCTCCCATGTGTACTCCACAACCCCTCCTCCTCCCATGTGTACTCCACAACCCCTCCTCCTCCCATGTGTACTCCATCTGACCAGGACAAGTCTTAACTGATCGTATCAGGTGTCCCTTCTGGAGGCCCAGAAACCCATTAAGAGTTAGAGTGTTTCCCATCCAAATTCATAACATCCAATGTGGTGCCATTTTATGAGGCATGTCAGTAAAGTTTCAAGCACTAACCACAGGGTTAAGGGAGGGTTTAACTCATAAAGGGAAAGGCTATAAGCTGAGCAGTAGGCCTATGTGAGCTCCTGGAGAGATAACCCAGTCTGGGCTATGATAAACCTGGGACAACATTTGAACAAAAGTCAACTATGGATTTTAGACACTGTCAGTCATGTGTAACTATCTTAAAAGTAAATTTTTCAGTCAGCGATTCTGGAGAATGCTAGTCAAAATCAGTGAATATCTTCTCATAGTCCACTACATGATTGTAAAAATCCAGTGTTAACACACAGCCTATGCTCTGTAAACTGGTATGTAAACAAAGGGGGCCCACTGTAGCTAGCAACATTCGGGTACGTTGCTAGCTACAGTGGGCCACTGGATTCTTTTCAGCCCACACACAGTACAGACAGGTAGTAGATTGTGAGGAGATATTCACTGATTTTGACAAAAAGTGATTTTGCCAACAAGGGTTCACCAGAATCGTTATCTCCACCTTTAATACTCAGTATAGCAGTATTTTCATATACAGTCCCAAGCCCATCATTTCAATCAAAACATTACAACTTTATCTTAAAAGGTGCCACAAGGAACTTTTAAATATTTCTAAAAAAGTCTAATTTTTCCTCTGATGATCATAAATTGCATGTAAAAGCAAACTAGACAAACAGTGCAAAGAATGCTATTTTTATATAGTTTTTCGTAAAGCCTTTGTTATGGGTACGCTCACCCAGGAACAACAGCTGGCATAGTAAACACACTACCACTTTTGTCCAAAGGGGGTGCAAGAATTAACACAAACTAAGTTCCTTGTAGCACCTTAAACAAAGCACGGTGAGTAATGAATTCCACAAGCAACAAACCACATAAACTTGACACAACCTCTGAAGCAGTACGAACATATTTCCTCTTTTATTTACATTCCTTTTCAAATGTTAACATTTTTCGCTATAACTTTTGATCAGGTTGGCATTTGTTCTCATTAAAATAAATTGGCACAAGTAAAACATATGTAGACAAAAGTTTATTTACACCATACAACATTTTGTTTTTAAATATTTTATACAGAGCTGCAGATGAGAGAGCTTGCTGGGATCCTTCAAGCAGATTCTGCAGTATTAAAGTTGTGAAATATATTATTTATATAAAAGTGAGTATTATCTTTATTGCATTTAAAGCAATGAAGAATGTAGCTTGGACAAACATTCATTTTAATATGACAGAAAAATCCTCTTTGCCTCCCATGTTTTATATTATAAAGTAAAAAGTGTAGTAATGGCCAAACAGACTGTTATAAACTTTTTAAAAACCTGCATAAATATATACATTGTGCTCCCGGGTCCAGTTTTATGAAATCAAAACTAGACCCAAAGAAGCTGGGACGACATGGCATGTCAGTTTGCTTTGTGAGGTTTCATCTAGAGAGATTTGATGCTTTTTTAGCCAATTCCTCAACAGATACTTTTGAAACACATGATGGTAAATATTGTACACCAGGCTGCCCCCACACTAAGTACACTAGTGAGAATACAAAAAGTAACACTGATGTTTTTTTTTCCCTTTTTTTCTTCTTCTTTTTTTTCTCTCTCCTCGGTCCTTATATTGTATTGGCACAAAATGTCCCTGCCACACTCCTACTATCCAGCTATGTATGCCAAGGCTCTTAGAAAAGTCTGTTGCTTTATTCAGTGCAAAATACATCTGTGTTCTCCTCCTCCGCTCGTTTGCTTTTTCTCCCTCGTCACCCTCTAGACCTCCGTCTGGAAGTCTCCCTCCTGGACGTCTAGCGGTAGGTTGACACACTTTTCCCACTCTGCAGCCGTCATCTCCAGTGAGTCCTTGGTGTCAGATTCTAGTACATTCATAGTGGCATAATTCTGGTACTCACAGGCTGGATTGTAGCTCTCCCATGGGTTCTTGTTTGGCATTGCCTTGTCCTGTGAAACATGGTCAGTGGGGCGTGATATTAGTGGCATGACATCCTCTGCAGCTAAATAGTTTTACAAGAAAGAAATAAAAAAATACTTTTCCAGTGAAGTCAGTTGAGTCAAAATGGCATTTTAATAAATCCATTGCTAATTGAAAATAATGGATTAATGCTGTGGAAAGTACCAAGTAACAACATACAATGGCAGTGTATTAAAGGTGGATTCAGAGATTCTGGAGAACACTTGTTTTCAAAATCACTTTTTGTCAAAATCATTAATGATCTCTTCACGATCCCCTACCTGTCCGTACTGTTTCTTCACTGAAACAAATCTTGTGTTAATACAAAGCCTAGGCTCTGTAAATGGGTAAGTAAACAAAGCGGGCCCATGGTAGCTTACAACATGCCCATTTACAGAGCCTAGGCTGTGTATTTACACTGGATTTATTTTCAGGGCACACACAGTACGGACAGGTAGAGGATTGTGAGGGGATATTCACTGATTTTTACAAATAATGATTTTGACAACAAGTGTACCCCAGTATCACTGACAACTTTAAATGTGACCATGCTCAAACTGTTATCATGGAGTCATAGCAGAATTGTGTTTGCTCCCAAGCCCAGAAAATGGTGCAATATATGGGTTTCATGTGAGCCACTTATCTGAATGTGTTCTCGCCGATAGTTCCAATGACTCTATTGAACATAAGCGAGAGAAGCTGCTCCCAGTCAGGGAATATAAAATGGATACTAATGTCTGCAGCCAGCCCTGCAGTCGCGAAAAAAAAGTGGGAGTGAAAATGTACTGTAGTTTTATATACAAAAGAACTTGCACTCGTATCTAAGCAACAAGCCTCACATTACACTGTGTAGGGCTGATTGAAATGTGAGTGAAAAAGGATTACGTGAAGCCAAAAGCCTGCTGTGTGGCTGACACGGTCTGATAGTCTGCCTCTGTCTGGTCACCCGCCCAATTCCTATTTGCTGCATTCATTACAGGAAACATCACTGCTTGTCTGAGAGAGATGGATGAAGCTTGATATCCCCATTGTCTACTGCTCTGGACAGACAGACGCCTGGACATTTGATTTGCAGCAAGGTCAAGACAAATTCTCACAATTCACCTGACTTCTAGATCCAATGTGACAAAGAGGAATGGTTTCCAAAATAACTTAACAAAGGGAATAGTTGTATAGATGTTGATAGGTTAAATCATCTGCCATGCATTAATGGAAAAATGATGGGGTTGCTAAGTAGATAAATGTGCATGTAAATAAAAGTGCATTCATGACCTTGAATTGGAATGGATGCACTCTATTGCAACAAGATTACCAAAGGTCTTCTTTCCCTGAGACTGGCTTTGTGGAGAAAATGCATCCGTGCTTTGAAGGGGCAGTGCCCAGCCAGCTGCTGGCAGGCCCCACTATGTATAGGAAGGCTCACTGCCTCATGAATCCTTTAGCCATATAACCGCTCATTGGTACAATCACACACATTATGTGTCCTGCACCGGATATCTAAATGGGGTATTTGGATGTTACTCTTTAACTGGCTTACTACAACCCCCCATGGTTTCCTGTTACTCACCATCATGCCCATATTTGGTATGTCTCGCAATCGGTCCAGGGTTTGAAATTTCTGATTCAGTTCCTGGAACAGCTCCATGTGTCTTTTCCTGGTGTGCATGACTTTCTGCAATGGCAAGGGGTTTTTCTTTGGTATTGACAGCCAATAATGGAAATGCATCTTCTTCTCAACCCCCTCCGACTCTGATTTATTTATAATTGTCCTGGGGGTGTACTTATAGGCCAGGTTTGAAACACATCTACTTGTGTCTGCATATATGCAAAGTGACTGCCAAAATAAAGGAAACAGCAAGATAATTAATTAAAAATAATAATCATAACTAATAATGAATTAGGGTGAAACGACAGAGAAAGCCTGAGCTACTTTCACTTGCATTAGGTGAAGTTTCTGAATCAAACATAATTCTTCAGGGACAAATTGCCTCATTAAGAGTTGTGTTGGCACAAGAGAAATCCTTATTCCTTATCCGGTGGTGTGCATCGAAGCTAAAACAAAATGCATCCCAGCCAAAATGGCTGCCAGCAAGCCTCATGTTTCCTTTACTTTGAAAGTGTGTACAATGTATATGCAGTAAAGCCTGACTGAAAAATGCAAGGAAATGCTGAAACCTGCCAAAGGGCGTTTGCAAGCCAATAGAATCATTGTTGAAACCAGTGGTAAAATCAGATGTGAAATGTGCAAATGACTTTAAAAGCATACATTTTTAAAATCAACAAATAGCTAATGGATGGAGGAGATGGAGGAGGACAAAATGTAGATGAGAACTGGTGCCCTGTTTGTCAGTTGACAGCCTTGCTTTTACCTTAACTACTCAGCATGTCAATAAATCTTGTGGAGTCAAGGCTGTGTAACTCCAATAAGCTTAAGAGGCACAACAAGTACTAGTAAATCAAATGACAAACACTACTGCTTTTCTCTGCATAAAAAAGCTAGATGCATTATAGAAAGATCTTCTTTTTGTTTTACTTACCTCAAAGTCCAGATCAGAATATCGCGATTTCCGTCTCTGTGAAAAAATTGAAAATGAAGGCATTATGTTATTATATTGTCAGTATAAGATAATATGTACATAAACAAACAACTATGGCAAATGTTCAGGTGTGTGTTGAAGTGTTATAAGCAGCTCTGTATCCTTTGCGCGTCTTCCACATGAGTATGCATATGTACCTCTAAGGAGCTCATAGATATTGTAGACCCTGTCTCACTCCTAGAAAGCCCCGCACTTTCCTCCATCTCGGCGAGGAAGTTCTTAACGGCCGTGCGGGGTTCAAAGGGCAGGTTTTGCATCTGCTCTGGAGCGCTGGGATACTGCTGGTCCAGGTTGACATTCATGTGGTCCAAGCCCGACGGGCTGATGTTGAAGTCGGGACTCATCTTGTAATGCATCAGCCTCTCGTGCGGCAGCGTATCCATAGTGATGTTCATCTTGGTGTCGTCTTTCAGCAGCGTGGGCAAGGTACAAGAGCCCGACACCACCGCGGCAGAGGCACGAGGCATGACTATGTAGTCTGTCTCCATCATCTGGCCCTGCGCAGAGTGGCCCTCCATGTCATGCATGCCCATGTCGTGGTCGTTCTGGCGCATGGCGTCGTCGGTGCACAGGTAAACGGTGCGGCGCATGTCGGCGTTGCTGTCAGCCATGCACTGCTCCTTCATCTCGCCCACTCCCATCGGCATGTGCAGAGCCGACGGCTGCTGGATAATCACTTTGGACATGATGTTGCCAGGCAACGTGGAGTAGTTGAGACCCTCCGGGGCCTTCTCATCCTCCTCGTCATTGAGGGAGATGCGGGAGAGGGTGCCTGTAATGGTGGCAGCGCGACAAGAGCCCATGTCTTTGTGGAGCGCTGCAGGGGCACAGTGAAACAAGGATTAGTGTGTGTGTTTTCGGTAATGAAAGAAGTCCCACAGTTTGTGTGAGATTATCTAGCGTATGGCCAGACGAACAAGAGAATTCAAATCAATATGAAGCAATTCTCAAAGGGTTTTGTATTGTGGAGGGAAAACTGTCATGAGAGGACAAATAACTTTCAATATGCATTGAGAGTAACATTACTCCTAATTGCACAGGGCCACAACAGCAGATAGACCTTTCTCCAGAGGATTACACAGTAAATTAGTTAGATGGTAGGAACATTCTCTCCCTGAAATGCCCACTGCCGTAGCATCTGACTCCTAATTTAGTGATCGTTTAGCGGTTGTGACTTTGTAATGCAGTAAATATTCCAAGAAATAACAGCTATCCAATCAGAAATACCTTCTGCTTATGAGAACGCCCTGTCATTCAAACTGGCCATTTTAATATCGGGTTTATGAATCAGCAGGAATGATGTTGTCTGTTTGCTAGAGTGCTGCGAGGAGAATACAAGGACAACAAATAAGATTGTCTTTTGTTTGTGTCTAAATGAATGCTCCATGTGGACATGCTAGTCATAGTGAAGAACTGCTCGAACAAGTTTACACTTGTCTATTGTAGCTCTACTTAGGTCTTAATCTGGTCATGATGTATAAATAGCACCTGTCTGCTCTGCCTCTTTGTATCATGGTACGTCCACTTTGGCTTTACAAGATCACACAACCTGAAGCAACATGGTTCGGAAGGGCCAGACAGCTATTTCTCATCTCTTTAACAAGCCGTGTTTCTGCTAGCTCAATCATTCCCTAAGGATCCATTTAGGATTTGTTCTTCATTGGTTCGGAAGGAATTGGAAGAGAGTGAGACGACGCTCTGGGCTTGTGCTAGCTGCCACCGCTAGTTACACGCAGGATAGATTGCGCGATCTCTTAGGAACATTTATTACAATAGTTTTATTAAATCATACGCTCGTCTAGCAACAGTTACAGTAGCTCTATCTAGAGTACAGAAGAACTAGCATCAGGAATCAGGTACCTTCACACTAGTATGAGCTGAGGGGGGAAAATCCTCTCAAAATGAGATACAAAGCACCACTTATTCCATGACCGCTTCAACGTTTAAATTAAAAACATAATCACAAAGTGCGACTGCCAGAAGATGAGAAAAAGTTGCCTTCATTTATTTATTGCTGCCATTTATTGCAGTTAAGCCTTTTTGTGAAATTGTTTTGTTCTCGGATTAAAGCCATAAAGGCATGTCGGTTACTGTGAAACATACTCCTGTGGGAATTGTTGGTTGTTGATGTAACTTAAACTGTTTTATTACTGTCTAGCCCTCTTTGTTTTTTTTCCACAACATTGCAGGGTTCCTTACCTGATCGGCAGGCGATGTCCACATCTTTCTCAAAGTCCGTCTGTGGGTAGAGGACAGTCAAATGGTCAGTACTGCTAGAACATAAAGCTTTTTACACGGTTTCCTGTCTATACACAAAACCAGTGGCATACTCATCTGTAAAAAAGCCAGCTTGCAAGATAGAGATCAATTAAATATTGTTTCATTATCTCCCAATGCGTGGGGGAAAAAAATGCAAAGCAGTCACTTTTTTTATCTGCTTTATCCTAACAATATATCAATAAAACATCTATGGAAATTTAATGCAACTGCAGCAGCTGGGAAGTATTCTGTGCTGGCTGCTAATGACTGTATTGAACCAAAGGGCCCTGACACCATTCTGCTATCGAGAAAACTATTTCACTCGAAGGGGTATTAGAATACTAATGGCAGATCATTGCTACGATGTGCCAGTAGCGGGGTCGCGCTAGATGAAGAGACTCATTTCAAAAAGGTCAGGCGGGGAACAGTCCTCGATTACCCTGTGAGAGGAAATGAGAGGGATGCATGGCAAACATGGACAGTAAGTTCAATCAAACAGAAATAAAAGATTGGGCTTAGGGCCTAAGAAAAACCAAAGCGCACCAATGCAATTTATCAGAGGGCCAAGTGTCCACCCGGCATGTAATTGCAGCTCTGCAAAAGCGTTGTGTGGAAAATTATATGCTTCATGTTTTAGAGGCCATATTATACTGAATAATAAATATTTAAAAAAAAATGCATGAAGAACACTAGTTTAATCAAGGTCAATGGAGAATAAATGGGTTTGCATGTGTATTATAAATAACCAGGGGACATTGGGTCAGCTTAAATTATACAGGATCTAATGGTTACAGATAAAAGGGGGTAACTGTGCCTACCATTATCTGAGCGTGCCCATTAGGGAAGGTTCCTGTTGCATCGCCACTGATTGGATCTTGGCAGTTTCTGAGCCGACATCTGAAAGCATCTTGGACCTAAGGACAGGAGGGAAATTAGTTTTTCATCACGTCCACTGCACCATATATCACATGTTTTCAACAAAACAAGCCATTGAAAATACTTCTTCCTACTCCTTTTCATGCTTGTCAATGCTGGTTAACAGAATATATGTTGTAACATTGACATTGTTAACATTTCTATCGTGTTTTTTATATGTATGTATTCATTCATTCATTCAAAAGTTCATGTTTGATTTTTCAGGAGGCATGGTCATCTGCCAAGTCCAAACAGACACATTTTTATTTTTATTTAATTAATTTACTTCTGTTGATTATTTTTTTCTAAGGTGGTTAAGCTCTGGACATAGTTGCATCCTCTCCAGTGTAATTTGCAATAGAGCAAATTCACTCCTCAAAAAAAAAAAAAAAAAAAAAAAAAAGACAATTTAAAAATGGATGCTCTACCTCTCTCCGTAGGACACAGTGCACCATGACTATCACAAAGCCCTGCAGCGAGTCAAACACTGCAAAGAGGATCTGAAAGAGGATGGAGCGCTTGTCTGTCATGGCGAGCACTGCAGACATCCAGGTCAAAGCCAGCAGAGGTAATACCACACAGGAACTCCACAGAGACGCCCTGAGAGAAGGATGGAAGGATTGTTGTGGGGGAAATAAAAAAAGCAAGAACATTGGTGTAGATAACAGGATACAGTCTGGGAGCAAAAAATGCACAACATGGCTTTAACGTGCGTGCTAGCTGTAACATAAAAAAACATGTCATGTAACATTGCATGTTTACAGTAAAACATGTTCCTGTACTGTACATCCAATGAACTGTGGGTGTAATTGCAACATCAGTTCATGCTGCAGTGGACTGCAAGGTTGTATTTATATGGTAGCGGTAGACCGCTGTACATGCAGAAACTCCCTGTAGCATCGTCTTATTGATTCAGAGACACTGACAGGCACTTACATTGCATTGCTAGCTGTAGTTGCTGATAAAGCAGTTGTTGATACAACACCACATTTGGCACACTTGAGAGTTAATCCTGTATGCGGCTCACTCATCTGTCTGTGGGACATAGAGACAACAGCATGACAAACAACAGCTAACATCCACTATACTCCGACTTTAAAATGCTCTCCCCGTCACATTGGCAACAGCAGAAGCTGCCTAAAATGTGTGGGCGGTTTTAATGATTTTCATCTTGGACTGATTCTGCCAAGAAAATAGGAAGCGGCGTCGCTCCCAAGAGGGATCTGACCTCTTTATGTTTATGCCCGTTATTTCCTTTCAACAGCAAGAGAAGCAGGTCTACATCCCCATATGCATGAAACAAGTCAAATCACATTTAAATATCTGCATGAAGTTAAAGATCAAAAATGTGTAGAAGTAAAAAAACAGGTACTAACAAGGATGTGCTGTCATACCCTGCTCGGTGTTTCAGCTTCTTGTCCAGTATGCCATCTCTGGACACAAGTTTATTAAACACCAAGATACCAATCACCATGTTGACCTGTCAATAGGGAAAGGACAGGAATATTAGCTTTGCGTAACATTTTACTGTTTGTGCCTGATATGGGGTAGCCCATGATTTAATGTCATCATCCTTCTGCCGTGTTCTTTTTATCTTCTTCTCCTTGATGTTTTTGTCTGCACTAACTTTGACCTCTAGCTTGGATCGTTTGCGCGCCTCTGTGACATTTGGTCCAGTGGATGAGGCATGCCCTGGTTACTCAGCTCAGCACAACAGCCCTAAGAAAAGGTCCGCTTGACAAGAAACTCTTGCTTTCTCAAAGGCACCTTCTCCTATTATTAGCAGTGCCTACACTAATAGACATCTGAGGGAGATTTTTCAGAAGCTGGGTTCAAACATTTCAAACATTTGATTTGGCTACAATCTACTTCAAATCCCCTTTGTTAAGATAGAGAGCTCATTAAGAATTTATAAAAATGCATTTGGGGGAAGTTTTTATTCAACAAGCTTTGTTAATCTGAGAGATTTTATGGTGATGGTACAACCTCAGTGTGGTGTTCATTCTCGCTGCAGAGGGCTGGTCAATCCAAGACGTTTATTGAATTTTTTTAAAGGATATCCTGGAATCACTTTATTTCAGATTCCATCTCAGACCAGAGCAAATGAAAAATACTGTATAACTTGCTGTCATATTTTCCCGCCGACACAGTGGTTTGTATAATCACATTCCTTGTGTATTTTCCTGTGCATAACAATGTATATATACAAGATGATTAAACGACCCCAGTGTATCAGATCATGAACAAATCTATTGCATAAATACTGTATAGCATTGGAGCTACATGAAGCACCATTATGGTAAATGAAAGGGAATTACTTGAGCACACTGCCTGATGGGAACGCTCATTACTTTGACTTTGAAAGCAGAGTGTGGTCCTCCTGATTGCGTATTACGTCAATATTCCACACACTGCAGTTGTACCAAATTGATACTTTACCATCACGGAAAACAACATTGTGTTTTGTGTGCTTCCCTGGATTTAAAGATAAGAATCACAATTTTTCCTTGTTGATATTAAAGTTATTAATAAGTGTTTAAGATGGTGTATTAAGATTGAATTCCTCTGATATTGCTTGAAGATAACTTTATATCATATACTGTACATAAATATATCATTATTATTTATTTATTATTATTAATATTGCAGAATTGCCACAAGCTGTTTTTTTAGTATTCAAGTTCAACTGGACATGTGATGACTGAAACATACCAAAACAACAGCAGCTGCGGGTCCAACGAAGGCATACAGGAGCCCACCCTCCAAAGACAGCCAACAGCTGCAGGCAAAGCAGGGGGAAAGAAAACAGTTAACTCCCACAAAGGCATTAACATCTAAGTTAATGGCGCACACCCACATACAATTGTATTTCCCTCAATTGTCAGGGGAGATGTGCCATATGCTGCAACTCTACTTCCAAAGTTTCACGGGATAATAAAATGCTAAAGAGATTTTAAGCAGTGTTTATGCATTCGCTATCCTGCGGGGATACAACTCACACAAAATTGGGGTCTTGCTGCGCTATTTTGAAATTTGATTGGGTTCAAGGGACTTTGTTTATGGCATTATTTAGGATAAGTAAGCCACCGGCAAAGCGCTTAATCATTACATTGTAACCATGAAGCTACTGTATGTGTGTGTGTGTGTGTGTGTGTGTGTGTGTGTGTGTGTGTGTGTGTGTGTGTGTGTGTGTGTGTGTGTGTGTGTGTGTGTGTGAGCTGAATAATGAATACAGATTTAAAAAAGAAAAGAGAAACAAATAATAGAAAAACTTACTATAAGGGTGTCCCATAGCCCTTTGTTTTGGTGAATCCCATTGACACAGCAACCACTAAAGCTGGTAATCCTTAAAAAGAGAACACAATCAATAGTTATTCAAGCAGTTTCTACTGTAGTTGCTTTTCAGAACTGAGAGCATAAGCCCATTGAAAGAGCCATGCAGCCTCTACGCCTTATAGTCATTATACAAATTGCGGCTAGATTCACTCCATCAGGAGCGACAGTACAAGACTATACAATCATCCGAGAGTATACCATCAACTGTATGCATTTCAATGTTTCAATCAACAGCATTGTACAGCATTCCATTAAGTCCCAGAGGTCGAACAGACTGTACTGTACTGTGCTCACACAAAATGGCAGCAGTGCATCGAGTGCAGAAAAAAAACACGTGGTTGAAATTTCCTCACTGTACAGTAAGGAAATGTCCCCGCCCTCCACACCTTTTATATTTATATATTTTTTTTTTTGCTGTATGGCTCCTGATTATAGATTGGTGTAATGGATTGGGCCCCCTTACTGCCGTGTGCTCAGAATATTAACGCTCTTTCCTCCCGGAGCAGCGCAGGCAGGTGCTATTGATGTAATCAGTTTCCCAGAGGCATGAGGCGAAGACCCCGTGGCCATCCAGTGCCTCTCTACAGCGCTGAAGAGGTAAAGAGTGCCGAGTGTACACAAGCATGTCATGAATCACCGTGCGGGCTACAGACTGGTGGAGGCGCCGCACTTCAAACAGGCTGAATTAAAAGAGATGACGGATACTGTGTGTGTGGCGCATCGCCAAAAGATAGTTCTCTGGTTGATTATATTCAGAGCATCATAGCATTTTGAGTTTCAAGTCATATGTAGCAAATAGCATTTACTGTATATTAATGCATTTTTAGACACTGTCTTATTCATCATTCATCAAATTGTCTGTAATGGTGCTGTTTAAAAACAATCTATGAGATTGTAGCAGCCTTTGTCCTATCTATTTTTTATTTTTATTTTTTGCAGCAAGCAGTGGCACTGCAATGACTATGAGAGCCTTGTTTGTTGCTAAGTAACAAGAAGGAAGAATGAGTGTGTGCTCTTTCATAATCAAATGGATTATTTATTTTTTTTAAAGGACAGATTTCTAGTTGTCTGTAAGGAAGAACGCCTTGGACTTGGATTCACACTTACATCTATCAAATGAAGGAACATTTTGATGCAGATATTATGACTGCTTCTATTGACTGTTATGTATACTTGTCATTATTTAATATATTCATGATGTGAAATTAAAGCACAGACACACACACAGCGTGGGAGGCTGGAGAAACTTAATTATCGGAGACTCTGAGTGATTAAAATACATTGCAATAACGGATAACAAATGCTGAGTATTATTTTAGATACACGTTGCTCCCTGTATTTCATTGTGATACATTTGTATATTACAAATTACTTAGCAATATACTTCGGAAAGGATTTTAGAATATGCACAACATCTAACAGCTCATTGAACTTTGAAATATCTTATGTGAAAATGCATTGTGCTGTCGTGTAAATGTTCGGCTCACACACCCTCTTGTATCAGACATAAGGTCATAGCAGCCTGCTTTGGGAGACACGCACCAGTCTGTCTCCCCCCCACTGCTCAAGGCCAGTCTATTTACCCACAATGCCCGGCCCCTCAGAGAGTGCAACTGGAGCACAAAAGCGTCACAATGGATAGGATGGAGATCTGGCTGCCCCCACACACAGCATGAGAACAGCGGATGGAAAAGTCACACAGTTTATTTTGGAGGGACGCATCCTCTGCCCCGAGACCTTTGATAGGAAAGTGGCTGCTTGCGAGGTATGATGGGAGATATATAGAAGATGTTTAGGGGGGAAACTCACCCCAGCCCAGACACAGAAAGCGCTTGCGGATGAGCCTGGTCCGAACCTTTCCCGTCACTGCCATGTAGGACTGCCAGGCCTCTGTGAGGACCCAGCAGAACGATGCCAGGAAGAAGAAGTGCAGAAATGCTGTCGTCATGACACAGACACCCTGTTGACACAAGAAAAAAAAAGGATCAGAAAAAGATATAGGCTATATCCTGCGTTCCAAATCGCATACTCATTTTACTATTCTACATACTACAGCTGACCGTAAAAAGTAGGAACAGTAGTTTTCATGCAGTATAGGCACAAAATTGGGACATACTATTATCTTATTTATTTTGTCATAACATTGCGACTTGAACTGGCCTCCTGCTTATATTTATCTGGTCAAGTTGCTGGTTGGTTATTTTCACTCAGAGGCTCGCTTGTCATTTCTGCTGAGCAGTGGATTGTGGGTCCCTGCATGCATACACTGATTATATTGATATGTCTTTATTTCCTTTCCTTTATTCTCAAAGCCCAGACTGCTTTTGCCTGTCTAGACCATCTAGTGAAGTACCATTATGTGCACTGAATAAAACAAAGCGTCAGTCGGAACTGCAGCAACAAAGGTGGCAACTGTAATATAGAAGATCAGAGCCCGGCTAGCTGAGGCAGAAAAAACCATGGCGTAGCATTCCTGCGCACTAACCCCCTCATTAGTATGCTGGGGATCCCACCTGGAGGCATGTGAGCCAAGGTCAGCTGTTTTACACAGACAGAAGGGTGAACACACCACAACACTGCCTAAACGACACACAACAACGCACGCATCAAAGGCAGCAGATTGCATTCAAGCTCGACTATGTAGTAGGCACTTTTCAGCTTGATTAGCAAGTCCACCTTTGTTCCACAGGAAAGAGGCATGTCCAAATGGGGATTTTTGTTTAGAAGAGGATTAGAAATGAAGAAGTATCCCGAGGAATCTTGTTGCTTGCACGAGCGGGGATTAAGCTTTTCTTTTTTTTCAGTTGAGATTGTTTGCGGTGTGAAAGCTTTGGTAATCTGAACGACGCCACACACACAAAGAGGGAAAGATTGAAGTATATCATCTCGTCCCAGGGCGTCCACACACCATACTGTGAGATCTCCACAACCCTCTACAACCCCACTGAGAACACCATACTAAAGCTATCCAGCACCCCGTTGTGTGTTCACGGGGGTTCATACCAGACAAATAATCCTGCATTACCTCGAAGTGGGAAATTATGTTTACCTACGCCCACGTGGGGATATTGATTACCTAACTTTAGATTTGGGGATAAAATATCAATCCAAAACCAATAAAGGATGCATTCAGCTGTTGTGTGATATACAATGCCATTTTGTTATTGTCTTTGACACTTTAATCTAAACGGCAGGCATTAATAGCCACATTTAAAGAACATCAGTGTAACATGGGTACTATTAAAAGAAAATCACTCTGCTAACGTTGATAGTATACATTAAATATATAACTGTAATCTTCTGCTACAAAGTGGCAACAACATGACACACAAGCAGCAATTTCAGATTAATAGTAACTGACATGTAACGAGCTTCATAAGCATGAACACGCAAGCCATGGTGGATTCTGCTGGGTCAGTTTAACCACTGCCTGAAACCCAGTAGCAGGTACATTTCTGCTGATATAATAAGTTATGTTATTGTGGTGAATGTCGCGTTTGTTAATGTGTGTCAGTTTTGGCAGGTTCCAACTGTTAAAACAGTCTATGGTGTACTGTGAGTGTCAGCTTGTACGCTTAGTATTTTATCAATAGACACTCCATAAACATTTTCAACTGTATAATCAAAGTATCAAAGCACATCAAATCAAAGCATATGAAGCTCCTAGCACCTGCTCATGTGGTAAGCACGGCTGCTTTTCCAGAAAGCAAACTGGAATGTTTATGACTTTCTATGTGGATTTATTAGCCTGTATGTTAGCATGTCAATGTGCTATATGTGGTCATTATTAGATAAGGAAAATCTTTCAAAATAGCAATTTTACATGCAGATGTGTAGGTGAAGGAGACAGTATGTGAAGGAGGAACCAGTATATACCGTAGCCATACTGCTGGAAGACTTACACCCAAAGCTAAGTCTAGTGTTGCTGTTGTTAATGCGCTGTCCAAGGTGCTGAAAATAGAGTCTGCCTTGCTTCCTGGAAACAGGTCACACGCAACCGTTCCGTTTCACGGTTTGATTTGGTGCCTAAACCACACCGCCTCATTAATCCTCAAAAATGAACAACTTTGCATTTGAAAAGGAGAGAAAGGTACATTATGAGGACATTGTGGTATGGTAGTCATACAAAAGGAAATAAAGGTTGGAATCTAGAGTTCACACTGCCCTTTACCAAAGGAAAATGCCAGGAGATGTTGAGCACACAGTGTTGGTATCCATGGAAACAGAGGAACTGAGAAGGGACCACATTGAAAACATTACAGAGGTGATAGACATGAAGGTATAAAGGTAGGGGCTGAAGGGGGACACTTAGAGTCGCTTCAATAATGGCAGTTTAAGTTCAGGACAGGACATTTTGAAAGAAATGTTTTACCTTGGTCAGAATAAAATGAATTTAATGTGATTAAAATGTCTAGGCCAGTCACATATTAAGTTCTGAAAGCCCAGTTGCCATGAAATGATGAGCACTTTTCTTTCTTTTTTTTATTATTATTTACTTTTTTTATTGAAGAGGGGATTTCAGTTGAGAAACTGCTGAGAGCCCCCTCTTCAAGAACCAGCTTACTTTGGGAGCGGATCATTATTGTCACAGTACCTAAGGTAAAGTTCCGTGAGGATCTACAGCCTTGTCCAAAATGTTGTATAAAAATCTGAACTCTTACTGCTCTACTTTTATCTTACCCAACTGTTCTGAATCGGTGTGGGTGGAGGAGGCTGGTTGTTATGACCGAAGAGCCTTCTGTTTGAATCAAGCAACAAGTGCCCCAGTGCTTTAAACAGTAAGTGCTTAGGTGAAGGACGTTAAAAACACCAAACAACAAAGTGATGATGGTGGTTGCAAAGTGTTGTTAAAGTGCGCAGAAGCACTGAGCAAAACGCATCCACTTTGCTAATACAGTTGGAAAATGGCTACTTATACCTCCTGTCCTATGCATGTGGCTAACAGCAGTCTGGAATGAACTCATACACACACAGCACTTCTGCCTACTTTATTTCAATATGTAACACTCTTAAGGCTTGGAACAATGCATACAATTATTCTCCCTAACCTTCTCCAGGGGATTCCTGCTGTTACTCAGCTGCTATCAAGCATGTGGGAATGATCTGATATGTTGATTTAGCTCGATACAATCCACCGCCTGTAAAGTTACAAAGTTTAACCTTCAGCTGGAAGGCAGGGATAAAATGAAATCCCTCGTTCCTGCACCTCACTGTAAGGGAGGTCAAGTTTTGTGTATACTAAAAATATACCATCGCTCAAATGTGCACACTGCAGTTACTGCATGTTTAATATAGGCTACAGTACATACTGTACATCTTACGTATATTGTAAACCTTCTTTGAATGTGTATATAAATGTTTTGTTTACTTTAAACCTTTTGATGTCAATTAAGAATAATGATTTAATTCTTAAAACTAATTAAAAATATAAAGAGTATGATTGTTGCGTTCACAACTGCCTAGCAGATCCAGAATCAGAGGCTGAACCACATTTAAATGGACTTAACACTGTAAAACAATGTAAAAGCGCCCTCAGTCTGATTTTACTTGGATTTTTGACAAGATGCCAGCTTGGATAAGCTATAGGCTATGTGTGCTGCTATGTGATGTGCAGTGCTTTAACAACAGGTGATCATTTTAAATCTTCTGACGCATCAGGTGGTTTAGGCACCCGGAAATCAAAAGCAGGTACAGCAAGCAAGCTTTACAGAGCTATTAGTCTACTGAAGCAAACTGTTCTATTCTCTTCTTCTAATAGCGAGCGGGCAGGTACAAACAAAGTTGACTGTGGATACCTTAGCCTCCACCGACCTACATGTACAATACATTGTGAAACAATACAACTCCAAGACAGGGAGTCTACCTTCCCTCGCAAAACAGCGTCTATTTCTTGTTTGCCCTCTTTCCAAAAGCCAACGACAGAGGACAAAGAAATAGCACAGGTAGGCAAAAGGTGACTCACTGACTTCCAGCTCCCAGAGGGACACCTCCACACACCAAAGAGATGATTCCTAATAGACGAGTCTGAATCCACAAACAGTGGAGCCAATTATATGCACTTCTTGCAAGGGATGGAAGAAAAAAAAACAAGTGAGGCAGTGTCAGGCAGCATGGCAATTAAACCCACACAGGGTGTATGTTTTCTCCCCTTGCTAGCCTACTGCTCAAACATTGGGATTCACAGTATGTCTGATCAAAGAGATGAATACTTCTCTAATAGTATTACAACAGGTGTGACGCAGACAAGACAGAACAAAACAATACTAATAAATTGTCCGGGAACATCTGTCCACAGCCTCGCAGTGGCCGACAAGAAAAATGCAGCTTTTTAACTTACAACAACAATGTATTTTAATAATGATGATGATGGACCTCAGAAGGTTAAGTCTCGAGGTGTCCATTTAAAGCTGGTATAGCTATCTGAAAGCTGTATAGGGTCATTTCAATCCAAATCATTTAAGTTTTCCATTGGTTTTATTGTTTTCTACATCGACTTTACAACAAAACAAAAAACTAAACAATATGGCCAATTACAAATACACAAGTCAGTGTTGCTTTAATTTGGCAGCTCAGTCATTCTGATAGCACAGTATGTCAGTGGATTTTTCTGAAAAACCATCTTTGCAGATTTCAGACAGACATGTGTGTAGGAGCATGACACATGAGCATCCCATGCTAAGGGGTGGTCCTCGTAATCAACACAGGAGATGACTGGAGCCCTGATTAAATCTGACAAGGCTTCAAATAAACTCAGCTTTAAAAAATGCCCTGAAGCTTTATGCATTCATAGTCTTCTTGGCTACTACTGTGTGCCAAATGTGAGGGACCAACAAGGAAACATATGAACTTATCATAGTTGGATATTGTTTGTGTGTGTTCATTGTACGTGTTATTCTATGAGATGCCTATGGGCCGAATCAATTTTTGGCAAATAGTAACAGTTGGTCCATTTTTTATAATATCAGGAACCAGGCATCAAAGGATTTACAAAAAAAGCTCAAGGCATTTTTTCTTTCCTTGCACTCATTCATTTTTCATGATTCAATTTACATTGAACTTAGGGAAATGAATGGCAGGAAGCATTTTGATTTATGAGCATGGTCTAGTCTTATGAGCCCTCCAACTGGTGATAGGCCCATCTTCTGCCAGAGTAAGTCATACTAAGCACACAGTGTAAGTAGCAATGCTGCACAGCACCAGCAAATGCATTTTGTAAGGATGGAATACCCCCACAGACATCATTGTTTCTCTGTTCTACATTTGCTGCTGAACTGGACTAAAATCCAAGACTTCTGCATTGAATATACTGTATTTTAATTTCCAAATACTAAAACAATTGGTTCACAAATGAGCCGAAAAGCAAAGGAGAACATTTTAATGAGAAGAAACCATGGACCATAATTAGATGAGGGGAACATAACAGTGTGTTCCCTATAAAAAAAGGCAAAAAGGTATACAGAGAAGAATATGGTTACACAATCAAAATGGACAATGTGTCATCCTGTAGTGCTGCCAACTGACTGAGGAAGGGCATCTGTGTGGGCAGCTTGTAAATCCCAACTACTGTTTGCCAAACAATCTTTTACATTAGCCATTTGTTTACTGGCCAGTTATGAGGCCGTAGAGAGAGGGAGTGATAGATATTTATTGGAAGCAGGCCTTCTTTAACTATTGCACTTGTCCTTTTCAATCCTGCTGACTTGATTTTGAACTCCGGCTCTCATTGACATCTGAGCGAAAAACGTTTCATGTGCCTCCGTGATGGCTTTGTGCCATTCCAGTAATGCGAGCTGAGTCTAGAATGCTGCTTTATCCTTCAACCAAACTTTTTTTTACATGAGCCTTTCGGGGAACTATAGCAATAAAACTAGCATTAGCAGCAAACCATCTCAAAGTGATTGCAATGTTCTTCATTGTTCTTTTTCTTCTACTTTTCCTTATTTCGTTGCACTTCTAATTGCAATTAAAGATGACCACTTTCTCAGTGCCAACAGATTGGGGTTGTCTGAAGTTTACCTGAGGACAATGTTACACCCCAGTGAAGCCATATGGTCCCGTGCCAACACAAAGTAGATCTGCATCTTCTAGAGGCATTTATAACACACACAGTAGTTTTCCATTTGGGTGAAATATGAAAAGCTTTTCTGCGAAAAAACCCGAAAAAGAAAATGAGTACTTTGCTTGAAAGAGGGCTATGATCGAACTATTATGTTTTAGTACTGTAAATGAAAAAGCCAACAGCTGGTATCCAAAAGGTACTCTTCTGTAGATCTGAACGGAGAACAACACGCGCTTTTAGATCAAATCACGTCAAGTGGACAAAATGTATCCAATTGATTGGGAAAAGGGGAATATGAAAGGGTGTATACTGTTGTTTATCTTTCAAAGTCATGTAGAGGAACTTCATGACATTCAGCAGGATACAATATAACATGCAGCCGTCAGCTCCATTTACCCTAGACAAGGCCCCAGTGAAAAGCCACTTTGACGTGTACCATTATCCAGAGTTCGATTTGTTGATGGATAAAAAACAACACCAACACTTGGGACCTCCCCATCTTTGCAAACCAATGCCCTAATACATCTTTAAATGACACTTACCGCATTGTGGGTCTGTGTCTGTCCAACCAGGATCAATATGTTGGAGCAGATTATAGATAAGCAGAAGTTGAGCAGGATGATGGATCGTTCAGAGCGAATATATCTGTAAAAAAAAATATAAAAAAAACAATGTTAAAAGCAACCCCCTTTAGTGTAGTTCTTAAATTTGTAGCTGAATGAATCATGGGTCATCGTGTGGCCGCAGCAGCTTTTAAAGTGTCGCAATTACCTCCATAGCACGGCGTAGATCACTGCCAACGTGATCAACGAGAGGCAAGACAGACCGCAGCCAACTATCAGTGTCACAGATGGGACCCCTGAGTACGCCATGGTCTGTGGAAGGAGACAGAGCAAGACCAAAGCAGTCAGTGGGTGGGCTGCTTGTGGTTTAATGCAGGACAGTAAATCTTTACTGTTGCCCCATGAGACGGAAACCAATCAAAACAAACCCAACACCGATCTGAATAGCTCCACAGTGGGTGTCTAAAAAAAATAAAATACTGTGAGGTCGGCAGCGCATGTGTGGGCTTGAAGGTTGTTTAGATACATGCCCGAAAACTTTCCACCTATCAGAGCTGGAAAATGACATAACACAACACTTATGGCTGCAGCAAACAGAGGGGCTCAGGTGCAATCCAAATACTGTTTGAGTTGGATTTAGCCTTCTTTTTTGTTTTTTTTCTGGGTCACGTGTGAGCTGGCCAATTGTAGGCCTGAAATTCGGAGCTACCTTTAGACATATTGTGCACTTATGTGATGATGTCATACATGACTAGAGATGAGTCAACCATGATCAGATAAAGATGCACTCTAATGGCAACATTAATGTTTGTCACTCATCTGTTTGATGCTTCCGGACTGATAAAGAGAAGAAGGTAATAGATATCTGTGTTCTCCAGTTACTGTGTACTAGGCCACTATGCAAGTTGTCTATGTTGAGTCCTTCACAATGGTCTAATGTCAGCACATGCTGTATATGCTCAAAACATGGTGGAAAAAAAATATTCATGTATTTCTGACGTCAGTGTAAAACATAAACATGTCAAATCTGGCAAACGTCTTAATATTTCTACTTCATCATAACCAAACGTGACTGGTGAGAAGAGGAGACACTGAAAAACTAGCATCAGCATGCACACACCCTCACTTGCACACGCCTACACAGAGTTCTCCAATAAATCTGTGTGCAAACGAGAAATATCCCCACAATCTCCCTTTACCGGCTGAATTACTATTTAACGGGATTAGCATACCAAAGATTCAATTTCCATATGCACCAGCACACACACACACTCACACAGACACACACACAAATGGACAGGCAGCGTCTTCTTCTTTACATTGGCCTATAAAACGCACACTGAATAACAAATCAATAGCCTACTTACTATTTCTCTTGGTTGCTGGGCCAAAATGGCGAAGGTAGATACACGATCACATAAGCATTTCGTATGGGATGCATCTGTGAGCACCGTTTTACATCCTTTTGAGGTCCAGGCTCCCCAAGAATCGTTCCTGCAAGAAGAAGAAGGAGGGAGGCAGAGGCAAATTGAGAGGTTTTAATTCCAGCGGTGGCAGGCACGACTTCACAACAGGACTTATCGACATCTCGATCGCTTCAGGTTTCTTATTTCATTATTCATTTTGAATCGACATACCTACAGAGGCGTAGTGGGCCTGTAGGCTACACTGCTACATTAAAAAATCACAATAAGAAAAAAAGACAGAAGAGAAAATAGCGATCAGAGACACATCGACACGGCTCTTGTGTGGCTACAAGCAGCAGCAGCATTTCAGCTGGAGCAGATAGAGAGAAGGCAGAGAAACGGAGGAGGGGGAGGACGCACGCACGGAGCTGTCCAAGCAGACCGGTGCTGATTGATTCGCTATACGCAGACAAAAAGCAGCGACTGCTATCAAAACACCGCCATCATTCCATCATAACGCTTTGATATGAGAGCGATCATATATTTACCTGTGTGTCGCTCTGTCTGCGTGATTTTCTATTCCGCTAGGTGTTTTCCGAACGGCTGTATTCCTTATTTCTCCCCCTCCACCACACTTTCAATGCCCCTGTTATCCTGTCTTTTTTCCGATGATTTTTCACCCAGCTGTTACTCAGCTGTTTTAATTAGCAGCTTTTGAATGCTTCCTTAGGGGGGATTTTTCGCCCTGGAAGCGGTGGACAGCATCAGATTGATACTCTGTTCCTCACTGCTGGCGCGAGAGAGGAAGGGAGGGGGGAGGCTGATACAACGGGAAAATAATAAACGCACGCTGTCGCAGGACAACTTTACTCGGCTGCAAGTCTGGTGGTGACATGACGGGAATATATGATGCTTTGAGATTATTCCTGGAGATCATTTTGACACGAAAGTTGCCGCTCCTCGGCGTGTGGCGCTTTTGCCAAAAATCCACTGCAGAACTAGGACCACCCCGCGGAAGCAGCGCGAATGGTTGCAGCCAGTTCCCCCACTTCAGTTCACAGGCAGCACTAGCAGGTGGAATGAAAGGAGCGCTTCTCTTCCATTTGTCAGTCGCCCCCCATACACACTCATTTTCGTAGGCTACACACCATCATTGATTAAATACCCCGTGTGGAAACTTAATTCACGCAAACATGCAGCATGACATTGGTTCAGATTATGCTCCCTTTTTTTCTTTTGTTTTTCGCAGTAACAACATTATATTAAGATTCGTGTCACAAAAAGCAACACCACCTGTTGACCTGCAAGACACCTTTGCTGTCTTCTCAGCCCTAACCAGCAAACCCAGCTCAAACCATGACAAAAGATACAACACGATTCATACCACTAGAGCATACACTAGCTGTTGATTTGGGTGCCAAGTGGGCTCTGCTGTGTGAAGCAATCCTGCTTTGTCATTTGATCAATATGGCAGCAATATTTATTATTCCTGGAAGGGACTGTGTGGGGCCCATTGCAATTTTTTCCAACCAGAGCCTGACCAGCACTCTCAGCTGTCTGTACTCAGAAATGCAACACTAAACACCTCTTCACTAACTTATCTCCCCCCACATACCAGTCGACAGCTTCTAAGCCATTTCAGGTATTTCTATTAAATTATTAACCCATGGAAGTATCAGAATAGGTACTAATAAATGATCTAAATGCAATAAACAAAACATGTGGGAAAAAATTGCCTTGCCATGAAAGCCATATTCTCTTCAGGCTACAAGTCCCAGCTGGAGCACTGAATCAGGTCTTAAAGGCCCATAGCCATGTATGATTTTACTGATTTCATTGTTGAAGGATTGTTTTTTCCCCCATGACTTTTTAAATGAAAAGCTCAAACACTGACATTGCCTGATAATAAATCTAATAATAATAAAGTCAAGTCTGTGGTGAGGATCTTGAAAAGTCCCCACAAGTATTAAGCTATTGAGCTGGATGAGATGAATAAAACAGAGACTATTGAAGCCTTGGCTAGCATGGTAACGCTTGACGTTTTCTGAACATTTGAAGATAATAAGAAACCAAATCAGTTGAGACCAAATACAACATCCCTGCAGTATGGGTGCCTAAAACATGAGGCACGTGTTGCTGCAATAAAGACCCCTGTTAAGTACCAACATGGGAGCCATCATGCATTTAGAGATTGAGACAAACAAATAAAAAGGTTAAGATCAGCTTATGACTGCCAATGACTGGCAGTTCTTTCGTGCCTGCGCCTGCCTCAGAAGCAGAAAATCGTTTGGTGCACAGTGATACGTATATGGAAAACAACATTTACGAGCACATACGCTTTGATAGCAGTGCAAGCTTTTCATTGTTTGAGGTAATTCCAGAAGGACACGAGAAGCAGGCCACGATGAAGTCCCTGCATGGGTGACTTACAAGCGTCGCACCTTTCACACAGCTGCCAACCACTCCATATCTCTCTTTGGGTAAAGGCACTGTTGCAGTCTCTGGTCATGATGGTCAGATTCAGAAGCATCGAAATAGTCCGTACCTACACTCTTTACTTTGCTAGACGTGAGTTTATCTCCTGTGCCTAAGGGAAAACTGACCTTATATGGGGCCTGGTGGCGTTGGAATATAAAATGTCTCGGCGAGAGAGAGAGAGAGAGAGAGAGAGAGAGAGAGAGAGAGAGAGAGAGAGAGAGAGCGTCAGTGTTCATGTTAACCACATTGAGACTGATGACATGACATCCATCACACACCCTTTTGGTGACTACTTTCTATCCATCTGCTGATTTATTGACAACTTTCTATTAAAAAAGAAAATGATTCCGGGATTAAAATTTGGGACAGAATGTGACGTATATGTCCAATTGTAACGTATAGGTGTCAAGATAAGTGACAGCAGAGTGACATAAAGAGTCCACAAAGTTTGAGACACATTCTGTCTCTCTAGACTGTTGCCCGAGAGACTCCAATTAAGTTTGAGGTCCTTGCTGAGATTTGACAGCTTGAGTTTCTCCAGCCATAGAGATCTTATTACAGAGCCCTCGACGTATCCAGATGTCCAAGCAGCAGAGCACTTAAGAGTCAAACTGTGAAGCCATGTGACCCTTATGATTGTCCATCTAAACAATCTGGTGCAGCCGTATATAGACCGAATGACTAGACTAGGCTATGTATTATCCTTATACATGTCAGTAGACTTTGCATATGAAACTGCTTTGCTAACCAAATGGTATTTTGGAGTATAACCACCCAAAGATCCTCCTGAAATTCATTGCAAGCCAACATCAGATTAGCGAGGCACTGGCCTGGAGGCTTAAAGAG
Organism: Ammodytes marinus; assembly: GCF_949987685.1. NCBI lineage: Eukaryota > Metazoa > Chordata > Actinopteri > Uranoscopiformes > Ammodytidae > Ammodytes > Ammodytes marinus. The sequence continues at coordinate 17,784,519 of NC_137215.1, read as the reverse complement.
TGCCTTAGGCGATGCACTTGAAGGCAATTTTACAAACTCTTGGAAGACTGAAACACAATGACAGGAAGTGGAGGGCAGAGGGACAATGCTAGGAAATGATTCCATCCATCTTGAATCCCTTGATGGCTTGCAATTTACAACAGCCTGTGAGTCACACTGTGTGCGTTAACTGAACAAAGAGAAAGAAAAAACGAGTGAGTATTTCTATGTAACAAGAAAAACCTTTTTTGAATCCCAGAGCGGAGGGGTGGGGGGGGGGGGGACTCAAAATGAGGTGGACAACCAAGAGAACCTGTGGTGTGGATTTGTAAATTGCTCCATAGGTGCGTACAAAGTGCGGCTCATTATCACCACAGCTAGATGACCTTTAGTGTATCTCCATGCCAACTTGCATAACGTGTCAGACTTATGCTAAGGTATTTGAACCTACTGTATGTGAGTGGCAAATCATTGGTTTGAAGGTAGCAACCACTGACAACATATGAATCCTACTCTCTAGAGTACAATCAACCCCACCATGTTTACAACTGAAACAGTATACAAATAGATAAAGCAAACAGAATCAGGTTCCGTAAGAATTGTTCTTTGCAAGTAGCATCGGCTCATCAGTGGAAACTGCACATGTACTCCATGTTCTACCTCCTGATGTACATGTGTACACATCCACGCGCGCGCACACACACACACACACACACACACACACACACACACACACACACACACACACACACACACACTTCCTTCCGTCTACAAATGCATGGTTTGTGCTCCCATCAGTCCATCAGGAGTCCTTGATAGAGTGAAGCTTACAATCACTGTAAACATCACCAACATTGTTACTTCTTCTGCCTACCAACAACCTCTTACATACATACTTTATAGGAATCACAGCACAGTGGAAAAGCAGAGGCCTTGAGCCAAAAAAAACACAAAAGGCTATCTTTCATAAGAAATGCAACTCGAACGTCACTATCATGTCCAATCTGTATGGTTCTAAAAACAACACATGCGTGCCTGAGACTAACTGTGATGGAGTGCGAGTCTGTGGAGCAAACTTGACGTGAAAATGTTTGACAGCTGCTGATGTGAGATGTGGAAATGTCAGGGAAGCTTGACGCCAATGGAGGAAACCATTACAGAGCACTTTTAACAGATTTATAAAGATTGAACCTAACATCAAATTCAACTTTAACTGAAAGATAAAGCTGGGAATGAATGTTGAGTAAAGAGTCAAATATGTGATGCAGATCCATTTGATTAGTTGAACTATGAATCAAGCTTTACATGCACACTCATTCACACACTCTTTATATAATTAAGTAGTGTATGTTTATGCTTAAACTGCATGATTTCCCTTTTTCTGTTCTTTGCATCAACTAAGCAAATCTGGGATATAAGTGTATCAATCTTGGCCAGTGGCACTCATATATGTATGTCTTGGGGTCATGAAGAACCACATCTTGGTGTCTTTTTAGTTCCTCTGCTTTGCCTCAGTTAACATAGTTTGGTGTGGCCTGTTTGGCTGAAATCCAGGATCTCCAGATGTCTCTAGAAACCTGGACTTGCAACAGCTGCTTTTTCACACCTCGACACGTAAATTATTCATATGCTTTGATTCCACAGGAAGAAGATTGTTCATGGTAAACTTGTAGCGTGACCTGTATATACCTGCACAAGTTAATTGGGATACAGCGCTTGAGGTTATACATTATTCAAAGCGGAATCACAACCTCAGTTCAGGTAACTATACCATTGTTGTCACAGGGTTAAACATTTTAATATTTTTTCTTTGGAATCAGCAGGTTCCCTACCATTGTAGTTCTAAAATGATCTTTGACTATAGTTTCTTTTCATTATCCACTTATTTACAGATGAATGAAAACAATGTTTAGTAAAATAAATATTGCAGTTAAATCCACCAATGAACTGCTTGGTCTCATATTAGAAGCACAAAGCCGAGTGTGGACAGAGACTGCTGTGTGCGCTCAGATGAGAGGAAGAGTTTCCCGAAAATCTACATAGTTTTTTGTGATGTGATTCGTGTCAGGTTGCTCTATAGCAGTTTTTAACAAGAAATTAAGACCAGAAAAGTAGTATAATAGGAGATCTTTAAAAATGAACGACATGTAATACTTAAATAACAGCATTGTGGTAAGAATAGTATACAGGTTATTATGTTTCAAGAAACAGGGTGTAATAAATATGGCACACTAAATATGGTGTGATTTTAAGGATGTCTTACAGAGGGGTTAAGAAGGTGTTAATTATGTTGTGGCAAGTTTTTTCAGGATCTGAATCCCTTCAATTATAAAGGTTGTCCTACTACACAGCTAAAGGTTTGGCCTCTGTTGGGTCTGTGTTGGTTAATCTGACAGGGGTTGCTCAAAACATCTGCTGTTACTAGGTGAGAAAGACACTACTGTAATGTGGGTTTCAATGCACAGCTACACAAGGACCCAGAGGATTTTAAATACCTCTGATTGCTGTGGATTGCCAAAAGGCTAGAACCGCCTTGTACAATCATTCTGTTATTTGGTATTTTCTTGAAATTTAAGTGGCAGTGTGGAACAACTAAAGAGCTAGAATCCATACAAGTGATACAACACTCAAAATGAGATTAATGTATCATTCCAAACCACAAAAAAATAAGTTGAATTCTTAGCTTTCGGCAGGCTTGAAATGTCACCTGATTTAAACTCATGCTGGAGTTGCAATGATACTACATTTTCAGGACAGCCTTAGAAAGTGTCTTATTGCGTATATCGATTGGTAGATGCGCTCCCAAAAAATATATATTTTAGAACAGTACAGGGAAGCTAACTGATCTGAAAATCACTAGATTGCATTTCTCATCTTTCCCTTGGCACAGTGGTGGGATATATCGGTAATTTCAGGCTTGTTTGATAGCTGAAAATATTGACATTTGAAAGAGTAATAAAATTGTATGTATCAGACCTGTTTACACTCGGTGGTGTGGAAGCTGCAGACTTGAGCGGAGATGATATTGGCTCACTGGCTGCTCCAATGCTTTATGTCTTACAATACATGGTTGGCTGCTATTTCTATCTGTCCTTTATCATGCACCACATTTATTTTCTGCATTACGTTAAAAGGAAATTTCTGAACCAGCCAGGTGCAACCATACTTTTGCTTATTTTACCAGCAAATTATTTAAAGATGATTGTTCAAGAACTACATTGTCACGACTATTGATTGAGTATGAATGACAAGATGCAGCAGAAGATGTGCTCTATGGATTGTATTCATCATCGCGTTAATGATCTTCCTCTTCGTCTTAATATAGTGGTGGAAGCCTTACTTTAATCGTTTACTTGTGTAAAAGTACTAACACCATCTTTTGAAAATACATATAGCACTTTTAATGTTGTAGTAGATCAATCAATCACCATATAACACTACACATCAAAGGCCACATATTATGCTTGAGTATCAAAAAAAAAATATATATATACATCTCATAGCGCCAATGTTAAATCTCCTCTTTTCAGCCTCTGTCTGAAACGCATCATTTAAGGGCCTGTCTCTTTAAGTCTATCCTAATTGGCCCTGAATCTAATCTACCAGTTATATTCAGGGATATCTGAGGTTGTGCTTATTAAAAGTGAAGTGCTAGGTTAGGTTGGAAATTAGGCGGCGTGGCTTCTCCCCTTATGACATCATATGGGGAGATACATCTTACTTTCAGAAAGGTGGAGTTGGATAAAAAAAGGATTGTTTTTTTCTCATACTTTGGGAGTCTATAGTCACATTTGGAACCCATATTAGTGATGCAAAAACATGAAAAAGTGCATTTTGCACAATAGGTGACCAATACATGCAAGTTTGAGCTTATGTTTTGCATGTAAAACATTCATCTGTAAAGTAGCCCGCCTGTAGTCTCAGCTGTTTGATAAATGTATAGGATGGAAAAGTTAAATATGTCCCTCTGAAATGTAATGAAGTAGAAGTATGAACTTGCCCAATGAGTTCACTTATAATTGTACTTATGCACCGTAGTTCAGTAAATACACAATCAAACAAACTTGTGTTGTCACATGAGAATACTTATGCCTCAGGAGCGAAGCAGCTGAGACTCAGGTGTTGCAGACTTCTCAGCCTTACACCCTTATTACTACAGTTATTACTATAGAGCTGCCTCCAGTGTTCAGTTCAGTTTTCACATGTTCTATAATGTGGACAAGAACCGGGATGTGCAGCAGGGCAACACAGAGGACATAGATCCCCCACAAACAACAGTTTCATTCGGCTAATGTTACACTGAGCACCCTCATTGGGGTTTTGAAGCAACATGGCTGACAGATGGCGTATTACCCCCTCAATGGGTCCTGAGCGTGGCTGCTATTACGTGACAGGACAAAGCCAACTGTTTGAAACGAACATGATAATCATACTGTCGAGTCATCCGGCCGGCACTCTGATCGAAATGACGTGATGCAGATCAGAAAGATACGCTGACATTAAAACTCTCAGTTTGTGAAAGTCATAGAAAAGAGAACGGAGCACAGTTGTCCCAGTTGTGTATTTGCTGTTCCGAAAATAGACCAGTTGCCCTCAAATACACCGATAAGAGGACAGAGCCATGCACAATTCACAAAAAAAAAAACTAATTGAAAGCTCTTGCTGAAGCTGGCTAAGATGCCTTTCAGCAAAAACAGTGCCTAGGCCCTCATTGAAGAGTAGGAAAAAAAGAGTAGACTTTCTCGAGGTAAAACATGCCTCTAGCGACTTTGGTTTTATCAAGTGACACAGTGACAAGAACATTGCTGACAAACGTTAACCGCGCAGGTACGCACGCCAGTCATCCCAATGCAAACAAGGTGACATCAAATCCCTGTCAACAGCATCACAAGACCAAACTCAGGCAAAACAACCCTTTAAAGGAGTAGCAGCAGTGAACCAAAGTTTCAGATGATGAGGTGTGTCAATATGCAAGGTGTGGATGGAATAATGAAAACACAATTCAATCCAGCATGATGCATCCCAACAAAATAACTTTCTTAAGCAATGATTATAATGTTCATATTGTCTCTCATTTGTTTCAATGAGTGTGTGCTGCCATTGTGCTGTGTTTTTTTTTGTTGCCAATGCAGCTGTGTTTGGCATACGTCCTAAAGCTGTTTGAGGGTTTTTCCCCCTTGCTATGTTACGTAATCCTGCAGTGTTTGTGACTGATGCTCCTGCACTTGAGGCAGGCAACTATTTGGCTTGATTCTATTTCTGAAAGATGCTCCATCAACTCTCACTTGACACATTTGGATTTCAGTTTTGTTTGTCTTTGGAAGCCTATACATATGCTCCTATTTGGTTTGTAACATTCAGTGTATACAACTCCCTTGTACAGATGCCTATAAAACCGTGAGCTGCAGCAGTGAACTTAAAGAGGAGCATAACTCAGTGCTCCTCTGTAAGTCACACAAACCATTCTCAGAATGACACTGCAACTGTAGAGCCATACCAACACTGTCTCCACAAAAACAAAATAACCACTGGCTTGAATCAACACTTGTTAAAAGTCTCTGCAAATAAATAATTACAACATTTTCCTTTAATAGTTTGGCTTTTTGTAGAGGGTTGTGCCATCTCATAAATTATTCTTATTATTTTGACCACCTTCTGGCTAGGGTTAAATGTAAGTGTTAATGTTTGTGTTGATTTTTTTTTTCTTGTGCTATATCTTGCTTGTTTGCTAGGCTTCTATGTACAAATGATATTTCTTGATATTCACTGAAGCAACGGAAAAACAAACCAAGAAACACAACACAAAAAATGAAAAACTACAAAATTGGGCACTTACATTATGTTGCTGTCCCATAGTGCACAGTAAGGGTTCATGGTTCCCTGGAAGGAAAGAAAAAGGACAACACGATGTTTACCAGTTAGATTAGGATGATAACTGATCATCATTATCATTGTCATCATCATCATCATCATTATGCATCAACTGCATATTTGTCCTTCTTGAAGATCACGTAAATTGGAGCGTGGAGAACACACTGGCAGAGACGCACACACACTTGCTGACACGTTCCGACTGACATGCATTTTATCTCCGAGATGAATAAAAGAGGCCTGGATAATAAAAAGGGATTGTCCATGTAATTATCTGACTGCAGCGCTCTCCTGTCACCGGGTGCTTGCAAATTAATTATCGAGCCAATTAACCAGCATTGTGCGTTAGGCTAATGGAACGCAACGTGTGCCGTGGTCATTGTAGGACATTTCAGTCAACACAGACAGAAAAACTATTTCTAGAGGAGGGCTCTAATCTTTTGTACCAAAGCTAACGTGAAAAGCAACATGTGTGGCTTTCAAGGACGTGTCTTTATTGTATTTTGGCGATCCTTTTTAAGATGTCCGTGTCTGTGATTCAAAATGACTGTGTTTGCTTACATTTGCCAAGTGAGCCAGCTCGATTTCCAGGTGGGACTCGGTTGCCTTGGGCTCAGGTCTCACAGTCACAGCGATGACCTTGGAGTTCACAACTGTGTGGTTCCTGAGTCAAAGAACAAAGAAATTAGACAATACATTTTTCTTTTAATGTTTCAGTCACACACAGTTTAAACTGGCATTGAGGGTGAAATGCGGTATAACAGTATATTTCACCATTCCACACAATGTGCATATACGAAGCTCATGTTTGATATATGCACCGTATTAGCATATTGTATATCTCTGTGGACATTTAACGTGGATCTTGTGGGTATAAAAGGATGAACAGCAGAAAACATTCTTCATTGTTAAAAGCCGTAAACCTGATTTTACCTAGGTACCTTTTTATGCTAGGTGAAGAAGTGTTAGCACTTAAGGTTTGGGTTCAAGAGGAGAGCCAGAGAGACTTAACGTGGGATCTATAATGAACACCAGTATCAAAACCTAATTTGGGGTTTCCGAAAATATATACTGCACATATTTTGAATACAATACAAACCCAAATATCAAACGCTCAATAACAGGGGGATTAAAAAAGGCTGACCATTTGACGTAAAAGCAGCAATACAAGATGTATTCCAGCAATGAAGTTTCATACATCCAAGCAGAACGGGAAAAAAAACATCAAAGGCTTGTCTGAACTGAAAGCGATGTTTCTTTGTATCATATATGCTTTTAAAAACCTGGCATTACCGTTCCATTTCACAATCCATCTCCAGCTATTGTATAAAGATGACAGAACATTCTTTTATATTAGAAGCTGAAATCCGTGAGCTCTTCCCACTTGAAAGAAAACTGTCAACTTCACAAAGGAAAGTAGAGGTGAGACTGCAAGCTGTCCAACCATCACCACCACTTGAGCTGGGAATATTTTCATCAGACTTTATTTTTTGCACACAGTAAAAAAAAAAGTTGCCTTTTCAAGTCAGACTTACTTTAAAATGGAAATCAATGGAGTGAATGGATGCGATCTGAGGTTCTCCACTCTCTAAGTGCATAGAGACACTCCATGTCATTGGGTGGCAAATGAAGAAAGTCATTTTCTCCTCAGAAACTTCACAAGCTTGAAAATTTGAACGTTGCCACTTTGATCAGCTTATCCTCCTGTTAGTCTGGAGAGAGGGCGAGCTTCAGTGTGCCATTAGGAGCTGCTCTAGTCTCCACATGTGTGCAGAGGGCGACTGCTCCACCTGTGACAGCTGGCGTGGCTGCCTGGCCCTGGAATGACCGCTATGTCCTTGGGACGGCTGCTGCCAGGGACTTGTTGATTGGGCTCTGACACCAGGTGTTTGTTGTGAACGTCCCACTGCTTTTCCAGCCACTAATGCCACCCTTAATTAACTACATATCCCATGCAACAGCAATTATGTTTCATTTACTAAATTAAGAGTGAACACAAAAATTGCACATTTCTTGCTGTATACAATGAATGTGTGATTTCAATTTGTGTGTATAAATATATATATATATATGCATTTATAGGGTTTTTTGTAACACTTAATAATACAGGTACATTAATTAACTTTTACTTAATGCTATCGATGGTAAGTTAATGCGTAGTTAATGCTAATTAAGCATGAACTAACTGTTAATGTTATTAATGGTTAGATATTACTTGGTTAAGCATAAACTATACTAATGCTTGTAAAAGCAATACATACTAATTAAGTTATATTTAATCAATGTACCCTAATTGTAAAGTGTTAACCTTTTTTTTAGAACCAATGACTCAAAAGTGTCCTTAAAATTCATCAACTTTAAAACAAACTAAAAACTAAAACAAAAGAAATACAGGGAATGAGTTGGTTCTCTTTCTCCTGTTGAAACTTTAAATTGAATCGGAACATTTCAGGGACATTGGAGTCAGGCACAGCCTGTTTTTAAGACTTGATCTACTACTTTGAATCAAAAGAGGACACCTCTGCAGCCTCTAAAGGATTAATCTGTCTCATATTTCCCCTTGCCAGCAGACCAGTAAATACAGACAAGAAGATTGGCTGCCCTTACTTTGGTGAAGGTAGCATCAGTCCAAGAGTCTTGTAGAGAACTGTTCCCAGAATGAAGACAGGGGATCCTTCCATATCTAAAAGGGGGAAAAAAGATAGTTAAATTCCAATATTGTTAGGTTTTTATACTGATAGACTTTATATTTAAAATACTAAGCAACCTCATTGTAAAACTGGACCTTGTTGCCAGATTTTCAAATACAAAGTTATACTGTTTTGCCTTACAATAACAGAGTGAAATTTCATATTCCATGGGAATCTTTTAGTTGGTAGTTACACTTAAGTAAACCTGCTTTTTTGCAGTGGCAGCGCAGTTTCCACCAATTACACTTAAAGAAGAAACTAAAGATTCCTTTTTGCACAAAAAGCCATTTTCGAAACTTTTCTTCCAACTGACTTTGTTCCTAATCCCAGTGAAAGAAGAGCTCAAGTCACCAATCGAATGGGCTTCTTACCCTGTCCAAATGAAAGTGGCTGGGATTAGGCGAGTGGCAGAGATTCCGGATCAATCCCTTGTTGTGTTATCTTTGATATATTCCAGATAAGACTGATTACACCAATTAACCAAATTGTCTGGCTCTGGATTGCGATATACAGTGGAGACTGGCAGTGTTTGAAAGGATGGGGAAAATGCTGAGTCGAGAGGAAACTCGGTGACTGAACAAGCACAGGCAAGCAAACTGGCTTTGTTCAAAGGCTTGTAGCATTATTTCACATTATCTAAACAAGGGTTGGTGTAGCATAAACATTAAGAGAATACCTTCGAAGGAAGACTGATGAGTCAGTGTGAATGTGCCTTTTCTAGGGTTTCAGACAAAGCACTTCAACTAGAATCATTTAAGCTCTGTTGAATTTTCAACACATTTATTTCCCGTACCTCAGCAGTGGCCACCGAATCAATCCTTGTCTTTTTACTATGCATGAATCCTATATTTTTCTGCTACAGTTTCTTGTAATGTTACTACAAGTTTTACACAGAAGTATTCTTTTAACATAAATCCTAATACAATTACAGTTTGTACGTTAGGACGGTGGATGTCGCTCTGAGTCCTAAAGATAGACGCGTTGGGCTAGAAGTAGATTGGCTCGGTGAAATATAGTCAGTCACATACCTGCTGACTGGGAAACAAAGAGGCCCTTTGGGATGACCACTCTATCTTCGGAGTTCCTGGCCCAGTCAACCATGCCTTTACGACCCTTCATGGGGAAGTTGATGTCAGTCATCACGGACACTGCTGGAAGCCTCTGGATGCTGGCCACTGCAGATTTCAAACAAACAGACCAACCAAGACATACTGATGATCAATATGCTTTAGAGTATTTATGAGTTTTTACATTCCCCCTCGGAGAATCATCCTTATTTCATTTCCCCGAAAAAGGTCAGCCTGTAATGAAAAAATGTCTTTCACATGCTGCCGCACATTTTTCATGGCACGTCACATGTGAACTATGAATTGAAGGATGGAACACAAACACACACGCACACACACACACACTCACACACACACACACACACACACACGCGCGCGCACACACACACACACACACACACACACACGCACACGCACACACACACACACACACACACACACACACACACACACACACACACACACACACACATAGAACATGTGTTTTGTCCATGTAATACAATTCATTTTAAAATTATTTGTTATCATGGTAATGATAAGAAGAATTAAAATTCCAAGCGGTTGAATCTGGTAATTTAAAGTTACAACTTAACATTTTGGGAAATATGCTTATTCCTTTTCTTGTTGAGATAAAGACATGTGTGTATGGTAAAAATGAAGTTAGCTTAAGAGTTAGCTCTGGCTAACACAATACTAATAACCAATTTCTTCAGATAATGTCAAAGCTGTGTAATGTCTGATTATGACAGAACTACATTTTACATTGTTGATTAAGTGAAGCGAGGTGAAATACCTGAGAATACAAGGACCTTCTATTCAAAGTCAAAGAGATCCCCAAATGGGTTTTTAATACAGTTGTGTACACATTTACAACAAAGTGCAAAATCTGAGCTACAACTGGCACATGACACCCGGACAGGTAATCTCCTTAATCACTCTGTCCTGTTTTCTCACCTCCTCGCTGAGGCACCATAAATTGCCAGTCCATTGACTGAGGCAATGGCATGGAAAAATTCCCATGATGAAGTGAAAAGGCATCAGCAGCATTACAGAGGGAGGATAAAGCTGTGCTGTTCCCTCCCTGGTATCACATCCAGTCCCGGTCAGGTGGTGCTACAGCGAGGGGGGAATCTGAGGCTAATCCTACCCTTGATGCAAAAGCTCTATTGTTCCTTGTGCTTTGCCAATACTGCAATTTGAATCCTGGCAAGGTTCCATGTTTGAGTGAAACCAGTGACACAAGTTGTATGTCTGTGTTTATTGGATGATCCAGCAGCGGGCCTGAAATCACAGAGCACCACGAGACCCAGAATTTGCAAAAGAGGACTGCTCAAAGCACCAGATGGTTGAAGCAGGAGCGGTAAGAATATGCAGGTGCAGGTGCGGGTGTGTGTGTGTGTGTGTGTGTGTGTGTGTGTGTGTGTGTGTGTGTGTGTCTTTGTGGGTTTAAGCACAGGGCACAATGTGAAAGACAACAGGGTGCAGGGAAGGTTTCTGGGTAATTCTGCAGGTAAATGGACTTTGCACTCGCCTGATGGGGCTATAGACAGGACAAATAAAGCCATTATTTAGGATTGTGGTGCTTCTGAACACCGATTCAGTGCACTGCGAGTATTCTGTATGGGTCATTTTCATAAGAGGGAATTACAGCATTGTTCATTACATCTGAATGCGGTCATGGGGAGGTTTCAGCATTAAGTAAGCGGTTGAAGTCATGAGCATTTGCAGCCATCGTTTGTGTTTGTAAATTGCAGTCAATCACTTTTTAATGTCAAAATATTCTCTCGACCGTGAAGTGCCGGCTCACAATAGAGAGCTGGAACACAACATGTCAAAAAGGCGCATGACGTGTGCCAACTTTGAAAGTGGTGTTTCATTTTCTAACATGTTCGGTGATTCACTTTGTCCTCCCTGTGTTTGCTTGCAAGGCGAGAGAATAGGTTGCCGGAGTGGAAAGCCTTTTGCAATCAAGGTTATTTGACTAAAAGTAGGAGGATAGAGGACGATGCACCGATGACAGCCAGTATTTATCTAGGTGTCAAGAGGCTGCCATAAATTAGTGACGAAATGATGCCGCAATATCTTACTCAGCCAGATGCTCTCCACTTGGCTTCCACAGATGGATCCACAAAACTTTCCATTCCTTTAATCAAAAGGCCCACGTGAGCTTAAATGACTGTGTGGCTGGCTACCAAAGCCTGTGCTGTGTCCGGGGCTAAAATAATGTCTTATCGAAATAAGCTTTGGTATATTGATTCACTTTTCAAATATGGAGAAAAATGTGACCCAATGAATGCAATTATTATTTTTTATAAAAAGTATATTAAAAAACTTAAGACATGTTAGACCCCCTAATGGTACACAATGTAAAAAACCTAAACAAAAAGCAAGTTTTTTTGGAACATTTACAATGAACGGGTGAATTATGTAGGCAGTTCTTGCCCTAAAGCTCTCTCCCCACCTAGACCTATACGTTTCCCACCAGCAGCCAGTAAGATTGTGGTTGACTCTAGCCAGAGGCGAGCTCACAGCAACATCTTTAAATGATGGACTCTCAGAAATCTGCCCACCCTAGTCTTGAGTCACTAACAATGACGAAAAACTACTTTTAGCATGTACATCTTACAAAAGAAGTTCACATGTGTTCCTCAGGAATTTTATGAAACTAATGTGTGTCTTTTTGAAAAACAATGTTTCCCCTATTACTGTGCTGTATTGTAACACTGTATATGTACACACCTTTCATGACCCTCAAATTGCTGTGGGTTAAGACATTATGGGCCAGTTTCACAGACATGGATTAAGCCTAGTCCTGGACTAAATGGAATTTTGAATGGAGATTGTCCATTGAAAGTACAATTTAGTCCAGAACTAGGCTTAATCCATGTCTGTGAAACCGGCCCTAAATGTACAGCCGTATGTATATCAGTCTTTTCCCTGTAATTCAAAAGAAAAAAATAATAATCAAATTAATTTCAATAAAGATGAAATCCGATGTACCATTGAAGGGTTTTCAAAGGTCTAATGTCCTGGGACACAGTACATTTGCCAGTATTGTCTATTTTATATAAAGGAGAGGAGGGGCTGTCTGCTGATGACCAGACACAGCTGCTAACTTATGTTCATAATTATATAATTGTAGCCTGGAATACATTGCTGTATTAGCCTAAACTCATATTGTTCAATTAAGAATTGATGCTACATGAGAGAAAAAGTCAAATGTGTGTGAAATATTCAGTTTCCATCTCTTTAAGTATCAATTAAATTAAACTGCTTAGGGAGAACTCCATAGCAGTTGATATTATGATCTAGTCAGTAAAGGTGCATAATCTCTCATCTGGTTTCCTTTTATACCTATGGCTGTATTTATTATATCAAAATTACATATTTCAAAAGAGCAGTTCGACTTGTGCTTAAACTTAATACATTGATTAAAGTGTAGTTCTGTATAGGGCATTCAAATGAATGTGTGTCAAGAACAGTATATGTGAAGCAAAGTTTGCCTTAGACTAACCAATGGCTCTCTATGCTACATTTTAGCTCATTCCTTAAATTAAATAAAAACACAAATACTGTATTATTGTCAAAAATAGTATGAAAGTCGTATAAATTGTCGTATGAGTTTCCCTCATCCTACAGGCAGCCAGGGGCTTAGCACCAAATTTTGGGCCCCTATACAAAAAGTCCTGATGGGCCCCCTGAAAAGCGGTCTTACAATACACATGGCTCTCTGAGCCAGACAAGTCCACAATATTTCATCTGATGAATGACCAATTCATTACTTTTACCGGTGTTTCCCCCATAATATGTCTTAGTCAAGGTGGTCACTGGCCAGGGTCACAGGAGGCGCGGCGAAAATGTTGGGGGTATTTTGCTCGAAGATGCCAATGCGCACTATAGAAATAAACAACTGTTTATTTGAATACAGTTGTGCAATTTTGTTTGCTATGTGCAGGTATAATTTTACAGACAGTACAAAACACAATTAAAGAAAACTTCTACTGTTTTGGTGCAATACTATGCAGACACACTAAATACAAATAATAGACCATACACTTGTGTAGGCACATCAAGTGCAAATTCAACTTTTTAAAGTTTCTTTATGGATGGGGGGCTGTGATTATTGTGGACAATAGGCCTACTGTGATGCGATAGCCTATAATTCATTAATGGTTATTATTAGCCTACTTGCTTTATTTCTTTTTAAATACAGGTCGTTTTGGAACATGTCTTTCCCAATTTAAAACATAAAAATAAAGCAGCATTGAAAATTCAGAAAATAAATCTTGTTGGCCTACACTAGCATGCTGTTCTACAAATAACTCAATAGTTGAAATAATAAATACAATGTGTTTTCCCCTTAAAATGTCTAAATGCATTTCAAAGACAGTAACAGTGTGGCACTTCTTTAAACTTACTGAAACTTGCAGGGGCCATCACTCTCATGTATTTATCAGACTTTTCTTTGCGCTGTCAGAGCGGATAGATAGGTTGTGTTGCCACAGTGATGTGGAGTCTTAAATTGTTCTAGCTTTGCCAGCACTTATTTCTGTACAGCTAAATATCCCCATAGAAACATCGCTGCGTTTATTTTCGCCACCAGTTCAATTCAATGTTGGCTTGCTCCTGCTTACTCTCCCGCACACATGCCTTAGTCATGTGCAGGCCTCTGATCTCCTTGCAAGGGTCAGGGGCCTATCACGAGCCAGTCAATTATTTCTTTTGATTAACACTTACAGTTTACAGTTTACTTTTTACCAAAATATTTACTGTCTGGTTTGAGCCCACATTTTTAAACGGATGCCAGGCACTCACATTGCTGACAAATAAGAGTCAAGTAAAGTATTTAATTTTCATTCACAAGTTATGCTATATGCGAAACACACTGATGTCCAAAGAATTTGTAGGAATCTGGATATTAACTGTCAATGTGGAAATAAGTGATTGCATATTGTGTAGGAAGAAGTGTATAAAAATATGTGAAGGGCACAGAAATATTCTGACAAAATATTCTCAAAAAGTCATTAATGCTTGGAATTATGAAAAGCATTCGAGCGTCATTCACTTAATGTGCCTCTCATGGTCTTAATGGCATTTTGATGGGTGCATTTATTGTACCATGTTTGTTATGCTATTCTATGCTATTCATCATTATGAAAATCATATAACATAAAGAGCCACTGAGCATGACTGTTTGCTGGAAGTGGGTCAAATGTTAGATATTGTAAAGAATACAAGGGGGAAAAAACTCATTGCATACCAGCACAGCTGTACAGAGCATGCTCACATTCAATTGCATGAATAAATCACGAGCACAGTTCTATTATTCCCTTCCAGTACGACACCGTTTATGGCTGAGTAAGAAATGAAATGCCACGAGACCTCAGATCATCTAAGAGGCTGCACGACAGAAGCAAAAAGAACCCAGGAGAACATGAAGGGGAGGAAGATTGCTCAAAGAGACTTTTCCAAAGAGGGTGGGGAGGGAGGGGTGTCTGTGTGTGTGTGTGTGTGTGTGTGTGTGTCTGTGTGTGTGTCATAATCTGGACCACAATCAGTGGTGCAGGAAATAAATGTTTGCAAGCTCATTACAGTCGCAAAGAATAACTTGGAATTTCGCTTCCAATTTTACAGTCTTTTATCACACCCTCCCACAATATTTTTCTCCTCTACCAGAGGAACAGGAAGCTGCTTTTTTTTAATGCTGCAGCGCCTCTGCCCAACATGCCTAAGGGTACACTCTGCTAATCATGTCTCTCCGCAGTACAGTGCGACATCACACAGAACTATTTCCCTTTCAAATAATCCTCAAATGTTGTATTTGATTGTTGCAAAAAAGGCCTTTGAAAAATATGGACGGATAGAAAAATGTCTAGGACAAATTGGCTTTTAAAATAAGGACAGTGAAAAACATAGGGAAAAAGAATGTTCTGCCATTGCTTTTTATATCCTACTATCCAACCAAATTTGCATTACACGATTTTAAAATTATTATAAACTTTTATTTTCCCCCCATATTACCTGAACATGTAAAATATATGTAGAGTATACAAAGTACATCCTTACAAAGGAGGGCTGTGAGTATTTTTTCCTTTTTAGCTTTAGTTAAATAAGAAATCTGCTGTTGTGGGGGTTTGCTACACTGCATGAGCTCTTCGTATTGGATTTGGGTGTTAAGTGTTTTCATAGGGAATTTAGCACATTAAGACCACAAGCTCATTTTGAATTATCATTATTGATTTGCAGTAATTTTACTCCCCCACCCCTTACCACGCACCGTTTATCCTAAATTAATGATGGTGGGGGAACTGACACAAGGAGTCAGTACAGCACGGGGATTATTTGCCCATGTCGTCAAGCAGAAATAAATGGGTGAAAATAGCTGAGCGGTTGTGTGTGCTTTGGAGAAAGAGTGGGGGCAGATTAATTCTCACCCAAGTTCCCGGTCATCAAGTAGGCATTGTGGAAATCCTTCATGCCCAGTCCAACGATGTGGATGAATTCCTCTATGACCTGCATGAGCTCCACTGCTCCCGGATAGATCTGGACCAGAGTAAAGAAGACCAGAAGACACTTTCGATTTCAACGCTTCTGCCCATGATCTTACAAATGCAGCAGTGGTCAGTGAAGCGTAATATAAATATAGCAAAAGGCGGAAAATACAAAAGCAAGTAACAAATGTACATACTAGGATTAAACCTCTACTGTACTGTATAAAGGCTGAGAGGGCATACCAACTTTAAAGTTAAATATTAAAACCTATGACGGCTTAAATGAACACTCAGCAAAGCAACTATTAAGCAAAAAATAAGAAAAATATTTTTTTTAGCAGGTTGTTGTCACAGAGTTGTAGATATTTAAAGTAAGTTTGAGATTTCAGTTGTTGTAACTTTATGCACATAACCGTGTATCATTTATATCATCAGTATCAGTAAATTAAAAACTATTGGTCGATTTATTGATTAGCTGATCAACAGAAATGTAATTTGCAACTATTGATAACTGAATCGAAACTGACAAAACTCCAACTTCTCAAATTTGCTGTTTTTATTTTATTGCTGCGTATACAAAATAAGCAATTTAAGCGCACACACACACACACACACACACACACACACACACACACACACACACACACAC
This sequence comes from Ammodytes marinus, assembly GCF_949987685.1. Classification (NCBI taxonomy): domain Eukaryota; kingdom Metazoa; phylum Chordata; class Actinopteri; order Uranoscopiformes; family Ammodytidae; genus Ammodytes; species Ammodytes marinus. Next base: position 17,767,772 of record NC_137215.1, on the reverse strand, counting down.
ACACACACACACACTCACACACACACTTGCTGGTTGGCTTTTCTTCTGCCATAGTGAGTGCCTGTGTTCATGTGATGCTTCATGAACATCAGCACTCGGGGTGAGAGAATGCAGAGCCAGGGATTCAGCACCGAGGACAGCTCCAGGCCTCAACCAGTTACACTGCTGGTCAGCTCAGCTACTTTCATCCAAGTCAATACATCAAATAATTGACCTCCAAAAGATTAGACCAACGGCCCTGGCTGCCAATCCAGTGGTGACGGGTCGGATCTGATAAGAGCGTTTGATTTGGAGGCCACCGGATTTGTCCTTTGAGTATACTGAGAGTATACTGAGAATACTGACTAGTGTGCAGCTCTGCCATACGTAACCACATTAATGCCGGACAAAAAAATGATCAACGATGCTGTTCTACATGGCTGTAAAAGGGAGATGTTTGATGTGTAAATATTACTGCAGGACTTGGACAAATGTGTGAGCATACAATGACGAGGCAATTATAAAACAAAGGCATTTTCAGTGGCAATAGGCAATTAACACCTTCAACCTTTGTTTAATGTTTTTTCGACAAACACCTGAGGCCGGTATTTCCCTCCTCGCCAACACCTCGCGCTCTGTGTTGTTTGCACATGCCTCTACATGTGCCCACACTGCTAAGCCAGCCGAGCGGATCAGTGATTCTGAAGTCGAGAGCCTCTGACACAGCAGAGTGAAAGCCGTTTGGAGGGGGGGGGGGAGAAAAGCACATCATGTCTCCCCTTCCGGCATGTGTCTGACGCACTGTGCAGTCATGCTCGTTCGGCCGGTCTCCATGGCAACCGGCGAGATGTGGAGGCAGCAGCAGCAAGGAAATGGCTGCAGTGTGTGTGGAGGTTCTGTAGACAGAGCTCTCCCCTTTTTCCTTGCCATGGTAACACTGACAGGAGGTGAATATATAGTGATCTCTCTGCACAGAGCCAACTCTACAGCTAGTAAAAAAGCTCATAGTGAGGTGTTTCATTTGAGCGTGTTGAATGTGCGTGGGCGCTGTGGTGACTGAGCTCAGGACCTCCTCATTAATGCAAGAAAGAGCAAGTGAGAAAAACACAGATAACTGTGAAGTCCAGGCATCGACGTCTACTGAAATCACACGACATTGCCTAGCCAATGTCCTCTTGGTGGAGTGGCGAAACTGAAGCAGCACCCCTTTTGACAGGCACATTTATAACAACAGAAATGATTAACGCATAGCCTACCTCTTCTGGGTGTTAAATCAGAGGCAACCTTTCTAATTCCTGTATTTCTTTTGATCTGACTGTCTCCGTTTCTGACGCATTCTTACTGACAAAAAAACGCTCATTTGTGAGCTCTTCTCACGAAATACCTGCCGTCGGGGCCTGCCAAACTTAAAGCCGCAGCGAGTAAACACCTAATGACTGCCTGCAGAGACAGTTCAAGTTCGAAACAGTCTGTGTGTACCTTTAACATCTTGGTTGAAGTGAGGCACAGGTCGTGTGTCAGCGCAGGTGATACCCTAATTCAAGTCAATTTACCAGCGAAGGTGACAACAGAGCAGATGCCCTCTGCCGGATCGCAGTCATCACAGATGGTATCTCTGTCAGCAGTCTGGATGTGGCGTGATTTGAGGGTTCAGGTTGTCTCAGACACCCGTGGCAGTTTTTGAAAAACCAGAGATGCCACCTTTCAAGCTGAGTGATGTGTCCTACAGAGGACATAGCCGGAAGCCAATCTCCATAGATAAACACACTGCCAAGCATGTGCAGTGTTCTGTACTCAAATTTTGATCCAAGGGACATTAATACGGTGCTGAAGTCTGTTTAGGATATTGAGACTAGTTTCTTCCTAATTACATTACTTCCCTTGAATGATGGAGTATGGGCAGAGATATTCAAGTCGATCAATTCGAATTCAAGTTCTACTGACACATATCTCTGCCCATAGATGGAGCTCGCTTACAAAGCCACTGGAAGGCAGACAGGGAATTTAAGTCTCAGCTGCTGTGGTACAAGCAATGAAATGTTTAAACTGTTTGTGTCCATGATCAAATAAAGCTGAACTAACGGTCTTCAAACACAGTAGTTTGGCATGACATGTATCAACTGCATGACACAATGTGTGTGTGAGCCAGTCCTGCAGTGTTAACAGGGTCGGACAGTCACTGTGGCAGTGCTGCTGCCACCAAGTGGAGCTCTGAGGAACTGGCTTTTCCAAATGAGGCCATATGTCACATCTGCTAAATGACCTCTCACGACGATGTGTGCAACTGTAACATTATCTCAAAACGAAAGCCGTCTTTTATCTTTATCTCCTTTCAGTCACACAACGACCCACGCAGCGAGCAGAATATGATTTAGTGAGCGTGCGGCAACATCCTTACCTTTTGCGCGTCTTCCCATTTCTCCTTGTTTTCCTCCTCCAAGAGGTTACTGATGATTTGAAAGAAGTTCTGCGGAGAGAGGATGAAAGGGGAAAACTACGTCACACACCCACACACAAGTATTGAATGCACCGCAGCAAGAAGCGTCTTGAAATCATGACACATAAACAACACTATAAGCTTAAAAGAGGACTTTTATGGATAATGCTCTGACTTTTTTTCTATGCAGGGAATTAATGACGGTCCCTGCGGGGGCTCAATAGCAGGAACATGTGCCACTGAAAACTAGGGATTGTAAACCATCAACAGAAAAAGATGGAATTTGTGGATCGGCTCATAAAAATACACCTTGAACCCCCTGCAGCTCGCGGCAAACACTTAATGCTAGGGGAGAGAAGCACACGCTGCAATCAGGAAGTATGAACAAAAAAAATGAAAGGGAACGTTTGGGCAGCTGTGTGGATTGTCTTTTTCAGCAGCGGAAAAGCAGGGGAGGGAGGAGGGGAGGGGCTGCTTGGGGTGCATGCCTGCAGTAGTAATAGGACCCCTGTCTGATCTTTAGCCTTGTTATTTCGTCTGGTCTACAATGTGCCTGAGGGAGCGGCTCTCTCTCTTGACACAGGCTATCTTGTTTTCTACTTGAATGCTTATGCTCCCTCTGGTGGTAATGTGCCCACTTTAACACTGCATTAGCGCAGAGACACGAGGAAGGGAGGGGAGGAGGGAGGGCTGGCTGACTGCTCTCCTGTCTGCCCACACACACACACACACACACACACACACACACACACACACACACACACACACACACACACACACACACGGTCGTAATAACCAGAGACAGGATGCTTGCCTCATCTCATAGATTTTCTATGGTTGGAAAATGGGCTGAATGGGGCCTGGGTCGCCCATCCATGGCCAGCACATTTGGGTTTTATTTCTGCAGGATATGCGCACCAGACCGAACAGCCCATATCCTAGGGAAACTGTTGATAGATGTGCAAGAAAACTAAGGAAAAAGGGAAAAACCGACAATTTTCTAGTGCACATAGCGCTACAAAGCACATTAGAAAGTGCATCAGTTTTATATGATTCTGATTACATACTGTACGTCATAACCTGAGCAACCATATGCCAATTAAGTCATATTACGGTACATTCAAAAGATGCTTTAGCTCAAATTCTGATGTGCATTGCCATCTACTACTATCCCTTGGTTATTTGGGAGAGCTTGTTTTTTCCCTCTTTAAGTCATCTTTATTTGTCCATTCCTTAAAATCTGCAACAGAGCATGACAACATAATTGGTATATTGGATTAAATAAATCCAGTAAAAAAAAAATGTTCTAACTATATTAAAAAAAAAGGGAATTTTACGATACTTTGAAAGTACCTGAACTCTCAAATTATTATAGCAGAAATTATGAGTTCCTCCAAACAGAAAATGGCTTATGGGCAAGACATCCCTACACAGAACAACATTAACCAAACATGCTTCAGTCAATAACAAAGCCTGATTAGAAACTCACAGAAGAAACTATAACGGAGAGCTGGGAATTCCGTTAACACACATTCAATATTTATAACTTGCTTTGCTGTAACCATCAAAGAGCGAGCCATTTTAATTTGGAAAAACAACCAGGCAAAAACACACACACACACACACACACACACACGCACGCACGCACGCACGCACGCACGCACACACACACACACACACACACACACACACACACACATACACACACTAAAATGACATTTGCGAGTGCCGCACAGGACTGCACAAAGACCACAGAGACGCCCAAGAAGGCTGTCTTTGAAAATGGCACAGCTCCTAGGACATAAATCATCTTATTGGTGATGGGAGGTGGAGCTCTCACTATAATCTCCATCATCCTATTGACAAAAACCGGATCAAGGCTGCAGTCAACCCCCAACATGATGAGATGAAGCAGCTCAGGATGTGCAGGAGATCTCTTGATACAATAGAGCCATGGGGTGTTTGTCAGCATTCGTGCCATTTCAGACATTTCAGAAAATATATTTTCCTATACAACACAATGGTGTTCGCAAAATGTATCAGACATTTTGTTTAAAATAGATACATTCATAAGCCACTATAAAGTAGGATATGAATAGAAATATACAAAGTCCCATGTCATTGTGTTCAAATGAACCTGCTGCCTTCTGCTTACTTGAACGTCATCCGAAGATGGCTCATAGCTGGCCCTCTTGAAGGTCTCCGTCACGTTGCGAAGGATTTCCACAGAAGACAGCAGGTCACCGGCGTAGAAGTTCCTCCTCTGGGTGAGGTCCAGCAGGTTTTTGGTGACCTGGGACATCCCATCCCCCGCCAGCATCCTCTGGCCCTTCGCAAGGTGCCCCTGAACCTCCAAAAACAGGAGAAGACAGAACTTGGGGCATTGGTGTCCTCTGCACACAAGCTAAACTACACACATTGGGAGTAAATGGAGTGCAATAAATCGGGATGAAAGACGCGACTCTCCAAGGCCCTTTATGTGACACTTATATCTAAGCCACACCGAAACGAAAAAACGTATTTCTGCCTCACGGATGTTTTGAAATGAGCCAATATGAATAAAAGAGTTAACTGGAGCAGAAGACACACACATTTAGGCAGAATTGCACAGTGATATGACATTCCACATCATTGCACAGGGTTTAAGTCCATAAATACACAATCACAGGTGCAGCGCAACGTGCTATCTCAGCTCTCCTGAATTATTTTATTTTTAACAGTGATGGAGGGTTAGCGAAATTACCTAGTCTAGTGGAAGTGCTATTGTGTTTTTCCAGACTAAAGGCAAACACAATAAAGCCTATATTCAATAGAGCCATCTTAAACGGACCCAGACTTTATATAAAAAAATTCAAAAAGGTATGATGAATAAAGGATCAAAGAGTTATTTTTATAAAAAGAGTGTGTCTTTTCTTTAATAAAAGAAATATAGTGACCATTCACCCTACAAATTTGCTCTCCAGTCAGTTGACGGTCTCATACAAAAATGTATTATAACAGATGTTATTTAAAGTGTGCAATTGAGTGAAGACACTTGTACACTTTGAGTGTTCATTAAAATGCAAAGTACAACAAGCTGAAGCAAACTAGACAAGCGCGGATGACAAGATGCCAGAAACGCTGAACAAAATTGTCGAAGAACTTGACGATGACCATTAATTGCACGGTGAAAAGACAAAATAAAAAAGGGGCAAAATCCGTGTTTTTAATTTGCTACTCCATTGAAAGTGGTTTATCTTTGGGTACAGTGTGACCAGAAGAAAATGGGAGGGGTGGGTGGGGGAAAACACTTGGGAGGTAATTTATGATGCACTGGAAAACACACAGGCTGTGAGAGGAAGCTGACTTTGCACCTACTGATTGCTGCAAGTATCTGAATTCATTTGTTATGCATCGAGCATAGCTGGGCTGCTCCCAGAAGGCCATACCACGGTGATCCAAAGAGCAGCGTCGACTAGTGGTGCCTGCAGAGGGGGAAAGAGACAGATTTGGAGAGGAGATGGAGCGAGGGAGAGATGGGGGCGGGGGGGGGGTTGTAGGCGTAGAGAGAGAGAGAGAAGGAGTTTGTGTGTGTGTGGGTTGGGGGGGGGGGGGGGGAAATGGCAAAAAGAAATGCAGATGGATGTGTTGGGAGTGGAGGGAGTTTGAAAGAGGAAAGCAAGAAGGACAAAAAAGTAATGTGAGAAAAACCGAAATATTTATTATTTTCTTTTTTTCCAGTGGAGTGGAGGTACATTACATAAAGAGAGAGAGAGGTTTCTGGAAGGAAATTGCTGAAGAATTTCAACCAGCATTGGTTTCATATGATGGAGCGACAGACAGACAGACACAGTCCCTTGGCTTTTAAAATATATATATATATATATATATATATATATATATATATATATATATATATATATATATATATATATATATATATATATATATACCGACCGTGTTAGAACAACTTACAGAGGATTATTCAAGCATGAAGCAACCTCAGCTGTGATAGCTGCCGGGCATTTAATAAACAGTGAACCCGAAAATAGCAAGAGCCATCCCAATATCCGCCCACTTCGCCGTACACATCCTTCACACAGGGGTCCGAGATCACACCTTCACGGCTGTCGAAACCCGATGGAGGAGTGCACTTCACACATCACCCTACAGCTGCTCCAAACACAGGTGCTTCAACATCCTGAGGGTAAGACTTCCACAAGTAAAAAAAAACATTTCTCCCCTTGGCATCCGTGCATCACACAAATCCTTCCCCCCTATCTCCTGTTTTCTCTCTCTCTCTCTCTCCCTCGCTCTGTCTTCACACACTAACACGCACATACAGAGAAAAGAAAGATCAGAACCACACCTTTTACGCCCACCTTCTCTCACAGCTACTACCCCGGAGATATGCCTACGCACTGGAACATATAGCGATATGCCTGTGAGCGCCCATGCAGCACCACCAGACAACCCCGAGGGCAGCAGGAGAGGCCCAAAGCTTCACACGGCACTGAGCATCCGTCTCTCTTTCGTAAACTGGCTTCACTTGGGCAGTTATAGTTATGTTCCTGTACAAGACTACCTTTTTTTAAAAAGGACATCAAATTATATTTTCTTTCAGGTGCCTTGCACTCCAAAAAAAGGTGGACACAAGTGTATTTAACAATGGCTTGATAACTAGGAATTACAGATTCACTTCAGCGATTTGGCTCTGACTTTTTTTTGTCTGCTTTGATTTTTTAGTTTTTTAGTGTTATACTGTATGATTGATAGGACGTTCTTATGGGAATTTAGCATGCCTGGAAGATACAAATTGCCCCAAGGCCAAAATCATGTGAATGTGAAAAGTGCCTGGATCAGATGTAAATCCCCCCCCCCCCCCTCAGTTTAGAAAACATAGATATAAAGATAATAATGGTGGTGGCTTATAAGCTGTATGAAATAAAACCTTCATAAATACCCTGCATTTCTCAAGTGCTCATTGGAATTTCAATTAGGCCAACTGGTGGTGGGAATGCACAATATGCAAGGCAATGCAAGTGTATTCATATAGCACAATTAAGACACAAGGCCATTCAAAGTGCTTTACAGGGATTGAATAGACATTAGAAAAGCGAATAAAAGAATTAATAGAAATAACAATTACAGGATAAAGGGAAACAGAAAAGTCTTCCGCTTTAATTTAAAAGAGCTGAGAGTTGCAGCAGACCTCAAGTTTTCTGGGAGTTTGTTCCAGATATGCGGTGCATAAACATTTAAAGCTGCTTTTTCGTGTTTAGTCCTAACTCTGGGGACTTTAAGTAGACCTGTCCCAGACGACCTGAGAGCTCTGGATGTTTCATAACGTATCAGCAGACCAGGAATGTTTTTTGGCCCTAAACCATTCAGTGCTTTATAAACCAACATCAATATTTTGAAATCAATTCTTTGATTAACAGGAAGCCAGTGTAAAGACTTCAGAACTGGGGTGATTTGGTACACTTTTCTTTGTCCTAGTGTGGACTCGAGCAACAGCATTCTGAATAAGCTGAAGCTGTCTGATTGATTTTTTAGAAGGCCGGCAAGACACTGTTTCAGTAGTCAAGTCTACTAAAAAGATAGATGCATGGACAAGTTTTTCTAAATCCTGCTGAGACATAAGCCCTTTAATTCTTGATATGTTTTAAGGTGGTAGTAGGCTGACTGTAATTGATTTAATGTGTTCTTTTGAAATTCAAGTCTGAGTCTATGAAGATTGCTGGTTTGGTGAGTGATTTCTAACATAACAGATTTAAGCTGTGCGCTGAATAGTAAAATAAGCTATTACCTAAAGTCAGTGGAATGAGATAACAGAACACATCTTCTTTGTCCGGCCTGTCAGGATCTACTACCCGGTAGATTTTGTTAATTTAACCAGTGCAAATGTTCACACATAAATATTTTACTTTTATATCTGTTTTCGGTATAAAACATACACTGTTCAGTTAAGAACGCATCCTTATCCCCAGAGATGGCAAACACTAGCTTTTTTTGCTTTGAGTCTGCACCAATCTGTCTTCTATCCTTGCATCATCAGTGATGTAGAGTTGGTTGAGTATGAAATATAGGTCAGTGGAGATGTGCTTGATCAAAACCAAGGCTGCACGCCACCAAGGCACTGACCTGCTGCTGTCCGCCTTCACAGCATCCCCAACCTCGGCACGCCATTAGAGGGGAATTCTTTATTCAAACAAAACCTCCCTGAGACAAAAAGGCTACAACAGTGTTTACTGGCCTATAAGCTGTGTCTGAAAACACTCTCTGACAAGGACTGATATGGATTTATCCACTGGAAATATCATCCAGTGGTAGAAAAACAACTAAAAACCCTTACTTTAAAGAAAGAAATACAAAATATCACCAACAGTATCAGGACGGTGAATTAACTTAAGTATTACGGTACAAATAAAATGACCTTTTCCATTATAAAGGATGGTGTCGCATGTGTGATCCTTCTCCTCTACATAAGCCGGTGAAGAGCTGATTTACTGTAGCTTGCAGTTGTGTAACTTTAATTGCTCCCTCTTTCAATTGGGTGACTCCAGCTTTAAGTGCGATTTGGGGAGTAGACGAACTGCAATATCTCTTGTGCAAAGTGTCTGCTGACTTCAGGCGTCCGTAGAGTAAAATATACAATGTTGGAGTCGAGTATTAGATGACACTGCTTTGTGCATTCAAATTCTCTGCAATACAGTATATACTGTACATATTTCGTCTCTCTCACTTCCTGTTGTCTTTTAGCTTGTGTTCTCTAGTGTGTGTACTTATGCATGAACCTCGCGTTTGAGCGATACAACGCGAACAGATTCATCAGCTGAGTGAATATGTGTCCTCTTGACCCCCGCCCCCTCACCTCCGGTAGCCGTTGTCACCCATGACGACTGACACTGTGCTGGGGCCGCTGCACTGGGTGGGGGGTTGCTCTTTCTATATCATGACCTTGATGACGACAGTGACTACAGCTGAGTAGGAGCCAATGCCCCCTTAAGGCATTGGGGAGACGCTTCAGCCCAAGCAGTCTATAGCTGCATTCGTGTCGCACACATTGTCATGTCTCCTTTGCTAATCAATATTTCATCATTGTTTTTGCCTCTTAGCACCAATTACAGGGAGCAGGTCGGTTTGGAATGCAATTTTCTTTTCTTTTTTCACGCATTTCTCTCATTAAGGGCTTTGTGACTTTGACCTTGATGTAATTACAGGTCTAAGGTCAGAAGGCATTGTTTTCATTTATAGTTACATTAAAACAGGCTTTGTGAAGCCTCTCTGAAACCAGAGCTGTGATTAATGGCTTTACTAATAAACTTGACCTGACCTGACTTATTGTCCATCATGGTCTTTTTGGACCAGCAGTGGGCAGCTTTGACGGGGGAGGATGCACTGCGCTTAAACATGATATATGCCTGCTATCTGTTATCTCACCCTTTTATCATGACACCGTTCTTCTGATGCACAGGCATTAAAGGCCAAGGTTCCCTTGTGAAGAGAAATGGCTCTCTCACATTGACCATGTGTGTGGGAATCCTGCATAACAGACGTGCACCAACACTGACAAACACAAAGAAACTCTTTGATCTGATTTATGGTAAAGTGCCAGACTGTGTTGACCTACTGTATGGACATAAAAGATAATAGGACATAGACTGCAGGAATGGCACTTCTCCACATTACAGCAGTCAGTGCTATCATTGTAAAGGCATTGAAAATCAGTTATAGAAGGAAATGCTTTAGATTCATAATTAAGGTCCAGGTTACACAACTCTACACTTTTACTTCCCTCTATTTTCTTTTTATTAATTAACAAATATGACACTGCTCAGTAAAGGACACTTATTAGTTTGACTGAACAAAAGGTGCAAACTGTATTACCCAGTCTAACTCACTGGCCTGGGGCTGGCCCATAAAGGCACCTCTTGGTCTAAATTATTTCTTAATCAGTAAAGCTGTTAAATTTCAAACATTTTCATACAGGGAAGAAGAAAGGAAAAAAAGGCCTCCCTGCCAGATGGAAATAGTTTTGTAGCGCCAAACAGTTATTAAAGCCATAAAACTAATGTCAGGCCAGAAAGCTAATGTCATGCTAGTAAATCTACTTTGGTTAACTTTGCCGCGGGTTAGCCATCTGTGAACGACAGTGTGGTTCCTACTACATCTAGTTTGCCAGTCAGCTGTTTTGTGGGTTGTGTGGAGGAGATGCCAACTGAGAACATTTTAAATTGCTTCAAGTTTTACAATAGCTTACCAAGTTAAACCTAAATGTAACATATACAACCATACAAAAACAATACGGTGCCCAGCAGTGCTACATTGTTGTGAGCTGACCTTCAGCAGGAACAAAAGTATTGTAGCGGCTTTTGGGTTGCCTTACAATTCACCCTCTCTCTCTCTCCTCTGCCTACCTCCTATCGCTCTTTTTTTCAACAGCTGAGCATTAGCCTCGCTTTGCTAGAGACCTTCTGCATCCTCCGCTCAAATGTTTCTCTCTCCGTGCACATATTAAAGCTTCTGTGTTCAAAAAAACAGACCTCAGTGTGCCCTTCTTTAACAATGCTCTCAGAATCACAGTTACTAAATGTTTTCCTTCCTTTTACCATCCCACTGCACATGCTTTGTACTGACGGGTGAAGCCAAGAGTTACATCACCGCATGTAACTCTTGGCTACATGCGGTCTCCGCATGTGGAGATGGCATGAAGGGACATTTCGCTTTCCCCGCTCAGACGGAGGAACACAATTTTTGGCATCAGATGACATTTTATTTTTCAGGATGTTTTGGAGATTTCATACACCATGCACAGATTAGGCCGGCACCCAACAAAGTAAAAGGCTTGTTGATAACCTCTATGCTAAAAGGACAGTTTAATGTTGTGGCATAATTCCTCATAATCTAGCCATATTAGTGACACATTAGTCCACAATTGCTGGGTTATTCTACTTTTGTAAATCCACAGTTGCATTTGCTGGCAAAGCAGCGTGATTCATACTTGTCATTCCTTGACAATTGGTCAAATGAAGATCAATCAATCCTGCCATTACATAAATTAGCAAAAGGTTGAATCCCACGTTGCACATATATTAAGAGGTAATGACTAGTTATTAATTTTACACCTACACAGATCGGGAAGTCATGCAGGTATAATATATAAAGACTTTCCAAATTCATCGCTGGACCTCACAGTGCACACTATACTGTTTATAAATCAGTCAGTGATAGAAAAAGATGAATTGAGTAATTCAATCTATTGCCCATGTCCTTACCTGTAGCATTGGGCGGGCATCTATTAAAGGCCAGTTCTCCCGAAGGCGTCCGTCTCCACACCATTGACACTGCATAGTCCTCGGGACAAATCTCATACGGTGCTGAAAAGCGAGAGTGTGACGACAACAACATCAATGCAAAGACCTTACCCGCATTCCCACTATGATGCAACAATTTCTTCATATTACAAACAGGGACATATGGAAATATTGTTGGTGAACACAAGGATGCCATAAGAGGATAAAGATAAAACCTACCCTCTCTTTTGGGTCACAACTTTGGTGGGCATAGCCACTGCATATTTATAAAATCATAATAATAATCATAATGATATCTTTATGATAAGAATCCACTTTGAGAAAGAGATTATTTTTTAAAATTTGTACAATAAGCTTTGATGACGCTTGCATTGCTCAGTGTCTCACCAGCAATTTCAGTTACCTCATCTTTTGGGAAACATATTAGTGCTAGTGTATCCCTCCTTTGTATCCTGCAATCTCCCCTTCAGGCTCTTGTGTGTTTTTTCCCACTGATATCATGATGCAAACGAGATGTGCCATCCACTCAGAAGAGGAGAGATAATTACCCCTGTCCACTTCTGTTCAGGTAAATGAGGTCTCATTATCCTTTTGGCCTCACCTGGACAACGCTGGTCACTGCACTTCCTGACTTCTTCCCCGTTGCCGTCGCACTGCTGCCCGGTCGTGGCCAACCCCTGACAAACCCGCACTCGCCTCTGCCAGCCGCCATCGCACGACTTCGAACAGCCACTCCAAGGACCCCAAGGATTCCACTGCCCATTAGCTAAAAACACAATCATCTTCAGTTAGAAAAAAACAAACAAGATACTCTCAGAGGCATTTCATTTACCCCCCCAAAAAATAAAAAATGTAATACACACCGCTATGTGTGCGATATTTATCTTATGCCATTCAAGCTTGTAATTAAAAAGTTTGACAAGCTCAAGTATCCCTTTTGTTTACATTGATTTATTTCGCTATCCATGCATTCATTTTGTGTAGATGCAATTTATTGGAAAAACAACTTTCGAATAATAAGGACAGAAAGAAAGATGTGTGTTTTCGGGCTAAAGAGGGGGGGGGGCTAGGGAGGGGGGGGGGGCTGCTCTGCGAGTGGTGATTATTTGCCTCACTTTGCCTATATATTAAAAATGCATTTGTGCTGAAGTTTCCAAAAAAAAACAAGCAGCATTTTTTATGCCCTTAAAATGAACACTGTTAAATTGGGCATTAGACGACAAAAAAAAAACAGATGCCCCCCTTCAGCGATGTAGTAAATCACACGCCCTTGTCTGAACCGAAAAGGTAGAACACCCTTTGAGCAGGAAACACGCTCAACTCTCAATTTAACCTCCACTAACCCCCCACCACCTTCACACACGAGGGGCTGCTTTGTGTCCTACAACTAACCTCTGCTTCCGGAGGAGAGGAAAAAAAACAGGAAGACCTGTTGGACCAAACTATCCGCAAGACATTGATTGAAACCCCAGTTTCCTTCCGCTCCACATCAGAGCTGCTGATTCCTCAGACAGATGCACGCTCATGAGTTTCAAAGAACTAACCATGCCGAGCAGTCCAGGGAAAATGTTTTCAATTTTGAAACACATAAAATTGATCCAAATCCTGCACACACCTTTATTGTAGAGATAAGCCAGTTCTTGGACTTTATTCCGTTGTGGGTCATTATTTTTAACAGACTGTTTTTTCTTCCTTTTAGCACAATTAATTACTCAAATATATATTTCACTATTTCTTTAAGAACATATAAATACAATGTTGCCTTAAGCTCTTCTGTCTTGTTTGTTTGTGTGTTGCATTGCCTCCAGCAGACATCTGACATGGTGCTGGTGGAGGTTAAATGATTACCTGAACTGTGTTGTCTCACTAATGTTTGATCTCTCTCACTATGGAAACAAATAAAAATTGCTAAGTAGGTAGGCCTCATTACATGAATACATTGTATAATGTATCCTCTCTCTGTGAGGCAAACAACAACATCTCCTGCTTCATTATATGAAATTGAAAATACTCATTCAGGAGCATTTTTCCCTATTTTAGTTGGTCCATGAGAGCATACGGTCTGCCGACCGCTTACACAACGTGTTCAATAACTTTTGAAAATGTGAAGGGAATGTCTTTGCCACACACATACATACCAAAGGAATAAAGTATAAAACCCAGATGTTTTATGCTGCTGCAGTGAAAATTGCATCAGGAGATTATGAGAGTGCTCAGGCCCCCCTTCATATGATCAGACAATTCAAAGCCCGATGGAGACCACTAAGCTGACATATTTGAGTTTCTAATACATCCATGATGTTGACAGGCAGTTTGGACAGCTAACCATGAATTCTGTGAAAGGCCTACAGTATATCTAACTGGATTTTACAAATCCAATTGATGGAGCATGGTCTTAAACATGATTCATGACTCTTACAGCACAGCTTTGAGTCCTTGCTGCAGAGCGATTGTCAGTGTGCAACAGAAAAGAGTAAAACAGCTTAGTAAATTCAGGTCGCATATTTCATTTAAAGTTGATGATAACGATTACGGCACTCATGGTAGTTATAATAATGGTGATGACAATATGGGACGCGCTGTTTTATTCTCTCTCTCTTTTCTCCGTTTCAAATAATGGTTTTGAATTTAGACATCAAAGTGGATATGGAATTGAAAAGGCTCAGGATTTTACCTGTGCAGTCAGGATTATGGCACTCTCTGCTCTCTGCCCAGTGACCGCGACACTCAGATCCCCCATGGGCGGCCGCGGAGCACTGCCTGGTCCTCTGCTGAGTGCCATTGGCACAGGTCACCGAGCAATCGCTCCAAGAGCTCCACTCCTGCCACTGTCCATCCACTGAGGCACCAACCACAACCCAACAAGCATGTGCCATGTGAAGGGGAGGAAAAAAAAAAAAAAAAAAACGGCAGACAGAAATGGGAGGAGATATTCAGATAACGAGTCTCTCTCATATTGAAAGCCAATAAAACAGAAGTTAAGTGGAAAGCAATTTTTTTTTACATAGGCTACTAAAGATTTGGAGGACATTTACTGTGCAGGAAAAGTCATCGTCACTAATCTGCTTACCATTCACAGGCAAGTGCAGAGTAAGTGATTTTGACGTCAGTGTACCAGTATTGGCTCTGCAGGGTTCCTAAACCCCATCATTATGTGAGCATTATTACTTTAATTGTGTTTCAAACCCCTGCATTAATTCAGTTTTACTCACCTTTGCATTGATTAATGACTATGTGGCAGAGTGTAAGATATAGCCTACTGCTACCCTTCTCAAGAATGGATCTTTTAAAATGAGTTCATCATCATCTTAAGTTAACGTTATTAACTTTATATTGCTTTAAAATCTCATGCCTCCAGGGAATAATTGCTAATATTGGCATTTTTGTTCATATAGAGAGCTCTAGACAGATGATACCTGGGCATAGGGCTATGTTGCAAAGCTTAGTCTGGGTCTCGGGTCCGTCACAGGCCCTGCCACCATGCTGGGGAGGGGCACACATCCTAGTCCTAGTGCGGTGACCGCGGCCACATGTGAACGAGCACAGGCTCCATGGTGACCACTCCTCCCATACACCGTGTACTGCGGGCACAGAAAAGGCGTCAGGGCCTAATCAATTGTCTCTGACCCTGATATGGCTCAAACAAAAAACAAAAAAAAATCGTAACAAACTGCAGTGAGCAATAAATGAAATGAAAATCAATCGAAAACAATAAGCAACCAAACAAATGTAAATGAAACACTGAGCACACACACAGACACTGTGGGGCCTCACAAAGCCTCAGCAACAAGCTTCGGTCACCTCTGCCAATCACTGTTATTCATTATTTGCACAATAAGAATATATGCTAGTCCATTAACAATGCCACAACAAGGGTATATAGAATATGATATAAATAAAACGTCAATCTTTCACGTGGCAGT
Organism: Ammodytes marinus; assembly: GCF_949987685.1. Lineage (NCBI taxonomy): Eukaryota > Metazoa > Chordata > Actinopteri > Uranoscopiformes > Ammodytidae > Ammodytes > Ammodytes marinus. The sequence continues at coordinate 17,752,137 of NC_137215.1, read as the reverse complement.
TTCAAAGTGGGGGGTTGGGGAGCAGCAGGTCTGCACAGTGTTACAGTTTTGTTGAGTCTTCTTGGTAGACTGGGGGTCTAATAGGAGTTTACCCCTCAGGCTAAGGTGGGCTGACAACGTTTCTGCAAATCTGTCGCTACACAAGCCAGCACACTAATCATGGTTATACATGCACAAAGCAGACAGCCCGTAACCCAGTTCCAGACCTTATGCCTAACTGTCCACCTCTAACGTGTTGTCGAGTGATAGATAATGAAACGGCCGTTCAGACTAAATATCAGGCTAGACAGCCCAAATCCAAAAGGAAATGCCTCAAAGGGTGTTTCCTCATCACAGGTATATGCCTAAGAAATGAATACTAAAATATTTTGAAGGATATACCGTTTATTTTGATTTAAGACAACTCTAAATCTAATGGAGAATATTGTTATTTTTGGACATGTGGCACTGCAAGTATTAAAAACTAAATTATACAAATACAAGTACATGCAATCTTTGATCTTTGGATAAACACCATTTTTTTTAAATTAATCTGCATTCTGACATGATTGGAGTGAATTAATATTTTTCTGCATTTCCCTTTCTATTGAACAACTCTGGACATACTTTTCCAGCACACTTATGAGTCAAAAATAATTATACTGAGAAATTAAGCATTTTCCTCATCTCGGTTGCTCATCAAAATATATCATTTGAAATAATTGCTTTTATAAATATCAAGACCAGTTCCACGACAAAGTGCAAATACTATTTTATTATACAACTATAATTGTTTTTTTTTCAATTTAATTTCAAAATGCATCGTTCCTCTCAGTCTTCCACTTGGTTTGTGTTATAAGCTTAACTGGGTTCTTTTTGTTGGATGGTAAGTCTTCATAGAACTGCATAGAACATTTGCTATTGGCTCAAATGTCTTACTTTGGAAGGTGAAATATATATACATATTTGAGGAGGACAGAAGTAAGACACCTCCTTTCTTTCCTTGGCAGTTGTAGTGTTCCTAAATATACACCATGATGTGAAATGCTGAACACACTTCTTTCTAAATGTTAAAGTTTAACCTCTGATATTCTCCAAGCAAGTGCATTTACCGACAGGATTGAAGGCTCCAAATGAACTTTAAGGGAATGGAAATTCAGTTTTTTTAGTGTCTCTACTGAAAATATACAGTATGGACATTAGATCTGCAAAACAAATTATGTTTTCTAATCAGCTTCATGGGCGCACAGGGATCTTCAAAAGGAATTACAGGGCAAAGTGGGTACAGCCCTGCCTATGCACTTTCAGAATGAGACACAAAATAAAGGGCAAAATTAATGGAGCTTGGCGGGGTGGACACACTATATCTTTCGCCTTGTTATCATCTGTTGATTGCAAATGGGATTTAGGACCTTGGGAAACGTACGTCTGACCAATTTGTCCCCATGAAACTGCAGGGTCGTCTTCTGAGGGGGTCATCATCCACACAGGCTTGTGCAGAAAGCTGAAAGTTCCTGCAGTGCTGCAGTAGTTGGCTCTCGGGTATCAGTTGCTGAGTTGGCAGATCTTGGGATCAAGCCAAAGGGTCCAAGATAAGGACGAGCTATAGCGTCTGTCCCAGCCTCTTGCCTCTAGGCGCGGAAGCTTTGATGCTCTTAGCTAAGTGTCCCATGGTAGCAGAAAGCATTTACTTTGAAAATGTACATTTCAAAGCAGGCCTTCAACATTGGAAAAGGATTCAGCTCCTTTGAATGTTTTTTTGCTCAGAACTGCGGCCACGGTTTTCAGGGACGGCCGTGAAGAGCAATCATAGTCCAGTATTGGATCAGCAGCACATGATGGTGGACAAAGCAAAATGCCTAATGCCAAGAATGTTTTCATTCATTTGTGGTATGCTGGGATTTGGGTGGCCTTCTCATGGCATTCCAATGAGGTTTTACCTTTTTAACTTGTATGCCTGCCTCTTGTGCACACTTATATTCATCTCACAGTAATTACTATTCGGTTGAAGGGTGAAATCTCTGTTTTGACACAGAGGTGTTAGAGGTATTTTCCACCAAAGACACTACCTCTCGAATAATCATATAGCTGCAGTTCAAGCCAATGTTGTTGTGTTTTGCACTTGGCTCTGAGGGAATTGGAAACAGGGGGTCAATGGCAGCTGGAAATGCTTTGAAATACAATGGATTTGCCTCTCACAAACAGTTATCTGAAGTGGTTTTAGAGTCACTGTATGTTCACAGAGTTTCTCTCATAAAAAGCCACTTGTCAGAGTACACAAATATATCCATACGCCTACAGTTCAATCAGGAAATTACTGACTGTGTTCATACTTCTTTCCCCTTTTCTAAATGTGAATATTGTGACAAAGTCTTCCAATACCAGGTTTGACTGGCTCACAGGCAGCATTATATATTTTACAGTAATGTCTCAACATAACAAGTCTGCTCTTGCTTGTACTAGAAACACGTCTTATCCTATTTGGTTCTTTATTGGATAATACTACAAAGCAGAAGTTCTGAGGCAGCAATTAATGGTATGTTTCTGGCTTGGTTGTGAGTTTTCTTTGTGCCAAAAGTGTTTCTAAAAGTACTGATGCATTTGCTTTTTTGTATTTAATTAGGCAGTCTCTTGATCAAGTTGGCAATAATCTAGGCTAATATTTTTAGACGGAACCTCCCAGAGTTTCCTACTGAAATTTATTTTTGTAGCCACCTGCCTTTGGTTAAATGCTTTATTTCCACCGAGGCTATAGCTCCTTGTGCTAATTGGCAAGTCTTCCCGTGCAGTTGATATGCTGGCTTATTAGTAGGCTAGGTTAGAGGGTGTTTAAATCTGTCTAAAAATAGAAACTTTCATTAATTAGAGGAAAATAATCTTTCTTCAAGCTTTTGAATAGTGTTGAGTTGTATGTGAGGGTGAGAGGCTAACGGCTGACGTCATTCTATAGCCCATATGTATTAGTCAACAAATAGATTGACTGGACCACAACCAATTAATGTGTCCTATTAACAGCCACAGATTGAAATAGCTAGTTCCTCCACACCAAACCACTCCACAGTAGTCTCAAACCATATAAAACACATGAGACCTTTGGATATGTTGAAATTACTTCGGTTAAGGTTAATTCACAGCAAGTAGCACTAGGGCCGGTAGGAAGGGAGGGAGTTGGACAGACGCATCTGCGCATGCTTGGTGAAGTGCTTCGTTGTTTACATAACTAAAAGGGAATCTTTGTCGCTTATCATGTGGACAGTTCATCAAGGTTGATGGTTGAAACAAGAAAAAAATGTGTTTTGTGGTACCCTATATTGGGCAGATGACACACATTTCCCGGAGTTCTCTTGCTGACACAGCGGTTTGGCGTTCCTTTATGTGCCAGGATGCATTGCGCGCGAGCGAAAGGCCAGTCTTCAAAGGCTCGCGCTTAAACGAGTGTCAGTGTACGCCTATACCGAATTAGCATGTGGTTGTTGTTTTTTCGCTGTTCGACTAGAACCCGAAAGTAAATATGCTGTTTTCTATGGTGCCTGGATTCAATTAAAGTGGGAACAACAGACAGTTGAGGGCAGGAATATGCCGTTGATGCGTCCAGTCTGCTAAAAACTCAACTGAAGAAGACTACAAAAGGTAGCTATGGCTCTTTTATGTTTGTTTTTTTACTTTGCAGTTTTAGACAACGTTAGGTTTCAATAGCATGGTGTAAAACAACGTTATCTCTTTGAAATGGTATCAGAAAATACTTTGTCACTTGTTGACACAAGTTTACTGATAGTAGCCTAGTGTGTCAATGCGAATTTGTAGAACAACCCTGTAGCCCCAAACCCCAACCAAACCTCACAGTTGGGAATTTGAGTTGTAATAAATAAAGGCTATAATATTAAGGCAAATATAAGAATGTCAGGCCAACCGTTTTTAAAGTGTTGAAAAGTGCAGTGTCATAATGAGGACAGGGAGTGTGAAGTTGATAAACTAAGATAGTTAAAATCCCTCTTCAAAGAGAATAATGCTGATAGTAACCTCATCACAGTGTGTTCTGTGTAGCACTATAAGAACTAATACCATAATGACTCTGAACATTTGCACGGAATGTAAATTATGTAGGCCTGGCTAATGTAGAAACTTTTGATTTGAGCAGAATTTCCATAGACCCCACTGCTCTCCTGCAAGATAAATGCACCAGAAATCAAAAGAAAAAAAAAGAGCCACAAGGTGCTGTTGGTTAGGTCGACTACTCAGGTTACTGAACTATTTTGTAAACCCCTATTTGTTTTTGCAGATGCATTGTGTCGGATGTGTGGCAAAACAACTTGTATGGAGGCCAAGAATCTTCGACAACACGGTTGATCTCAGGTTCATGGCATGGACCACTGTTCAGAGATATCGTGGATGTTTTCAGTAATGGTGACTAAGGTAAGGGTTCTTTGAGACTGGAAATGATATAGCTTTGATTAAAGCATTGTGTATTTTGGAGGTATCCTTCCACCATTGCAGACTACAGACAGTTTAAAGAAGGCAAATTGATCCATCCGCCTTACAGTTATTAAATAGACTCTTTCATGGGTCACCGAGAGGGGGCATTTTCATTTAGTTTTTGAGGAGGACTTTGATTAAACAAACTATTGTATTCAAGTGCTAGGTTTTAAGGAAAACACATAATCTTTCAGTTATTACTGGCTGCAATTTAACAACACTGCCAAAAAAACATGAACAATACATTACATTAAGAATATTTACATTTTAAAAGTTAGAAATACTCTCGTCCTTACTCTCCCTCTCTTTATTTTTTCTAAAAATGAAATTTTGGCAAAATTGCCTTAAAGTTGTCCCAGTTATGGCCCAGTTATTTGGTCACAATTAGCAGTGAGTAAATGCCCTAAGTCTTCAGGTCTCAAGATAAATCGGGGACAATAATGAATTCACGTGGGCAGCTATGTTAGTTCTGGATCTGAATTAATAATTATTCTTTATGCAAATTAATGCTTAGGCCTGGAATTGGGCTGTGTAGCTTATTTTTCTTTTCTTCTTGTGAAGCAGGAGCTTTCCTGCTGTCTGAGCATAATATGTATGTTCATAGAGGAGTCACACAAGTACTGGTGTTTAGTTCTGATGAAATGACTAATTCTCATTCGGGCTCCTGGTGTGTTACGTCGTACATTGAGAGAGAGGGACCATTTTTAAAGTGTCAAGTTACTTTTCACACAGTCCACATCTAAAAATGAAGTACAGTGCATCATAAATCAGAATGTCAGAGCACGCAGTCTTTTTGATCAGCCATAATTACTTAAGAGGTTGTGATGCAGTCTCTGAAGCACTACATTTAACAGTGCGATCAAATATCCTGACTAAACCCGACTTCAGAATCTCATTATTTATTCAACGCATCTCTGTAAGCAATCCCAAATTATGGATAATGGCGACTGAAACGACACGCTCTCCTACCACATGCACAACAGACAAACGATAGCGCGCTGCAATCGTCAGTCAGAGAAAGCCTCTGATGCTGATACCTGACTACCAGTGACTCATCTTCCCTGCCATCTTGGGCTGAGGAAGCAATGCCTCGCAGGGTGTTTGAAGAAACACTGCCAAACTATTTTAAAATGCACGGCTGACCTTCAAGGAAATGAAGCTGACAACATATCAGTATCTACTGCTCCCCAAGCTCCATGCCGAACCACTTGTCATTAAACCACTTCAATGCAGATGAATTGCCTTACAGTTATATGAAATGGAAAACACACAAGTGATAATGGAATTAAAAAAAAAACACAGTCAAAAGAAATACCATCAAAGAAAGAAAAGCATTAGATTCATAATAATAATAATAAACCTGCAATAATGATAACAGTACATTCTTATCATGGGCACATTGGAAATTTTTGTTAAAACACAAACAACACATTTGCTCCCATAAACAACAAATGAGCAAAGAAACATTAGAATTCAAGAATCTGCGGCTAACACTACCTGGACAAGCGGCAGTGTTATTGCAAACCCTTGATTCTCTTAAAGGGCCGCTGCAGTGTGTTCCGTACGGTGTGACACATGTTCTTGTTCGCACCTGCGACCCTTGACCGCATGTTACAGAGCATGAGCTCCACTGGGACCACTCCTCTGCACCTGATTCACCTGTGTGGGAGAAGGGTGACACTAGTTAAATGCAGCATTATGGTCCTGGGGCAGGGCTCATGGGAACTGGGCTGGGGCAAGAGGGGCAGGGTTTGATCAAATGGGGGAGGGGCCAACATGAGTCACTTTGGGCATGAATTGGGGTCTTTAAGGTTTACAAGGACACTATTGTACAATCTCTACCACCTTTTATGTGATCTTTGATAAATGCTGAGTTGGAATATTTTATTCTTCTGACTTATTGATTTCATTGCTATGCAGCCCAATAAAGTGCTTTGTGTCAGCTATCACGGGGAGTACTTGACCAACATTCACATTCATTCTGTAGAAGTGATGTGTAAATTATTAGCTTATTTTCCTATTTTTTTTATTTACACTTTAAATGTGCATTTATGCAAAGATCACAGGGAGGGCATAGCTATGTTTATATACAAGGAACAGAAGACATAAGGAGTTAAATCTAAGTGTTTGACTTCACCTTTAAAATAAATAGTTCATGCATTTCAATGAAATCCCAAAATATGTTTAAAGAAACTTAGAGAAAAATCTCCATAAACCAACCAAATAATTTCATGAGAACATGGTGACATGCGTGAAAAGACGACATCTGAGAAAATAAAATGGAATTTGATTTGATGGGTGTTAGTTCAGAAAGAGGTCTGGGGATGTGGATTCCCTTGCACTGCAGCAAACTGTAGTTTCCTTGACAACAGCGGAGCAAATTTATGTGGTTTAGGCAATTATTTTTTTATCATTTTCTAATCCATATTAGACTGTTAACATCCAGCGGTAAAGGGAAATTAAAAAGTTGGCTGATTTTATTCTGCAGATCACAGCCTTTTTCATGTGTGTGGATGTGGCTCAAAGCACACATTTATATCAACATTTAAAATGTGGTTGCCCACAAGGACACATAAAAGACATTTAAGCTACAGTATGAGAATGGATTCTGTCTTGTTTTGCATCTTTTTAAGTAAGCCTTGGCAATCAGACTTTGAAGCAGTTTAACTCAACATTCAGACACAATGTCGTTAAATAATCAGATATAGCAAGTGGTAGCTGATTATTTAAGGATAAGGGCCATAGTTGTTACATTTATCTGAAGATCTCTTCATGGTCTAAAAAAGGGTCTTACATTGAAGAGCCATACAATGCTAAATAAAGCTGTGTATTATGATGAAGCAGTGGAGTGATTTTCAAAGCCATGGTAGCCTGAATGAAAGAAGAATAAATTATTTGGTGGCGAGTTAACGGACAATCAAGTTCCCACATCAAAGTAGTCACCAAATAATCGATGTTTGATTATGTCAAACCCTCAGGTGAAGTATTAATTTTCTTCAAAGCCTTGTGCATTAGGAGAAATAATTTAATAAGTACAGGGATATTTTAAATTGCAGCTCTGAATACATTTATATCAAGTCATCAAATCATGGTAGAATTTCCAGCACAATATGCTTTAATTTGTCTCCCAGCATGTAGGATCAAGGACACACTGTAGATTCAGCCAAATAGGCATCCTAACCCTGCCCTTAATTTTGCAGATCATAAAATAGACTGAAAGGTGGATCAATTTGTTAAATGAGGCAGTACAGGGAGGGTAAAGTGTGTGATAATGAGAAACAGAAAAGCACAGAGATGCAACTGGATAGGGAAACAACATACCTACGGGTTGTGTAAAATGAGGTGTTAAGGAGTATATGTTAGTATCAGTATATAGGTATGGTGTGTTTCGCAAATTAAAATGGGAGATGAGAGGAGTTTTGTAAATAATGACAGCAATTTGAATGGAAAAACACATGGAAAAAAAATCAAAACATTTCCCAAAAATAAAAAATCTCAATAGCAGCTAAGTCTCAACCCATCCACTGAAGAAAAGATAGACACAGCTAAATAATGAAAGCAAACATTAAGGTTTTGCTTTAATATTGCTGGCACCCATTTCAGTACTCTCTTAATTTATCTGAAATGCTTAGGTGGTAAGTTGTCAAAGTCGCAGTGAATTTAGATAATTTGAGTTTTTAATTTATTAGATTTTACACTTAATTAAACCGCATAGGTTTGTTTATTTATTTATTTTTATCTCTAAGGGCAGCATTTATCAGTATAACTTTTGCCAATTGTGTGTTTCACATTTGGCTCAATTTCATTGAAATGACATTTAATTTATCATGCCTTTGGGGAATTGATTTATTACATGGGGGCCTTAGTTTCAAACTGCTGTTTAATTAATGTTCTATGAATGTACTGTATGAGTAATCCACTTGCCAACTCGCTATGTGACAGTAAAACAAACAGACCCAAAAAATCCAATTGCGTTCTATACTCCAAGTAAATACTCATAGAGAAATGGGAAATGTATCTCCCCAGTTCATATGTAGCTAGCTAGCAATAGAGAAAGAGTTGGGGGGGAAAATAATAATGCAAAACATTTCCACTTGAAAAGGTGCAGTACAAGAGAGGGCATGCATGATGACATTAACTTTAGTTAACAAAATAAAGTAAAGAAACATAACTATGGTATTACCAGTTTGTGCCATAAATTTAGCAGATTCAGCTTGCTCCTGCAGGGCCTTTGTGTCATGAACTGATCTTGGCCGCTGACTTTTTACTGTATGCTCTCCGATCATTCCATATTCTATGGGACAAAATAGAGGTTCATATAAAAAGCTAGGCTTAAACATGTTATCCTGAGAACAAAAGCTTATTACATACTGTCTTTTTTTCAGGATCTTCGAAACAACTGCAGTACATGGCTAGAAACAAAGACCACACAAGTTTGTATCTTATTTTGTCCATTATATTCTAGCAGATAGAACAATGCAACAAATTTATAAGGGTGAGTTGGAAGTATTAATTGAGCTTGAAAGCGCAGCGTAGACACATAGCAAACATGCAAATAAACTCACATCGCCTTTTTAAGACTTTATCACTTCATCGGACCAGCTCCCTCATTTCCTCCCTCCCACCCACCAAACTACGCACCCAGGAAAAAAATGAAAAGAAATCAAAGTAAAAATGTGTAAGCCATCAGAAAGCCACAGAGGAGGGGGTCATGGACATAGCATGCTATTGATCCACAGTTTCCTCATAGGTTTGTCATCTTTGTTGGATTTCCTTTTTGGTGTACCCGATCCAAAACATATTTTGAGCCTTTCTAGAATTAGTCAAATGTATTCTGAGCTGTATTCATCACAATGGATGCCCTCTTTGTTTCCCATAAAGGGACAAAGAGACAATGAGTGCGATGTTCTGACGCCACACTGAGAAAAGTGATGCTGGCAAAATTGCATTGTTATGCTTCAGCTACTTAAAGTTAATCCGACACACGGTAAACATTTATTTTGCTAACTTAAATAGCTCATGCAAATTGTCTTTTGAACTCTCGTTTTACTCAAAAACTTACTTTTGGCAGTATGGTTCCAAATGAGGTGATTATATAATTTGGAAAAAGGCAATGCAGGTGATGCATCAACAACACATTCACACATAGCTTATGTTAGTACATTAGACAATGCAATGCGTCAGCCGTTGATAGGGGGGGATGTTTAAATAATCTCTTCTAATGTAGTTTGTGTGTCCCTAAAGCAAACTGTAGAACGACTCATCTGATCATGTTGCACCGAAAGCTAATACTTTCCGACTAATTATACGCACCAGACTGTTGGCGTTAACAAAATCATATCGAATCACATGTTCGATAATTAGAAGAAAAGTATATATATATATCAAGACCAAAAATAAAAAGTGACATGGGTTTTCAGCTTCCCCTTGCCTAAAAAAAAAAGAAATGCAATAAAGGTAGAAACGCCACCTGTAGAAAAGCCACCGATAGAAACAACGAAACAGATAATTTTTAGCACCATGATTGCACAAAATAACACACTTCAGGAGCATGTTCAAAGGTCTTTCTGTCTGTTTTGATCCTGTCCCCATCTGTTCTGCTCTAAACTATGCAGAAAGCACTCTGTAAACTCCGTGCCAGACAAGAAAATGTGCAGGTACACTGATGGTTCACTAACATTCAGCCATGTAAGGCTAATCTACGGCAGCTATAATTTGACGCGTTATTTCTTTACTGTGCTTGGTGCTACCCTGTGGTTTCTTGAATCGAGAACCATTTCCCTATTTAGAAGGATAAAAGGGCTGTCTGACAAAAAGCATGGAACAATGCCTTATTATAATTGTATCCAGACAAAAACTAAACACTAAAAGCTATGAGAAAGCATACAGAAGCACTTTCATGCCACTTGGCGCAGTGGGGTTGGATGGATATACACATAAATTAGCCTGGCCTTCTTTTAATGCTTTTACTTATTTTTTTAGCAACAGTGGTACCAATTATGCTCGATACTGAAATAAAATACCTACCTAGCTCTCTATTATATTATTTACATTTATACCAACATAAATATAAAAAATGCTTATCAACATAACTGACTTCACAAAACATTGATGAGTACTGTCATGCCTGATTTTCAAAACATTAATCAACCTAGCCTATCAAGCAGCTGACAATGAACAATACAACAAAAGCATTACAAAATGAAAGAGACTATAAAAATGTTGTTAAGCGTTGCGTCAGTGAGATACTTAGAGATGACATACACTGTATGAATCAGACCTCACATGTGTGAAAGGAGGTGTTTCAGCGTTATGGAATCATCATTTCAGAGCCAAGATGTGAGTCCTGACTTTGTGTGTTCAGAGAGCCCTCGGTACAATGGGGAAAGAGCACAATGTCGTAAAACACGGCCCCAGAAAAAGTACTGAGAAATGAGCACAACGGTTTAATTGAAATGCTAGGATTGTATTCAAGCCCGTGGCTACATGGCGATAAGCATGAGACACAAACTGGAATTTTAATAACCGTGGGGGCAGGCTGTTGTCATTTGTCAAAGCAGCCCAAGACAATGTGTCCTGTTACAAGGCAGAAAGCCCGGGTGATGCATTTAGCGCGTCATTGCTTAGAGAAATGTCTTCACTTTGAAACGGCATCATTTCCAACTTTTTAACAGTGTGTTGTAAAGAAAATTTTGCTTTAAGATTTACGAGGTGTCTGCCCTTCAGTCAGGACTCAAGAGAATACTTCTTATTGATATCCATCAACCAACATGCTTCAACAACCTAGGAGAGGCAATGCTACTCAGAGATATCCATCACTGTTAACTTTATATCCTTTTTGTGCAATGAGAGATTCATTCACTTAGCTTTGCATGCACGTAGCATCAATGGCATGCATCTCTGACAAATCATGCATTTTGGGCCTAAGAATATTAAAAAAAAGTATATATTCTTCAGGTTACAGTTATAATGACCATTACGTTTATCAGGACTGAGCAAATTGAGGAATAGTGATACGGCATTCCAGAAATACTCATGTGGAGGATTAAATACATTTGCCTTAAAATAGGGAGCCGAATTAATTGGATGATCTTGGCAGACAGTACCGCAGTTACTACTTTTCCTTCTCCAACAGGCGACACATTTTAACACAAGGTCAAAGCTGTGCAGCCTGTTCCAGCAATCATTTAAAAATCCAAATTATCTCGTAACTGTCTGGACCCAAATTGACCAGACGGGGGAATTGCTTTTGAAGAATAGTTTTGTAAATAGTTACAAGTAGACCTCAATTGGTTCATACCCACTATATAAATGATAGCTAATGCAAGAAATAACTAACAGCTGAAAGAACATTTGGCATTAAAAATGTACAGAGAGCAGTTGTATGAGCAAGTCTATCTCAGTTTGTGTGTTCATTGTAAATGGAAATGGAGTCAATTCACTGTGTGCCGTATTTGCTGAACAAAATGAGGATAAACACCATTAAAACATCATAACGTGTCATCAAACTGGAATGAAATGTTTTCAATGTAGAAGCGGCAACATAGAGGTCAAATATATACTTGGACTTTCTTGGATATATTCTTCTTAACCTTTCTTTTCATAGACTCATATACAAACAATATGCGGTAAGTATATAGTCATCTATGTGATTTCCTCTGTGTGATGTTTTTTTCTTTAGATACAAGGGCCAACCTCTGTAGCAAAAGGAAACCATTTAAATCTCACTGAGATAACAACAGCGGCATTTCTCAGAAGCATACAGTACTGGAGTTCTCTGACGATTGAATGAGGATTTTTGTGACTCACTAAAGAAACATCAGAACCAAAATGGATTGTCAACAGTCTAAGTACAGTCCCATGCCTCTGTATGATTGTGATAGCATCTCAGGACAACTTAGACACGCAAGCAGGTTAGACCTACAGTATAACTGGCATACCAGCACAACAAACATGGGTAACACTTTACAATAAGAATACATGAATTAACTGTTAGTTGTTGCTTAGTCAATGCTATTAACAGTTAGTCAAGGTGTTGTTAATGCTTATTTAGCATTATCTAACTGTCAATACTTAATTCTGAACAGTTTATTAATGTGTAGTTAAGCATTTACTATACTTAGGTAACTGATGCTTAGTTTTGGCTTAGTTAAGGTTTATCAATCATTAAGTATGCATTAAACAACAGTTATTTAATGTACCCTTATTGTAAAGTGTAATATTTTATGATACCATGAAACAGTTTTTTTACTGCCAAAAGTAAAGGGATGATGGTTTGGGAACTCCTAGTACATTGACCAATTCAACTAAAATACCTACAATGCAGCAACCAATTCAGTTACCTAATGCACAGTCACACACACACACACACACACACCCGAGCACAGACAAATTAATGCATATGCCCTTTATTTGTTTCTGACATGTTTCACATTTTTTAATACTCCTAATTTGCTAAATGGTGAAGCTAAATGAGCATCCAATTCTGTAACACCTTGCAGCATGAAACCTGCAATTACTTCCAGTAAGTGCAAAAATAGGTCTCTATTAACGGTGCATGCTAAATACCTCTTGCTGCCACCATGCTGTGTAGTCAGTTTATAATGGCAGCCATTTTGCCTGCTTTTTAGGGATTATCAATAAATCAGGTGAGTAATAAAGAGGTGATGGATGAGATTAAGTTCTTTTGAGCAAAAACACCTTGCTCTCGAATGTAAGAAACATAAATGATTTGGGGGCTAGTCTCATGAGTAAAGCTGCTTTGCATGTTGATCTTACCGTGAGATATGTGTGGCTGCTCTATAAAGGAATGGAGAATAGCTCTTTTGTTTCAATCAGCTTTGGAAGCGGCTCTCCAGGGGTAAATCTGTTAGCAGAGCCAGCACTGCATGCAGAAACAGACACGGCCAAAACAGTGAAGATCCTTGGCTAAAATGTCTGCTCAAATAACTAATGCTGTGCAGTCACAACAAGCTAGTCACCACTGGGCTGTGACCTCAGCAGGTTAACGGTAAATGAGGGTTATAACAGAAGGCTCTCGTTTTGAGGCAACAGTGTTACTGCATGTGCTCTGGCCCTCACATGCCTTCATCACGGTGTCAAAGGTGTGCAAACATATATAGGGCTGGACAGTGTTCTGCACAGGCCAAACTATTTATGGAAGCCTGATTTGGTGGGCTCAAAGCTTCTCCGACACATCACAGCTCATAGATGATTTTAAGCTTAATTAGTCTCCATATTTGCAAAGATATCCACACTTGATCTAATTAATGTCCCGCTACTAAATACACGGAGTACACATTGCAAACAAATAAAGACTCAGCAAGCAATCAAAGAGAATTAAAGTTCCCTGTGCCTATGACCTTTGTCATCACTGAGGCTTTGATCCAGTGCATGCTGGGAATTTTAAGCTTGTACACCGGCAGCGATCACGCCAGCCAGTCCAATGGAAGACATTTCCTTTCCAGGTTCATCTTTACCGTGTGAACACGTTCCATGTGTAATGTTATTGAAAGGCAGTAAAAGCCGGCACAATGTCCAATGACTGATGTGTCTAACCTTGCATGAAATGAGCCCTTATTCAAAAGCCCCTATGAGTAGCTCCTATCAGGACTGCTCCGCTTGCTGCCGTTCATGCATTCCTGCCTAACTGACTGACTGTCACAAATGTAGCTCTTTATGAGGGGCACTTCATTAACACTGCACTTTGAAGAGTGCAAGTTCCCAAAATAGAGACAAGTGCACAGTCCACGCAGACCAGGAAGAGGGACCCCTCCCTAACCCATCCCATGCCTGTCTTTGATCCATTTCTCAACAGCTGAGCTAATGAAGCTGGAAGATTTTGGTCAAATGTAGCGATATTTCTGGGCGGTAATGTGCTTTTCTTTTAAATAGATGTATAGGACATCTGTTTAAGTCATCAATTACTATGGAAATATAATCAAACATAAAAAGATTCTAACTACAATAAAATAATTGAACCTTTACAAATTCTAATAATGACCCCATGCTTAAGCAGTTGTGTTCAAATTTAAGGGTTCACAAATTATTGTTTATTCCAACAGTGCCTGATAATTTGCGTGTTTCCTGGAGGTATTGAAAACTAAACGTCAATTCACAAAATGGTTAAAGCCCGTTCTGGTTGATTATGGATTCTTTCAACAAATTACAATTAACAACAAGTATACACCAACAGAAAAAAGTTATAATACCAAAAATACATTCAAGAGGAAAGCAAAAAGAAAATCAGTCATCAGTCATTATGTGTTACGGTGGAATACATAAAAAATGCATTACACAAACATCAAATATACATTTATTCTTAAGTAAAGTGCAGATGCTGCTGCTATGTTTTATTTATTCCAACATGTTAGAGGCAGGACAGCACATATGAGACTACATTTCAACGTAAAAAAAATTATAAAATAAAAATATGATGATGATAAGAGTGATGATGATTCTGACGTAATGGGGACACATCAGATTTCTCATAATTCATGGTGCGTTCCTTTGTACTCGGAACTCGGAAATTTCCGACTTCCGACACCGAAAAGTACAAGAAAACGGTTGTTCAACTCGGAATTCCGAGTCGGAACTCGGGCAACGTCTGCCTCTCCCGACTTCTCCGAGATGATGCAGATTACGTCGCAACAACAATCTAGACTGTTAAACTGGCTAAAAAAAGTGATTTTGAAGTCCGTATGTTGAGTCGCGGCTGAATTGTAGTCTATTGGATCTACCGGTACCTGGCAACGGTTACTTGCTGTAGCCTAACGTTTTGTTATTTGGATGAGAAAGGAGGTGTAAGATGATTGATTTACATCATACACTATTCGCTAACAGCGCTATGGCAACTCATCTGAAGCTCAGAAAATAGCCTTAACAACATCAGTCTGTTGTAGGCGTCCATACTTTCCCGAGTAGATGCACTGGAACACAAACAGGTCGGAACTCGGGACTACCAAGTCGGAGATTTCCGAGTTCCGAGTACAAAGGAACGCAGCATCAGTCTTAAATGTCTTTAACTCGACCTTAAAATAAGACTACCGTCATAAATCGTATATACTCCTTCTCACATGTATTCAATGTATCTCCTTACAGCCATTATACAAACCCTTCACTATTGGTGAAAGCATATGCTTGAGCCAATCTAAAAAAACTCAATTAGTCCTTCATTAAAAAAATGAGGGGGTTGCACGGAATCGGATACAAATTACGAATTGTCCTCTGAGACATACACTTATCCATCATATTCCTTCTGCCATCTGTTTGCTTCCTGTTGACTCTCCTAATGACTTAGATTCAAGCCAAATTAGAATTCTGTGCAACTGCCACTGCACCCATTGAGAAGTCATTTGAACTCGCCGAGGAAAAAAAGGGAGTCACAAGGCAAGACAAGCAACTCCGGAGCACAGTCTGATGTAGGTAGAGGGAGGGGTGTATGCTGTGTCACTGATATGTAGGCAAATCAGTAGCTACTGGAGATTGCATTGATAATTTACAGCACAATGCCAAGGTTATCGAGCAGTACCTCACAAAGCAACCTAGATGGAGCTCTGACGTTATCAAAGCACTGCATCGAGAAGCCCTGTTGCTGGGTGCCGTGAGCAGATCATTCCTCCTCTTTTTACCATACATTTCAGGGCGCAGGCTACAGCAATCTGGTTTTTCGCATCATTTCAACTCATCAAAACACGTGTAATTTGAATCTCTCTACACTGTCAAAAAACCCACACAGTTTACATGCATATTCCAAAGTCTAAACATTATGCTCTAACTTATTATGATAAACTGCCACAAGAAGAGTCAAAATCATCATTCACATTGCTGTGGCTGTGAACAACGGTTTGCTTTATCAATCTCCAGAAAGTAGACTTCTTCTTGATATAAGTCAGAGGGGGGAGGTGGGCGATTGAAACCCACAACAACATATGAAAGATACTAATTTCCTTTTCATCTATTTTGGGGGTTTAACAAAGACGTACCCTCTGCATGATAATTTGAGCAACGTGTCTCACTTTCAGTTCAGCTGCATGATGCTATCAGAAAATGGAACCGCCTATGGAGCCTTTTTAAAGTGAAAGCAATGCCAAGATTGCAGCTTCTAACTTTTTTCAAAATCACAAGCCCTGTTTTCAAAAAGCGACACTGCTGAACCACCCGTGACTAAAAGTGGGGCTGCTGCAGGGACACAACTGAAAGGACTACTGTGCGCCGACAGAAACAAGGATGGAAGTAGATTACTAATGAAACCATTTCAAAAAAAGAGAAGTCGGCTTACATGAATAGTATTGAAACCACACATTGTGCACTGTGTGAAATATTGAGGCTTTCTCAAATCTGGGACACTAGTTTCATGCTTAAAGCATCTCATTGAATATTCTCTTGTAAATTTTGGCCAATCACCTCAAAACAAGAGTAGGATTACAATGTTACTATCAATTGTGAACAGTGCATAATTATCCTTTTGAGGTATCCTTTACTACAATCCTCTTGCTAAGGGATATTGGAAAACTATGGATGCAGCTATTGGCATCAGTATAGAAACACACAACCCCAGTAGATGACCTAGCTCACACACACTGCCAAGCTCAATGCCACCATGCCAAGCAATGCATCTGTCAAGTGAGAAACATGACACATTTTTTAGCACCTTTGCGACTGCAGCCAATTTTCAAAGAGCATACCTTGTCCTTTTTCTGAGCCATTTTGCTTGGCATACCAAGTAGTGACCTTATATTTAATAGAGTCATGGTGTCTGTGGAAATCCCTTTGCTTCTAAACTGGAAATGATACACATAGGAAATTAAAAGAGAGCAAAACACAATATGGACTCAGAGGCAAATGTGGTTGGATGACCATATTTCGTTTGCAAGATACAGTAAATCATTTCCAACAGCCCCTAATGAGACCTTCATAATTCATGCTGTCAGCTCTTCTACAGCACCAATCACGTCCGATCCTTTTCGCAGTGGTAAAACCCACTGCTTCAGACTGCCACCCTGCATATATCAGCACAGGGAACATTGTGTCATATGCAAGTTAGTCACGAGGAAGATGCCTCCAACATGCCCTGTCTTTGCTCATTGGCTTAAGCTCATGTTAAAGCAAACACACTCTCCAAAATAATGACAAGGACGCAGCGGCGATGCGGAAATGTCCTTAGATAAGAGCAAAACAGCAGCTCAATAGGATTTTTTATTTAATGGATTCTGATGCCAAGTCTGGGAACATGAGAACCAACACATTTATTACGAGTTTCTAAGCCATGCATGGCTGTACTTGATTGTAATTACTGCATGTATTTTTTTTAAACTATAGGCACATATGGTATTTGGGCTCCATGAATCTTTAAAACCAAATTTCCTATGATGTTTGGCCATTTCTATAACATAATCAGTCTATAGTGCGCTATACAATATACATGATCATTTGCATTACTAGTCCGCCTTCATTTATCAAATCTTGTTCTTAATTCTGAGCAATGACAGAGGCTTAACTACCTGTTTGTCTTTTAAAGTGAGGTGGTCAGTCGTCTAACCTGTGCTATGTTCTATTCTTTATTTAAACTGTTGAAAAGTGTGGAGGGAGAGAGTAAATTGGACACAGAGTAGAAGCATCTGCAGGGATTCGGTCCCAGGACAATAAGGGCATTTTGTTCAGGAGGCAGGGGATTGAACCACTTGATGATCTGATCTCTAGAAACCAAGAATATCCCACTGAAAAACAGGCCACAATTTAAGTGACTATCTTTGGGTTCAAATTGGGCCCATTTCACCTTTTGTAAAATGTATCTTCCAATCTTTCTCAAAGCAATTATTGCTATTTTTGGAAGAGAGGTTAAGTCAAAGGTTAAAGTAATTACTGTCTTATCTTTCAATCTATTACAACCCTGTATCAAAGAGATACTAAGTACTGCTAAATGAATAGAGCAAATATGCATTATCTTGATTTTAAATGATGCAGAATATTGCTTCTGAAATTATGCATGTTTTAGCAGGATCATTGTAATGTTAGCAGGGCAAAGTTATCGTGTGAATAACAAATAGAAGAGTGCATTAAACAATTTGAATAATTAAGTAAAGATGGTTTTATTTTTCTAACCTGAAAAAGGTCTCTTCGGTTTATCATCCTTATAAGAACTGATAAAAGGCTGGATAGTAAATAAAAATTGGTTAACGGTTCCATTAATTTGCACATTGTATCTTTTTGCCATATGGAGCGGTCAAAGTTGTTTAAAGCTGCTGCTTGAATCAGACTGGAATTAAAAAAATAATACGCCGCAGTGGCTAAAAGCAGAAAATGTAATCAGACCATGACCAGAGCATGACCTTGTAGCTTTGCAAGGAAAACATTTCAAGTCAACCTTTAAACCAAAAGTAAAAATATCACAATGACAAACTACGTATTTCAATCCAACAAAAAAGGCCCTCTTTCTTTGCATAGCCTGGATCAGATCCTAGATGGAGTATGAAATGACTTATCAGCGACAGCTCCTTGTTATATGCAGCAGCAGAGGCAGCCAAGAGTGACATTAGTATTGGAAATTAATTGTTTTTTAATGTGCACGTCTCCATCGTCCACCATCACATAGACATGCACCATTACTGTGGTCAATTAGCCATTCAACATCTTACTGTTGGCCAATGTATGGAATTGATTACCACACCTCAAGCTTTTCCTGCAGCCTACCATGTCCAGAATATTAAGTGTTATTTAAAAAAGAAAAATCACAGTAAATTGAAACAGCTTTAACCTGAGCATGACGACTTAGTAGTTTTTCGCCCGAAGGCCACCACCAAACATGCATCAAAAACAGCTACAACCATATGTCTACGTATATTTCCATCCCCATTCACGCAACACAAATCATGATGCAGCTGGCCAGTAATGAGTAATGAGTGTGCAAAACAAACACAGTCCTAAATCCTATTATTAAAACTTCAGATTTTGCTCTTGAATATTGGAGGAAATAAAGCCTCTTCAACCCAGCTGCTGAGCCTTTTTGGCTATGATGACATTAAGGATGATTGAAGTGCATTATCTGGGCACACAATGGCTGCTGTCCATTCAGCTGTGCTCTGCAGAGCACTGAAATGGGGGAGCTGCAGACACGCTCACTGCAGAGGAACGTGGAGTTTCAAAGGCCCCATGACACCAAGGCACCCCCCACCCCCTTCTCTTCCCTCTCCCCCAAAATGCTTTGGCTGAATAGCCTGTCTGACCTATTGTCGGCAAGTTCAGTTACTGTCGATGTACCTGTCTGATATGCAGTCAAAGCCTTAGTCTTATGCCCCTCAGCAAAGGGGTTGTAAGAAGGATATCGTGATTTAAAACACATCCCTTTTTTCTTCAATTTTCAATTCACTGATGGTACCAGGTGAGGCAGTTAATTTGCAGGGAATTCCACCTAATGTCTCACAGTTTATTTAAGTCCTGCCTGAATGAATATGACAATCTCTCACAGTGTTTTGAATCCATCTAAGGTCAACTTCTAAATTTGTAAAACCCTCACAACGAATAAATGCAGCCGCCGCGTGCATGCGCAAAAGTATGAATAAGTGTTTTTTTATTCAGTGTTCACTATTATTCACTATAGTATCTAATGTTTCCTCACATGAAGGCAACCACTTGTTCATTCAATGTTTCTCACACAACAGACAATGTGTGATCTTTTCTGTGAGCCTGAATGACAAAACTATTTGCTTGCACTTATGTATGAGCAGTCTTAATGAGCTTTTGAAAGCAAAGAAAACTGTAGCCCCATGCTTGTATTTTTCTCAGCAAAGGGAGAAAAAAGGCTGTCTTTTTTCATGCACTCTTGCTCTGATCTAATTAGAATTTATTAAACTAGGCAAAAGTTCAGGACATCAATAGCTATATATTTCTCCAAACGAAACAACAACAAAAAAAGTTAGCTGCAAGCTTAGACAGCATATTAGGATATAGACGGATAGTACAACAAAGGGATGAAGGAACCATTTTAGTTCTTACTATTATTTCACCTCATGATGCCATTAATAGGCACTGATAAATGCATATGTTCTATATTTCCTGCTGATTGTAATACACACAACACTGAATGGGCACATACATCAACTATATGCAGCCAGTTATTGAATCTCCAAGGACTGAAGATGATTCAAAATAGAGGGTAATCAGTGCGGGCACACAATGTATTGCATTCACGGACATACTGTATGCAATGTATGTAATTTCACAAGATGTGAAAAAAATAAAACTCAGAATTTGACTATCTGCAGACTATCTCTAAATACATGCCTACCATGTCGATTGTAAGAAAGGCTAGTGTGTGGGTTACCGCAGGTTGTACACTTTGTCATGTATTCAACATTCTAATTACGTGTCAACCCAACATAAAAGGCATAATGTGTAAAACAAAAGGGAGGTCTGTTAATGGATGTTGGATGTTTAGAGCAGTTCAGGAGACATACAATTATATATATATAAATCAGTCAAAAAACAAGTTTTGGATTGTGTTTTTGCGGCTGCCGATTCACATTAAATCTCCAGGGCTTGGTACATTATGTTTCTCTATGCTTTAAAATTTCCAGTGGGACAACTACAAGTTCAACAGCAACCTCTTGGATACAATGTGAACGGTCTGACAATGTGCTGCATGAATATGTAAGTACATTATAAATGTACTTAAATATTTAAAGTACAACATTAATTATGTTTTTATATAGCATACCTTGGGTTTGACCCTGTTAGCCGCCCTTGTTTGGTACAACTGTGCTACGTGTTTTTTTTTTCAGAGGCCTTTTAAAAATGCATTCTGTGTGATTCAGCATCAGATAGATTATATCCACATACTAATCATGTGTATTTTTTGACAGGACACAAAAACCAAGAGGATACGAAAACATGAATCTGTGAGTAATTGAATTTGCTCATATACTTGTGCACAACATCAGAGCTGAATACGTGAACGCCATCTTTGCAAATGTATGAATCTGCAAAACATGGGTCACGTTAAGGCCAGGACACACCGGTTGCCCGAAAATGGAGTCTGCTGATTCAGGCAACTCCAGTCTGCCCGTCGCGGCCAAAAAAGTGCCAAGAACACACCGAGCCGACTACTGACTTTCCGTACGCGCTTGCGCGGGACGTAATGTCTCCATAACAGCAGGCGGCGCTAATCTGTATTGTGTCCCAAAAAAATACGGAAGCCGTAAATGATGGGACAGCTCTCTAGACCATAAACATAGAAATACGTATTTATATTTATGGACCATATAGACATTTTTAGCAGAGAGTGTCGAGCATGGTGTCGAGCAGTCAACAAGGGTTGATGCATGTGAGTACTCGCTGAACGAACAAACAAACACATTAAAACAATGGCTAGCTGTTTTGCTACCCGCCTCACTTCCGGACTTCACTGAATCGCTAGCCCTCCACCAATTAAATTGCTCCGACTGAAAGAAGCCCGACGACATCTACGACGGCCGACGTCACCGAACACACCAAACAGATTTGTGTCCCCGCCCCCTCCAGACTCTCCGACCATGTCCGATGGCCGATTATCGGGCCGGTGTGTTTGGATTTTCTAAGTGGTAATATAATGACCAAATCAATCACTGAATTGGGTGAGATTCTAGTTTCCTTTAGGGTTGTTTGAATTATTAATAAATGATCTTAAATCAGTTATATTATGTGTCATACCTTAGGGAGAAATGTATAAAAACATATGTACTCTACTGAACTTAATGCGATTCTTAGAACCAAATCAATTATTTTTTCCTCCAGTATTTTGCTCCCAAACACTGATATGTTATCCATAGGTTATATACAACTGTTCAGCACCTTACCTGCTAGTAGCCCCATTCAGGACTGTTGCATGGACTGTGTTAAAGTATGTTTTCTATAGTGTTGCTTCTTGTCCACCTCATTGTGCAGCCCTGAGCTATAATGGGATCTTACAGCCCCCCGAGGCTAGAGGGTCACTGGAAATGTATGTTACCAAGGTACACAAAATAGGATTTGGATGGGGACTAACCATCTGGTTACCTCTGTTAACAAGCAGCACAGCCGCTTCCCTATACGCTTTTCTACGGGACCTTCTGGGACAATCCCCCTCGCAGCAGATGAGCTTGAATGGGGCTAAGTAAAAAAAGTTGTTATATAGTTGGAACTGTGGTAAGAAAAAATCAATCTCACACATAGTAAAAAGACCGCATTATGGGCAAGCAAGCACAGCTCAATACAATGTGAGCGAGTCCCATAGGGTTATGGGTAAAGTGTCAGATTACATGCAGCCACAGACTGATTGACCGACTCTCCACCTGTTCAATATGTTCTTAATTCAAGTGCATTGGTGCCTGGCAACGCAGAATATTTTCCTGTGCTCAGAACCGAAGTTGCTGTGAAAACGTTGCTGGTCTAATGATCTTGAAATCAAATAGCCAGATTGACAGAGCGTTGTTCCAAATAAAATTGGACAGGCAATCATCTTTCGGAGGATGGAAGGTTGTTCAATGGCTATGAATTTACCTCTACATCCAGAGCCCTTCCGCCCTTTCAAAGTAGCCACTGTTACAGGCCTCAGCAAAATAATGTATTGAAATATGATACTTCATAGCACCATTCTTAACTTAATTAGTGCATTATATTCATATTGAAGAGGAAAATCTAAATACTTCGTCTTTTTCATCGAGATTTGGCATTTAACACTTTTAATGAGGTTTTGACAGTTGACAGTTGTATTTGTTGCAGACAAAATACTGATTCGTAATATGAATATAAAAAAAATTGCAAACCATACTCGAGGGCTATAGCCAACTCCAAAGTAGAGACACACAATGCTAGCCCACCTCACTGGCTTTTTTTTTCAGGATGCTCTGCAGAACAACCATCCAACAGCTCCCACACAGCTCCTGTTCTCCAAGCAGCCTTTACTTCCATACCAAACTCACAACTCCCACATTCCTATCCAGCCAGCTACCCACCCCAAGGCACATATGCTCAGTCAGACAAGATGTTCACTTGCTTAGTATTTGAAGGAACTGATAGATTTAGCTCCTTTTTAGCTATATGCCAGGCCATCCTTCCCGGACCCACATGAGTAACTATCAGTAACCGTTTTGGTGTTTCTCAGTGTCTGGTAACTGATAAATCCAAACCCAACAGCACTGTATATCGAGAATGTAAAGTAGATTTCTTATAACATAATGTTGGTACTCCATGCCCAGCATGGTGAGTTACAAAATTCCACCACAGATTTGTGTTTCTCCAAATAGTGATATACACAATTGCTTGTACCAGATTACAGTATGTAGATTACTCATAAAGGAACAATTTAAATTGATAACAGGACCGCTTGCATGACGTTATTGATTTGTGTAGTCCCACAAGGCAAAATTGTGTTGCTTTTTGTGATTTTTGCCATTAAATAACAATCAGTCAACATGCATTCCTGAGGCAGACTGCAGTGGCATTAAGACAGACACACCTTTTGTTATTTTTTGGATGACCAATGGTAGCTGAGTTCTTTAATTTGGGAGGTAGAAATCAATTATTTGGACCCAGAAATTATTCAAATAAAGTAATATATAATAATAGTAAGTCCATCCCTTTAAAGACTTTAGTATATATAGTATATATTGTAGTATATACTGTATATATGCATGACTATAACTTGCAGGACACATTCAAAAGGAGTAAGTCTTTGTAAGTGAAGGTAAGTTTCCCTTATTATATGCCATAACTGAGCAACACAAAATTAAAGGGGGAAAGCAAAGAAATTACATACAATAAAAATGATTTGACGCTGAACTGACAACAAATTATTTATGCTGTGATATCATTTACATTTCTATGTATATCGCTAATACAAAAATAAATTATCCAAGCAAATGGTGGCATTGATTTTATAGTTGCCACACTGCCCATCTCTGCAGTAAGGATAATCATTCGTAAATATACAGTGTATATATAGCCTTTTAACTAACACACACTGACATGCAAATAGCTAAAACTAATGAGCCCAGACACTTTCTCTATGACTATATTTATAACATAATGCAAAATGCAATACATTCATTTGAAGTTAGAGCAATCAGCAATTCCGGGGTCTCTCGGCACCCTACAGAAACGGGAGACAGGATTCATTATATGACGTTCTCAATAATTCATTACAAATGAACCCTTCCTGTTTCTCCTTGTTTTAATGTCTCAGCTAACCGTGGCTCGGCAGCTTGTATGGAGTGACCTCCTCCGCGATAAATCTATGATTAGCTGAGTCCCCATGCCTTGTAAAAACCACATCCCTACCACACATCAGAGACACCTAAGTTCGTTCACATCCAAAGCATGTGTCACATGCAGCGGAAGCAACTTCCGAGGGGAATCTGACAAGAGCACAAATCAGTTAGAGATTCTCTCTCATTATCTTTTCCTCCCAGGCGGCGCAGTTACCCTGGCATCTCCCACTTTTACTTTTGACTCGTTCTCCACACTGTTCTGTCAGTTGCTTTTGAGATCTTGACAATTAATGACATCAACATTTCACATTAGGACTCAAAATGACAAGGTGCCCTGGTTCACTTCAGGGACTTCCATAAACCTCTGAGATATTCTCTGTAACTCAGTCAATGCCCTGCTCATTTTAAATCTATGACGTGCATCTTTTTAGGGTCAAACTGAACTTACCTCCAATTATACAGATACAAATGGGAGCTTTATGTACTTGATTTATTGCTTCAAGTTCACTTGCTCAAAACACAATTAATTTAGATTTAATTATAAATATCAGAACATTACCCTTACTGTCATAACAGTAAAACTAACACATTTGATATGTTATGTTAATAAGCATGTAGAATATAATGTCATACTGTACATGAATACATACAATATTAGAATACATACTGTAGTTGACACTTGACACATCGCAATAAATTAGCAATTATAGAACCTACTTAATATGTCATTGATAAGGCGTTGCAGCAGTCTCCCTTGGGGCTACTTGGGATAATTATTCATTAACCACAATGTTTGTATATATTGAAGTAGTATTCAGAGATATTCATGTATTTTGTTAATCAGTATCTGGTCATTAGAATAAGTAGCAGAATACGTGGCGCAGTGGTCACAGCGTCGCCCCCGGTCCCAGGCCCCGCGGCAGTCCCGGGTTCGAATCCCGCCCATGTCAGTTTTCTGTTCTCGGTCTTCCCCTCTCTGCCCAACTTCAACTCTGTCTCCCCAACCTACAGCATCCAATGAAAGCAAAAATGCTCTAAAAATTATCTAAAAAAAAAAAAAAAAATCTCAAAACCCAAGCTGAAGGAAGAAAATAATCCATTCTCTGCTAACAAATATTTGGAAGAATGATTTGGAGCACAGCTTATTTCAGAGATGTAGGAATGCCAATTCTCGTAAGACTGTTGGTCCACTACTTTGGTCCAGACCGCAATGTCTGAACAACTATCAGGTGGATTGCCATGACATTTTGCCATCACAAGTGTTCATGGTGCTGAGGTTGGTTCCTATTGGTTATGGTGATGCCCTCCCTGATCTGTCCTCAAGAAAACTCCCGAAAGTCCAAATGTTCAGGTATCTTGTGATACCCGACATGACAATTGATATTCACGGTTCCCAGATGTACCCCAATGACTTTGGTAATCCCCCTGACTTTTTTTCTATAACCATCATGATCTTGACATTTGTGGATTTGAGTGAAATCTCTCTGCATTGGATTGCCATGACTTTAAGGATGAATTGGAATAACTTTGGTGACTGACTTTTTATCTATGCACCATGATCAGGACAACATCTTTATTTGTTCCATATACATTTTATAGTTATTACATGTGGTTAAATATCTGCAAGACATTCTCATAAGGTTGTCAATTACAGGATGTTTAGCATGCTGACATTAGCATTTAGTTCAAAGCCTGGCTGTACAGCATCACAGAGCCCTTAACATGGCTGTAGTCTCTTAGTCCTGTTAATAAATGCTTTTGATTGCTTTAGTTGGATTCAGCTGATAGTGAGGATCAGCAAGTATATTTATGCAAACATTGCATCAAAAATGTGCTAATAAAAACGAAAGAACTATGAATATACAAGTCGCTCACTTATGGCTACAAAAACAGTTGTTTTCCTCAAACTGCACTTACATTATGCTTCTATATCCACCCCCTCCTGCCTCTAACCCCATCAGAGTCACGCCCTGTATGTAGTCAGCAGCATCTCCGAGCAAGCGAGGGGAGGGCAAAGGAGACCGCAATGCCACAAGCAGCACAAAGTGCAGCACGGGAGTTGGAACAAGAAGGCTTTTGTTTACTAACTTGGTGGGGTTCAGTGATCTGGTGTCTGATAGATTATGCTTCTTCTCTGGAAAAGGAGTGTGTTTGTTAATGTAAAATACCAAACCAGCAACACTGCTTCCACTTTTAGCTTCCACTTGAAATCCAACTTCCGTCAATGATTTAAAAAACTGCCAAGTGATAGTTTTCCTGCACTTCTGCACTGCACTCATTTCAATCCTCTGGGTAATCCTCTGGATGAGGCAGATCTCTGCCTTGTTTGTGCGATATTGAGCTGAGTGACTTCAGATCGTCTCAAATGTATTAGATGGGAGCTCCAAAAATTAGCTAACGGGCATATTACTTATAAAACCACTTCATAATTAAATTAGGAAAAAGCTGAGAATGGAATCACAAGCCTAGCTTCTTGTTACCAAGCAACCAATGTACACATTGTGTACATATTAAAGGCAGGGTGAGGGGAAGTAGATCCTCGTCCATTTTCGAGCCTACTCATTTTAGAAAATGCCATGTAAACGGACAAAGCAGTAGGAATGTGGACAACAGATCACGTCTTTAAGTGGGGTGTTTGAAATTCCTTTAATGAGAACTTGGCTCATTTAGAGGCATTAATGAAACTCATTTAGCTGTGACTGGAATTCAAAGCAGTTGGCTAGTGAGGATGGTTAGGGCAATAAATTCTCAGCAAGGTCTTAAAATAAGTGCAAAAGAGGAAAGAAGTGAGAGGCAAACTGGGGAAGAGAATTGGACGGTGTTAGCATTTCCTTTTTGTAAGGAGTCAGGACAAAGCCACAGTACAGTAAGAGGATAAGACTCAAGAAATAGAAGAAAGGATTTCCGTTTTTAGGCTTAGTATCGTTATGTTTTTTTCTCTCCCAGGGAGACAAATCATGGAATCATTAAATCTCAAAACAGTCAGCCATATATCCATATCAGCATATAGAAAGATAAATGAGATGCTGGGTTAGAAAATAGTGATTTGTACCACATGACATTGCTTTAAAAGTTGCCAATACAATAAATATGTTTAAAAAAAACATGCTGAACAAAGCATATTTATTATCTTCATAAATTTCAAAAATCTCTATGACAATAATTCATATTTTGCCACGACACGATTAGGCTCGTCACTGCTGGACTGCAGCTCTTAAAAAACTCCTGACTCATGCAGTATAATCAGCGCATGTTTTAAGATACACAGCCGTTCCATTATGTGTATGAAAGCGGACAGAAGAGGATGTATATACCCCCAGAACGCATCCGCCCCTACCCAGCCAACCACACTCACAACAAATATCCATCCTGTGTTTATGTGCTTCTGCCTATGTGTCAAGTTCATTTCAGATCAGCAGCGGGCGGGAAGCATACGACAGTACCACCCACCTTTTTATGGCACTTGACAGCCACTCTGCATGACAGATAACTGAGACACAAAATGCTTCTGAATAATGCAGGCATCCTCAGAGAAGCTGAGGTGACGGTGGGTAGACACATGGGCAGATAGAGTCAAAATAAGGGTCGAACACCTGCTTAATTACTCCCTGATAAAATAGCCTGTTAATGGGAGCTTCCTTTATCACGTTTCTGTTAGACAACTTGGGAGTGAGTTTACATTGCCCTTTGCTAACAAGGAAACAAATGAAAAGTGGTGATTTTCAAACGTGAGATTATTCAACTGGAGAACGAACACAGAGGTCACTAAAGCTGATGGAGGTGGCTGTTCCCTTGTTAACTAACCATTTCATCCTTTTGTTTTTCTATCCTTATCTAAAGACCAGTTGTACCCCTTGTCCCTTTTCACTGTTTAATTTATTTTTGGACTAAGCAAATTCCTTCCGTTAATTCTGCACACATACCTACCTTGGGGGAATTTAGGTTAGGGAAATTATGACTTCATATTTAACATTGCCTCAATTTATTTTTATTTTTTTAACCAGCATGTACGTTAAAGAGCACATTGTACTAGCTCAGGGTTTAATATACATTTGCCTACTGTACAGACCACCTTTAAAACCATCTGACTCTAGAGGGATGATCTGTCAAGGGCTTTGCTGATCACCCACAACCTTTCCCATACCATTAATCTAAATTAATGCTCTGACAGATATGTCATAATATTTGGTGTGAGATATGATAAATGCTCGATCGCATCAGCCAATCCATAAGAAAGTCTCTAACAAAATGGCAAAAAAAAATTCAATCGCAGAGGCTTGGCCCTTGGATGCAAGAAAGGTGACCCTACACTTATGCTCTAAACCAGTGCTTCTTAAATGGTGGGGCCGTGAGTTGTCAGAGGGGGGGGGGGGGGGGGCTGCCTTGATTTCCAACTGACTTTTTTTTAAGTGCTATTTGTGGTTGTGGAAAAGAAATCAAGCAAGTAGACTAATAATAACATTAATGAGTTATTGGTTATCGCATCACAGAAGGCCTATTGGCCTATAATAATAAAAAACACCACCTTAATTATGTTAACAGTTTAAAAATGTTTTGAATGAAATGCAAACTTCAGTTAATCATTTGCTCTTGTTTCTCTGTCCTGAGATTCACAAAGACTGAGCAGTCTTGTTTAAATGTTACAAATTGAGCTAATAAACTGAACTTTGAATTTTTTTGCTGCAGAAGTTATCTCAGCTAATTTTAGTTATCTAATTTGATAATAAGGTGATTGTATGCAGAATGCTCATGCCAGAAACTCATACAGTGGTTTTGTACAGATAAATAAATAAATATTAGCAGGTCTAAACAGTATCTATTGTATTCTAATGTATTCTATGGAGCTTATTAAAACTAAATGAAACTATCATTCATATATCATCAGTCACTATCATCATTCACTATTATATCAAATCAGTTATTGTTTTGATACATATGAGGAAGACTATGCTATTTTGCGTTTTCTAATACGAATTAAATTAACTATGACTATATTTGCTGTACTCAGAGTAGGCTTGCAGGCTAAAACAAGCAGCCCCATTCATTATCATGCCCAAAATCATTAATTTTGCAAGAGTTACTGATTTACATCCGATAAGGCATGTGACGAGGATGCAAGATCTGCAAATCCGATTCAGTCACATTTTCAGTAAGTTATTGGAAATAACATGCATAAAGGGACATTCCGGATATGTTTTTATGTCCAGAGGGGATGCTAAAGTTACGAGAATATGAATTGGGTTGGAGGCCTTTCCTTGAGAGATACATTTTTCCAGCATCGTGCTGATAAATATTCCTGCTCTAGCCAGCGTCTGACAACATCAGTGTTCTGCAGCAGGCATATTGAAAAAATGGAAATGCATGCAGCCTGTTTCTTTCATCTTGTGCAAGCAACTATAACATTTCAAAAAACAATCTCACAGCTGCACGATGCCTGCCTAACTGGTTCATTATATTTGTTGCCTCCCAAAGTAAATAACATAAGGTATTCTAGCTCCCCCTTCTAACTAGACTAGAAGGCGCGTTCACTTCATTCACTGGCCCAATGGTAATGAGGTGAAAGACAGTGTCAGCCTATGGCCAGCTGGGAGTCACAGCCTACTGGTGAGTCAGAGGGAGTGTAATAGGCAAAGCCAAGACAAGAAGGGGAGACTGCTGCCGTCAGACTAATGTCACAAGTGCTGGAGGATGAGCTATTTATAGGGCATGTTTATGAAAATATCAAAATATAACATGTCAGCGAGGCTGCTCAGTAAGCATGGAACATGCAGTATTACTGTGATCTTTAATCTGTCTTTCAAGCCTTTCTTTGCAACCTAATCCTCTTCTCATCACTTCATACTTATTATAACTTACATATTGGATAATGTTCATAGCACGTAAAGAGATGGTTGTTTACTTCATAGATTTTACAGAGTACTGTATATAATATACTGGACTAAGATGGCAGCAAAGTTGTTATGCTACTGTTACCTGTTTCCATGGAGACTAAAATTAAAATCGAGCTCTAAAGAAATCCTTATGTCAAACAGCAGCAGCAAAAGAAAAAGATAAATACAGTACATTTTCTTTAGCTGCTTAAGCAAAGCAAGATTGGCTACAGTACAGTGCAAAACAGCAGCCATGCTTTATATGTGTTTATACCATAGTCTGTGTGAATACTCTATTCTGATTGGCTGGAGTACATTCCATGGGTGTGGATTAACTTCTGATGTATGGACACCTATGGAACTGTTTACATTCTGTCCACTGCGTCGCCGGCTCGCCGCTGATTAAACTGTGTTGATAAGGGATTTGGGATTTATAAAGCCTAAAATATCCTGCCGTGCAATAGCCTCTGGACACCACAGGATGGCGCTCGAGTCGTAACACAAGAGCTGTAGTAACGATAGTAGTACAATAAAGTGGCTAAACTTAATGTCCTCTGGTTAAACGTCAATGGTTATCTCGTTAAAAAGGTGAGTAAGACCCCTGTTTAATTTGACAAAAGGTTTGTAACTGAGTTTACATGTGTTTAGCCACCAAAGACCGGCTTCACTGTCTATCTGGACATAGGCTACTGCTGTCAGTCAGTAGCCCCTTTTACACAGCCAGTGAAAGCCGGGAATATGCCGGCCTTTCGGCCCTCCCCCCAGCTGTGTAAATGCGACAGTTGCGGAACGAGGGAAGAAAGGTGCGAGTGATCGTTCCGGGAATTTTACTACCTCGGGGGGTAGTAAGATTCCCGACACGATCAGTTCCGCCTCTCTGTTTAAATGCTCCAGCTTGTTGTTGCGGAACAGGGGGGCGTTTGACGTTCCATAGTCTACGTTCTAAACATGCGACCATGTTAGCAGTTGAAGGACGTGTGTTTAACATTAACCACGGCGGCCTGATGTCCCGTAAAAATCACCAAATAAAAGGAACGGTGTATAATCTAGTTGATCATAAGGTCCGTTGTTCAATCCAAACCCCCGCGCTTCATTTTGCAGAGTGTATGAGTCTATTTCTGCCCAGGAGAAGTTGTACAATGGAAAGCTAGGCTAGGCTAAGTAAGGGATAAAGTATAGCGAACGGGTCACTTGCTAGAAATAAAGACCGACAAGCTGAAGCAGGAGCCCGACGCGCAGCGGAGGGCTCTTGTTCAGCTTGAAGGTCGACCTAGTAACGGGGAATAGTCTGCTCGCCCCGCTAGACTGTCTGCTTCAGCTGACTGAAGGCTCCGGCTCAGCTGTTAGCCACAGAGCTACTGTTTTGCTAACACATTCTGCCGCCGCTATTATTATCCTAAGTCTAAGCGTATATCCACACTTTATTTCTGTCTACAGTAACGTGACTTCACACACTGTGTGTATGTGTATGTCTGATTGGCAGATCGCTGCCCTCACAAAGAGACTCGCTCACAACCAACCTGTCACACACACACACACACAGAGGTGAAGCGGTCGGATTGATTTAGTCAGTTTGGTTAACTGTCCCAGTGATGTTGGACTCAGCGCGTAGCGAGATCAACTGGCACATCGTGGGGACAGTAAAATACGGCCCTCTTACTGCAAGCTCCAGCACTTCTGCTCTCAATTCACCGGCCATTGTTGTTGTTGTAAAGCAGCTGACCAGCGCGGCGCTAAATGTTTACGTCACACCTGACGCTGTTTACAAGCACCTCTTTCATTCCGGAGCGCTGTGTAAAAGGGACTACTGATGCGCCAGCAGGCCGGCGTTGCTTGGTTCTGTGTAAATAACACAGAAGCAAGCAAAGCCGGCATATTGGAGTGATGTTGTTCCGTCAATATGCCGCAATCTCTGTGTAAAAGGGGCTAGTCACTGCCTCACGTAACTTCAGGCTGTAGCCCGTAATACACATGTTCGCCAGTCACATTCTCCGTGAAATGCGTTATTTATTTTGGGGGAAATGCTTTGTTAGCTCGGTGGAACTGTTGTTAAACATGTTGGGTGATTACATTTACTGTTTGTACAGCGTGCGCAATGTTTTTTGACTTTGTATATTGCTAGCATAACAGTAGGTCTGTGGCTAACAGCTGCCGCAGTCTCCCGTTGCTCGTATTATCCCCGGTCCGACTTCCCAGTACAATTTGAACGCACCGTTAAAGCCAAATTATGTCGTTGCCAGGTCGTATCCTTGGTTGTTCCTATTGACTGGAGTACTGAACTACGTTTTCATTACATAAGAACCTTATGGGTTTGCAATGGGTATTCCAGTTATTATACGGGGTCTCGGCCGTTGCTGTGGAAACAAGTTGTTATTCGTTCGAAACAAATCTAGTTTCGTTCAAAAAAAATCTAATTTGATCGCAAAAAGGCATGAAAATATAACTGATTGGTCTAATTATTATTTTTATTAGTAGGTGACTATGGTATAAGCGGGTTAATGCCCTTCGAGGTGTCCAGGTATCAGGGGTTAATGGACTTCGTGAAGGCAACTGTCCTCCGCTGCGCGTCGGACAGTTCTCGCCTCCACGGTGTCCATTAACTCCTGATACCTGGACACCTCGTCGGGCATTAACCCTTACATGTATGGACACCTATGGAACTGTTTACATTCTGTCCACTGCGTCGCCGGCTCGCCGCTGATTAAACTGTGTTGATAAGGGATTTGGGATTTATAAAGCCTAAAATATCCTGCCGTGCAATAGCCTCTGGACACCACAGGATGGCGCTCGAGTCGTAACACAAGAGCTGTAGTAACGATAGTAGTACAATAAAGTGGCTAAACTTAATGTCCTCTGGTTAAACGTCAATGGTTATCTCGTTAAAAAGGTGAGTAAGACCCCTGTTTAATTTGACAAAAGGTTTGTAACTGAGTTTACATGTGTTTAGCCACCAAAGACCGGCTTCACTGTCTATCTGGACATAGGCTACTGCTGTCAGTCAGTCACTGCCTCACGTAACTTCAGGCTGTAGCCCGTAATACACATGTTCGCCAGTCACATTCTCCGTGAAATGCGTTATTTATTTTGGGGGAAATGCTTTGTTAGCTCGGTGGAACTGTTGTTAAACATGTTGGGTGATTACATTTACTGTTTGTACAGCGTGCGCAATGTTTTTTGACTTTGTATATTGCTAGCATAACAGTAGGTCTGTGGCTAACAGCTGCCGCAGTCTCCCGTTGCTCGTATTATCCCCGGTCCGACTTCCCAGTACAATTTGAACGCACCGTTAAAGCCAAATTATGTCGTTGCCAGGTCGTATCCTTGGTTGTTCCTATTGACTGGAGTACTGAACTACGTTTTCATTACATAAGAACCTTATGGGTTTGCAATGGGTATTCCAGTTATTATACGGGGTCTCGGGCGTTGCTGTGGAAACAAGTTGTTATTCGTTCGAAACAAATCTAGTTTCGTTCAAAAAAAATCTAATTTGATCGCAAAAAGGCATGAAAATATAACTGATTGGTCTAATTATTATTTTTATTAGTAGGTGACTATGGTATAAGCGGGTTAATGCCCTTCGAGGTGTCCAGGTATCAGGGGTTAATGGACTTCGTGAAGGCAACTGTCCTCCGCTGCGCGTCGGACAGTTCTCGCCTCCACGGTGTCCATTAACTCCTGATACCTGGACACCTCGTCGGGCATTAACCCTTACTTAATCAACAACATATTTGCCATTATGAGCAAGCAAACTGTAACCAATTAATACAATATGAAGGAATTTACATCTAGTGATTATCAGATTCACTCTGTCTTAATGGTTGTGTTTTCACACCTTTTACATTACCAGACAAAGAAGTATATCTTTTTTAAAAAAGGGAAGATTATCAATTTTTGACATACAGCAAGCATAGGCCGTTGCTATTTTTCAGTATGTGCATTTGAAAAGTATAGTTAAAATATTTGGCTTTATTACATTTTTAATCTGGCATTCTGTGCAGACTTTAAAGGGCAAACTTTCCTCTTCTGTTGTCTATCAGAGCTGATTTAGCAATTTCTAATTGAGGGAGCCTAGGGGTGATCAGAACTATACAACACTGATATAACAGATACCAAAAATTCAACTCCAGTGGGGGGTTTCAAATTTAAGTAGGGACATAATATAATGCACTAATGCCCACAAGCCACTCTAGTTTAATTTGACTGTTTAAACAATCTCATGAAGACTTGGCGCTGGTGCCTTTGTCAACCTTTAAATGCGAAATTATTTCAGCAATCTCTAAGGTATGGGGATACTATAATTTTTGGCAGTAAAAAAAGATATGAAATTAATTTAAGGGGCTTAACCATCTAACTTCAGGCCATGATGAAAAATACCTTTTGCTGGCAATTGTTTAGGTGATTTGGGAACCTTGACGAATAACTAAAGAAAAGTGGTGCCATTTCTAATTCATTGAAGTGTGAAAAATAGACTAAAAAATGTGTTGGATTCGATTCGTACTGGTTCGACAAAACAATTTACAACCTTTTGCAATAAGTGCTGTAGTTTCACTGAATTGTTAGAAAAACTGCCATGGCTTTTTAGGGGAAATTGACACATAAATGAGTACTGTTTTTTCAGTGGAGATGGCGGTCCTACTGTACATGCTTTTGATTGATTTTGGCCAGAAATCAATGCCAACCGTTGTATTCATTTATCTATTGTGCTTAATTCACACAGTTTCTACGAAGTGAAATACATCTTATGCCTGTCCATACACATCCAATTTATTTCAAAATCTTATAAGAAAAGTGAACATTCCAAGGTAGTGACAGATTTGCGTGGGTGTTTACTCTGTTGAAGCCAAAACTGACATTATCTGATGGGTGGCACTTATTTTTTCTTGCCAGTCCGAGGTCTTGAATAATTAAAAGGGATTGGTGTGCTCCTTCCTTTTGTTAAGGACGAGGGGGGGGGGGGGAATTCTGACAATCCCTGTTTGACAGGCTCTGCCCTACATAGGACGTGAGGGGCCTACTAAACAAAGCCGCTGCTTTGTGCATTAAAAGCAAGGAGGCTCTGTCTAGACCAAATACCTCTTTCACACTAAGTTCACCAGTGTCGTTCTATCCTGAAAGGCAGTCTCTGGCAGAAATCACATTGCTTGCTTCAAGATTCATCTGTCTGGCCAGCGCTGATGGCTTCAGTCCATCTGGGAATTCAGTCAGGCTTGGAGTTACACACCTGACATGCTGCAAGAATGGACACAAACCAACACTCCCTCCTGAAATGAAATTTGTTTTTTCACTGTAAATGTCCCAAAAAATTTTGTGGGTCCAATAAATCAATTCTTTCTCAGAAGAAATGCAATACATAATTGATGGAAGGGCATTTGTAGGACAGGCACAACAAAAGCAAGGCCAAACATGATAATATGCTCTCCCTTCAAGGACAAAAATATTGTGTTCCATGATTTTCTCTGTGAACAAGTGTGGCCTTAGGGCTGGAAGTCTACACACACAGGCATTTGTTATGTATGGTTTGCGACAATATAAAGTTACCCGAATGAGAGCACTCTTACCAAGGTCACGTCATGGTTTAAAATTTAACAAAAGGAACAAAAGAAGAGAAAAGAAAATGCCCACATGGTGGTGCGTGATACAGAAACACAAAATGAGTCAATCATAGCTCAGAGAAAATCAATATATATATATTTTTTTAAGGCCCATTTGGCAAATGGGGAAGAATATGTGGTCAATATAATTTTAT
Organism: Ammodytes marinus; assembly: GCF_949987685.1. Classification (NCBI taxonomy): domain Eukaryota; kingdom Metazoa; phylum Chordata; class Actinopteri; order Uranoscopiformes; family Ammodytidae; genus Ammodytes; species Ammodytes marinus. The sequence continues at coordinate 17,715,847 of NC_137215.1, read as the reverse complement.
AAAAAAAAATAAGGAAAGCTGCTTAAACTTGTCATGAAACAACCGTTGATTATGCATGTTCTTGTATGAATGTATAATTTTAATTTTGGCTTTCCCACTCAATCAATTCAAGAAATGGATCACTTATATCATATTAATCCACCATTCAGTTAAATTACATTAAATCAGTGACTCCCATTCACTTCCAGTTCAGCCAAAATGGTAATGATGTAATATTGTTGTACATACACCGCAGTTTAGTATATTTCAAACCAAAACCCGGCTAACCGACTGCAATATCCGCACCTCCTATTGACATGATGTTCATGTGTTTGTGTGCTCGAGAGTATCACCTCTTTGGTAATGATCCACTCAGTAACATTCACACTTCTGCTTGCCTGCTTTGTCAAAATAACTCCTGGCTCAATATCTGGGTTGTCAGATACATTTGAGAATGGTTCGCTGAGCTCAGCGAGACCCCAAGGAAAATCTCTGATGTAATTTAATCACAGTATTACCTCAGCAAGTGCAAGCAATAGAGACGTGAGTGTGGGGAAAATCCAACCCATGGCGACTGACTCAAGCGGCTTATATTCAGCCGTTTGTTCGTTGCATTTGTTTAAACTCACTGTAAAATATTTTTGCACGTCATACATGAGCTTATTTTTGCCATAGCTATAAATATCTGAATGAATGGTCTAATTACTCAAAGCTTCAGTTGCAGTGTTTGGTTGGGCCTCAAACGCACATGTTGAATTGTGTCAATGCAACGTGTACATTACAGCTATAAAAAACAACATGATGTTACCTCTTCCAAAAGAAGCCCTGAACACTCCCAACTCGTGAAGAAGGCTCAGACATATGGAATTTATGTAATGCTTCCATAAAAAATAACCTAGAATGTTGCAACTTTGTCAGAAAAGCTCATGTCTGTGTCAGACCCCATCCCTCATAGTTAAAGGCTGATTGAGAAAATAGTTTTTTCAGGGCCTTTAAACATTCTATTGATTGGATCATGTCTTGGTCTTCTGTTTTCTCCTCTAACCAGCAGTAGTGCTGTGGGACTGCATCCACCGATAATCTGTAACTCATTAACATCCACGCTTGTCCACACTTTACTGCCTTGCCAGCATCATCTGTCAGAGCTAGTATAGGTCTAAGAAAGACAATGCCAATCAGCAATATATAAGCTATGCAAGAACCAACAAGTGCACAGTAGACTGGAGGGGGTAGAGACTGTAATGGCAAATGGATGTTGAATTTCAGCTTATGGACTAAACAGTATGGCCTAGTGGATGGAAACCTACCATAACGCAGTCCCACTGACATGGACACTTTTGATAAAGGGGCTGTGATAAGCATTAGAATTAGCAATCTCCCCATCCGCCTACTGACCCTGACCTCTGAGGCCTACTGTAACGCCTCAGTCCGCTCAGACACGATAAGAATATCACACACAATTCCTCATTTGTCTCTCGGGCCAAAGATATGAGGCAACAGTGACCTTATAGCCATTGATTTGACATGACAGACACAAAGCTAAGGTGAACCTCCAAAGTGAATGTAGTGGGAGACAAGAGGCAGGCAGCATAATAGGCCTGTAGAAGTATGAAAATATAGTCGGGGGGCCTTATCGCTTATCTGGAACCGCTCTGCAAAAATGACAGCGCCGCATCTCCTTGACACCCACGAATAGCAATGTTTACAAAATCCTCGGAGCGTCAGACTGTTCTCTCGCACTGCTGCTAATCCTCTTCTTTTCGCCCCCTTCCTCTAATTGTCACCTCACACCAGAAAAGAAAGCTGCAATTATTGCACTTCAGTAACTGTTGTGACAACATCACAACAGTTGAGCGTTGGACACCGCTGAGCTGATGGTGAGGCAAGATGGTCTGAAGAGTGTGGAGCTCTTCAATCTGGAGGATCTCACAACTCCAAAAGCACCTGCTGAATGATAGCTTTAGGTCACTGCGCCGTTGTACTGGAGGGTATACAGGTCCTTCTCATATAATTAGCATATTGTGATAAAGTTGATTATTTTCCATAATGTAATGATAATAATTGAACTTACATATATTTTAGATTCATTGCACACCAACTGAAATATTTCAGGTCTTTTGTTGTTTTAATACTGATGATTTTGGCATACAGCTCATGAAAACCCCAAATTCCTATCTCAAAAAATTAGCATATCATGAAAAGGTACTCTAAACGAGCTCTTAACCTAATCATCTGAATCAACTAATTAACTCTAAACACCTGCAAAAGATTCCTGAGGCTTTTAAAAACTCCCAGCCTGGTTCATTACTCAAAACCGCAATCATGGGTAAGACTGCCGACCTGACTGCTGTCCAGAAGGCCATCATTGACACCCTCAAGCAAGAGGGTAAGACACAGAAAGAAATTTCTGAGCGAATAGGCTGTTCCCAGAGTGCTGTATCAAGGCACCTCAGTGGGAAGTCTGTGGGAAGGAAAAAGTGTGGCAGAAAACGCTGCACAACCAGAAGAGGTGACCGGACCCTGAGGAGGATTGTGGAGAAGGGCCGATTCCAGACCTTGGGGGACCTGCGGAAGCAGTGGACTGAGTCTGGAGTAGAAACATCCAGAGCCACCGTGCACAGGCGTGTGCAGGAAATGGGCTACAGGTGCCGCATTCCCCAGGTCAAGCCACTTTTGAACCAGAAACAGCGGCAGAAGCGCCTGACCTGGGCTACAGAGAAGCAGCACTGGACTGTTGCTCAGTGGTCCAAAGTACTTTTTTCGGATGAAAGCAAATTTTGCATGTCATTCGGAAATCAAGGTGCCAGAGTCTGGAGGAAGACTGGGGAGAAGGAAATGCCAAAATGCCTGAAGTCCAGTGTCAAGTACCCACAGTCAGTGATGGTCTGGGGTGCCATGTCAGCTGCTGGTGTTGGTCCACTGTGTTTTATCAAAGGCAGGGTCAATGCAGCTAGCTATCAGGAGATTTTGGAGCACTTCATGCTTCCATCTGCTGAAAAGCTTTATGGAGATGAAGATTTAATTTTTCAACAAGACCTGGCACCTGTTCACAGTGCCAAAACCACTGGTAAATGGTTTACTGACCATGGTATTACTGTGCTCAATTGGCCTGCCAACTCTCCTGACCTGAACCCCATAGAGAATCTGTGGGATATTGTGAAGAGGAAGTTGAGAGACACCAGACCCAACACTGTGGATGAGCTTAAGGCCGCTATCGAAGCATCCTGGGCCTCCATAACACCTCAGCAGTGCCACAGGCTGATTGCCTCCATGCCACGCCGCATTGAAGCAGTCATTTCTGCGAAAGGATTCCCGACCAAGTATTGAGTGCATAACTGAACATAATTATTTGAAGGTTGACTTTTTTGTATTAAAAACACTTTTCTTTTATTGGTCGGATGAAATATGCTAATTTTTTGAGATAGGGATTTTTGGTTTTTCTTTACTTTTTTGCCAAAATCATCAATATTAAAACAATAAAAGGCTTGAACTACTTCAGTTGTGTGTAATGAATCTAACATATATGAAAGTCTAATGTTTATCAGTATATTACAGAAAATATTGAACTTTATCACAATATGCTAATTATATGAGAAGGACTTGTAGACATTTTCATATAAATGTGCCACTAGAGGGGTAAACCAACAGAGCAGTTCCAGGTGGTGGTGCCCAAGGAAACCTGAATTGCCATCACCACTGCTTAGCAGCCCTGCAGCAGCAGCAGCAACTGTAATAACATACATTGTTGGGGGTTTATCGTGCACACACTTTGAAAGTGAATAGGCCCTTTTCATTTGTTATGCAAGGTTCCTCTGGTAAAATTGCACTCCAGTTCAGTTGTATATACTTGTTTAAAAATAGACCTTATGTGACATCCATTATGGGAATCATCAATGACAAAATTGCCTATTACTGTACATTTTTTCTATCGCTAGCAATAGCCATAATGCATGCTGAAAATGTTTTATCCTGATAACAGTTTTACCTGTGTTCGTGGTACACAGCATATATTAATCGGCTACGGTAAATGAGTTGCAATGGCCAACAGCTGCCAAATAAGCCTGCATCAATTACATTGTGGGACTTATTAGTGTGGTTGCTCGAGCAAATAAGCACTTCAGCCCCTATTTGGGAGTTTTACTGTATATATCGTAGTTCACATGAGAAAGGTCCAACTTCTGCCTTAATACTACCACTAATGTACATGTGTACCTGCATGTACAGACAACTCCTCATCCTTTGCCTCAACCAAATTTTCTTCATGGCTTTTAGAACTACTGTATACACAGAAAACAACAACAGCTGAGAATTTGTTCAAAGTTTTACCCAAAGCATATAAACAAAAGCTTGTTTTGGCAGGGGAATTTTGAATGGAGATTTGCCTTGAAGGAAACTGTGTTGTGGGTTCCACTCTCTTTCTATTTTTTCCTACACCAAAGCAAAAGTACAACATTTTGTACATTTTGATATTTGTCATGGCCTGACATCGGCAAAAAGATTTCCGTTCATATTTTCACTCTTACCCTAAATATTTACATTTCTTTGAAACTATATAACAACAGGGTCACCTCTGCTATTCATTATAGAGAAAGCACTTAAAAAAGAGTGCTGTTGGATGTATAGCAACTTCGGATATTTCAGTTTAAACAATGATGAGAAAAGCCTACAGTATGGCACCACTGAGTTTTTGAATCAATATACCATTATGATTTAACTTTTTGATTTCCCCTCTAGTGTGGCATCCACTGTCGGCCAGCATCTCAAATAGGACAATATCAAATATAGATGCTTGAATAAATACATTCATGAACCATGAATCAAAATGTTTTCCACATAAACCATAACTTTGATTAATTTATTTATTTTATCGACTTAATTTAAGATTTTCTGTTTTAAGTTGCAGGTATCCCAAAACTTTTTAAGCGGATTTGTATTCCTCGGCATATACTGTAGCTTCATGTGGGAGTGAGTGACCACGTGACAAATTGACGCACAAGTAAGACCACCAAGTAGTGGCCCCTAGCCAACTTTCCTGATACAGAGCAAAGCACAGAGACGGTCTTTGAAAAAGGAATACTGATGCTGTTGAATCCTTCAGGATTCAAAATAAGCTGGGTGAAGGCTTGGCTTTCAGCCTTTACTGTGCCCTGCACAGGATTCTGCTGCCTAAATCCACTGTGGCTGAAGAATTATGCAGTCAACTCAACAGCTGTGGTGGTGAGACATCCACCTGGATTTAAGACAGAACCTTGGTATAATAGCAAATAGAAGAAATGACAGTAAACTGAAATATCGGTGTGTTTTGGACATAACAATACATTTGAGGACGTCAACATGGGCTTTGGAAAATGTATCAACATTTTTCACCATTTTCTGATATTTTACGGACCAAAACACTAATCGATTAATGATCGATTAATCGAGAAAATAATCGACAGATTAATCGATTATCAAAATAATCGTTAGTTGCAGCCCTAACGGAAACCAAATGCAGCTCAGAGGCTGCGTAAAAATCACAGTGCTATAATTTACGACATTATCACTTCAGTGCCATTTACTCTATATTCATTAGCTTGATATTATACACACATGTGCACGCACACGCGTACAGCTGCTGTGTTCATGACCTCTTTTCAGAGACGAACGTTTCAAAGAGAAAATAATCAAAGGCTCCTAACACTGCTTCACACACAAAAATGGTCTATTAATGTTTCCCTTGGAAACAAAGCTGGCTTTGAATGCAAAATATCAAAGACTAAACAGATTACAGATGTGAACACAGAATTTACATGGAAGCCACCTTTGATTTACATCAGACTTAGGGTGTCAGAAACTATATAAGAAAAAGCTTTGGACAAAGAAGCTAAACCAATGATCCTTTTTATTCAAGATGATCAAACATTAACATATTGCAGATCATTTGCTCTTAGAGCAGCTTCAAAATATTTTTCCTTCTTCAGCTTTGCGTTGGCTAAGTTGAACCTTCCGATAACAGAAAATCACTGTTTCATTAGAGTTTGAGGTGTACCATTAGGCACCTGTAAATGCTGCTTTCACAGTCAAATCACAATGTACTGAAGGCACCCTGAGGAGACTAACATAATTTGAGCAAAGTGAAAACATTAAATTGCATTAAGTTACTATTTTAGAATTAAAATGTTGTGTGAAGAGGTTGTCCGTAATCCATTTTCGAAAGCCTGAGATTGCACTGAAATTGCACTGTGTGTCTGTGTGCGTGCGGGTGTGCATGCACAAATCAATTTCTCATGATAAAACCTTCCACGATTCAACTGAGGGCTTTTTTACTGGAGGCTCTGCTGAAACAGAGCAGGTCTGGGAAGTCTGGACTAGCCGTGGTGCTATGGTATTGATTCAGTAATCCGAAGCCATCGCCCAAGTGCTTCTGATTTATCTGTCACATTGCATTATGACTCCTGTGCTCTGAAGCTCTTTCTCTTTAATACGATAAATACTACACGGAGCATCTAACCCTCTGATGCGTCTTCTGTGTTTGGCTGAACGGATAAGACTCCTTGCAGAAGACTTTCACTTATTTGGTGGAGTGCAATTTGCTCATTTCAATGAGTTTAGAAATCTCCCAGTGATGCCGCCACCGAGACTTCAAGAAGATTGTGAGTAAATGAACAATCAAGGATTATTTGAGGGGAGTATTTTTGTCATATTAAATTCGCAAGTAGAGCAGTTGCATTCTCTACGATAATAGCAGATTTCCATTTTGAGTACTTTGTTGCAGAAATAACACTGGTAAACAAAGCATCTGTCCTCTTTGGGACAATGACAGCAGGGGTCCTTTTGTTTAAGCATGTCAACATGAGCTTTATAGAGAAATATGTCAACAAAAATTGGATGGATCTACATGGAATTAGGTACAGGCTTTCGTGGTATCCAGTGGATGAATTATTCTTACTCTTGTGTACCCTTTATTTGCTTCCTCTCAGTCAGATATTTCACTCTGAGCCACAAACGCCACCATGAGGTTGACATTTGTGACTCGGAGTGAAATATCTGGAAAAACACTGGATGGATTGCCTTGAAATGTGCAATGGATATAATAAGGGGGCCAAGGGGATGCATTTGAATAGCTGTTGTGATCCTCTTTTACTCTTTTATCTTGCATCCTGCATTATCTGGTGAAACCATCAATTTGATACTCCTATTTGTCTCATCTATATATTTGCTAATAAGAAAATAGTAGACTCCCATAGCTGGTCACAGTTAAGCTAACCTAACCACTAACCTTAAACAGAAGACTTTAAGTTGCTTAAATGTATTCTAACAAATGGGACAGCCTTTACATTTGACATTTAATATTATTGAATCTTGATATAACCCTCTTGGTATTGGATAGGGTATGCATTTATAGTAATAGCACTGTGCAAGACTGTGGAGCTATCTTGTAAGACAATATTCAGACAGCTAGAAAGCATCACCAATCCAATTCCAGGACTAAAGAATCGATTAGGAATGATATGTTCAGGCATTGTTAACCCACGTGACCCAGTTGCTATAGCATGGCTCATGCAGTGTGTAGGTATGTGACTAGAGTCAGACTAGCTATGAAGCAGGCCAGATGAGGGATCAAGATGAATCGCCTTTCTCTTCACGCCAACACCAATGTCTAGTACCGCTACCGGACAGCATCAGTGACGGATGAATTTAAGATGTGCATCAATGTTGGCAGGCCAACCATGCTCTGAATGTGACATCAGTGTTGTGTCCTGGTTGCCAGTGGCTTAGTAGAGGACAGTTTGAAATCTGATTTAAACAGGCATACTGGGACACACATCATTTCCAGCAATTCTAGTCAAATGTGATTTCGACCCATCCATGAATGTTGTTCAAATTTGATTTGTAAATCAAGTTCCCATGTGCCCAGACTTGATGAAATAGTGTGATTGCTATCAAAATATGCCAAATGGCATAGTTACTAAACCATACTGTAGCTATTACTTTGGCCATTGTCTTTTCCCCCTGGAAATCAGAATCAGGACCTTAATGTATTTGCCAGCCCCAACAAAGAAACACCAGCATTCAATTGCATCTCGTCCAATGCCTGTCTTCCCATTTCTATTAATTATGATTCCACTGTTGCACCAATTAATCAATTATTAAAATTAACTATTGAATGTCACACTTGTCACATTTACCTCCTGTATTTTAATATTGATAATTTGAAGTACCTGACTTGCTATTATTATTATTACAACCATGGTAATTATTTGGAAAGGAAGAATTTCTAACACAATGTTTCTAATTCCATTAGAAACATTGTGTTTTTCAAACTTACTGCAGGCTCTCCAAATATAAACAAACCCCCTCCACTGAAACTGCATAGTGCACGTTTAAAATCCTTCTCCTGTATCAGTTCCTAATTAATTTTAGAATGAAAAAACAAGTTGATTTCAAAATTTTGCAAGTCGCTGGGGAATACATGCCATTGTTATGCGATGGATTATGTAAGCGTGTATGTCGCCCCTAGATCATAGTATAACATGTGAGTGTGAAAGCAGCATCCATTACAGCTACATGAGGACACTAAGCATTCTCTTCATTGGGACCGTCTGTGAGAGCATTTCCAGAGGCCCTCGGTGAAGAAAAATTGGATTTTGCCTCCACTGCCATAGACAGTGTATTTTGAGTGACAGACTCATTTGCCAGGTTTTGTGGGTGGATGTTTATGCAAATGCCTCTCCTCTGTGGGCTGAAATAGACGTCCAGTGACAGGCCAAAACTAACTGGGTTGAAATGCAGGAACATGCATCTGAGAAGCTAAAGAAAGTGCATAATTTACATTAACATCTTTGGCACCTCACTACAAAGGCTTGAACATTTCTTTGGCGGCCCACACAAAAGTTAGAATATGATTATTTTCTTTTAGCCTGTAAAAAATTTAAATAAAAAGCGTTCAAAACATGTGACCCACACTGAGAGCTTCAAAGCTCCGCCCTCGCCTCAGAACTGAAGAGCTAAGCTGGAACACACTCATGTGAATGGCGTCCATATTTTCTCCGATGGATGAATGTAGAGGCCTACTCTTAAGGATTCTGCATTCTTAATTAATTAGTCATATGAGAAACACAATTGTTGTTGTCCAAATGTTTATTTTTTCTACAATGAGCTGAATTGCTCCATTCTGCTGTGAAGCGAAGATACCAAACCTCCATTTCACACTCAGTTCTAGTTGAATAGGAAAGGAACAAGTTCATGTTGTTCCCTCTTTTGCTCTCGATTTGAGACTTTATGGCAGAAAATCAGAAAACGATGGAGAGTATTGAATTATGCATGGCGGCAGTGAATTTGTATATTAGGAAGATGAGACGGCCTTCTTCATCTACAGAGACACATTGCCTGTTATGTCTGCATTCATATGGAAACCTTTTTGAAGTCGAAGGAAACAAGTGCACAACGGTGGCTATTCCTTTTGATTTATATAAGGTTCACTTATCTTTAACTCATACATTCGAAAAATAGAGCCTGGGTGCGGCAATGTCAAAGCAAAGTGTGTAATTACAAATGGAAATGTGTTACGATAATTAAACGTTGCTGTTGTGGCGATGAAACAGCCAAGTATACGTGCCGTAGGAAGCGTTCTTTGACAAACAACAGCCTCGGCCTCAGCTATTCATATGCTCCGGCAAAATTGATACATAATGATGTTAAGCTAGTTCTTGTGAACTGAAAAGGTCTGTTTTACCGCAAGTATTTATCATTCCAAATACTCCTTTGCATTGACATAATCACACAATTCAAAACCTTCCGTACATCATTGCACACATGTTTCCTATAGTGCACCCATTTGTTAAACAAACCTCATGTTAGGTGTTTATATGAGATTCAAAGAAGAAAAAAATGTAAAAATACAACTTTTTAGAAGCATTAGCACAATACATTAAGGTAGATATGAAACTGACAGGTAGACAAATGGCTGCAGCTCACCTCTTACTGTTTCCCTTTACTTCATGTTGAATGTCAAACCTTCAAACAGTGCATCAAACCAGCCTCAGTTCAATGTGTTTCACTGTCTACAGCGACGCAGCAGCGGTTTAGATTTGCTGCTTCCTGTTATTTTTATTTAATAGGTAAAGCTGAATTGAATGAGAGCTTGAATGCTAAACAAGCATTTCAAGACTAATTTATGAGTAGTTGTGGGAACTGGTGCAGTGTGGATATACAGGCACACAAATCTACTACAGTTTGGAATTCATAACCAGAAACGTGTATACAGATTGGGATGCGCTCGCTAATAAATCAAGCGTGCACAACTCTGCGTTGCTTATGCAGGACTTCACTGTTAAAGCGCTACAGTTCTGAGGACATGAGGTGTATGAGATAATAAGACGTTACATTACGTAACCAATTACTCTGATTAACATTCCCGCTCTATATGTGACATTATTATAGGCAACAGCAGTTACTCAAACATTTTATTACAATTGTATTTATTGTGGGCCGTAAAAGATGGAGTCGCCTACATCACATGGGGAAAGTGATGGAAACGGGCCATGGGTTAATGCACTCATTATGTAAGTGTAGGTTTTAGCCAATGTACAGATACTTTTCTCTGATATGTAAATGTCAGTGGAGGACTGTAAATAAGTACATTCATTTAAGCACTACAGTACCGTCTGAAATATTGTACTTTTTTACTCCACTACATTTATTATATATCATAAAAAACTTTAAAATAGCTTATTAGTCACTCATAACATTACTATTTTAAAAGCTATAGTTTAATATTATAAAATGTGATGTAGACACCTTATAACAGTAAATAAATGGTTACAATTAGCTCAATCTCAATCAACTACGATGTGTCATTATGATAAACTAACACTATAACTCTCACAGGAGCCATATTTCTGATTTACCATTACTTTTTATACAAAGCACATTTAGTCAATAATACCATTCGGATGAATCATCAAAAATCTCTCTTAATTTGGAGGTGGTTTCAACAAAATCTTTTGGAAGATGTTCTAACTCTAAATATATTCATCCACGTATTCTTTCTACATAATGCTTACAAGGTCTCTGAGAACCATAAATCCCATCTCGCCTTCTTACAAATTGTATTTCAGGTTTTTCTACCCAGGCTTTACTGCATTTACTGCACTACAAGGCTTTAATTTACTGCAGTATCAGAGCGTGGGGATAGTGGAGAGTCAGACCACGCTGACTTCCAAATTTCATGCCACCTCACAACCCAGTTGCAAGCCATGTCAAATCAACACCAATGTCAACAGCTGATCTGCGTCCGCTCCACTGCCACGGAGTCCATGTTTGCATCAAGTGAGAAGGGAATGGCAGGTGTTTTAGTATTTAAAGAAAATGTGGAAATTGTCAGGTTTAGGTTTAAAGCTAATGAACTAAAACTGAAAAGGATTTAGTGTGTATGTGTGTGTGTATATACATATATATATACTGTATGTGTGTATATATATACACACACAGTGTTGTGCGAAAGTTTGTGAACCCCTTGAGCCTTTTGGAATTTTATTTATTTTAACCATTATTAATACATTTTTTTCAATACCAGTATTTTTTATATGAAATAACAGATGTTTGTTTATCAATTCAACATTTTTCTTTTCCAGAAATCAATTGTTAAAATAGATAAAACAAATTATTTGACAAATGTTGTATGTGCAAAAGTTTGTGAACCCTGAGCTGCATTGCTTAAATCGAGCAAGGTAAACACAATCAGGTTGGCCAAACTGATTGATGAAATAGACCAATGTAGTGAGAGATCTTTAGGGAAGAAATTGGGCGCCACTAGATAAAACAAAGATAAAACCAGGTCAGTTTAGGCTCACCAAACACCCATACAGGTCAGACATGCTCAAAGGGGAAACAATCTCAGAGGATCTCAGGAATAGAGTTTTGATGTTGCACATTTGTCTGGGGACAGCCATACATTCGTATAAAAAAGTTTGAGCTCCATCGGCCCACCGTGAGGCAAATCATCTACAAATGGAGAGCTTTAAGAGTGACTTAACATCTGCCTAGAAGTGGACTTCCTTCAAAAATATCTTCAAGCACCACAAGAAAAGGGATTTTTCAGGTAAAAGCCAACCCACACATTACATCTGGAGATTTGCAGACCATTTGCCATCACCATTCTTCACTTGGGAGAAGGTTCTGTTGGTGGTAGGCAGAGTTGCGTTTTTGCCCAAACATGGCGGTTTTGGTTATGACCAAACAGATCAATTTTGGACTAATCTGTCCACAGAATAAGACTTCAGGTATCTCCAGGTGCTCTCTGGCAAAGCTGTGACAAGCAGTTTTGTTCTTTTTTGAGAGCAGAGGCTTCTTCAGCAACCCTCCCTTGAAAGCCATGAGTTTTCTTCTTATTGTGGAACCATGCACATCTGTCCCAGATGTTGCAAGAGAGGTCTGCAAATCACTAGATGTAATGTGTGGGTTGGCTTTTAACTAAAAAAATACTTTCCTTGTGGCGCTTGAAGATATAAATACCGCTTTTACCTTTAACCAGATTACTAAAGGCAAACTAAAAGTTCCTTAGTTTTCACTTGTGAGCCAAAATAACCCAGCTGTCTGAAACATGTTATGTACTGTAGGCAAACTGAGAAATGGGATCATATAAGATTACTCTGAGATGAGAGTCCCATTTATATCTACAGTATATACACTGTAGTCACAACATGTCGCTATTTAAAGCCTGATGTGCATTGATCAGATTTGACTGACAGATGGCTGGCAATATCTGCAAATCACCTCACGAGTTTCGGCTGATTTTGATTCAGATATTGTTGTTACTAATTGAGCCCTGTGGAAAAAAGACAAAGCTAATTGAACCTTGGCAGAGCATTGTATTGTTCATGCTGGACCCAATGTCTCAGAGTTAAAAAGTTAATTTGAGAAAAGGGCTTCCGTGTCCTTTTATTTAAAGTTTTTTTTAAAATACATTGCTGTTTAATTCTTTGACTTTAGCAGTTAAGCCTCGTGTGGTGGTGCCTATACTTTATTGTGTCATCAATTTGTAATGGTTGGAAAAGGGAGACTTTTGTGGTTCCAAAGAGCCCATTTGCATCCATGTGTGACAGTGTCAGGGGTTTAAGCAGAACTTTAAACTGGGTAACAGTTTTTGTGGTTTTATCACTGTGTAAATTGACTGCAGTCACCTCAGGGCCTTGTGAATTTTTATACCGAGAAACCCTTTAAAATATATGCAGTTCATATGTACAGTACATCTTTTAGCTACACACAGAAAAGAGACGCTCACTCGCTTCCAGACTCCATTATCTTTTCCACATATTCACAGTCACTGTAAGACAGTGTTTACGTCTTGCAGGTCCTGCAGCAATTTCTGCCGTTCTGTGTTCCACGAAAACTGACTAGAACTGACCCAAAAGCCAGGTAATTGATTAAAGCAAAACACTTAATTGTTCCACACTCTGCACCATCCTTTTTGTTGTTGTTGTTCTTTTTGAATAGGCATGAATGTGCACTCATTGGACAAAGAAGATGGCTGACATTTTCAGGCTTGATTCTTTAGGATTCTGTTGACCTTGTCATTCTAAGCAAACTTTTTTCATTCTCATCATAGCTGCCTCAGGAGATTGAATACAAACATACATACAAAATAAAGGCCAAACGGTGAACATGGGAGAAAAATGTACAGTGCTAAAATGTGGGATAATACAACCCATGTTTTTAGAATGAATTGGGACATGGGATATATGTACTATAGCTAAAGACAAATAATACATATCTAAGTTAAAACAAACTGATTATGTGCTGTTGAGCTGAGCTCTCTCCTTCACTGAATTGGAACTAAAATGGCCTCCAAGTGTACTGAACAATGGGGGTGAGCATAATGCAGTGTGACTACTGAGTGACTTGACTGAGATCCAAAGTGAATAAAAGGCCTCACTATGTGAGGCAGCGAGGCTGAGCTGCTGCAGTGCTCAGGACTTTGGCGGGTGACAGTGCATTAGAACGCTTCACACACATTTAATTTGCCAATAACATCCTATTGCCATTTACCACATGGTCTGTGTCATCAGAAACTACCATGATCAAATGAGCATCTATGACTGCTCACATAAGCATCTTAATATTGTCTTCAACAGGATATGATACAAGATAATACTGTATAAAAACCTGAGATATTGCTAGTAAGGGAAAGTGAAACATATTTTTTTTCTTTGTCGGTTTAGTGTTGGTGGACAAAATCCCAATAAAGAATTCAGAGATTTTAATACTTATTGCAAAAAGCATGTTGCAGTCAAATAAACAAGTTCAAAAGTTAACAAAGGGTCGGGACTCAAATCTGGGACGTTAAAGTAATTTCTAACCTACATCTTCTTTAATACTAACAATTAATCTAGGGGCCTCCACTTTGTGATTTAATAAAATATTGAATTGAATGTTTTACATACATATGAGCTGCACTTCTTCGTAGCCTTATCGGGTATGAAACTAATTATAAAGCTTAATCTCCAGAAAGCATCTGGCTGTCACCATCACATTTTCTCATCTGTTTCCACTATTACCTAGAAGAAAATTACAACTCAGAGAAGAAATAGTGGGTGCAGAGTTGAACGGTCTTGACAAAATCTAAATGTTTAGATGATAAAACTCAGATTGCATTAAAAGAGTTACTTTGAAAATCGATTGTTCAGAGACAGAAAGATTTCCAGTACCAGTCAGTCGCCGCATATTACTGACATGAATGTCACTGTTGGAGGCTTCATTAACTCTGAATACCTTGGATGACATGCTACAACACACAGTTCTCTAAAAACAATGAAAGTCCCTGACCCCGATCCAAGTTTCAGCTTAACGAAACAAAAAAGAGACACTTTTCCTTAGCAGCCATGGGGCAGTCGACTGGGGCACACAAACAACCTAATGCCTCATGATGTTGTTTATCTCCCTGGAGCCAAGTGCAATACGTAGATGATATGAACACATGCATTGTGAAGTTGAGGATTATTATCTTGCATGTGCGTCAACACATTTACACAGGACTGGAAGGGGAAGGTTAAGGCAGATATCTGGATGAGAACCTTTATCTAAAAGGTCTTGTCTTCTCATATCTGGTGACCTCTTTATGAGTTTGATGCATCTTTTCAAAATATATGCAACCAGCGAATTAAAAAATAAATATATATATAAAATATATAGGGGAGAATGGGGTAATCTGAGCCACTTTTTACATTTGCTCCCCTCTAAGGGAGCTAAAATGATTTATCACTAAAATGTACACATTTCCCATTAATTCAGGATGTTTCCTAGAAATGGGCATTAGCAGAATTTTTTCAAGACAAAGGGCAGTGAAAATATGATTGTTTAAAAAAAAGTTGTCATGTGGCTCACTTTACCCCAGCTGTGGGGTAAACTGATCCACTTACTTTTTCCACTCAGAAACTATCATAACAACACATATTGTAACAGTAAGAATCCTGAAAGCTAGCCACACATTCCAGAACTAATGTCGCACTAGTAAAAGAATGATGGGGTTTGGTCAATTAAGCAAAGCAAATTTTCACTTGAAAGTAACTCTGAACAAAATAAAATATAACATATTATAATTCAAAAGGTTTTAATAAGATTCAAATGAAAGATAGAACCAGTTAGATTAGAACACAGTCTGGGGGTCAGAACACAGGACCCTTAAGGCCAGGACCCACCAGTCCGACTACCCGAAAATGGTGACTGCCGATTCAGGGAGCTCCAGTCTTCCCGTCGCGGCCGAAAAAGTGCAAAGAACACACCAAACCGACTGTTGCCTTTCCGTACGCTCTGCGCTTGCGTGGGACGTAATGTCTCCATAACAGCAGGCGGCGCTAATCTGTATTGTGGCCCGAAAAAATACGGAAGCCGGAAATGATGGGACGGCTCTCTAGTCCATAAACATAGATAGAAATACGTATTTATATTTATGGACCATAAAGAGCACCATTTTTAGCAAAGAGTGTCGAGCATGGTGTCGAGCAGTCAACAAGGGTTGATGCATGTGAGTACTCGCTGAACGAAACAAACAAACACATTAAAACGATGGCTAACTGTTGTTAGCTGTTTGTGCTACCCGCCTCACTTCCGGGCTTCACTGATTCGCTAGCCCTCCACAAATCAAATTGCTCAAACTGAAAGACTGTCCGCTGCCCAATCGGCTCAAAAGAAGCCCGATGACATCAACTAAGACCGATTTCACGGCACACACCAAACAGATTCGTGTCTCCGTCCCCTCGAAACTCTACGACGGCGATTTTCGGGCCGGTGTGTCCTGGCCTTTAGAGCCAGCTAGTGTCTGGGGGTCAAAGCATAGGAAAATCAGAACCAGCGAGAACAGCCTGGGACTCAGAACACAGGAGAAGACACAACTGGATTATAACATCAGCCTGTCATACTCTACAACTAGGCCTACTCTACATTCCAGCTCTGAAGGTTACAGGGAGAGATGAGAAGGTGCTCTTTCCGTGTGGTTGCCCCAGGTCGTCTTCCTGGTGTATTTCCTTGGCATGATGGCTTTTCTACAATGTGTATGACATTAAAATAAAACATATGTTATGTAATATTACATTAAAATATGTTTAAGACTAAACTTAACTTGTGCCTCATGGTGGGGGGAAGTGAGACAGTGGCTCACTTTCCCCCACCACCACAATTTGAGAAAAAACTACCTCTCTTAGCATTTCAGGCTAATCTTCAGTTATCAGCATCACATGGTTTCATATGTTGGTAGTTCATCAACACGTATGATATAAGTTTTTCTACGTGAATACATTTGCTTTGGCACAACAGTTGATTAAGTTGACAGCAAGAAAATTTACTTTTACATGCAAAATACCTATTTTGGTGAAAAAAACATGCTTACCACAGCACCATGAGGTCCTCTCTTTCAGGGCCATGGGGAAATGAGAGGGGCTTTAAAACATATATCTCACATGACCACACATGTTTTCCGTTGCCTAGATACAGGGGGTGGCTCACATTACCCGATGCCTCAGATTCCCCCGTTCTCCCCTATATATAAAAATAAATCTTCCCAGGGATTAGTTTTGCTAAAATGTAAACCCACACTAGCAATTTATTGCATTGAAAGCAGTACAAAAACAGCCAGGGCACATCACCCTGTCATTACAGAGCTTACACAGACAGCCACTCATTCACCTATGGGCAGCTACAAGCCATCAGCCTACTTGACTTGCACATGTGTGTGATGTGGAAAGATAACCCACATGAGCACACAACACAAAAGAGGGGGGTTGGGGATATAGAATTAAATCTGTCTGGCTCTGAATGCCACTGCGCCACTGTGCTGCCTCCCTTTACAACTTTTATTCATGAAATGGGAAAATGTGATAAATATAAAACTGCATAAATGACTCATCCGAGTAGTACATCTATTTAGGATTTCATTGTGTCAGTGTGTGTGTGTGTGTGTGTGTGTGTGTGTATGTGTGTGTGTGTCTGCTGAAATGCCACAATATGAGGGAATGAGGTCTCTGTCCTTTGTCTGCATAATCACCTTAAATGGTTAAGAGTTGTTATGCTTAGTCTATGTAGAAATAACACCAACACTAGTGGTGGGGGCATTTCAGTGGCATGGCTGGAGAACACAACCTCCATCCCTGTTTTTGTTCCTTCTTTTTTTGTCTTTGATGTGCTCTGAAGCCATGCTCTACCAGGAAACTGAGAAGATCAAAGACAAGCAATTTTATCAAATGGAGCCCTTGTCGCCTGTTTGTAATGCTTGATTCTTCATCAGGAACACCCATTCTGTCGCTGTGATGCCACCAGAGACACAGTGCTCTTTTAAACCCAGTGATGATCTCCTCCGTTATCCAGATGAAAACGGATTTATTCAAACCTCCCATCAACTGACCCTATAAATAGAAAGCTTGTGGAAAATCTTCCGGGAGAAAAAAAAATAAGCCGTGCTCTTAAGCTGTTATTAACATACTTGATATAAAAATGGCAAATGTTATTTTGGAGCAGAGAGTTTTCTGGGAAAATAACGTTATGCTTCCTGGTTATATTTTTTTAATTTTGTACAAATTTGGATTCAATTAATTAGGAAATTATCTGATAAAAATACACAGCCGAGCTATACTTTCTGATTTTAAAATGCACCCGCTACTTGACTGCAGGCTGGGTTGTAATGGTAGTTTGCTTCAGGAAATGTATGCATTATTGCTTAAGGGCTCAAGCTAAAGAGCAGGCGAATGATGCAAAAAAAAATAGTTTATCATCCAACTTGATGGAGGCTGGCCTCCAATTTGGAGCAAGAGCATAGAAAAGCTTTACAAATGCCTTGGGCACGCTCGTATCTGGGTACAATATTTCTAGAAAAGGGCATCCTGCATTAGTATGTTTCAAAAACTTGCCCAATGATGATGTAATGTAACAGGCATTCAGCAGCATTCTACCAAACAGCTGAACTACTGCAATCGATGTTCACCTGTTCTTCTTGATTAGAAAACTGCCACCTGTTCTCCAGGGAGCTATTATAGCGACTTTTATTGTGGTGAGTGCCACAAGGGAGATGGTTCCATAGCAATGAATGGTGGTATCATTATTTCATCCCCCTAAATCTAAAGGTTGACTCATTATTTTTGGTTCACTGTGCCATGATGAATGCCCGTCCTTTGTGTCTCACGGTAAACGCACCTCACCTCTGAAGTATGCAGCATATTCCTCTGGGCTTTTTCCTCTGCTATCTGTTACAATGCAAGCAGCTGTGTCAAGTAGCGCTCCCTTTGTAATTCAAAGAGCTACACTAGTGTGGTAACTACAACAACTCCCACTGCTACCTGGTGACACTAATGAACACAATCATTATGACCTCATCATAACCATTTACTTTTTTTGTCTGAGTGTGTGTGTGTGTGTGTGTGTGTGTGTGTGTGTGTGTGTGCGCGCGCACATATGTGTGGATGTAAAACACGTTCCTGAAAACACCATTTATTCCGGTTAGCTCTTGTCTCGACTAGCTTTTAATTATTGCTCAATTCCAACACACACAGCAAGAACACGTTGCATTGCTCTATGGCAACACTGGACAAGTAGCACCCCTTATAGAATACACTAACGCTCTTTTATTCAACTATCTCAAGCTAATCACGATAAAATGATTTGGTGCTGCAGATTTGACTGAGCATTGACCTCTTAAAATCTTATTCATTAATTTTGAAATGTTGCATTGCATGAGCACTGTGATCCAATCTGACGCTGCTGCATCCATGGTCCCATTTGTTGCATGTGACGCAGATGCCATGTGTCGTGTCCATGTTGGCCAACGTTGGTCTTAGTAAGGATGACACTGATATAAATGTATAAGACATGAACAAATATATCTTTGGAATTTGCAGCCATCTTAAGTCTGTGCTTATGTGCAGAAAAAACAGCCATTTTAAATTCACAGCAATGATAGTGCATTTTGAATTCAGTCCAACCAAATGAAAGACCCCCCTTTAGGTGATTTGGTTGGTGCTGCTGTGGTCTTTACTTCATACATCCAACTCCTGTGGCAGCTTTGGTTTCCCAAGTTGACACATTTCTGAGCCAACTGCAGTTTACAGAATACATATCTATGTGTGCTCTTTGTTTCATCGGCCATCACACTTCAAACATGCAATAAGGGCAGGGAAAAGGGAGTGATTGACGTGCACATTTTGATTGACAGGATTGCTATCTTTGTCTATGCATACAGTATAGTCCATTAAGTCTACATCTATTTCAGCATAATATGAAAGGAAGAGGACATGGATACTCACCTTCTTTAGGGGGCCGTTTCACTTCCGCACTCAGATTGCACACCTGCCCGGCTTGCAGTTGGGGCGACAAGCAACCCTCCGTTTGTGGATTTAAAGGTAACACCACGTTGTTGAGCATGAGCATACTCTCTGACTCGCCATCGCCCAAGTGCTGAGGACAAGTGCATTTTGTATACACGATCCCACACGTCTCCACTGTTGCTTTCTCTAACTTCAGGCAGTTCTCCAGCCACGTGCAAAGCACTTGACACCCAAACTGGCTGGGGCTGGCCTTATTCAGCACCAGAAACTCCACATTGGACTTCTCCTCCTCTTCCAGCTTCTGCGGCGTCAATCCATTGTAATCGTAGGGGAAAACCCTCCGCAATTGAACAAAATTCTTGGCGTACAGCAAGAACACGTAGACATTCTTGGAATCGCACAGGTACACTATGGATTCGTTGACCTTCAGCAATTCGTTGATTTTTTCGTGCGAGTAGTGGTCGAACTGATAAGCAAGCAAGGAATATTCAGAGCAGCTCAAGTCTGGCTTGTATAGCTTCAGGTAGATGCTGTATTTGGTAGGGTCTGGGTTCTCCAGCGTCCATGTACAGTTTGTATAGTTCTTAGGAAACATCTCACTCACCGAATATGATCCATAAATGACCCCCTTGACCAGAGTGGAACACCAATAATCTTGGGCACCAGTTAATCCAAACATAACCAGAAGATAGGTGGAAAATATATAAATCAACAGGTTTCGAACAGCCTTCATCCTATGTCATTTGGCCTGCAGGGAGAGATGGAGGGGAATTACACAGAGGCATTTTTAAAGGCCAAGGACATATGAAATGTGATGGATGATCTTTATCAAGTGTGATTGATGTGCTCCACACAATTCTTCCCGAGTCCTTCTATGAAAATGAAAAAAATATATAGACCAATTCACCTCAGCAACATGTCTTTTGCATCACCATCCTGCCTCCATCATTACTATACTTTGTGCAAACATTGCCACCTTGTGGTTGCTTCTGCAGTTATTTATTTATTTATTTTTGAGGAGTGGATATGGGGGGTGCAATAATGTGAGTCATTGAGACATTTATATTTGGATCGTATTTGGTGTGGCACAGTCCCTGGAGATATGCAAATAGAGCTATTTGAAATATCCGACACCAAAAGACAATACGGTGACAGAGTTATCCAAGTCAGTGCAGTGGTCACGAGCCTGCTCATTTTACGCAGTAACCAGGTTCCTTTTCAAATCAAGCCGTTTAATTCGGGATTTAGTCTGTCTCCTCAACCGACAGTTAAATAATGCGAGGGGAGACTAAATTCAGACTCAAAATGTCCTCATGCGCCTGCCTGGTCACCATGGCTTCCCTCCTCTTGCGCGCTCTTGGGTCCAACCACCCAACCTGCATGTCTCCGAAATTCAGGGCTTTACATATCTGACAATGCAATTTGATAAAGAGCAGTGTGTGAGCGTGTGTCCCCTGCCTGTCTGTGTGTGCGTTTGAGCCTGCCTGTGTGCGTGCGTGCGCACAATGCGTGTGGGTGTGTGAGAGCGAGCGAGAGAGAGAGGGAGAGAGAGATAGAGAGAGAATGCAATGAGATGTCCTGATTGCTTTAATCCTACAGGCAATGCAGCTGTGAGCAGTGTCACAGCAGACCGTGCGTGTGTGTGTGCGTGCGTTCCTCAAACAGTGTGTGCCTTTAGCCTGCATGTGTGTGTGTGTGTGTGTGTGCGCGCGCGCGTTTGTGTGTGTATTTGTGTGTGTAGGCGTTGATATCCCGAGGAGGCTATAGGTAGGCTACATTTGCACTTATCTCTTCAACTTCCTCCCCTATCTTTCTTTCCGAATTATACAAGCTGCGTTGCAATAAACCACTGTAGGATAACGTGCGTGTTATACATAAAGATTTGTAGATGCATTGCTGAGTGAAATCAGCTTTTGGTCACGATAAATCCAATTGATTCCACATCCTTCCGCAAGATTCATGGCCAAGGCTGCGCGTAAAATAAAATAAAGAATACAATAAAATAAAAAATCAGTATTCTGGAGATGAAGAACCGGTCGTCAAGAGACGCTGGTTATATGCCAGGGCTTGTGAGTGCAAATTTGGTCCCGAGAGGACATCTGAATACAGAGACACTGGCTCCATCTCACGCAGTCAGTTCGACGCACGGCGCTTTAAAGTGATTTTTGCCTCTTAGGAGGGAGATCAGCTCCAAAAAAAAAATCATCTGTTAAGCACCCTGGACTAATACGAGCGGATGAAAGCACCAAATCCATCGTGTTGAACAGACAGGACAAATATTTAACAGGCGGCGAGGCTAAACTTTAACTGACGGATGATGACACATGAACATGAGCTTTTCCAGGCGGCTTCAGTGGCTCCATGCATGCAATAATCACAATCACGGTGGTAGTTGGTAATATTATGTCTTACCTTACACTGCGGAAGCTATGGCTATTTTTCCAACATACTTGACCACATCCTTCATAAATAAATCGTGCAGTCCTCCGGTGAATCAATACTCTCCATTCCCTGACTATAGAAGGTCGGGCGCAACAAGACGGTTTCGATGGATGAAAATCAAATGCGTTACACTCCGGTCTGCCCGCTCATATCCTCCCCAGCGTCTGAGTCTTCTTCTGGGCTTCTCCCATCCAAACGGAGCGCAACAACGCACGCCAGCCGCCGAGAACGAGGGACGGGGAGAAAGGGGGAGAGTGAGAGGAAGAGAGAGAGAGATAGAGGGAGAGAGAAATAAATTCTTGGAGTGACGAAAAGAAGGGAGCAAATTCTTACAGTATTACCATAAAAATAATTCGGCGGACTCCACGTCTCTATTCCCACTGATATGGGCTATGTTTTCCCCGGTAAGTCGCGCACAAACCCCCCCTCTAGAAATACAAAAAAAGGAGGGTGGAGGAAAAAAAGAAAGAAGGGATCCGTATAGTGGGTGGATGTGAGCTGTTGGGGGGCTATAGTGAGTTACAACAGAGATAGAGAGAGAGAGAGAGGAATAGACGCGCTTCGCTCGGTGCTTGTAGAGCTCCAGGAGCAAGGCTGCAATATCACGTCACACACTCAGCCGCTAAGATAAAGCACGTACGTACGCGCTCCTTACCGCCGCTGCGTCTGGCACCGCCAATACTTTCTTCCCTGCACTCCTCCTTGCTTTTTTTCTCCTCCTCCTCCTCATCAATGCCTCCTCTTAATTCAAGTCAAAAGGGTTTCCCCCCGCTGAACCGGACCCTCTCACAAAACGCTGGCGTTTCTTTGTTGCGGCAGCATTCTCCAAAACAGGAATATTTTATGGGACTTTTGCCTTTTTTCTCTCTTTTTTTTCTTTTTTCTTCAGGGGAAAAGTGGGAGTGCATAAGAGTGACATGATCATTAGTAGCCTACAACTTGTCTGCATTCTCCTCTGCCAGTGGGACCGACTGGCTTGTTTGGTCATTTTTCTTTTTCTTCTCCCCATCTCCCGATGGGTGACAGCCGCTGCTTTTATGATTTCTTCACTGTTATTGCACTGGTGTTCGGTGCCTTCATGCTGTAGGAAGAACAAATGCTTATGAGGGGGCCAATAACTTCTGTGCTCCCTTTGGAAAGTTGTTCCAGTGTAAGTGCAGGTGCGAGTGACTAGGCTATACTCAAACCTGCTGCTGTTGTTTTTTTTTCCTTTATTTCACTCTCTCTATGGCCTCTCAGGGGAATGTTTATTTGTGTATTCAAGGTAAGGATCATGAGTATTTATGGGCTGCTTGACATGAGAAGACAGCTTCAGCGTTTGATGCAACCCCCCCCCCCCCCACCCCCTCTTTGTTTCAATTGTTTTTCAAATGCTGTGCCCTGGCCTTCATTTAACGATCATCAGTCAATTAGATCCACTGTAACCTCAAGCCTGTAGCGTGTGGCTGACAATGGCTCTGCCTCTGCAGAAGCCTTTCCATGCCTATTGGCTGAATTCATTGGGGGCAAAATAGTTATTATGGGTATGTGGAGTTACACAGTCATCTAAATGTGCCTTCCCATTGAAGGTGGCGGGTCCTTTCTTTTTCAGTTCATAATTAAAGGCCTTCAATCCCCTTATGCAATGTAATCAATGAGGAATGAATGTGCACAGCCTTCACATGTGTTTGGAGTGCAATTGATTTGCACATTCAGAAGTATTTGCCTGTTCAAAAATGGGTCAGTAGCCTACAGGTTGAAGCAAATGTTCCCCAGTACAATTTCACCATGGATTTTTTTACTTTTTTTTTGGAGGAGTGGGTCAGCTGCTCTAATCATTTTTGCTGTGAGCAGTTAACTCTCATTAGCCCGGCTGTCTCTTTCGGGCCTTGACTGAATGCGTTCCATCTGAGCAGATGCTGCATGAAGAGCCTGTTTGTTTATGCTGTTTTCCAGCGAGTTTCAGTTGTGAAGTGTTTGCGAGACGGACAGCGAATACTCCAGAACTATACACAAAGAGAGAGAGAGAGAGTCAGCCGCAGCAGCAGTGTGAGAATCTGAGAGGCTGTGTTTATATCCCCCGCCATCCCGTAACCCAGCAGCGTTAACAACATTGTTAATGTGCTGCCAAACTTCTAAAAGCCATGAGAGCCATTCCACACAGTTGGGCTGCCGTGTGGCCTGTGATTGCGGTTAGATTTCCAATTCCAGTTTTCTGCAGGCAGCCATTGGAACATCAGGGAATGACCTCAAAGAAGACAGCTTTTCCAAGGCCAAGATGGAGATTTTGGCATGCGTGTTTTTGGCGCTTTTGGCTCAGGAGGCTATGGTGGGGGGGAGAAAACAAATTCACCAACAGCCTTACTGAACAATGAGAAAACAATAAGCATCTCTCTACTGACTCGGCCCATTGCCAGGCTTCAGGAATGCTCCCACCGCTCTCCCCACTGCAAGGACTTTTCCAGATTCCAAATGGAACCATGCAATGTCTGTGGTAATTTTGCCGCCTGGAGAAAAACATGAAATTCATGAGAAAAATATGGCTCCATTATGTATCAAATTAGAATAAGAAGTGGAATGAGTATGACCTCGTCTGACCTTACAATGGCGGTGGGATATGTCCTGTATAAGATCGATTCCTTGCAAAGTCTTCAAAAGTAAAAAAAATAAACAATAATAAAGTGAAAAAAAAAAAATGTGTTGTGGACGTGTACATGTCAAAGGAATGTCAAAAGGCTACGTATACAACAGATTGAAAAGCTGGGGGACAGGAACTATATTTTTAGAAACCTGTATATATTCATAAAGCCTTTTAGATTTTCTGAAATACCTCAATATTGTATCTGGTCAGAGCTTACTTCTACCACGCAGATGCCTTTATCCTCCCGAGTCTCTAAAACAATTGTGATATTTCCCATCTAATAGCAGTTGCCGAATCTGTTATATTATTCTGTCAACTCAAGAATCTGTTTGAGCACATGGATATTGAATTATTCATGGCCTCGCATAAAGAATAGCCCTATTATCACCTGCTCTTGTTTGTGTGTGTTTGTGCGACTGAGCTTGCACTCATACATGTTTGGGTGTGTGTTTGTGTGTGCGTGGGTGCAGAATAGTACGTCTGTTTGATATAATGGCTGTTTTACAGCATTCATAACCATTATAAAAATCTGTATATTGATCGTGTGTTAAACATCAGTCTATTGATGTGAACCAACCATTATGAATCATTACAGGATGGCTGCTTTAAGAATATATGAACTGTCGGTCTTCTAGAGAAAATATGGATTTCCTTTGTACTGTCATTTGCATGCAGGCACGCGGGCTCCTGCACACACATACTACATAGGCGCGTAGGGTAAATTCTCCAGACACCAGTGAAATGTATTCAGAAGCTCAGCACAACTCAGTCACCACCAGGTAGTCCATATGTTACCTTTGACAGAGCACAGTGATAATGGGCTCCTCACTGTTGGCATCTCAGCTGTCTTATTGGCAAAGCCCAAATGATCACGTCTAAAAGAAGCTTTTCCTGAAGTGTGGAATTGTTTAGTGTACCCTCCTGTGCTGTTGTGCAATAGGTCGTTATGCCATTTGTCACTGCAGGTGTTATTGTGTTTATTTAACGGTCAGATCTGGGAGCATTTTCATGGCTTTTTGCACTGCTACATTTTCAGGCAGTGGTGACGCAACTGCCATTCCCCACTTCAGCTGTGTAGGTGCAGTGATTCTTGTGTACTTCAAAGATGACACCCTTCTGTTTGGTGCTGTTTTTTTGCCACAAAAAGCAACACGGCTCTGTGAATGTCAATGTCGATCACCACTCTCAACGATTGTAGGATGGAACATGCCTTGAAATGTCATGCACACTTTCATGGCCCCTGGAGATTAACTTCGACTGACTTTGGCGATCCCTTGACCTTTCCTTTATCACCACCGCCAGCTCCACATTTCGACAATGTACAATGGATTGCTCAGAAGCTTATTTAACAAATATTCATTGGTCCCGGAGAATTAAGTCATTCTATGTACACGGTTATAAAGTGATCCTTTTGACTTTTGACCTTGTGCCACCAGCAGGTGACTTCATCAATTAAAATATCAACAGCTAACATTTAAGTGAAATGTCTCTACAACTATAAAATGGTTTACCATTACATTTGGTACATTATTTCATGTTGTCCTCAGGGTGAATTGTACTTACCTTGGTGATCCTATTGACTTTTCATGAAGCACAATCATCAGGTCAAAAGCTAAACGTTTCCATTCTTTGGTTTATGATCAAATACAATTAGTTGTAATTAGCTATCATTAGCATGCTAACAGGTTAACCTAAGACAGTGAACATGCTTAACATAAAACCTGCTAAACATTAGCAAGTTGGCATTCTCATTGGGACAAGTAAGCATGCTTATTTCCAGCTGACCTTTGTCTTGAATGTTTGATGTAAAAAAAAATAAAAAAAACACTCACAGGAAGAACTCCCAGATATATCATACTATTTAGAGCAACATGATTAAATAAGGAAGCTGAAACCTACCCTGGGACACGACTAGAAGTGGATAATCACTTTCACACACAGGCTAATGCCAAATAAACTTGTGGAAATGTCTAGACATAGCCTACTGTGAAAGTGGAGGTATCCTGAAACACCTCCAATTTGACTCATTTAACACTCTCGCAAACGGTCTGCATTATGGATTCCTGCTTACAGTACAGTTCTTCATGTGCCACGTCTATTGGGTGTCACTATCAGTATATATACAGGCCTGCGTCTTATGGTTCGATGCGATCATTACACTAATGATTCACCGCTCTATTAACAAATTAAAGTGTGTGTGCACTTTCCCCGCATCCCTTCAAGGGCTGTTTTCCCATTTTTTTCTCCACATTTAATTAAAAACTGTTGTAAAAATTGCAGAGTGCTGTAGTCAAGATGAGGTTAAGTGGTGAGGGCAGTTCTTTCACTTCTTCTTGCATGGCAATAATAAACACTTCAGGCGAGTGCAAAGGGAAATGTATGTTAACCGTATAAGATAATCAATGTCTGTCAGAAAGATGCATAGTTGAGGCCCTTTGAAGATATACCGCACATGCAATCAATGTATCAAAATGACTTCCCATGTGTGAGCTATGAGCCCTTTGACTCCCGAGCACACATGATCCCTGGAAGTCAATCGAAATGCATTATTAGCCACATTTATTTTTGCCAGCAATACAATTTTAATTTTAATACAATGAAGGCACCTATAGTGTACACGCAAACACAATGCTGAGGAAAGACATTGATAGTGTTATTACATTGATTTTTCCTCGTAAACACCAGCATCATTGTAAATAACACGTACATGTATAAGCATTTATCGTCATTTTGAGTGATTGTTGCTCTCTTGAGCCATTCGGGAACATAAAATGCCATTAAAAGTATCCCTTTATTATTTGACATGTTTGGAGATGATCTTTTCAACATGCACACACTGGACAGTGTTTTAACAATATTTATCAATAAAGGAAGGTTTCAACGGTCCATTTTATCAAAATGTTAATTTCTATGAAACATTTAATATTTTAAACCTGGAAATTATATATGTTCAATTTGTAATACCCTGAAAATGTATTTTAAATGGTTTCTACAGAGCTTGTATTACCTCATAAGCTGAGACATGCTCTTTCAACTTCCACCCCACTTTTACATCTAAACTTGGAAGCACCTTGCTTGATTAATGTAGGTGTACTGACACCCATGGAAGCCTCTGCTGTAAGAGCCCAGTCTTGAATCGTGTCTGCTCGGAGACATTAGGCCAAGGTCTGTCTCACATGGTGTTTCTGATCTAAATGTAACTGAGCTTATGACCCTGCAGCGCTTTCACAGTAATCAGGGAAATCAGGAAGTCAGTTAGTCAATAGCGCCAAGATGCTTTATAGGGATGATATGATCTCATCTCCTAACCGCAGTGCCTGAACTGACCCTCTTCACTGGTGTTTGTTGTCAAGCAGAAGAGATAAAAGCATTGACGAACCTTGAACTTCATTAAATGCGTGAGTGTGACATCAGTAACACAGTTTAACCTATCCAGGGGAAAATGAAAAATCAAGAGCTATAGAGCTACTGTGCAAGGGGTAAAAACAAACAAACGCACCACTGATCTGAGTGAGGCTATGTTTGAGGGCGGCATAGTCGTGTTTGGGTGGCTGTTTATTTTTTTATAGGATTGATAACGTTCTGCCAACAACGGAGTGTGTCGAGTCAAGACGATGAGGCTTAAAAATGAGCTCCGACAGTGTGGATGCCGTCTTTAATTAATCACTGTAAGGCACCTTTAAGTACACAGTTGAGTGAGCAGTCAACCCACACACATGGGGTCAGTGTTTAAAAAGAAGCCCTCTAAAGCTGGGGCTGTAATGCTCAAAGTCGCACTGAAAGCGATGCTGTCTGCTTCAGCGGTTTTGACATACTGTATTTCTGCACGTAGCGGCACGTTCAGATGGAAATCCTCCTGCTTTTTCAAAAAAATAAATGCCATCCAGCCACCAGGATACAAACATGGGAACTTGGTTTTACACATGCAAACCTACACATCTACTGTATGGCCTCTTCGAAGGCTGGTTTTATATGATGGGATGGCTTGAGCAAAATGGACAAGTTCAGGAGTGTGTATAGCTGTCATTGGCTGTAATTTCTTATGAGCACTCTCTGGCACCGTTTACTAATGAGTTGATTTGATCATATTTCTGGTATTAATTGATGAAAAATTTACATCATAGTATGGATCATTCTGAAAACAGCACTCTTTTGGGACCCTTTAATAGTTGTGTGTTATATCATCACTGGCTGCTATCTCTACAAGAAAAAGGCAATTCAACATCAACAGAAATGTATAATCCCCGTGATGACAAGGTTTCTTTCTATCAGCATCTTTCATTACTTTCCCTTCTACGTTTTTTGATGTTAAATATACCAGTGTGCTGTCTACTCAAAGGAATTTGCTTTTCAAATGTCTCCTCATCCACCTGACCGGACCAAATCTCTAAGCCACAGAATGTCTTGTTTACCATATGGCTGGATATAAATATTAATAAATTCACTTTCATATTTTATACATGTGTAAGAAAGCGGACATAATTTGGGTGATTCTTGTGAGGATGAATATACGAGCAGAAATTGAATGCGAGAAAAACTGTTAGTGAGCTTTGCAAATCGTTTGCTGGGCACTGCCTTCCATGGACAAGATACCACTAAGCCTCAACAGGGCACAATTTCTTTAAATAGTATTTATCATTCAGGTAAAACAAAATATATATATATACAAATGTAGGACCTGTCATGCATATGTGACCTAAACTATGCCAGTCTGGCACATACAGCTCTGCTTTGCATTCCACTCACACTCCTATTTGCCTTTTTTTTCTCCAAGCCTGGGTTTAGAACTGCATTTTAAATCATGGTATTTTTTTCCCCAGCATTGTTCCCGTGTTTTTATTTTTATTTATTTTTTTGTCAGAGACAATACTGCACGGCATGAAACCTCAGGGCCTTTATCCGGTTCCCTTTGAATGTGGTTCCAACCGGTAGTAGGCCACTTTCGCAGCAACCCCCCTTCTCTGGCTGTGTAAATATTCCATGAAGCGCTGCCCCCACACTGAGGATTGACGAGCATTCCAGATTTGAAAAAAAAAACTTCCCATCTTTAACAGTGGGTTGGATGGCAGACTTAAACTGACAGTACCCGTGCTTTTCTTTAAAAAAATGGCTTGTGTTTAAAAACAAACAAAAAACACTTGGCTGTCACAAATCACGTGTCAATTAATGCAAAACAACCCACGCCATGCCTTGTTGTAGGTGGTAAAATTCCATCAAATTACGAAAATTACGAAAATATCCATATCATTTTGTACGACTTTTAATTTATTTATTTTCTCTGCATAGGTAGGAAAAATATGCATGACTGCTTATCTGTGTGAGGCATTCAGTAAAAATAAAAGGCAGAGAAATCGTGCTGACACAAAAGCCTCTGGAAATAACCCCTGCAGTAGCTAGGCGAGCGGGCCGGTGTCCTTGTTAATCAAGGAGATCACAGGTCACCTTGGCAATTATCAATTCTGAATACACACAATAACAAACGATCTTTCCAACAAATCACCTGCCACATTGTCATTGGATCCTCTCTATAATTTATTTTACCCTGATGAGGGGGCGGGGGGGAAACACACACATACACGACAATCTTGAAACTGCGTGGAAAAAAGAGATGCTTAGTCATTAATAACAGAGACTAATATGAGTTAACCCCATAATGTTGTCATTGGCTTTAGTGCGCGCTCCATTGTCATCTGAAGGCTGTATAGTCTCACTAATCAATCATGAGCCACCGATCAATCTCTGTCACCTTCGCTGTTTAGACCCTGATATCTACTCCGCTGCTGTAAAATGATTAACTTTGAATCGCCGGCATCTTGCCACCTGATCTGAACGAGGCGTGACGTATTTATTGACGTTGTCACTTTTGTTTGCACAATCCTTTCACCACATTTTATCTTTTTACTGTAAGCAGAGTCAAGGTTCCAGTGGCTTTTTTCATGTAAGACATTCACACAACCACTGACCGCCTCATGAAATGGGCTTTAACAGTCATAGTGACTCCCCTTCGAAGCTGTACTGAATGCATTGTAGAATTTCAAGCAGTGTACTATGGACTGTGTATCCTACACACACACAGTCCGTAATGTCTCTGCCCTATTAAATGTGAAGCATATCCTACCAATGAAAAGCCTCACGTAGACCATTTTGCTCTATCTATTGTAGCTTTTGTGGCTCCGTGGACAACTCTGAGATGCAGCTAATTAAAATTATGTGATAAAATAATTAGCCTCCGCTGGCAGACAATGGAGAATGAAAGTCGTTCCTGATCATTAAAAATGAACTGATAAGGAACTTTTCAAGCGCCTAGCATTTCTCCACAACGCAGGTTATTCATTAGCACTCGCGAATATGATTTTATTTAGTTTAAAAACAGTAGGTAACATTATGGACCTGGATCGATGGCCACTTGCCTGTGAGTGAATATGAAGTAGTTTATGTCCATTTCATAATGAAGTGGGTTTTAGAGAATGGTCAATTTCAGTTAGACAGAATGACTATCAATAGAAGAACATTTGAAAATTGTCAGAAAATGAATGTTGTCCCATTGTATGTTGTCACATACAAGGAGGATCCAAACATTAAGTTGACCATTAGTGACCACTGCCTTTTGGCGGTTTGCATTAGTACACAGTAGATGAAAAATAGCCTCAGAATGCTTAATTGTTCACTCAGAATGCTCAATTGATTCATACAGAATGTAGTAAGTGAAAAGTAAACATGTTTCAGTTGAATACCCTAGTTTCTTTGGCTGATATCTGAAATATTTATTAAGAATGGCTTTAATGAGCAAAATAGGGACACCTCAATCGATACTGAGTGTTCCACTTACATTTTGATTGAGGTCATATACTTTGATTTATTAATCTGTGTAAAATGCATTTTTTTTTCTCTTTTTCTACCCCCCACTATGACCTTGAGAATATGGTCAGTGATTCGAACTCTGCTTTGGCTCTGCTGAATAATAAAGATTTATAGTACAAGATGATCCTCCTGCTATGGTGACTGAGACACATGAGCGAATGCTGAAATGCCAATGTACCGTACATAGGCCGTAATTGATCTGATGCTTTTATGTTAGGATGTAGACACGCATCAAACAATGCACCGTTATACAAGTTGTAGTGAATGGGCTAATTGCGTACAAGATCTGTCCTTTATTACCATAATTGCAATTTAAACACACATATCGAATAAAATGCCCATTCAGTTTCACTTACATATAGGAATTTGGTTTGCATAGCACAATATATATCCCCAGACACCTCAGTGCATCCTGCTAATGATAGAGTTCACACATTCCTTTGTCTTGTTCAGGTAAAAACAAACATTGTTAACTGTATTTTTTTTTTACTCAAGGGAACTATCATAATTGTCATACCATACTGCATTAAACAATCAGTGCTTTGGAATCAACCTTGTCTCAGGAGCAATTGCCTGCATCTACCTGTCCGCTGTAATGAGGCTCACTGGAAAGTGCCTGCACCACTGGTTTCCTGCAGCTCGGCTGTCCCTTGTGATATCCATCTCCTGAGTCCAGTCTGGCTTGTCAATCTGTGCTGGAGGGAGACAGTGCCTCTGCTGATCACATCTGCCCAGAGAGCTGCTTTCAACAGCATGAATGGTCATGGTAAACTGTGCCTCTGTCATCACAACCAGACAGTCCATTTAAAAATCGCACCACACAATCTTCTCAGCGTGGGTGGCTGACTTTTGTACAAATTTACCACTCAGAAAATAATTTGATTCAGTAACTATTGAAAAGTCTTTTTCAATGAGAATGGTAATAATTGCCCCTAGTGTTACATTTATATAAGCCTAGAGCTGTTGAAATCACTTGTTTTGCTATTGCTTAGTTTATTAAAGCAGTAATGATAACCGAAATGAATCACTCACCGTGCAATATTGAGCAGGCCCTGTCGGACTCTGCCCATCTAAAGAAATGACAAACAGGGAGACAGCTCAGCTGCTGGATGCCAAAAAGTTAAATGCAAAAGTAATTTCCATTAAAGCAGAAATCCACATAGTTTATACTACCTCTATAAACTTGGACAGTGAAATCTAGGCTTATGTCTGAGACCATTTTTCCACTAAAACAGATGAAAGCCAGCCAAAACTTCAATTTGCCATCAAAGCAAAACCGTCTGCCCTGTTAACACTGACATAGAGTCAGTATCCATGGTGACGTTGGGAGAGAGAGAGACATATCCCCTAGCTGTGCATTGTGAGGAAATTAAGCTCATTAAAGTATAGAGGCTAAGGGGAATATCCCCATGAGTCCACAAAGTCACCCCCTTGGATGATAGAGCAGTCCACGTCTCTTCATGATATTGATTTCATGCATTCGGTTTGGACCTTTTTTAAACACTAATCAATGCTCATAAGTATTTGTTTATTGCTTGGCCTGAGATGTTTAGAATAATATAAGGGGCATATTTTAGTGGATACTGACTTAATGATGACCTGTCAAGAAAAATCCTTTGATCAACTCGAAAGCATTCGTATTAATTGAACTAGAGTGAAGATTAAAAAGGTTGTTGTTTTAAGTAAAAAAAATACAATTGGTGGTGCATTGCATGGTATTGCACACAAAAATTGATATAATGGCTGGCAAAGAGCAACAGTGCACACAAGTCTTCCAAGTCCACCAAACAAACACAACTGAGCGGAGGAGCCCAGAGATGAACACCCTTGGGTTATTACCTCCGTTGTGAAGTGGAAGGCCACCTGTGGTATCCTCGATTTGTGAATTGGAAGGGGAGCTGCACGTTCCCCCCCCCCCCCCCCCCCCCCCCCCGTGAGTAGTGGGATATATTAACAGGGTAATCTCTGGTGTACATCTCAGAGGGAGACCTGGTTAGGGGAACACCACTAAGAAGTCCCATTCTTTTCTCTAGGGGGTCCTGTGCAGGTGTGCTATCACGATATCGGGAGCTGTCTGGAGCACTTACACTGCCGAGCGATGACTATACCGAGATGAATGAACTAAAAGCCCCCCCCCCACTCTCTCTCTCTCTCGCTCTCTTTAATGACAAGCCCAATTCTCTCCATTTCTCAGCTCTCCAATCATGCAGACAAAACTCGAGCCGCGGCTTGGGTCCAGCCAAGGCCCCACAGCGTGAGGATGACCCGTCAGTCTGCCGTGTGTTACATGAGCCAATCTAGTGGGATGATAAATGATAACCAGGAGCCCCGTGCCACTGGCCCTGCTGTCAGAGGAGATTTGGGTTGGGGGAGGGATGACGGGGGTTGCCACACCGAAAGCGTGCTGGTGGTGGTGGTGGTGGTGGTGTCTCTCACAGCAGCTACAGTGCAGAGGCTCCTGTGCCACCAATTAATGTTTGTCTATTAGTTCACCCACGGATAAGCAGAGCACAACCGTACAGCACGGCGGGCAAAATAGCACTGCCCCCCGACAAATAGCAGGCCAGCAAAGCGTGTGATACTCCTGGGAGCATGAAGGAGAAAAGCTGTGAGGCATTAGGTGAGTACGAAAGTTGGCAACAGCAACAATTAGTCTGGCGGTGCTCCTTCGGGAATCATCACCTGGGAAGAAGAAACTTTGAACAAAAAAAAAAACAAAAAAAATCTTTTTTACTCCAACATTGCTTTTGTGTAGAGAGGACGACTGCGGGGGAGGAGGGTTAATTAGAGCATAATAGCGCTCCAAAATCCAAACAAGAAACCGTTTTTTCATCGTCCTTTCTGTCATGCTGCTCTGGCCCTCCTCCTGCCCTCTGCCATGTCTGCATCACTACAGCAGGTGTGTGTGGGTAGCCGCCATCTGGAAATGGCTTTAACAGCAGAGGGTGCCAAAGCTTTTCAGTTTTACATTTCCTATGCACACTATCCCCACTGCCTTTAAATCTCCCCATTAAGGGCACACTATTATGTTTCTCGTTTACGTTTTAGAATAAATACAATTTGCACATTCAAACTAAATCAATGCGGAGGACTTAATGTGATGGCAAAAAGCTATCGGGACCTTCTTACTGCGTCGTCGTCGTCAAAATGAACCATCAACAAAATATTACATAATCCCTGCCGTGAGTTGCTCTCTATCAGCATATTTCACTTGTAACACTCCCAGGTGCTTTTAATGCTGATTTACCAGCTTTGTGTCTGCTTTATAGGATTTCTGCTGTTGTTCTTCAGGAGGTGAGAAGTCCAATCTGGATGAAATGGAAACATGATACAGATCATTGGGTTTAATACACTGCTGTCTCTCTCGGATTCTCTCTTTTTTTTGTATCCCTTATCTCTCTGCCATCCCAACTAATTTCACAATAATACTCTAATGAGAACAAGTCCAGGGTTTCATATGCAGAGACACCTGTAATGCAGCCATTATCACGCAGCATTCACATCCGACCATTAGAGCTAAATGCAACAGTTATTGCGCCAACACAACCGTGTCAAGTGCTGCTAATATCGCAGACTATCCCATTAAGCAAACATTTTGTCCTTCAAATTGAGCAGTTGTGAAAATGCAAAATGTCATGCACTCTTGCATGACATGCACTGCAGTGAAGTGCATTGAGTTGCTACTGTACACGCTACCGGTTCTGCCTGTGTGCATCTGACCCGGGAGTGGATCTCTCTTACCATCTGTTACGAGACAGAGGCAGGGAGAAACACAAAGAGCAAGAGGACGTGATAGAATATAAAATATGTTTTGAGTTAGGGAAAAATAAATAAACAATACCCCGCACATGCCTTGTTTTTGTTGCTGTAGAAGACAGCGCAAGAATACATCACTTTCGGATCACATGAGGATTCCACAATGCTAATTGTTTGTTTTGAGGTCATGGCAATGCCACATTGTTACGGCATCTGCTCACATCTTATTTGTTTCCATGGTGCTGCAGCTCAGGTGAGTTACATTATCTCGGGATGGTGCATCCTATCATTTGGAGCCCCCGCGTGCTGAGCTGACTGTAAGTTAATTCTGTCGGTTGGAATGAGCATCTTTCTGGCATTTAAACCACAGGGAGCTCCTGTTGTGTTGGCAGCCAGAATGGAGTGCATGCACCATGAAAGTACAGAAAGCAGATATATATGGCGGCATAATCTAAAGATTGTCTCAGAAATCTTTAGTTTAGTGCCAAATGAGCCTGCGAAGCAGAAGGCTGGCCGGCAATGCAAGTGACAGATGTCTGATATGTTTGGCATGGATTATAGCTGAAAGCTTATTCCTCCACCTTCTCTGTCACTGGAGCTCAGACTCCTCAGACAATTCAACAGTTTCCAAATTTCCAAATGTAGACTGTGAAGCATCCAAGCATCAGAAATGGAGGTTGTCCAAAATATGAATACAACATTTCAAGGTCATAGAGTAGAACATTCAAATAATTGTCAGAAGAGATCATTCTCCTACAGTTTGTGTTTGCTA
Organism: Ammodytes marinus; assembly: GCF_949987685.1. Classification (NCBI taxonomy): domain Eukaryota; kingdom Metazoa; phylum Chordata; class Actinopteri; order Uranoscopiformes; family Ammodytidae; genus Ammodytes; species Ammodytes marinus. The sequence goes on along the minus strand of NC_137215.1, from coordinate 17,679,630 downwards.
TTTGTGAATAGTTTTGTGAAAGTATAAAAAAGACCACCTGTCAACATAGATGATTTCAGTCTCAGTCTCTTTTTCGAATGTCACATATTGATAAAAGTCAGATTATTAACTTATTCAATCAAAAGGTGGAATATAAAGGTATACATAGTAGCATTAGACCTATGTATTTCTTTCACAGCAAAGTCCAAAGTGGAAAGATAAATCCCTTTCCACTAATGCAGTGTAAAAAGCTCTATCCACCTCACATAATGTTCCATCCAGCATCGCCCACAGTGATGGCCAGTCAAATTGGATTAAGCTGAGGTGGCTTGGGGCTTCTCTGCAGCTGCTGCTGTTTGATATGGGGTTTAGGTGTGCTGCAAGTGTTAACTTGGCCGGTCTTAAAAGACTCCCAGAAACACATTAATATTTTATATGAAACTACAGACCATGATGCCAATGTGTCCTTGGCCTTACAAAAAAGGGAACATTATAATTTGTGGCGATTAAGTTGGCCTACAAGATCAGTTCTGCACATCCGAACAGTGACAAAATACATTTAAATTCAGTGTATTTTCATTAAAAAAAGTGTCCTTGCTAAACATTTGCGTATTGTGACAAAAACATACAAGAACAACACTATTATCAAACTACAATATAACATGTATGATTTATTGCAACAATGGGTAGTTATGCTTCAATGTCCATACATTCAAAGTTGAACTGATGTATATTGATTGTATATATTTACTAGTGGTGGGCCGTTATCGGCGTTAACGTGCTGCATTAACGCAAGACTCTTATCGGCGATAAAAAAAATATCGCCGTTAATCTCTTATTCCACCTCCTGTTCGGCTCAGGAGAGATAATAATAGCCAGGGGCCGTTGTTGACACTTGAGGAGCCTTTATTCTCTCACACACCCGCCGCTCTCTCTCTCCATCACTTGCCCACGACACAATCGGGTATTGGAACGCAGGGTGGGTGTGTGTGGCCACCGGTCGCCACGTGACTATAAGTTTCCAAGTTTTAAACACTTCTATCTCTTCAACGTCACCGTACCCGAATCCTAAATATCCCCTTAGCAGACGCTATATTTCATCGGGGGGAAAACTTTGTTTTGCGCCACAGTTCGGCCGTAATGCTGCTGCACACACACACACACAGACACAGGCGCACACACACACACGCTGCATGTCAGAGAGGGGCGCTACCAAAAAGACGAGAGGAGCGGTTGGAGCAGTTGGAGCGTTTAGAGACACATGCGTGCACATTTATTTACATAAAATCGCAATCGCAGTCATTTGTGCAGTTATGTAAAATGTTTCACTAAGGAAAATTACAGAAAAAGTAACGCACAGTGACTTTGATGAGTAACTTTAATCTGATTACTGGTTTGGAGATAGTAACGCGTTAGATTACTCGTTACTGAAAAAAGAGGTCCGATGCCGGTAACGCGTTACTAAGTAACATCTTGTTGAACATTATTTATTTTCATCACCAATTATCATAGTAGAACAGCTTCCTCAAGCAGATGAGCCCCTGGTCTGATGCGCCACCTGGCTTGAGAAACACGTTCTCAAAGACTTACTTTGAGTCATTATTTAGGAGCACACACATATTATGAATGAATTCAAATGAGCCATTTTAATCTAGATTAATCTAGATTAATTCCAAAATTAATCTAGATTAATCTAGATTAAAAAAATTAATCTATGCCCACCTCTAATATTTACATATATCAATGACAAGAGCTTCATTGTGATGGAAGGCATGAGTTATGTATAGCCTGGATTCCAACGAAAGGCAGTAAGCCATGTAGCCACAACCAAAGCCAAAAGTTCAATCCATTGCCAAATTGCCTCAAGGTACAGTTCCCCAAGTGGCCTCTGGAAGCGGTCCTCACCACAAAAACTGCAGTCTGGGATTTTTTGTTCCAAATGCTTTAAAGGATTTATTTAAGTTTCTTTGAAATGCAGTCTCTTGAAAATGTACTGAAGTTATAGTGCTTTCCTCCCTTAATGGACACAGCACTTTATAACTGATGACAACAGGGCTGCCATGCAAGTCAGTGTCTTGCACAAGCAGGAGCGAGGGATCAACACTTGATTGAGTTGTAGTTGTACAAATGGACCATGGAGGTGGTATATCAGGAAATGATTGTTGGTGACAATTGAAAAACTCCTAATAATTGTTAACTATTTCAATTTGGGGGGAAATGTACTATTCCATTCATTGGTTGATGGTAAGTGTGCTACTGTATCAAAAATATTAAATCAGTATTATTGAGCTGGTGTAGCTCAAACAATAGTAGTGTTGTAATGCAATCCATTAATGCTAATGATTTTTAAGATATTTTATTATTATTCTAAACTATAGCTCACAATGTTATTTTTGTTCTTGCGTACCTATTATTTATTTATTTATTTTTTCGCTGGAGTATTTCTTGTTTGTGACATGCCTTCTCCTTCTCTCTATGTTGAACATTCTTCAGGCACATATTTAATTTTATATATATTGTACCAGAATCACAACACAAATAATATTGTTACTGTGACAGTGTCCTCAGGTCACCCAATTGTGTTGTTCAAGGATAGGAAGGAAAACTTCAGGAATTCAGGTTTTCAACCAGTGTGTATGTGCACTGGACCACCAACTGGATGGATTTTACTCATCTTCTCTTGTTCAAACTACCTTATATGGGCACAAATGAAAAGATTAACAATGACCTATAAATGTACTTAGATTACAGATTACACTTCTTCTTTTTTTAAATCTCATGATTCTTTGGATTATTTATGTATGTGTTAGGAATTTGCTCGTAATCCTCTTTTGCTGTATAAATTTCATTTTAAAGGGGTCGTTAATTTGGAGGTATATTTTATGGTTTCTGTAATCCATCTCTGTATCTTATGAGGTGGCTTCACGTTTCTGCAATAAAATCCTAATGGAATCCTCAGGGGCTAATCAATGGTACAGTTTCTGCTCTGAAAGAGAATGAGGGGGGAGGGGGGGTTGGGCTACAAGCTTGATTGTTAAGTGGAAAAATAAGAGTTGACGTTGCCATGGGAACAGCTGCATCTTGAACATTAAAAGAATGCACCGCTGTGAAAAGGTGCAGGGGGCATCTGACCACAGAGATGTTGTATGGGCGGCCCTGCGCGCAGTACAGTATATCGTTTTGGTAAACCTACCTATTATGAAAACGTATTGCTACAAGTCATAACTTGCAAGCAGTCAGATGCTTAACAACTGGATTGAGGGATGGAAAAGGGACCTTTATTTATCAAATGATGTCATTACTAAGAATATGATATACTTATATTAAAGATATGTGTGACACACATTCGCCCCCTAACTTTACACTTGTCAACTACACTAGTACACTGAGCACAAATCAACTTAATATCTGTACATTTTCTTCTATTGTTTATATGTGCAAAATGCATTAATCTACATATTGCTGACCTGATAGCAAAGTCCACTGAACACAATTCAATGTGGGATGTTGCATCAAACACTTGAATTGACATCATTTTGACACAATATCTTGTTGTTCCGTTCTCCTGCTTTAAGGTGAAGCTGCATATATTCATATGCTTTGAGGTAGTCGTGCATGCAACTTCAGTGGAGGCTATGAGCATCACAGGATAAACAAAATCCCTGTATGTCACTGATAAGGTCTTACAGTGATATGGATCTGAAGGGCATTAGAGTCTGCTGGATCAATAACTGCAGATGTTCTGCCTGCACACAACCACCAATCTTTAAGACTAGGGCTTACTATGGCACAATTGACAAATTAGGTCTGCAGGGCTTAATGACAAAGAGATAACAGGATAAAAGATGACCACGGGTTTGCTTAGTCTAGATGTGAGACATTTATTATGCATTGTAAACTTCTCTGCCTTAAATAAAACTAACATTTAAAACAAGCTTAAAATTGTATAGTGACATCATAATCAATCAGATATTTACTTCAACACGGTTGCAAATCACTTTGAATTCAGAAAGTCTTTTATCGATTGAAATCATCAATGTCAGAATCTCTTCCTTCTACATTGGCCATTTAGAAACAATCATGAAATCGATGAAAGGCTGGGCAGAGATAATAATTCCTCCATCGATAGTGAACTGCAATTATCTCGACTGCAAAAACTCATATGAAAATGATATATGAATGGCTATTTGCTATTTATATGGGCACACACACACACACACTCACTCACTCACTCACTCACTCACTCACTCACTCACTCACTCACTCAATGACATCTTATCTGGTGCTGTAAAACTATAATTAATTTCACAAAATATTACACTATTCAATGTTAAACATTTGTTATTATAATCCCTGTCAAAACAATTGAATGTTCAGGCCATTATTTTGACCATCCTGCGCTTTAACAGTGATGGCCCAAATTAGACTTGTCAAAAACTAATTGAATAATATAATAGCTCTGTCCTACATTTACATTATACTAAAACATCCAAGATCAGTAAAAAACATTGACATTTCCCAAATATGCACATCTTTCACTAGCCTGGCTCCGCCCGCCTACCTACTTCCGCTCAAATTTCATTTTCAAATGAAATGAAGTACGATGGTCTGGTTGGACCAGGCTAATCTTTCACATTGGTACTGTTTTAATATTGTTATTATAAATGCAAGATACATGTTTTCAAACGTACACCTATGTGGTGTATATGTATGCAGATAGGTTTACTTTGATGTGATGACGTTTTGACAACAACCTCTTCTCCTGAACCCCCCCTCCCCAATTTAGTCCTCGAATAAGCCAGTTCCACAAAACCTTTAAGAACAATTGAAAATCAACACACACAGTTGTGCAGCTCTATACACTTCCTTCCCCTCTATTTCAAGTGTGTTTGCAAGCAACTCTGTCCATTATAGCGACAATGGGTCACAGGGTTAAAAGAGGTCAACATTTGATCACAGCCTGATTTCTCTGTAAATGATGCACGCTGTAACAAAAGCAAACCTTTAAATAAAAGTGAACTTTTAGCAACTGCTTTTTTATTAGTTGTTTGAGTCAATCACAAGAGAGTCAAAATTGTTGATGTGAGGAAATCTGTTTCTCTGCTTATTGCAGAAGATTACACATAAACAATTTCCTCAAGTCAGTCCAGTACAATGTTCACAATACACATTCTGCTTTTTATTAGATGAACATTTTCTATTTTACTTTGTTAACACTTTAACTGCTAATCCATCTGTGTGATTTAGTGTTATTATGGGCTCTACTTTTGTACCATGGGCCGGTTTCCAGTAGCCTGGTTCTACCAGACCATCGTACTTCATTTCATTTGTACAGAAGGTCTGAAATCGCTCAATTGACAAACGTTAACTCACTTGAAGGCGGGTGTCTGTTGAAGTTTAAAACTATTGGATCTGCCCAGTGCCACTCTGGATCTGCCAACCAACCTTGTCATGCACCGGCTTCTGAGCCACTCCTTCTGTTCGCTGATTGGACCGGCAGAAATCTGTCCGGAGAAAACCTAAGAATATACTGCACACCCAGACTGACTACTGAAGGGAAATTAAAATTGAGCTGAAGTAGTAGGCGGGCGGTGCCAGGCTAGTTTTTCAGTTGTGACAAAAAGAAATCCCCTCTTTTACTCCCATTGAAATTGTATTCATTCGTCTAAACCATTTGTATGAATTACCAAAAATGTTAGAAGTTGTTTTAATAGGCTGCTATAAAAATAAAAACCACAAGACTTTGGAATCTGACTGAAATCTAAAAGCTATTGTTGGTGCACCGAGGACAGAGATGTCTGAAAACAAGCTAAACGCCTACTGATGCTTACACTATGTTTTGGTGTAGTGTTTTTGTGCATTATGTCAAAATTCAGATCCAAGAAAATCCTACAATTTATGTGGAACCTTTCAGGTAAAATGTCCTATTTTTTCCCGCTCTAAATGAATACTGCTCCACTTTGAGGTACAGGGTACTTAATTGCTCTCATTTTGTATTTAATTTATCCGGAGAGAGTAATTTTTTCTAACAAAACCCCTTTATATTTTTATCTAAAATATTTGCCGTACCCACAGCCTCAGTGCTGATCATCACGGAGCAGCTGTGGGTCAAGCACTTTGCTCAAAGGCACCTGGACAGCAACTGTACATTCCAGGTTCTCATTAATGTTACACTTAGAAGCTATTAAAATGTGTACAAAGGTGGTTTTGAAAGGCAAACCCCTTTAACTAAGCCATCTGGCACGAACAGGAAGGAAACGGTGACCCATATGAAAGATTTTGCCATAGAGAAGTGCTGAGTAGCATCTGCTTGCTGTGAAAATGCCTTGGGTCCTTCACATGACATGACAAATTACACTGGGCAGTTTACATTTAATTATCCACTCCAATGCTCACCACCACGAAGAAGTACAGGAAATTGGATTAAAAAAAAAAGTACATTACTCCCCCACTCTTTCACCATTTTTTTAATTGTTTGAATGGGATTATCCCCGTTTAATACCTGGATGGTAAACATTGACATTTATAGATATGACACATCCTGTAGTGGGTAGAATTTATTTTTTCTTCTAAAGAATGCATTTGAACTTGAGCATGAGCATTGTCCACTGAGGTTAGCAGTCTACATGAAGTATTTAAAACAAACTCAGTCAGCCAACTACAGTAACACTCAGATGCACAAGTAATACTAATCCAATAATATAAGATCTTAAACTGTCAGGAGCCATTTAGTTATATCTATCAACTAGTCATATGAATTGTATGAGATTATGTTTACATACTGTGTAGATCTACATTCATATCACATTATTGGAGAAATATCTCAGTGTAGGAATTTTATGACACTGGAATAACAACACTGAACGTCTTTAAAAGAAGGCATGAATTTGATACATATGATTATATAGATACATATGATGTAGATATCATCAGATATTATTAAAAGTAGATAGTTGCAGAAATCCTTTTGTTTTTTAATGGAAAAATGTCAATGTCCATGAAATAGAAATACTCTTTGTTCCTTAAACCTACTATTGTTTTCCACGTGTTCCCTGTTCTTTGAGGAAAGTGATATTCAGTTGCTGTAAGTGCAGTCACTTCAACAAGCCCTTTTTCGTTTATCAGCATTACATGTGGAGAATTTTCATGGAATTCCCCTATTCATTCAAGTGCAAACATGCTTTTTTCTGAAGGAAGAATATAAATTTGGGTCTCCATACATCTATTTTTTTTTTCATGCTATAGCTGTGATAGGCTGTACAAAGAGATTCGAAGAGCATACACCGACAGTATAGTCTTACGTTCTACTGTATATGCACAAGACAGGAGGTGATTCACACAGCAGGCGCTACCACTGTTGCCCAGGATGTAGGTCAGCCAAGACATTCCAGGTGGTAGGGTCCTTCCCCAAGGTCACAGTGTGAGCCTGTATCTGGACCAAGGATAGCAACACTAACCCTGGGGGATTTAATGCCACATTAATTTTTAATGTAAACTAACCAATCTATAGTCATGGGCAGGAGGTGACAGCCGGGCGTACTTGACTCTACAGTACATGCACTTGTGTAAAGGTTGAGGTGTCGCCGGTTGGTTTATATTCCTTGTTTAGAATTCTTTCCTAGAGATCTAGTGTTAGCGAGGAGACGAAGGCCTTTATCAGCCCTTTATCCTCTGAAAACTGAAGCCTGACGAACAGCTTAGAGGCAGCAGAATGCTAAAGTAACAATATTTACTGGGTCCCAGGAGTGGGAGCAGTAAACAGATAATACCTGTTGAAAGGGGGGATAAAAAGCATAAAGTCAGAATGGGGACAACACAGAGGTTTTACGGCCTCTTTTTTTTCCATTGGGAGAAGTGGTTAAAGTCTTCATTATTTAAAGGTGCTACGAGGAAACTTAAACTATTTCTGAAACAGTCTAATTACTTATGATGATCATAAGTCACATGTAAAAGCAAACAAGACCATCGGTGCAACAAATGCTATTTTTATATAGATTTTCTTAATGCCTTTTTCATGGGTACGCTCACCCAGGAACAACATCTGGCATAGTAAAAACACTACCGCTTTTGTCAAAAGGGGGTACAAAAATCAATACAAACTGAAAGTTCCTCGGAGCACCTTTACAGTGATACTTAAAAATGTGTATGTGTGTTTACCATAGATAGTAAATAATATGGATATAGCATCCGGGCTGACCTCCGTTATTCACACGGCATCCAATAATCCTGGTTTGTGCGCGTCGCCATCTTGTGAGATTTTTACTCCGCCTCACTCCTCTTGCCGAAAAGGGGAATCGACGTCACGTCGGGGGGAGGGAGATAGCTGACGTATACCTCCGAGGCAAAGTGAGGGGCAACGAGAGCTGTCACTCAAGAGATCGCGCCAATACATTTTAACCTCCAAAAGAATAAAAACTAGCGTGGGCCAAAAAAATTCACCCCCCTCAGTGTTGTCATGGAGATATGACCTAAACATACAGACTAAAATGGTTTTGTGGCCCAGGCTGTAAATAGGTTTAATAAGACTTTGAAAACGGCCTAACTAACAAGTGAGTCAAAGAAAAACTGCTCGTCTTGGCGCCACCCCCAGTGGCACTTTCTGGTTACTACAGTTGTAGGTCACTTGGATGCCGGTAAAAATCGTTGAGGTTGGGGCTTGGTGTTTACGTGTGGCATTCCCAAACACAGATAGAAAAACATGAATTCTATCACTGACGTGCCAATTGAATACATGGCAAGTATGTGTGTTACTGTAGTTGACCTTTCAGGAAGGTGCTATACGTGTAGCATAACGTAAAAAAAAAAGTCCTTGGTGGAAGTCTTCCACCTTATGCATTTATTTCAAAGCTTCAATGCAACTGCAAAGTCTTTAATTTTTTCGCTCTTTTTTGAACTCCTGGTGAGGTGATTACAAGAGCTAGGTGTACCTGCTTAGAGGCGTGTGTGTGTGTGTGTGTGTGTGTGTGTGTGTGTGTGTGTGTGTGTGTGTGTGTGTGTGTGTGTGTGCGCGTGTGCGTGTGCGTGCGTGCGTGCGTGTGTTTGTGTGTGCATAACGCATAACATTCAACCATGATTTGTCAACAAAAACAGAGTGAGCCATCTCCTCCTTTCAAGCAGCCAAAAGGCCAGCAGTGGTGACAGACTGCTCTTTGAAGTGACTTAATGGTGATAGACATGTTTCCAGTGTGTGTGTTCCCTTCTTCTGCCCTTTTATGATCATTATAAAGTACAGGATCTCACCTATAAGAGCTGCTTACAAGCTGTTGGCAAAGGAAAGAAAACCACATTAAAGTATTTTAAGTTTACCTCATTAGAAATTAATATTATCGCAAAACAAATATATGTATACGTAAGAAAAGACGTAGGCATTATATTGATGCATGCTGGTATAATTACTGTGAAATGTACTCAATTTCTAATAGGGCCGTAGTTAACATTAGAAGCGAGACTAAGCTATATCAGTTCAAGAGCCAAAACAACAGGATAATGGCACGTTAATTTCATCATCATTACGTGATCTGACTGAGAGGAATGGGACCACAAGCAGGAAACAGCAAACATCTCTCCCAGGCTTGGAGCGGAATATTAACTTCCTGTTTTACCATTGTGCTAAATCTATTTTAATGTTTATCTGCTACATACTGTAAAATAGGGTGTCTCAGTTATGAAGGAAAAATGATATTGTAAATTCAGCCTTCAGAAACTATGGTAATGCTTTAATCATTTGGCATACAATATTGAATCGATTTATACATTCAACTTTTCATTTGTAGTAGTGAAGAATGCATTGTTTTTTCTTTCTCATGTTGCATATTAGATGTGTTGTTGTTTGTTTAAGTCTGGTTCTGATACTGTATGTCTCAAATGTCAGACTTGAAACAGATTATGTCTTGCTCCACTACCGTTTTTGTAAAACAACATTTCTACGACAATTGAGTCAGAGATATCAGTTACATATATCGTTGAACCTTTAAATAAATAAATAAAATAATAGATATATTAAAAAAAAGTGTCAATATTGACATATTTGGTGCCATTTGAAAATTGTCTACCTCAGTATATTGTTTATTGTTTATTGTTTATTGTTTGTTGGATCCCCATTAGTTGTCACCATTGTGACAACTATTCTTCCTGGGGTCCCTAAAAAGCAAAACAATTCCTATACAGTTTTCCCAAAATAGGAATCACATACACAAAAAAAATCTGAAACAAGCAATTACATTTTTCTCATAAAAAAGAAGAAACTCAAATCATAGCCTACATCATACCGTGTGCATACACACACCCGCTTACCCACATTAGTATAGTATATCTCCTGTCCTTGGCAACTGTCGAGACCCAAAAAGGATCGTTTTAATACAATGTGGCGATCTTGAGATGACACTACATGTAAGTGCAGTGTGACAAACACAGCACTTTTCTCTTTTGTATTGCAGTCATTTGCAGCTAAGAGCAACTGTTAGTCATTCTGCAACAGAATGGCACTCACTCGTCTGTCGCATTCCCACAATGGCATCTTCCCCTGTCGTTGTCTTGTTTAAAAGGCTGTGACCTAGCTAAAACTCAGGGAGCTGTCTAGAAACCAGAAAGCGCTGTTCATAAACCCGGGTTACATTAATGACATTTGACCTGATAAACTGACCCATATAGAAAATACCAATTTATATTAATGTGTTCTACTCCACTTCCACTATATATTAATGCAGGGTATAAATTTCTTTAGGTACGTGCTTAGGCATTTCATCCGTATTCTGCTAGCATTAAATGGAACTCCTGTTAATTATTCATTATATACTTCCAGCAAATGATGCGTGATGGACAATGCTGAATACATTTCTTGTTTTTTTCCAATTTTTTTGTGTGAGGAATGATTACGTTACAGTGTTGATAATTACAAAATTGCTCAGTTTATTTATTGGGGGATTACAAACATATTACCACAATGCTTATAATTGGTCAATTAGAAATATTTAACGTTTAGTTTTAGTTTTCCAAACAGGATTTTTCCTTTTCATGACATGGTTTGTGTATCGAGGTTGCTGCTACAGCACATTTGTGCGGTCCATTTACCTGCTGCCTTCGCCAACTAAAAGTGCAGAACAAAAAGCACAGCATCAGTATTTTTTTGCTTATTTGACTGTAGAAAATGGCCGTTTCTTCATTCCCTTCCCAATGTTGGACTAACCCCATTATTTTCCATTATTTATAACCATAATTTAGTGCAATGTTTATCTTTTTTACAAGATATTAGGAGTATAAATATAGGGGAGAACGGGGGAATGTGAGCCATCGGGTAATGTGAGACACCCCCTGTATCTAGGCAATGGAACACATTTTTGGTCATGTGAGATATATGTTTTCAAGCCCCTCTCATTTCCCCTTGGCCATGAAAGAGAGGACCTCATTGTGATGTTGTAAGCATGTGTTTTTCACAAAAATGTATTTTTTGCATGTAAAAGTAAATTTTCTTGCTGTACTTAATCGATTGTTGTGCCAAAGCAACTTGATTCAGGTAGAAAAACTTCTATCGTACATGTTGATGAACTACCAACATGTGAAACCATGTGATGATGATAACTGAAGATTAGCCTGATTTGCTGAGAGAGGTAGTTTTTTCTCAAATTGTGGCATTGGGGTAAAGTGAGACAAATGCTGTGGGGTAAAGTGAGACAGTGTCTGTGCCCTCTTTTAATGAATCCATTATATTTGAGGTAGCAAGGAGACTAGTTTGAATAAGACAAAAGACAATGTGGGCTGGAGGTGGGGGTTGATGGTTGAAGGGGTGTCAGCAAGGGCATGGTTTGGCATGTATGTATGTGGGGGACAGGAGAGTGACCTTTAACACCAATAGACTGTAAGTAATATGTCTTTATTCAATGAATAATCCCAAAAACAAATGCAGAAACATATTAATCAAAGACTCAAAAGATGGAAAATGACAGCTGGGCCTTGTCCTGTGTTCTGAGTGCCAGGCTGTTCTAGCTGGTTCTGATTGTACTTTGCTCTGACCCCCAGACGTTAGCTGGCTCTAAGGGTACTGTGTTCTGACCCCCAGACTGTGTTTTAATCTAACTGGTTCTATCTGTCATTTGAATGTTAATTATTGAATATGAATTATATGGTGTATTTGATCAGAGTTACTTTCAAGTGTTTAGAAAATGTTTTTCTTAATTGACCAAATCCCATGATTCTGTTACTCGTCCGACATTAGTTTTGGAATATCTGGTTTTCAAGCTAGCTGTCAGGATTCTAACTGTTACAACATGTGTTGTTATGGTAGTTTCAGAGTGGAAAAAGTAAGCGGATCAGTTTACCCCCTTGATTTCTCTGGTCTGTCTCAGTTTACCCCACAGCTAGGGTAAACTGAGACACAAGACAACTTTTTTTTAAAACAATCATATTTTCACTGCCCTTTGTCATGAATAAATTCTGCTAATGCCCTTGTCTGGGAAACATCCTGAATTAATGGGAAATGTGTACATTTGACTGATAAATAATTTTAGCTCCCTTTGCACACCGGGCGCGTTTTATTTGTGCGATGAATCCGTTAATTAACGGACGTATACAGAGTCAATACAAGCTTCCACACCAGCGCCGTGATTTCGCACCTCGAATTTGCGTTTTTAATTTTTTCGAACTGAGTTCGATTTTTCTGGGACGTTGCTTCTTAAAGTGAGACACGACAAAATTCACATTTCAAAACATTCGCTTTTACGTTGCGTTTATTCGCGTCGCGCCCGGCGTACAAAGGCCTTTAGAGGGAAGCAAATGTAAAAAGTGTCTCATATTACCCCGTTCTCCCCTGCCGTGGAACCAATATTTGCCGCCTTAGTACCAAGGATTTCCATTGATTATCTTTTCAAATCTACTTGTCACTATCTCAAATCCATTGTGTTCTGTTACACTGAACACACAACTTGACTCACTGCTGGGCACAGGGCAGAGTGTTCCAACCTGTCCCTCTCAAAACCTAATTTGTGAATAATTTGGTCTAATCTCTAATGTAATGATTATATGAGGCAGTTTTGATTACAATCAAGCATTCACCCAGGACGTGGAATCAGCAGTGTTAAGTTACTACTACGGATATTGATAACATTTACCTAATTATATACAGTCACTTTTAACTCTGGGATTCCTCTAGGATCTATTTATCCAGTGCACTAATGGCAAATAAATGACAGACTACCTTGTTATCTAGCGTTAGCGTGGTCCTGTGTGAGATCAAAATGAGGTTACGAGTCAGAGAGCTGGAAAAAAAAGACAGTTGGTGAGACAGTAGGAGTCGGAACAACATTGGAGGTGTTAAACGCAAAGGCTCGGGCAAACATTGCAGACGGCAAGTAGCCTCATGCAAATGGTACTATAAAAGAGTTCAGGGAAACTGGGTCCTGCATTTTGATTTGCTCTCTTTTACTCATATTCACTTTCTGCTTTTTAAGTGGGGGAAGTTTTTGTGCCCTCATTCTAATAGAAAATATGTCAGCTTCGGCTTCATCCAGATTTATATTTGAACAGAACCTTTACAATATTTGAAATGACAACACATTGCATTAGATAATAAATAACAAGTCTCATTTTAGTTTGATGACGCTCTAATTCCAAACAATTATCGGGACCTAATTATTTGTAGAAAACTAATCAATGAAGTTGTATGATTATATGCCCACCTTTCACTCATTTAGTATTGACAATATGTGCTACTGTATTAAACATCTTTTGAGCTTTTCATAATTTCTTTTGCATGGATTTGCATGAATTAATAAGCATGTATTGGAATAAACTTGTTAAATTGCAATGTTGCTATGGCCACGACAAATACATATACATTACATTGTTGATGCACGATAAACATAAGCTTGGTCATTTTCCAGCACAAGCCTCTGTCAAATAATATGTTGTCATCTTATCGCTCTCGTAAAACCTCTCATAATAACAATTCTACAGCTGATGACAGAATCATCAAAATAACTGTTCACGGTTCCTTTTTTTATTGAACGTGATACGTTTTATTACAGCATTTGCTGAACACAAAATAAAATGTCTTGTGAAATTCACTTACAGGACACAGACATGAAGGACAGAGAAAATAAAAGATTGCATTTAAAATGCATCGACTGTCGCAGGCTGTTTAACACGACCACGGAGGCCCTTTAATAGTATGGACAGCCAACTCATTAGAGGAAATCGTTCCCATGACTGCGATGCACTATGACTTTCTAGCAAGGAATATGAGAATGTGAGATTTTGTGTTTTTTTGTGTTTTTAGGACCAGATGCATTATATTGTAAAGACAGTTTCTTCTCATTACGTTGCCAATTCTGCAGGATGCTAATGCCTCCCAACACACTGATCAACAAACACAGCAACACTCGGGTGCAGTCAAATACTTTTTAACAGCCCAAAATAATATAAGAATCTTTTTTTACTTTCATGTGAGTGGACAGTGCGCAGGAGATTTGTTTGATCTCCGATTCTGACCTACAATATACACTCACCGGCCACTTTATTAGGTACAATTGTTCAATGGCTTATAAAATCAGAAAGCTAATCAGCCAATCACATGACAGCAATTTAATGCATTTAGACTTTGTCAAGACAAAGTACTGAGGTCAAACCGAGCATCAGAATGGGGAAGAAAGGGGGTTTAGGTGACTTTGAACATTGCATGGTTGATGGTGCATGGCAAGATGGATCCAAACTTTCATGTTGTTTACGCCAAATTCTGAACCTGCCATCTGAATGTCACAACTGAAATTGAGACTCATCAGACCAGGCATTATTTTTCAATCTTCTATTGTCCAATTTTGGTGATCCTGTGATGGATGGAGCCAAATACAGGGCAGAAAACCTGTTAGAGTCTGCAAAAGACTTGAGACTGGGGCAGAGGTTCACCTTACAGAAGGAAAACTACCCTAAACATACAATCAGATCTACTATGAAATGGTTTAAATCAAAGCATACTCATGTGTTGGAATGGCCCAGTCAAAGTCCAGACATAAAAACAATTGAGAATATTGAGAAAGACTTGAATATTGCTGTTCACAGACGCTCTCCATCCAATCTGATGCTAAATCTGAACCTTGAGCTATTTTGCAAAGAAGAATGGAAAAAATATATCAGTAGATGTGCAAAGCTGGTAGAGAAATACTGCAATAGATTTGCAGCTGTAATGGCAGCGATAGGTGGTTCTACAAAGCATTGACTCAGGGGGCTGAATACTTTTGCACGCCAAACTTTTCAGTTTTTTATTTATAAAAAAAAATTAAAACCACTTTTAATTTTCATTCCACTTCACAATGTTGCGCCACTTTGTGTTGGTGTATCACATAAAATCCCATTAAAATTAATGTACGTATGTGGTTGTAACGTGACAAAATGTGGAAAATGTCAAGGGGTATGAATACTTTTGCAAGCCACTGTATGTGGTAACAAGAAAATGAAGCGCTGTACCTAAAAAAGGATAGAGGAACATTAAAGTCATCTTCACACCTAGTAGTCCGCTTCTTTGGTGAGCACCAGTGTAGAACGGATACATTGTTTAGTTTTTTAGATGGTTCCGTTTGCGTTCACAAAGGCAAAACTCAAACGGACTATACATTGTTAACAAAAGTCAGACAGTTTGTAGTGAGTACAAATGCAACTTCGAGTTCACACCAGATATTCACATATTGTTGTGTATTTCCATTATTTTCTCCTCATGTCCGTCCGCTCTTTTGTAAACAGATTTTTCTTTTAATTGAATTCTCTTTAATTTTTAGTGCAGACAAGTCCTGTTGTGTAAAGTGGACGATGAGCACCAAACATTCAATATTTCTGTTAGGTGTTATTACAGACTCTTACAAATGAAGTTTAATTTAAATGCACATGTACATCTTAAACCGTTTGTTCCAGAGCTTAACGTTTCCATTGGGAGGTTGATGGAGTCATAGCTCATCTACAAATGTTTTCTAAACTGAAGCCATGTCTGGGAATGCCATCCATATACATATTTGAAAACAAATTCCATTTTCTTTTTGTTGAGTGTTGTCATTACACCTTACCTTGGGAGAAAGAGTATGTAAAACACAGCTCTGTATGTTAATATGTACTGTATACACATAAACACGCAGTAGATGTTTAATCTAAACCCCAGAGAAATACTTCCGCCCCAAGCTAAGAGAAGAGATCACCTCCTAAAGGAGCTTTAGGAGCTAATATTGCCAGCTTTCATTTGATCGTCCCATTACGTGGCACCCGAGTGATAATGGCTGGCAACAGGTAAAGAAAATATTGTGAAAACAATTCCATCAAAACCTCAGTCCAGCTCAATGAAGCCGAATGATCCCTCTCAAGCTCCACTGGATAAAGTCAAACGCGTTGGTTGCAGACATCAATCCTGTTTATGGCTGTTAGGCTGGAGGATGTTTTCTTGCTCTGCTGTTCGACACAGCCCCTCACAGCGAACGCTTTCGAAAAAGAACAGCGCCAGTCGCCAGAGCAGTTACTCTGCAGCCCGGGGCCATGCAGCTGCCTTCCGCAGCCAAGCGCTCATTCATGATTGATGCACACAATCCATCCAAGTTCATCCAAGCTCAGAGTATACATTAGTTAAATATTCAGCAAAAAATGATAATCATAGATTTTTGAAAAACAAAAAGATGCAAACATGAGATGGTAAAATATTTGTGCCTCAAAGCAGAAAAAAGGCTTGTGCAAAACATTCATATCCTGGGTTTAAGAAATACAATTCTAATGCCGGGCACTCATGTCACTGCATTTTGCTCTCACCGACCGACACTGATGATGCCATTGTCCATTTGCTGCTTGGACAACCAAAGAAAATGATGCATGATCCTGCTTTTATGGTGTTTGGACATGGGTCAGCTGAAACATGGCTGTGTGCCCCAAATAGAAGAATTCTCCAGAGGTGCAGGTGGATTATTCCAGATGTGTCCAGCCGGAGCTCATCTTGCGATTGGCCAAGGCGCTGTCTCACTGGGCAAGCCAAGACAGCAGACTACCATCAAACTGATTGGGCTAATGTCCTATGTCATTCTCTGCACCAAGTGGAATAAAGCCTTAGGTTTCTCCTTGTTGGAATCAGCATTAACAAGCTGCGGGAACGTGGGAGCAGTGTGGGCAGGAAGCTCAGCCCGTACTATAAGGCTTATGAATGTCTTGTAAGAACCATCAGTGCATTGAGATTGTGGGTGTGCTATTTTATTTTTTGTTGGATTGACCAGTAATATTACATTTTGTAGTTGGATGTTATGGTTGAGCTCCAGGTTGTGTACATTTACAGTGAAATACAGGAGTGAAAGGAATATAGACTCTTGAAAATGTTTTAACCGACCAAAATAGAATGCATCTCATTTGTGTACTGCCAGCATGGCTTGAAATGAGCTTCTTGGCTCACTAGGCACGATAGCTGGTGAGTATCAACTTGAGCGTCACTCACAATTTTTCTCTTGCCAGTTTTACCTCAAATAAGTGGGCAAGCGTGCAAAGCCAAAGGCCGTAACAGTTTCACCGTTTTGTAGTTTGCACACAAATGAAATAAATGGCTCATTGTAAAGATGTGATAAAAGCAATATATATAAAGGAAACATAGTATACTTATCTTCTCATAACACATATATGTATTAAAGATATTAAAAAACTTCACTTTTTCCTTTTAAATGTGTACATCTGAAGATAGAGCACAGCCGCAGAGTAGACATCTTCTAACATTTATAGTGCTATTAGAATTGGAGTTATTTATTTAGAATATTGCCTGTCTGTGTAGTCAGACCACATGGTGGGTGCATAGGAGAGGTTGAGTTTTTGCTGCATAAAATGAAGATGGAATCAACATGAAAACAAACCAATCAACTGTGGTTCCAACTGTCACTCAGTCCACCTTAGACAATATCTGTTTTTGTTAGCTCTATTTCATAGCTAAATAAAGCTATGGCATTAAATGGGGTTAATGCAAGTTAAAGCCACTACGAGTAACATGGCACGTTGGTGGCCCCTTTGGACAAAAGCGGTAGTATTTTTACGACGCCAGCTGTCGTGAAGCTGTTTTCTAGCTCGTGCCGGGCGTGCGAGATTCAAATGATCAGGAAGCAATATAGTGCATGTCCGTGTGTTGAAAGTGTGAGGGCACCGGACTCTTTTCGGCTCCGTGAGAGTGGTTAGTGACACAGCATCAACTAATGCCAGTCAGTGCTACACACACCTGATTGCAATGAGTTGATGCAGTGTCACCTCTCACGGAGCTGAAAGAGTCCGTGTCCTCACACAAAGCGAATGAACGAGAGACGGCAGTTAGTATGGATCACGATGAGGTAATGTGTTTATGTTATTGTAAATAATGACTATTTCATCTGATGATGCTTGTGAGGCAAAGTAAACTTTGTTTTAGTAGGCTACCGCTCATTCATTTAGGAGTAAACACTGCAGTCTAATTCGCTCCCGTGAAATTGTGTATACGTTGCTTGGCAACGCCCTCCCGCCCGCCTATCACTCTCCCTTTTAGCTTTTCTTCATTGCATTTTCTTTTTTTTTCTTTGATGGTTCAGCCCCGTTATCAGTCATTATGACGACAAATAACTGTCTCAAACAAGGCTCCCGCTCCCCTTCCCTCACCTGGAGGGATAGGCTTCTCAAATCGCGTTTCTGCGCCACACTGAAATCTGCGACTAATACGAATATGTGACCATAGAGCATGCACGCGTGAACCGAAAATCGGACTGGGTGTGCGACCAGACCAAACGCAGTAATAAAAACTATATAAAAACGTCTTTCTTTGCACTGATGGCCTCGTTTGCTGGTAAAGGTAATTTATGATTATGAGAGGAAACATGAGGCTGTTTAAAAGATATTTAAATGTTACTTGTTGCTGCTTTAACTTAATTTCTATATAAACCACAAACCAAAATAAAATAAAAGATTCATAAACTTTATAATAAATTTGGCACTCTTTTACTATATATATATTTATTTGGGGTGAAATCTTGAGAAAGTTGGCCATATCCGCCTCTTGAACAAGCCTGCCTGCCCTTAAATTATCCCAGTGCTCCCCTCTTCAGGGGAGAAATTAACTTTTTCCTTTTATCCTTAGTGGTTCCATTTCCTTTTTTGCGATTCTGGTCACATAGTGTTCATAACAGCAAGACCCCTGAATTGTTGGCATATATTAAAGTTCCAATATCTAATAACTCTTATCATACAAACAGTTCCTTATCTGATGAGGGACAAAGTGAGACGATCAAACCGTTGTAATTTCCAATGACCCCAACATTTATTTGGCCCATAAAGTAACAAAATCCAACTCGATATCTAACAGGCAATTACCACTTGTCCTTAAACTCTGTCCTGTGGTTATGAGCTGCTTTTATCAAATGCTGATCACCGCCGTATCCGTTAGCAGCACACAACTAAAACAAATTCGGAAGAGATTTTAACACTGCATTATGATAGTTAAACTATACTGTATAAACCGCAGGGAAATAAAAGAAAAAAAACAAGATAAAAGGAAAATAACATATCCCAGGATGGGGTCAGCGAGACCGCTTAATGGGTGTCACGGTTCCTGCTGAAAGAAAGGCCTTTGCTGATGTGGATGATCGGTCTTATGACAATGATAGATGGTGTTTCCTGGAGCCTCGCAAGCTCCTGCTGTGCTTGCCAGTGACACTTGGGACTCATAACTAAATGCCTGCGCCCATGTCGCAGACCCACAATGAAAACCTGGGGAAATGTAGGGGAAGATAATCCAGTGACACACATCCCATCAAAACTTTTACAGCACTGCGCAGCGGAGAGTGACAACAGCTTGCAAGGGACACCGCGCTCATACCCTCTACACAGTTTCCTCCTTTTTTTAACTGAGGCACATAAGAGTGTTTTTGCCAAATGTATCTGTCTTTGCCTTTGTAGGAGATATCGTTATCGCACAGAGTTTCTTATACTAATTGGCTACTTGGGAGCCATTAGGGCTGGCTTTCTGGTTTATCTTTCTGGCGTTCAGCATAACCCGACTTAAATCTCAATTAATGGGAATATGAATAAAAGCAAATCATAGGGCACTATAACTGTTCTGTTGTTCCTCAAGCTGCTCAAGGAAGATTTCCCATCGCTGAATGTTAATAATATTAATAGACTCTAATGTAGTTATGAGGATATGTGTTCGTCTGTCATCAATAAATTCTTGATTTTTTTTTTAGTATACTGTAATACAGATCTTCATTGGTACTTCTTACACAGGCTCGGTTCATAATGAGTTTTAATCAAAGTTTCCTCCTGTCCCCCATCTAAACCTGTGAAGGGCGCCATTAAAAAGGAGGTTTTGCTGAAGGGGGATTTTCTTAATTCATTTAGACGTCAAAGAAACCCTCAGCAATGGCAGACACAATGGCGTGCTGAGTAATGTGAGCCCACAGAAGAAAGATGGATCTCCCCAAGGAGTGAAATTTTTACAATTATTGGGGTGGATAGCTCAGCTCTCCATTTCATCCAGGGGCCAATCTTTGGGGTGGCATTTCATTATAGCGACAGGGATTGTCACCATAATGAATTCATCAATGTTGGTAAGATAAATGACCCAACAAGGAATAGATAGGGCCATCTTCGCGATCGTGTGTAGGAAATTGTCTCTCATATACAGTATATTGTCTTATTAGAAAAAGGGACAGCTATTTGGACACTGCGACCACATGAGCATCTTTTTCCATTTAGCATTTTTGAAATATTAATGGCGACATGATTTGACCTATTCTGGAAACACGTTCCGTGCAATGACAGAGTTAGCACATTTAGATAGACAGGACCTTTGATCTTATTGCGGAGCCACCGAATGAATACTAAATAGAAAAGTGGAACGATCTTCCTCCTGCTCAACAGAATACTCAACAGTTGATAATATTTCTGAAAGTGCAAAGGTATGTTGTGTTTCCAACCTCAGTCAAGTATTCTAGTAAACCATTTTTGGAGTTGCTGAGAGCATTTCTCTTATCAAGACTTACTGGCAGCCATCTGTTGCTAGGTTGTGTTTATATGAAAATCCGACAGAGCCTACAGGATAAGACAACACTTGTTATGCGGAGGGAAATGAAACATGTGCAGACTTTATCAGAAACAAAAACAAACTGAGCTCACCCTTCCTCTAAATTGCTAAAATGTTGAGTGATAACACACTTGCTAAAGGGAATCATTTTGGAAAATATGCTCATTCGCTTACTTGCTGAGGGCTGGATGAGACGATGGATATCGCTCTTATGTCTGTACACTAAATATGAAGCTTTCTCCAGCAGTCAGTTAGTTTACGCTTGCATTTAAAGGTAACACATTCTACCTTCCAGTACTTCCTAAGCATGTTATATGTTTACTCAATTGTTACAAAGACCAAAATGTTTTTTTTAATGCAGGGTTATTTCAAGGGCTGTTTGTCTTTGTGCTAAGCTAAGCTAACTGGTAGCTTCATAATTCACTAAAAGTGGTGTAAGTCTTCTCATGTAACTGTCAGCGAGAAAGCGAATGAAGAGTATATACCCCTAATGTCAAACTATTCCTTTGAGAAGATGGATAAATTAGGCTTTTTGTAATAACCAAGCAATTCTTCCCCCAGAAACATGTTAAGGACTGCTTATCAGTGCAGTATCATATTCAACAAAAAGCCTCCCACATGCTGAAATAGGCAACATGCCATATTTGAAAAGTTGATTGTTAGGCATTGCAAAATATATCGGAGAAGAAAAACTTTTTTCAGTTTGAAAAAGGCGTAGCACTGCAAAAACAAGTACTATTGTAATCTACACAGCATTTTGCCAAAGTCAGATTTCAGTGTTCAAGTCCATGTGAGTTAGCGGGGCTTACCGTGGCAGGGAAGAGGATGCTCAGAACTCAAATCTATTTTTGTGTCTGTGTAGAGGGCGGGGGGGGGGGGGGTTGACTTGTATTTGAGTAGAACTATATAAAAGTGAAGGACAGAGTTATGAATTATGGAGGAGTAAAAGAAATCCTGCTGACAAAAAATAAAAACAGACTCCTCCAGCAGAGCTATACTGCAGCAATAGTGCATAAAGGCTCCACAAACTCCTCCACTAAGCAAGCAGACAATACTCATTTATAAATCAACATTGTAGTGTTCTTATTGTTCTCTTTTAAAATTTGTACACGTCTAATACAACACTCCATGGCTTGCATAGATCCTGAGAAAACACAAAGGTGGTTCGGTTATTGTGTTTCTCACACTGTCTCAGTGATGTTGTGAAATTGCCTGAATGATCATGACCAGTGTGTGTGTGTGTGTGTGTGTGTGTGTGTATACTGCACCGTGGTGTAGGTTCTCTAACAAAGGCATGACAAAAGCTGTTTAGTGGCTGAGCCTGTGTTTGTTGTCAGCTGCATACTGAGCTGAAAAAGGTCTCCTTGGATGCTGCAGCCATCTCAGTAATTACATGTGTATAGCGCTCTTCTTAACCTCCGCAGCGCACCATGCGTCTAATCTATGTCAGAAAAAAATGACTCGTCATCAGCAAAAGTGTGTACGTTCACTGTAAATGTATTATTTCAATATTATGCATGCCAGGTCACAGAAAAAGAGCCTGGAAACAGCTTTGAATAATTCATTTTCAAGCCATTGCATACACACGGTTTGGAGACAAACGTATTTGCCTGTTATCGTTAATTGTTCTCCCCTTGGTATTCGGTGCAGCCAATGTCTTTGTCTTGTGAGAGACATTTATATTTGCAAAAGGTCACGTTGGTCCAATTCCTGCACATATTATTCAAACAGTCACACTTAAAGTCCTCATAATAGTTAGTTGGTATAGGTGAAGCTCTACCTCAAATCAGATGTTGGATTAATTTCAGACCACTGATATTCAACTATGTATTAAAATATTAAACAAAATGAACCATGCTAATATACTGTATATAACCATGTTAGCATTTACTTTAGTCTTGTTTTAATGATGAAGACTGGTAACAGTAACTGATTGGAGCATATAAACCAGTGCCAGATGTAATTGTAGTGACATCATGATTTTGTGGTTCAAAACCTTTTATTAGAGAGCTCGGAGAATCAAAATATGTCATGCCCCTTTGCATGGCCCCTTGCGTGCTCGGTGCCTTGCAAACACACAATTATTATGCATTTGTGCTAACCATGCAATTTTATCTAATGTTATACACCAAACTGTGTTGTGTCGCTATGAGCAGTGTTTAGAGCAACAGGGGTTAAATGACCCATTGTTCCGAGTTCCTTCACATTTACATAAGTCAACCTTTCTTTCCTTCTTGCTTGAAGGGGAAGAGAGATACGAGGTCACTGGGAGCAAATGCCAAATAGCAACAAACTAAAATAATAATGTAACAGCTACAAGCAAAGGTATTTTTTTTTAATTAATTCTGTTTTCACAACATGAAACAAGACTAAGAGACTCCAGCCATAACAGAAGCTCTGTGAAGCATTCAGTGGCACAGCAGTGCTTTGGGCTGAATACAAACATCAGCATGCCAACATAGTCACAGTGACAATGTTACCATGCTGATCAGCAAAGTCATTGCAATTCTAAAATAACCAAATAGTTATTGAGACATTTCACCGAAACAATCACTGTGGATAAACCCATGCGTATCTTTCATGTCCAGGTGCAGAGTCTGAATTGAATTCTTTAATAATAGTTTTGTGCTACTATTAAACCCTTCTTTTAATAAAAACGCTGGTTTTGATAATAGGATTTTTTAAATGTGTTTTGTAGCGACAGCGGATTCTTTCATCTATTTTGATACAGCTTCTTCTTTTTTTACGCTGTAATTTTAAAGTGATTTAATAATTTTTTTTAGTACTCCCCCGTGGTCTTTAATAATGATTTCTCTTATCAATCTGTGACAGAAAAATACATTGTATTCAAAACCTCTAGAGGAAAGGGAAGGGAAGAGCAAAAGTAGGATTCCTTGTCTGGGAGCCATGCATGTCCGTACAAAATGTGATGCGGATACATCATGAAAGATGTGAAGATATTCCAGTGGATAACTTTGACCAGGTGACACTAGACTAGGGCAATTCCAAAGTTATTAGGATGTATCCTCTGGGGTAACATGGATATCTGTACCACATTTCATGGCAACCCTTGTAAAAGTTAAGATATTACATTACAAACATAAACACAAATGCCAACCTAAAAAATTCAGGATATTAGATAAGTCAGTGGGCTTGATCCAAATATCAAGGCAATCCCCCTAATAGTTGGTGTGATATTTCAATCCAAGACTGCCATCCCTGGAGCCATGCCGCTAGTGTTGCCAAGTATGTATACATGTTTTTTTTCTTTGGCCACTGTCCACATAAACAATGCCTCTGTGCCGAAAGCTCCAGCCTCATCACCTGTGCAGCTGTCAAAGACTCTACTGCTGCATGTTTTGTCTGTAGCGATAACCCTAAAAAACAATAACAGAGTGAGACCTGAGTTTACACCTCAATATGCACCGTATCAAAATTGATCAACAGGGGGCTCTTAATTAAAGGTGCTGTAAGTGGAATGGTTCTTTTAGCTAACTTCCTGTCAGTTACTGCAGTTAGCAGTCCCCTCGCTCGTCCCTAAGTCACCACATTAATGCACTGCGGTCTTCAAGCAGCGAGTTATCAAAACTGACATTTTGAAGGATTTGTACCTGCTCCGCCATTGTAGGCGAATAAACATTCACCCATCTGTCACTCTGCGGGTGCACCGGCAGTGAGATGGATGCCAGTTTGTAGCGTTCTTTCTTCTGATTGGATACCACTTTCGGGATCCCCGAACAATTTAATTTGCCGATTACATGTAGAGCGGGTGACTGAGAGATCGGAGGTATGAAACGCGCACACTATATACGTGATCACTGTATGAATATAGAGTGATTTAATACTTATATTAACCTAAATATATCGCTCACTTCACCTTTAATTACACCTGTTTACATATCATTCAGTGCATTAAGAATATCTGAAATAGTATTTCATCCCGTTTTAAACTGCCATCTCAGTTTGTTTAAGTTTATCTTGGTTAATGTTAGTTCACTTAAATCCAGGTCTGTAAAATAAAAGTGGTTTAATTCAATATGTTATATTTAGTATCATATTATATATCTTACACTGCTTCAACAACAGGGGTATTTGGGCACAATGCTTCACAAGAAAATGAACTACAATCATACAAAAGCACAAGTCGTAAGGGCAAGTGCATTTATTCAGTTATAGTGTAAAAATACTGGTAGGCAGGTAAAAGTGTTTCTACATTCGATGCATGGGCTTCTATTGTTTTCCTGTTTAGTTTAGGCAGGTGGGAGGCCCGAATGTGTAACTGTTGTCCACTCACTCAGTATTGCAAAGAGACAGAAACCCAATGGGAGCAGTTCACACAGGCAGCGTGGGGGCAGAAGATATTTTCTGCACAACACAGATTCCTAGATCAGAGTGATTGAGTGTATCGTATGCTGTCTGTATTTCATATGATGCTGGCTGTGCCTGAGTGCTCATTCTGTCAGTAGTGTGGAGGGTTGAAAAGCTTTCAAAATCCCACCCTTATGTTTGAATCACTGCAATCTGAGAGTGGCGATGCAGCCATTAG
Organism: Ammodytes marinus; assembly: GCF_949987685.1. Lineage (NCBI taxonomy): Eukaryota > Metazoa > Chordata > Actinopteri > Uranoscopiformes > Ammodytidae > Ammodytes > Ammodytes marinus. Next base: position 17,654,074 of record NC_137215.1, on the reverse strand, counting down.
AGCTGGTAACGCAATAACACCGGAGACACTTTGTGCTGGAAGTGAAATGGTGCAATATAAAGCAATTAGCTAAATAAGCAACACTATTAAAGTTATGTCAATTCCATATTCCCTATAATCAATCTTCTTAACCATTGCGCCAGCAGCCTTTCTGTGCCACTCAGGATGACCTTTAAAAGCTTAAAAATAAAGTAGTGGTTTGATTGGATGAAGAGGTGGGGTAATAGGTTGGAAACACTACCTGCTACTCAGCCTTTTGAAAGCCGGGTAGCCAGTTTCAGAAGCTCTGTGAACTATTATTAACAAGGAGCATTTTATGCAGGAGCCAAACATAGCAGCTTTTGAGGAGGACCCTCTTGTCCTATCTGCTTTGCAAACATCAATAAATCATATGACCATGAATTTAAAAGCACATCATTCCACCCTGAATTTTCCCAATGGTAACATTTGAACTTGCCTCACTACGGGGGCTAGAATTCAGGGTCAGACTCAAATAGCGGTTTTATGTCTATATACCATTACAATTGCCATCATCATGGCCACAGAAAGATGTGACGGATCAAACATTGAATATTTCTTGTGGAACCTAGCTCATCCGACAGTTTCCCCAGCGTTCTACTCCACCTGCCTGAGTTTTAAACTGAGTGGTGTGAGATGTGTATCATCAACTCACGTCAAGGTGTTGGCATTATTGCTGCATCTATACCTGGCAAAGCCAGCTTACCGTCTGTTTGAAAGTCCCGTGTTGGAGCAAAGCCAGCACACTGCCTCACATCCTTGCACTGCTTCAATTGCTCACACTCCATTATGTTACATAAAGCAACTGTCAATTGATCTGCAGCTTTTTTTAAAGAACATTTGTCTTGTAGGGGATTAATGGCGCAAATGTGCATTTGCTGGCATCATAGCAGCGTTTAAGGCCTTGTGTATAAAGAACGTTTTTCAAATGGAAGGAGGAGGAAAAAGAACATCCATTAAAAGTCATTGAAGATGTCTGCAGTAGCTGTCTGTTCCCTCACCTTTACTGATCATCAATTTGGCCTTCGATTGTTCCAATGCACCCCAATTTGTTTTGATTTGTGATATTACTCACTTGAATTCTTCCCGATAGTCATCATTTTTTAAGGCAGCAGATAGACTGTGAAAACAGAACGCAACCTCAGTGTATTTATTCCTCTTGGCTATTTGTTGTCTATCAGTGATTTGTTTTGACACTTTATTTTGGTGTGAGAGCGCATTACTATTCAGCCTCTGAGCCATGAGGTTGTGAGGAAAATCTACCTGCAGCTTGTGGATTGTTACACGTTGTCATTATAGCAGTTGATCAATTACCACGAGTGACCATGGGATCAGAATAGCTGAATGTTTTATTTTTCATATTGTAGATTTGAAAAGATTTTTTAGCTGAGCTGCGTCCTCTGCCCTTTCAGTTTTAATATTGTAAATCAGAAGTAAAGATTTGTTGAATAAAATATGCATAATTGCAAGTAAAGAGAAAAAACAATACCAATATGCATATATTGCATAAGATCTAGAGGTGGGCATAGATTAATTTTTTTAATCTAGATTAATCTAGATTAATTTTGAAATTAATCTAGATTAATCTAGATTAAAATGGCTCATTTGAATTCATTCATAATATGCGTGTGCTCCTAAATAATGACTCAAAGTAAGTCTTTGAGAACGTGTTTCTCAAGCCAGGTGGCGCATCAGACCAGGGGCTCATCTCCTGTTTCCAACATGCATCACAAACTGCTTGAGGAAGCTGTTCTACTATGATAATTGGTGATGAAAATAAATAATGTTCAACAAGATGTACTTGTGTTTACAAACTGTTTATTCAGTTAAACATGAACTTTGAACTGTAGGCCATAAGAGGTAACGATGAATTGTTTAGGGCTGCAACTAACGATTATTTCAATAATCGATTAATCGGTCGATTATTTTTTCGATTAATCGATGAATCGGATAAAAAAAATAAACATTTGTAAATGCTGCATTTTTATTCAAAAACTGAACATTACTTCAAATTCACAGTGCACACTGAAGTGTCAAAACACCAGGTTATTGCTCCAACGTCCCGGAACTATTAAAAGTAATATTAAATGATAAAAAATTAATAATAAACTTAACTGGGATAACACAAAAAAAAACATACAATGTATGATATACATTTATACAGTATAAGGGATGTCCATGGTAAACCAGTCAACCGATAATATTTTTAACCAGTAAATACTAACGGTTAAAAAAATTAAATCATCTTAATTTCTCTCAGATGACAGGAGAGTTAATTTGTATTGATATTGATACCATTTTCAAGACTCCTTAACGATCCAAGTCTTTATTGATATCAAAATTGATACTTTTCTATTATTTTGTTGAAATAGAACTTGTATTATTGCTTTAATTGCTGATATGATCATAGCTCTAGATAGGACATTAAACAGGTCATAATTCCATTCCATCTTTACTATCTATTTTATCTTGCTGGGAAAACAAGTTTCGCCAAAATCTCAAATTTCTTTTTTTTTGTGTTGCATTTGAACACATCAATCATATTACTGAGCCGGCCTGAACACATCACAGTTGACATGTTTGCTACTTTTTTTAAGCTAACTAGCTTTATATCCTTCCGATTTTAACATGGATTTAAAATCTGGATCACTATTTTTAACTGACGGGACTTTCTACACCGTTCGGTTGTATGATTACTGCCGCTGCATTGAATGACTGTTGATGCGCCGATGCCGATTCTCCGAGCACGTCTGCACACCGTCTGCAGCAGCAGCTGACAGAGTTTTTTTGGACTAGACGGATACTGAGTTGATGGAGTTTTTTTTAACCCAAAGAAAGCAAAGGTACAACACTTTTATATAGGCCTGCAGTCCAGTGTTAGATATGACCAAAATACAAGCTGTGGCCGCTCACACTATAGCTTTCCCGCACGTGAAGCGAGCCTTCACGTGCGGAAGGGGGTTCACCCCGACGGCGAACAGCATCTCCCCTGAGCCGAACAGGAGGTGGAATTAAGAGATTAACGGCGATATTTTTTTTATCGCCCGATAAGAGTCTGGCGTTAACGCAGCCGTTAACGCCGTTATCGGCCCACCACTAGATCATTTGTCAGTTTTCATTCATTGTATTTTGGTTTATTTTACATGACAGTGCATATGATTTGCAAATGTTGCATTGCAAACATATAAGTAGGTGTGTTAGGCTGGCATCGAATCAAACAAAATATATTTAAATTCAGTAATTGATATTCTTCCATACACTATTTTGCTAGGGAACAGCCTCTTACTAACAGCTATAAGGCAGAATACATAAGGTTAATACTAAGGGGAAACCTGCTTCAGATGGAGCACACATTCTGTGGGAAACTTTTTTTTTCTTTGTGGTAAATGAAAACACAAACGCATCCAAAGCAAAGCCCACATCAGAAACTAACCTTGAGCACAGGCAGCAAGGAGAAAGGTTCCTGAGAAACACTTCTATTCCTGAAACAATAAGAAATATCTGCCGTATTTGCATGCCAGGCACACCTTCCTCCATGCTAACAATGCCAGGTCTTTGTGCAACAAAGGCAAAAAAGTCTTTAGAAAACGGTACATGAGGATGGAGGTTGTGTTGTGGGTGAGGCATCTCAGGATGCCTGCTAAGTATAGCGAGCAAAGAGAAATGATTATGCAATGAGTGGAGTAAATCTCCCCCCCTCCGAGCACAGACGCGGAGCAATGTTGCTGTCTGTGCAAATAAAGTCTGATTGGTAAATGGGTCAAAATGATGGCATTTCAAAAACATTACGGAATCATCACTTTTTTTCAATGCCCCACAGCTCGGAAACGATTACTGTACTGAGGGGGAAATATTGACATTGAAATGCATGGCTCTTGATTAACCGTATTAAGTCTCAAGAGCGATGTAAATACCATTTTATTGATATTATTATTGATAACATTATGCATAAGTAAATAATGCAACTCTTTGAACCACTCACTCTTCAGCTGCAAGGTTGAATCATGCCTTTGATGATACACGTCTTTAGGGGATTGCACTGCCTCACACAAAAATGCAGCACAATGTAATAGAGAAAACACATTATAGAGGCCAAGAAGAAAACAAAAAGACAGAAATACTCCACGCACATGGGCTACAGGGAAGACCCCCAGCCTCCACAGCGCTGCACAAGGTAAAGACCAATTGCAAAGGGAATTTCATACAGACATTCAAACAGATATCAGTGCAGCATTATAATCTCTAAATTATTAGCACTTTATTCCATGCAAAACTTTGCCATATATTCAAAGTGGGCAAAGCAATTAATTCACTGCGCGCAGACACAACTTCCTCTGAACAACATATTATGTGAAGCGCCAGGGGAAATATAACAAATAACCCACAGCGCACACAGTATAGAAACAGGATATTACATCTAAGGAACCATTCTGCTGACTAAGGGCCTTCCATGGCGTGCAGCCTCTCATCATCATGCCTCACCAAAGCACAATTGATCCGGTCCAAGTACCTTAGTTGGAAAACCAACAGCTGGAATCTGGTTGTGGCAGGGTCTGGACAATGCAAAGCACCTAGGATTTAAAGCCCCTTTTAGAGATATGGTCACACCCATCTTTAGAAGCTAATACTGTTCAAGAGATCCTATTAATTACTGCTTTACTAAACCTGTCATAGTCGTTTTCATTTGCGTTCACAAATACAAATGCAGAGGTTGAGAAATCCATGCGTGAGCAATTTGTTGACCCGGACTTTCCATCCTCATTACACAATCAGTAGCTGTATGCCTTTTTTCTGACCTCAATAAAACCCAATATGTAGAAACAATGGGAGTAATTCCCTATATACCACCAAATGGGCTTATACATTTATATTTTTAAATTTTAGTGCAGATAGAATGAGGAAATATGGCAGGTTTTAAAAGTGACATGGGTTACAAACAAACACCTATATTTTCCTTTATTACTGTTAAGTCATTCGAATCCATTGTATTTAACAGCAAACAGACAATAGACACCAAACAAAAGAAAATACTTATTTGTTTTTGAGTTTCTCCTGGACCCCAAACAGAACATTAGGGTAAATAAAAAGCTACAGACAGCAGCCAGTTATTTTAGCTAAGCATAATGACTGGACACAGGAGAAAAGACCTACCAGCACCTCTAAAGCTCACTAATTAGCACGATAAATGTGAGGTTTTCTTGAGCTGAACTGTATCTGAAGAGTACTATAGAAACATTGTGGTTAAACAGGGGTTATGTGCCAGACCATTACTTGGCATGGGACATCAAGGTTTCGATCTTCTAATCTAACTCTCGGCAAGAAAGCCAATAAGTATACTTCCCAAAACGAAAAACGAATTAATTTACAAAAACACAACATCATCATCTGTAAGGCAGGGCAATGTCTATTGGAGGGCCTTGACATTATTTACTTTCTTACTGTATGAGTCAGGTGCAACAAGACCGTGACAATCATAACATTCTGGGCTCCTTAAATAAACATTTTGCACATTTTAGGCCATATTCACACAAAGGTTTGTGCTGCTTTTGCCCGTGCAAATGAGAGAGAAATATAATATCCTATTCACAAAGCACGCACAAAGGGGAAAGTGTACGCTATCTACGGTAAAGATCCTCTTTGTGGATATGGTGCTAAAACATGGCAGATTGCTGGCATACTCTGCAAATCACGGCCCTATTAGCGCACACAATCCATTCTGTGTGAATCCTGCCAATTGTCATTACAGAGTTTGTGCCAAGCCAGCAACAGTGTAAGGATGCGGCACCGGACATCAAAAGCTTCTGGCATAATAGCGTCACTGTGCACTTTGAGTACTGTCTACACCCATCATAAAGAAAACCGTGCGACTCCAGGAGCGACCTCTTAGGTGTCATCATGTACAAAGATATGCCCTGTCCAACTTGGAGTCATGGCTACTCCCCATCCAATTACCATTCCATAAAACATCAAGGGATTTACAGTTAGACCGGCGAAAAGTCATAAGCAACTTGAAGACACCTGTGGGTAATGGACAGCAGTGGCGTTTGGTTAGGATCAGACTGCGATTGTAATGATTCTGTTAAAAGGAGGCCAGGTCGACTGATAACTAGGTCAAAAAGAGGATGAGCTTTCATGCCTTTTTCCCCCTGATCCTGTGGCAACTACTTGGCTTCAATGTTTCCCCCTTTCCTCTTTAATAGAAAGACAGTTCAAAGGAAATATATTTTTCTTATAACAGGAAGGGGGAAAAACTCAAGGCTATCAGAAATCATTCTTGCTGCTAATGGGTTACTTGAATTAATATTCATTAGAGATAATCTAAATTGGTGTATTGGATGTGCAGGTCAGGATAAAAGTGTGAGTGATAATTGCACATGGAAGCTATTAAAAATATATAAAACTTCAAAGATCGACTCTATGTAGTATATGCTGTGTATATACTGTATATGTATTATAGGTGTAGTCTGGTACATCTTAGGAGAGACATTATGGCCAAGTATAGATACATGTGTAGAGGCGTGATTCTTTGAAACATCTGCAAGAAGTTTCAAGACTAAGCTGAAGATAAGACATTTCAAACAAAATCAAATGTTATTTAAGTTTCATGGGCTACGTTTTCTTTATTCAGATCCATTTTGACAAGATCTCAGGCTGAAATGTTGACGACGTAAATGCCACCCTTACTTTCTGTATGAAGCAAAGGTTTCAAACTTTTATACAAACCAGCATAAACTGTCATTCTCCATTATCTTTTCCCTTCTTGCTGTTAGTGACTCACCCCCAAGAAAGGGTCCTAAGCTTCCAAAAAAAGACACACAGAAGTTGACTGAGGGCATGTTATGGTGAAATTAAAATTGTTCAACCTGTAGCTAATGTTTAACTGCATATACTTGCAAATATAAACTTTTAGATTAGTTCCCTTTTCTGAATCTCAGTTTTAAGTATGTTCCAAATACTGACCTCTGCTCTAATGAAGTGTAGTCTGGCCTGTACCAAAATACATGAATGTGTTTTGCATTCAGATCTCTCACCTTTTCAAGTTCACTTGAACAAAAAAATGGTAGTGAAGTGGTAGCTTGTGCAACGTGAATATCTGAACTACTTGACAGATGAATAAGTTATCTCCTCAGAGCATCACTTACTGCGAAATAAAGATGAATAAACAATGTTCACTCAGCCAACAGCAAAAATTACATCCCATGACAACAACATGGAGGCTTTCATGGATGACTGACTACATATTTTATATTATTTTGGCAGCTGAAAACTCCGAGCTCACTTAGAGTGCAGTGCAGAAGGAAATGTGGCCAAGCAAGAGGTCACAAGGGAGAATAGCCCCTACAGCAACACATGCTAGAGTCACTGTCCCAATGTGAATACAGTCGCAAAGCTAGTTTGGCTTTTACGGGTGACTGCTGGAGTGATCCCATTTTAATCACTGAATTCCATTAAATAAATAAGAAGTGTTTATGCTGAACAATGAACTGGCTGCCAAAACAAAGCAAGAACATTACTTATGAAGCTGAGGTAAAAACATAAATAAATAAAAAAAGGAGAATTAAGTTGTTTTGCATCCATTGTTTATTGAAATTAGAGGTATAGACATGTCTAATAAGCAATTGTAAGGAATTAATTTCTTAATTATTTTGTCTAATTAAAATCCTGAAAAGGACAAACATCTCGCAGACATTTAATTGAATTGTAATTGTAAAGTGAGCAGCTCATGGTTTATCTAGATAACACGAGTTAAGCACAGAAGGGAGTAGAGCAATAGGCCTATTTACCCCTCCGACCTTAAATTACTGTGCTGCCTCTGCGCATGTTATGGATTATCATTTTGATTAAAGGATTTGATGTTATATTATTATTTATATACTCTTCTTTCTGGGTGGGTCTTAAGAGATAAGGCACTGTGTGAAACAAACTGGGGTGCACACTGCATATTCTGTGTGCATATGTGTGTGATGTGGAGCTTAGATTGAAATCATTAGGTAGATGAAGCAATGGAGATACTTTGAAGGATGCAGCACAGAAAGCACACCAGCACAGACAGGTATAGTGACCTTTTTACTTCACTGATTTTTTCCCAGCGTGGAATGGACTGAGACTTTCATGTGAGTGCAGAGCTCAGTTACTGATATGTCTAGCGTGCCTCTGTGATGATTTATGTTTGCCCGCTTTGAGGATTTCTCATAGCTCTCTTAGGACACTTACAAAGTTTGATACATGTAATGTGACGCCTCTGACTCTGCAGATGTCGTTAAAGTAGCGTGAAATCCATCAGCCGTGCGTGCTGATTTCAGTTTTTTTAAAACAAGTTTTTTTTTTTGTCGAAGTGGTTTGGATTATTACACAACTCTGTCTATTTACGGTCACATGCCAAAGTCGAGTCTCTAACTACGTATATCCTCTATCCTATATTGTCGAACTTAAAATAACCTTTTCATAAAAGCTATTGCTTTAAAACTGCTTTGGACTAAAAGTTCACACACTCTAAACTAAGAAAATTGTTTTTTTGTATTCCCTACAGTTGCTGTGAATTTGAGAATAGGGTTATACATCTGTTAAGATTTACTGGGTATAAGGAAAAACATACATTAAATTGAAATGCTGAGTGGATTGAATGAACCCTGGTGTGTCAAGTCAATTTCTGTTGTAATGCAGAACGAATACTGATTAAATGGGCCAATTGAAAAGTCGGAAAGTATGAGCTCTTCCTGGAAATGTACAGTGTTGGCACGTTTAAAAAAGGAGACTGTGTAGTTTTGGGGGGGGGGGAACGATGTTCTTACAAAATGCATAAAATGTAGGTGTGTGTGTGTGTGATGCTGCTTTACTGCAGATTTTAGGGCAGACTTTAGTCATACCGCACCCAGCTCTATGAAAATGCAGTTATAGGACCATGTGTGACATGTACTCTTTATACCCAGCGTTCACCTGCAAAAAACAATCCATTGTCTTTAAGTAGATTGACCTCTCAGTATTGATTTCTTTGTCAATTACTATGAGCTATATGTGGCAATGTTATGATTTGCTGGAAAAATCTTAATGTGTGTTTCAACAGCTCATCTCCATATGTTGATTATGCTGCATTTGCCCACACACGTATACTGTAGTAAGATGACAACTTTATTTAGAGCACACAAGCATGCAGTAGACCTAAATCACAACTGGACATGGCAGCATTTTGATCTTCCCATTGATGTTATGAGCATTTTAGCAGTGAAAAACAATACCGAAAGGGTTGGCTGAGTGCTTTTTTTCTTTGTTGTGTTTTAACATCATTTTGTGAACTTTGAAATAGCTTTTTGAAAAAGCTTCTGTAGTTGATGTTAAGATGTTGAATTCGGAGAGAACACAGTTCTGAGCTTGATATTGTTTACTTTCTGTTGCTTGAAATCATAAGCCAACTCTACAATGAGGAAAATATAAAAAAGCAAGGGCTGAAAAGAGACATTTTAGCTTAAAACATCAGAGAATATTTCATGTTGGCTTCAAAAGAGTGGCCCAAGAAAAAAGAAAAAACCCTATGGTAGTCTTTTACATAAACACACTTCAGAATAACTGTTTCAGATGGTAACCAATTATTGAGCTGTCTATGGAGATATGTTTTGTCCCTTAACTCACTTGCCTCGTAAAAAAAACCCTGAAATCACAGTAATATTTGACACAGCAGGTACTCGATGGCACGGTTAAACCATAATATCATTGCTTGAGGCAAGGTGACAGGGATAATAATCTGCCGTCCTTCATGTTTAATATTTAAATCCCACAGGGTAAAGAGAAAAAAATGGTGGCGTCCTTGTTTCAAGTGCCCTCCCTACTCTATCAACTCAGTCAAAACTAGTGATCAATCAAACAGCTAAATGCACTCTGCGATCACCATTCATTATTATCAAAACAGAAATTATGTATTACTGCTAATGTGTTTATGGAAATCAAACATTTGTTTAGGTTAGGATTAACAGACAACATTTTGATGCAATTTCCATAAAAATTATAAGGATAATGATACTTGTTTGTTGTTCATTTTATATTGTCAACCTGTGTCCTATTTACCAAGTCCAAGTAATCATATTGCCCCTTTCTATTTGTGATTAAATATGTTTGCTGTGCAGCTGTTAAGATTTTCTCAACTGTGTTAACATGTATTTTTTTCCCTCCCTCTTTTGCAACAATTACTCACTTTGTACGTGTTTTCTACCTCCGTGCCTGATGGGAAAACATTCTTTGTGGGTCAATTTGGGGAGCTGCAGGATAATATATTGCATTGGTATTAAATGAGCATATGCTACATACAGTACACATGCGTTTACCCCAGAGCTCTGCTGCTGTGTGCAGTTAGCAAATGGGGAAAAGGTCACCTAACTCAGGGGCAGAACCAAAAGTGGCTACGTGTGAATGTTGATTAATGCCTACAACTCTCAGGGAAATATATGAGATATAATATTTTAATTTTATCACCTTAAACATTTAAGTTGGGAGGCAATTACCGTGTGGCATTTGGTCTTTCCACCGTTTTAATTAATTTATTAATGTTTTTCTCTGACATTTTAGTAATGCCTGTCTATATTAATTATTTTCTTTTTTCAGATTTGACATTCTGGGTTGTAAATAATGGCTGCGTGGGTGTTTTTTTTATGTTGGCAAAAAAGAATACTAATCTGACACATGTTGATAAACTGAATTGTAAGAATTTCACATTATCATGCCATTAACATCACAAACAAGCCACAACGTGCAGTCCTCCGAATGGCAAACCTTGTTTTTTTTTACTCCGGTGGCACTGTTTGGACTGGAGACTTCAGCATCACCCACTCCAGTTTAGTGAACCGGCGGTGTGCGCCTGAGTTTATAATTCAGCCAGATAGATCTTGTGCAACAATCTAATTATATCTATATTCAAAAGGGATCCAAAGTATTTCTCAGCGGGCTCCACACAGCTGACTGTGTGCATAACTGTGGGGCTTGATTAACAAGTTGTTGAGTCAGCACATGCTGTTGTAAAGTGCTTTAAGCCCAGAGACTTCCTAACCTACAACAAGGTGCTAAAAAGGAAACAAAAAAGACTGCTGATAAATTATTATCGACTAAATAATTTTTCGCTAAATAAAGAATCGCACACTATCATTACATTTTTTTGTGTTTTTATTATCCTTTTATTTCTTGTTGCAGTCAAAAAAGGTACAATGGTTTTGTGGTTTCAATGGTGGTAAATTGATTTTCTTATCGTTTTAAAGTGACCCAATTTAGGAACAGGAACCAGATGTAAAAGGCATTCTTCACATAAGAGCAAGAGCAACACAGAATAGCAGCCTTGCACAGCACTGGCAGATATGGAATGATGAGAATAGTTTGCAGAGCTATATAGATAAATGCTTGCTTTTCTCTGTTGTACATTCTCATAAAAAGGACTGAAGGTCAATATTTCTATATCTAATGAAGATACGTAAAGCCGCAGGAAATATGGCCCATGCTGCAAACAAAAGGGCACCTCGTTAATCTAGTCACAGTGGGGAAGCAAACCAAATTTCAGAACTTAAATGTCTTTCACCGGGATAAGCATAGGAGATAGGATGTGTCAAATCTTAAGGTCAGGCAGGTGCTTCACACTGATGCATTTTGATAGGAACAGTCATCTTAGAATTGATCCAGAAATTACTAGAAACTGACTACTGGAGAGACTATTTGTAGAGCTTCTGTGGGGACGAGAGCATGAGGAGGGCAGAGTGAGTATAGAGCATATACAGTACCACAAGGGAAAGGTGTAGAGAAAAAAGATTGTGTTGTGAGTCCCCACTGTGAACAAACAATCAAGAAAAGTATAGGTGTTACAGAAGCCAGTGACCTTTATGGAAACATGTTTTCACCACATTGCTCTGTGTTTCTCCACTGGTGTGTGGGGCCTAAAAGTGGGTCAACGAATCATGTCAGTATCACTAGACATGTGCCTATTAAATATCGCTGCTTCAATTTCATAGTAGTAAAAAAATGACATGGTCAACAACTTTAAACAGGATTCTGATGTGGTTCTGAAACCAAAATATTTCAATGATCAGAAAAGACTGTTATTGCCTCGACCTGCCTTTGAGGTGTCTATGAATCCAGATCCCTTATACTGTTTACTGTAACTGCTGCCTTCAAATGAATGATGACACATTTCACTGACATAGTGAAACCTGGGTGCCACTGCAGATTACAGTAAGATGGGGGATGTTACTCTGAATAACTAAAGTGACTTGCCAGTACGTTGTAGTGGTAGCGGTCCAGTAACAGGCTTATGAATGGACAGCCTCCAGGTTAGATCCCAAGCAACCCTGAGAAATCTGGAGCCCTTGCCCTGGAGCAAGGCATTTAACCCCCATACTTATATTGTTGCCCAGCAACCGCCGGTACATGACTGATTGCAGTGCAGTTCCCTGGTGTGAATGGAGCTGTACAGTGAATAGCGATATACTGTAGGTCATAGCAAAGAACATCAGACACAAGTTGTCAAAACATTCCCTGTGCAATTAAACATAAAATATGTAAGTTCAATACCACAATGGAAACCCTATCCTGCTGCCTCTCTCTATGTGGTATGTGTGTGTGTGTGTGTGTGTGTGCGTGTGCGTGTGCGTGTGCGTGTGCGTGTGTGTGTGTGTGTGTGAAGAAAGAGGATGATGTGAAAAAAATAATTGCAAACTGTGTAATAATGCCGAACTTAATGTGATTTGAGTCAGATAGCAATGTAAGCAAGTACTAAATTTGGCTCCGTACAGAGTTAGCCTAGGAAAATCAGCCTACCGGTAAATCCGAAGCTCCCTTGTTATCACTATTTATATCTTATTTCTTAAATTCTCACAAAAAACGACTTTGAGGAGTCTTCGCTGGCTACCTGACAAACCTTGTAGTGACAACTCCAGGGAAGTGCAGGAGCCCCCCACCAAAAAAGATAGTCGAGCAAACAACCACACATGAAACAATGAATTGTTGTTTTCTCACTTTGGTATTTGTGCGGATTAAACAAATGAGATAATGATATGTGGATCGTATTCATCACACTGGTAACGTTTCAGAATGGTTACATTATTGATAATCGTATTCTCATTATCAGCGCATGCAATTGAGATGGCTCATACAAAGTATATAAGCAATGTGTGTTATTTACTAAGCAATGCATTACATAGCCTTCAGTTCATAACCTCAACAAGTTATAGCTCGTTGGATTGGTGTTATTTTTTTTATTTAAAAAAAATATATTATTAAATGTGTTTCCTTAAAGGAATACTTCCCATACGGAACCGGCATTCTAGCATTATAAAATTGCTATTATAATATAATGAATGAGGTTTTTCTTCCCTCAGTCTTTCCTCAGTCTTCCCTTGGCCCAGCGGTGCTGTTAATCATAACCCTACTAGTGTGATGTCACACTAGTAAAATGTAGGTTTAGACAGTGAGACCATAAAACACTCTTTCTGCCTTTTCTCAGGCTAGGATGAACCGATTTCAAAAATGTTTGCACATTTATACTACATAGTATCTCAGAGTTCAATACACCTTCATATTCCCACCATGAAGTAGGTCTTTAAAGAGATCTGCTCTGGTCCAATTACACCTTTTAGACAGTGCAGTCAGTTTTGTTTTTAATTTCCCACCACCCCACCATAGGTATCATAAAACATTATGTTCATTCACTAAGCGAGCTTCAGTTGTTTTCATAAGATAATGACTCGGCTTGGATAATGAATATTTAGTTAAGCCTAATTAAATAATCAATCAGGCAGGCCGCATCCCCGCCCTGCCCTGCCCCACGGGGCCATCTCCTAAGCAGGCTAACACGCCCCCTTCAGCGTCTCATCACATTTCCTTAGCAACACGTTTCCTCCGGTGTGCGCTTAAAGACGGCGCAGCTGTCACACAGTCCCCCAGAAAGAGAGAGAGCGAGAGAGATAGATCTCAGTTCTGAATGTTGCGATTCGCCGTCCCAGGGGGGACCACCTTTTCAACTTGATGGTGAGCATGCATCCTAACCGGCACACGCGGTCTAAACCTCACAGTGTAATAGTCAGTCAGCAGAGACGTTACTTGTACCGTAGTGCGCCAGATGGCCCGTGCGTGCGTGCGTCAGATTAGCCGTCCATTGTAGTAAATCCTAGGCCTAGAAATGGGGGCAGATATAGAGAGACGCGCCGGCTGAGTTGAATGCTAAACTGTTGTTTGAAGCAGCAGCGGACCCTTTGGCTGCAGGCCCTGCCTCAGCTTTACGTGTGTGAGAAGATGAAGCACTGTGCACGGGTCAGTCCCTGTCATTCCTCCCTCACACCAACAGACAGGCCAGGGAAGGAGGACTCATTTGGAATACATTACTACAACTTTCTTGGGCTGTGCGATACAGACTCGCCTGCTCACACCATTTTAAAACCGTAAGAGCAGTCTGCTAGTGTGTAGCTTTTACTGACAACTTCTTGTAAGCATTAGCCTACTGTTAAGTAACACAAGAAACACAAATAGCCCCGACTCACCAGACACTGATGTGCTGGATGTCAGGGCCTGGGGCTTGGCACCTGAATGAATGAGGCTGCCTCCCATAGCCTACTGCCAGAGTCACTCAGAAGTCCAACACTGTAGGATACATTTACATTAGCCTTCTTCATCTATGATGCCAATAGAGCTCAGCAGTGACACTTGGCCTACTTTTTCTGGGGAAAACATTCACCATCTTTACATATTCATGTCATGGGCAACCGTTATTAGAACATTAAATCGAGTGAAACAAGAGAGCACACAGTGATACTCTCTTCAAACAGGACGGCCAATCTATAATGATTTAGATAGATAGATAGATAGATAGATAGATAGATAGATAGATAGATAGATAGATAGATAGATAGATGTTTTGGTGTAAGAAAAGTTCACAAATGCCACGCATGAGTGTTGAAACTAATTCCATTCCACCAATTATGATTACAAGTCTGATAGCAGGTTTTTGAAATATGATTCATTACAAACAAATATGCATGTCTGAAGCACACAACCTAAATGTTATGTTGCTCTACTCTCACTTATTGAGTGTGTATGTATGACTAAAAAGAACATAATCTATACATTATGTATAGGTTTATCAAGTGTAAGCAGATGGTAGCTTGTTTGTGTTGAGCAGCTTCAGTTCATATCTGAGCAGAACGAGAGATTGATTGATTTTTGAATGAGTGCACTAGAGAGCCTTGCAGGAGAAGGGGGATTGGGGGTTTGGTGAACGATGTGTGTGCTTTTCCTCATTTCAAGTGAGCTGAACAGTTTGAAACTCCAGCAACAACTGCACCTTAACACCCAGGTGCTGCCAGCTCAGAGTTGGTAAACATGAAATAAAATCACTGAACACAACTTTTAATTTCCTACACTGACTTATACAGTGAGGCAAGATCATAAAGCAATTTTCTGGGCTGCAGATGCAACACCACACACCTATACCTGCCAGTGTATAGGGGGTTATGTGAGCATGCTGCTTCACAGACCTGCAATTTCTTTTCATTTATCAAGGGCTCTTAAGGCTCTGTGTGGCTGTGGGGAGGGATATATACATTCCGCATGTCCTTGGAGCACTGCACAAGTGTTGCAAACAAAACAAAGACACACAGCCTTGCTCTATTGAGGTTCTCCTCCAGAGCACCACATACACAGGAAACTATGCTCGTCTATGCTACAAAAGGGCGGGGGGCTAGTGACTGATGAAAGTATTGCCTCAAACAAAAAATTAGCAATTCATAGAGTTGATGTCATGCTGGCGATGGCGTGCTGCTGCTGGCTCTGGCCTAATTTAACCCATGGTTATACCTGCTCTGAGGTATAAGGCTCTTTGGATATGTCCCACAGTTGCAGTTCTTTGAAATGTTATTTGGGGTTGTATAAATACAAATATATAAAAAAAAAAGGTTATTGGTTTTAGCAAAAGTAGACATGTTTACTCTAACTTTCCATTCTCTTGATACCCAATGCTGATGTATAATTCAAGCTGATTTGATTTCATTATTATTATTATTATTATTATTATTATTATTATTATTATTATTATTATTATTATTATTATTATTATTATTATTATTATTATTATTATTATTATTATTATTATTTTTATTAATAATAATAATAATATTATTATTAATAATAATAATAATAATAATATTACCCATGTCAGACGGTTCAGAAAACAGTCCTGAAATTTGAGTTAAATAGTTTCATCAATTACTTCATTTAGAGTGAGACTTTTTATGTTGACCACAACTGAGTAGTGGACGATCCAGATAGTTACCTTGGGAGCACCATTGATCAGTCCGGCATCATCTGTGGCCAACTGCCTGCTGCTGTTTGGCCTGTCAGTCCTCCTATGGAAAACATGGAAATATAAAACAGGTTTTTCATTCAATTTCATTGTTATTCATTTTAGCCGCAGGATACACAAGTTATTATGTTTCACATGATCAAGTAATGATTATGTTTGGGTTCCCTCATCACCAAACACGGAGCTCAGGTGCTTTCTGATTTGAAAATGTGTTCTGAAACACGTATGTAGTCCAACAAATGCAGAAGGATGAGGGGGAGTTGACCTCTTTCTGCTCGTACCTACTCTGAAATGGGACATCATCTATCAAAACCATTAGCACAGTGTTGTCAGAAATATACTGTTTATCAGAACGGTGGACAGGCTGGTGTGCTTTACTTTGCAGTGAGGTACTTTTAGGTGAATTAACTTTCCAGAGGTTTTTTATTTATCATAGAGGAAGTCAGAGTGCTGGGCATTCAGAATGAATTGGCAAATACAAAAGAAAGGCCATGGAGAAATGACTGTCCACTATATTATTTTCCGATTTTTAGATGTTTAAAGCTTGTTTGTTGATGTTCTTAAGGGAATATGTTATGATAGAAGAGCAGCAGCAGATTTGATAAGTTTAGGACTACCAAGAAACTTGAATTGATATCTTTATTCTACTTCATTTAACATGCTATACCAAATTGAACCTTCCCCTGTCCCACAGTAGGCAAACCAAAGTATTGTGCACTCAGAGTACAACATGATTTCAAACCCCAACAGCAATTCAGCCAGTGCAGCTGTCAGGGCCTCGGAAGTTCTGAACCAAGGAAATCATAATGAGAAATTACCATATACAAGGAGGCCTGCACCATTTATCTCAACAATGTCTGATTCAGCTTACACCTGTGCGTCCCCATTGTCACACAAGTGGCATTCAAGTGTAACTAGCAGTTCAACTCATTCACTGGCAAACATCTTCATCACTGTCGCCGCGTCGCAAACTTTGCTACTTGTGTCGAAAAAAATAAAATGTAATCCTTCTCATATGAAGGCAAGTTAGCAAATGTTTTCAGATGTGGCCTAGTTTGTGATTAAACGGTATACTGTGACCTTTGTTATGCACAATGCCTCCAATTATATTTAATATAATTAAGCCCATAGGGTTGCAACCTCTAATTATTATAATCATCTAATAATCTGCTGATCATTTTCATGAGTAATTGATGAATTGTTTCGTTTATAAAATGTCATTTAATAGTGATAAATAGCCTTCAAAACTCTCCAGGACCCGAGTTGACGTATTTCAACCACTTCTTTGTCCAAATACCAGCTAAATATGGAAAGATATTCTGTTTGCTGTCATGGAAGACAAAGAAAAAGAGCACCGAATCACATTTGAGACAATATAACCAAAAACTTTATTAATGAAGAAAATACTTAAACAAAAAAAGTTATTAAAAATTGTAGTAATAACTTTGATGTATATGGCCTATTGCTTAAATGGACTGAGCATATCAGCACTAGTAGCCTATTTGTTGTAGTATGACAACAACATGTTACACGTAGGACCAGTTTGATGTGATAATTTGTTGTGTCCTCTCCATGTGTCTGTGAGTCATCAGTCAAGTGGGGATTTACACTGCTACCTTGATCCATTGGCCAAGACACACCTGCGTGGCTGGCATCCTGATGTGTTGGTTTGCCCTCAACCATTTCATTATGGCTGCAGGAGACAATTAGTTGACCTCCATATACACAACCTTGCTTCTGACCCGCATGGCCCTTATTACTTGAACCACTTGTGTGTGAGTGTGTGTGTGTGTGGTCCACCGTCTTATCCGGACTGATCAATACCTTTTAAGGCGTCTTAATGTCCCAGAAAACCTCTGGGTCGGTAGAGCTAGTACTTTGTGTGTGCAGTGTCAAAACAGCCTCTAAATATCTTGCTTTAGAATGTGCTAAAACAAAAAAGCAGCAGGGTATTAGATATTATTGCAAAAAAACAGAGCATAAGGATCAAATGTTTTGACTAACATATAAATCAGTAGGCTTTGGATGCTTGTTGCATCCTCGCTGCATATCTATGGAAATTAGGTGGTGGGGGGGGGGAGAAATTGGCAGTAATTCCTCCTGCAATTTTTTTTCCCGCTGGCCACAGTGTTTTCCTCTAGCATCGATCTATTACTCATGCTGTAGGTTGACGTGGCCAGTTTTCTGTCCAATGCATGGTGATATAAGATGCTCTTTTTATCCCAGCTGTCTTCCCATGCTTTGGACTACAGATCTTGGTTAAACAGGGTCACTGTCATCGTGGTGACCAACTTCTCGACATGGTTGTTAGATGAGATACGACACGTGCATTGCATTATTATATGCTTTATTATGCAGTGTAGTATTGAATCGTGGCAGCTATGGAAGCCCAATTCATGCCCTATCTGGAGGTCACCAGTCAAGACCTGCTCCCTATAAATATTATATTACATTACTCTTTATAGGCAACTGATGACAATCAACACTGGACTTGTTACTACAGGATGACCCATTGCAGCAGAAACTGTTCTGGTGTTCATTGTTTTTGGGAATATCATATTATGTTTAGTTGATTTGGAGTGCATTAAGGTTTTCTTCAGGAGGCACTTAACCCATTGATGACGGCTGCTGCGCGATGCCACATTGGCTCTCCTGCCTGATGCTGCATCGTGCAGCATTATTACTTTATCTAATTTTCATGGCATTCCCAGCATAGAATGCACTGTCATTGGTTCAAATACACATGAGGTGGGTTTTGTTGATTTTTTTAAGACCACGTGACCACCCAAAAGTTGTGTGGTTTGCCGAAAATCATGTCAATCAAAAAAATAAAAAATAAAAAAATAAAACAAAATAATAAAAAAAATACGCCAGCTATGTCGGCGACAGAACAGTTTGTGGCGTTTGGTGCGCAGAATCAAGGTCTACTATAGACTACTGACGAAAATCACACAACACATTGCATCTATTTATTAACAATATTTAATAATTTTCTAATTCATCTAATTTTGACGATTTTTAGAAATATTTGTTGGTTTGTAAGCGCTAAGGGAGCATGTTTTAAATAAAACCCGTGAACCTTAACTTTTAAATATATTTTATTTCATGTTTCTATGTGCTACACAGGCTTAGATATTAAGGTTTTGGTAGACTTGACAATTCGTACTATTTTTTCAGAAAACCCTCAGGCATTAAGGACATGCATCCTAGATTGCCATAGTCATCAATGGGTTAAGGTTGTCTTGGGGATGTTGTCTTTTGTATGATTTGTTATTATGAATTATATTTATGATGTCATATCTCATTTCTGTTTAGTCATCCTCTTTATCTTGTCAGTTTTTTATTAATACTGCAAGTCATTGTTACTGCTCCCTATCTTGGCTGATATTTTGAGTTAGATATTGGCTTGAATCTGAAGAAGTCTTTCCAGACTGAACCTGTAATTCCAAGTGTAATGTAATTGATTTGTTTTGCCACTCGCCAACTGTACGTCAAGCTGTGAACACAATACTGATATGACCCATATAAAAGCCTCTCACCTGTAAGTGACCAGACATATTCACTCACCTTTTACCTCTCTTCAGCTGCTAAATGCTACATTATGTCTTTGAGATATAGCTAACTTTTTCAGTGTGCCTTGGGGAGACTGGATGGATTGGTAACACCCAAGAGCGTCCAACTGCAGACCTCACGTCTGGGGAACTCCAGGTCTGCATGCCAATGGGAAGGCAGTAGGGTCTGCAGCAAAAGTATAAAACGAATAGTCTACTCCTATTTCTACGGAAAATGTAACTCTTTTTTAGTTACAATTGAAGGGTAACTGTATCTTTTATAGTTTCATAAAAATCCCTGAAAGTATTTTATAAAGATGCCATAAACAAGTGTTTAGCCGTCAACCAATTGTTTGTTGTCTTAATGTATCATCAAACGGGTTGTGCGTTCTTCGATAATTTAGAATAATTTGGCAGTATTCCCATATAACCTTAAGTGATCACTTCTGTGTTGTCAAATATAGGTTGCATAGAGTAAAGGAACACAGCTGTTGATAAACAAGCTGCTTCCACTACAGTACAAGTAAACAAGCTATCAAAGCCACTAAAAAATCTAATTTGGCCTACTGACGCCTTTTAGTCGTTAACGCGAACCACACTTGCAGGTCCTTAGAGTCTCCCTTGCGTCCCTTTTGGGTTGGGCAGGAGGCATACAGTGGGGTTTGGAGCATGTCCACTAAACAGCTGCCTGCTGAAAGTTACATACCTAAGAGTACTGACAGTGAACCAAAAACAATAAAGTTGCCGGCCATAAAAACAGGAAACGCCAAGAAGCTGGAGGCATAATTCTCTGTAGGTTTGTCACTACAAGGTACATTAGACATAGCAGAGATAGCAGCTTTAAATAAAGCTAAATTCAAAATTCGTACAGTACATCAACCACTAGTGCTGTTTATTTTTCTGCTGTTGCTAATAATAAATCTCCAGCAAACAATACATAAAGCAAACCCAACAATTTCACATTTTGTCACCTTTTTATTTGATTTTCAATTTAAATAAAAATTCCCTTCGAAAATCAGGTGACAGCTTTCCGATTTGTTCAGTGAAACACACTTGTCGACCTCATCTCATAAATGTGATCTTCTGGGTGCCCACACAGCCCTCTTGACAATACTTGCAATCTCATTCACTTCATCACTCCCCCGTTCTATTGATATTGGTGTTCCATATTCAGCGTTTTTTATTACTTATCACCATGCAGTTATTCATATCAGCCCTTGTGAGCTGATCAAGCGGCAGCAGCGTTTTTTCTCTGGCAGGGAGGCTTCTCTATACTCTCTCTCTCGCTGTTGTTTTATCTGGTGCACACGTATGAAAAAAGGCCTGAGGGAAAAATACAATGCTGTCTGCTTTAACTCATCTAACTGCAAGACACTGAGGCACTGGCGAAGGGAGACAGAATATTTTATCTGACATTGTCACTCTCTGCAGGAACCTGAGGGAGGCAGAGGCCGATCCGTGACACACTTGGTGGTCAGCATCACTGCATATGATTACGACAGCACTGTGAGACTCGCTGAAGCCACACGTCTGTGTGTTACCATGAGACAAAGTGTTCATGATAGCAGTGTTGCCTTAGTGTCTATTGATGTGTTTTTTAAATCAAGTTTAAAGCTGTGAAAAACAGAATAACATTAGAAAGACGTTTATAGGTTTTTGTAGAAATCAACAGTTTTTTTTGGGGCAAAATCATTAATCCCAGTCTTTGTGTCCTCCAGGTTATTACTGTTGATTTGGACTTCTCGGACTACATGGAACCGTGTGCCATGAAGTACGATTTGACGCAATTGCCTCATCCGTCCTCCAGTCCAGATGACGTGAATAAGGTTTAAAAGAACCAAATCTATTGGATATTTAATAGTCAGAAAGTGGAAACATGGGTGCATCATTGTTTCCCTCCATTGCCTTCCTTGTGGCTGTCCATGTGATCCACTGCCAAACAGTTTGCAACAGACAAGCTTCCCTCGAATGGCACCTTAAACAGCAAACCATCCAAACGAACTGGACTCTCGCCGGAAACATTTGTCGGAACGTTTCTGAGTGTTGGGATTCTCTGTGTGGTGAGGACTCAACCGGGAAACCTTTCCACTTCCCACAGCTATGCCCGCTGCAGCTACAACATGGGGACACACTGCTGATGTCTGCCGATGACACACTAAAGTCGTATGGCATCAGGCTCGTCAAAGTGTCAGAGGACGACTTTGAAAGCTGTTCCCTAAATGGACCGATCCAAGATCAGTTTCTCACCCGCCACAATTGGAATGAAAGTGAGCAAGTGGAAGCCAAGTGGCTGGTCCCGGGTCAGCATTACTTCATCGCTCTGCACGAGGGCAGCGACATGCAGCTGTGCGAGCTTGGCTTGAGGCTCAATGTGTCCGTTAGACCACAGCTCTGTCAGGCCTCCCCTCTGCTCCGCCTGTGTTCCAGTAACGGTGTTTGTCAAACAGGCCTCTGGGAAGGGGCGTACCACTGTCGATGCCGCCACCACTACTCTGGCAGGTTTTGTGAAAAGTCTGATGCTTGTTTGGATAACCCTTGTGAAAACAAAGGCGTCTGTTTGAGCAATGGATCCACGGATCCCAACCGCAGAACGTACAAATGTCTGTGTCCTCCACATTTTACAGGTAAGGACAAAACCCCACACTGATCCATTTTTGTCCAGCCCTTAACTTAACTTAATCAAGAGCTAAATTGAAAGATGTGTTTTCATGTCAGTGATTTTTTTACCTCTGTTCTAGGATGAATTTGCTTCAGATCCGATGTTATTTGATGTAGGGCATGAAAGACCTTCATCTCCTTAGAGAAAACCCATCATGCATTTAACATCATTTTACCCTCACTGTAACTTATATTGTAATGCGAACTGCCATCTCAATTATGTATTTAATCTGACACATCAAGCTGTTTTTCAGCATAAACCCCCAACAGGTGCATTTAACGCAAACAGAATTAATATTAAAACAGCTTGCATTCCAAATGACTTCTCTTCTTAATTGCTTTGCAGCCGGCGTGTACTCTTTCGCAGCAGCATTATCTACGGTTCTGATTTAATTGGAGCTTTTTCGATTTAAAAATTCAAATAAATAACGCTAAGCTTTAACTTTTTCCGCATGCAGATAAACCTCATTATCCAGGCGTGTGTGTGTGTGTGTGTGTGTGTGTGTGTGTTTTTCTGTGAAGCTGTCAACTGACTTGCCATTTGTTTAAAGGGGTTAACTGTTCTGAAGTCGTTGGAAAGGAAAACTGCGACAGAATTTGTGAAAACGGGACATGCATTCAAGTCTTGCCTGCATCCTTCAAATGCATCTGTGACGCCTCATTCTCTGGTAAGCAGCACTTAGTCAGTTGGCTGTTAGTTCTGACCATCTGCCATTACTGTATGACAATGACAACTGTCTATTTCTGATTCTCATTGAACAGTCTCGCTCCCTTACAGGCCAACCAAAGACAACCTAACAGTTTAGCATGCCACTATTTACAGAAGACAGTGGAGTTGGATAAATCTTGCAGTATCCCAGTTCCGAATGCTCAACCGTTTCATTTTGCCTCGAAGGGGAAAGTTATCTTTGGGAAAGGTCAAAGCTGAAAACTGCAAAGGCCATATATCTTTTAAAGATCAGCATTTCCTTATAGGCTTTTATAAGCTGATCCAACACCATGTTATATTTGTCATCATAATATAAATCAAATACCTCACATTACGACCTGTGACATTGTGGTTGTAAAAAGCCATGGCTAAACTGCTGGCTAACTGAGCGTGTCGCTGTTGGTAAAACAAGGTTTACGGCGATCAATTAAAATTGGATTTATGATACATTGTTTCTGCTCTGCATATTAAATCAGAATGTCTGATGCCTGCTAGAGGAAGAAGCGACTTGGCTAAGACACAAAAAAACATTCATTTCATTATTTAATGTACCCTGGTCTAAGACGATAGAGCACATCCAAAAATCTCATTCATGGTAATGTTCTCTATTAAATCACCAAATCACTGGTTCTTATGCTAAGGGGTTTTGGTGGTCTGTTCAGCTAACCATATCCACTCTAACCAATTCAGTGTCAGAGTATGCTAATACCTTCCCCCATGAATCATTTAGAAAAGGGAATCAGACACAATTGTAAGGTAGTTTTTCACTGGCATTAAAATTGTGTTCTTGGCCACGAGATTTAGACAAGCTACTGGAGGCCCATGCATTTAGAAATAGGTGAACTTGTTCATTATTCAGTTAATGAGTCTCATTTGCTCCACTAAAGTACAGTTAGGTTAATGGGTATCACACACAAATGGGTTACAAGACCTGGATTGCTTCTCCGGTTGCCCCGGATATTACTGTCTGCTGTAAACACAAGCCTGCAATGAACTTTCGGAGGAAAAACTCCAGGTGGCTCTTCGCGTTGATTCATTGTTTTAGTTTGGAGCATAATTTGTCCTGGCAGCATTCTTGAGGTGTCATAGCTTGGCCTCTTCCAGTCCAGCCCGGGCTTTCAGCTTATTATTATGAAGAAGTGGTTTCAAGGTTACTCCCAGTACCTTCTGGCATCCGTTTTCTGCAAGAGCAGATGAACTCTTTACAGCAGAAAAGGAAAAGTACAGTACAAGGAGTATATGATTGTGTTGGACAGTTCAGAGAACGACTTTGAATTGATTTAACATTTAGGAGTAAGGCACAAGGCAAGACAAATATTGCATTTTCTTCATCCCTTGTATGCAGTGAGGGAACACAAAATACATGTGGATATTTATAATCTGGAAAGGAACATGTATTACTGTATATTCATCCAGAGACTTTGTGTATAGTTGGCGAGTATCAAGTCAGCATTTTTCCCTCATACATTATGTCTGTCCTAATTTTCTAAAACTCAACATATTTACCTTTTGAATTTTACAGACCCTTATCCGTTGGATTTCGTCTTCAATGGCCCTTAAAAAATACATTAATGTCAAGGAATTGCATTGGCTAAAGCACTGCTTTATCGATAAGACACAATGCGTGTCTCTCTCTCTCTCTCGTCAATGATAACCTACCATACTGTATAGGTGAGGGAAACAGAAATGGCCATTTTCCTGTCCAAAGAATAGGGCGATACATCAGGAAATCTTCATTAAAACCTTCCAAAATAGGTGGCATTGGATTATGTTTTATATAATTCCAATGGGACACAAATTGGGGAGTTACATTCACCCTCTGCCTCTGCAGCTTTTATCTAATATGCTTTTAATTTTCTGCCTGTCTCTGGCGTAAGCGGACCCCGCTGGGTGCTTACGCATAGTCACGGTGTCCCGCTGTCGCATCAGCTTCTTGGGAGTTCTTGTTGCGCGTGTGCTTCCTCCTTTACCTCCCTGCTGCAGTTGCCTCATTAATCAAGTGGAAGTTAGTGGCTGCTCCTGCGCTGGCTGCCCTCATAGGCCAAAGTCTATGCGCACAGAATAATGAGCCAAACTCATGGGACGTTTCAAATGAGATTTTCTTTTTGATTTGACTCTCCTCCGCACTACCTCTTGGGGTATCTGTTGCAAGGCATTACCATCCTTCTAGGGCCATTTCCATTCAGCGTAAGGTGTTAATTGTTTCTCCGCCATCCTGTTGGTAGTCCTATCAAATTTTCACAAGTGTAATTTGAACAATAGTTGCATTCATTACCCTTGTTAAACAATTTAATTAGATACTGGCACAATTCCTTTATGTATATTAGGTTGCCGCAGCATTTTATAATCACTGCAATAACTGTGGTTGAGATTAACAGATATGTGGAAGACATAAATGCCATAGCGCAAATACAAATGATCGCATAAAAAAGGGCTGCTTATATTTTACCATTCATTACGTAAAGTAAAATGATAAGATATCAGGAAACGGTCTCTTGAGTAAAAAGAGATTGATTATTGATTATTATCTGTCATACTTGTATGTGACAGCAAAATCTAGTAGTTTGCATTGGTGTAACTTTTAGAGGGACCAGTTATGAAAACTCCCATTTCAGCTGGAAAATGTATTGAGGAAAAAGCAAGTCCTGAAGTAGTACTAGGCCTACACAGTAAGATTGATGGCCACAGAGGAGGCTATGAGGATCTTCTGGGACATGAACACTTGTATCAGCAGGGGGATTAAAGCAAAAATATGCAAAGATCTCACTGAAAAGATAAATGTGTTGGCACCTTGTGAAGAACACAAAAAATGAAAACCCCCATCGGGGAATAACATCAGATTTTTATTCACCTTGAACCTCCAGCGTATTTGGTCTAATATTATCCTTTTCCTTACAAAACGACCACAGCCTTACCCGGTATCTGGTTAAGCTGGTGGTGGTGTTGTGGCACTGCACTATTTAAAAAAAAACAGCTACAGCTTAGTTAAGAATGACTGTATCTCTGAAAATGTGTATGCACGGCCGGGCTGGAGCACTTACTACTTAGTTCACAGAAAATCCTCCATGATAATCATTTGTACATCTTTTGTGGTGACTTTTCTTTTGTAACTGTATTTGGGACAGAGATACACACTTTAAAAATAAATAAATAAGTGAAGTACGTACAGACTCAAGTTATCACACTTTCCAAGTTTGGAACTCTTGTATTATACAGTATGCCTGTGTGACCTGATTCTTCATTTCTGTACATGTGAATCATTTATATAAACCAAACTGTGATTTGTAAAAGTTCTCAAAAGAATTGTGGTGGAAGCAACAATAATAACAGCATCATTTTGTCATTTTCTTACTTGAACATTCTGTGCTCTGTACTGCAAAGCACATTTTCTGTGCTGAATATGTGCTTTCTTCTGTACTTTTTCCATCCATGATACAGTATCATGCGATACGTAATACGGATATATATGTCGCGAAGCAAGGCAAGTTCATTTGTATAGCCACTTTCAATACAGGAGCAAAATCCAAATCAGTTTAAAACACAACGGAGTAGTAGATAAACAATGGCAAATGAAATGTACTACAAATGTACAAGAATTATACTTCAGGTGTAGTTATAGTAAACGTTGCAGTACATTGCCCCAAATCCAATAGGTAAACCTAAAGGCGATCAGATTATCAGGCAATTGATTGCATCTCTGCGGCATAGTATCTCAGAGCGCCTTCACTGTGTTAGTTGTGTCATTTGTCATCGCAATGTAAAACACAAGGCCACTCTGAAATCCCTTTTGAGATAAAACTATGGATTTTGAGGTGACTAATATCATATTACTAGCTGTTCAAAAGAGTTGCATTGTTTTTCATTTCGAGTTTGATTTCACTGAAGTGAAACTGAAGTTACCCTGTGAGGCAACAGCTGTACAGTAGAACACCAAGAACTAAATAATGTAGAGGCAGCTACATTAAGCCTAGTTTGTTTGCAGTATATGTATCAATATGTTCCTAGATTGCTGTCTGAAATGGGCAATTAGCGTATGCCCTACAGCATTTAGTATCAATCAGAGGCTAACATAAATGTGTTTCAGTAAAATAGTTATATGTTTAGTCTTTACTTTAGTTAAATAGTGAGAATATTTGCTGGAATGAGGTGGTCCTTCCCATGCCTCCTTCATGTGTAATGATTGATAAAACGTCAATCACCCCTTCCTCCATGGAGTACAACTCATGTCTTTTTGAAACTCAGTGAAATAACACAAATAATTACTGGGCAAAGGCTTTCAACACATTATCATTTCTAGACATAAATACAACGCTGACCTGAATAAAAGTCTGCCATCTCTTTCGCAGGCCCACCTTGTAAATGGAGGACCGCATCCTGCCATCCAAATCCATGCAAAAATGGTGGTGGGTGTGCAGAGAGCCCCGATGGATTTGTTTGCCATTGTCCAGAAGGATTCGGAGGCCTCTACTGTGATACCCGATTGGACTTTGATTGCATGTCGTACGCGTGTCAGGAGGAACGCATTTGTGCCGCTGGGGATAACGTGAGGAGGACTTCATTTCCCCTTATTTGTTTTATCTCGGTAGTAAATAAACAATAAGTGGCACATGAAAATGAATATAGTGTCAATTAATATTTCCTCGCAGAGATGAGCTAAGGGAAAAAGAGTGTTTGCTTCCCCAAGCATTTTGATTGAATGACCCAGTGCATACTTAAGTGCCAGTTTTTTTAAATGGCTTTCATCAAAAGCTTTTTGTAATTGGATGCCTGCTGCAGTTTTCACTTTTCTGCTGCAAATGCTACTGTGCTCATACATTTTGCAGCAGCGTTTGTAATGTTCTCAAGGATACCACCAGAGGAAATGCAGTAATGGTCTAATTGTCTTTCCGTGACCTTTTTTGTTTTTGTTCATTACAGTTTGCCAAATGCACTATACACATTTTCACAACCCACCTAAGACTAGGCAGCGTGGAGCGGTAACACTAAAAGGGACATTTATCAAAATAATGCCTGATGTTGCAGCCGCTTGACACAGATATTATTCTAGATGCTTAATGTGAAATTCAAATCTCTTTAACTGCAGATTACAAGATCATTAGTGTTTATTGGCCTCTGGTGATACCTAAAAACTCCTATCAAAACATTTTATTTACAGGCCAACTTAGATTAATTTGTTAATTTTTATATAATTGTAAATGATAATAATGTGAGTCATAATGTATGGCACATTTTTATCACTAGCATGAATCTCTCTTTTATTGATAGTGGTCCTACTGTTAGCCATCATACGAAGCCCTGTGTAATCTGTGCCTGTTTTCTCTGCATGCAGGCCTCTCAGTGTGTCTGTGCAGATGGTAATGTGCTCCCAGCATGCAGGAGGCAGCAGGACCGGTGCAACCCATCACCATGTCTCAACAATGCCACCTGTGAGTCCAGGGGAAATGACTACGTATGCAGGTGAAACACACAAAAATGGATCTAATAGAGGCCACTCTTATATAGCCTCTCTCTCTCTCTCTCTCTCTCTCTCTCTCTCTTTCGCCTTCCTTTCTAGATGATTGGAACGTCTTGTGAATATGTCTCCTACACAGAGTGACTGAAAATGTCCTGTCTTTTTTTTCCTTTTTCTATCCCCTCTTAATGTGATTAGGATTTACGCTTCACTTAAGAGCTCCGGGGATAATACATACCTGTCTGGCAGACCTCAAGCCTCATTGTTGGCTGGCAACTCTATTTCTTTTCTTTCGCATTTTCGACAAATCCCCCATAAAGACCGAACCAACAATGAGTTGATCCTACTCACAAGTATTGTTTGCGTACATGCCTGCTGCCGCTGATTTCTCTGTGCCAAAGAGCTCCATTATTGTACAACAACTATAAAATAAAATAAAACACAACCACAAAGATACACCACATGACCATACCATGAACATAGATAGGTCCTCTGTGATTTGGAGACCATCCTTTTTACAGTGTACTGGAATTATAAATACTGACTTGTGTCAGACAAATATATATTAATCCCCAAACAAAGATGTACTATTTACCTTTTCTTTAAGCCTTTAGTAGGAGCAAATGTGTTGTGCCCAAAGTGTATGGGAAGGGATTTAAAGATGGCGTTTTTCTTTCATGTTTTATATACAGTATAACCATCAGCTATTGTATTCCAGACATCACAGTTTCCTTTTTCATGCCTTGTATCCTGAAGTTGCTCAGTCATAGGGATACCTTCAAATATAATGTAATATCAATCAAACCACTGCTGCTTGAGGAGAAAGAAAATGTGTATATAGGCTCTATTGTTAAGGTCCCCGCTCTACCGTACATTATACTGCACTAGCTTGCAAAACGTATTAGTTCTCAATTGCTCAAAACATAGGTACATAATGATTATGGCTCCAAGACTCCATATTACAAGTTTTGAAATTTCATATTTTTTGTAGTGTTGCATCAGTTACATGTGAGGGCTTTTTAATTGGTAATGGAGAGAGAGAGAGAAAGAGAGAAAGGATGCATTATTTTCTTAAAGTTGGAAGTAAATTTTGTTTCTCTCATTATGAGAGCTCTTTTATTCTAATGACATTTAAATGAAATCAGAATCATGCATACAGTGTAGGATCGTTATAATCAAATTTAATTAAGTCGAGGGGGAATTTGCCACATTTAACAGTAAAATCAGCTAAATATGAAGATTTCTATGGTTGTAGAAAATATATTCTGCGATTTGTAATGGAACTTAATTAGGCCTGATTCTCTAACCGGAACCATTTGTTATTTAAGTCTTAAAAATGGGAATAATGATTTGCTCACACCATCTCACCCACGTCCGTATCGCAAACAAGTCACGTAGAAAGCAAAATTATAAGCATGTGTGCCTTTCAATACAACAAAATATTGCATGTCAGTGCTCGAGGCTTCGGGGTGAATTGATTTTGATGACACTGACCTCCTCTTAACAGATGTCTGAGAGGGTTTTCCGGGAAGAATTGTGAAGAAATAATTGACTACTGCAGGCTGCTCAATATCAACTGCCTAAATGAGGGATTGTGCTTGAGGAAAATTGGCGGTTATCAGGTAAGTAATTCAATGTTTCGGTCATAAATAAATACTCCCACTAGTGAACAAAACATGCCTCATGCAGCCCCTAAATTACAAAGTGAAAGTGAACACATTCAAAGGCAGAGACATGTTGCATAAAATAAGCTTTTTGTTTCAGCAGTGGTTTTATAGAAAAAATAAAATAAATAAAGAAGAGCAACTTTGCAATTGCAAAATGTTGTAATGATGTGACCTTAACATAAATAACACTATAGCGATTCTTTATTATTGCCCTTGACTGTATGCAATGCAATAATTAGCTATTTTGTGCACTGCTGATGCTGGTAGGTATTTGCTGCAAGATTTATGTCGTATGGTCTATCGAACACGGTTTTTAACATTACATTTTTGGTCTCTGAAGTTTTATGCACAAGACAAACCTGTAATTAATCGTAACAAAAAAACATAAAAATAAAACAAAGAATAAAATTGGGCAATGGTAGAAGACTTCTACACACAGCAGTATACCAATGCTAACCCATTAATCACAGTGAGCATGTGGACACATTGTTCACACGGACAGGTTCTCGTCTTATTAGCCTCTCCTCAAATGTCTGTGCTTTTTGCAACACCTGGTCCGAAATGTACCATAGCTTCTTATTATTCTTATCCTCTGCGAGTATTGTTCTATTAGAATACTTTCTTTATCCAAAATCCCCTTTTAGATGCTTAGTGTCGGTCGGGGTGTAACATAACCAACAAAATTGTTGCTAGCTGCAAATGGGCCATCTCTTTTTTATGTTTTTATTTTTTAATGTGATTTTTCTTTTGTGTATGAAAAAGCATTGTGTAGTCCATTAAAGGTAGCCTGCTCATTTTATTCCTGCTCCCATGTTGATGCTCTTAACAGACAGAATACAACTGATTTTATTAGTGGATAGACAGGGCTCTTCTTTTGGAGAAGAATTTGAGCTTTTCTTTGGCTCTGTATTCCAGCATATTGGATTTGTAATGAAAAAATGGCAGTAGTTCGAGTGCTGTTTTCTAGCTCCAAAGGGTTGGTTCAACCTACAAAGATAAAAATAAATAAAAAATAATATACTTTGTGAACACCACCAAAACATTCTGAAATAAAATCCAACAATTTCACCATAACCCATAATTGCTTATTAGATATATTGTTTCTCTCATACATACTCTTCTGTTTGATACATTTTATACTATACCCTGATAAAACAAATGTTGTCCTGTTTTCTTGCAGTGTGTTTGTGCCCAAGGATGGATTGGAGAGATTTGTCAATACGTAGGTGATGCCTGCCTAATAGAACCAAACGGCTGTTTGAATGGTGCCACATGCATTACAACAAGTCAGCCATCCTCTCCCCCACAGTACAACTGCAAATGCCCCCTTGGATTCATAGGTGAGTTTTTTTATTTGCTGTATTATCAGATTATTGACCCCTTTCCACCTGTCTGTCCGTTGGCAGGATTTTTCTAAAATATGGATCGATTTTTGTACAAGCCCTTGTGGGAAGGTTAGTCATGGGGCAAGGAATGACTGATTGTTGTTTTGGGAATATCTGAAGTGGAACTGGTACAGCTTGACACTTACGTGCTGTTGGCACAGGTTTTTGACATCTATAGACTTTGTTGTTTTGTAAACTGTATGCACAATGCAATGCGAGTACGTGAGGCAGACATGCAGCGCAGTGAAGGCAGCCATTGTCTGAATATCTTACTCCTTTGAGACCATACATCTGCAGTCTTGTGTAACTTCGTTCTATTAAAACAAAGCTCCCATGCTGAGAGCAATTCATAAATTATAAATTGTTCTATTTTGTCTTGTTCTGGTGTTTTAAGAAGATGGTCCCCCCTGTAAATTTACTGATTTTACAGTTACAGAAAATACTTTTTTTTCTAAAAGCTAGTGAGTGTCCATTAAACTTTTATTGCATTGAATAGAAACTTTGTTGTGATAGGCTCAAATAAAATGCAAACATTTCATTTGAGAGAGTTCCTACAGCTAAAGAGCATGTGCTAGGAGCATCTGCACCTGCTAACTACATGAGGTTAAAGTATATAGGCCTATGTCGATATTGTTGATACAGTAATATGTTTATACAGTGTGATTGCTAACATTAGCTTGACATATACAACTAGATATATAAAAAATGTAATATACAAATGAACACAAGAAAAGCAATTTAATGCATTCTGCAGTATCCCAAAATAGACCATTATATACAGCACAGTACATGGAGATTATATTTGCCATTGTCCATGAACTTCTGAACAAAAACGCTCTCTAAATGGGGTTCTTTTACTGTATAATATCCATAGAGGCACATGTGGGAAACCATAGAGACCTCCAATACTATACATTGATTACACGTGGGTCAGCAGGGCAGCATTGTGTTCTTTAACCGGGAGGTTTAGTAACAAAAGCTCCATCTTTGGTAACATTAATGTCTCAAAAGACTCGATCACAGTCAGCTCAAGGGCTGCTGTTCATAGATGACCTCTGACCACTGCCCTGAGCAAGTAAACACAGAACTCCCTACTACAGTGATCAATATGTTTTTCTTATTTGTAGTATTACATGCTAGTAGCTGTTGCTTCACTACTTAGGTAAACCCAATAAAAACATAACTGAATGGCTTAAAGGTTCAAATTATTATTATTATTATAATTATTTTTTAATAGCTCAAAGCATATTTGCTTGTATGGTATTTCTAAATCTTGCTGTTGATTGCATTTAATCCAAGTACCCTGGCAAACGGCTTCCTAATTAGCTGCCAGTACGGAACATGGTCGAAACTTGTAAGGCTATTAATGACAAAAAAAAACAAGGGAACAAGGGAGAGACACAAAAAGTGTTAAGGGGAAAAAAGTTTACTGCTTTATATTTACTTTGGACTAACCAAATTAACCAAAAACCAGAGACCTTATCAGAGTCGTTTAGTTGATGCTATGCAATGTTTGAAGTATATAGAAATATATTATTATAAAGTTAAGTGCATTTACCTCTAGTTTGCCATTATAACATCTCTGTATAACCTTGGTGCATTATCTATACAATGACCGTATGTGATCCTTGCTGAGTACCACCCATGTAAGAGCTATGATGGTACTGGTTTCTCTTGTTTTATTGATTTAAAAATATGGCGAATTTGATATTTTACTCTCTTCAACCAGTGCACTTAGGTTTTGGCATATTTCCCAATCTAGCTTTGTCCTGACATACGGTAGTACATGCCTGTCAGTCAGATAAGCCCTTACATAGCACTACATGAGCGAGATTTCTCATTTCTGTTTAAAGCTGAAATCTCATGCCACTTCAAGTAATGGAACACTGTGTCTTGCACCATAGAAGGACTTAGTGAGTGATAGACTTCATCATTTTCTGCCATCTTGGGATTTTTAGTTTGAAATTTTGAGCCATGCAGCCAACCAAAAAAAGGCCAATGTTATTTCAAAGGTTGTCCAGAAACCCCACTGTATTCTTATCATAACTCAGGATACATTACTCTAGCCCAGGCATTCAGGTTTTAGAGTGCATTGTTTTTCATGGAACAACAACTGCTGGCGTACATTTTTGCTGGTCTCATTCAAACGCACTCACTTTTACTACTAGTGTGTTTAATAATAGACATGGAAAATGGGCTTGCAGTTAAATCCACACTGAAATTCCAGTGGTGTGCTTGAAGACAATTGGTGAAATTATCTGTAATTATTTACCTGAAATGCATGAGCACATTGTATTTTAAGCTTGCTGGTAAATAAGAATTAATCAGCTTAAACTGTTGGTAAATAATGATTAACAGGACATTTCTTACCAAATATCATATACAAATTAAACATTTTATTGAAACTGAAATCAGACGTTTGTTTTAATATTGGATGCATGTCAAGTTATCTGGGGTTGATGTTAAACGTGCCTGCCACACTTGACATGGCAGGGATGGAAGAGAGGACGCAGGACAACTCAAATCTTTATCCGTAGTTTTTATTTCACATGAATTTTGCAACATGCCTTTTAAATTAGGATTTGTGATTAGGTTGAAAACCTATTGATAAAACAAAGGAGAAAATGAAATCAAATTAGTTCTCAACAAACAATCAAAATGCATAATCAAACATTTAATTTAAATCCAAAATAAATCAGTAAGATATTTACCACAATTATATAATTACAATATATATATATTCCCATAATATATAATATTATACAATATTCACCATGAAATACATTACATTATTTATGAATTAATCTATTTAATCAGTATATATATATATATATATATATATATATATATATATATATAAATA
Source organism: Ammodytes marinus (assembly GCF_949987685.1). Lineage (NCBI taxonomy): Eukaryota > Metazoa > Chordata > Actinopteri > Uranoscopiformes > Ammodytidae > Ammodytes > Ammodytes marinus. The sequence continues at coordinate 17,619,450 of NC_137215.1, read as the reverse complement.
AATAAATCACAGTGCATTTTTGGCATCAATGATCTCCCATACAAACATTTCCACCATGTGCGCCTCCAACAAATGTGCCCAGGACGTCACTAAGGACGACTGCGCCGCCCGATGCGCTCTCACATAAAAGACGAGACAAAGTGCCAGACCCCTGCGCACTGTGCAAATTATACTTTGGTGAAAAAACAGAAAATACATACCAATGCGTGCTCCCGCCTTCTCCCGTGCACAAACCCTTCACCTCCCGACCGGAAACAGCAGACCTTTATTAACTCACCCGTGCGCACTCACCTCACGTGCTGCAATCAAGCTAAGTGCCGCCCGGTGTGATCACAAATGAAAAGAGTTTTGTACACAGGAAACCCGCCACCACTGATATGTCTTAAGCACCACACAATCTAAATCTAAATGTGACTTTTGTCTTAACAATGCATTTTAGACTTTTTTTTTTTTTTTTTTTAGATATTTTTTTTTGCATTTTCAGGCTTTTTTTATTGGATAGTAGAGTTGAAATTGGGAGACAGAGAGAGGGGGGATGACCTGCAGTAAAGGTCCACGGGTCGGACTTGAACCCGCGACCACTGCAACAAAGGCCGGAGCCAATATGGTACGTGCTTTATCCACTACGCCACTGGAGCGCCCCATGCATTTTAGACTTTTAAGACTTTGGAGTAGAAACATTTTGTCTAAAATTCCATCTCAAAATTGTATTTGATTACTGTTGGAAAGGCCGCTTCCCTCATGCACCCGCACTCGCCGTGCCTGCGCTTATATTACTTTTGGACATTCCATGCGCACAGAGGGGCAGAGAGTTCAGCGGAGGAGTAGTGTCTGTTTGTGTGCGTTATTGACCAAAACGTGAGTTTGTCCATTGTGAACGGCACATAACATGCTTTAAGTTAAGCCTACCGTGACTTGTATATTTCTTAAGCTTTATGAGTGTTTAAAGTGAGTTTATTACCTGTTTGTCACGGCCTGTGTTAAGCTAATTATTCTGTAGAAAACGGCGATTTTGCCCACTTCGTTATCCTAATTTATGCAGCCTTAGTTGAAGTTACTAGCCTGGTGTCACACTATTATATGTAAGCCCCTGATATTAATGTTATTTCGCTACATATAGTGCAATTCCGACGATCTTTTGTGTGTGTGAATTCGCGGGTCGTTTACTAGTGTAACGGTCACGTTAATGAGCCATTAAGCCCTTTGTTCTTTATGTTTCCCGCCTTTGACCACTTAACACTGGTTTGTGTTTCACCATTGTAACACTGTGTTAGTGAAAGAGTATATTTGTTTAGCCTACCCGTAATAATGCACAGGCAATAGGCTACTGTTATTCCTTTTATCATATTTGTGAACATACTGTATAGCCTATATTATTCGATATTAATGCAAGTGTGGTTTCTTGTCTATTTCCTTTTCAGACCACACACTCTGTTACTTATGCAGACATAACCCCAAAGCCTAAGTTAATTAACCTGTGCATTGCTGTGCTGTGTTGTAAACCACCAAAGTCTGCTATTAAAGCCCATGACTGCACCCTATATTCATTCTACTGTGTGTTCTTACCGACACCCCAGGAAGACACTCTGCTCTAACCCAATAGCCTTAGTCCACCCATTCAACAATTACATTTTCATAAAAAAATGATTGAATTCAAAGCCATTAATTGGGCGTAGACTATTCATAGATCTAAGTTGGATGTATATGTTTAATGTGTTGGCACATAGCACCACATACCGTCTATATAATGACCTGTAACAACTGCCATGCTGATGATATCAATCATAGTGTTTGTGCAGTATAGCATGAAGCTGCCACTGTCAAGAAGGGACTTTCACTATATGTCATTGCTGCTCTGTTATTGATGATAGGACATTTTAAATTAATAACCTGCACTGGAAGACGTCCACCCCCGACCACAGGCAGCTGAGCACCAAGCAATCTCCTGTTAAGCAACCTGCATCCACCACCTCCTCTACTCTCTTGAGTGGCTTATTAAGTGTCCATTTTCCTGAGCCTGTCCAAACTAGGTGTATATTTTCTCCTAACATCTCACCACCTGGAGCTCTCAAGATCTTAACAAAGGAATGTCTGTGGCCTAATTATTCCAGGATACAAGGTGCTAAAACAGTTGGAGGCTCCTAGGGAAATATGCTTATTCATTTTCTTGCCAAAAGTATTTAGAGAAGATCGACATCGCTATTCCTATTTGGACTCTCAAAATGGAGCAAAAGCCAGCAGCAGCCCCATGTTACATATTAATTAGTGCCATTGCAGTTGTTGGTAGGCAGATTTGCTTGTACTTGTTTGGACCTGACTAGGCTAGCTGTTTACCCTTCCCTACAGTCTCTATGCCAAGCCAATCTAATCAGATTCTGGCTGCATTTTCATATTTAGCATTGGGACATGGGAGTGCTATCAACCTTTATTATACAACTCACGGCAAGCAAGATTCATCCTGTGAGCCACTGGAAACACAAAGTGAGATGTCAGAGAAATTAAACCCACTTGTTGGAGAAGCTATTCCTTTAACTGAATATGGCAAATAAATACTTTTCTTGTGACTTCAATTCAAATATTCAAGATTGACTTTTGGCTAAGTTGTATTTTGAATATGCAATATACAGGTAATGGCATTTGTAATATTCTGTAAAACATGTCTCACAAATGTAGCCAATGCAAACAATTGTACCCTTTTTCTTATAGGAACACTCTGTGAGTCTGAGATCAACGAGTGTGACTCCAGCCCCTGTAAGCACAATGGCACATGCTCTGACATGCTAGGACACTACCAATGCCAATGTCCTGCAGGTAAGTTGGGCTATGGCCAAACCATAGAGCTTTCTAATACCATTTTAAGAGGTAGCTGTATTAGATGTGGTAGCAGGTAGTACTGCACACCTTTTTAAATGCATAGTATACAGTGAATGTGGCTTATGATCCCCAGCCTGACTGTCCCTCTGGCCAGCTCAGTGAACACTGAAAGCCAAAGGGGATTAGCTTTTGCCTGTGGTGTCCCTAGAACCGTGACACATCCTGCCTGACGAATTTAGGCTAGAGGAGTCAGCATGAATTAATTCATCACATGAAGCATATTTCTTTTTAACTTGCTTGCATCCTCCTTTACTAAAAATATAATATAATATATTATAATATTGTAATTGTCAAAATAATGTGTTTTTCTACTTTCCAATATGTTACATAAAGACTGAAATGCTTTTTTCTACATGTTTTGAAAAAAACATTATATAACTAATGCTCACAAACATTCTCCATTGCACCTTTTATAGTAAACAACAACAATGCACAGTCATGGTCACATTATTCACAGTGTCAGTTGTGCAGCCTTGGCTTGTGATTGACAGCTAAAAACTCAGAAGGCTAGATGCCAGAACTCAATCATGCAAACAAACTCTGCAAATATATTAATGGCAGTTTCATAATATTACATTATGAAACTCCCATTAATATAATGAGGGAATTTACATTCACTGAGCGTAAACTGATGGACCACTCACTGGATGCTTCATGATGTTGGCAGGGCCCGAGTTTGGCAATTGCTCAAATCTGACACACTGGAACATTTTACTGCACATACCGATCAAAGGCATTGTGGGCAGAGCATCTTTGTAGCCAGGAGATTTATTTTATCACAAGGATTTGCCACTGATATTTTTTTTCTTCTAGTTATTCTCTGCAAGTGTGTATTGTCTCTTTTCGGGAAATATCATTGGTGTTAATAAAAAGTTATTTTTGTTCACTCTTGTTAAATCAGACATGAAAGGACGTCACCAGTGTTAGTGACAATGGGTCACATATGCTGTCCGCCTCCTCTGTTGCTAAGGCAAGGCACATTACAGCGACTATTTAAGGTGACATTCAGATTTAGTATTGTATTTTTAATCAACTGATGAATTATGTCAGCCCTTGAAGTGTCTAGGGAGAAACTCAGCATATAGTTTAAAAGAAAGTGAAGGATAGCTTGAAGTGTCCATCCATCCCGTGTATGGCTAGTCCTGTTCAAGTTAGTGGGGGTCTTCCAGCGTGGATTGGATGAGATGTGGGGGACGCACACCTTGGACAGGTTTGCCAGCAGATCTCAGGGCTTACACTCAGACAGAAAATCAAAGTCATACCTACAGAGAATTCAGAATTCCAAGTTCACCTAACTGGCATGTCTTTGATCATATGGGGCATAAACTCGTGGAAAACTTGGCAGACACAAGGATAACTTTCAAACTATTTCAATGGCCGGCAGGTTGGAAACAATAAACACTGCAACAATAATACGAAAAACCATATGTGTTGGTTGTGAAAAGGGTAACATTGCAACTTCTGACTTTAAATCGTTTGAGCTTATTCCTACTTAATTAATAACTTATCTTAAATGTACTTTCTATGACATAATTTGTTTGTTGATATACTATGTTTAGTAAAACAATTTACAAAGAGTTCTCTTTATATCAGCTGGGTTAGTAAGGATGATAGAAGTCTTTTTACAAAATAAAATTGTGTGTCTTTTCTTTTAATGCTCATATCCCTTGTTCTTTTTGGATGAGCCCGTATGTGTAAATCTTGCTGTGAGGTTAGAGTATTGAGTTGATGTACTGAGGGCTATGTCATTGCGGTTATCAAGTCATCACAGATGTCAAGTTGAATTAATGACCAGTTTCACCTGCTAAGAGAGGACTGGATCCATCCACAAAGGCCTGTCTGTATATTTATGAACATCCATGTTTCTCAAATGTACCTATGAAGAATATATTTGCTCTACAACGACAGTAAGTCTATATAATACATTGTGAACCAATGTTGAAATGCTCCTAAAGAAGTCGGACTTAATCATACTGCAAGTAGTGTTGTTTGACCACTTTAAACTGATATTTGCTGTATCTCTTAGATAGAGATATATACATACATAGATGGACACAAACGGCCACAAGCTGGTGCATTTTCTTTTCAGCCAGAGCCATTGGTTGCTCTTTTCAGTTTCCTCTGAAGCTGCCTTTGCAGCCTGCCTTAATCCCTGATCATGAATCCCTAACTCCCTGAGTAAACTGGAACTAGATGTGGCCACAGATCCATGGTAACAAAATCCCACCGGGGTACCCTGGCTTTGCAGCCTTGCCACTAAATCTCATCTGTTATCTCAGTAAACTTAAGCCTCTTCCGCTCGTATGCCTCATATGCTGCATCTTCTCATGGTGAAGAGAATTCTACAATGTAAGAAAAGATTGTCTGCCCTGTGAGTCCTGGACCATAGAGCCAAGGAAAGGCTTGAGACATGGTGGGAATTATAAGTTACTGGCCTCTGACTGCTTCCTGCCACTGAATATATTATTTTGCACCAACTCAATAATACATGTTTCCTCAACAACAGTACCTGTGTAAAGCAAAACTCAATCACAGTTATCTTAGCTTCAAGGATACATTTATATTACCATAAAACTATTAGTTATGCAGAATGTCTCATCTCTGGTAAAAGAAAATCAGACATAATTTCCAATTCAAAAAATTTGACAACGGTTACAGGTGAGAGTTCAAATAAAAAAGAGCAAGAAGGGAGTCGAGGGATTATAATTGTGCCAATTAGAACTTTAGTTACAAATTCAATTAAGGTTCTATATTAAGTCAGTGTGCCACATACTACTGGTGGATATGGCACCCCAGTCAACCCACTACTATTGGCCCATTTTTCACATTGTTTATTCAAAATATAGCAGATCTGACCTAGTACAGTCAGTGACATCATTTAGAGGTGGGTCTGCGACACTCAAGTATCAAGTATTGCATCAGTTATTAACTGACTGTATTCTATGTTCTTTCAGGTTTCTGGGGGAAGAATTGTGAGGTTGACATTGATGCCTGTGCTTTGCCGAACAACACATGTCCACCAGAGACTCAGTGTGTGGATCTCCCATATGGCCTTGAATACACCTGCCACACACCCTGCCCTCAAAACCTTCAAGTGGGTAAACCAAATCTTAATGGACTATTTGTCCTCATTCGGTATCCACTTGTAAACTTTTCCTCTTACAGTCCTTTTATATTGTTTAAAGAGCTCCCAGTTTGTGGTTATTGCTCTTGAGGCTGTTTAAATGGATTCTCTGCAAGAGTGCAGCGACATATCACATGGACCTTAACAAGCTATTTAATGAGGACGCTTTATGCAATTTTCGGAACTATTGTATTCAGAGGAATTTCCACTAATGATCAGGTTGATCTTTTTTTTTTTTTTTTCCTCAAACACAGAACTTACAGTAGTACATAGATCTCACCAGAACATTCACTGGTATCTAGTTGAGCTGATGGTACATTCTGAATGCATATCTAAATGAGCAGAGTGACACTTTGGTATACAAAATACAATATACATATAAATACAACATTTACAAAGTCTCTTATTGGTTAAAAGATTTGAACATTTATATATTAAGAAAGCAGGAATTTTCAGTTATTCATAGTAAACCTCCAAAAAATGTCTGCAAACTGTCACTACAACCTGAATAATGACATTGAGGACTAAAGTGAGAAAGTGTCAAATAATTATTCAGTATCTCTCATGCTTATTTGTATCCCTGTGTATCACAAAGGATTATCCCACATTTTAAATAAATCCCAAAGGGAGATAGACCGCAAATGCAGTAATCCATGAACACAGCAATCGGCTCGTGCAGATGCTGTTACAGTATGTAGGTTTAACCAGTTTGAAAGCTGTTTTAAATTCTTGAGCATTCTTTAATTGATACTTTCCATGTATCTGTCACCTGGCTCACATAAATACACACATGGTTGGTGACTATGAACTTGAAGTATATATATATTCGCAGCACACTGTATGCTGCATCCTGTATTTGATTCCCCAAAGCAAATTTTCACGTTGTTTTTTTTTTTTTAAATTCGGAATGTGGTGGTGGCACATTTTCCAGATTGCTAAACAGAAGCAGTGGAAGAAGACAAAGCTGGGATTGGGTGATTGTTTGTCAGGGTTTTTTTGCTTTTGGCATGCACAAGAGGGAGCACATTTACGGGATTGAAAAAGGCCTCTGCCTCCTGAAGCGGACGAGTGCCACTGAAAATGTGCAATGTCTGTAGTTTTTGGATTGCATTGGTTTCTTTAAGTGTAGAAGAATGAACCCCTTTGCGTTTTACAAGAAAACCCAAACCAAACCCAAAGCGGATTCTTCAGATGACAGATGGAGAAGATCACTAGCTTGAGTTGGCTTCCTTACAGAAATGCCATGATGTCTCTATCATACACCTGCCTACAAGCCAGCTCTGCCTCTGACCCTTTGTTTCCCTTACTACATACACACACATGAACCAGGGAGCAGGCATATCTCTTTTGTTACAGAGAACACATGGGAGTTTGAGCCCTCAATGACCATTGATCTTGTCTTGTACGACATGATGCAGATGCCTCCTGGAATACTGAGTGAACCCAGTATGAAGCATAAATCAGTATTCAGGAGTGAGTCATGGGGCTGTAATCAAGCTCTTTTCAGAGGCAGCCAGAAGCAAGAAATGATTAGGGGCTTGCTTTGTAAAATAATGGTTTTATTTTTCACCAGAATGACATCAGTCTTATCTATGCTATTACCATACAATATGAAACAATTTCATTTCAACCAGCATGCCCGTTATTTTCCTGACATGTGTATCTAACAGCTACATCTTCTATCAACAGTCAGCCTGTGCCAACGGTGGACGCTGTGTGCTGTATAATGCCAGCAGCTACGCCTGTCTCTGTACACCCGGTTGGTCCAGTCAGAACTGCAGCACAAATGTCAATGAATGTGTTCGACATTGGTGTCGAAATGGAGCCACTTGTGTGGATGAGATTGATGGTTACAGGTGAGTGTTCAAATTTTGATGGTCTTCGGGGCCATTCAGGCACCGGAATGTCAATGATTGTAAAAGGCTGTGACATTTACGGTTTTTCCTCCTTCAGGGGTTGAAAGAAATTCCCCTGACTCTATATACGGTATAGTAAGACATTCTCTTTAATCTGTTGCTAGCTGCCTTTGTCCCAGAGGATACACGGGAGTCCACTGTGAGGAGGACATTGATTACTGCGTCGGCCACCGTTGCTCCGAACGTGGCGTTTGCCTTGATCAGCGGTATAACTTCACCTGCCGCTGCATGCCCGGATTCCAAGGGTCGCTCTGTGAACTGGAAGCAAATGAGTGCAGCAGCTTCCCCTGCGCAAGCGGTGCCACCTGTGTGGACCTAATCAGTGATTATCGGTGCCTCTGTCCCCCGGGCTTTGAGGGTATGAGACCATCTGATGCGAGCGTGAGCCTATTTACGGATATTAGTGGCTGCCTGGGCCAGCCAAAGGGTATTAGGTCTAGAAGCAGGGTTTTCGAGTTTAAATGTTGATTCAGTATATTAGAAATAAATACAAATATATGCAGTATTCACCCAAAACATTCCCATGAGTTTGCCCCAGGTTTAGGTTAAGGTTTTCACATTTGAAATCGATATGTAAATGTGATATGCAAATAAGCAGATTTGTTACATCATGATTTTAGTAGATAGGACATTTGCATTGACTATAAATAGAAAGGATTTAACGAGTGAGATTCGGACATGTAGCGTGAGTTCTTTGTCAATTGTCATAATGCTATTTGATGGTATTTGGAAGAGGTTTCCCTATGTAAGTCATTAAGCACTTAACAAGATTTAAACTGACATAAAAATCATGCCTTTGCCCCGTTTCATTGCATTAATGAATGTAGTAGACATAATTTACTGGAATTACTGAAGAATTATTTACAACTTAACCATATGCAAATGATGGTGACTTGAACGTACACATTCATTTATAACCGTCAATAAAACCGTCAGTTTTTATGTCGTTTGTAAAACACTTGTGCCATGTTTACCAGATGTTTTATGGGGAAATTGACTCAATTAATACCTAACACTTGTAATAATTACGGTAGTTAATGTCCTCTTTTATATGTGATCCAATTGTGCCAAAATCCAATGCTAATAAATAGTTAAAATAAGTTCCAAGGGAGATTATTTACATTTAAAATGGTTTCCGTATTTCTTTGACATTTGGCATAAAGTGAACTGATACCATTGACAATATTCGCTGAGTGGGCTGACAATGTCTTCATTGAACAGGGGTGCATCAATGTGTAAGCAGTTAAATTAATTAATAATGGCTTGTCATACTAAGCAGGCTCAGTGTCATAACGTGTGTAGTACAAAGTGGGTCTTGTACAGTGCATTGAGGCTGGAGCGGCTACCTCAATTATGTGAGTGTCTTACAGTACTTGATTAGCAGAGCATTTGCCAGTGCGTGGGGTCATGATGGTGAAAGTACAATTACCTTTGGTGTGTAGACAGCTGTGCGGATAGAGTAGCAGTGCCTGAGGATGTCTGGCTGTTAGTTCTCCATGAGCTTTCCGTCTCACGCAGAACTAATGGGTCTGAAATATCGCAAGAGGCCAGGCTTGCTGGAGCTTCAAATTTTGTCTGTAAAATCTTTAAAATACATTCCATCTAACTCTTGCCCAGAGGATACTAAAAATGAGGTTTTGTGCATACGAACAAGCTGCAACATGCTGAACACATAATCATTCGATACATTTCGAAGCCAGTAGAGTCAGAGGTAATCATCCGCCTCGTGAAACAAAACCGTGTCTTCAATAAAACCAGGCACGGCTCATTGTTGGGGAAAAATAAACAATGCATTTGTACTGCACATGTTCTGAATGTTATTAAGGATAGAATGATTATTCAACGATGGAGCTTCAAAAATTCCTATAGTTTTTAAATATCAACAGTGATATCTAAATGTATTAGTCGGAACAGTATTCCCCATGTACAATTGATAGAGTGTATTTGTTCCCTCTCTTTATGCTGCAGGAAGGACATGCTCTGAGAATGTAAATGATTGCTCGTCCCAGCCTTGTCTAAATGGAGGCTCTTGTATGGATCTCATAAACGACTACATTTGTCATTGTCCTATTGGTAAGTACCGACCACTTTAAGTATTTTTTAACATGTCTTGAAAATATTGTGCATTTCATTCACTGCATACTTCACCTTGGGTATAAGTGAAATTCCTGGTTCGTGTATGTTTACATTCAAACAGTTTACCTTGATAAAGATGTCCTTCCGAAGATAATTAAAGACAGAAAATTATCAGTTACACTTAGTCTTTGATACAATCTGTGCTATGGGTTAGAAAATCAACATCAGTAAACCTGTAAAGAAAACAGCACTGGTTCTTGTTTAGCATTGATGTGTGTAAACATGATTTCCCTAATAAGACTAAGATTTATTTGTCAGTGTTTTCCTTTTAATCAAGCCACACCGTGTTTCACACAGAGCTGTATGTTGGTTTCATTTAACACACGTTCTACAAAAGGATCCATAATAATAATCACATAATGGAGTGTGGTTTATGCATTGCTCAGTGTGCGGCTGATTTTTTTACAATGCCCTCTGGTTTTCAAATACTTAATCACCACTTGATTGCACAAGTCAGAATGCCACAGCCAACCCACTTGGCAATACAAGTCCAATGTCACATTCCATTTGTAAACAGCCACAAATCCACAGAATAGGATTTTCAGACAAATATATGAAAAATAAAATCCACAACACAAAGATATTGACAGGAGACACAAAATACACCATGGCACCGGGCAACGGGTCTGCTGCTTTTTTTTATTATTTTCTTACTATGTTCCACAATGGCAGAGAAACTGCAGCGGTTATGTTGGATATTTTACTTCTGCTTTTTTGTGAAAGACTACCGTCATGCAAACTGGTTGAGTACATTTGACAAAGGGAAACAATGTCAACACTGTTTTGCTGTCCTTTTGCATTTTGTTTAAAGCTTTCTGTGCCTTTTTCCCGCAATCTGTGTGCCTCCTATTTTACGGTACAATAAATCAACAAAAACATGTTGGGTGAAGTCATAACAACATATAACTTGCCTCCAAACATGCACAGCACCTGAAACAAGGTGTCTCTTTATGACATTATGGATACAGCAAATGCATCACTGGAACAAATCTGCTCTGATTATTGTCATTCCCATTTGCTCAGATTAGATTATGGCCAAAACAGAACACCAACGTGTCAGTAAAGCTTCCATTAGGGTTCTGATTTCATTGGCAGATTTATAGACAGGTGTTTCTGATGACTTTATCTTTTTCCTAAATTCAATAACATAAATGGTTTGTCGGGTTTGCTTTGCTTTGCTTTCGCCCCAAGAAACGCACTAAGAATCAGAATATAATATCACTATTTTCCGATCCTATGAAAAGACCCTCTCCTGGCACAGTCTTTCTCTCTTTTCTTTATCTTAGCGGCTACTTCAGTCAAGCTTGCACAGTTGTCTACTTTTGTGGTTTTAGTGACAGAAAATACAAATGTGTATGCTGCATCTGGCTCTGTGTGAAAAAAAACACTTGGGAACAATGCTGATTAGTCAACTGCAGCCATTGTTTTTGGAGACTAAATACTAAATCCCTTCAGGCCTGACCATGGAATAAGTACTTTTTAAACGTGTTGCTATCGTGCCTCTTAGCCTTAGCGTTTATATACTACATTGAGTGAAGATGAGATTAATTTTATCAGGAATGGCCAAGACACAGTTTAGTAAACATTCAAAATGTTGGAAAATCTGATCAGGCACAAATAGACATGACCTACACCTAAGTAACCTAAGGACTGGGGAAAATGTGTATTTTTTTTCCATGGTGCCACATAAATTGACTCACTGTCGCTTCATTAGATTTGTTTACACTAAAAAAATCAACCTCTCCTTTTCCGGGCTCATCATCTGACTTAATAACCAAATGTCATTGAACTCAGGGCAACAAAGAAAGCGAGACAAACAACCTCTCCAGAGGTAATGACCTACGCAAGCTAAAGTCAGGTTTCATGTTCGCACTTAACCGTTAGTCCCTTTTTATTTATTGACCTGAATTAGGCCATTTCCTTAACCAAGAACATGATTTGCCTTTTTTCAGCTCAGTGGAGCAACCAGAAGGTTGTCGATGAGATTTAAATATGCTGATGAACAGCAGTTATCCGAGCCAAGGAACAGTTATGACCCATGGCTGTTTTCATTAACCACCGAACACAAGTACATAGAGACTTGGCTTCAATGTTTTCATCAATACATCATAGCATGTCCTGTTTATTTTGAGATGAAGTTTAAAAAACATACATAAACAAATGTGAGTTATACCAAGCAGAGTTGGGCTAAGCCACTGGTAGCTGTCAGATAGACTAGGGCAACCTATTTGGAGATGGGGACACTGTAAATGTGACATTCCTTCATGCAACATTAACCTCAGAGTGGATCGCATGCACAATTGGTTATTAAACACTTCTGAAACACTCTGATGGAGGATATGGCTGTCCATTAACGAGTCAAGGCAAAAAAAGGGTGTAGTTGGAAGGTCATCAAACACCTAGAGAGATGTGTTGGTGTAGAGCGTGCCTCTCCGGATACAGGTTAGAATGTAAAGGAAGTGGAGACTGTTTCCAATAGGGAACTATATCATCTAACATCATCGGTGCCCTGCACATTCATGTCTTGATGAAAGGAACTTGCTTTAGGAAGTGACGTTTGAAATATGTCACTCCTCTGCCAGGGAGAGTGAGACCTACTTATGCAGACACTAAAACTGCTCACGGATAAATGTGATGGAGACGTTGGCTCATTCTTTCTGTTAAAAGGCAGTTAGATTAATAAGGTTTTTGCCTAGCGTGGGTATGAAATTCAGGGAAGTTTGCTGTTTTAAAAACTAAAATATTCTCCATAAAGACATGCATTCTCCAATGGGTACAAGTTTGAACAGTGTGGTGTCAGTGAAAAAAACATCTAGGAATCTATTTTGGGATTTTCTCTTAAATTCATCTTTATTTCTGCAAACAAAATCGGTCTCACAATCTGTCTGTGCTTTATTTACAACAATAGTTATCGACATAGTGACCTATCAGTGACATGCAGGCGAGCGTTTGGCCAGGCAGATAAATGTGATATAGATCAGTGTGGTAGGGTGGGTCCCTGTCAGTGATTCACTCAATTAGCATACTGCATAGCAGGTAGATTGCAAGGGGAGGAATCAATACCCCCATTAACCCGCTAGAGAAAAGGTGTCTTTGCCTCATAAAACATGCAAGCCACATAAGAATGTGTTGAGTGATGTTTGTTACTGTTGTTTCTATGAATCCAGTGATTACTGCTTGTTTCAGCTGAATTTTCCTTCTCCATTGTTAACCCGGTTTTTCTTTTTACAGGGTTCAAGGGGAAAGATTGCTCGGTGGATATTGACCTTTGCTCATTTGGAATGTGCAGTGAACATACAACGATATGCGCCGAGACCATGGGTGGACAGAATGTGTCTTGCACATGTGAGAGAGGTGGGTGAGACCTTTAACGGTTGTTATGTGTATTAACAGCTGAAAAATGAGCATGTGGCAAGACTAAAGGCCGAATTCCACCGGCTGCGTCTCCGGTCCTTCTCCGCTCCAGCACGGCAGAAACAAAAATACAATTAAGAGCAGTCAGTGGGTGAGTTTCCACCACGGCCGCTGCGCCGTCTCTCTGCTCCGCTGCTGCTCCAGCTCTCCGGTGAAATATGCACTGCTTCTATTTCTGCCGGATGCCGGAGCTCACCGCATCAATTTAGCACAGAACACATCGAGATAGACAGGAACACAAGCGCCGACAAAACAATAAAACCTCCGGTTAATTTTCAAAATAAGACACTCGGTGTTCACTGCAGGTAACAATCTCAAAACAGAGACACATACGAGCATGTCCACTGCTCTTTTACTCGTTCGGATGGGAACAATAACCTTCCGTGCGTTCGTTGTTGTGTAAATACCATATAGGAGAATCATATTATCAAGAGCGATCGCCCGTCACTTTTATTACCGCGGGAACTCCTCGGTCTCGCGACTCCAGCTGTTCAGCGGAGCTGGCCGTGCCTGCTTTGAAAACGGAGCCGGTGGGTATTGCCGGACGTGAGCGCACGGAGCAAAACCGTTGGACACCGCACCCGCAGCCAGTGGAATTCCGGGGTAAGAATGTGTGCATTTTCTCATGCATACTTACTGACTCGCACAAAGTCGAGGTCACTGCACTCAAAGTAGTGTGTGGCTGTACAGTAAATATAACTACTACTAATTCAGTAAGATAATGTTATATGACAGGCAGTTTTTTGTTTTATCAGATCCAGACTGCAGAAGGCCTCTTATATGCTACTTCTTGTCATAGTTATATTACTAGATTTAATATTAATACAACATTTAAAAATCTTATTTATGCACTCCAATATCCAAAATCCCCAAATTGCCCTCATAAGGCTTTAAAAGCTGTCCACCATGCAACATCTTCTATCCTTCGGTGGCAGACATGCTTAATCCTATGCTCATGCTGATTTACACAGATTTAATTTGGCAGTTCCTGCAAAAAAGGTTATTTTGTTTGTGTGTCAGTCAAGTGCCTCTGATTAGCCTCTTTGAGCATGGCGGTGTTAACACAGCAGTAGCTGCCTGCAGTGACTGGGGATAACACCGGAGTGAGTAGAAAGGGCTTGACCTGTTAGAAACTCTCTGGCTTTACAGTGGTGCAAGTCAAGGACACATGTGCAGCTAGTGACTAGAGTGCCAGTGTGGCATAGGAAATCATGTAGCTAATTCCTGGATACGGTCATGGTGCTTGAAATGAAAAAAAATTTCCTGCCAAAGCCATCATAATTCAGTCGACACTACTCCGCACCAGCTCCGCTATCTCTTCTCAAATGAATAGCTATTACATAGAAGTTCCTGTAACCCAATCAATAACGGTAACTCCATTACTCCTGTTGCACTTATGCTTGGCAGATGTCAAAGTGAAGGATTGTGAGTGATTTCCTATGTAAATGAAAGCAACCCGCGGCGAGCTGCTTTCCCCAGATCACCTCTCGAGGGTAAACTGCAAGCTTCTGTCTTGTCTAGATGTTTCAGGTCAGCAGCCTTGGCATCCACATTGACTTATACTTACCAAACTAATATGTTGCAAAACATGCTACTTGTACCCTCCCTCCCTATACTGTTTATCCCACGTTGTCAACTTTGTGACCTCTGTTTAGTATTCACACTTGATCACATCGTTGAACAACGTTGGATGACCTCAACACACGGGATGGTTCATATATGGTTTTGCGTGTTTACAAATGTATCGAGGGTTGTCGAACAAAAATAAATATGGTAGAGGCTTCTTATGAAGGTTGCTGTGGAAATTCTTCAAAGATTTTCAAGTGTTAGGCGGTATCTTTTTGATTTTACATTAGCATTTATATCAAAGGAACAACTTTGCAGTTAGAGTTGAAGTTTTATTTTTCTATACAATTATTTCAGGTCCAAAAGCTGTTGTTTCATAAACAAGAATGAGACACATTTTGCGGAGGTTTTCACAATGCAACATTTGGTTTTGTTTGTTTGTTTGATTTTCTTCTTGGTTTTGTAAACTGGTTGTTGTGACTTTTCTTTTTAAACTCATCCTTTCTTAACTGAAAGAAAGGCTCAGGACCCTTATGCTCTGAAACATTCACATTGCACACAACAGTACACAGCACCGGCAATGATGTGCCTTAAACACTAGATGTTGGTTATTGTGTGTGTGTGTGAGTGTGTGATACACAATTACACATGTGCACCGATGCGTGCCATTTCTTTCATGTGGTACCCTTTGTGTATAGATTGACTTTGATCTTAAAAATCAGTGGATTTGGCTTGTGTAATGTAATAAATCACAAGGGCAATGACTGGCTCTTATTAAACATGATTAAATGATCCAGTGAGCTGAGTCTGCATGTGCCCAGCAAGATCTTTGAATCAATACAAGCTTCTGAAAAGCAGCTTTTATTTGTGAAAACAAAGTCATGCTGATCCTAATTAGCTGAGGAATGAAACCAGGCAAAAAGAATCCAATAATAGTCTCTCTCTCTCTCTTTTCTTTTGTTCCCTTTTTTTTATACATGTGCTGCAGGGTTCGGAGGGTCATTTTGTGAAGTAAATCTCAACGAGTGTGACTCGAAGCCATGCCAGAATGGTGGTCTTTGTGTGGACAGCATTGACCTGTATCAGTGCCTCTGCTCAGAGGGTAAGTTTCAATGCAATTGTAATTGTCCCAATTCTCGACAAAATACGGTTATGTGGCTTATTCAGATCAATCAATGGGCAAGTTATTGTGTGTTCAATAACCACACATTGAGATACCTTTCTTACTATATAGAAATATCCCGAAAACCAAATCAATGGAGCCAAAACTCTATATTTTCCCTTACTGATATGTGTTATAATAACATCACACACACACGCACGCACATATTTGTCTTTTTAATATCTAAATCCCACATATAATAAGTTAGTTAGTCAATTTAATTTTAAGGGCCATGCCGCCTCAATCATAATGGACGATTTTTTTAACCCTTTCAACAGTTACAATAGAAAGGTCTTTGAACAGACGTCATCAACTCATTACTGCAGGAAATGATTATGAAACATAATTTCCCAGACTCAATTGCCCGGCTAAGAAACAAATAACCTGAATAGATGTGAACAATCAATAAACAGAACATTCAACGTGAATAAATGATTGCTACCAACTAAGGGGAATACTTCAGTCCATAGACAGCTACATTCATGCACAAGGACTCAACTATTTTTGCACAACTGGAAGATAGTCTTGGTACTTGATACTTATTTTCTTTTTCACCCATCACATGTCTACCTGTATTGCCATGTGCCTTGGAGTGCTGAGTGCTAACAGAAGTTTGTCCTACCCAGAAGCAATCAGGGAACTTGTTATTGTGTTTGTTTGGACTTAAAAACCTGCACGTTTTCAACTAAAGTAGTTCCAAGCACGTGATGTTGATTGCTACCCTTAATTCAGGGTTGATTTTCTATTCCACAGTTTGTCATGTTTTCTTGCTTGCAGCTCAGCACCCATAATGTTAACAAAGATGTGCTTTAAATGTCTCTGCACACATAAATTAATTCTGGCAGCAGGTAAACTCATTAGGGTAAGAGGGAATAAATCTGTTTTTTTCCCCAATCATATCTTGGTCCAGTTGACACCTTACCTGTGAGACATACCTCTGATTAAAACCTTGATTGTGGTTGAAGCCTGTTATGCATTTTTAATGTAGTCAGAGTAATTGTCAAATTTTATGACATGGAGAGAGGTGGAAATTGGTTCCATGGTCAGTTTGAGAAATGATGAGAACTCGACCTGCACCGATGGTGCTGATAGCCAGGCATTAGTCATGGCCCTCCTGTAGCCGCCGTGTGTGACAGTGCTAATGGTAGTCATTTTGTGGCGTGACTAAGCGGTGGAATATATTTATGGGGGACTAAAATCTCAGAAATTGGCAGCACTCACTTTTTCTTCATGACTTTAACCTTTTTTATCTTTAACATATCAATGGGCTAGTGGGCAAAAACTGGGAGTCAGGTAGACATGCACAATATGTCCGAATATAATACACCCCTCAAAGGAGACTGTGGTGCGGTCCATGTTATGTATTCGTTTACTTGTGATGAGCATGTAGGAAAAAAAGTCATATTAAATTTCACAGCTGCAATGAATTGCTTTTGGGTACGATACGATACTAATTAGTATCTTTTCAAGTCTGGTGTTTACTGACATTCACACGCCATCTCTGATGAGAGAATTTTTTTTCTGTCTCTCTTTACACCAGGCTTTGGGGGGTTGAACTGTGAAATCAACTATGATGAATGTGTCCATGGATACTGTGCCAATAATTCCACTTGTATTGACCTGGTTGCAGACTATGAGTGCATCTGTCCTTCGGGCTTTGCCGGTGAGTTATCTGTGTCATCATTTTGCCTAGTTTCGGCTTTAATGAATATACTGCAGATTGATGACTCCTCAGCAGTGATAACCATCAGAGTGGTTCCATTGTTCAATGGAAGACTTCATTTTACCAATTTCAGAATGACTGCAGCTGATGAAGTGTTGAGATGTCTTTGTTTCTCCTCCTGTAGAAGCTGAATAGAGGGGAAATTATTTTTCGACGATAATACATCCTTTACAAGTCTAGGAATGATGCTGTAACAGAAATATGTATGTGCAGTAGTAATACTGATTCCAGATGCCAAGCTGTATGTTTCTTATACACTCGGTGTGTCTCCAGATTAAAATGTGTGTGAGGTATTACTGGAACCATCTCTGTATTTATCAGCCCCATACAGTATGTTTGTTGAGTAGTATGAATTGGGGAGTTGTATTCAAATGTTTGTACTGTCATGCCATAGGCAGACATGCAACACAAGACATGGCAAGTACAAAGATGTCAGTATAACTGTAACAGGACCCCTACTGACTCCAGACTTATAATCACGCTGATGGTCGTCACTCTCTAGGGTGTAAAGTCACTTGTATAACGGGTTGTGTAGACGTGTCATTATGTTGTGTGATGGGGTTTGTTTTTCTAGCTTTGTGTTCATCTTCATTGCGCTCTATACATCTTTTTTGCTTTTGCTTTTTTCACCTTTTCAGGTAAAAATTGCTCCACATCTTTCTCTGCATGTGCATCAGATGTTGGGTTCTGCAAAAATGGCGGAACCTGCTACCGCAACTCAACGGGGGAAATGCAGTGCGTTTGCTCTCCAGGTATTAAACAAGCACATGTATGCAATAGATTTGTAACAAATGTGTTATCCTCTGTCTTTGTTTTGATACATTGATTAAGCTTTGCATTTTTCAGAAATCTAGACCTGTAAAATGTAAATAATAGTAAGCTTTACAATTATTTTAACCAATTGTGTCATTGTGTCTGGGTTATTCTACATTAGTTCCTCTCTTTTAAATGCAGTCCTTTTAATAAACCATGTTTGGAGAAAAATATGTTGTTCATTAATGTGATATCCTCAATCAGCTCTTATTAATAAGTTAATACCATTAAAACCATTAGAAAGCAAATGTAAAAATCCACAAACGAGTCACAAAAAAATAAAATAATCCACATCCCACAGTTCTCTTTCTCTGAAATCCTTCCTTAGCTTTAGCTTATGGCTGGATGAAATATGTAAATCAGTGGGGGGGGGGGGGGGGGGGAACACTAGCAGTGACAGTACCATGTGAAATCACAATCCGTGCTGTCTGTCAGACGTGGGTAGGCAGGAGAGAGGTACTGTACACTGCACAGCACATCAATCACTGCTTTGATCCAAACCTCTTCCAGGATACCATGGCATCGACTGCTCCTCGTCTGGGAACCAATGTGTGTCAAATCCTTGTGACCCCGAAGGGACCCTCCTCTGTGAAGAGCTGGCAAACACTTATAGATGTGTGTGTCAACACGGTTACGGTGGCCCGCACTGCAAAACACCCGTAAACCGCTGTGTTGATGGCCTGTGTCAACACGCTTCAGTTTGTGTGGATCTGCCGAGAGGGTTCAAGTGTGATTGTTTGCCAGGTAGGTGCTTGTTTCAAATGGGGGGGCGAATCCACCAGTGAATCATGTATGAAGCAGACGCACCCCCACATGTTGTTGCTTCAGCTTCCGTCTCAGTGGGAGTCTATTCTCGCCGGCCTAAAGCAAAAACACATAATACAGCCCTTATATGAAATGTGTTAATCAAGGCTCAGTTCATCAGTTTGTGAACCGACTTGAAAGCAGTGAGGATGCTTGGAATGCCTGTGTGCCCGCTTTGGATCTAAAATACTTTTAGTGGTATTTTATCAAACAAATAATTCACAATCAGAGAAATATGCTATCGTGAGACAGCATTTTACTCACATGTATAGAAAAGATTAGTTAACATTTCAGAATTAATATTTGGATTGTATCAGGAAGTTAACCAAAGTAACTGTACAATATGGTAACTATTGCTTTAAAGAATTGTTCATTAACTACCTTAGTTATTGCAAACATATTGTATGTAAATGTCGGGATATTACCTATCTTTATATTTTGTAATTTTAGTTTATTATCACAAGTGTTTTTTTTCTTTTTTCAACATAATTGTTGACAAAAACAAGAATCTGCATTGATACATCCACACGTTATAGCTAGCAGCCTACTTCTCACCTGCATTTGGTGACAGGATCTGCTCATGTGTGTGTAGTATTTTTACCATTTAATTAATGAGAAAGTTATTGTAAATGTAGTCTTTCACTTGTGCAATAGAAGGAAATGAAAGACGAGAAGAAAATCATCTAATGTTGCCCTTCTTTCTTTATAATTATTTATGTAATAATAATTATAAATGACTAACCTAACCATATGATAGTGTGATTAATAGGGATCTATGCTACGTTAAGTAATAAAAAACCCTACACGCATCACTTTAAAGGATTGTCCCCTGAAACGATGGAATACTACATAACATCTTCTCCCCTTTTCTGCAGGCTCAACAGGCCAGTTCTGCGAGATAAACATTGATGATTGTGAAGAAAAGCCGTGTGGAGTTCTGAGTATTTGTAAAGACTCTCTCGATGGATACAATTGCTTCTGTGCTCCTGGCTTTATCGGTAGGTCAACGCTATATTCATGAGTTATTCCTTTGCGAGTTAAGGTGGCATTTTAAATTCACCCAAGCAATGTGTCAACATGTTGTGCACCCTTTTCATACTTTTTTAGGAAATAGCTGCGAGATCGAAGTGAATGAATGCCTCAGCCAGCCTTGTCGAAATGGAGGCTCCTGCATGGATGAGCTCAACTCATTCAGCTGCCAGTGTCCTCTCGGAATTACAGGTATTGTATACACTTCTTACAACAAATGTTTTCTTCTGAAGCTTTTATTTGACGAATCCTGAGTGGTAGAGGCACTTAGAGTTTGTCTGTTCATACCAGTGTGCCTATACTGTATGCGTGGGCATGGTCTCGGTCACTCCGCATACAAATAATGTCAAGGAAATACTGAGATGAAATCGAATCTAAATTTAGAGAGAATGTACTGTTGGTTTAATTGATCACATATTTTGATGTACTGTGGTCTCATTTTAATCTGACTTTAAGAAAGCAAACTTTGTATTCAGCTAAATTACACATTTCGCTATACACTTGTGTGTGTCTTAACCCTCATTAGCATGGATCTAAAGGCCAACAGGGGTCCAATCATTCTCTCCCAGAACGCGAGTGAGTGAAGCTTGAATTAAATAAAAGAAAATGTTTATTTTACAACCTTATTAAATGAACTTCAAATATATCATATTAATCCAATAGTTTTTTCATCCAGAAATGAAACATTTGGTTTTCATAACGAGTGGTAATTATAATTAAAATGGAATATGTCCATGTGTCATGTCATTTGGTGCACTCTTAAGTATTTTTTAAAATTCTGTTCATGTTAACTTGAGTGATAACTTGGTAGGATGGCCTAGAGGAAAGGTGGCCGACCAGTAACAATGAGGTCGCTGGTTCGATCCCAGCGACCTCATTGAGGGTGTTAGTTGTAAAACTAGCAGAGGCTGGTATTACGTCTACGGTGCCCACCATCTCTACCATTGTGTCTTTGAGCAAGACACTTAACCCCAAAACTGCTCCAGGGGCGCTATACTGCGGCTGACCCTGCGCTCTGCCTCTGACCCCCTCCGAAGTGTGGTAACTTGAGAGGGGATATGCGAAAAGACATATTTCAATGTAACCATTGACTAATAAAGTAACTTAACCTAACTTAATTTAGGCTGAGGGTCTACTGCGGGAAAATAAGCCAAGCGACATTCAAACACGTACTGGCTCATTATGCATCTTTTACAGTCAGCTTGATAAAGTGTGGATCACTGTTCTTTCATGTCCATCAAATGCTCCACACTAAGAATGGTATAAAGTCACATACTGTGACAAACAAGAACATCTTGCTATTGCTGCAGCTGCATAAACATTATTGCTGAATGTGACATTGAGCTTTAAACTTCAATCCCCATGTATTAACGAGACACATTTGCAATGAATGTACTCGTATTCATTAATTTAAAGAGTATGATCGATTTGATTCGGACTACTGTTGGCCCTGGATCAGCTTTCAGGAAAAATCAATGGGTCAAGAGTTCTGCCCACAGCTGAACTAGGGTAATTATATGAAAAAATGTAGACAATGTTTTCATGCTCTGGGCCAGATCCAAGGAGTTTTGCCCGCTTTAACGTAATGTGTTTATAGTCCCACTTCTTAAACTATAGGCGGTAACACTGCCTGTCAATCTTCACCTTTTTTGAGGATTTGCGGCAACAAGCACTTTTTGATTAAATTCTATTCAACCTTGGTGCCTTGCAATAATTGAAACCTTTTTATTGAAGTATGGTTACAGAGGAGTCACAGAAATCCCATCAGGGCAATATATTTTTTTTATGTGAAGAGTCTCTGCTCCAAGTGTGTGTGGCAGGTGATGTGCTTAATCCCGCAGGCATTTTAGATTAAACCCACATTTTGAGCATGTGCAGTATTTCAAACCATACTTAAATGGATGATACACTTAAGGAAATAAAATGTCAAACATACACTAATACTATAACAACATTTATAATTTATGATTTATAAATTTTGAAGGAATTTGATCACTTTCTGTATTTATACTGCATACATTATACTATGATAAACTGTGAACCTTTTTAAGTGTCAGCTGTTAAGAACAGACAGTTTTTTTTTTCTACATAAAGTGTGTAAGGGAGGGAACCTGCTGTAATAGGTTGGCTGAAACTGCACTTCTGTTAGCATTAAGTGGATTCATCAAAAGCTTTGGATGTCCCCAGTGTCATTCAGAGAAATCGAAATGTTTTTTGGCGACGCGCAGCATCAGTATTGGCAACTTCTCTTAAGAGAACCTCAGTGTGTCAACACTCAAGTAGTGATAACCTTGAGGCCACATCGAGGCCACAGCGTAATTAGGTTATAAAACTGGCTCTTTCCTTTATAATGGTACAAGAGCAGCACAAACAGTACACTATAAATGTATGCAATGCTGCTGTAATTCAAACACCTCTTGCTTCTTTGGCATTTCACTCTAACAGCCAAAAGCTTGAATTAAGTAGACAGGGAATGTGTAAAGTGAAGCAAATAAATAGTTTTTTTGTAGCTTATCTACTTTGTGTTTTCAGATAAAATGTTTCATATTTAATATAGAACCAAGTATAAATCAGCCTCATAGAATATTTTCTGTATGTCTGCATCTTTTGTAATAACTGTCTCTTAATAGTGTTTTCTTTAGTAGTTTCTTTAGCTGTTAAAATGTTGATATCTACATTTAAAGGCCCTATTTCAAAGCTAGATATCAGTGTCAAATCAATTTTCTAGCATAAGAGTCAAAATGTGTTCCTTTTTGGGTGTTGCAAAATGCGCCTGTGAAACAGCTGCCTGACTTAATTTGTGTGACAACTGTCTTAAAATACTGCAACCAAAGGGATTCAAGTCAGAAGTCATCAAACTTATACAACAACATTCTACAGCGAGAGGTTTTAAGTCACTTGAAATATCTTTTACTTAAGCTGAGTAAAAGTGGAAAACTGAGCATGTGTCATAAAACGTTACAGTAAAAGTTGCAGTGTGTGTGTGTGTGACCACTGATTCTTTTTAAATGACATTGTCTTAACAGGGGAATACTGTGAAGTCAACTTGGATGGGTGCATATCCTCACCCTGCCTCCACAATGCCACGTGTGTCGACCTCGTTCTAGGCTATGGTTGTGTATGTGGGCCTGGCTTCGCAGGTTAGTGAATCTACTTTATTTGATTTGGATGAGGAGTACATGTTGTGTTTTTTCTGAATCCATGTAAACAAGCCTTTGGTATGTAGTATAGACAGCAGTACAACCTGCCTTCTCTTCTGATTTAGCTTACAGCACCTAAAAATGATTTGTTTCAAACATTGACTGCCAAACCGTACGTCAGCAACCCTTCGATAGAACACATTTATCAATCTGCATTCTTCTCTGTCTCAAAGGTACAAATTGTGAACTTGACATCGACGAGTGTGTTTCATCTCCCTGCAAGAATGGAGCAACTTGCATTGACCAGCCTGGTAATTACTTCTGCCAATGTGTGGCTCCATTTAAAGGTAATGAGCACCGAGGGAATGGGGACAAAAAACGCAAAGTTAATTAACTTCACGTACTGTTATTTTCACCTGTCTGACCTTACTTCACATGTCTGACTCAAAACTAGTACATCTTCATTTGCTACCCGTGGTTAAATAAAGAAATCCTGGGAAAGAAAGTGAGATGTAAGTTTTTGGCTGTTGCTTCTGCTTCACACGTGACAACTTCGACAGCATTTAATGAACGACTCACTGCTTGTTTCCAAAACATGGTTCTAGTTTTCAAAATTTCATTTTTATAAGGGCAGCAGCTCGTTAAAAGTAGGAAGAAAAAAAGTTCTTTGTCTTAACACAAATGTGGGCATTTCATTTACTATGTTCGACCACAATTATAGATATGTTAAATGTATTAAATCATCTGTAGATTATATTCTACTGTACACCATTTCTATACTTACATATTTGAAAAATAAATTGTCATGTTTGATTGGCAATACTTAATAAGATGGGAAATGGGTTTTTTGATAGACATTTTTAAAAAAGGGGCATGAATCAGTTGTTATCTTTCCACTACTGTCATGCGGCGGGTACCTGCGTTAACAAATAATCAAACAAAAAACATCTTAAAACAGCAGTTTGTTTTGATGATGTTGTTTTGTTGCCACATCTTGTTTATGCCCCATATACTGTAGGTAATGACTGCAATTTTCGAACATGATTTCCAAAAAAAGGCACAAGTAGAGACTCTATAGTGAGGTCTAAGGAACAGTCAGATACAATCCCAGTATTGAGGGATTACTCTGAAAGGCTCAGGAAAGGCTCCATCATTAATAAATGTGAAAAACAACGTCATCTTCCTTGACACACTCATCCTTACAATCCGAGCAAACCGTAAAGAAGGACCTTGGTTAAAACCCAAGGACCACTCTGACAGATCTAATGAGCTCGTTGGCTTTGAGATCATCCTGGAAGGACAGCAGTCATGGCAGCACATCACAAATCTAGGCTTTACAGCAGATTGGCTCTTGGATGGAAAAAAAAAGGCCCATAGAATGTTCAGAAATGCACTTCAAAGACACACCGACATCGTTAAGAAACAGATTCAGAGCTCTGATGGAAATGGAAAAATCTTTAGTCGTAATTTAAAGGATGATAGGTAGGGTGTCACAGTTGATTACCCATGGAACACCATTTCCCACAATAAGGCTTGGCAGTGGCCGCATCATGGCGCGGTCGCTTCTCTTAGGCAAAAGAAAGAAAAAGAAAAGATAATAACCATGTGTATATAAATAGTAAATTAAATAAAAATCACCTCAAAATAATAACTCTGTGGATCCTGCACAAATCCCATTGACGCTGACGATTTTCACTGCTGTGTGATAAGCAGCTGCTTTGCTTTGAATCAGATTGTTGTTAGACTCTGTCAGTGAACCATTCATCTTCCTGGTTAAAGATCACAAACCTGCGATGCTGAGAAGGACTTCTAACGCAAATCGAAATGCTTTGCTATTTATTTGATTCAATACTCGAGCCTGCCTCCACTACTATATGGAAATTGCATACGCATATGTCTGTTCTGTAGAATGGGTTGTTGATTCTCAATGAGACTGGCCGGTGACCTCTTCACACACTGCAGAGAGTCATTTGATTCAATATTGCTTCATTGAGCTCTAACAGCGCTCCCTTCCTGCATGACAACCAGTTAAATAGGCATTTTAAAAGCATGCTGTGTTTTATAATAAAATGTCTGCCACTTCTTTCATGGACAGCAGCTCTTGCGTGGTTATGCAGAAGTTCTATGAAACTATTAATAAAATACTGGACTGTCATTTACTGCATACTTTACTGTATCTCCGGCAAGCTGGCAAACAGACATATGCACAATATTAAAGTGTCAAATTTCAGTTTTCACACAAAGATTTCAGTCTAATTAGCTGGCATAGATGTGAACTTTCTGAACTTGTCAGGTTCTTAAATTACCTCTGATGCTATCAGATGTGGCTACTAAACCTGCTGGCTCAGCCTAAATCAATGTTATGCCTAGTACATAAGCAACTGATTTCACTAGGATCATGTTTTACTGACAATTGTTTCATCAATTTATTTAGGGCTGTCCTAATCGTTTTTCAAAATGTTTAACTCTTTTACAGAAATGATCAGAGGTAGGACACATATCCATTGTGTTGTGGCTGGTTGTGTTTGCATGTTCTGCTACAACCAACATTTTGCAGTTACTCATTGAACTGGCATGACTGATGGTGTGTGTGTGTGTGTGTGTGTGTGTGTGTGTGTGTGTGTGTGTGTGTGTGTGTGTGTGTGTGTGTGTGTGTGCATACGTGTGTGCATGTATACATTACCACTGAAAAGTTTGGAATCATCTGTAATATCCATGTTTCTTTTCAATAATGGCTATTTTACAATTTTATCATGGTGCAAAAAAAACAGAATGCTAAATACTTCCATTTAGTCAATGTCCCCACAGTGTTGCAAGAGGCGAATAGTGTTGTAATGAGAATTTCCCCTAAATAGCCTTTTTTTATTTTGAATTTGTTTTACTGCCCAGAGAAGCATACGTGACCCTCATCATTAAACCACAATGATGCAATTGGGCTCTAATGATTTTGGGAACCATTTGTCTTTAGGCCCAGGGTCTACTCAGCGGTTGGATTGAATAGGTTATAACTGTGATTTGTTAGTATGTTTATGTTATTTTGATAGTGTGTTCAGATTATATTCAGTTATATATATTTAACTGTTGCTCAGAGCTATCTGTGTCTTTCTGCGTTTACTATTGTCAGTCATGTTGAACCAGTTTATATTGTTTTGTTCTGCAACACATTACTTTTTTGCAAACCCTTCCTACACAGTTACATTTATTCAAAAATAGGACTCAACAACATAAAAGCCTGTAAGACCATTCAAAAATATAGTCCTCACAGCCAACTGACTGCACAGATCAAGCTTCTGTGGCAAGCTATTCCAGACTATTGAACGGCAGTGTGCTTGTGTGTGTGCATGTTACGCACACACAGACACGCACACACACACACACACACACACACACACACACACACACACACACACACACACACACACACACACACAAACAAACATTAATCCTCTTTCTCCAACAGCTGTTTGCTTTATGCATGAACTGAATATAATGATTTCTGACTCTTTCCTTGTACACTTCCAGCAGTTTCAAAGTGACAGAAAAATATTAATCGTGCAAAACGGTATGTTCAGTTAGCACATCAGTAATTAAATTGAGTGCTGCATAGCCACAGGTGTGCTTTTAACAGTTGTTGTGAAATCAGCATGACGACCAATCGGAACTGAGGCTGCTTCATTCGTTTGATTGTTTTGCCGCAAGCGCAAACTTATTATTTATTTTTTAAATGTTGAGTTACTGTCATAACAACACCAGCCATTTAATCTCAAATGTTTGGCCACTGAAATGGATGGCCCCTCTGACGTGTGCTTCTTTTCCTCGCTGCAGGATATAATTGTGAGTTCTTACCCTGTGAGGCCAGTAATCCGTGCGAGAACGGTGCAGTGTGTGTGGAGGAATTGGATCAGGACCATTTCCCTTTGGGTTTCCGCTGTCACTGTCGCCGGGGCTTCACTGGCCCCCGCTGTGAAATCAATGTGGATGAGTGCAGCTCCAGCCCCTGTTTTCACGGCTTCTGCTATGATGGTAAGAAACAGCCTATCTTGGCAACATGCTTAATAACAGGCAATTTAAAGCTCCCATATTATACACTTTTCGGTTCTATTATACACCATATTATATGGTCTTAGTGGTCCCTAATACGTTTTTCTTTAATTGTTTGCTGAAAAAAACTTTCAGATAATTTATTGTACTATGCTGATGTTCAGCTAATCTCACAATGGCCTATTTTTTAAAAAAGAGTTGCAGGTCTCCTCGTAAATATACAATCTTTGAGCTCCCCCCGCCCCCTGTCCGGAAGCGAAGCCAGATACGCCTCGCCCTCTGTCTGTCAGGGCTGTGGACCAATAAGAAATAGGGGTGTGGGCTGCACAGTGGAAGCTTCTGGCTTTACGGTTTGTGAGGTCAGAAAAGGGGATAATTCTGACTGGAGTGTTTTTAGGGGGAGGGGTGGGGGTTTCAGAAAAGGGGAGAGTGAGAAAAGGAGAGATCGTTATTTTTTTTGATATTTTGGCAGTCTCTAGGCACACCGTGGACGCATGGATATGTTGGAACACATTTAAAAAGTGCATTTAGCATAATATGGGACCTTTAAGAACCTCCATACATTACACACACACACACACACACACACACACACACACACACAAGGGCAGTTGCTATGTCAAATATCGTTTTGCTCACTTATACTTATTACAGTCTGATAGGCAGTTTTCAATTGGGTCACCGCTGCAGCTAATAAGTGTGTTATGAGAGTGGAGTGATTCCATCTGATGTGAGGA
This sequence comes from Ammodytes marinus, assembly GCF_949987685.1. NCBI lineage: Eukaryota > Metazoa > Chordata > Actinopteri > Uranoscopiformes > Ammodytidae > Ammodytes > Ammodytes marinus. The sequence goes on along the minus strand of NC_137215.1, from coordinate 17,590,971 downwards.
TCAAGGACATTACCTGCTGGAGTAGGCTTGATTATTCCCTTAACATGGTGGTAAAAGGAAATCAATTAAGCATCCGTGATGTTTTGTCATTTGAATAATGGATGACAAATGACTAAATGAATACAATCAAAGCTCAAGGCAGAACACAATCTTTCTTCTCAAAATAATAGCCTAAAAGTTTAGGATTATTTCTCACCAGTTGGTTGATGATTGCAATGTATTTTGGTTTGTGAAGAGAATAAAGAAAACAAACTGCAAACATCTATGTGAAATATGTTGTTTTAAAATACCTTCAATTACTGTGCAGCGGCTGTGAATCTCTTTCTTACAAAATATTTGTGCCCTCGTATTATTACCTTCCAATCTTAAAGGGGGAGTCATTGATACTGGAGAACGCATGTTGTCGAAACCAGTGAATCTCATCCCGATCCGATACCTGTCCGTGCTGTGGGTGCGCTGAAGAAAAATACGGTGGGCTCTGTAAATGGGTATGCAAACAAAGGTAAACAAAGGGGGACCACCCGCTAGCAACATACCCGTTTACAGAGCCTAGGCTGTGTATTAACACCAGCTTTTTTACACACACATTATGGAAAGGTGGCAGATCGTGAGGAGATATTCCCTGATTTTGAAAAAAAAATTAGACTTTGACAACAAGCATTCTACAGTATCACTGACTCCACCTGTTTTGGCATCTCAATGAATTCCAAATGATGATGCTTCAACTGCCTCCGGAACAAAAAGACAATGGCGGTGGTGGATCACTCCCTACAAGTATGCCATCCTTCACCCAGCCCTTGTAGACCTCGGCCTGCTGTCTTTGACTGAGCGCAGACGGTTCACATTAGGTTAGTGAGGCAGGCCTCCAGCACCTATTGGCCGGGCACACAGCAGCCAGCCAGCCAGTCACTAGGGAGAGCACTGCAGAGCCACAGTGGAGGAGATGAGTAATGCTGCTGCCACCCAGGACCTAAAGCATTTAATGAGAGTAATAGCAGCTACACGCACCAAGACAGAGTGACAGCATAGATTACGTGGTAAATCTTTGGGATAATGAAGAATCCTGGGACCCTGACTGGGGAAGTAATAAATTCACTCCTGTAAGAACCGCAATTACCTCTGTCACTGGCTGCCTTGTACACCAGTGTTGTGTTGGTGGAACAGAATGATGCGTCTCGCTTAGTTTGGAATCATTAATAATCAAAGAGAGGAAGCAATGGATTACTAGACGCAGGATTATTATACCCCCCTCCCCCCCACGGAAAACCACCCCTTCTTCCCATTCAATGTGTTGCAAGTGTGACGAGAAGAGTGTAAAAAAGAAATTAACCAGCTTTCAGACTTCCATTGAGAAAGAGAGGGATGAGTTCAGGTGTGTGTGTGTGTGGGGGGGAGGGGGCAGTAGTAGTAGTAGTAGTAGTAGGAGGAAAAATGGGCTGAAGGGCCATGGCAGACAGGTTCATCTAAGTAGTGTCAAACTCTGTTGCGCTGATGCAGAGGGAGGTAACCTGTCGCAAACATTTAGCAACAGCAGTTTTGGTGCGATACAGCACAAGGCGTTTTATTTTAATATCCATTAAAGCCATGAAATCACAGTGAGGGGATATGCTTTGTGCTCGCAATCAGCACTTACCTTTGTAGATATGTCGGACCTGCTGAGAGTAGAGTAAATGAATTTATGATGCAAGGCGTGGTAACTGTCTGTCCTACTGGTTCTGTTTCAGTTGTCGACGGCTTTTACTGCCTTTGCAATCCGGGTTACGCAGGGCCCAAATGTGAGCACGCCATCGACGACTGTGTGAACAATCTGTGCAGCCCCAACTCAATATGTAGGGACCTCCATCTGGTAAGTAAACATTCATTTTGTGTGGCAGTATAATAGGCTGGTACAATGGCCTTGTAAAAGGCCTTTTAAAATGGCCTAGTGTCCTGTAAATCACTACAGTTGGTAACTTATTGAAAAACACTACAGTTAATCACAAAATATTGACAAACCTGAATCACAGAAGGTACTGCCTGTTGCCATTGATGACTAATCCTGCACTTAATCAAACAACTGGGCAGTAACATGAATAGTGGTGTGGTATTAACAAGAATAGAAAAAGCAGAAGACTACATGTTCTACTACAGGTGTAAAATGATCAAGTGTGTGTATATATTGTAGGCAAACAATGCCTTAATGGGAAGTGTGTTCATCACAAGAGGACGCAAGTGTGCCTCAAGTTTAATGTGTGTTATAATGGTACTCAATAAACCCATTACGCTACTCAATATTGCACTTCCTAATAGACAAATCATGTCATTTTGTTGCTATTTGGGCTTTGTCAGCAAAATGACCAGAATGTGGTCAAAGTTTACATCGTAAAAATGGACAATATTAATTATGAAATTATGAAAACTTGTACAAAAACTCAAATTAAAACGTATTACATTTGTATATCTTATCAGAACCATAATTCGCAATCAGATGTCTGAAACAATGTAAGCTATTTCCTTTTGGGTCAGTTATTGAGTGACGTGAATCTTCAGGATCAACACATATCTCATGAATTTTATATTGTTTTAATCTTATCATTCAGGGACTTTACATTCAGTAAGCCCCTCTACAATATTACAGTATTCTCCTTTGCTGGTTGCGGGCTTTAAAAGTATTCTCGTAGAGAACTACAGTGAAAAGATGTTTTTTAAATTTTCAACAAAGGCCTGGTATGTCTGGTAGCTGCATGGCTCAGTTGATTTGATTGTACATGCCCGTTGAAATGATAAATGAAAACTGTGTTTGTTCAAATTTAGGCTGTGAAATGTACATCAAATATTGAGTGATTTCTTCTTGTCAGTATATTGTTTTCCAAGTGTGTCGGTCATTCTGCTCTGGTACACGTTTCTATAGATGCACACACTTTGCTCTTTAAAGGGAGATTTTCTTGTTCTACTTCTGTGGTTGTTCAAGTTCTTTAAGCCAATAACATTGATCTGTTGCAGCTGCTAGAATGCGTTGGGAGCTGGATGCTGCTTACAAACTGTGCAATGAGTACCAGAGGCCTTTTTCAAACAGCTGCTTATTTGCTAACAGATTGCAGCAGTGAAACAGATGTGTCATAGATAAAGTCTTTGGCTATGGTTCTCTTCTTTTATCTGTTTTTCTTCATTTGACAAAGACAGATAGCTTCTAGTGTACAGTCCTCAGCTAATGTTTGGGTTAAAAATAAGTTGTGTGTTCCAAGAATTGAGTGCAAAATGTGTGTAAGAAAGATGATATCTATTTAACAAAAACAACACGTCTGGGTTGTGAACACACAGAGTCCTGGAGGAGCGAAATGCCGGGGAGAAAATGCATTTCAGAACCTTTCTCAAATATTTATAATGTGTAAACAAATGTTATTGGTCACAACCCCCCAAAAAAACTCTAAAAAGTTTTGATATCGACCTATCAAAGTTCCCCTCTTTATTAGCTCTAGCAGTCAAGTATAAAGGCCAATAACATAACTGCCAGTAACTGCAAGTAAGTGATAATTTTAGCATTTGTATTGTACTTTTAGCCGATAATGCAGTAACTTACCAATGACATAATACTATTTCTAAACCAATAACCTAATACCTTTACCCCCATAATGTACACAAGGCAAGTATGTGTGGTCAGTTCATTCAACAAGTATTTGAAACAGGTAACAGTAACTCAAAATATACTTCATAGACATTTTTTCTTTGAATACTTCAAATACAAAAGCGACGCAGCATACAAAAGGGATATACAGTAGGTTTGATGTGAGGAATATGAGGACATTTCAATATTCAATATTTTTCTAGTCGCACTGTTCTCTCTTTCACTTTTATATATTTCTATATATTATCTCGACACATAATTCAAACAGGAGCAATTTTTGAAAACCCTTTCTTACAGTCTTGTTTACAGTGCAGCTATTCCTCCCTCTGAACACTGTGTCCCACAGAGCTTTAGCTTATTTTGGAAAATGCGTTCCCTGAAGGTGACTTAGCAGCAAAAATGAGATTATGTTCTATTGCCAGAGGTAAGGAATTGGAGGCTCCTGGAGGTATCTAATTTATCACAAGATGATGGCACAACCCCCCCTTCACTCCCCCCACCAGCATAGGGCCCACGGTGTTCAAATTGTATCAGACCAAGTTTAACGGCTCCCCTCCAGTGTATGAAATACAGATTAGCATGCATTCAACCGGCAGCACCCAGGGCCTTCTAGACAGGATGTTGGCAATGAGAAAATCCTGGAAAAACCCTTGACCATATGACCTGCCTTCATTCTGTATGCAAAGAAAGATTTGAATTAAACTGGTACCTTCGAAAGTAATAGACAAACAACCAGTCATCTCGCATGTCATGATTAATTATCATAATGCAGATTGCAATGATGAAATAAGGGACAAGCGCCTCGCATACAGCTCTGAATGGAATTATGGCAAGGCTAGGCGCTATATATACATCTTTATATAGCTTACTTCATGTACGGTAGCGGTAACATATTCACTGACAAGAGAAAGAAATTCTGAAACCTAAAGCCAACATACTTCCCATGCTTGCCTGTCTATGTACAATTTATTTCCGCACAACAATACAATGGTAATACTGTACGCTTGATAAAGGCTCCTAGCATACACTTTGAATGGCATGGCTCGCATATTATCCAGAGGGTGGGTGGTAGAGGGAATACATATGCAGTGCATAGCAGTAATGTGAACATTTTAAGACAAGCATGACTCCTCCACAGTTTAAACACATTTTCACAGGAACAATCTTTTTGTGAGTGGGTTTTAGGTTTTATTTTGCAATTCTTTCTTCTTTTGTGAAAAAGCAGATGCATTTAATCAAGCATATTCAACATTGCACCATTTATGTACTAACATGTTACTGTCATAAATAAACAAGACTACCCTTTTGACTGCTCTATAACAGCTTCATTAACAGCCTTCATGTGTATACAATAATTTTGATTAACATTTCACATTTCTAATTGTGTGTGTATTGGTGTAATGCCACAATAAATAATAGACTCTTACTACCTTAAATTACTATACCGAGACAAGTGCAGTTGTAAGGTGTCAATGTTTAATAGCATTCCCTTTTTCTCTCTCCCTCTCTCTTTCTTTTTAAATGCATTGCAGAGTTACGAGTGTGTGTGTCACTCCGGCTGGGAGGGGGAGTTCTGCCAACAAGAAATTGATGAATGTTTATCACAGCCCTGCGAAAACAACGCCACCTGCACAGACCTCCTCGACAGCTACAAGTAGGTGTGCGAAGCTGGCCCAGGGGGCACTGTGTCCTCGCGGAAGTGCATCAGTCACCTAATAAAATGCAGGGAAGAAAAAGAAGCCGTTCAGAGATAGCAATATGTTCTTCGAAACCGGTGGCAGAGAAGATAATGAATTGTAGATGGCGGGTAAAACAAATGAGTCAATCAATGGCTCACAGCATGAAAAGGTTTCCGGGGATCTGTGACTCATTGGACTCAATGCCCCCCCTCTCTCTTTCTGTCCCCTCTCTTTCTGTCCCCCCTCTCTCTCTCTCTCTCTCTCTCTCTCTCTCTCTCTCTCTCTCTCTCTCTCTCTCTCTCTCTCTCTCTCTCTCTCTCTCTCTCTCTCTCTCTCTCTCTCTCTCTCTCTCTCTCTCTCTCTCTCTCTCTCTCTCTCTCTACGCTGGGGAGACGGAAAAATGCTTCAGGAGGAAATAGTCTAAAGGATGAAAAGGAATGCAAGGTGAAGTGCTCGGTGGTGCTCGGGTACTCACTGCCACCAAGTGGAATATTCACCTGCCTTAAGAGCAGATACTTTAGACTCTGCTTCTCTTTCTCTCTCCCTCTGCCTCTCTTAGTATCTCCATTTCTCTGGCCCCCGCATCTCTCTTTCTGTCTGTGTCTTGCATGCATACATTTCCATTTAAATCCACACTCGGTGCTCTAACCTCCTGTGTCCTACATTCAGCTGTCCAGAATTAACAGCATGCTCTGACCAGTGGTTCAATTAACCTGTACATTCCCCCTGCACGGCCTCACACAGAGATCCAGGGGTGCACTGTCAATACATGTGTGCTGTGACACTGTGTACTTGTTTGCAGAATAAAATGGCTCCACTGGATCATTTGAATAACACATTTAAAAGGGCCATATTCTAGCTTATTCGCAACTCTTTACAGTTCTGTTTTAGCCAGGTTTTCCTAACGGAAACCATCCTCAACCCTAAGAAAACATCCGAACAAGTTGTACATGTTTGCTAAAGTAGGATTCATTTTAAAGGTGCACTGCGTACAGTAACTTTGGGTGTGTCAGAGATTTTGTCTAAGGTAAATTCTCATAACTGGCTAGCTGAAAATGTACTGTTAGCTATGGTTGTTTACAAGAGCAGGGCCCACACACCAATATTCTAGTCTTACATTTGGTTCCTCAAAATATTTATGTGCCTCAAAATCATTATGTTTGGATGTATCATTATAGAATGATTCAATGCTTAGATTACACATAATAAATAGGTTTGGTAAACTAAGTGCAGGCTCTTGCGAATGTAATCAAATCCCGCTCCCATGGCACTGCATGGTTCACCTTTGTAATGTATGCCGTTCTATCTATTACGGTATTCATGCCATATCTCCTCTTCTTCCTTTGGTGTATATCCAAGGTGTTTGTGCTCATCGGGGTGGACAGGCGTGGACTGTGCGCGGGAAGTGAATGAGTGTGATTCCGCTCCCTGTCTAAATGGAGCTGAGTGTCATGAGTCAGACGTACCTGGGGAATTCTGGTGCACCTGTCCCCCCTTCTTCAGCGGCCCTCTGTGCAACCAGCCTTATGACCCATGCGACCCCCTCCACAATCCCTGCCTCAACAACTCCACCTGCCTGACACGCTCCAATGGAACAGCCTCCTGCAGATGCCCAGCTGGTGAGTGAACACACACTGCTCCAGCCTACTCATACTAATAGTGCTTCCTTTTTTCCCCTTTTTTTTCCTTCTTTTTTTGAACCACTACTACACCAATTGGTTCAATGGGTTGCTGTACGTAGGCAATATGCACAGTTTAAAGGTGCTACGTGGAACTTTTGCATTTCTGAAACAGTCTTATTTTTCCTCTGATGATCATATATTGCATCATGTAACGGCAAACGAGACCATCAGTGTAAAAAAATTAATTTGTTTTTCTTAATGCCTTTGTCATGGGTACGCTCACACAGGAAAACACAGCTGGCGTAGTAAAAACATTACCGCTTTTGTCCAAAGGTGGTGCAAGAATGAACACAAACTGAAAGTTCCTCAGAGCACCTTTAATTACTTGGGAAATGCCCGGAATCACAAGTAAAAAAACCTGTTCATAATAGATCAAAAGGTATCTGGCAAAAAACATGAAAGATACTCCTTGTCAAGGTTTAGCACTCGTCGTTTGTATCTCCTCTAGGAAATGTATGAGTTTTTTTCCCCAAAAAAGTTACCGTATCAGCCCAGACAATGAATGTTGTCATCTCGTGCATGAATCATCTGCGTGTGAACTGTACTCTTGACACCTCTTTTTTTTCTTAAAAGAGAGGAGAGGTTTTTCCTACAGGGATGATTTAGAGAGACAAAGGGCAATTTTTCGAACAATGATTGATTCATATAAAAAGAGTAAGACTTTTATTTTATGCTGCGATCTGGAGAGGATTGAATAGTCCATATAGTCATTGACTGGCCATAGGTTAAAGAGGTTGGGTAAGCATAATTATCTGACCTGGGGCCTCATTTATAAAGCTTGCTGCGCACAAATACCTTGCGTAGACAGGCAGAATGTGCGGTCAAATGTGCGGTGGCAAACCGGTTGTATTTATAAAATAATTCTTTGCGGAGAAGTGTGCATATTCCCACGCCAGCTTTTGACCATGCGTAGAGCTTCCGCAAGGTTTTCCTGACTCGGGGAATCAGCGACACTCAATGGCAACACCACGAAATAAAGCTCTGTCATCGGAAAAACACACATATCCTTGTGAAATGCATGGCACCTAATATATTTAATCAATTATATGTGCGTACCTATTGTTGCGAATATATGCTACTGTTGCAGTAATGATGTAGGTTGATTTACTTATCAAGTAGGTCTATACATGTTTTGGTTATATTTTTAAATGTAATCTATATCTACTAATATAATATATAATATATGTATCTACTCTAATAATATCATATACGTCGGGAGGTGTGTCTGTGAGTGGCCAGTGGGAGAGCAAATAGTCTATATTTTAGGCTGTGTGTAAAAAGTAGTTTTGTACAAAGTTAAGGCCAAACATATTAATTAAAAGATAAGATAAGATAAGATAAGAAAAAACTTTATTGTCTGTCACAAGTGACAGAAATTCATCTTTGACAGGGCAGGTTCAATGTACACAAAATAAATAAATACATATATATATTGTTGGATAAACTCATGTTATGAATTTAGCAAATTATTTTATGCATCTCTTTCCCATAACAACTAACCCTGGAAGTTTAAACTATAATCTGACGTTGTTGGAAATGTGTTGATCTCACGGAAGGGAAACAATGCTTTGGAATAGACTACAGGCTAATGCATTATTTCACTTCTCAACACATTTTATATAGGCCTACATACACTGTGTTCCAAATTATAAGGCAAATTAGATTTTCCAAGATTTTCCTAAATAGTTGATGCAAATCACAGTCAGTATAATTTTCAAGTCATCAACCGTTAGAGTGTATTTCGAATTTTTTTGAACAAACTTCCCAATAATAAAAGTATTTTTTTTCCAAATAAAAAACTCCAAATGCACTGTTCCAAATTATTATGCACAACAGAGTTTCAAAACATTTTATAGGTTGTAAACAACTAAAGATGGTCATTTGTTGAATTTGCAGCATTAGGAGGTCATATTTAGTGAAATCAAAAGCTATTTCAATCAAAAACATCTTAACAGGCCAAGTTACATGTTAACATAGGACCCCTTATTTGATATCACCTTCGCAATTCTTGCATACTTTCCTTTCTTTCACTTATTAACTGCCCAAACAAGTAATCTTGGGAAAAATGCATTTGCTCCCATCACCATGGAAAAAGATAATTTTTTTCTCGTGTCACTCACCACGTGACCATGTTTTGGTCACAGGAGCAGACAAAATGAATAAAAGGTAACTGCCTTTTATTTATTCTACTAAAAAATTATAAACATTATTATATATCGGAGAGCTTTGTGCTGCTTTGTGGGTCTGCGTTTTTCCGGTTTAGATGTTTATTAAAGTCATCGGTTTACTAAGTGGATGTAAGTTCACCAGTGAGCCCTCTGTGTTTGAACAAAAGGACTTATCAGTGTGCAGGTTAAGATGCTATAGAGTTGTGCTTTACCTAATGGCTCTTCAGTGCCTAGATGAAAAGATGTTGCCAGATATAAATAGAGCGACTGGGTTAGTTTCAGAAGGCTTCCTTGGAGAGGAATAGGAAATGAGGTGCTGGCTGCATACATTATTCCAGTAGCTTTGCGTGGGTTTGGTCGTTTTCACTTCACACATGCATTGTGACTCACTTCTCTCCATTATTATTCAACATAAATCCATCCTACATAGCTACTACTTAACAGACACAGGGCTGTTATATAATCCATGGCATGATGCCAGCGCAACAGTTTTACAGACCAGTTATTTGCCAGTGTAGGTTATTTGTCAAGGAAATTGTGTAGGTCTTACATTATTCCCAGGCCTAATTAAATTAGAATTTGTCTGCCTATGTCTGCTAGATTTACTGCCATAAGCTAAAACTCATCCCACACAGTAAACATTACCGAAGTTTACTTATTGTGAAATGATCACCTATGGGCCATTTCGTTCTCAGCCTTTTAATAGTGCTTATCGGCCATTTTGCACAGTCAAACTGACCTTGGATGTGTAATTGGCACACATTACATCATGGCAGTATGCACTTAAAACAAGCCAAGGCGTACAACAAAACAGCATTCCAAATAAAACCTGTCATTTGCTGTTAGATACTGAATGTTGACTAATGGAATGAGAACATTATGCCACCAGTGTGTCATTAATGTTACATGGTGCATATTCCAACTGCAGCTGACTTCAATCCAAATGGTCGTCATTCCAATAGAGATGGTTGGTGCTTACATACTGTACATGGTTGGAAAATCATGGCAGCTGCACCAGGGTAAAGAAAGCATGCCTTAGGGTAGACATGAGGGTTTGTGCTGTTAACGAGGCTGTATTATGGAATATTACAGTCGTCTAGACTTGGGCTGTATTATGCAGTTAGAGGGGTTATTAAAGATACGCTGTTTTATCAATATAGACACAACATTTAGATGTCAAGGGAGACGGTGGGCAAACAATATAGCCCACTAATTAGTGCAGGGATTTATGTATATTTATATTGTTGTGTTTGTATATTTGTTTTGAATATTATTTAATCTGTGTTTCTTGTTTTGTGGTATTTATTCTGGCTACTTACGTGATGTTAATTTAAGAGGCACTGGTAATTCCAGGTTGCCCAGGAGATAACAATAATACAGTGATATTAGATAGTCACCGTTAAACTTTTAATGGCCAGCCTCATGGCAAAACCTGATAGCAGTTGACGGGTGTCTTTTATTAAAGATAAGCCCTTTCACTGTGCATTAAAAGAACAATCTTTTTCACAAAGCTAAGTGTGCAGCCATAGGTCTAGTTTTCCCGAGACACTTCACCAGACTATAAGAAGTCTCACAGAAAGGGTGATGTGGCAACTTTACTCTTCATCAGTTCAAAAGGAACTAAAAGGCAGCCATTAAGAGGTAGCCCACCGGGAGTAGCATTAAAGAGATTTGTAAAACACAGTCAGCCACAATGGAAAGGAGGTTTTGTCTACAAAGGTATACTCTGTGAACCCTGGGGCCAGAATAAAACCAGAGTTAGCTGAAATAATATAAGTAAAATGCAGTTATCTCTTGACTGTAGAGGACTTTGTAGGAAAAGTTTTGTGTTCTTCCTAGGAGTGCCTCTCCTCCGCTGAGGCTCTGGCCAGGAGGCCTAAGTCATCTGGCCTGACCAGCACAGATGTTCCACTTTCCCCTTAATGAGGGAGCCTCAGCAGGGGAGTGCCAAGCCTGATAGAAGAGCAACCTGAAAATGGGCGAGTTAGGCTAGAGGTTGGGGTCGAGGGGTTACTGGCCCAGACAATCACAACAAATGAAACACAAACACACACTAGCAGCAGTCACTCAACAAAGATTACAGGCACAAGGCAGAGCTACATCCCATTCTGAGTCCTGTAAACAATCCATAGGTTTCACATGTCTTTGCTCAGTTAGCTGAAGAAGGGGAGAGCAGCTTGCACAAGCCTCTTTTAACAAGCGATTAGATCTGTTCGTGTCAACACTTCTGCCTCAAAATGTGTTTACAGCACACACACTGATAAAGTATCCATGATACATTTGAAACCATTCCAACGCCAGCTTGATGTAGAGAAGATATGGAAACCGCAGAGGAATTTCATAGTGCAACACTACAACATGCTGCAGAACTACGGTAATATGTTTTTTTTTGATAATAAATACCTTTTTTCCGAACAAAAACATTAAATAAAAAAGCAAGTATGACACATCATACAAATAAACTTAACACAAAACAACAGTAATTATAACGTTATAATTTTTTTTTATAAAATAAATGTATCAAATATTTCACACATAATTTTCAGAGTTACAAGTGTAACATTGCTAACATCATCATCTTTAAATTAGATTGTATACAAAAACACTGTTACTGCAAATACAGTACAGTAACTAACAAAGTGTATGAACATCCTTTTCCTAAATCTCTCAAAGGCTATTTGAAATGATCCTATTTTTCTATGTTCATAATAGAAATAAAATCATGGGGCTTTGGCACATTATATTTTACATCTCACACCATGTTACATAATTTCCCTCTGTATTACAGTGTGCCACCCATTATTACTGCCTTTTCATAGGCTTTCCAGTGGCAACTTATCACTGTTTCAAAGTGAGCAATTTGAAGAGGGGACAATGGCATTGCCTCTTCTCTAATGCATGAAATGAAGGAATATTATTCACGCATGCAGTATAGTGAATTCATTCAGAAGCATTGTGCGGTCCCTTTACATGCAAAAAACATTTGGTCTCTGTGGCTCAGAATATCCCCAGAGGTGTTTCTGGCCAGATGGAGAACCAACCCCTTTTGTTTGCATGGCATGCTACACTAGCCTTCACCTTCCAGGAGATTGAGATTGTGTCCTACCAAACAGTTGGTTAATGAGCTACCATGAAGCTGTGCCAACAGGAGAACTGACACATACTTAATATGATATTTGGAAAAAAGATGTGTTGTGAAAAAAGTCTATCCTCACTGCGTTCATTTCAAGCGATTCTTCTTTTCATACAAGAGGGGAACAATATGACTTATAGTAGACGGGTCTCTCAATTTATAAACCAGATGCCCCGGCAGATGTATGCAAATATCAGTTACCCTTTTCCTTCTCTCAGTGCTGTAAAGTGATATTAAACATTATGCATTTCGACATTTGGTGCTAAACTACTTAATACATTCCCTTGGTCAACTGTGTGTGCGTGTGTGTTTTTTATAGTTAGCTCTTTCGATTTGTGTGATATGACGGACCATGTATTTGAATGGTCCATATTAGATCTTTAATAACATTTATTCTACCTTTTTAAAAGGGAGGAAAGTCCCACACTGAGATTAAAAAAGCTGTTTTACAAGAGTCCTGGCAGAAATAGCAGCATGTAGATCGTAGAGGTTACACATAAAACAGACTGTATCTAACCAGTGGATTAAAAATGTATCGATTGTGATGTATTTTGACCGCTCTCACCGCTTGAGCTAATGTATAAGTTGCCGCATTAATCGTTTCTCCCCATAGTAGCTGTATAGCTTGTAAATCTCAGCTCCATTTGGAGGAGTAGTGTATAGTCTAATATTCTGAAAATGAAGGCCCCACAGAGAGGCAGGGACATATTAAAATGGAGCAGGTGTTCACTCTCAGTATGAGAGCGTGCCCACTTCAGTGAGCAAAGGTCTCAGGACGATAGTGATATTCCATTGTTGAGGGCAAAAGGTGATTCTTCTCTTTCCGCTTTAGCTTTTAGACCTCTTTTTTTCCATCCCAAACAACTGCCGTGTCAAACAGAGTAAAGCATCAGTGAGCACATAGTGGTATCAGAGGTGTTCCCCTTCATAATAATCCTCAGTCATTAGTAGCCAACATATTGGTCTTTAACCCCTGAAGGCTTCACAGCAGGTCAAAATATACCCAATAGTCCCCAAATGGTGTGTTTAAATCTGTGTAGCACAGTGCTAACAGAATATATTCATCTGATTTAGGGTAGCCAAAGGCAAGGGTTTAGTTTTAGATGTTTGGGGGCAAAATGAAGTCAAGGAGTCAAATATGTATGTTTTTTTCTTGCCCTACAAAAATATCAAAATCTACACGTTGTTTACTAAAAACACGTTATCTATAAATAAAGATGTATGTTACTAAATGTATGTTTTTGAGTCTATATTCTTAGTTATTTTCTCATCATGTGAAGTGCCTGCGGTTTGCAAGGCTGCCAGCCTTGGTAGAGCCCCAGCAAGCTCCACCAATCAAAAGACTTCAGAGAGGCAACACTAGGAGCAAAAAGAAATGAAGAAAAACACAAGTGCTCACTGCATCTCACGAAGCTTATTGCTGGAAGCGCAGGGTAACAGCCAAAGGCAACCGTGATGAGTGCATCTGTATGTGTATGAAGTCAGAGTTCTCTTTCATTGAGGCGATGACAGCTGGCCAGTGGAAGACAGTGCAAAGAGGGGATTTAGTGACCTACTCATATTTTACCCACTCAAAAATAAATTGCTATTTGTGTTGCAGAAGCGTGTTCCACACATTTTACAGTGGAAACCATGTCCTTAAGCATAGCCAAAATTGTGGGCCTTTTACTGATACAAATTTACAATCTCATATTTTTCTCTGTGTTTATGTTACATTTGAGCTTCAGCTGTTAAATAAATACGGACTCAGGCTCAAACTAACATCAACATGTCATGTTATTTTGGTGAAGATGTTAGCTAACAAATACAGCTTGTTACTTACAAATCCAGAATAAGCAGAGTAATATGGGCATCTACTGGATTCCTCTTTTGTTGACATTTGTGGAGGTTCAATGTTTGCTCCCATTTTAGCCCCAGTTTGTTCTTGCCAACTTGCCAAAAAAAGAGACTCTTTGTACTTTTTGTGTGATAACCTTTAGAGATACAAACTGTGGACCAGCAACCCAAACCCTAATGGGGATGGGTACAGAGAGATGCAGAATGTGTGCTGTTGATTCATCACAGACTGCTATTTGATTTCATGAAAATGTAAAAAGAAAAATATTTGTCACTGGAGCTTTAAAGTTCAGGGCACCGTCAGATTTCCCCTCCAACAAAGAGCAGTCTGTTATTGAAGAGGTACAGTCGACATGGTTATGAAGAGTGGATGATGTAACAGAGGCACACTACTGGAAACAAACTTGTGTATTTCCATTATTTTAGGTCAATAAATGAAGGTTGCCATCTTTAGCGCAGACCTCCAAAGAGAACACAACTGTGCCAGGCTTGTTAAACATGCCTTTTTCCACTTCTTCTTAGAGTAGATTTCAGTTTTTTGTCAAATCATGGACTATGAAAACAAGGCTAATATTCAAGCTTTAATACATTTTCTGAGGGTGGCCTTGAATGCATTCCTGACTTTCTTATTTGTGTGCAAGAGAAATTCAAAAACATGTTGCCTGCAAAAAGTTTAGTCGACAAAATAACCTATAGCTGTTTACAGTAGTCATTTTCCACCATGTAAAGTTGCTGCTGTTTTTATGAATCAGTATAGTGAAGCAGGAGTTGGGTTTGTGCCATGAGCCCGAGAGAAGCTGTGGTTTAGTGCTTGCGCCCTGCCGTGAGAGAGAGGTTAGTGTCTGCACTTACACAAAATGTATAAAAATAGGCCTGGGTCTGGAGCAGCTGTACAGTAAACACATTTAAAATAAACTCTGTGTTTAATCATTGTGTGCCTTCATTAGCCGTACTGAGGCGGTGGTCCAGGTGTGTAGCAGTGGGGTAAATTGGCTGTGATTGGCTATTATATGCAAAAAGTATATTCTTAACCCGCTTATTCAAGTATAAGCTAGTTTATTTTTGTGTTGTTTTTTTTGTCAGTGCATGTGAAGGACTTGCTGTTCTCCTTGATTATGAGAAGCGGATGCTATGATGAGTAATTTGATCTCTGGTTTGTCTCTCCATATATTTTTGTTTTTAATTAACTAAATTGAGCTCTTGGTTTGATGATGTGTCATCTTGTGCCAGATGTTGGTCTAGACAGCCTGTTAATGATGTAACGGAAATTCAAAAGGAAAGCAAGATGTTCGGCAGCAAAATAAAAATCTTCTCTGTGCAGTGATAGAGCACGGGGCCACGCTCTTTTTTCCTTTTGGTGTTTTGCTCTGTGTGCGAAATATACACGGGGATCGCCACATTTTTCCTGTCAACAGAAAATCAATACAGCACCTTAATGTTTGTCTTCAAAACAACTATTCTCTTGAATTAGAAATACCTTGCTCATTAACTTGTATATCAATTATTCATATTATTAAGTTTAACAACATCATGAGGAGTTCCACATAGGGATGAGTTCAGATTCTTAAGCAGTTGTACTTGCCTTCGTTAGATTTTGATAGTGATGCATTGCCTGCAAGAATTAGCTCAATTTCAGCTGTCAGTATGGATAAACCAGTTTTGGTGTAGGGCAAGGTGTTCATTTCTAAACCTGTAATATTTATTTTATTTAATTACGCATAGTCTTGGGGTTAGGGATAATTTTAAATGCAAATTGAACTCAATATATATACGCATATTACGCTGAATAGAGGCACAGCAATTTAAGACCAGAGCTCAACACAGATTGATGTAATGCGTGACAGCCACACGATAAAAAAAAAAAACACAGACAAATGTAATACATAATCTATACTCCGCAAACTGTGAATGGAATTTTAAATGACCCCCCTCTGGGTGTTACATCACACTGACAACAACTTTGATAAGACGACTATAGTCACCAATGGAGTAGTCCAAAAACCAACTTCCTACTCTTTTTAAATGAAGACATCATTCATATTTTCTATTGGAATATCCATCAAAGTTAGTTCACCCTCCACCGGGGAATTACCCACAACTTCTTCTCCTCGGAGACATTCACTGGCAGGAGGCAGTGATCACATACTGTATATAGCTCCAGTCAGATGATAGAATGACTACGTAAAGGACTCGCCTTGGGTATCCCTCTCTGTTCTCTGCCACAGAATAAAAAAGGCCTCTAGTCAGCTGCTAGTAGTGGCAGAAGATGCATTACATTGTGGTGACATTCCAAATAGTCCCAGAGGTGCTCCACCATTGCTATGAGTGACAGAGCAGCTTGGGAAACCTGTCCTGTCACCATAATTCACCAGGTACTCTGTGCTCTCTGTGGTCTGGTCTCGCAGATTCCCTTCTCACTCTCAATGTCCTGGGATGCAAAGAGCTGTGTCAAAGTCACTGTCTTTTTGTCATCGGCACCACACTAGTTGTTTTGGGAAATTATTATTCTTTCTTTATTCAAACAGAATGACGCACAATATAGTTCGTTCAGCTGATTAAAAATGCACAGTGAGATTTGTTGAAGGTTGTTGATTTATTTTATTTTTTTCAACAACATAATAATCCACTGTACTGAGCATCATTCGGCTGAATGGCAAAGCAGAAATAATGGCTTCCAATTGCTGCATCTATCTGCACTGATAAGTTTAGGATCTATGTAATTTCCTGACTTCTGTAACAGCAGTATAAATGAAAGCACTGAAATGACAATTGTATCTTTTGTTAGCTCCTTATTCTACAGTACATTCTTTTACTCTACTTTACTTTACTTTACTTTACATACCATACGCAGTTTGAATATGATGTTTTACATTTTTATAAACCAAAATTATAAATTTTTATTTATTTCCCTGGATTATGTTCTTATTTGCGTGCATACCATATAATATCATTCTTTTTCTTTAAGCAAATGAACTCTGGATATATATGCTGATTTTTCTTTTTTTACTTATATATTCCACAACTTTATATCAAGAGGGGAATTCCAACCACATGAATTAATGAAAGATGTTATGTTATGTTGTAACATAAAATGAAAACGTACATTTCAATATTTTCAATCAAGATCAAATTTCACTGTTTGCAGTATGTTTACTAGTCTATATGGCCAACATTTGTTTTCCATACAATGGCTCATTAGGGTTTCCTTTATTTGTGTTGTATTATTTCATGAATTTTTACTTCATAAATCCTTGTGTTCGGCTTGTTCAGCCAAAACAAAAAACATTTTCCAGACCAAGCCCATGCCTACATACCTCCGGCAGGCAGAACATTACATACTCCCAGGCTGCCTTCACAAGTTCAACAAAACATCCATGCTGATCTGGTTAGCCACCCTGCCCCTCAACCCCCTAATGAACAAGGGGCAAAGGAGCTCTTGGGCTTAGCCTCTCCCTCTTACCCCTAACTTAACAAGATGTCCCCCTACTGGCTCACTCTCCCTCTCACACACACACACACACACACACACACACACACACACACACACTCACACACATATGCGCAAGATAGACACACACCTCCCAAACCCCCAAACCACTAACCCTCAGACCAATCTGTCTGTGGCACCAAAGTATTATTAGACTTACACACTCTCAAAGGGGGAAACAGTGAGTGCTGAGAGCTGGAAGATGAGATATGCTACAGGGGCTACCAGTTCCATTAAAATGCTTTTCACTGGGGTTCCTTTGTTACCATGGGGCCTGACGTCTTCAGGATGTGGTGGGGGCTTTGCTGATCCGTGACCATCTCATCTTATCTTTTCAGGGTTTGAAGGAAGTCGGTGTGAAATTGACGCCAATGAGTGCGACTCCAATCCGTGCCAAAACCAAGGACACTGTGTGGACCGGGTCAACAGCTACAGGTGAAGAGCGTTAACCTTATAACCAGCGTTTCATTTCCTAAAGGAGGCAGGGAAATGTTGCGCTTCGCAGTGATGGACTAGGAATATTATTACATCCAGTGTATCAAAGTACCGTACCGTACCAGTAACCATTATTCCTGCAAAAAGGTGTCAGGCCATTATACTGTCATTTCTGTAGAACATTACCTTGAGCTATGAGATTTGTTCTGAGCCCAGGCCCCTTTTTTTCAAATGAATTTTAATAGATTTAGTAATGTACCATTTCAGGTTGATATGAGGTCAAAATGTTGACTGTCTCCAAAAACTAAATCTTGCCTGTTTTTGCTCTTGTTCTGAGACAGTATTGGGTCTAGTTTCACTGTCAAAATTGTAGGCCTGTATTTGACCTGCTCTTTGTGTGCAATCAGGCTAAATATGATTTGTGCTTAATATGATTTAACGTTTAATGATGATAGTCCATATGCCGCTAGGAAACATATGAATGTCAATATGTTTCTGCCTGAGACAAAATATCAATATTAGTGATTTTTCTTTTCTTTTTCAGCTGTGATTGTAAAATAGGATTTTCTGGCCTTCACTGTGAGGAAGACATCAATGATTGCGCCTCGAGCCCTTGCCACAACTCTGGCATTTGTCAAGACCACATAAACAAGTACGTGTGGACATAACTCATTTTTTCTTCAGCTTTATTCATTGTGTGCTTGTAAAGAATCACACATATCAGCAATATTTTTCCTTTTATTTTTTTTATTAAGCCATATATGAACAGGATGGTTTCTCCAAAGGAAACTGGCGAGGGTCGCAGGCGTTCCTCATCAAAGTGTTCCGGTTTATATAACTAGCCCGTCTTCTTCCTCCTTGACACACATAATGTGCTGCTGCTGTTCTAAAAGACACAGAGAGTGAATTCAGCATGGAACACATCATGTATCAAGATTGGGGCTTTTTGCTCCTCTGGTATAGCTTCTCTCTGCTGTGCTTAATGGGAGCCCCGGGGCTTCCAGGCTTAGTCGGACAGATGGGTTAGAGAAGTCCCTGGGCCAATTTCACTCCTAAATGGTTTGTCTCCGGGTTTGTCTCCCGTCATGATTTGCCTCCCATGTGACCCGGCCCGTGCTCAGAAGGGCTCCCCTGATTGCACAGAGCAGGGGAGTAGTTCACATCAGGTGTGTTTTAACCCTCGCCACCCAGCGCAAACACTACACACACACACACACACACACACACACACACACACACACACACACACACACAACTGTAATCCCCTTGCTCCCTGACCCAAAAAGCCAAACAAGTCCACCTGTACTCTGGCGATGATTCAGACACTCATCAGTATACTCAATGGGCCCACGTTTATATCAGCTATATATATATATATGTATTTTTATCTACCCATCCTTTATCTTATGATACTCTTGACTCTGTAAGGGTCACACAATTTCGTCCAACCTATACACAGTAAAGCCTTTGCCATATGAAACTTACAGTAAATAACAGGTGTGGAAAAGCATACTTTTTTCATTTCTGTCTATCATTTGTTTGTGTTTGTTCAATGATGCCCTCTTTGCTTACTTTTTTAACCTCTGTATAACGTGTATAACGAGTAAATTACTTTTTATTAAAAAAATCACGTTCAACAACCTTTTGAGGTGAAATTTCCTCAACAAGCCTCTGGGGTTATTCTAATCTCACCTGCACAATTTATTTCTTTTTAAACTTTCCTATTTATGCATATTTATTAGGGCTGTCAAGTGATTAAAACAATTAATCTAATTAATTACAGGCTCTGTGATTAATTAATCTAAATTAATCGCATACTTATATGACACTTTTATGCCTGTTTATAAACAACTGTAAAGGCTACCGTTCGTCTCTCTCTCTCTCTCTCTCTCTCTCTCTCTCTCTCTCTCTCTCTCTCTCTCTCTCTCTCTCTCTCTCTCTCTCTCTCTCTCTCTCTCTCTCTCTCTCTCTCTCTCTCTCGTAACTTCTGTCTCCTCCTCTCAGCCAGGTTACTATATTAAATAAATTTAGGAACTACTAGCGCCGAAAAAAAAACACAAAAAAACAAGCAGCTTCCCATAAAACGTCCCTCTCTATGCTTCTTTCTTTACTCTTTAATCCCGTGCGGGCCGTGTCAGCAAGCTACAGGTGCAGCTCCGCTATCGCCTCACCTCTTTTGCACCGGGTCAAAGGGCAATATAGAAGTGCGATTAATCTGCGTAAATTTTTTTAATCGCGTACATTTTTCTGTGATTAATTAATCGAAATTAACGCGTTAATTTGACAGCCCTAATATTTATATATGTTATTGATATAAAAGTAATCAAAACTGTACAAAACAGTGCAGCCTGAAAGAGAATTGTTATTATGTCTCATGAGTCAGGATTTTAACAATTACAGGAATATGCAGCAAACTTCTGTTGTGCCGCTTGCCAATATACAGATTAGCATATTATAGACATTTTATTTGATGTAACAACTGAAAAAAATATATATAAGCCAATCACAAGATGAAATTTAGATTTTGGCACAGAGTCTAGATTAGTCTAATTGCATGTTTTCTTATTTCCGACAAACAGGATAACAATCTCCTCTCTCAGGTGTGTGTCAGGGGATTTTAGACTCACTGACAACTGCAGAGAAGGACATCAATTGAGATAACGCCATTATTGGACAGGTTAAGCTTCTCCCTTCAGCAATAAATCATGAAACGTAACTCAAATTATGGTTCACAAACTTAATTGCTGTCATTTTGAAAATTTGGTATGAAGTTCTGCTGGTCAGTTGTGTGGATGAAGATCCTTATCTGCACTTCTGTCTTGTTATGTTCCGTAAACACGCACACACGTTCTTTCTCCAGGTCTGCTATAAATGATTGTCTACAGTCTGGACTTTTTCACTTTATTTTCGATAATAACAATTGACTGTTGTCCTGTCTTCCTTAGGTTCCAGTGCATTTGCCCTCCTGGTTATTTTGGAGCGCTGTGTGACCTGGATGTGAACGAGTGTGAAGTTTCACCTTGCCTACACGAGGGCATCTGTATCAACACACCCGGCGGCTTTGAGTGTGTCTGTCGCCCCGGATACTCAGGTAGCTTTTTTTGCCCTTAGGTGACATTGGGATCAATATGAGAGTCTTAAAAGGTCACCATGACTGTTGCTGGGCCGTGCGCTATTGGGGCAACTCTGACACCGATCAGGCTTAGTGTAAAAAAAAAAAGAAGGCTTTCACAATGCTTGCTTTTAATTAGCGCGCCTGCCTCCCAAAGATACAGCACCGGCTTTTCAGCAAAGCTAACAAGAGATCAATTAACGTCACCTGTTTTATCTGATGGAAACTTCCCCTGTGTGTGTGTGTGTGTGTGTGTGTGTGTGTGTGTGTGTGTGTGTGTGTGTGTGTGTGTGTGTGTGTGTGTGTGTGTGTGTGTGTGTGTGTGTGTGTGTGTGTGTGTGTGTTAGTTAGGCGCCCGCACTTTCCTCCACCAGCCTCTTTAGTCACAGAACACTATTGTTGTTTTACTTCAATCCATTTGTCTTCTTTTCCACTCAGACGGATATCAAGCACACATGCGCGTGTGTGTGTGCGCGCCGCAAAGCCAATTCCTGTCAGATACTGGGAAGATTAATTTCATTTGTCTTCCACACTGTATCATCAATTTATCCTTCCCCCAGTTGAGAGAGGGGGGAAATCTCTGAGGTATTGCGACTCTGGAGAGCGCAACCTGACACACACGGCCCAATTCCCACAGAAGCGGCTTTTTATTATTAGGCCCTGCGCACAGCATTGTACAAGTCATTACTTTTTCTGGCGCTCTAAGCTCATCTGAGGAAGCAGGGTCCCCCCAAGAGAGCGAGCGGCCAGAGGATACAGTTTGGATTGGCTCAAACCGACTAGAACTCACACAAAATATTTGCTCTAGTAAGACGTATATATAAGAGCATTGCAACTTTTCACAAGAACACAGATAGGGTTCTATTGTAATCTTAGTTTTATTTATTTTGTATGCTGGCCTAATCTTAAATTTGCAATTTTCTTAGGTTGATACATGATGCTGTGTTATTTCGGCCTATTTGGAATCGATCGAAATGTTCTTCTGCTTTGATGGCATACTGTGTCATCCCCCCTCCCTTGGCCTTTTCATACCGTAACTTGATGTCTTGTCACTTGATGGTATCATCATATTATTTGCTTCAGCCATCAGGGGAGTTAGGGGGGTGTTTTTTTGCATATCGAATGCCAACATTCATTTTGACTGCAAGAGTTGAAGCTGCTCGCTAATAAATCGGTCTTGCGCTATATCTACTCACTTTCATGGGATGGGATTAAACAACAATGACACCTCATTCCCTCCTGCATCACTATCCATATTGAATTTTTCTTAGGGGCCCTTTGACGATCGGTCATTGCATCATCCACATTTTCGGCTCTTTGTGTAAGTCTTGTGCTTTCAACAAACCCTTTGGAACAGAAGTTTGAGAGCAAAAATGTACCAACCTTTTGTAAACCGATTGGAATTTTTTATGTTTTCTTTTAATATATACAGTATATTAATATATTGTTTTACATGTCACATGCTTTGACTAAACATGTCTTATACTTCCACCATCTTTAACCATTATTTTTTAACTTGTCTAAAGGTATGTTTGACCCACTTAGAGGGAAGGTTATGATGATTATGAATTAAAAAAAGAATAATTATTTCCATTTCTCTTCACCTCCTAGCAATTCAGGTGTCAATATAAATCGCTTTTAAAGTCCTTTTTAGATATGGCTTGACCCTAATAATCTGTTGTAGTGCTTTCTCTATATACACTGTCATTTTCTTCTCCATGTCTCGTATCGACAAACACCATAAAGCATGCCGTTTCCTCAGCTTGTCTGATCATTATTATTGGGCTGGCTTAGCCTTTTAGACAAAACACCCTATGTGTTTTGTCAAAAAGGCTAAGCCAGCCCAATAATATACATGTAACTGTACATAGGCGCTTGAGTTCATTACTGAGGTCAGATGTCCTGACATGATTGATGTGAAATCTTGTTTATATAAATCACGTTTTAAGCACACTGTTCGTCTCCCCTCTGTTTGTATTTCCTCTTCACCCGGAGCGCGCGCTCCCTTGAGTGATAGTACAGTGCAATCAGCACATTGTCGCAGCTTTCCTCAGTCAGCACAATGTTGGATGATGATGATGATGTTCCGGGCACTCGCGATGTTGCTTGCTGTTAAGGCTTCAGTAAACTCAAGTCTTTTTGCTGGTGCGATCTTGATGAATAGTATTTGGTTATTAATTCTCTCTCTTTGCTGCTGGGCCTCTGCCGAGATCTGGTGCTCTGGAGAGATGTAGTGTAGATTTATTGTGAATGGAATAACATACGCTGCTTGTGCAAACATTTCAGTTGAATGTTATTAATTGCCTCAATCAAAGAGTTGTTGCTGTTGCTGCTGCTGCTGCTAAGAGACGGCGTTTGTACAGACATGATGAATCTACATTTTAAAGGCTTATCGCAATAGAGCCTCCACTCTTTTGATTTGAGATTGCATGTCCCTCTCTCACTTATCTGTCACGTGATATCGAACAAGCAACATATACTTTGTAGTCGAATTGTGTTAACTGCTACTATGTGTTCATCTCAGGGTTTTAAGGCTATTTGAGGCTGTGTTGATAGTGTTAAACATTCTCTATGTAACTCCATCTTTCTTAATATTTTATACTGACTTTCAGTCTATAGTTAATGTCGAAAAAAATTGTGTTATAAAAAAAGTGTGTCTTAGACGAATAAGAAATTTTTCGATCACCATTTCTCACGTATTGCTTAATTTCCCTCACATTTGTATCACATTACTCACCATTCCGTTGCCTTTTCCCATTACTGTTTTCAGTCCGGGGATTGTTTGTAACCTTTTTGCAGGCATTCTTTTTTCTTCCAGCTGCAGCAAAACTTTTCCTTATGACTAAAGTTATCATTTTGGCACGGAAAATGAGTCGTTTTCTTATTCCGTAACGAAAAGAACATGATAGATTTTGTGCAGACTAAAAGCAGTTTATTTATGCTCTCCACGTTTGGTAAAGCACAGGAGGCAATACATAAACCCCTTGCTCCCTTTGTCACCGGGTTTTGCCTCAGCCCACAGATGAAAAAAGCTAACCAAATGATTAACTATGGATCGCTCGTATAGTTTGTCATCTCCATAGCAGATAGCAGATCATCTTTTGACCACTCTAGTGGGGGGAAAAAATAACAAACTCAGTTGTAGAATTAGCCAGAACCCATTCATTCATTCATTTTTTTTCATTCCTCAGCTGTGGATCTCTTTGAAGCCCTACATCATGTAATTTAGACTCCCATAAACAGTGTTCAGATGTTTTCTTTAGGTGGGAGTGAGACTCATTTTGACAACCTCTGTTATCTGGTGTTTCCTTCCCAGATTGAGCTCTTCCCTCCCCCCTTTCATTTCATATGTGATCGCGTTGCTATTTTTGTGAGGGCTGCATAAATAAAGAATTGCATCCACTCTCCAAATAAAGCTGACTTATTTTAGTAAAGCTCCAGACTTCCTTTTTAAATGTTTTCTGATGGACGGTGAAGACATAAGTTGTTTTGAGCATAACTCCTGTGTTCTCTTTGAGTCAGCATATTTGGAGCAGTAACAGTTTGTATGGAGGATTGTGCCTTCGTAGACAAGATACTGTGTGGTCACAGCTGTAAGATACACAGTGCCTACGGTATGTGACACACTTTCCCATTAGTTCAGCGCTGCACTTCACGGAGTCCTCCAGGGGACATTGAGAAAGGGGACTGTTGTTGCTTGCCGGAGTCATTTCATTAATTGGCTAAATTGGTTCTTTTTAGTTAAATAAGTTTAAGGAGGTCTAACCCCGGAATTCCACTGGCTGCGGGTGCGGTGTCCAACGGTTTTGCTCCGTGCGCTCACGTCCGGCAATACCCACCGGCTCCGTTTTCAAAGCAGGCACGGCCAGCTCCGCTGAACAGCTGGAGTCGCGAGAACGAGGAGTTCCCGCGGTAATAAAAGTGACGGGCGATCGCTCTTGATAATATGATTCTCCTATATGGTATTTACACAACAACGAACGCACGGAAGGTTATTATTCCCATCCGAACGAGTAAAAGAACAGTGGACATGCTTGTATGTGTCTCTGTTTTGAGAATGTCACCTGCAGTGAACACCGAGTGTCTTATTTTGAAAATTAACCGGAGGTTTTATTGTTTTGTCGGCGCTTGTGTTCCTGTCTATCTCGATGTGTTCTGTGCTAAATTGATGCGGTGAGCTCAGGCATCCGGCAGAAATAGAAGCACTGCGTATTTCACCGGAGAGCTGGAGCAGCAGCGGAGCAGAGAGACGGCGCAGCGGCCGTGGTGGAAACTCACCCACTGACTGCTCTTAATTCTATTTTTGTTTCTGCCGTGCTGGAGCGGAGAAGGACCGGAGACGCAGCCGGTGGAATTCGGCCTTTAAAGGATCAATTCACCCAAATTACGAAAGGCAAAAGAACACAGTTTCCTGACTTTTTAAATTTCACTGGAGCTATTTTCAGATCCCCGGATGTTCAGTGGTTTATCTGAAGTGACCGCCCTGGATGATTTTTCTGGAAGCAAATATGAACAATGATGCTGTGAGCAACAAACATGTAATCCTTTCACCTATTTAGGAATTTAAGGGTCTATTAAATACGTAATTTTCATAGTTTGTACACATGTTTCTACAGCTCCTATTAGCACTCTACTAGTATTATTATCATTTTAATTCAATGCAAAATCATGTTTACTACCTTTGGACTCAGGATTGAACTAGTGTTTATATTATGACAGATACTAATGATTACTTTGTAATATCCAATTATCTGTTTGTCAAGAAATGTGCAATGTTGATTAAATATTTGATTGAGCAAATAACTGTTTCAGCTTTAGTTCAGCTCCTATTGAGTCAACATGTTTTATGCTTATTGACTTTCATAAAGGAAGAGTAAGCAAAGCAAGACTTAAGTGGGCATTAACAGCTCATCTGTCATTTTCCCTATCTTTGCAGAGCTGAGGTTATATACTGTATATAGCATGTGACTGATGATACAATGATGGGAACATAACCCAACAAGTTCACATTTAGAAATTGATTGACACTTCCAATAGGAGAAAATATGTATTTGAATTATTATTTTATATAAAAATGTTTCTTTGTGTAATATTTAATGTACCAAAGAGAATCATGTCAAGTTTTTCAACTATGTGACTCATTGCAAACCCTTTTCATTAAAGCTCACCAAGGTTTGCTGTCAGTAGGAGCGAGAGGGCCAAGAAACATTTTAATTCAATGTCAGTTAACTGCACAGAGCAGGCTCATGTTTTCCATTGACAATCAGTCTGTGATCACTTGATATCAAAGATTACTATAGAGACCAGAGATGAAAATCATGCCATGGCATTGAGGCATCTTTATCTGGACAGTATGCTCCCTGCTGTAAGGAGAACCATAGTGGTTTTTCACATGTTTAAGTCTGATAACTACAGTACCTAACACTAAGTAATTAGCATCATATTTGATGTAAATTGTTCTGTTGTTTATTTCTTACAATAATATTATATTTGGCTGGCAGTAACGTAAAAAAAAATACTGTATACAGTTTGGTTATTGGGCTAAAACATTTGTCCAGTAATTGTCCTTTATAGCTTTGGTTCATCACACTGTGTTGAAAAATGTAAAACACCCCTGACACTAAGATGTTTTTGAGCAGAGAAGATGTACGGAGCCCCTCTGGTGACATCTGTGAAAGAAAACAAAATCTGTTTGCTCGATTTAGTGATCTGTTTGCATGACTTAATAATCTGTGGCCACAATTTATTAAATTGTGGGAACGAGATAATTAATTTCGTGGGAACGAGTTACTTATGTTGTGGCCACGAATTAACAATTATAAAAGGAGTGTGTGCTGTCTATCGTTGCAGCAGGGGTTAGACCATGTCGGCTATGGACAAGCTAGAAGAAATATCGTTCTATTTTAACCTCGGAATGATTTACAATGATAGCCTATTTAATGCCATTTTATTTCATGACTAAATAAAATGCTGATCTAACATAAAACCGCGCTGAAAAAGGCATGAAATGAGGCAGCCAGTAAGTAGGCTTCCTCTGCCTCACTGAAGGGGGCGTATGCGTGAGCCAACAGGATTTACAGGATAGCCTACTTCCGTTACCTTCACAACCTGTAGCCTACCTAGTTGAGCTGGCTTTATTTATCCATTATTCCGTTTGGCTATTTTTCGTATTTATTTGTGTAGGGTAATGAAAGGCAGATGTTGCAACTGAAATTTGAATTAGCCTTAAAATACGATCAGCTGGTTCAGTAGACAGCTGTCACTTCGGCCGCGGCGCAATGACTGAATACAGATCGTCAACACGTAGGAAGAATAAAAACATTTATTTGGAGAGATATGCCCTAAGTTACTACTTTGCAACCTCGTTGATGACCAACGAGCGCGCATGCATCCGGTGCAGGCGGAAGTACACACACTACAACGATAGACAACACAGCACACACTCCTTTTATAATTGTTAATTCGTGGCCACAACATAAGTATCTCGTTCCCACGAATTATTAAACTGTGGCCACAAATGAATTATCTCGTTCCCACAATTTAATAAATTGTGGCCACAGATTATTAAGTCATGCAAACAGATCACTAAATCGAGCAAACAGATTTATTTTTTTCTTCACAGATGTCACCAGAGGGGCTCCGTAAAGATGAAAAGGATCTCAGTTTGAATGGATTGGATGTTCTTTAAAAACAGCCTTTACAGACTTTACATAGAGTGTCCTTTGTGCAGATTCAAATATTCAAAAAATTCATCCATATTTCTTGATGCCAAAACTCAGGCGGTATTTTTCTCTGCTTTGGAGTGCAAATTAGTCATGGTGAAGGTTGAGGTTGACAATACCCTCAGAAATGTATTGATGTCAGAGAATAGAAAAGAGTAAGTGAGTGTGACCTGGATGTGAAACACATACTTTAGATCTATTGAAAATAATGAATTTTTCTGGCCGGGAAATACAATTTCTTCAAATAATCATTATATAGCTTGACAATGGTATATCTAACCTTTGAATGATACAATGGTGTCTTGATTCTTTTCTATTATGATGAACAAATACCATGAAAAGAGACAAACCAACAATGAAATGTATCCCGACTTTGAAGCCACTGCTTGATATCCAGTGGATTATCTCAGCCATAGGCCGCAACCAGAAACCTAGAGAAACTTATGAAATACTTTCGCATTTTGTCAGCATATTCTCTCATTGCAGATCCACACAGTGTATTTAATTCATTCCTCTCAGTTTGTGAAAACTAACAAACCAGTGTAAAAATGAGACCATGTCCCAGAGCATGTGCAGTGACGTCCCCGGAGATCCAAAACGCTTTTGTTGTTGCAAAGTTATCCAAACTAACTGTTTGTATGTAAAGGGTTGTTTGTTTAGTTTACAAAGATGATGTTGAAGATGTTTTGAGGTTAGAGAGTACAAGTCAAGCCAGACTTGTCAGAGGAATCAAACCGTTTCTCCAACTCTTAAGTCAGTCGTTCATATAGTTTGAGTGTACTGGAACACTATAAATATGTTCTCTTATTAAGTTGTTAAATATGTTAACGTGTTACTTAAATATCCGCCATTTTCCAGGGGCCCGGTGTGACGTTCACATCGACGAGTGTGCTTCGAACCCATGCCAGAATAGTGGGAGATGTATTGATGCTGCTGATCGATACCAGTGCTTATGCCCTGACGGCTTCAGTGGGTTCCACTGTGAAACCAACATTGATGAATGCATGTCAGCGCCATGTCTTCATGGGAGGTACACACTTAATCTCCCAGTCCATTTTGAAACAGGAACACAGCAGATTGTGCACAAATAACATGGAATTATTTTTAATTACACTTCTTGCCAGCAAAGAGACATACATGTTGTAAAGAGCTAATGTGATGCACTAAAAGGTTTTCTCTCTAAATGATAGTCATTAATTCAGTTGAAGTGGGAATACTCCATCCATTCAGAATTCTACATGAACTTTACAGACAAAAGACCTGCAAATTTTTTTTTAGTTGGGTTCTTACGGCAGTGTATTTTTGATGAATCAATTCTGACCCCAGCTGTTGTGTCTATTTTCCAGCTGTAAGGATGGAATCTATTCCTACTCCTGCCTCTGTGAATCTGGATGGATCGGCAGCAGATGCCAAACGAACATTGACGTGAGTCGAGCTTAATTGATAAAAACCCGCTGGGTGTTCGGGAGAATTTTGTTATCTTTGCGTGGCTTTTGGTATCACTAACTCTATTGACGTTTTCCACAAGATAAGTCAATTGAACCACCAGGATCATGTAAGCATTGCACAAATAACTGATTAAAGGAAATAGCTCGCTCTAATGCCTAATTGATTGGATACCCCAGCTGGTGCCGGACTCGGGAGATAAAACATTGAGTTGCTTACATCGGCTTCTTCAGCATTTAGTTGAATGGATTATTCGATCATGTCCTTTTTTAGCCAGCAACTTGTAGTTTTTATAATTTTTTAACCACACATAATGCATTCTAGTTGGCAAATTGTTCATATTTCACCTGTCAAAATATTTAATATCATTGGTGCCATGGTCTAACTCTAGTAATTGTTGTCTCTTCATTCACAGGACTGTGCTTCCAGCCCCTGTTTAAATGGCGGCTCGTGTGTGGATCTCATTGATAAATATGCATGCTTCTGTCAGGATGGTTACACAGGGAAAACCTGTGAGAATGATATAGATGTCTGCAAAGACGCCGCATTCAATGTCTCTCTCTGTTTCAATGGAGCCACCTGCCTTGACGGTGAGGGATCAAACTTTACATGCAGGTGAGTTGGTCCATTGTTAATTGTCGCCTATTGTTTGGATGAAATGATTGTGAAAGAATGTCCCTGGATGGATTCATCGTATCATGAGCCGATTGGAACAGCATGCCCCGCTGAATGCAGCCTGAATGAATAGTTTAAATGTGTCTTCCTGCGTAGGACATTTAAAGCGCCAGCACTCACCATAAAAAAGCATAACCACGGTTTGTTTTCTACGTTTCCTAAGCACCACCCCCTGAACTGCAACCATCAAATCAAAGTTTGGTAACTGTGACATGTCACGTCAGGCCTGGGAGGCTTCGGATTCATCCATATACACACATGGGGCTGTACTAAGCTTAAAACTTGGCTCAAACAGAGTATCAAGATCAGTTTCTAGTGAAGCTTTTACATAAAAGGAATGGATTTAACACTGTGTTTATCTGCTGTAAAATGAGCGGCAGTCATTATCAAGTCCAGATAATTAACTCTCCCACAGTAGCACCCAAGCGGGACCGCAAAGGCCAAAAGTTACATCCTTAATTAACTAGGCTCCATCAGTTTAAGGGTTTGCAGGAATTGTAAAAAACAACAACAACAAAAAACATTTGTGAAGTGTATTATCCCACTGTGTGGAAGCTTGTCTCAGATGCTAGGGTAAAGGTTCAACATTTGCAGCTCTGCCAAGCAATTGTATTAAAATTTGAGCGAGTATTAGTTGCATGCATGGAAGTAGCTTCAAAATGCAATACAACAGCAATGTTGTTCCATTATTTCCAAGTGAAGCCCTTTTTGCTCGTCTCTCATTAAAAACCCAGTGCTACAGTAAACAGTTTTAGCGCCAACGCACAGAGTGGCAGTCCTCCATGTGGGTTGCAAGTGAATTATTACTTTTTAATTGCTGACATGCACTCCCTTGAGTGATGAAGCGTATCTGAATACAAGGTGTAGAAGTGAGAGTGTGCAGATTTGACACAGCCGCTCCCTGGATGCCTTTGTTAATTACATGGGCTAACCTTTTGCTGATTTGCTGCTATATGCTCTGTGTCATGATTTAATGCATCTTAGACCAGCACAAAGCCAGCTAGCTTGGTGCTCCATACAGGGTTATATATAGATGAAACCGATTGTCTGATACTACTGCCTCATCGCATTACCTTTGTTGTAGGCTCATGTGTGTGTGTATGTTACTCGGAGGCAATATTGTGTATGTTCATAGTCTCCTGCTGATATACAAAATTATGATTGTCCATTACTTTGGGAAAAATTATTATCTTGCTGAATTTGGACATGATATGGTGGTTCATTAGTAATTGCTTATTGGCCTTATTAAGATTCAGTATTCTGTCAACTTAGTCTGTATTGACCAAATTGTTTGATTAAGGGTTTATTTACAGACACAATTGAAGGGTGTCTGAGTCGTACATGGAAAGTTATTTAGCCTGTTATACTTTGTATGTTGCTGATGTAAAAGAAGCACTTTAAACCATCAGAACATATTTTATTTAATTTATCAGCCAAATTCTGTGTGACCACAGTTTCCAATCGTGCGTGACTGGTGGAGGAGCTTACCCTGTTGTTTAAATGAACACCACAGACTGTGACTTTAAAATCACATTCAAATAGTTTCGAGGAAGCATGTTTTGTACCTCCACATATTTGTTCCACTTGAAAGGAGAGGGTTCGGTCAGGCTAGTATACACTTGACTAATGGGCTAAAATATTAAATCAGGCACGCAATAGTTTCTTGGCGAGACATGAAACACAGCATGTTGTTGTATCTGCATGGTGTGTGCAAAGTGGTACATGTTACATTTTGCACCTGCTCAGCAATTTGACTCAAAAGCACTACACTCTCTCTCTCCGTTCTGGTGGTCGGCCAAGAGGTTATGCATGAAACCCTTTTGCCCATTTTCTGATGTTGTAGTGTTACATGATTAAAACAACCGTAACTCACATAACTCAACAACACAAGTCAAATTCATTAAAAAGGTTTTTAAGGTTAATGCAAGAGTTTTAGTAGCATTTACTGAAACATAGGAAATAGTCAGGGCTGTGGTAAATTTGACAAAGCTGTTTCTTGCCCATTGTTCTGCCTTTGTACACCTTTTTCTGATGTAAAATACTAATGGAGGTAACCGTTAATTGGAAATCCATGCAAGCCCACCAGACCTTGGTCTTCCCTGGCCTCAGGTAGCTTTCGTGCATGATCGGACCCATCTTCCATCTGAAAAATTATCGCTCTTCTACAAAGCTCGGAGCCATATCTGCAGAATTCAAGAGGTCTCTCTGTTTGCTCAAGGTGTAGCTTATATCCCGTGCATATCACCAACTCCACAACAGGAACACATTTCAACTGGGATGACCTGTGGATGTAAGGCAATGCTGAATTAATCCATTCAGCTTTATCTTTCCCCTCACATAACGCCTCTCTATATCAAGTCTGTGATCCCATAACTCAAGTTTGAAGCAGCGAAGGTTTGTCTTTTCCGGGAATTTCTTGGCATGCTTGGAAACGCTGGATCAGGTTTTGTCGAATAATTGAATTAGGAGTAACGAAATGAACACAGAGGCGGCCATATTAATTTAGTCCCAATTGTGAACAAAACACAATCACAGCCTTCAGCTTTTGAGAGCAGTGCGTTGGCACCATCCTCTGTTAAATATGCAGAACAATGTTTGCTCTGAACTTCATTCAGGTGGCATGACAATGTCCTGTGCCAGAACTCCAAAGGACTTTGTCATTGTGTGTGTCACTGTTGATTTGTGGGTTTGTTTTGGGGTTTGTTATGAATATTTATCTGGCAATGTGCAAGTTCAACTGAGGCCTTTTTCTATTGGATATCATGTGGATGTAGGAAAAAGTATGAATCAAAAAATTCAAGGAGGATATGATACTATTTACATTGAACCATCCCAAGACTTGATATAGAGTTGGTTACTATTCTGTAAAAGAAAAATTACCTTCAATAAAGTCCATCATAACATAAATTACTATAGAAATGTTTAAATATCCCAGTAATGAAGATAAGACATCACTGTAAAGTTACCATACACTAACAGATATGTTGATGGTCCCCACATATGATATCCATATAAGCATATTATACAGGGCTTGAAATGATACATGATTTCACAATGATTCCACTGCTGTCTCTTAAGATTCCAACAAATATTGTGTTTGTATAACATTAATCATATGCTCTTGAAATAGGAATCAAGGACCCACTTCAAGTTGTAGTTCTTCTTGATACATGTCAACGTCAAGCAGTTCCTACCGACGCAGTGTGTGTCAGAGGAAAGGAAGTGACAGCGCGGTGACACAGCCCCACAGCTCTAAAACGTCTCTGTTTTCTTAGCTGTCCGCCAGGTTTCATGGGGGACTTCTGTGAAGTGGATGTTAACGAATGTTGCTCAGCACCATGCCACAACGCTGCCATTTGCCAAGATCTTATTAATAGCTATGTCTGCCACTGCAGGTCAGGTGAGTCACTCAAGATGTCCCACGAGTCTCTCAATTTACTTTGAAACGAGGCAACCCAAAATTGTTTATTTTCCCCGACACAAGAGTTGCTGCAGGAAACCTTTGTGACTCACGAGCATGACGACTAAGACACAGCCTAGATGCCAAGACGTGTTTTTGAAGGGAACAGGGATGCTTCACTCTGTGAGCATGCCCCAGATGTGGTAGAGTACAGTTTACCATAATGTAAAACATGCTTATAGAGCGCCGGTATTGGATTGACAAAAGGGACAATATAGAATGTCACACAAGGTGACCATAATGCCTGCATATAGCTTCTGGGGCCCTTAAAGCCATTCAAGAGACATCAGCTTTTCTCCTGGGAGAAATTTGTAGTCATACAGTTACAACAACAAAAAAGACAGTGATAAAAAGACGATAGTGCCCAGGCTCATTAAAATGAATGTGGCATCTTACTCTTTAGTGAAAGACTTTTTTTTCTTCTGTGTGTGTGTGTGTGTGTGTGTGTGTGTGTGTGTGTGTGTGTGTGTGTGTGTGTGTGTGTGTGTGTGTGTGTGTGTGTGTGTGTGTGTGTGTGTGTGTGTGTGTGTGTGTGTGTGTGTGTGTGTGTGTGTGTGTGTGTGTGTGTGAACCCAAAAGAAGCAAATCAATGTAGGAGAATCTGATTGATATTCACTTCAGAGGGTGGAAGTGGGAGAGCCCGGGCTCACCACAGCACTCTGTGGGCTTTTGTTCCTGGCAGGTTGGACAGGCCTTCACTGTGAGGATGACATTAATGAGTGCCTTCCACAGCCCTGCAACCAGGGAATATGCATCCAGAATGATCCGGGCTATGGCTACACCTGTTTCTGTCGTCCTGGATATGTGGTGAGGCTCTCCACCTTATCCTCCCCCTCTACAGCTTTTCTTCCCTTTTTTTTCTTCTTTGATAACCTTTACCCTCCTCTCTTGATTCCTCTCTTGGTATTCATTAACTGATTGGTTAAACATGTGTGATGCCTTTGTCTTTATTGGTAACTGTCTGATTGCCACCTCTTTAGTCCCATTGTAAATCAGGTAAACTGGGTGACATTCCATAACATAAAAGGACTAGGTGACATTTTATTTTATATCCTATTGCTTTTTATATGAAACATTTATGGCCAAAGAAGTTACAAAAAATACGGCATAGAAACAACAGTAATCGGATCCCAACACAGCTATTATCTTGTACCAAATGAGTTTGTTTTGTTTCAACCAGACTTGTTTTTGTTACGTAAAGTAATGTTCTCTGTTTAATGAGAACCTACGTTATTATTCAAGCTGTGCCTTTTAACATTTCATCACAGAGTTACAGCCCACATCTGAAAAGGCTGTTTATTTTTTTTCCATTTGCAGGGGAGAAACTGTGAGCACAACTATGATGACTGCCTGTTGAATCCGTGTCCAGCAGCATTTTCCTGTGTAGATGGCATCAACAAAGTCAGCTGCCTGCCTGCCGTTACAGATGCCGTTCCCTCGGTAACTGTAGTGGAGAACATCACTCGCGGCTTCACACCAAGAGTGCCGACGCCAACATTTAACCCCGCGCCAACAGCTGAGGAAACCACAGGTACAGAGCACGCAGTGCAGGCATGCAAAGGCAAAAGATCATATCCAATGTATGCCATTTTGTGTCACACATTACTTTTACTCAGCTACATTTCGCAGGGAATTATTAATTTGTTTGATTTAAAAAAACACATGATAATAAAATACCACAATGCCTTGACTTATTCACTGGGTGCACAATTATTAGGCAAGTGAGTATTTTGGCCATATCATAATTTTTTGATGCATATTTTCCAACTTCAAACTTGAGTGCTTATTGGATTCAAGCATACCAGGTAATGTGTATTTGTGTAATGAGTGAGGGTGTGGCCTAAGGAGATCAACACTCTATACGTCAGTCTGCCCCAGGGCAGCTGTGGCTACTATCGTAGTTTACCACCACCGGTATGACTGTGTGTGAATGAATGGAACCTGGAACCCTGTAAGCGCTTTGAGTCCTTAGGGAATAAAGCGCTATATAAATCCTATCCATTATTATTATTATTATATCAAGATGTGGATAATTATTAGGCAGCTTCTCTTTCTCGGGCAAAATGGGCCAAAAAAGAGATTTAACTGACTCTAAAAAGTCAAAAATTGTAAAAAGTCTGTCAGAGGGATATAGTACTCTCGAAATTCCGAAGATATTGGGGCGTGACCACAAAACCATCAAACGTTTTGTTGCAAATAGCCAACAGGGTTGCAAGAAATGTAATGAGAAAAAAAGACGCAAATTAACTGCCAAAGATTTGAGAAGAATCAAACATGAAGCTACCAGGAACCCATTATCCTCCAGTGCAGCCATATTCCAGAACTGCAACCTACGAAGTGCTCAGAAGTACAAGGTGTTCAGTGCTTAGAGACATGGCCAAGGTAAGGAAGGCTGAAACCCGACCACCACTGAACAAAACACACAAGTTGAAACGTCAAGACTGGGCCAAGAAATATCTGAAGACAGATTTTTCAAAGGTTTTATGGACTGATGAGATGAGAGTGACTCTTGATGGACCAGATGGATGGGCCTGTGGCTGGATCAGTAACAGACACAGAGCTCCACTTCGACTCAGACGTCAGCAAGGTGGAGGTGGGATACTGGTATGGGCTGGTATTATGAAAGATGAGCTAGTTGGACCTTTTCGGGTTGAAGATGGCCTCAAAATCAACTCTCAAACCTACTGCCAGTTGTAGAGGAAAAAGTCTGCATCTTTCAAGAAGACCATGATTTGTATGCAGGACAATGCTCCATCGCATGCATCGAAGTACTCAACCGCATGGCTAGCCAGTAATGACATTGCCCCCTTCCTCATCTGACATAAACCCTATTGAGAACCTGTGGACCCTGCTTAAACGGGAAATTTAAATCAGTACACCTCTCGGCACAGTGTCTGGGAAGCTGTGGTTGCTGCTGCACAAAAAGTTGATCGTCAACAGATAAAAATAAACTGACAGACTCCATGAATGGAAGGCTTGTGACAGTTATTGAAAAGAAGGGTGGCTATATTGGTCACTGATTTTTTTTGTTGACATATCAGAAATGTTTATTTGTACATTTTGAGTTGTTTTATTATTCTCACTTTAACAGATGAAAATAAACAGGTGAGATGGGAAAATGTTAGTTTTTAAATTTAGTTACATAATAATTCTGCACATTAATAGTTGCCTAATAATTGTGCACATATGTATATTCTATTAAGAAAGACAAAACCTCACTTTTACTTTCTTAATCATTCAGGTTTAGGTTCTTTAACATTTTGGATTGACCGAGAGCACTGTAGTTGTTCAATAATAAAATGTATTTTATTATTGAACAACTCCAAAATACAATAATTTTGCACACAGTGTTTATGTCACTGAGTATAATAGTTGTATACAGTAAAGTACAACACTACACAATAAAGTGCAAAACAGAATATGAAGCAGTGTCCTTGTGCTCACTTTTAAACATATTTACTATAGAGGCAGTTTAATTCAGCTCCTAATTTTTAAAGGCAAGTGTACAACCTCAAAGGCTACATAGAATAAATTAGTGCCAATTTCACTTTGTTCCAATTTAGTTTATCATGTTTTAACTTCTTGTCTAAACTTGTTTAGTGTTGACTTTCCTAATGAGGAATACATCATGAGTTATATTTTATATAGTGTAGAGGACAGACTTTTCACTTCTGGAAAGGGCCTCGTTTTGATGGACACTTATTTCACTGCCAAGAATACCACCTTGATGATAGATCAGCCAAAATATGGCAGCGTATCAACCGAAATGAACATTTCTCAATCAAGTCACAGCTCCCATTGCTATGCTATTACTTCTATTCACATTACAAGAAAGTGCAAATAAATTATTCAAATTGATAAGCCATCACACTAATCAAACTGTATGGATGGAAGGTGGTCTGAGGATTTAATTTTTTTACATTTTTGACAAATTACAATGTTACCCTTCCCTTGTCCTTCCAACCAAACATTTCTGCTGTTTCCAATGAGAGCAGACTCCCATTGATCAGGCACTCCAAATGTGATTTTAGATTCTTTGGAACATAGCAGGATATGATGTATTAGGCTTTCATTGAGAGATTGTTGCAGTTTGTGCAGCTGTGGTTGACAAACAACAACACAAAAATCCTTTTTTCTCTATCTATTGGAGGAGAATAATTTCAAAGAGGATTCGTCCAAGCATTGTCCGTCAATAAATCCCCTTAACACTCAAATGATAGACACAGAACCCAATATGTTCTACATTACTGGTATTGGATTGAGTCATCTTGGTGAGCGGAGGAATTGGGAGGACTGGGCAGACTGTTACTCCGTGACAGATGAGGTCTGCCTACCTTTGAAACTGTTCACAGAGCTGTAAAACCCACCTATTGAACACAGACGGGCTTGAACCAATTCGGTACGACACTCTGAAAATCACTGTGGGCCAAACATAATGGAGTGCTCCCCCGCTGCACCTGATCCATCCAGCCCTCATCCAACGCACCGGCACAGCGTGGGTTAAATACACACACACACACACACACACACACACACACACACACACACACACACACACACACACACACACACACACACTGGAGGAAAAAAAACATCAAGCATTGCCACACCGAAAGCATCTCCCCTACTCTTTTCACATATAAGCACATAATCAAAGTAAATAAGTTTTAAAGTCACAGGACCCAGAAACTCTGAGTTTATCTAACTAGGTCACCAACTTAAACACATGCAGTGCCCTTGGTGCTGCTTGAAATAGACTCAGACAGTGCTGCTTTATACCTAAGACTGCTCCAGAACCTTTGGAATATGCCTAGTCAATGGGAATTTAAACATAGAGGTGGTGACGGTACACTGAAAGTTAAAGGATGGAGTCTGCGATTCTGGAGAACACTTGATGTCAAAATCATTGGATATCTCCTGACGATCCGCTACCTGTACGCAACGTGTGTGCGCTGAAAAATGAGCTGGTGTTAATACATAGCCTAGGCTCTGTGAAAGGGTATATGAGAAAAAAGGGGCCCACCGTAGCTAGTTACAAGCCCACTTACAGAGCCCAGGCCTTGTATTAACACCAGATCTTTTTTCAGTGCGCACATACTCAGTAAGGACTGTTAGCAGATCGTGAGGAGATATTCACAGATTTTTTTTTTTCTCAAGGTTTATTTATTGGTATTTTTAGATGTTATACAGAATGCAATGCAGATACAATTAGATACATACAATTATAACCCCCCCCCCCCCCCACTTGCTCCAACAGAGCCCCACCCCTTTGACAGTAACACTGTACAATTATATAACAATAGCATGCAGGGATCACAATTGAAATGCACACAAATAAATAGACAAACAGTTAAATAACAGTCTAAGGGAAATATACAAATAATAAATACATATTGAAATTAAAATTACACCTCAGTAAATAGGCTACAATAGAGAAGGAAATGAGGTCAACAGCACTAAACTCCCATATTAGCATAATCTATCCTCTCCACATAGGTAAAAAAAGGTTTCCATATAGCATTACATTTCTGAGCACACCCTCTAGTAGACTAACAAATCTTCTCTAAGATGCATCATATCTTTAATCCACATTTTAAAGGTTGGGGAGAACTTCTCTTTCCACTTGAGGAGTAGGCCTATAGTAAGTCGCCTGGCCAAGAAAGATGCAAAAGCTATTATTTCTTTTGCTTGGGACGTAAGATGTATATCCTGTGGAGTAACTCCAAATACTGCGGTGATAGCAAAAGGTTCTATATGTACTTCTAAAACATCTGAAGAGGTTTTAAATATCAATTGCCAAACATGATTAAGTTTCGGACAGGACCAGGAACATGTGTGAAAGCGTAGCTGGCACTTGCTTGCATCGGTCACATATGGGATCAATAGGTGTGATCTTTGCCAGCTTTACTTTTGACCAATGAAGGCGATGTAAGACCTTGAACTGGATGACTGTGTGACGTTTCAAGTTTAACTGAACTAAAATTCGAACAATAAACTTACAATAGTATTTTGTCGCCTTTTGAATGTATAAAGTGCCAAATAAAACTTTTAAATCTCGCTTGCTCGCTCGCTAGCGCCCCCATATTCACTGATTTTTGACATTCACTGATTTTGACAACAAGCATTCTCTAGAATGACTTACTCCACCTTTTAAGGGATACCATTTATTGTTAACAGCTATAAACATGTGAATTCTCTCAGACTGTATATCTTAATTCTTGATGTAAAAAATTTTAGTTCAGTTCAGGTACAAGCTGATAGCACCAAAGAAAGAAACCTTATTTCACAGACAGACTTGATTGTCTTCTGTGTTTCATTTTTGTCTTCTGTGTTTCATTTTTTTTTTACTCCCTCTCCTCCTCTCTACATGCAATGCTGAGCTTCACAGTATTTTAGCTGCACAATATGAGAGCTGATGGGAATCTTGAAAAGGACACTCACTGCTGGTGGAGGGAGGCTTACGGCAGCTCAGCCAAGCTTTTGGTTGACTTTCATTGGAGTGATCCTCACAGTACAGCACAGGTGGAGCTCTTATCTTCTGCTGCCATGTGTGGTAGCCCATATGAAATGACTTAAAGCTCCTCAAAAATCAACTTGATGAGTCAGAGGTTACCCATGGGGGGGTCCTTTCAAACACGCATTACAAGTCACGGTGCGGCCGACCTTCAGCCTAACGTGAATTCCTTTGTACTGTGTCTACCACTAAATTGTGTTTCCATGTTTTTCTTGGTATGGATACAGTTTGTTCATAATTGAGTTGGCAGTGCACGATGACTATTTTGATATATTCGGTGACACAACTTTGCTACTGACTCATAATGACATTCCCATGATGTGCACAGTTATGAATATTCATGTGAGAGCTCGGCGAGATGAAAAACGGAAGGAAAAAAAACAGTTATTTCAGCTGCATAGTATGGCCTGTGTGCTCCTGTACTGCAACTGTCAATGCAGAGCGTTGGGAGTAATATCATAATTTATTTCTAAAACCAGACAACAAAGATTGAAAAAAGGCAAATATTATATATTTAAGATATGATACCTGTGTATGTGTCAGCGGGATTATGATATTCAAACTAAATCTTCTTCCATATATCTGAAATTTATAACATTTTCTGCCAATTTTTCTATACAGTACAGAATGACCTTTTGCCTTCCCTCAGGGCTCTTAAACTGCAAGAGTCCAGGAATGGTCTTCAGCAGAATTTTATCTCTGTCCCCGTGACAAGTTCAATCAGTCACTCCATTACCTTACCCAATAAATCAGGGCCACAGCAGGACTTACATCCTGGCTTTTTTTTCTCATTTCCAAATAAATGGGACATTGAGTCCATAGCAATTAAATCTCGTCGTCCAAAGTCTATCCTCATTTTAATTGGTTTTAAGTGCATATTTCACCAAATCTAGTATCCTGTGCTTTAACCTGACTGACATGAGTGCACAGGCTGTGCTGCAACAGTGAGTTTAAGTTACATTAAATATGACTCATATCAATTTTCTCACCTCTTTTATGGACATGTAGAAAGACTTGTCCTAATTAAATCTGATCTGAAAGATTCATGTGGAGAACTATTCCCACTGAGACGACTCTTACTTTTTCCCTGTTGAAACCAGAAAAGCTTTTGAACAGAGTACCTACAGCATTGAACAACTCATTGGTCAGCATTATGTTATCCACCTTTTTCCTGCTATTAAAAACAACAGTCAAGAAAATACTGACACAGGGCATGACAAGATTTTACAAATGGAAAAAAAAGGAGGATACCTTTTAAATTGTGCACATTTACAATTCAGATTGAGCCCGATAGGTAGTTGAAACATGTAAATGAAAACCCTCGTGTGAGAATATAAGGTAGCGGTAAAAACAGGAGACCTTTGAAGGAGAGACCGAAGCGAACTGCTAATGAGGTATGATGCTGCCTCCTGGCAGCAGCCTCAGACTGCATCAAAGACTACAACAGACTAAACAAGGCTTTAAAATTAATGAATAGCTTTGTCTCTGAGGGGTAATTTTCCATCATCAGCATTGGCAAACCCCATTGTCAGGAGTGAGGCAGGACGGCGCAGCATTGAAGCTGTGTGCATTTATCCTCATTAATTCACAGATCACAGTAGGTTTGCTCCCGATAATTCTCACTTTCTTTTTTGTCTGAGGAATTTTCCTCCGGGTATTGGTCGTATTGCTCTCCAGAGAAAATAGGGCTATTTAGCTTAGCTTGTTAGCCGGATGCCCTGAGGGACCCACTGTCAGATCAAAGAGGGCCCGGCTGGTTAGGACTTGACGCGTAACAAATATTGATAAAAGGTCTCCCTCGCATCTGCCCGATTAATCATGGCAACAACTTTAAGAGAGCTTTGCTGATTTCTCTAGTGTAATGATTTCTCAGATAAGAACAGGCAGAGCATGAGACAGGTGCATCCAGGAATGGTTTTCATTTTAACAGACTCCCCCTCTTTGACTTTTTATGCTACAAATTGCACTAGCTTCCTCAAATGTGAAATATAT
Organism: Ammodytes marinus; assembly: GCF_949987685.1. Classification (NCBI taxonomy): domain Eukaryota; kingdom Metazoa; phylum Chordata; class Actinopteri; order Uranoscopiformes; family Ammodytidae; genus Ammodytes; species Ammodytes marinus. Next base: position 17,549,026 of record NC_137215.1, on the reverse strand, counting down.
TGAGCATGAGCACCCCTAATGTTCGCTTCCAATTCATGTCTGAGTCAGTCTTTTAAGTTTGTCTGCGTCACTAACCCCAATAAGCTTCCGGCCAGTGGAACTTTTACTGAAAGATCCTATAATTGCCCCATTCTCATGGATGATATAAGCCAAGTCATTCCACTATAAAATGAGGCATGTAATAAACTTGTGTGAATACTCTCATTTTCAGCCTAGACTCCTCCCTGGCCTATTATAATGTCATTTGCATGCAAATACGGCTACTTACAATATGCCAGTAGACTGAGAAAAAACTGGGACGCAACCAAGCCCTTAAAGCCTGCTTTCAATCTATTAACCATCTACTTTTTGCCTCTACCTTCACACTAAATAGCCAGCACTGTATGCTGCATTCTATCCATGCTGCCAAGGGTTATTGGGTAGATACGGGCCCATATTTACATTTTATGCAGCAGTATCCAGTAGTGTGTGTGTGTATGCCGCTGGAGAGTAGCAAACCTAGAAAAGTCCATGTTCAAGCCTGAGCAGCAACATGAAATGTGCTCTGCCTAGGTGTACTTCGCCTATACTCTGAATCTTAAATAATTCTGAGGTTGCTGTTCTCAACCCCGGCTCACTGAACTCCCTGTGGAGGAAGCGAAGTGAAAAGCTGAACTCCCTCCTTTCCAGAGAATCCATAGAAAATATCTCAGCAGAGTTTTTACAGTTTAGATGCATTAACGGCAGTCTCTCTTGATATTGTTTACCCACCCCGGTTTTTAAAGCTTTATAGGCCTATATATATATTTATTTTTTATTTATTTTTGTTTCCTAGATTCAAGCTACGTTCAGTACTCTGGGAATTCATACCTGGAGTTTGAGGGGATTGACCTGAGCGCACTCAATAACATTACTGTGAGGTTTCAAACTGCAGCGGCCCACGGTACTTTGCTTTATGTGGACCAAGGATCTGCTAACGCTGATTTCTTCTTCATGAAACTCTTCATCCTGGATGGAATCTTGCAGGTAAAAGAAAAAACTGAAAAGATAAATCGTAATTTTGTCTTGTTATTTGCTAGCCTTGTTGTCACTACGTAAGGGTTGCCCATGTATTTCAGCTGTTGCACTGTCAATTTATACAGCTTGTGAAGTTGTGACAGAAAACAAGAAACATGACACACGTCTTTCAAAAACCCTCATGTGTTTCAGTATGCCTTCTGCTGTCACGAAGAGGAAGAAGTTGCACGGATCAATACATCAGTTCATGTGGATGATGGCAAGGTTCACATTGTTAACATCAGGTATGTTCTCTTTTTTAATATTCAATTATTCTTATGAGTCAGGGTGTGAATATCCAGGTCTTCGGCTAGGCCTACATATAAAGAAACACTACTACAATGCGCAAGAAAAAAAACTTGTGATAAAATGTTCAAATGGAATTTGACTGTTTTTCATCTAGACATTAACCCTAGATGCAACATGCTACATATCTTCTTCAGGCAAGAATGTATTTAATATTGAGGGAAAAAGAGGGACATTGACGATAAGCTACTTAGTGATATACAAATGCTGTTCAAATAGTGTAAGCACCTCAGGTGGTATTAACTTGATCCTCGCTTATCCACTCATTTCAAGTGTGGCATGGAATTTATATTTTAGAGAAGGGCTGTCACTAATGCCATGGGAAAAAAATGTATAATTGGCATGGCTCATCAGACCAGAGAATTTAAATTTTTATTACGAATGGAGAAATGGGCTTACATTTAAACGGAATCAAACAAACGTCAGAATGTGCCTATTAAAATGCATTAGTGATCACTGGCCATGTTTTATTGGCTGTTCTGAAGTCTTCATTTGCAGTTTTTCATTACGAAAAGATTAACAAGCAAGAGCCGAGCACAAAATCAATGTTTAAATGATTTAAAGTGAGGCTGTGGCCCCTTTAGTTATATTGTTCCTAAGCCCATGTGCAATCTCGCTGCCAGCCCGCTCCATTATACTCTGACATGAGAAAGGTTGCGGTTGAGTTTGGAGACACAAAGTTTATTATGTATGAGCTGGAAGCTGAGACAAAGTGGCTCATGTTCAGCTCGTATCAAATCAGTTTACTTTGCATTTCAGTAGCTCGAGTATAGCGACTTTATTTAACAGTGCAAAGAGGCACTTTCAGCATGTTATTAGCAGAAGATCTTTTTGGTGAAGATGATCGTCTGTAAAACCCTGCTCTATTTTCTGTAAACTGATCTAAAAGATTGGGATTGAGAGACAGAGAATGAGATGAATTGGGGTGTTCTGAAGACTAGATTTGAAAAGAGAGGAACATGGATAAAAAAGTAAGGTACCCAAGGTGATTATGAACGAACTGTGCCAGAAGGGAGCAAATGATTTCCTGTCAAAAAAACAAAGCGTAGTGGGAAGGTTGCCTCGTGTTTCTTGGCAGAAAGCTGCACTGCCCTAAATATGCAAGTGCATCCAGAAAGCCCTATGAGATTTTAAAAGGGCTTACAAGGCTCCACCCATGTTTTCTCTCTCTCTTTTTTTTTGCAAGAAAAATACAACAAGCACAATGAAATCAATCATAATGTTCTGTACCACGCCCTCGGAGACATTCCTAGAAAGAGAGCTGTCATAACTAGAGGGGCCGACGAGTGTGGAAAAATGGTTCCCGGTGTCACAAAGCAAATTCTTGGTAATTGTCTGGTGGCCGAGCCCGTCCATCTTTGTCTGATTTGACCCAGAGCTACATCACCATGGCCATCCTCAACGTCACTGCCTAACTCATTATAGACTTTTAATATATCTTCCCCACCCTTCAAAGACGCTTTTCAATATGTTAAATAGAAGAACCCGGTGGGGCCGACTTCTCAAGGACAGTGAGCCCGGTGCCCTCTGGCTGCGGGCCAGGGCCGCTCTGGCAGACTGCTTCTAAATTAACCGCTTCTCCACGCCGCGGCTCCGGAGGAAGGACTTATGCGGCTAGGAGTTAGCGCCCTGAGTGTTTTAGCCTGGCATATGCAACAGCCTGCAAAGCACAGGCTTAACAAATCAGACTAGATTGCTTTGTGGCCCTTCCTAACTTCCACTCGGGGACCAAGGGGGCCTATCGGGGGAGACACACTGGAAGGGGAAGGCAGTGCATCTGTGGCCTGAGTACCCTCAAGCTGCACGCGGTTAGTCCAGAATCTGTACTTAGGTAATTATCTGCTGTCCCCTGTTGTTTCAAAGTGGCAAAATTGTTTTTAGAAATCTATGATTGGCTGTGGGGGTAAGGTCCAAAATAGTTGTGTGAAGACGTAGAAAGATGTATGAAAAAAAAACGGTTTCAGTTCAGCAGCGGCACCGCAGAAGAAAAAGGATTGTGATTAATGAATGTATCAACAGAGTAAACAAAACAATTACGCGCATTTGTCACGGTTTTATAAATTGCGGCATTCACCAGTATTTCACTCTACTGCCAGGACGACCATTTACATAACAAGTTAAGTCAAGTAGATTTAATTATGTAGCCGAAAAATCACAAAAACAATTTGCCTCAGAGGGCTTAAAAAAAGAGGAAAAAACACCACACACATTGTTTTGCCCTGTTTCTGTTGTAGTTTGAGAATGCTACTTTCCAGATAATTTTATAAACACCTTGTACCTTGCATGAGATTCTTTTCTCTTTTTTTTCTAATTTGTTGTGTGTTCGTGTCCGTGAGCGTGTGTGTGCGTGCGTGTGTGCGTGTGTGTGTGCGTGCGTGTGCGTGTGTGTGTGTGTGTGTGTGTGTGTGTGTGTGTGTGTGTGTGTGTGTGTGTGTGTGTGTGTGTGTGTGTGTGTGTGTGTGTGTGTGTGTGTGTGTGTGTGTGTGTGTGTGTGTGTGTGTGTGTGTGTGTGTGTGTGATGAAACAGCTAGCGATTCCCTGCTTGCTGTAGGTTTGACAAAACATATCCTTTTGTATAGACAACATCTGGTCCCTTGTGAAGCAGAGCTGACTCTCTCTGGTCATAAGAAAATCAAAAGCACCGCAAGTAATTACTGGCTGGAACACATGATACAAAGAACAAACCACGTCTACACTGGGGGTCTGCCACCACATTATCTTCCTAATACGGTAAGACTTACAAGAAGCTACCTCTGGAAATAATAAGGTTGTGAAGGGCATACATCTTTGAACATTACATGAATAGTACAGAAAAAATAAAAAGTTGTTTTTTTCCCCCTTAGAGAGCGAAACCTTTCCACAACTACACTGGCTGCATTGAAATAATCCAAATAAATACACTGAGGAGCTATTACACATCTGATGCTCTCGCTGGCAGCAACACAGACCGATGCAGGTAAAGTCTATTGATCCAGATAAAATCCTTTGGCTTGATCCCTTCTGCAGTTTTAATTACCTGGATTAAGATAGATTGCAAAACATGGTTTTTAAGTTCCTCCCGCAAGAAAAATCACTTTAGCACACGTGTGTCTGTTAGTTTTAGAGTTCTGTTATTTAGTGTAAAACAAGTGCCAGTAGTCACATTTAGTTTTATTGTAAACAGTGGGGAATAACATTTGAGTTTGCTTGTCTTTACTTGGTATATGACTGCAAATGATATTTCCCTCTCATTTATAGATACAATGTGTTGCTCAAAAAACCTAAAAATATGAATGTTAAATTAGATTTTTGCCTACTTAAACCACTTAAACTTTTGTCCCATCTTACAGGTATACTTTGGATGCAACAGAAGCCTCCACAACAGCTTCCCTGAGTTTGACAGCTCAATCGACCTCCTCTGACACAGTGAGAACAACAACAATGGCAGCTCCCACTCAAACGCCTAAACCTCCGCTGCACCAACCTCCAGTTTGCCGTGACGGTCTTTGCCTCAACGGCGGAACATGTCATCAGCCGCAGCCTGCTGGAGCTCTGCCTTCATGTCACTGCCCGCTTCATTTTACCGGAACTTTCTGTGACAAAGGTAGGTGTGGAAATGTTCCAGCTGAAAGTGTTTCCCAGTATTTTTAAACGTGATTTGTAAAACACACACGCGCATGCAGTAAAAAGCTTAAAAAGGTACTGTACTGTGACCTCCACTGTGGTATCATCGAGAGCCAGCCAACAAATTATGTTGCTTAATATATGCTGAGCCTCTTTGGCTAATAGGTTTCACTATGAGGGCTTCAATAGGATTTTTGAGTGATGTGAATTATTCAGGATATGATTAATGAAATGAGAGCTCCATATAAGCAGCTTGAACCATGGCCGTGTGTCCATGTTCACCTCCAGCACTCATTGGGAAGGAGAATATGACCTTGTGCCACTTGCTTAACATTCAGCTTTTTTAAAAAGCTCTCAACCCTGTTCACCAAAAAAAAATATTGATGTTGCGCCAAACTCTCCGACACTGGTATAAGGCGAGACACTGCAGGTGAATAAGAGAAAATTACTATGTACAGGTCTTGAAAATTGATAAATGTTCTTCTTAAAAACATGCTGAAAATCAGACTATTTAGAACATATGAAAAACTCCTTCTGTTATAACTTTAAGAATATAGAATGATTATGGAAAGGTTAGTTGATGTAAGTACTTAAGAAGCTGCGACGTTTGGCTCAGAGAATTGAAAAATACTTACGTTGAGAAAATGGCTGTTAAAGATGATGGTTGTATAGGAGAAATAAACAGATGCAGACAGACAAGGTTTAGTCAAATAAACACTTAAATAAACATTTTGGACCTATAATTTATAGTAGTAGGAAAGAAGATATGTTATGAAGCAAAATAGAAATCAACAATTGACCAGGACACAGCCAAACTAGACACACATACCAAGGGGTTCATCCTTTAGCCTGGGATGTGGCCACTGACGTCCCCTCCTCCTACCCTCTCTGGCCGTGCATGATGTGCTGTTACAGTGTAGCCAACGACATCCTGTATTTGTAGTTGCCGTTGTTGTAGTTCCCTGCCATTGACAACACCAACAGCAGCAGTGGACTTGTCAATGAATTGCGTGTGTGCTTGATAAGGCCAGCCAAGTTGCTCTAAAGTGAAAGGTACTTCAGATGTTGTCTAATGATAGCCTTTTGAACTCACCTGCACAAGCTACTGTATCTGATTAATCTACCTGGAGTTTTCTAGCTCATTACCAATGCTCATTTGCAAACCTTATAAATAACACACCCTCTGCAAACACATCCAGCACCAGTCATGGGTTTTTGGTAAATATAAGCTACTGAATGAAATATGTGCTGTATATTTCTTGAGCCCTGGGGGATTCTTAGTCATATTACAAAGAGTTTCAATAATGAAAACTGAATTGAGTCTGACCTTCACAACCCCTGTGCATGATTTACCCTTATAGCCTGGTTTCGTACAGGATACATGGAGATCTGTCAGAAGGCCGCTTAGAGCTAATGTTTACAGTCATTAATGTGGCCTGGGCATCTGACACCCTTATTTGACACGTGTTCAACAAATGCTCATTTACAGGTGTTTAAGTAATCCACTGAAATGTTATTCGTCTCTCCAGGCACTGTAACACAACTGATGCTATTTTTAAAACTTCACTCTCATTTGTTTTCTCCCTTGGGAGCCAGCTACGTTCAGTAAACACGGTGCCCCCCCTCCCAACCCCTTCCCAAACACACACACACACCTTACATGACAGGGATGCTACTTTGCCGAGCCAATTGTATAAAAGTTGCTTGGGCCAACTACTGAGCAGCAGAATGAAAAGCAAGACTTGTTCATTGATTAATTCACTCATTTATTCATTCATTTATTGTTCACTGTTGTAGCTTTCAGGTTCAGAAAAGGGCAATTACTGCTGTGCCACAAAATATCATCACATTCATATGCAGCACATTAGGAATTGCATTGACATGTTACCTGCACGACAATGTGCAAACTTAAAACTACCCTTACTAATTGGAAATTAACCCTTTTAACCCACAATGCATTATTACAGCTGCGTATTGATGGCACCAGGGAAATAAAAAATCATTCACATTTTAACGTGATAAGTTCTCATCTGGTTATAATGTGATTGATTGCTTTCACATTATAACGTGACATGTGTCATGCTACATATCACGTTATACAATACACATGCATTTTTTTTTCTCGCGGCATTAAAGCGCTGCCTGCCGTACATTATGACCTGATTCAATTATGAATATTAACTAAAAAATATACAGTAAAATCCCACCACTATTTCTGTAAAAGTTACAGATGCCAATACATTATCACATTCTCACAATGTATTTATTTTTTCCAAACAATCATTAATAATTGGATGTTCCCTCAGCCTTTCCTCTCTGTGATCATTAAGTGAGTTCCTTCTTTTCTCTCAAGTTTGCACACATAAATTATTTTTTTTTTTTAAATATCACAGCGGCCTCTAAGAGTCATTTTTGCTTAATTTCAAGGAGCTGCTCTTCTTTGAAAAGAGTTCAGACTTCCAGGTGTCACAGGGTGCACTCTCTTATTAACACTCATCTAGCTCTGTGCTTTGCAATGCTATAGTTGCTGTACAGCCCACAGACATAGTCAGGAGGTTGTTTACATGCTGACAATGTCTGTGAATGTGCATCGCTATGGAAAGTTTTCCTTTGTGACAGCCGTGCCGTCGCATCTTGTTGAATTAACAGTAGGCACAGGAGAGGAATAAAGCAAGTCACCCCTACTCACAGTTAATTATAGATATGTCATCCTGCCCACAGACTAACGATGTGGACTTGTTTGTGTCCTAGATGAAATGCTGACATGTCATACAGTACAAGAGAAATATCAGGATGCACATGCTGCCTTTCATATTGTTGTTCAAGAAGGTCAGATATGTTACTGAGGTAATTGATGTTAGTTATGCATGTTTTAAAATGTAACTTAACAGCTGGCCATTTGATTTGATATATTTAATGAGGAAACATATAGACTTAGATATAATAATCACCCAGCCATAAAAAAATTGTCAGAATTGGAGACATGGTCAATTATTTTCTTTTTTTAAATGTACTATACAGATAAACAGAATTGTGAATGACAAGAAACTTTAACAGATTTGGTGTGTAAAGGGCATATAACTGAAACTAATTTTAAGATCACACCCCTGGTCTACTGTTCATGCAATATAAGTAATTTTATGCAAAAACTGTACAATTGTCAAAGTACCATTTCCATAATATTTTACTCCACTTTATACAAATATTGCATCTTTTACCCCACTATTACCCACATAACATGACAGCTACAGTTACACTTTACAGATGGTTTTTTCATACAAACCATACAATGATTGTTTTGAGATATAATCGCATGATAGTGATACTGCTTAATGGATCAGAAATAATAATCTTGAAATATAATATAAAAATGGTTGCGGAAATTAGCTTTTTTCTTAAGCTTGCTATAACTTTTGTTTGCCAGTGGCAACAAGTGTGTCATATATACATGTCTGTCAATCCTATACATTCTCTTTTAGCTCGATATTATACTTATAAAGTCAATATCTGGCTCACAGGGTGCTAAATGCTCCACTTTGTTCACCAGTTTGTGTCTAACTGTGTCTGTATGTTTTTTTTATATGCTGGGCAAGTACTTTGCAGCGAGTTTTAAGAGTATTTTCACAGAACACAGCTACCTGCTGTGGCCAAAAATGAAGCTATATGAGATGGTGAGAGTGAACCAAAACAACACTGTTGTGGGGCAGAAAGCTAAAACAATGAACCGATACACACTGGGGAGCTGAAGATTCAGCTGATAGTTCTCTTTTGCTTCATCGCCACGAGCAACCCCTTTCACATTGTTTTCACATTGTCATTTATAAAATATTGTTTACTGTAATTTCTCTAAGTTGAATGTGTACTGCAGACAGTACTACTTTTAACAGAAATATTTTTACATAGGGATATACTGTGACTTCTACCTGGTAAAATATAGAAAAAGGTCGAACTACTTCTTTCACCATTTTGTACATACAGTATATGTGACAGGTGGATCCTATATTCACTAGCCGGTGCAGGATTCTTTTGCATGCTCAGTGAAGCTTCCCTTAGTTGCTATAATGTCAGGTGTCATATTGTCCAATGTATGCCTGTCCACACAATGCATCACCATACATTTGAAATCCCCACAACGATATAGTTATTTTTTATTCTTAGCACACAAGTACTGTCAACCCAAGGCAGCTTTCTCTCTTAATTGTCAGTCAGATTGAGTAGGTAGGTGATGTCTTATGTGCGGCGTGGACATAAGAAGCTTGACACGTGTGAGCTGTGAGTCATGCTCTCTTATGTATGGACCTCAGGGCTCTGTAACAGTAATCCAGGTCAGAGTCCGGTGGTTGAGTGCGTATTTGATATCAAGTAGCCCCCATCCATAAGACAGCTTTTTGTCAAGATAAAGCCAGTTCATCTGGGCATGTCAAAGGCTTAAGCTATGATGAATTGTCTTCTTCAAAGAGGACACAGTGGGTCATAGACCTTGCCGAAGACAGAGACTGTAAAGTATGTAAGCATTCAATTGAAAGCTAAGTGATCACAAAAATTAGTTCTGGAGTACAGGGCTTTGAAGGTAAGGAGGTGGGAAAAAGAAAAAAATGAAAGCAGTGAAGCAGGTAATTATTCAGTCTTGGTCTGTATTGATCATGACCTCCTTATACGGCTCATTACCTCGTGTCCTTACTTTTCCCATATGTGAAGCTGTAATGTAGGATGATGCTCAGAGGGGAATAATGGAAGAAAAGTTTGAGAGCTCAGTTTTGTCCCATTTCTGTCTATTCAACAACCTTTATCAAAGACGGGACATCGATCCACATAAGATTGTGTTTTCTCATTTAAAGTTCCGATTAGTTTTGGTCTTGACTATATTGCAAAACCAGTGTATTCTCAAATGAGTTGCCTTCAAATTCTTTGCCTTGACCTTTGCCTTGACTCGACTATCGGATCTGCAAAAAAACACATCTTAAAATGCATATTCTTTTCAAACACATTGCTACAATTTTGTGTGAATTTATTCAACAGCAAAATGGCGGGAACTTTATAACCTGTGATTCAGTTTGATGTGTATAATCTTATAAATTATGAAAGATAAAGTTTCCCTCTGTAATATTGTCACAGATCAGGAAGAGAAATAATATTTACTGTTAATTTAATAATGAGAAATAGCTTCTTCTTCTTTTTTTTTAATTGAAAAAGTTAACAAAAATTACCTTTCTGTTTTTGAGTCTGACATTAATGGGACCTGATGAGGGGTTGTCAGCATTCTGCTTTGCCAACACACTGGCGAGGTGCTGCCAGCTCTTTTTTTTTGTGGGCATCTAGTGTGGGCTTGCTGTAATTGCTGGTGCCTTTTAAAAATGAGCCAGCTCAATCTGCCTTACTCAGCAATTGCCAACAAACATTACAGGATTGATTCATCATTGTCAGCCCAAGGAACCTCACTTTGCACAACAAAAGAGACCACTTTTTATTTATCTCTTTGTAATTCCAAGTATTGGCTTTCATGTCGGCTCCCACATAATTCGCTCGCCCAGTCTGTTTAGTCAGGAAAAGAGCAAAAGGTCAGAAAGTGTGAGAGCACGCAGGAGGGTAACAAAGGATTGTGACTGGATGAATGGTCCAAGCAGAAACTCTTCTCAGGAGTTGGTCTGGTAACTGATCATTAGACTGGACCAAGTTTACCACTTTTACTGGGCCCCGGGGCCACTGAGCAGTCCTAATTGTCAAACAGTGCAATTCACCTTGCTGATATGTTCCCTCACAGCTCGGCTGCGTTCCGTAGTCTCGTTAAGGGCCATTTTCAGGTATAGGCTGTTGTTGACATGAATGACTGATTCCCAGGAGTTCTCCCTCTGCTGCAATGAAGAAACCCATTGCATCAATGTCCAGCAATAATGTCTGACTGGCGGTTAAAGCAATCCACTAGTCATTTCCCAAAACGTGAAGCAGCCACCTACTCCTCTCTTCTTCAATGGCAATCCAATAGTTGGTTACAGTACAAGGGATGAAAAAATATCACAAAAGTGGGCTTTCACTTCCTTCTCAAAGAAATCCAGTATGGTATGAGTAAATGAGAGTTTGCAAAGAAATGGTTTAAACACTGATAATTGTTCAAATGTTTAAGTCTCAGTAGCCATTTTTTTATTAACATAATAATCAGATTATATGAACCTGAACACCACTCCTAAATCCTCTTATTCGAGTGAACCTTGTGCACTGATTGAACCTCACTTCATCTCTAACCTTGCTGCTGTTGAGCTTAATCGTGGAAACTACTTATTTTATGTTCCATCTTTATCAATTTCTCAGTATTCTTCATATTGCTTTTCCTGTTACCCGTTATTCACAGGTCTGCTTTTCATCCAACATTAAAGGAGCGCCAGGGTCAATGACAGGATATTCACATGTCTCTTTCAAAGGAAAAACTAGTAAAGTAACCCTACGCCGTGTATTATGAGTTTCACAGCTGAGAATAAAGTGCAGGTTTTCCATGAGAGCTGGGCTCTGAAGGTGCAATCCTTAGGACGGGGTGGCCTGTTTTAAATCGGCTGTCATGCACCTGAACAGCAGCAAGCTGTCCACCAGGTGTACTGTGTTTCCCCTTGTGTAAAATGCCAACAGATCATCGCTGGCTTGTGCAGTTGATGACCTGCAGTGGTACCTCCTTAAAGTCGTAGCCCTTTCTCATCCGCTGGGAAATAACACAGTGGCACATAGCCCTGACAAGGCCCTGCTGACTCTGCTCAAATGCGAGCTATCTGTGCTGCAAAGGCACACACCACCAGCCAATTCTTGCTGTTCTGTTGACTAGAAAAAGCACGTACATTGATTTTCACTTGATAGGCCATTCTTTATGCAGAAGTAAGTGTAATTGGGTTATATTTTCAAGTGCAAATGTGTAAAAAAATGTTTGTTGTTTTTTAGGGGGGATTCCACTCAATGTAAGTGCATTTTCTCAGTTTGTTTTTATTTGTTTGTTTTTTAGATACCACAGTATATATCCCCTCATTTGATGGCACATCTTATTTGGAGCTGCAGCCCCTGGAGTCCCTTCTTCAGCCCTCTGGTGCCAGTGATAATCTAACTGCTACTGTCAAGGACACCACCGTTGCTCTCTATTTGACAGTGAAAACAAGATCCACACAGGGCACCATCCTCTACAGTGAGTACACTCTCTTTCTTCTCTCGTAAGCCTTTAGAAGCAATGCAACATTGTGAAAGCAAGCACAGATGAAGGTTGGACATGTACAAAGATACTTCTGACAGTTTCAGGATGCATCACATTTCCTTGGCCCAAATTACATTTATCTAAAGGAATAGTTCAACATTTTGCGAAATACACTTTGATGTTTCACATATGCAGTCTGCACAAGTGAGAAGGTAAAATATTTTGGTTTTATGGGGGTTCTGTGCTGGAGTTTATTTTTTGCCGATGTGCGGTGACAACAACGGTGATAAAAACACTCCACAAAGTCCCTATCTGGCCAAGGATTAGTTCAGCACAAATAAAACACAACTTTTACTACTCTAACCGGCTGCTGGCCATAGTATTGTGTAGTATTTAGTGTTCTACCTCTTAACTCTTGGTGAGAGAAAATAAAAAACGCCTATTTTCCAAAATATCAAACTATTTAAATTTTATTAGACGTGCAAATTTGACTTGCAGGAAACAAATATGTGCCTGAAAGCATCTTTTCTGTTGTGATGTAAGCCCCTCAAACATGAAGGGTACTCTAAAATGCATAATGCTGTCTAGACATCATATGAATAAGGGACATCTTGACTGGAAAACATTTTTCTTGTTTCTATTGTCATGCTTGTAATCACTATTGGTATTCCTCTCATTCTCTTCTGTTTGGATGGTGAATGATGCAGAATGTCTGTACTGTGCCGTGTTAATCAGCCTTTAATTATATTGAGACGTTGAAAATAGGATGTGAGTGCCAGCCAACAGCATGCTTGGCAACAGCTGTGGTGCCAAAAAAAGCAAGACAACAAAAAAAGAAAGCGCTGAGTGACATCCCATTTGATCCCAGTTCAATGACACATTCTCAGGGTAGAGGACAATTACACTGAAGATGAGTAAAAGTGGATAAGAGCAACTGCCTGTGGTGTTTTGATCCTGTTCTGCAACACATGGACTTTCGAGTGCAAAGTATTACCATTACAAATCAAGAGAAAAAATCACTTTGGGACTCCAGCACCATGAGTCATATGTTGTTGTTGAAGGGAATTGTGGGACTCCAGAAGGTAAGGCAAAGAAGCACTGAGACTCGATTTGTTTAGGTCTCTAAAGGCATTTTGACCAGCTTTTCTCACAGCTGCCTTTTAAGACACAAGGCCATATCCGTTTATGTAGTGAAGGGCATTGATAACATGCTTTTTTTGTTTGCAAAAAAATGCTTTCAACCACGACCAAAACCAAGACGTCTAAAGAATGAGGTCATGTGATGCATGATTAGGAAAGAGTTGGATAGAAAGGAAAGTGCCACTATTGTCAAGGAGTACAGATAGCCTTGCCTTTTGTGGACAGCTGTTTTGTTGTTTCACTCCTTGATGAGCTGAGCAGTAAACCTAAAAGGGAACAAAGGAATCCTCGAAAGAAGGAGAGAGCCGGTCGGTCACGCGGGAAGCGAGGATCGAGCTGACACTTCAGGTCTGCAGTGACTGAGCTTCACATTGTGCATCCACCTCCTGCCAGGTCTTTTGTTCCCTACACACACACACACACACACACACACACACACACATGCACATTCACACGCACACATACACACATACACACACACACACACACACACACACATACACATTCACATGCACACTGTACACTCACACACACACACACACACACACACACATACACACACACACACACACACACACACACACACACACACACACACACTCTTTGTTACAGAATGATATGTGGAGAGGTAGGTCTGACAACCACTGAGTATAGCCTCATAACAATAGAGTATTGTTTTTGGTGGAAAGAGAAGTGAGTAGATTTGTCGCATTCATTTTTTAGGCCTGAGAAAGCTGAGCCACAATAACTGTGTTCCATTCATCCAACTGTGTGCATTCTATGTCTGTTTAAAGTAGCCATATTATTAATTGCCATCTAGTTTAGGGGTTGAAGCTTGAATGCCACAGGTCCTCTAATGACTCCAAAAAGTATCCAACCGTTTGCTGTCTTGGTGGACTGCAATTGAAGCTCCCCGCTCTAAAGACCAAAACTGCAGCCAGCCACCTTGATCTTTTGAGGCTAGCTTTGTCCCAAGAAAATCCGGTCAAGTCCTACCACATGTGTGGTGATGAACTACTTATCTGTTGATCAAGTTGTCTGTCACCTGAACTGACAATTTGGTTTCTACAAGGTCAGTGCACTTGAAAGGTCAACCAGCTAAGCCTTAAATACACGAAGACCATGTTAGCATTTTTAGAAACATATTTAAGGCTGCATTCACTATTGTGTGTGTGTGTGTGTGTGTGTCAATGACTTGTCGTTGAATTCAGTGGTTGGAGTTTTAGAAACTTTTGCCCACATTGCTCAGGAAATACATCAAACTGACAAATGATAGGTTAGAGAACACAGCAGTACAGTAATTGCAAAGCAAAGCTTCCTGCTTCCATTATGCAAGCATACAAGCCCTATGCTTGTTTCTAGATGAAATCACTGAGATTACATGAGCAAAAATAATCTAGCAGTAGGGAACTGAGGTGTATATTTTGTCATGCTTTTTTTACCTCCAAGGGGAGAGGATTGAGGACACCTTTACAATTGCCAAAACCATGGTCTTTACACGAAAGGCTTTGCATTTATAAACTTAGAATTACACAAAGGCACGGAGCTCAAGGAATGCAGGTTGTTTCCTTAGTGTTCTGATTTTCATATCCCTTTGCGTGTGGTGAATGTGTATGGCAACAACAGAGAAATGGGTTTACATCTCAGATCTGCAATGATAAAAAAAACATCAGACATTATACGTATATAATTTTGTCGTGTTTTCTATAATCATTGGGACTTTTTTTTTCTCCCAAGTTGAGTTTTTAATTTGGTGCTTGAAATGGGAAGATGTTTTGTTGTCTAGGGACAGAGGAAGTACATGTCAGTGGAGCAGCAAGGGGAAGATCACACTGGAAGAAATGTATAAGGTTATTTATCAGATGCCTTGTGCGTCGAGTGATTTACATTGTGCCCGATGTCAAAGCTAGCAAAATTGCATCAGTCTTCACCCTTTTCATATTAGTCACCTTGTAAATCCACTGCCATCCAGTTATCTGGCCATGTTGATCCTAAGTCACTGCTTGTCTAAATCTTCGCTGATTTACTCTGCAGAGATTAGCTTGAAAAATAGTGACTGGTCTGACAACACGATGCCAATCTCCTCTTCTAAATCAATCATACAATGTAAACACCACAGTTACCATAAATAACATTAGTCATTATTTTAAGTTAGTTAGTTCAATTAAATCACTACCTACTCTATCCATTACTCCCACTCACAAATCATATTTACAATTTCTCCACTGCTGCAGTAAACTGTATGGAAAGCCAGAGAGAGCAGACTGTGAGCCATGTCACAAAGAGAGATGAATGTTCAGAAAGCATATATAGAGGGCACAGTGCCTTTTATCTAGTAATGCTTCCTGCCTTATAGTGCACCATCTTTCTTCACATCAGAGGATAGGAGCTGAAAAGAAAACTCCCGAGATCAAACAGACAAAGCTAATCAGAAGAGCACCAAAAGACATTCATTGAGATGCGGAGAATCTCTTCGCCATATAGCTGCTCCAAATTCTCTGCTGCCCCTTTTTAGACCTCTCTCCGAAGCAAACATGAGAGTCTCCCCCTGGACTTCAATTGTCAGCTAGAGAAGGGAAAATATGAGGAGGTGGGGTGAGAGAGAGAGAGAGAGAGAATAGGAGGCAGGCACTGACAAAAGGACGTACGCTCTGTTAGGCTGGGTGCAGGAGTAACAGGGCTATGGGACAGCAGGGAACAATATCCTTACGGGAAAAATAAAAGATGGGGGCAACATTGAAATTTATAGCAAATAAGATTTGTCAACAAATGAGTAATGGCGCCAAGACGAAAAACAGTGTTTGAAAAGAAGACAAAGGATCATTGTTGCAGAAGGAAGTTGCAACTGTGTGGTTTTCCTTGTTTTTGCAACTGAATACTCGGTAGTGTTGCAAACGTGACGAGGATGAGGAAACAGTGGGTTATCTGAAAAGATAGTTCTCCTGTGGTCCACTCGGCATCAGTATTTAATAATATAGCACTGTTAAGTGCATGCCTGCTGAGTCTTATGACAGGGAAGACCTTCAAGTCTACTTTAGATAATGCATTATCAGAGAAGTGCATTTTAAGCTAAGCATAGCCTCTTTCCGACAAAGAAATTGCGATTTTCTGGATGCCCCTTATAACCCTGGAGGAATTGTTGAGAGCTTCCATATCAGTTGCCATGCAGCATTGAAACAACAAGCTAAGCTTTTGGCCCCATTTTCCTCTGGTATCCAAATCCCTCCCCCCTCCCACCGTTTGTCGTTACTCCATGAAAGATGGCGCACACACACACCACATGGTGAAGACTCAAGGCTGTCCCTGCAGCCCACACACCTCTGTCCAAATCTTAGCCCAGAGAAAATATACCAGTCTGCCCCTATTGCAGAATACTTGCCCAATTATAACTGTCATTTTAAATCCAATGGGGTCAACCTTTCTGGCCTTCACCGTCATGATGAGGTGGGACTTCTGTTTTGCATCCGAGACTGTTTGGACCATGGAGGAGAGCCAGACTTACCGAAATGACTTTCATGCGTTGAAGCTCTTCTTCCCAGAGACTCTAACTAGACATTGAATCCTCAACCATCGCTTTGTCTCGTCCTGCCAATGTTTGTTTTTTTAACAGAAAAATCCTGCACCTTGTTGTATGATTAGTAGAGCTGGTAGCCAGGCTTGTTCAGACCTACCAGTGACAGACATAACAGCTATGGTGGAGGAAATACTCTCTTTTGTTACCTTTCATTTCCTTTATTGGATGAAAGAATGTCTCTCTGTCTGAGGCAGAAGAGTCCCTGCCCTTTGCTAAACAATGATAGTCCCCACTTTGAGATATTTGAAGAAAACAAAATGCCACAACTATAAATTGTGGACAAAACCTCCTCCTCCTCCTTTGCTGGGGAGTCCGAAAAACCTGGTGGTTATCTTAAAGGTGGAGTCAGCGATTCTGGAGAATTATGTAGTCTAAATCACTTTTTTACAAAATCTGTGAATATCTCCTCAAGATCAGCTACCCATCCTTACTGTGTGCGAGCTGTTAACTGCTATGTAAAGAAAGGGTACGTAAAGGTATGTCTAGCAACATTCCCGTTTACAGAGCCTAGGCTGTGTTTTAACACTGGATTAGCGGAGGTAGCGGATTGTGTGGAGTTAATCACTGAATGTGAAGTGATATCAAGCATGCTCCAGAATAGCTGACTCCACCCAGCCCCAGAAGGCACGATAGCAATAGGGCACGAAGGTATGATTCCGCTCATACTGGTGCAGTCCTGGTTTATTTTTGTATTTTTGCGGTATACGGATCACAGCAATTAGCTGAGCACTTACTTAGCAAGAGCACCTCCGTCTGCTAGCTCTATATTAGCAGGACACATGAATTGGGATTTGCAGATCATCATGAAAATTAAATGTTTAAATTAAATTAAAGGTAAATGCAAAAATAAATGTTAAAAATTAGACTCTTTGCTTACCAAATGTTCTTACCATTTCAGCTCAACAGCAGAACCTTGGGGATCAGTTTCTTCACGTCTTCCTTCAAGATGGAAACCCTGTTGCTAAACTTGGGTGTGGTGGCAGCCATGTTTTGACTGCAGCTTCAGACCAGATCATCAATAATAATAGATGGATGCCAATCACAATCAGGTATGTCTCCCCTACTTTTTATTTACTTATTAATAAAACGTATTGTAATCAGTATATACACAACACAACAATTTTTTGACAGAAGAAATAATCGACTGTTTGCCTTGTTTTCATCAGTATGTGTGTTTGGGACGATTAAACAATTAGATGGAGCAAGTGTATATTTAGTGCTCATGTTTATAGAAAAAAAGAATGCAAGTGAAGCAGCTTCACTAGTGTAATTTCTACAAATGATATAAAATACACACAAAGTCCCTCATTTAGGCCTTTCACACCAAAAAGAACCATGAGTCAGTTCCGGGCTGGTGCTGGGGCCAGTTCAAAACTGGTTACAGCCTTATCCCAGTTATGAACCGGTTGGTTTCACAACGACCAGAGCCAGCCATGGAGCCGGCAAGAGAGCAACGTCATGACGTCACTGTAAACGTGTGTGTACGTCGCCCGACGCCGCTGCTCTCGTGGCTAACGCTAAAGCTAGCGCTAGCTTTAAGCACAACAACAGTGGCGAATACGTCTTATTTTTACACGTGTTGGCTCTCACTTTATCTGTGTGTGTGTGTGTGTCTCCGTTTGTCGCGCTGCTCGGCTCAGTGGGCTCTGTGTTTATATGTCCATGCTGTGAAGGTGCTGCCTGCTTCAGCGTTTACTTTCATGTTACTTCAAAATAAAAGCCAACTCACGTTTGTCCAGTGAAATGCTCATGTGAAACCAGTGAAATGCTTTTAATGTGAAGCCGCAGCCTTAATGCTTTATTTGTAACTTAACTGTTGCGCGCTGATCTAAAGATAGTGTTTTTCAATATAGAAAGCCGTGTCTCTGGCATTACCGGTGGTGACTCAAGTTTATTTAGCTAAAACAGGACCCATACAGCGTATTTTCGCCGGTCAATTTGATCGCTACGTTCGGTAATTATGTTATGTTTACGTCTCGTAGTAGCGGTGTTTTTAAATATGGCGGGCATGAGGTTTGAATTGGTATGGTTGGTCAGGATAATCCCTCCCCCGGCCGCTGGCGCAAGCAGTTCTTACCTCAAACCCTGCTCAATCCTGGGGTTTGAGTTGAACCGGTTTTTACAGCCCAGAGCCGACTCTCTGGCGTTGTGAAACCAAAACACTGGCTCTAGCTCAGAACTAGCCCGGAACTAGCTCCGATTTTGCGGCGGTGTGAAAGGCCTAATTGTGGGAATGTTCGTGGGTGGGAAATGATCTTAGCTGAAAAATAAATGGTTTGATATCAACAGATCAAAAGAGAAAAATGAAACTGGTGGAGGACAGAGGCCTCCTGATCTGTTAGCCCAAGATGAGAGATCTGGAATAATAAGACAAATGTCACAAACGCGTGAAGACGAAAGTGAGGAAATTCAAAGGGAATTAGTCGTAATTATAAGATTATATTTTCAATTGCCTTTGTTTGTTTGTTTTTTTTTGCATAATGAACGACCGCAACGAAATCAGACAATTGATTTGAAAGAAAAAAATCAATGCAAACAATACAACACCAAAACGCTTTTTTTGTATTATATGGACATCCTCATTATGCTGCATCCCAGGCTAGGATTAGGAGCTCATTTTTTGAAGTTGAATATTTTAATTATGCCAAATACAATAAGTTATGAAGATGAAAGCACATCAACTTCATGGTTATTTAATTCAATTGGCAAATACATTATTAAATTAACATAGAATATGAGGTTTAAATATGCCATGTGTTTAGTTTAAAGGAGTGTGTTTACATTTAGTAAGAAAGTCAAACCTTTATCATGTGTGCGTACACATGGTCTAAGGAAGTGGTAAATTTGTTCTCGGAGTACAATGAAATATAGGTATGAAAAAAATTTATAAATCCCGGATTTGTGCATGAAACATTTGTATGCACTGTTTAAGCACAATTTGTTGTCATTAAATGACGGCCAATGTATTTTTACAAGAAGGGTTGGACTGAGTGCAGTGCTCAGTGCTCCCCACTTATGTGCAATGGGAGTTTTACTCAAGGTTGCATGTCATGGTCGCTTTGACAAAGCATTGATCAGAAAATGGATTCTGCAGTATACAGCTCATACGCCCTGGATAACCACGCACCTCGGCAACAGTGCAGGCCCTGACATGTGTCAAAATGTCACATAAACAAAGAAAACTGTCGAGCGGAAGTGGTTTTAGTAAGGTGACTACCAACAGCCTTCAGAAAATGATATGGAAAAAATTGCAATCACATATTCAGTTTGTGCTACTTCAATAAATTATTATCTGTAACAATGTGATACAAATGATCCATTCATTGATTGATTCCATTGTATTTTTTCATAACAGCAGAACTGACCTCATTAAAAACTGACCTCATCATGCAAGAATGATGCACTTTTCGCCTTTTTATAAGCAGCTGAGAAAATAGGTCATTTTGGCAAATAGGTCATTTTGGCAAATTGTTGTGGAGCATTTACCTTTAATCTTGACCACATAGGGGAGAACGGGGTAATTTGTCACATGGGTTGGTTGTCACAATCGTTATATCTCGGAACCAGAAGGCGCTGTCTGTTAAATTTTGGTATGTAAATATCCAGAATTGGGATCAGAGGTCACCTACATAGTCTTCCTTGGAGTTAGATTGCTGAATTTGAGGTGAGACGACTGTTTGTGTTTTTCATGTCAAATTGAAAATATTTAGCTCCTCAGTATTTTTCTTCTAGGCTTTTACACAATGGGTGTATAACAAAACACTTGTTACCCATACAAAGTGTGAAGGGTAAACTATAGTTTAGATTGTGGTTAGCAAGCTAATTAGTTGTCAGATGGTTGTTGGCCTTGATGCTAGCAAGAAATTCAAGTTGGGGTTGGTCGTCACATTTTTTGGGGGGTTGGTTGTCACATGTTATCTCAAGGCTGCAGCCAGAAAAGGAACCCAATAATGAAATAAATTGTCAAGCTGTATCCTCACTGACACCCCAGAGAAGGAAAGAATAGAGCAGGAAAAGGCAGCTAGCATGCAAAAGAAAAAAGGGCAACACAATCAAAACAACCCAGTGCATCCCAGACTAGACCAGCTGCCAAGGCTACAGTAAGTTATGTAGGCCTATTTGTCAACTTGACAATGCAATTAAACTTTCAAATTTAGTTCTATTTGCTTGCCTTCTTTTTAAGATTATTCCCATTAAGATAACATTGTGACAAACAACCCCATAGTGTTTGACAACCGACCCCTTGATGGGGTTGGTTGTCACAATGTGTAAGGGTGTCTTTGATGATTAATTTCTTCTTTATTACAATAAGATAGAAAAAGTGAGGGGTACACATTTCAAGCCAACACCTTAAGCTTCAATGTAATGTAGGAATGACTATTGAAAGATGTTTAGGTGATGAGCAATTCTCAGTAGAGTAAAAAGTGTGCCTACTTACCCCGTTCTCCCCTACAGTAGACACACCTTTCAAAGATTGGTATGATGATCTAGTTTAGGCTACACTGCTAATGTCTTCAATCACAACAAAAGATACATGAGACCTTGTAGAGCAAGCCCATATCGATGACCCATTATTGGATCCATGACACTATGTCTGTCCAGAGTATTAATGTCAAACGCACACCTGCACACTTCACGTAAGCATTCAAATAATTTCAAAATACCTTTCGTAGTGCAATTATATGCATATACTGAGTTCACATTGATCCACCATGGTTAGCCCAATCCTTTAAATGGTTGTTAAGGAAATCTAGTCTAACTGGATAATTAAGTTCCATCTTTAAAAAAACAATGCCTCCTTTACTTAGGATTATTTAACATTTAGATTGTCAAGCTAAACTGTGTTCTTATAAAAACTGGTGTGTCCAACTACGAGTTACATATTTTAGTACAGAAAAGCTATTTGTTGAGCATCATCTGTGAAAAACAGTTGACTCCTAACCATTTGGCAGTGTAATTGGTATACCAAACGCTCAACCTGATCCACATGCATTGGCACTACGGGCTCGTCTCATCCAAATAAGTCTGGCGTCAATTTTTCCCCATACACCGCTGATCTTATGTTTCAGCTCAGGCTCTGTGGAGCAGACTGAGCCAGTGGGAGGAATGAGAGAGGGGCCTGCTGCTCAGCTCTGCCTCTATTGTTCTTGATCGCTTCAGCAATTTTACTCATATGCAAATCTACACATGACATCGCCTAGTCATGTTTGAGCAGTGGATGCATACTTTCCGTGGATGATACTTGGCACCGCTGAATACGGCGGCTTTAACATGTTGGCAGCATCAACCCATGCTCCAATGAACCAACAGGGAAAATCCACATTACCTGATGTCGCTGTATAGCACACATTCATCCCCTTCTATTTTTCCCATTTTCCCCCCAACCACTACCACTCATACCCCTTATTTTTCAACCCACCAATTGTATAGTCATCTTGAGCACTGTTCTGATGACACATGGGGAAAAATAAATAATTTGCGTTTGGCTTTCGTACAGATGCAGTAGCATCTCTCTGGACGTGCTGCCTCTTGCACTGACACGTCAGCAGCACTTCCTTGATGTTCATCCATGTTGGGCTTTTGTGCACTGTACTTTTGATAACGACATAATTGCTGCCACAAGTTGTTACAATGAAGAGCACAAAACAACACATTACGCATTGTGGAGGGTTTATTTAAATGACATTACAAGTCTTAAAAGTGGGTGCTGCCACTCCCATGTTTTACATCTACATTGATCCAGCCTAAGAATGAACACAATTCAGGTCGTATCAATACATATACAGTATATAAAAAAATATATGTATTCCAATATTTATTTTCCAAAATTCTGAAAAATAATTTCAAGATTTCTTGAACCAAGTGTATTTGCAGTTCTCTGGGTGCCAAAGAGGGCTGCAGCAGTATTACGCCCCTCTATCGTACTAATCATCCCCCAACAAAGGAATGAAAGACACTGAGAATATTTAATCGAGAATTAAGCAGCCTGTTCTGACAGTAAACATAATTGAATCACATTTTCCTTTTGTGGGGGAGCTTTTGTTGATCTAGACTGCACTAAAACGATCAGAACAATCCAAACAGGCGGCCTTCTACATGAGTCATATATTGGGAAGAGCTTTCTTTTAAAGATGAGCGGAGAAGAGCTTGCATTTAATTTACTTTTGCTTAATACTTTATACTGAAATGGCAGGTTGGGTTTGAGAAAATATGTTATTATAGCTTCTATTCAGGCGCATTACACTATCAATTGTTGTGCAGGTTTCCTGAATGTAATAGTGTTACGCTGCATTGTGGTGGCAGAATGCATAATGGACAGGCAGATGTGAAACACTCAAAATATTACCATAACATTGCAACTTTAAAGTGTTGCCTTGTTTTGGGGAACATTGTATGTATTTGTTTTTACAATTAAATCTTTAACCCATTTGTAACACTCCAGTATGGACTGTAAATTTGTCAAGACATAAAGGACGCATGCCCTGTGCTCACAAAAAGGAGTTTGCAGGGAGGGGGTGAAGCTGTGTCATTTCTCATTCTGGTTTGTTTTTAAGGCTTATTTTTTGTTATGTCGGAAAGTTTTTCCTTGAGGGATGTTTGGGGCTATGCTGCAATTATTAAAGTTTGAGTTGGCAGACTCAAAATGCTCCCTTGTCATTTGTGAGGGTCTGTACATTATTGTTAGAATCCTGATCCGCTTAGCATTCACTGTTGGGAGTAATCTTCATTCACACGCAGTCAAAGAGTCAATGAGGATGACACATAGCAATCTGCGGCATGACAATTCTTTCCTTGTCACAGGTGAACTCAAGAGTCCCTGGCAGATACCATTAATCAGAAGGCGACAGTTTTATGGGACCGTTTCTTGTTCACCATTGAAAGGATTGGGAGTAGCGTCTCAAGTGTAGTCCTGAAATACTGGGAACATTTATTTTTATGATGGCGGATTTTGTGTCTGGCACCTCATAGTTCTGATGTTCATGCTGATGTCTTTATAGACATGCATCAATACCTGGCCATTACATATGAAATTTTCTCACAATTTTCTGATCTTCTTTGTTCGGTGCTGTTGAATACAGCTGTCACTGTAATGCCTGATGACGGAAAGTAACAGAATCGAAAAAGATTGCCCTTTCCGCTTATTTAGCGATTGGGTATTTCAAATCACAGTTTAAACCTATCCAATTTAACCATTGAGTATTTTGCAGAGGGCCCAAAGAACAGAGGGTTCTAAAATGTTTAGAGCCCACTAGCACCGTGAAATACTGATCAAGGGTCAATTTGTTTGGACTGGAAAACAAATTCATTATCAACACAAGTATTCTTCCCTGTCAAGCAACAATGGGGATATTGACTGTAACATGATTGCTAATAAAGAACTAAGAGTAGTTGTTAAATGTCAATCATACTTGCTGTGCATTTTGGTACCTATATGTTGGGGAGAACGGGGTTGGTAGGCACACTCTTTACTCTAGTGTGAATTGCTCGTCACCAAAACATCTTTCAATAGTCATTCCTACATTAAATTAAAGCTTAAGGTGTTGTCTTGAAATCTCTATCCCTCTCAGTTTCCAACATATTGTAATAAAGAAGAAATGAATCATCAAAGACACCCTGACACATTGTGACAACCAACCCCATCAAGGGGTCGGTTGTCACACACTATGGGGTTGTTTGTCACAATGTTATCTTAATGGGAAAAATCTTAAAAAGAAAGCAGAATTAAATTTGAAAGTTTAATTGCATTGTCAAGTTGACAAATAGGCCTATATACAGTCATATGAAAAAGTTTGGGACCCCCTTCTAATTTTGGGGATTTTTGTTCATCATTAGCTGGGATTTCAAAGAAGCAAATTCCTTTTCATATTTGACATACCTTAGGGAAACAGAAGCAATTCAGCAGTGTCATTATGCAATAGGCATCGTAACAAAATTTGACTGGTGCATAAATTTGGGCACCCCAAAAGAAAAATGACATCAGTACTTAGTTGAGCCTCCTTTTGCAAAAATAACAGCCTCTAGACGCCTTCGGTAGCCTGTGATGAGTGTCTGGATCCTGGATGTAGGCATTTTGAACATTCTTACATACTAAAGTGATCCAGTTCAGTTAAATGTGATGGCTGCCGAGCATGGAAAGCCCGCTTCAAATCATCCCATAGATTTTCGATGATATTCAAATCATTGGACTGCAACGGCCATATTAGTACATTGTACTTTTCCCTCTGCAGGAATTTGAACTGTGTTAAGGGTCATTGTCTTGTTGGAATATCCAACCCCTGCGCAACTTCAACTTTGTTACTGATGCTTGAACATTATCCTGAATAATCTGTTGAAACTGGGTTGAAATCATCCAACTATCGACTTTTACCAGGACCCCAGTCCCTGAAATGGCCACAGCATGACCAAATTTAACAGTAGGTAGCAGGTGTTTTTCTTGGAATGCAGTTTTCTTCTTTCGCCATGCAAAGCGCTTTTTATAAAGACCAAATAACTTAATTTTTGTCTCATCAGTCCAAAGCATTTTCTTCCAATATGAATCTGGCTTGTCTAAATGAGCTTTTGCATACTCCATGCAACTGTATCTGTGGCGTGGGCGCAGAAAGGGCTTCCTTCTCATCACCCGGCCATACAGATGTTTTGGTGCAAATTGCGCTGAATTGTTGAACGATGTACAGATACACAATCTGCAGCCCGATGTTCTTGCAGGTCTTTGGAGGTGATCTGTGGGTTGTGTGCAACCATTCTCACAATCCACCACCTATGCCGCTCCTGTTTTTTTCTTGGTCTGCCATGCCTGGGTTTAACTGCCACTGTGCCTGTGTCCTTCCATTTCCTGACAACGTTCCCTACAGTCGAAATTGACAATTGAAACCTTTGGGAAAGCTTCTTGTAGCCTTCCGCTAAACCATGACAATGAACAATCTTTGTTTTTCAGATCTTTTGGGAACTGCTTTGATGATCCCATTCTGTCTCACTTCAGCAGAGAGTCAAAGAGAAGTGCAACTTGCATTTAGGCACCTAAAATACCTTTTCTCATGATTAAACAGACATTTCTATGAGGTTCAAGGCTTAACAACATAATCCAACCAACTTTGTGTTTAAAGTAATCAATTTTACATGCTGTTACAGGCATTACAATCAACAAAACCAGAAGGGTTCCTATATTTTTGCACAGCCAGTTTTTCACATTTTATTTTATTTCATACACCCAAATACTGCTTTTCAAAAAATCTTTGTTTGGAAAACATCCCAGTACTTAGCTGTTCCTGGTAAATTAAAGACATACCACTTGTATCCTTTTTTTTGTGAAAGCAGAGTCAATTATAATGCCGGCTGAGAGGGGTTCCCAAACGTTTTCATATGACTGTAACTAAATGTATCATAACAAAAAAATAGCAAGGAATAAACAAACAGGAAACCCATATTAAGATCAGCCATGTAATAGGTTTAACAGGTGATGGCAAATGTAGGGTCTGCTCACTCCAACTAAGCAGAGCTTGTGTGCCCACTGGTTGCACATTCAACACTTCTCCCATACCTCCCCTCAACGGCTGTTGGAGAACATTTCCATGCAAACTAAACAAAAACTATCCTCTTCATCTGATGAAGACTCCTCCTCCTGTCTCTTTCTCTTCTGTTTCTTCTTCCCCAGCTGGGGTGGAGTGCACTGGGGTGCAGTAGCCTTGGCAGCTTGTCTAAATTGGGATGCACTGGGCTGTTTGGATTTTGTTGCCCTTTTTTTCTTTTGCATGCTAGCTGCCTTTTCCCGCCCTATTCTCTCCTTCTCTGGGGTGTCAGTGAGGATACAGCTTGACATTTTCTTTTGTTTTTGGGTTCCTTTCCTGGCTGCAGCCTTTGGATAACATGTGACAACAAACCCCCCAAAAAATGTGACAACCAACCCCAACTGGAATTTCTTGCTAGCATCAAGGTTTACAACCATACAACAACTAGTTAGCTTGCTAACAACAATCTAAACTATAGCTGTCCCTTCACACTTTTTAAGGGTAACAACAAGTGTTTTGTTAGAAACCCATTGTGTTAAAGCGTAGAAGAAAAAAAAGGTGCTACCATTTATAACATTTTACATGAAAAAGACAAAAAGTCCTCTCACCTCAAATTCAGCTGTCTAACTCCAAAGAGGACTATGTAGGTGACCTCTGATCCCAATTTTGGATCTGTCCATACCAAAATATCACAGACAGCGCTTTCTGTTATAACAAATGTGACAACCAAACCGTGTGACATATAAACCCATTCTCCCCTATAGTATATGTGAGTATGTGTATGTTATAGCCAACTCAAAAGTGAAATATTTGCTGCTGTAAATAATGTTTATCTGAGTAATGGGTAAAGTAATCCCTTTGAATTTTGGACAAGTAATTAGTAAATAGCCAGTGTTTGCTTTTTCTGAACATCACCAACTAGTGGACAGAACCCATTTTTAGAACTTCCCCACTCTTAATATTAAGCATTCACATCTCTCTCCACACAGTGCTGATGCATCTGGGGCAGCGTATGATGTATCAATCACACTGTTTTCAGCGTTGTATTGACATGTACCCCTATAAAAGATTCATTAAAGAAGCTACCAGCCGGCTCACTGGGAATTTCTTTTGTGGTGGCTCCACAATGCCAAGGCGCTTGCTGTGTGCTGTCTAATTGTGTTTGTGGAGATGTAATGATAGAACACAGGCTACCCAAATTAATTGAGGCTTGCCAGTCACAGCACAAATTATGCAGCAAATGCTGCAGTGCTGCGTGTGAGAAAGTCACTGCACCAGAGCCAGAGCAGGCATTACAGTCGGTAAAGGTGTAGATGATGGTCGGATAAGGTGGTGTTGTTTTGCACTTACAGTAAAGACCAACAAACAGATCCGTCCTGACTTTGATGTGTGTGCTGCTGTGAGGGGTTTGTTAACTATAACTATACATGATTGTGAAGCATATGGGCTGTATTTTCTCTCCTTTCAGTCCTATCTGATGTCTAACTCTACCGCCTGTTGTGCTAAAAAGAAGTAACAGGTGGTACTTGCCTTCCTTATATAATCTCTGTGACCCATTTACATTATATCTGCATGCAGCTATAAAACACCATTGAACAGTCTTTGAGCCTTTTTGAGCTAAAAGACTCTTGACCCTAAATTACTAAAAGTCTTGGAAATTATAAATACATCACTAACACGGCCCACATTATCATTTTCTTTTTGAAAAAATCTTAAATATGATAAGAATAATGAGTCATTTACATATGTAAAAAAAAAAATTGTCTCATCTTGCCTATCAGCCAGGGAAAACTGTTGCAAGGGCACCAGTGCCGTGCACGATGTTTTACTGCCATCTGTTGCCAATACTTTAAGATGTTTTATGCAATAGTAATATTTTAATGATGATCCTCCCTCATTATTAATTTTCTGCAGGGAGCTGTGAAGGTG
Organism: Ammodytes marinus; assembly: GCF_949987685.1. Taxonomy (NCBI): domain Eukaryota; kingdom Metazoa; phylum Chordata; class Actinopteri; order Uranoscopiformes; family Ammodytidae; genus Ammodytes; species Ammodytes marinus. The sequence goes on along the minus strand of NC_137215.1, from coordinate 17,520,768 downwards.
GCACGTTCAAATAGGATTGTAAAGACAAAACGGCTGCCATCAGGTTGGAACAAATACCTTTGTGTGAAGGTGCTCTGCTGAAAATATTTGCAAGGTCCCTTAACATTGCAGGCAATATTTCAGGAAAGTTGCAGTAATGCAGTCACACTGAATAAGTCACTACCAAACCACAGACTAAATGAGGATGTTAGGGATGACAAATCACTTATGATTAGCGCATTAGCCAGATGAAGAAATGCATAAATGATGGTTGAGAAAATAAAAATGATCACAGCCATATTGTGGTTTTGTTTGTTTGGAGAAAATGAAATATTCATACGTTTTTGTTTGTTTACTTAAAGTTGGGAATTTGCTCTTGTTGGTCCTGTGAGACCCAGCAATGGATGGTTCACAGGGAGCCCGATAAAAATTACAGTGTGTTTCATCTCTGCTTTAGACAAAACCCACCTCTTTCTCTTCTCATTCAGTCATATGCTTGGTTGTGTGATGTTATTCTTATTGCGGTGCGTGTGTGTGTGTGTGTGTGTGTGTGTGTGTGTGTGTGTGTGTGTGTGTGTGTGTGTGTGTGTGTGTGTGTGTGTGTGTGTGTGTGTGTGTGTGTGTGTGTGTGTGTGTGTGTGTGTGTGTGTTGTGGTAATGATGATGTGGGGCTGGGAGGCATAATCCTAGCTATCTAGCTACAGGACCCAAGTAAAGGAGCCATAGTTATCTTTATAAAAAGCCATCTTTGCTGCAGAGCAGGACCTATGTAAATCAGCCCGGTAGAGCATTCGATGTGCTCACGAGGGCTCATCAAGTAACATCATGCTGTTTACTTAGTGAGCATTCTCCCGTGTCTCATAGGGATGGTCTCTGCAGTATTAAACAGGACAAATGAAAAGCTGCTATAGCACGCTACATATTTATGTCTCAAATGCCCTCTGCAAGTGGCAGCTTTGTAGCAAAATTGTGATGTTTTCATACCTCGCCAACAGTCCTTTTGTGCAGGACAAAGACATGGAGTTCAATGTAGAATCAATTAAGTGTTTTAACCAGGATTTTTGTCTTTTAAAAAAATAAACATGGGGAGTTATTTATTTCTGAAATCACTCACTGAGGGTGGGAGAATGATCTCAGAAAACCATAGGATGATAATGGATGTATTGTCAGGAAATCGGGTTGGTGGTCCTGAATGTACCTTAATTTATCCTCCCGCGCGTGTGTGTACGAAACAGTTCTTGTGATTTCCATACCTGTAATTTGTCACACCTGAAGTTGTGCGTGTGTGATTGCCTCAGGGAGGAGTCCTGAAAGGCTGTTTCAAATTAGCAGGAGGGCGATTGCCCTGATTGTTTCCATCTGGCCAATAAAGCAGACCGTTTGAGGTTTTTTTTCCTCATCAACAGTGGTGCGACCACAAAGAATGGATGAATGGATTTTGCAGAATCAGATTTGGCAGATAAGAGATGCATTGCTTGTATTGTGTTCACAGGGGAACAATAAGTAAACCTATGGTCCAAAGGTACATCAAGTAGATTGCTCCCTAACAAAAAAAGTGTTTATGTGCGCGGCACAGATTGTACAACCCTTTGCATAATCTAAAACCCCTGTGAAGAGGCTGCTATTGTATATTGCCGGTATAAAGCCAGTGATGAATTGGAGAGAGGGAATCGCTTGACTTTGCCAAAGCTGGAATATGACACAAGTAGACCAGCTACTTAACATTATGGCTGCAACATTAATGACTGATACCATTGTATATTTCCCCAGAGAGACATAGGGGGTCAAATGATAAAATTGTCTCCCCACTCATTAGGGTGTATAATGTATATCGGCTTTGTGCCCTCATTTTTAGCATTAATTAATCCTGAATGACATAATGAGCACTCATGATAATATTTTTTTTCCTGCTAATTTGTTTTTCTATTTTCTCATTATTATTATTGTTATGGATTGTATTTCATGTGCTGTGCATTATCATGTAAATTCCACTAGTTCTGGTTATCTCAATCGTTGGTTTATATGCAGTGTATATTCAGGCATTATTATGTGAATTTCATATCTGCTGAGGAACACAACACCTTTAAAGAATATCCCCGCAGCCCTGAGCGGGGGGGAACCTATTTCTGGACCGTGTACTTAAATCCAGCTGTGAACGCTTTTTTCTGTTTTTTTTGTTGGTGTCTCTCCTGGGGTTTTTGGGACACAACAAACGCACCATTGCTTCCAAGCCAATCTACCAGTGCATTAAGTTTCTCAGTAATGTAGGCTATATACGTATAGTGAATGCATTGTCAGTTTATAGTCCATAGTCTCAGTGGTCACATTAGCGGCTTCACTGCTGTGACTGATCTGTCTGCCTCTCCATCAGATTACTTTTCATGCTTTGCCGGATTTATTGTGAGCGTCGAGATGTAGCACCCCTCTCTAACTGGCCCTGGTCTCTCTCTCCCTCTCTCTGTTCTCTCTTTCAACAGATACAAACTGCCCGTCGGAAAACATGGAGGGTCATGTATGATTGAAATGGCTGCAGGTAACACCACGGCTCATCGTCACGAGGACTCTGTGACACAGCCCGTGTCAGCGGTAACGTAACCTGCCTACGGTCAAATCAACCCCTTTGTACAATTGTTTTCCTACATAAGCATTTTTACCTACCAATCATGTCTTCGGTATTGCCTTCCTCAAATGATAATTTTAAAAAATTGCCTTTAATTAACTAGGGGAAATACCTCATTAAAATCTATTTTTCAAGGGCATCCTGGCCAAGGCAGGCAGCAGTACAGTCATACATACACATTAAAACAAGGTACACAAAAACATAAAACAACTAAAACAGCAATTATTTACAAATGTCGACCATATTGTTAAATACAACAGGTCAGATGTGTCTGCCTCCAAGTCGTTAAGCTTCCTATTAAAAGTGACCAATGGGGCAAGCTCTTTAAGTTTCAAAGTCTTCTGTAACATGTTCCAGGCACAATGAGCAGCAAACCTAAACGCCTTTTTTCCCAGTTCAGTTCTGACAAGACAGCAAGAAAAGATCCTGAGACCAAAGATTGTATGTCTATTGTAATTTAAAACGTTATGATACGTGAGTAAACCCAGCCTGTAATGTACTGCCTAAGCATGTGTTGTACATGACACAATCATGAGTAGAGTAATCATATGCAACAAGCCTAGCACACTGTTACTGAGAAAGCACAGTTGCTTAATGAATGAAGAACAGGAGCTTTCCATGATAAAACATGTGCACCTGTTAGATTATTTGCCAAGATGATCCCACTTGGCAAATAATGTCCTTTATTGCAAGCACGTAAGTAGCACTAAGCTAGCTCCCGCCTGTTAATCACAGGCTGGTCTTTATACTCTGGGTCATTACTGTGATTAACAACTAGGGATGGGACGATCCACTTTTTTTAGTTCCGATCCGATTCCGATACCTGGGGTTTGGATATCGGCCGATACCGATACTGACCGATACGATATCATAATTGTTATACATTTTTTCGTTGGTGGTGATGTTATGTATAGGAAGGCTTAAGCAATTCTAATTTAAAAGAGCAATAAATATACACAAATGCATATAGGTTTATCTTAAAGGCAGAAATCCTTCTCAATGATCACTTCTGCCCCACTAGAATATGTGGTGGTCTGTTTGTCTAAACAGTCTTTCTCTCTTTGGCTGTAGAATTTGTCACAAGCCTCTCCTTGACTTGGATTAGCTTTGGTTAGCTCACTGGCTAACAAACTCATATGTACTGTATGTCAAATTATAAAGTGATGTCCTCTCTCCCTCCACCGAACGTCGGCGCATGTTACATAGAAAAAAAAAAAAAAAAAAAAAAAATTATAAAAAAAAAAAAAAAAAAAAAAAATCGGATTTTAATATCGGAGCTGTCAGTCCGATATCCGATACGCAGATTTCGGCCATATCGGACCCGATACCGATACTGGATCGGATCGGCCCCATCCCTATTAACAACACCTGTATGAAACTCATTTAATAATTTTGTTTTTCACTTTCAAAGACCCAGAGAAAGGGCTCAACCTTCCCACGGGCTCAAAACGCCTCCCACTCTCGCAGTATGATGTATGGTCTTCTAATTTGAGATGCCGAGATGTTTCTTTTTCTTTTTTTCCACTTGTTTTCCTTTTGTTAACAACACATGCATTACTCAAGTATCAAATCTAAGATTGTATTGCCCTTTAGTTGCTAGTTCAAATGGAAAACTAATATATTACCATGATTGGATGATAAAGAGAATAACTGGGTTTTGAGATAAGTTGGCACTCAATGCCAGTTGAAGGAATATTTGAACACAAATTAAATAAAGGATTATGTGTGCTGGCATGAAACTGTTGGGCTCAGAGCCAATGTCATATAGTGAAAAAGCAGGCAACTCGAATGTTGAATTGAGCAACAACTGTAGATAATAGCAGGCTACAATGTTAACTCCACATTGTATGTTGTTGTGCAGTGATGTTGAGGCGCTAAGAATAGAGGGTGGCAAATGAAGGCCCTTTGAGGCTAATACAGTATGTGATTTGTAATTTTAGCTATATGAATGAAATTGATGTGACTTGACATTGCTAACACACAGAACAACTTGAAGTCTGTATAAACCAACACTCCCAATTAGGGTTGCAAAATTCCGGGAATTTTCAAAGTTGGAAACTTTCCATGGGAATTAACGGGAATTTATGGGAATTAACGGGAAATTTGGGAATTAACGGGAATAAACGGGAATTTACCAAATTTAAAGCAGCCCAAATGCACTAAATTCTCCTAACTATGTTATTTCAGTCCAGGCAAACGTTCTAGACTGTAAAAAGCTATTTTTTCAACTAAGTTTTAATATATTTATGAACATTTAATTTCAAATCAGATTTTTTTCAAAGTTTATTGAGACACCCAACTTGATATCATATATTGATTTTTACTATACCAGGTTTACAGAGGCTTAAACTGTGATTTTACATATAGTTGGGGACAATATATTTTAGCAAAATCTTGACTAAAACAACCAGATTTTATGCAAGTACACTTGGCAAATTGCACTTAGCACACATCCTACTGCAGGGGTAGGGGAGAACGGGGTACTATGTCACACGGGTTGGTTTTCACAATCGTTATATCTCGGAACCAGAAGGCGCTGTCTGTGAAATTTTGGTATGTAAATATCCAGAATTGGGATCATAGTCTTCCTTGGAGTTATACTGCTGAATTTGAGGTGAGAGGACTGTTTGTGTTTTGTCAAATTGAAAATATTTAGCTCCTCAGTATTTTTCTTCTAGGCTTTGAAGAAGGCTTGTTACCCATAAAAAGTGTAAAGGGTAAAATATAGTTTAGAGTGTGGTTAGCAAGCTAATTAGTTGTCAGATGGTTGTTGGCCTTGATGCTAGCAAGAAATTCAAGTTGGGGTTGGTCGTCACATTTTTTGGGGGGTTGGTTGTCACATGTTATCCAAAGGCTGCAGCCAGAAAAGGAACCCAATAACGAAAAAAATTGTCACGCTGTATCCTCCTCACTATATATCCTTCTCTGTATCCCCAGAGAAGGAAAGAATAGAGCAGGAAAAGGCAGCTAGCATGCAAAAGAAAAAAGGGCAAAAAAATCAAAACAACCCAGTGCATCCCAAACTAGACCAGCTGCCAAGGCTATAGTAAGTTATGTAGGCCTATTTGTCAACTTGACAATGCAATTAAACTTTCAAATTTAGTTCTACTTTCTTTACTTATTTTTAAGATTATTCCCATTAAGATAACATTGTGACAAACAACCCCATAGTGTTTGACAACCGACCCCTTGATGGGGTTGGTTGTCACAATGTGTAAGGGTGTCTTTGATGATTAATTTCTTACAATAAGATAGAAAAAGTGAGGGGTACACATTTCAAGCCAACACCTTAAGCTTCAATTTAATGTAGGAATGACTATTGAAAGATCTTTTAGGTGATGAGGAATTCTCACTAGAGAAAAAAGTGTGTCTACTTACCCCGTCCTCCCCTACTGAGGCCATGCCCCCTACATGCTCTGTGCATTCCTCCATCACATGGGGGGCATTTGACTTTATTTATTGAATGGTTGGGTTCAGACAGATGAATAATATTTAACTCAACATTCATCTTTTTCTTGTTAAGTGAAATTATTCATTGTTCATAAAATAATCAAAACTTGATAAAGTTCTTCTTACAAATGTAATGTTTTTTAATTTTATTATTTTGCATGGATGTCTGCCTATGACCAAACATAGTGTTTAAATGTTCAGATTTATGTTTGGATGTGAAAAAATAATAATTTAAATTACCGACATTTAGTTCATTCCTATAATTTCCAATTTTGAATATTCCCAAAATTCCCGAGCGAAAGTTCCCGTGGAAAGTTTCCGGAAAGTTTCCGGTAATTTACCGGAAACTTTCCACCCCTTTGCAACCCTACTCCCAATACACGGCCCGGCTGCAGACCTTTTAAAGAGGTCAATTGAGTTTCACTTTTGATCTTTTTTTCTTATATTTCACTCTTGCAGTTGCATGTATTAGTGTTCAAGACCTGGAGTGCTTAAAACCTATTGAGTATCTTGTTTTGAAAGTCCTGCTGCTACATTTCTTACAAATGTTCTGGTGCTCTACTAAAATGTACCTGCCTAGACTCTCTATATCTTTCAGTGTGACAAAGTTATCAACTAACTTGGCCCCACATAACCATAAGAACACCATCTAGAATTGCATTTAATGAAATGGAGGCCACATCGAGTGGTGCTGCCTTCAGATAGAACTCAAAAATCAGCAAGGTCTCTTGTGAGCACAGTGCTGCGAGTCAAAGTCATGAATAAAACATCAGTGGTTCTTTCAAATGGACTCCATCTCATAAACACGGTAAACACACTTGAAGGCACCATAAAGTCATTCCATATCAGCCCGTCGTCGTCACGCTGCTCCAGTGGCTCCTAGCTGGTCGTATCACATAAAATACACTTTGGCTCATTGTAAAAGTATATCCAGCCACAGCTGCTTATTTTACTTGAACCTCCGGCTTTGTTAAAGATAGTTTTAGGGATTGTAACTCCATGTGACACTGCACGCTCGTATCCTGTGAACCCTGTCATCTGTGTCTTTTTCTATAGGCTTTCAAATGTGCAGCACTTTATGTTATCTAAAGCTTGCATCATCAGGTCGATGTCCCAAATAATTATGCGGTTTAACACCTCAACATCTCTCCACCAAACACCTACACTCACTGAGGCTGTCCAACACCTTTTCAATGCAGCATAGAACCATGACGACTGCTATATTTGAGGGTTGTCAAAGCAACTGAGATTAGTATATTCTGTAATTGCTAGGATTTCATAAAGGCTGTTAAGAAATTGACAATGTAGGGGGCGCCCTTAGCTCAGTTGGTAGGGCGTCCCCCCATGGGCCTCGGCCAGCAGCGGACCCGGGTTCGATTCCAGCCCGCGGTCGTTCTCTGCATGTCACTCCCCTCTCTGCCCCATTTTCAACTCTGTCTCTACACTATCAATAAAGCATAAAAATGCCAAAAAAATAACTTAAAGAAAAAAAAAATTACAACGTATGTATGGATTCAGTGCCGGTGCTGTATTCGTTATGAAGAATGTAATTCCTGCATTGTATTCAGCACCTAGTACCACTTGAACATTTAGATTTTACTTATAAGCATCTTTACAGTAGAAATGATTGAGCGTTTTAATTTATTTCTGACATAACAACATAGTATTGTCTTTTGGTATTATAGGCAGTGACTCTCTTTATGGAAACCAGTATCAACATATCTACTGATAATAGAAACAAAATTAACAATTTCTGCCAGGACCAGATGTATTTCGCAGCTGTCAAATTAAAAGAGAAAGTATTTTTTGTAATGCTTTTGCTTTTACTGCTATAAGGGTTTGACTTATTTGCCAGCTTGAGCTTGATTGAGCTTAAAATGTTATCTGGGGAGCGGGGAGGAGACATACATAGGAACAGGATTAATGCTCTTTGTTTCTACTGATCATCGTTTGTTCTCATTTGTTCACATTATAGTGGTTAGTTCAGGACTTGTGAACTCATTATTACTGAAATGAACTTCATGATAAATTGCAAGATCTAAAAGGAAGACATTTACTCTTTACTATTAAGAATATAACTATTCACTCATTAAAGAGAAAACGACTTTGATACGGGGGAGTTTTATTTGGAAATCCATAGTCAACCCTACTTTGAAAGAATGTCAAATGAAGCTGAGATGAATGTTGATTTGCCTTTCATAAATGAATGAATGGTGTTAGTATTAAAGTGTTATGTGAACCCTCTTAATAGAAAAATTGTATTCAGTATTCATCTGAACAACCAGTGGTCACCGCCTTGAATTAAATGTATGTATTTAATGCTAATGATAGATAGTGATTGTTTTTATGCAGCTTTGGTAGCAGGCACAATTATGGTTTCCCTGTCCAATTGACCGTTACGGTACAATAAGCCTCAAGTTTTACATAATGTATCTTCATAAATTCTACCCCATTACCTTGCACATAAAAAAATTAATCTTCTTTTTTCTTTTTTTCTTTTTTTCTTTTTTTTAAAGATATTTTTGGGGCATTTTTATGCTTTATTGATAGTGCAGAGAGACATAGGTGAAATGGGGCAGAGAGGGGAGTGACATGCAGAGAACGACCGCGGGCGGGAATCGAACCCGGGTCTGCTGCTGGCCCGGCCCGGGAGGGGACGCCTTACCAACTGAGCTAAAGGCGCCCCCATCTTGTGGCATTCTTTAGATATTTTACCTCAGTCTCATCGAATTGGGATTATTATTATTAATAAAATTATCATTTGTTTGTCTTCTTAAAGAATTATGATTCCAGTTTTTGTCTTATTTAAACTGGAGAGTAAAGTATCAATATGTATATTTCTTGTGGATCTTAATTTATGGTAAGGTCATGTTAATGTAATAAAAAAGTTAATTGATAACTGATATTGAGAGACAGTTTTTAACTGTGAAGCCCGTACTCAAAGGGAGACGTTTATTGTGTGTAATTTCCTAATTTTCACTGATTACTGGCTATCCACCTTTTTTATTACCGGTATATTTAATTTATTTCTTTTTCAGGGCACCTTTGGACCCATATTTCTGGGGGACGTTTCGTCCCACTGGGAGATCCCTGATGGGAGTGCAAATGGAGCGAGGAGATTCATTGGATGTATCAGAGAACTTCAGGTCAATTCAAAGGAGATCTACCTGATGGGGGAGTCTGTGAGAGGGAGAAACATCAAGAACTGTGACCCGCCTGTCTGCCAACACCTTCCCTGTCGTAACGGAGGAACTTGTGTCAGGTACTGGGTCACCTTTTACACTAATGAAACATCACTTACAAAATAAACACAATATATTTGAACTTGAAAGCCATTAAGATGTTCTCCCTCTGTAATTATAATATAAATGCATGTGTCAAAAAATAAAATTAAAGAGAGTTTACTGGAAATGCACATGGAAATGAATGTAGAATGAGTGACAGAGTCATTCTATCTCTTAGACTTGCTGTTTCCTCGTGCCAATGTGAGCCAGCATAAGGCTGGGCTGTCAGAGCCAGCGTGTCTATTGTGGGAATATTTATTCCAGTTTAAATTGTTTTCCCAATCTCCAAAAACATGAATGGAGCTGTGGCGGGGCAATGGGAGCTTTGAACACACAGCAGCCCAGTCAGGCAGCCATTTCTTAATGCAAGTTCAGTTGTCAAGCTCCTCTTCTCTACTGTACATCGGATTTATTTCCATTCTGGCCTACTCTAGGCTAACTTTTCTCAACTGAAATATTGGACTGGGACTCCGTTTCAGCAGAAAATAAAAATAAATGTTTCACTAATTCCATCAAATGGTGAACATTTTGATCAAGCCATCGTTGTATATCATCTTCAGATGGCGCCATTTTTGTTTAAGGATGATCAGAATTTCATTAACTTCTTTGAACATACGAGCCTAAATCTCACAATTATTACAAGGGGCTTCAGCTATGCAAGTTGACACATGTTTTCAATGTTGTTGAAAGTGTAAGTCCTCAGAACAAAACAAATATGCAACAACTGAAACACAAAAACCTCAGAGGAGTCAGCACAATAAGAGATGTTTGTTGTGGCCCTCTCATTGTTTTTTCTCAGAGGAAAAATTTACTTCCCTGCACCAAAAAGGTAATTAATTAGTCCTGTTCCATTCGACTTTGTCTTATAAATCTACTGTATTTGTATCGTCCAGATTTGTCCCATGTGCTAGGTCAAACATGCAAAGATCTTCCTTCATCTTCATCTAGCACAGCTCATCAGACCGCCATCACGCCTCACTTACCAGCAATTTCCCTGTCTTTTTAAGTATGCATTAACTATATATGGTGCTCCTTAACCCTAGGTGGTCCAGGATATATCTCACCTCAATGTCTTCTTCATTGTGTTATGACACTATAAATTAACAGTTACTTTTATTAAACAGGAAATGAAAAGGGACACCATGAATATTGGAATATGAATGGCTCTGAGAATACCAATTAAGAGCCGGTTGGAATTGTGGTCACATTGGCCTGTCATGTGCGAATGAGTGGGCCTTTGCAATTATCTGTGCGATGAATGCGCATTAATGCAGTAGGCTCTTGAACCACACAGCACGTGGAGGTCATTGGGAGTTCAGAGAGCTCTCTTCATTCTGTTAGTCAGCGCTGGATTGCACTGCCACACAATATAATGGTAAGAAAAGGGATTTTGATTGTGGGTTCAGTCAGGGTGATTTCGGCGCTGTCCCCGTTTCATGTGGTTTTCTGTTCACTTAGGCATGTAGAACTATCAATAATAAAGCTGAGAGGATAATGGCCATGTGGTTAGCAGGGTGATACAGCGCCTAAGGAATAATATGGCCTTTTTCGGTTTTCAGTGCAAGCTCTGTGATGCTGGATATCTGTGTTCGTTTATATACCTCAGCAGCAGGTTGCAAGAGACAGTGTTGTTAGACTGACAGTAAATACAGCGGATGGAAATGTTACAAGGGAAATGGCCTCACACACATTCTTGCTTTGAGTACTTTGCAGTTGGTCTGTAGCCTAAAAAAAGGAGAAAAGAAAGGAGAAAAGAATATTTCCATATAGGAAAATGGGAACAGATGTTGTCAGACAGTTGAAATGTCATCCTCTGCTGTTGAGATCATTAAAAAAAAATACATACAACTGCACAGTCCTCCTCCCTGTGTCGACCACATACAGCTGCAGAAGGTGGACTTGTTGTGACCAGTTCGGGCGTGTGCAGTGTGAAGAGACTTGCACCTGTTTTCTGAAAGTGCTGGGGAGCTGATGGTGTTCCTTTGTTCGTTAGTATAGGTGTGTTAGTGGGCTTCACCTTGGAGCAAGCCAGCTGGTGAGGACATGGGGACTGTAACAGTATAAGTCGCAGACAAAAATATATCCATGTTTTTTTTATTTTTACAATTGAAATCGAAAATATTGTTCTAATAATTTCTTCCCAGAACACCCTTTAATTTAGATTTTTTTCCAGTCCGAAATAAGTGACCCTTTATTATTATTGCACTGTAGTGCCGAATCGTTCCCCATGGCTAACAAAGACTCGAAGAGGCAATTCATCAGTGTTCCAAGTTTATTTCAGAGATCAGGACAATACAGAGGACTTTGAGGTGCATGGTAGCGGCAGTGAGCAAGGGGAGCTCTCCCCAAAGCTGTTAGTACACGCTTGTGCTCGCTTATATCACGATTGAACCTTGGTATGCTAATACTCTAAATAATATAAATAGGCAGATGGTCTCATCATCACGGGTCCCAACAACACCTGTCACCTTACATCTATTAAAAGGTTGTTTTGGTTTCCTGCAGTAAACCCATCATTTAGGACTGTCTACCACTGCACTTGCTATTATCCACTACAGCACCACAATGGAGAAATTGGGCTCCAACTTTTCTAGGGGAAACTATATTTCTCAGGGTATGTTCAGCTGATATTCCCTGATCCAGTAATAATCCCTGGATAAACCGTCTTTTTCTATTTTTAAGTCTTAAAAATGTAGCTTTGCTAAAGCAACACAGCAACTCAAATAGGCAGTATTTTTACACTCGGATTTTGATGAGAGGGATGGGGGAGTGGTGCAAAGCCATTATGCTAGCTGCTCCAGTCCCTGTCTCCTATCCTTGTGCTGGGCTAAGCGAGCTGGTCGCTAACTGTAGCTAGATATTAACGGCACAAATATATAAGATCCGTGTCAATCTTTTCATCAATCTCCCAGCAAGAAATATAATGTGTGTATTTCCTCAAATCTAAAAACTACCTTGATCAGGCTAACTATTGTTAATCTACACATCCAGCATGGAGTAATATTAGCATTTATTTGGGCCCATGTTTCGGGCCAACTGATGCATGCTTGATTTTCCCCTTAATTCTGCTCTGTTTCCAGTGTTGACCAACCCCTGAGGAAAATGTGTCGCTCCAAAGCTGCGCTCCTCACTATAATTGTCACCTTTCACATACAAATACTAGCTTAATTTAATAGGCTTATTGTTGCTGCATTATAATTTTCATCCTATGTGACCTCCGCATTGGAAATAAAAGCAGATTGATCAACAGATTACGCAAATAGATCCACATTTGGTAATGAGTAAAGGTTGGGAAAATGCTCTCACACACACATATACAGGAGGATTTGTGTTGACAGAATCACTTCTTGCTTAATTGGCTGAGGTTGAGAGGGTGCTTTGCTCCTTTCTGTGATGGTCTAGTTGCACACAAACCCCCACTTAACAGGGAATTATTTCGATGCTTTAATGCCTTGCAAATGTTCTTCACAAAGAAAGTGAAACCAATTTGATATTAACCACAGTCCCAGATACACTTTCAAGGTACCTATAAAATAACTCAAGGTCCAGGAAACAATTATTTTAATTTACCATGAGAAACAAACACATAGCTACCACCCTGTGTGTGATAACAGTACCTTAAGAATATTTCCATAGAACTTGCTCATTAAAGACTTTATTGCATTTGTTTCTTTGAATTTTGGAGGACGAAAATCATTCAAAATAACTATGTGATTGTGTTTTGTGGGGCAAATTGGTTGTTTTTATACATATAGACATGTTCTTTTGTGAAACCTTGACATATTTAGAAATAATTGATAATTATGAGGTACAAATTAAAAAGACTTGGGGACAAGTCTCCCTATGGAAACAGAGAACGCTTTGGCATTTTCATTTGGACCAGACCATACCTCAGACTCCAAATTAAGTATAATTAAATACAGTACAACTGGAAAAGGTCCATGAGTTCCTCCTCTTGAAATACTAAATAGTTAGTGTGAACTTCTGCAATGTGTAATATAGATATTGCTGAATAGAAAAAATGCTAGCTGAAAATAATCAGTTGTTTTTCTGTGTTAGGGTACTTTTAAAGGATCAGGCTGACCTTATTTTTCTTTTTCCCATCAAATTCCATGAAAAGACCAAAAGCATTACATTAAGCTGTCGTTCAGTACTGTCAGACCTCACTACCCTGCCTGCAGCACTCAGCCCCAAGCCAACTAATATCTAGTGATGACCTAAAACTAACCAAAAAACTTAAAAGATGCAATTCAAACAGGGCATTTGTTGGGGACTATTTTCATAGTTTTGTTGACAACAATGGAGACATGTGGGAAAAAGGAAAAAAGCTTAAGGGCTGTGTTTCCTTCTTTCAGACCATTTTTGTTGTTGTCTCCCACCACTTTGCAATGTCATTGATAGTTTAAGCTGTTTTTGTCTCATACAATAGTCTTTTATAATATAAAATCTTTACAAACATCTGGAAGTAGGCAGGCCTTCATATTCTTTGGCCCCATGACGGCTTGCTATTGCTACTTATGTGTTGTGAGAGAAGGACACCAGATAGTGCAACCAGTTCACAGTTCCCTTACGCTTTATGCTTCCTTTCTATCAGGGTTTTTTTTTCTTAGGATCATCCAATGTGAGCTTTTTCTGTGGCATTATGTTTCAAAGGACTTTGTGATGCAGACTTAACTTAACCTTCTTTGCCGACAAAGAACTGTTTGCGAGGTAGCATGAAAGAGGTCAGGGAAATATCGAACAGCCGTCTGCTAAAACAGGAGCGCTTCAGGTGAACGCCACGTGTAAATTCCACTCTGTCCCTGTGCTCAGATCAAAATTCAAATGGCAAATAATTGAGTCTTTTGCTTTGAGCTCGTCGTCTTTCGAAAATATTTCCCTTCACACCCGGCCAACAGTCATAACGTCTGTAACTTAACGCGTCCAATTGGCTGTTTACAGTACTGGAAAGCAAATGGGGTTTCATAACCAAGGCAGCTCTTCTCTATAAATACTATCTGCTAAACCCAGTGGTCCTTTTTTATTTTAACAAAGCATGAAGTGGGCTAAATGCTTTCATCCCGAGATCTGAAGACTGCCATGGCAGCTGAGCCTCATCAGTGCCTTGCCGGAGCAGCCGTATTTGCATACCAACAAGCCCTTGAAAAGAATTGTTCTGTAAATAACTTACAAGGGATGCAATTTGAGAAAGACGTGTGGCTGCACAGTTCATTGTTCAAGCTGACAGGGATATCATAAGCTAACCGGTCAATTATTCATAATTTTATCTGGTACTCATTAGATTAAAAATGTAGTCGTCTTAATAATTTATCCAGCCGACAGTGTGCTGTAGCGGCGGGCGGCGTACCAACTTTTTATGCGCTTGTGATTAACATATTCAAATTAGTCTGCAAACATTATGACAATTTTATAATCAAAGTGATTACCTCAGCCAAATTAAAATAACCTTTTTGTGACCTCACACATCCAAGTTTTTGATTAGGCCAATTAAAACTCAAGTGTTATGAACCGTGCTCCCTACGCTCCTCTATCGACACATTACCTTTTTCGAGGCAGCAATATCTGCTGCATGGTTTAACAAGTCATTTTAACAATTCAATTTGAACTTTCCTTCAATTACATTTGGTGTGGTAAGTTTAGTTTTGTTAAGCCATATATTGTTTCAGTCAAAATATTAAGGTCAATACTGTTTTATTTTGTGTGATTCATTTTTATTATGAGACATATTTTTTGTGCTCATTTTCAACAAATACGCTATACACATTGGCCTTGCTTTCATTTTATTTCTTACAAAAAACATACATCTAAGTTTGATTAAATGCCACCTCAAGTAAGCCACAGCAACTTGTTTCTAGAAATGTGTCAACGTTGATAAGGTTTTTAATTTTCAAATTTGAATACCTTGCCTTTTGAAATAAGGCACTTAATCCATTTTCAAAATGGAAGAAATAATTGGAGAAAAAGTTTGCTGCAAGAAGATTAAGTATCTAGATATTTAATTTGTGTGTCCATCTGTCTTTTTTTCTATACTCACATGGAGGGGGGATTAGAAAGCCTTGGTTAAATTGCAGTCTCTTTGCAAAAACAACGAGATTCACACTTTGATTCACACCTAGCAGTAATAGGAGGTACCCAATTCATCTAACCTGCACGTTTTTTTAACTCTGGGAGGAAAGTGAAGCATCTGGAGGTAAACCCACGCACTCAGGAGGTCCATAATATCATCATGGAATTAAAGAATTCAGCCCCAGGTCATGATGGCATAAAGAGCATTTTGAAACCACTGATCATTTAATTCAACCGCTAACCCATATTCTTTCTTTATCACTCCAATCTGGAATTATTCCCCTCCATCTTAAAATTGCTAAAGTTATCCCTATTTTCAAAACAGGTGCTACTGATGATTTCGGGAACTATAGACCTATATCAATCCTGCCTTGCATCTCTAAATTATTGGAGAAATTAGTTTATGCAAGAATATCCAAGCACTTAACTGATAATAAGATCCTATATGCTCACCAGTATGGATTTCGTAAAAAACATTCAACAGAGCATGCATTACTCCAGATAACTAATATAATTTCAACAGCTATGGACAATGGTGAGTTTGCCATTGGGATATTTTTGGACTTAAGCAAAGCGTTCGATATGGTTAACCACAGTATTCTGATTAGCAAATTAAATAGATATGGAGTGGAGGATATTGCCCTAAACTGGTTTAAGAATTACTTAACTAACAGAGAACAATATGTGTCGCTTAATGGCTATTCTTCTACCAAGTCCAGAATTATACATGGGGTGCCACAGGGCTCAATACTGGGCCCTTTATTATTTTTGATCTATATAAACGATTTAGCCATGTCTTGCAAACATCTTTTTCCTGTATTATTTGCTGATGACACTAATCTCATAGCAACTCATAATGACTTTAATTATTTGATTGACTGTGTGAATGATGAATTATGCTCTATTGCCAAATGGTTTCAAATTAATAAATTAACACTTAATGTGAAGAAATGTAACTTTGTGATCTTTTGCAACATAAACAAGTCTTACACCAAAGAACAAGCAAAAGTACTTATTAACAGATCAGAAATTATGCAAGTAAACGCTACCAAATTTTTGGGAATTGTAGTTGACGAAAGACTTAATTGGTCAAATCACATAGACCTGGTTTGCAAAAGGTCCACAAAGATATTAAGGAAAGTTTGTCCTTTAATTCATCCTTCTGCCCATTTAACTTTATACTATAGTTTTTTGTTTCCTTTCCTGAACTACTGTAATCTGGTCTGGGCAGCTTCATATCCCAACCATCTCAAAAAATTATGTATTATTCAGAAGCGATTTTTAAGATTCATCTCACAGTCAAACAGATATGCTCCGTCAGCACCACTTTTTATAAATTTTTATATATTTCCAATTCACAAATTGAATATCTCACATATGTTTATTCATTCACAAGTTTATTTACAGAAACCAAGATCTCCACATCTCCAGATCTACATTCACATCGCACTAGACAGAGCACCAATAACAACTTATCTTTACCCTTTTCCCGCACATCACATCATCAATTTAGTATATATTATAGAGGCCCGGCTTTATGGAATGTCTTACCTCCCCTTTTAAGATCCATATCATCCCACTCACTCTTTAAATTGCAGCTTAAAAAACATCTTATCTTTTTGTGAATCTTCTAATCACCTCCTGTCTTCTCCTTTGCTTTTTTCTTTTTCTTTTTCTTTCAAATTTTTTCATTATCTTTGACATGTATTTATCACATTTTTTTCCATCTATTTTTGATTATTTTGAGTATTTATGTACCTTGTCTCCTTAATTTCTAGAGTTTATTTGTTAGCCTGAATATGATTTCATTGTGATTATTGATAGGGGTGGAACTCTGTACAAGCCCATTGGGCTTCGTTCCCTCCTTGCACCATTAATTGTTAATGTGTGCTAAATAAATAAACTAAACTAAACTAAACTCTGAGTGTCACCAACATTTAAACACAAACACTAACCGCCGATGCTAGGGACAAATTAGCAGAGCTCAAAGTACTGAAGCAGGGGGATTGCGCCAGGGGGGTGCTACATTACACTGTATATTTGATTCTTTCTCCTCACTGGTTGTCAAAGATTATCCAAATAGCAAGGCATCTGTTCAACACATGATTATTTTCATCTGTGACTTTTATCATGCAAATATTAGTCACAATTTGCAGCAGCAGCTTGTAGCAGTGTATCAGTTTTCCTTTAGAATGTCCCGAAATTAACATTGGCAGCTGGTTGATAATGATACACTAGAAATGTCTATTGCGTTAGACTGCATCCTTTTACAATACAGTCATATCCAACAATGCCACACTCCATCGACAGAATGTAAATATTTCATTCGAAGGAGCCAGTGCTGCTGCTCAAAACACATTATTAATTTATAGACTTGAAACCCCACCAATGTTTCCTCTATCTGATATTATACCTTCCCAAAGTTGTGCACATCTCACAGCATTTTATAAAGTCCCTGTCTGGATATTACTTTGGATGCTAGATCACCCTCCTCTTCTTACCAAGAGCAGAAGTGAACACTTTGTAAACTCTGCCATACTGAGAAATAGAGAGACAGTTGTGTGGAGCTAATAGGCTTAATCAACTTTCTGTCAACTCATTTTGGCAATGGCTTGAAAGTAACCAACATTCTAGTGTATGAAAAACGTATGCTCTATAGCTTTAAGATAATAATGTATTTTGTTGGATTATTGTGTTTCTTTGCCACGTCTACAAATTCGCTCAAATACTTGTGTTTTCAGCATACTGTAGTATAGCACAAGTAGTCGGTCAGGCTGGCACACATTTGCTCCCAACATCTTTTCAAATCTTTCATGCATTACTGGATGGGCTGCTTCTCTCCCTGTGTGTTCTGGAAGGCCACTGTGCGAGCGTGTAAAAGCATCTGGACATGTTGCCGCAATGTCATGGTCCATTTTCACCTGTGGCCTAATGATGTCTCTCCCTCTATGTCTACACGTTTAGTGATGCTGAGGACTGGTTCTGTGACTGCCCGCCGCTGTACACAGGCCGACTGTGCCAGTTCAACGCCTGCGAACGCAACCCCTGCGGTCACGGAGCGACATGCATCCCAAAGTCGCGTTTGGAGGCCGTGTGTCTCTGCCCCTACGGGAGACAAGGTCTGCTGTGTAACGAACGTAAGTGCCACACAAAGAACAGATCCACAATAGATCCGTGCGGCGTAGATTTTAGCAGCTTTATTAAGAAGCTGATCTGCAAACAGTTGGTGAATGAAAAGCCCTGAGCAGTTGGAAGAATGAGAGCCTGTTGTTAAGTAAAGGGATTAATGAAACTAAATTCTGCTGAGGAGGCATAAACGTCTTCCTCCAGCAATAAGAGTCAGATAATCAAAGCGAAACTCCATGGCTGCTTTGCTGAATGTTCCAAAAGAGTCTCTTCTTAGTTCATAAGATCTTATTTTCCAGCAGCTGTAATTTCAGCAGTAAAACTTCAAGCTACTTTTCTTGAAACCCTTTTTTCTTACAAAATGCCTGGATTCTGCTCCACATCAGGATGTTGATGTGTTCTCACATTAAAATGTACTGTTAATAAAATTGCTTGCTGTCACCTCTGTCTGTCCATAACACAATACCATGGTTGGCATATAATAAGTGTCTATTTCCATCACAAAGCCTAACTACAGCAAGAGAACGCTATTTGAACAAGGATCATGGCTCACCGAGAATGGTGATCATTTCTGAGCTGTCAGCGTTTTGACCCTAGTTCAGATCACTTGCTTATATCTGTACAGTTACCTATGGAAACGATCCTCTAGCCTACTGAAACACAAAACAAGTGTTATAGTCTCCACTGAAGCCAATTCATTAACAATGTAGTCATAGCTACAAGCTGTTGTTGTTGAAGGACCACTGAAATAACAGAATATGCATTGATGACCAAATACGCTGCATGCAAGAGTGACATTCCCATTTGGGTTTAAAACTAATTGGCAAATGTTAGCACGCTAACATGCCAAACTTAAGTGTTGAAATGGTTCCCCTGTCTGCTAAAAGATCATCAGGTAGGCATCACACTAACATTAGCATTGAGTTCAAAGCACTGCTGTAGTACAGCAAAATTGTAAATAAATTGTATGGCCATTAGTAGCCTAAGGCTGGGGTTATCCCTTATGTCCCAAAGCCTGATGGTCCCACTACCTGACGGTCCCACAGCCCTATGTTCCTGAAATTGACGATTAGGTTCAGGCATCACAGCTTGGTGGTTAGGGTTGGAGTAAGGGAACAGGGAGATGTTAGAATAGTGAGACTGACACAAACACACACACACACACACACACACACACACACACACACACACACACACACACACACACACAGACAAACTAATCTCTATTATATAGTTAGATTATTTAGAAAATGTGGGAACATCAGGCAGTGGGACCATCGGGCTGTGCGAACATAGACACGCTCCCCCTTGGCCAGGAGCTGAGGAATGATCACCAATCTCGGTATGCCGTGATCCTTGTTCAAATCACATTCCCTATTGCTATAGTTGTGTGGACAGAAGTGACATCAAGCTATGTTAAAACACTGCTGGTAATGTGAGGACACATCAACACCTTGCTGTACAGAAACAAAGATAACAGCCGCTTATCCAGGATGACAGAGGAGTTATAGAAAATAGAAATTTCTATTTTATACTGGCTTAATAGCAGTTTTCAAATGTATATAAGGTAAGAAAGACATGTATTAATCCTGAGCAGATATTAGCATGTGCAGACCAAAGTAGGAAAGAGTGCATGCTATAATTCCAAACAGTAATCCCATAGAAAAGGAGGCTTCACAGACTGTGGTTTACAGAAACAAAAGGGTTTTGCTTGACTTCACCTACTGTAGGAGCAGCAGGGTTTCTCTGCATATAACTCGCTCAGCCATACACAGCCCCGACAGACTTGCAGCAGCAACATGCCAACCAATAATAATCCAAGCATCCAGTGTAGCACGTATATGGCTGATTTTAATCCTGATAACTAATATCAGTTAAGATCAGAGTCAAAACGTATCAGTCCTAAGGTTCTCAGCCTCTCTGGGCTTTTTCTCTACTTAGTAGGCTTGTTGCAGAACAAGCTGAAGTTGTTTGTGCAGCAAAAAATGGTACACAATAGAGAAATTTTTTTTCTTCATTATGTATCATTTTAATTTCTTGGTTCCCACGGTACATGAGGCTAAGTAAAGGGAAGACTAGAAAGTACTACTGGGCTGGAATGCCTATGTAAAGAATTATTAAAGAAAATAACACAGATGACAATACATCAAATGTGAAATAGACTGTATTTCAGTGCAATACTCTACTCATTGTTTATCCGGTGTCTCTTTCAAGTAGCTACAAGGAACTTTTTCTTAATGCCTTTAAGAATACGCCTACCCAGGAACAGCAGCTGTTGTCTTTAGAACAATACCGCTTTTGTCCAAAGAGGCCGCTAGAATTAACACAAACAAAAAGTTCCTTGAAGTCACTTTAAACATGATAATTTAGACTGTAGTATCCAGATGAGGAAGAATGCATACATGTTGAGTGCACAAAGCAAGTACATAATGCAAATACAGTACATCATGTTTTCATAGATACATTTTATATTGTCCATGTGCAATGCTTTTAATAGCTGTGCTAACATACATTGCAGCATTAGTCTATGTCAGCACTTCTGTTTCGTATTGATTTAGTGAAGTTTCTTTCTGTTAACCTTGCATTGTCCTGAGATTGAATGGAATATGAGTAGATTGTATCCCTTACAGTATTTATGACGCAGGAGAAGTGTCTCTTTCCCACCTTCTCTATGGCAGCTAAGATGCCACACACACACATATATGCATATTCAAGTGTTTGCCATGTGTGCCATTCTGCGTTTCTTCTTTCCGCTCCTGTTTGTTTGCACCATATTGCACAAATACCCAGCGAAGGGAATACGCTATAAACTCATATGACAGAGTGTGTGGTTATAATCCATAGATGGATGCATTTCACGTAGGCAGCCCATAAGCCTCTTTTTTAATAATATGTTCTGTGCCCAGCACTTACCTTCAAGGTGTTGTTAAATGATGGGTTAGCCAACAGTAACAGCAACACATAACTGTGCACCGACAAACCACAAAGTTTTTTCTGTTGATTTTTTGTTTACTCATCACATATGACATTCCTCTCTCGTGCCTGAGAATAAGAGTGTCTGTGGAATGGTTGAACAAGTAGAAGAACGTGTAACAGCAACCTAACAATTTCTTCAGTAATTCACCACTCGCCTCCCGAATCACAAGAGTTGTTATGGCCTTCTGAGGTTTCCAATGGATTCTGTTTTGCACAGAGGCAACTGATTGTAAAGTCAACCCTATTGACTGGCTTAGAGTTTCTGATTGAGTTTGTATGAGATTCAACCTGCTATTCGCTGATATAATCTTCGGTTTAATATTTCTGAAATATAAAACTGAAGATTATTTTAGTTTCTGTTTGAGTGGTTTTGTTCTAAAAAATGTAATCCAAAATCAAGACCAAACAAATCTAATGAATTGCAAATACAATGTTAGCTTTGGGGAAAATGTGTAATGCTCAGTTTGTTTGGATACAGAGAGTGCTTTGACTTCCACATACAGTACATACAGTACATACAGAGACAAGCTAACTCAGGTTGTACCTTAAATACCTTAATAGACTCTCAAAATAGGTCTATAAAAGCATCAGTTCAGATTAGACATTGGGAAAAACAAATATTATTTAGGATAAAACAATTCTTCCCTAGCAAAATAATTCCAAACCACACTTTAATTATATACATTTTGTATTGATTACTGTTAAATTGAGATGAGTTCAGATACTTACTAATTTGTACAGAAGGCTCAAGGGTAATTTAACCATGGTTTTGTGAGTATATAGCTCAAGGTTATTTAACTTTGTAATAATGGCTGGCATGTTTGTATCTGGACTGAACCATGCCGGTAGAATGCACACATAGCTCAGTTGATATCATAAAACATGATCATGGACAAGATGAATTCAACCACAGATTTAAAAAAAAAAAAAAAAAAAAAAAAAAAACAGACCTGTTACTCTCACAGGCCATTCAGTGAAACAGTATAGGCAAATAAAGCACTACTAGACTAGATATGATAACGGAGGCATTTCCAGCTTTATTAATAATTTAGCAGCCAAACAGAGCTGAGGGCAGTCGCAGAGGGGGAGCTCTGAGCCCCTCTAAGCCATCGCCTGGAGCTGCAGAAGAATATGCAAGTTGTTCCTAGTGGAGAAGAGAACATTTTTGTGTTTGAATCCTCACCGCTGGTTGAAAAAATTAAATTAAACAAACACAGCAGCATGTAATTTGGTATAAGTCCCCAGTGTAAAATCAAGAAGATGGGTATGCAGAGATGGAACACCGTAGAGAGCGTTATATTGAATCAACCATGCATCAACCATGCCTGAATAGGTAAAACCTGCAGATTATTATTTAATATCACTGCGATCATTGTGCTAACCTTCTGAACATTGAGTGTATGCGGCAATGCTCGTTTGCCAGAACCCCTCTCACCTAAACAGCTACTGATAAAAAAAAATCGAATAGCACTGAAGAGGTGATAGTATTTGAAAAACAGGTCATCGTCTAATATTATTCAAGAAAAGAAAATATATCTCACTAAACTCCCTGGTATGTTATGTGTAGCAATAGTGCCATCTTTTGGTTACCTGTGAAGGGACATGATGATTCAGACGTGCTAATTCAAGCAACATATCCACACAAATACAATCTGGTGACAACAAGATAATTTTTTTTAACCACAACTGTGAAATAAATAAATGTTGTTGTTTTTTTTCTGCAGCTGTCAATGTAACTCGCGCCAGATTCAGTGGAAGGGATGAGTTTGGTTACACCTCCTTTGTGGCTTACTCCTCCATGCCGAGCCTCAACCTCTTCTACGAGTTCAAGTTGAAGTTCACGCTGGCCAATAACTCCTCCGCTGTGAAAGACAACCTGATGCTGTTCGCTGGGCATAAAGGACAAGGTGAGCTCGGTCTAGACGCCCTGCAAAAAGCAATTTAAAAATAACCATCACGGTCAAACGGGAAGGGGAGGGGGGGAAACAACTTTGAGATGTCCCCTTAGTTGGATTGGAGATGTCAAACTTCATTAACGGTTTTAAAAAGAAATGCTCTTGTCGTTCCTGAGAGCTTTCCCCCTGATGTATATGGTAATGAGCTATCTAATAGAGTTCCCCCTGTCCTCTGAGATCTCTCTAAATCAAGCGGATTCCCTAAAGGAGTTTTCTTTCTTCTCAAATTTTGACACAATAAATAATTCATCTTTGTACAGTCCAGCAATTAGTTGATTTCAAGCTAAACTGCTATTGATGCTGACTTCTCAAAGGGAGCGTGTCGTGTTTCAGCTTTGCTTTCTAAAAATTTGCATGTGAGCCGAGCATCTCAAAAAGTTTCCATGTCAATTGCATAACACAGGACTTTTCAGGTGTAGATGTAAGGCCATGCTGTCGGCAGCCGTCACTTTAAATGAGGATCTCCTCTCCACGCGGACAGATATTGCTAGCAATGTAACAGCCATGTCATTTGTTGCAAGCATATTTCATATAAAAAAAAAGTAGAAAACTTAAAATCTGGTGGATCGTCTTCTGCGGGTTTTTTTCCCCTGAGAGAGTGCAATTCATCTAGGTGGCAAAACAAAATGCCAGCAATATGAATAATGAAACGCTTGTCAGGGAAGTGAGCAGCACTGTTGGAAAAATATGGTTCAAATTCAAAGGCGCAATATTAAGAAACGGGTGAAATGTGAACAGTTCACATAATTGGTTTAATGATGTGGCACCTTTTGATCACCACCGCCAGGGAATGAAAGCCGGAGTTAACGATTTCATCGCGGTGATCAAGTTATACACATAATTAAACAAGCAGAGAGGGACAGAATATATAAGAATACATGAAACACAATGCTAATCCACAATTCATCATTAAGGACAACCGATGTTTCTGTTATGGCTCTAAATGTTTGTTTGCTTGCTTGTTAGTAGAGTCTTTTAACTGAAAGCCGAACACTTTTCACTTGTCTTTTGTTGCTCATGGCAGACTTTTTTCTCATGTGAATCTCCAGGCAACCATGGGGATGACTTTCTGGTGCTGGGACTACGAAATGGCAGAGTTGTGCATAGATTCAACCTGGGATCGGGTGTGGCAACCATAGCCAGTGATCGGCTGAACCACCAGGTCGACATTCACACAGTGACGTTTGGAAGGTCCAAGAGAACCGGATGGCTGAAGGTGATTGGATGTGTAGGAATTAGGAAAGCATGAAGTTACTGTACAGGCCTACATAGTGCATACGCAAACAGATGTATTCTGGTAAGATGTTGAGCAACCACGGGCCAACAAGGACAGCTTCAACTCTCCAAACAGCATTCTTCTAAAATGGTAGTTTTCCAACCCGGAGGTCAGAGGTCACCAGATATTGTGAGGATATGGAATTGTGTTGTAATAGAATTATGTTTAGGTTATTATTCTTTCCCGAGTTTGGTTTATTTGTCTAACCTTTTTCTTGTGGAAAAACTGAAAGTTTCCATGTTGTTGGCTTTCTAAAAAGCCTCCAAATAAATTGATCTGGGAAGGGGGAAATTAACTCTGGAGTTGAACAGCTTGAAATGGCTACATCTTTTTTTAATTAGATTAGATTAGATTGAACTATATGGTACACAGTAAGTACTAGTCAGCAAAGGGGCCGAGGTCCCTTGGGGGGAATCGATGCCTATGAGATTTTTTTTCGTGCATTCAGAAGCAGACACGTGGGAGTATAGTAGCTACTCTAGCTTAAAAGTGGACACCGCCTGCATAACTCGGTGATCAATTTGAGGTCATACAATTTGTGAACTCTGGTAGATCTTTAGAATAACTTTCTGCTCCCCCAGGATATCGCCCACGGATATAAAACTCTAGTTAAAGTCTTGTTTTCTCTCAGGTTGATGGACAGCGTAACAGAACGGGATGGTCTCCTGGACCCCTTGTGGGCTTGAATGTTTTCAACCAGCTCTTTGTGGGTGGATATAATGAGTACACCCCTGAACTACTGCCAATGGGCTCCAGGTTCCGCCATGGCTTTGAGGGTAAGACTGCACCGGCTTTATTTCAACCCAACACCTCTGTCTGTCTGTGTCGGCGTGTGGAACGTCTCCCTAGGATCTGTTGTTCCTCTTCGTTAGCAGAAGAGGGAAGGTGTGTAATGAAAAGGGAGTTACAGGCCTGGACTGTGTATATAGGCCAGAACTGAGCTCTTGGGGTTGATTGTATCTGCTATGCTTTAAAGGTAGAGTCAGCGATTCTGGACAACGCTTTTTTTTTTGGTCAAAATCACTTTTTGTCAGAATCAGTGAATATCTCTTCATGATCCTCCAAAAAATCAATTGTTATTATACAGCCTAGGCTCTGTAAACGGCCATGTTTCTACTACTACTATCGGGCCACCTTTGTTCACATACCCTTTGTTTATATACCCGTTCACAGAGCCTAGACTATGCATTTAAACCAGATATTTCTTTCAGCACACAGAAAATAAGGACAGGTAGCAGATGGTGTTAGACTCTTCAAACAGGCCCTAACAAAATGTATAAAGCACACCTGTAGCTGCTTCAGTCTAAGCTCACCGTGATCTAGTACATTTATCTATTGTTATGCTGTATGTTACTGCTGTTTGTCTAACTTCTGTTGCTATGTTGAATATGTTATTGTTGTCTATGTCTGATTTTACTGGCTATAGTACAGTGTAGTCTTGTTCTCTCCCTCTCCCCTTTCCCCCCAGGAGGTCATTCACCTCCTACCAGGCCATTGCTTAAATAAGACATTGTTTCTTAGCAATTGTTGCCTGTTTAAATAAAGGTTGATGATGATGATGATGATGATGATGATGATGATGATGATGATGATGATGATATTGACAACAATAGTTCTCCAGAATGGCCTAATCCACCTTTAATCACTTCACCCACTGTGCAGTCCTGTCCCGCGTTACTGGGTACAAATCCACTCTACTGCTGAGTCTGTTAAATAATGGTGCCACAAAAACAATCTTTGTCATCATCAACATCATTTATGCTTTCTCTCGGGTGACCTCGTATCGGAGTGATTTTCTGGAGACTAATTCATTGTGCCTACTAATGTGGTGGAGCAAAATTGCCTTAAAACCATAATGATGACAACAACTTATGAATGTCACCGTAACCATATTCAGCAGTCAGTCTCTGCTCTACGGCAAATGAATGAGTTATTATAAAAAATGTCACGGCAGATCCATTTGAGGTGAACGGGAGCTTTTAATGTCTGAGGGACTGGAGCAATTTTGTGTGTGTTGTCGCCTATTTATCATCTTATAATAAATTTCTTTCTTGCTCACCAAATAAACCTTCAAAAAATCTAATCAGCCATGGTTAAAGCATCAGTTACGGCTCAGCCATCAGCCCCCCCCCCCCCCCGTAACTGGTAAGCACTACCTGTGAGCCCGGGCCACACCGAAGGGAAGCATAACCTTTTTGCTGGGGATGTAATGAGAACTCATGAGCGTCTAATCAGATCTGTGTGACCTTCCCCGAGCCCTAATCATGATGGCTGGCACTGAGCACACTGATAATGCACTTCACTCCCCAGTTATCAACAGATCCACACTCCCCTGTGGAAAGGTGGCAGAGGAGGTGGCTACTGGAGGAAGAAAAAAGAAAAAATCAGTTACTCAATTTGAGCTGTTGGTCAAATAACAAGAAAGGGGGGGGGGGTTTATCAAGCTTGTCTATTTAAAATAAAAACATTTCATGCTGCTTTGATGCAGTTATATTATTATTTTTTCATTAGACTTGCTAAACGATCTTGAGGGACAATTTAAAGTTTGCCTCTGCAACTTGGTTGAAAATATAAATTTTTGAATCATTTAGTTTTTTACTTTCAGCCTTTTCTCTTGACAGGTATAATTGCTATAGACTTGGGCTCCTCAGGTTTGTCTTGGTTCTGTTCCAAGAGGCAGTGAGTGCAGCTAAAAAACCAAAATAGTCCAGGCTTTTATTTTAATCTTCCTTGTGAATCTGCTTCACTTTTCCGACGCTCTATGTTTGCCGCACCAACACCATCACTTGAGTCTGCCAAGTAGACAGCATCATGCCATGAATATTCATGAATGAGCATGACATTTCCCCTGCATCCTGTTTATGCCAATGACTAACGCAGCAGAGAGAAAGGGAGACTGCATGGGCAAATGACTCCAAGGCTTGTGCTCAGGCCTTATATTTATAGAGGGGCCCTGTGCTCTGCAGGTATACAGGCCAAAGCAAATATTGTCTCGATAAAATTGAATAATGAAAGCGAAAAAAGGCAAATATGATGACAGATGCACGGTGACGGGGGAAAATGTGGATTTCAAAACTCAGCCTTTTCGACTGGAGAAATGTTATTCCATCAAATCAGTGGCGTTTCTTGGACATTTTGCCTGGTATGGCCAAGGTGGGACACAATGCTACTGTGGGTTGGCCATGTCCTAGCGAACCGTAATGATGGCAGATGATATGCATTACATCTATGCACAGATTGAATATAATTGAATTCCAAAACCTGTGTGAGCCTCCATTTAAATGTTTGTATTCAAGGCAAGGTTGTTTTTATATTTTAAAAATAAAATGTCAAATTATAGATGCCACCAATTATGTTCAAGATAGGCAACACATTTTCTAAGGGCCATTTCCAGTTGAGTAAAGCCCTCACATCTAAGTACACATACAAGTTAGAGTAGGGTTGCAAAATTCATGTTCTTTTAACACGAGTTATACATTCAGGAGTTTACGAACATTTTAAGTGGATTTAAGAATGGTTATATATATTTAAATAAATCCTGTGGCGTCTCACATACACAAAAAAATAAACAACCATGAAAGAATTGTATTTCAAACACTGCACACACTTTCCTTGGACCTTGAGTTGGAAACACAATTCAGATGAATCTCATTTTAAGTGTGCGAAACCTTCTGATCTTCATACAAAGAAAATAATGTGTTTTGTATTTCTTCTGTTAATCCCTTTTCGCAGAGAAATAAAAGATATCCCTCTGACTTAAGGTTTTGGTGGTAACTGTGTTTGTTCTTTCTTCGAAGGGTGCATCTTTGATGTGCAGTTTAGCACGAGAAGAGACAGAAGGTTGCAAGCGCTGGGACAGCCTGCGGGACACCCATCCTTCGGGCGCAGCGTGGGTCAGTGTGGAGTCACCCCATGTGTGCATGTTCACTGCACAAACGGAGGGACGTGCGTTGACTCAGGCTCATCTGTGTAGTAAGAGAAAACACAACTTCTGGAATCTTCCGCTTATTATTTCTTATGAATCCACTATTTTATTTGAGTCAAATGCACCCCACACCCTTACATTATGTGTGTGTTCCTATCTGTGTTGTGACCAGACATCAATAACCTATAGAGAATGTTATGGACCTGACAGTGTTTACAAGCTTTTCCCTGACTCCTGCCTGTGTCCGTCTCTGCAGTTGCCAGTGCCCATTAGGATGGAAGGGAGCACTGTGTTCTGAGACGGTGTCTGTGTGTGATGTGGAGCACAGTCCCCCTCCTCTGTGTGCCCACGGCTCCACCTGCATCCCTCTCCCCAAAGGCTATACCTGCCACTGCCCCCTGGGGACTGCGGGACTCTACTGCGAGAAAGGTTGCATCATCAAACCCTATATATATATATAATATAGGGGTTATATATACATACACACACACACACACACACACACACACATTACATACATACATACATACATACATACATACATACATACATACATACATACATGAAGGTGCACTATGTAGTTTCAGGGGAAGGGAATTTGTTTATATTTACAGAGCCTACAGTTAGTTTTCAGAAGTTTTTCCTTACGCGTTATTCTTAGTATTGAATAATTCTATCATAATTCAAACAATTATTTGTAGGCACCTGGGACCAAATGTTAGACTAGAATATGTTTGTAAACAACAGTGAAACATTATTTTTTAAAGGTAGCTTTCTTACTTCAAACTGTGTTCCAGGGATCCATTTTTCCTGTAAGGAAAGTTTGTTTATTCAATTATGAGAATATATAAAAATTCTCTGCCACACCTGTTACATAGTGCACCTTTGATAATACCACACTTTCACCATTCATTTATTTAACTGCTGTACTGTTCTTCCTGTTCAGCTGTGACCATCAGTGATCCATTCTTCAGCGGGAACCAGTCTTCGTGGATGTCATTCCCATCTATGAGCATTAGACACAGGACTGTTTTGCAGGTGCAGTTCCAGCCTCTGTCACCTGATGGCATCCTGGTCTATGCTGCACAACATCTCAGTGCCAGAGCTGGTAAGGAAATCCAATGTTTTCTATTTAGCTTCCGCTTTATTTTAAGAAATGCAATATCAATTTGTATGTGTTCCTTAAAAAATACTGGGGATTTTTAACATATCATGCCTCCTTGAGACTATTCCAGGGGGAAAAAATTACCCATGATTCAATCCAGCATTACACTTGTATGTGCAGCATAAATAAATAACAACACTTTAAATAGCACACAACACAAAAGAAACAAGGTTTTATGCATGACACAGAAAAGTGATTTAAAAATATTTTGTAGACCTATATTTCCAGTGATCCCTGCTTCTAAAATCCTGCTAACAGCAAAGACTGCTGTGCCTCTGCTAAAGTGTAGACTTAAGTCAAAGTTGTGACATTCATCCTTATTATTGTAATAGAAATAGTACTAAAGGCCTACTAGTTTAAGAAAAAAAAAAAAAAAAAAAAAAAAAAAGCATCAGCGGTGGCATTTTAGAACACATTCTCCAGTTTAGATTAAAAAACATAGCCTACTTGGCTGCTATCTATCACCAGTAAATATCAATCCACACTGCCCTGATAGGCTTATAGAATAAAATCAATCCTTGGTTGAACTGCTCACAACCCAAAAGATACAGTAGGCCTATATTCAACCTGTGATAAGGGGTAACAAACTGGCAGTGCTTTATTTGAAGGGTTTTCCATCCAAATGCCACTGCTGTTGAAGTATCCTGGGATACAGAAAATGCTGTCTAAGTATTAAGATATTTGTCTTGGGTTGAAACAGTTGAAAATCTCTCTTTTCTTTCTTTATTGTAGGTCAACTGACTCTTTTCTAACACAAAATATTTCACTTACAGAATGTATTACTTGGCCTGCTCTTTATTTTCTCTTCCCCACAGGAGACTTCTTGTGCCTCTCCTTGACGTCAGGGTTTGTCCAGCTGCGATACAACCTTGGCGATGGGGTCCACCTCCTGCAGTCTGCTGGGAGAGTGGACTCGCGGGGCAGGACCTGGCACACGGTGGATGCCGGCCGATTCGGTCACCATGGTTACCTCAGACTGGACAGCGAGGAGGTTAGAGAGAACGCGACCGGAGGGATGACGACCCTGGACGTTACCACGGACATCTTTGTAGGGGGCGTGTCCACTCTGAGCTTGGTCTCCACGGATGCTACTGAAGGGGAACCCATGGGCTTCACTGGCGGTTTGAGGGAACTTCTAGTCAACGGTCAAGAGTTTGAGTTAACAGAGACAGGGGCCATAAGCGGCGCCAACGTAGGGGACTGGGACGGCACCGCCTGCGGGTACAAGGTGTGCCGAAACGGAGGTCGTTGCTCGGCGACAGGAATCGACTCTTTCACGTGCGCGTGTCTGCCTCTGTGGACTGGCCCTGTGTGCAACCAGTCCGTAAGCTGTGTGAACAACATCTGCAGACACGGTTCCCTATGCGTGCCGTCTAGCGTCACCTCATACCGGTGCATATGCCCCTTGGGATGGGGAGGGAGGTACTGCGACACAGAAGTAGCCACAGACACTCTCAAGTTTGTGGGGAACTCGTACGTTAAATACCAGGACCCCAGATACAACACGAGGAACTTTAAGTACA
Source organism: Ammodytes marinus (assembly GCF_949987685.1). Taxonomy (NCBI): domain Eukaryota; kingdom Metazoa; phylum Chordata; class Actinopteri; order Uranoscopiformes; family Ammodytidae; genus Ammodytes; species Ammodytes marinus. The sequence continues at coordinate 17,489,423 of NC_137215.1, read as the reverse complement.
CCCTGGTTTCCTTCAGCGTTCTCACCAGCTCAAATGACAGTCTGATCATGTGGATGGGGAAAGCTCAGCACGAGGACGACGACTACCTCGCAGTGGGACTGGAGAGCGGTCGCCTCAAAGTGGCAGTCAATCTCGGTGAGAGACTTTCGCTCCCAGTAACTATGAGGAATGTCACTCTCTGCTGCAACAAGTGGCACAATGTCTCCATATCTTTAAACAGCACAGTTATTCAGGTGTTCCTAAACAACAGGCGAATCCTCTTCCAAGACGTGGACCCGTTTGAGCGTTACGTGGCCTTAAACTATGGCGGCCGGCATTACTTTGGAGGATTTGAATTCTACAGAAATGTATCAATTGTCACTTCTGGGTTGTTCTCCCAAGCCTTCAAAGGGAATATCAAAAATGTTTATTTGTTTAAAGATACCAAGCCGCTGTCATTTCTCAAAGACAGCGAGGGTTTTAATGTTTATGACGGCGAATAGTGAAATTGCAACTCCTGGCATTTAAGCAGCTGTTGTGAATTTGTGACATGATCTTGCTTGAATTTTGATATTAGTTTTTTTTTAGAAAGTCCATAGGGAGATATGTGTAGCACTTGGCAGAGAAGCTTAATCACAAACTATATTTTACCACTTGTTTCCTTACCACTGTACATCTCGATTATCATCTGACTTTTTTATGGATCATAAGTGATTTTACTGGGATGTGGGCACGCCGTATGATTCAGAGATACACATTAAAACTTGAATTTAATGCCCCAAACTAATGTCTGAAGCCATGAGTAGCAGTCTCTATTCCAATGTGAAAGGACAAATTTACAAAAACACATTTAAGCCCAGTGACTGATCCCTCTGCAAATACAATGTCTAAAATAATTGTAATAGTACAATGTAACTCAGTATCCAGGTTTGTCTTCCTTTTAATACAATTACAAAGAAATAAAAGCTTTTTTCAGAATTAATAATAAAAAAAGGATTAGCTTTAATACGAACTGTACATAAACACACAGTGCAAAGGCACACGTAATCTCTAATGTATATTACAAGCCAAAATGTACATACTTTTTCAGTAGAAAGTAAGTTTATAAAATAGTTTAGCAATTTAAAAGAATTTAAGTTGTGAAAAAAAAGCAAAGCTGCTGTTTTGATCACTGTTCTCAGTTCAATGTTTTCTGTGTTACATTCATGCCAAAATATTTGAGTGCAACTTAAAACTTTTCACCCAATGGTGCACACTGGTATTTGTCTGTTACCACGTGAAGGCAGCTCAATGTCAACAAGATCTATACAATAAAAAGGTTTAAAAACTTGAAAATGTTCTTCTCTGTCAAGTGAGAACTTTCCTTTTTAAAGATCTTCAAAATCCCACTGATATTACTTCTTCATTTTTGGCTGCAGTGTCAATAACATGAAATTGGAACTTCACACGTAAGCTGCAGACTGCTGTATTGAACAACAACAAAAAACTACTCCACTATCAGCTGATTGTAGTCGACGTGGTTTTCGAACCAGCCAAGTGACCCAACAGTCTTTTCTTAAGAGCCTCGAACATTGGCTAAGCATGGCTTTTTATAAAAAATAAAAAACATAATTAGGAGTAACTGTCTTTTGAACTTCTCCGTCCATTCTCATAATCAGAGTCCCGTCTTTTCCTGTGTCTGTCCTTGTGACGGCGGCTGCTGCTGCTGCTGCTGTGGTCGTCGCTGCTGCTGCGCTGCCTCTCTTTCCTCTTTTCTGCGTGGCGTTCGTCCGACTGTGCGTGGTGCCTGCTCCTCTCTCGGTGCTTGTCGTCGTGGCTGCTAGTACGGTGATGCTCTTTCTCCCGCTCTCGCTCGTGGTGTCTGCTCTTTTTCCCGTGATCCCTGTGCCTCCCGCGGTGGTGCTCTCGGTCGGCAGAGTTTCGCGGCCTGTCCCAGGGGTCGCTGTATCGCTCGTCGGCCCTCTTGTTGTCTTTGGGAAGAAGGGATGAAGGCCGCCCGGGTGCTTCGGACTCAGAGTAGCCCACCGCCAACTCTGACTCCAGTCCAGGAATAGCCTGTGAAGCGCCACCGTCTTGATCCGATGGTGCGCCGTTGTTCTGATCCGGGGTGGGTGCGGTGGTGTTAAGAGGAGGAGGAGTTTGGTAGTCGTAGCTACCAGGTACCCGAGGCTGTTGTTGTTGCTGCGGTGACAGAATAGGTGCAGCGTTGTTGTATACTGGGAGAGCTGCTGATGTCGAGTGGTGTTGGAGCTCAGAGGTTTCTGTGTGACATGCTGCTTGTGGCTGAGTTACCGTAGCGACGGCCTGGAACGTTCCAGAATCTTCCTTTCCACTGGCCAGTGATCCAATGGTTGTTGTTGTTGTAAGATGTCCTTCCTCTATTTTTTTCTTGGCCTGAGAAACCTTTAAAACTCCTTGGTGAAATAGCGTGACGGCGTCATTTCTAACGCTGCTCAACACAGGAGAGGGTTTAGGGCTGGAAGGAGCCGGCTGCGTGGCTTTATCCTGCTGTAGCACCGTTGTTTTAACTTCGCTCGCGTTGGAATACGCCGAAGATTTCTTCAATATTCCACTTAAAGCAGGTTTGGAACTGTTGGTTTGAGCCGAGACAGCCGGGGATTTTGACTGCGACGAAGAATTCCCTTCAGATGTTCCTTTTTCGGTTTCAGACAAAACAAGGCCAGCGTTACCTTTGTCTGCCAAGGCGGTGCTGTCAGTCTCAGTCCCGCTCGGAGCTGTTGTTGAAAAGCTTGCCAGGAAGGCCTCAGTCGACACATCTGTGGGCTTATCTCTCAGAGACATTGGTGCGCTATGGGTCAACACTGCAGCTTCCTTTATTGATGAGTTGTTAGAAGCAGGCGTATGAGTCGGGGGGGAAAGCTCCGGTACGGCTTTAACTACAGGTTCAACTTTAATAACAGGTTTAGCGTCTCTCTTCTTGATGACATAGCGCTCTCGTTGTGTAGCAGCCGTGGGACTTTTTGCGTTTGCTGTCTTCGGAGCTGGTAGGGTCTTCTGCGTGTCATCAGCTGTCAATGCAGGTTTAGCTCCAAAGTCTGGCAGAGGCGGTAGCTCTCCACCCCAGCCTACCAACACACCTGGAAGGAAGCGCAGTGGCTTATGGGATTCCGTATTGTTGTTCTCCTCCGATGCAGAGGGCTCCTCGGATGGCTCGGTCGACGGCTCATCGACCTCTTCAGTAGTGTTCAGAGGTTTGTCCTTCTCTTTAAGAAGTGAAGGAGTCAAGGAAGAGAGGAACTTTTGCTCATCCTCCTCTGTTGCTATGGTTTCTTTCGTGTTAACGGTGATGACGGGCGTGATTTCGGGAATGATCCTGGCGGTTTCGTTCATGTCCACGGGGAGGAAATCCCTCTTGGGTGGTCTCTGGCGAATGATGAGTCCCAGTAGAAGGTTGCCACGGTTGTTTTCTAAACCTGTCAAATAAAGACAAGAATTCATTTTGAAAGATCCGAAATGTTTTGCCTAAGTTACTGCGAGAGAATTATTCTTCGGGGTCTAAAGTGTTCTAGGTTACCTGGCCCATCAAAGGGAGCAAGCTGATGTGGAACTTTTTCAATGGCACCCAATGGAATGAGATACATGTCCTTCACTTGTTTTAGGTTATTGGACACCACTCCAAAACGCCTACGACTGCTGAAATAGGCATACAGAAGAGTATAGGCGATCTCATCTTCCTCCGTCTCGGGGGAGAAGCGAATCAGGCACACCTCCTTTTAATTAAAGAAAAAAGCATGTGTCAGTAAAATCTATAATTCATGTGCCAGGCCAGAACTCGTCAGCTCTAAAATGCAATAATACATGACATTACAAGTGCGGGATGTTATTTGTCTGGCCTGCCTTGGCGGACAATGAACCTTATGCAACTCTGGCTAATGGTATTTAATAATCCCTTTCAAAAAAGGAAAGCTGGCCCAAAACTCACTTTTGTTCCAGTTGCCCGAATCTTCTCCAAGTAGTCCCACACTATCTGTGGAGTAATCCTTCCACCAACTTGTATGCTGTCTGGGAGGTCCTATATCAAAATAAAAAGGAAAACAGATTGAACTTCACTGGCATTACTTAATCTCTAAAGTACTTTGCGCTATCAGCTATTTGAACTAAATATTTTCAGTCATGTCCACTTTACCTCTGTCAAATATTCCAAAACACCTGAGACAGGGAAAGCCTTTGTCACAAACTTTGCCACATTGGGCATATGAATGAATCCACGCCACATGGACTTGAGGTTGGAAAGGAAAGCAGCTTCTTCCTCTCTAACAAGCGAATGATCCAACCTGTAATAAGCAAGGACAACAGCAGTGAAGCAAGCCTGCATAACACAAACTGCACCAAAGAATCACGGTCAAGTTTCACAATGACCGCTTACCTTCCTTCGTAGCCCGATTTAGCGTTTCGGAAGCTCTCCTCTAAAACAGTGAGGTGCAAGTCGTCGTCCATGGCAGGCACTTTGGTGCTCTTGGTCACATCTGCTTTGGTGGACTGCCTCTTCACCACTGTAGTGGCAACTACTTTGGTTGGGACCTCCTCAACAGGGGGCGCCATACGACCTTATTGGTTAAAAAAAAGTTACAAAAGATGTTGACAACTAAGGATATGGATACATTGGATGTGGCAATAGAGGATATTTTATTTTCCTTGTGTCAGGGTTTCACCTGTGCAGATCTTGCAGTGCAGGTCAAATAAGTGAGACTTGTGTTGGTTGGTTGTGTCTATATCCGTCTTGGCGCTCTCTGCAGATTTCTTCTTCGGGGTTTTTGGAGGTTCTGCAGAGACTTCTATCAAATTGGGAGGAAGCTCGAGCTGACGAGAGAGAGAAAATAACAGACAATAAATTCAAGCAAATTTGTCACCCTCTTTAAATTGGTTAGTACAAAGTAATGCAGGCGGGCAGGGGTGTGATATAAGACGTGGTGCTTACCTCTTCAGGCTCAGGTGCTTTTACTGGATCTTGACTCTCAATTTCAATTTCACCTTTATGCGTGATTTTAGTGATGGGTCGCCTCTCCGCCTCTCTTTGATCTTTTTCAATCATCTCAATAGTCTGTGAAATTAGGAGATTATTGCTTTTTAGAGGGCTACTAAAACTGCATTTAAAATGACTATCTTAGAAAATGTAAAGTTAATACTACTTTTTGAATCCAACTTTCATGTCAGAATTACTGAGTTATCAGGCTGAACTTTTGTGACACATTTTGCTAAGGCAAGGCAAGTTTATTTATACACACAATTCAGACAAAAGGCCATTCAAAGTGCTTTACAGGGGCATAAGAAAACTACAGCACAGAGATGAGCATTACTTACATGTCTGTTTTCTCGTTGTCGCCAAGCAGCCAATTCTTTGGAGGCCAGTTCCTCAGGGCTCATGCGAATTAAGTTGGCAGGTGAAATATCCCCTTTGAGAACCCTCTTGAAAAGGACCTAATAAAGCAAATGTAACTGTTGTTTATACTAAAACTGAAAGGCAGCACCAAAAAAAAAATAACTTTACATTTGGATCATCCCCTTTTGTAAATGGTACTTACATTATTTTTAGTATCTTTGAGGTTAAACGTTAAGCTTCTGTACTTGTTCTTGTATTTGTTGTCAGTGTCTTTATACAAGTGGAAAAGCTCTCTCTCCGTCTTCTTGGCAACTTCACAGGCCCGCTCCACGGAGATGTTCAAATCAGAGTCCTTCAATCTGGAAAAAGAATAAAGCATAGAGTTTGGTGCAGATAGGTAATGCGTCTGTAAAGTTTTGCAATAAAAACATATACAAAACACAATCTTAATGTTCTTTTGATTAGTTACCTCTGTATAAGGATTTCTTTCAGAGAATCGCGCACACTTCGCCTGATTGATTCCGCAGACACAGGTTTCTTTGAAGCTGAAGTCTTACTTTTTGTCTCATGTTTGAGCAGAGTGCCTATGAGGACAGAATGACAATATGTTCTCAGCAGGCAGGAGAAAGCTTTGATCACAAAGATTACATAACATTAAAGATTTTGTGGAATAATTGAAAACACATTTTCACATTCACAGACACATGGTATGAATATGTGAGCAACTTTAGATGTTATCTAATGTCTGCCAAAGGACAATATATTGCACTACTGAACAAAGAATGCACAGCAACAAGTTGGCTATGTAGTTTCAGATGACCAACAGCAAGCTAACCTGGACAACAGTGTGTAGACAAACTGTATTAAGCAGCAACATGACACTGAATGTTAACCTTTTACACTGTCCGAAGGAGGGTTCTCCAATATGAAAGCTATCAGCAACAACACAAACTTTTTACACTTCTTTTTTGTATATATTTTTTTTTGCCAGACAGTCTTTGCCATTCCCAAAATGTCCTCTCTGCTCAATTGATATTTGAAACTCAACTTTAAACTTTGCTGACTTTTCCCAAATATTCTGGAGACCCTTCTGGGTTGTATCCGTTTTAAAAATACACCCCCTTCCATATCGTTAGTATTTTTAAACTGGAAACATGCGACATCTCTACCATCTCACCAGCATTCAGACAGTATGTGTAAACATTTGGTTTCTGGAGTGTTATCTGAACCTACAGTCTAAGAGGTCTATTTTTTTTGCAATAACTCCAATAAATTAATTTAAACAATGAATTTATAGTTTTTTTATAGTTCAAATGTAGTGCTTTTCTTCAATCATTCTTGTTTTCCAATTATAAAACTGAACCATTAAACCTTAACTTTAAATACTTTCAAATTCACAGTCACTTGAAAAATACCTGTTTTATGAGTCGATTCTCTGAATTCAGAGGACAGCCTTCTGTCGGGATCCTATTGTAGGAGAGAAGTGCAAAGAGCACAATTGCCATAGTATGAACATTACTGGTCATTGAGAAAGAAAATATCAGAAAAAAAGGAACAATAAAATTACATTTCATAGCGCTGCGGCCAAACGTTTAAAAAAAGGTATGAGGTGAGTTTTTTGTGTGGGAAATGCACAAAGCTTTGGAGAGTACAACGTGTTAACCACACACCCCCCTGTGCAAGACTACTGTACAGGCAAAGGAAAAGCAAAAAGACAACAAACCCTTGTGTAGTGGTAACACTGGCTATGAATAATATCAGAGGAGGAATTAGCTGTGGGGGAACAGATAAAATATCCTTTTGTATATGAAATGTGAATTTCATTTAAATGCATGATGAGCAACTTATGGTGACACTGCTTACCTTTCTTACTGGTCTGACCCCTCCTGATGTGAGTGTCTGGGAGGGTCCTGGCCGAGGCTTGGGGGGCGGCTTCGGATCCGGTGCCTCAGTCTTTGCTGGAACTTTGGCTGCACACAGGGGCTCTGGCTCGGGCTCCACCTTCTTGACTTCCTCCTCACCCTCACAGCACTTCAAGCACACATACATCTGGTCCTCCTCCTCCATCTCACGCACTTTAGTCAGGTCCAGGCCAACACAGTCGCCGTGGAACCAGTCGTCACAGCGACCACAGCCTACCATGAACCTGAAAAAAAAAAGCCCGGCCCGTTATTTAGAGTGCGCTTCTTAATAAGCATTATGAGCACCTGATGCACTTTTTCTTTTAAAAGTGTTCAAATATCGCAGTTAGATAGCTTCCCCTCTATCATCTTAAGTCTTAAAACTCAAATATTGCATGCCTAGTTAAGAACTATCAACAATCAAAATGTTCACAGTTCAGTAACAAAGAGATAAACCCACCTTTTCAAATCTGCACACCCCTCCTGATCTTCCCTTCCCCATCACCACATCACCATCACCCATTGTCAACTTTATTTTAATTCTATTTGTGTACCTGCTTTGCTTTTATACTGTATATGTTTTTGAATGTACGGCGACCTTGAGAGCCTTGAAATAAAATGTATTATTATTATAAAACACCTGTCAAGTTGAACCAAAAACACAACAAAATAATCGGCCTGCATGCAACTTTTATAGTGTACATAGTATGTCTAATGTCTCTACATGACTTTGAAGAGCAACACTTACAAGTTGTTGTGGTGCTTCTTGCACAGGCCACAGCTGTTGTTTCCATCCCACACAGTCTCACTGTTAGCAGGTTGCTCCTCGGCGGCTTCCTTCTTCACAACAGGAGCGTTATCTGGAATGAACAGCTGCGGTTCCTCCACAGAGATGCTTCGTGCAGTTTTACTTTTCTGCCTTTGAATGATCTTTTCGGGCTTCTTCACTTTGGCCTTCTCCTGTCCTCCTTCATCGGGTGTTTTTGAAGCATGGCCTGGACGAGCCTGCGGCGGGTGAGTGGTCTCAGCTTGTTTGGAGCTGTTGTGAGGATGAGTGGGTTTGGCTGGTCCCTGCTGATCAACACGCGGGCCAGACAGGGGGATCTTCTTGGCGCCAGAGCTAGGTGAACTTGGCAATTTTGGCTTCACTTTGCCATCACCACCTGTGCCCTGTATCTTTTGCATTTTATTAGCATGCTCGCTTTGGGTGCTTTCTGTTGGCCTTTTCAAAAGCGCAATGTCTTTCTTTTCCTTGAGAGATTTCATTCTCTGCAGGACTCCTCTTTGGATGATTGTGGATGATGGCTGGTGTTGGGATGCTTTTTGTCCCTTTATCATGTTGTTTGGTTTACCTGAAACCAAGTCATTATTCTTAGGAATCTGTCCTTGTTTAGACTTGAGCAGCGTTTTGGCCCCAGTCTGTTGTTTTTCCTTAATGTCAGCCTTATTACCAACAGTAGTTCCATTTTTCTCATTGTTTAGTGGCCGTTTGATGTCGTCTTTCCCTTTGCTGACCGGCTTCAGCTTTTCTAAAACACTCCGATTGTCAACCGTTGTCTCTTGCGTGCAGGCACTCCCTATCAATGTCGTGTTGGAGGTCTGCACTTCATTAGGATTCACATACGGGCCCAGTCCGAGGGCTGCATCATCAGTAGACCTCTTCTCTGTTACATCCGTCTCTGCCACATTCTCAGGGATGGGATTCTGTACATTGACAGAATCATCTGGCAACACGGCAAACGACAAACCGTCTTCAAAGCACTCAGCCTGGTTCATGTCGACAGTATGTGTGTAAGAGGGTCCAGGAAGAAGCTCAATCCTGAATCCTGCGATTGTGACTGTCAAACGCCTTAATACAACCGAAGGTCTCAGCCATAATCTGGCCTCAAGATCATGAACATTTATACGCCCTCCCAAAGTCAATTCTTTCTTCAGCTGGGCGCCTGTAACTCCTTTCTCAATAAGAAATGACTTCTGTAGCCTGTTTGCTGGTTTCCTTCCTGGCCGTCCTCGAGCCACGGTGTTGTTGGATGTGTTAGCAGGTTGTGGATCACTGCTAGGTTCTGTTTCTACAACAAAAATAGAGAACTGTGTCACAGCATCTCTCATGTGTGTCATACATTGCAAACAGGAGCCTAAATGACCACCGAACTTACCGGTTTCTACATTACGTGGACGTTTCCTGGGTCTGCCAACAGGTCGCTTTACTTTTGGTGTCTCTGCAGCTGCCAGTTGACTACTGGCGCCTGTGGATGCTGAAGCACCATCGAGACCTGCAACAGACAAGAGAAATAAACATCAGGTTAACTCCCCAGTCCCCAGTGTATTCCGGAGGTGGTGGCCTGCCATGCCTTCATCGACCTCCTGCAATGCCAAGCATCCTCCATTTTTTACCGGACGACAACGGACATACTTTCCGCATTACAAGTCTGGGATATCTGGTCGTTCTGTCTTATTCATCGCATTTATTTGTTTTATTTAATTGTGTTAAGTATTAAGTTATTTTAAAAACAGAAGGCTACACTTAATAGTTTTACGTTTTAAATTGAGAAACATAATTAAAATCTTTAAATAATCTGTTGTGGACTTTTTATACCATTTATTTACTACATGGAAATCACAATATTCTACACTTTAACATGAATTTATAAATTAAACTACTACAAACCAACTAAAACACTGATAAATCAAATATCAGCATTCACAGCCGTAGAATATTTACCATTTGGCTGGCACATTGACGATGACATTATGCCATTTTTTATCATCTAAAATATAATGAAATAAAAAGTGGAAGTAACATTCACAAGTGAGCAAAACCATTACAGAGGAAAGGCACTGATGCTGAATAAATAATGTTAGCGAACTGCATGGCGTCTCTTGTGTCTGCTGCTGACATACCTGTTGAGCCAGCCATCTGAAATGTGGGGTCCTCATTGTCCAGTAGATTGAACTGAGGGATTGCACATCCAAACATGGGATCTTTGTCACTCAGCATGTTCTTCAGTGAATCTTCCAGCCCGGGTCCTGTCCCAAGTTCATTACCAGCCTCACATTCAAAGTTTTGACCTATTATCAGCGACTCGTCCAACTGGTCACTGGGTATTAAATGGTTAAAGGTGTCCACAACATCCATGAATGCTGCTGCCTTCCTGTATCAACACACAGACAGAAGGCAGGGGAAGCAGACGTCAAATTAACCAGTAAGGAATAAGGAACCGAGCAGTGAAGTGCTTGGAGAAAACCTCCAAATATAATTATTGGACTGCATGTACTTGTGTATTGTCCGTTGCTACATTATAAACATGGCTGTGCATATGGTGCGTTATACAGTTCATGAATATAAGGTTAGTAGTAGTTAGAGAGCTTAATAAACGTTGCTCCTCCATAAACTGAAGATGTATCTTTCCTGGCTACGTTCACCTTACGTCCCTAGCCTCCCAGTTAGGGCCATTTAGGGTGTTCTTCGCGGTTACAAGGCTGAAAAATATGCAGTCTATCAGCTTTGCCTACTTTTATAGAAGTGCAAGATAATTAAGAAGCAGGAAAAAATTAACCTACGCGGTTAACTCAACCTTAATGACCTGAAAAGTCGTCGTTTTTAAACCAAATAAGTTACAACTAGCTGCACCAGCTGGATCAGGCCAGAGTTAAACAGTGCACAAACTAAGACAGCTAACTTATACCTGTTAGCAGACTGTACTTAAGGCGGGTTGATGTAATGTTATTAAAAATAACGTATCGTGCATTAATCACAACGCTTCTCTATGAGCAGGTTCTGCCATTGACGTGCTTGCTAGTTAGCATGCTAACAGTACAGTACGGCTAACAACAATCCGCTTTAGCGAGCTAACGGTAACTTTAGGAGGAAGTTAGGACTCATGGCAAGACATGGATTCAAACGATAGCCCTGAGTCCGTGAATAGCATCTTCATTGACAGACATATGTTCCGGAAAGGCTTAAATGCGTTAAATAAAAGGTGTAGCTATTTAGTTTTTCTGTCAGGACAAGCTAGCTTGGTCACTTTAGCATAGGCCTTGGGCACCAAGTTTGTTTGTAGCCTGAGCGGGCAGTATATGATAACGCCTGCATGCATCTGTTCCAGCGCATGCAATTTGGCTTTTTTAAATGTTATTTTTCATAAACGTTTATATAGCCTACTTCACGTACCCCTCTCTTTCTGCAACGTTGTGTCCAACTCGTGTAAGGTTACATGCTAGCACAGCTGCCCCCAGTAACTTCCTCTAACAGCCGTCATTCGTCCCGCTGCTGCAAAGGCAAAGCCCCTTACTGCTCGTCACGTGGCCTGTGTTTACCAGACAGCGCAGCAGCTGATAGCGCAGCCGTAACGCACGTCATCCACAGTATGTTTTACTATAGTTTATTCTCCGAAAATCTCTTATAATCTTATAATAGGTCCTTGTCGTGAACGAAGGTTAAGATAACTGTGTTGAAAATTAGAGAGGCAGAAAAGAAAGCTTTCATACAATGACTCCAAGAGGCTCTTCAGGTGAGAATATGTTCATTTATTTTCATATTTAGAAAAGAGTGACAAAGTTAAAATGTTATACCTTTTCCCATAAAACCTAATTCATATTTTATTTTTCGAAAATGCAAAAACATCTCCATGTAAGTGATTACAAATAGGATCTAAGAAGGTCAAGTCAAAAGTCCATATTTTTACTGTCTATGATTAAACCTACAGGACATTTTTGTATTATTATTAGATGAACCCACAAATAATTTTAAATGTGAAGAAAAAAAATCAGCTCATTCTATGAGCAGTCTACTGCTTTGTACTGAAAAACTAAACAAATTGAAATTGTAATTTTAATTTAAATCTGAAACGGCACTATGTGAACCACCCCTCCAGAGCTACCCCATATCTTAAATGACAGTTGAGATGATGTGATCACACTATCCAATTCTGAATAAGGTTTGTTTACAGCCAGTTTCTCTGGTGGAGCAGCCATTGTTCCAAAGGATGAAGCCAGGCCAACAATACCACTGGCCAAATTAAGTGGAAGCTCATGAATGAAGCTGTTGTAATGTTAACAACCCCAACAACAAGTGCCAACCAAATCAAACAAATCCCTCCTTGAATTCAGCACAAGCTGTGCTCTGCTTTTACACACATGAGTGGATTAAGATGTCCTGTTACATGTTTAAACCTAATATTTCAAATGTGGAGAGACATAAACAAAGACAAAGTTAGAGATATTTATATAAAATAAGTGTACATCCTCTATTTGCATAATGTCATATGCAATACAGAATTCAATGGATAAGAAACACAAGCCAAATGGGTAGACTAAGTTACTATAACAAAGATATTTAGACTAATGTCCACCAAGACAGAACAATTGATACAAACAGCAGTCAATTAGTATAAAACACACATGTAATACAGCTCCCTGTCATATGGCTCAATGCTATAACCAATATAGATTTATTTTTTAAATGCATTAAAATGGTTATTTGGACAACTGCTCTTTAAATCTTTCATCTGGGTTTAATCCATACCACAGCACATCCTGATCCACTGCTGCCCAAGCCATTCGCTCTGTGGTAAAGGTGGCGGCCCAGCGCCCTGATGGACACACTACAATAGCTCCTCCTGCACCGTGCACACGATCTCCCATGTACTGCAGAGACGCCTGTGAAGAATCTTCTGCTGATTTACCTGCGCAAGGGAAGACGAAATATATGAAAAGTTATCTCACAAAAAAAGCATTTGTGGAATCAGTGGGTAACTATCCCTGTGTTCCAATACCCACACATTCTGCTATTTAGTATGGTATAAAAGAGATTTAGGATGTCCCAACTCTTGTGGTCAGATTTAGTATGCTTAAAAATACCCGGATGTCTACTACATCCGGCTTGTATTTTTAGTGTTGAAATCAGGATGTTATTTGGGCAATTCTGACCCACAATCCAGTGCGCACCTGAAGTGACGTCACATCGATGGAGCCTCTGTATGGAAACAACCGGGGATGCAACAAAAGCAAGAGGCAAGATCAAAGTGCAATGTGATGATGAAATAAATAAGTAAGAGTATGTTCCAATTGTATGCCTACTGCATGCTAACTAGATTATGTGTATGGTCAGGTGTAGTATGTAGAATAGAAGAAAAAAGCACAGTCAGACTATTTTGATCTCATTCAGTCATTCGTTTCACTCTGGGATGTTTTAATAACTAGAACTGGTGACATTAAAAAGACTAGATCAAGTGGAACATATGGGGCTTGCCTTAATGTAGAGAGTTTGAAAAGTGTGACCTTATTACCTTGTTCAATATGTGACAGAATGAGTCTGGCCAGTGTCACTTTTAGAATAGACTCTCCGTGACCGGTACAAGACACTGCTCCACTCAAATTGTCTGCGTATCCTCCACAGCCTTATTTACAAGAAAGAATGTGCGGATAAGAACACAAACACAACATTAAATTATTAAAATATACATTTTCTTCCACTCAACCACTTGATTTTTCACATGTGAAGGTGTCGCTAAAATGCAATCAGAAGCTAAACTCAGTCAACAAAACATAAAAGTAACAAAACAAAGATGAAAGTATAAAGGAAAAGATTAATTTAATGTAATGAAGTGCCACAAAGGAGTGTAAAGCGTGCCATTAATGAACTGAAGTGTCATCAGCAAATGAAGTTACACACCAATGACTGGGGAGTCCCCTACTCGGCCAACCATTTTATTCCTGATACCGCCGGTCGATGTCGCGCATGCAACATTACCGGCGCTGTCCACGGCGACCGCCCCGACAGTATCATGGGCCCTATAAATGAGACACAAAGTCACATCCATCATCAGCTCATTTGTCAATGGCAATGTTGTAGAACCTGGCGAGTCATTTTGTCCAAGAGAATGTACATTGATCTCAATCAAGCATCGATGCTCGCAGCTCTTTTTTTGAATATCAGTATACTGCAAATGAACATCAGACCTAAATCAGAGGCATAAGAGGGAAAAATTTAATTCTGTGCGGTACAGCCCTCATTTATTGAAAGCCATTGGATATATTTCACCAATGCTGTAGGTAACAATTCCTCTCACTCGCCCAACAGCAAGACAGAGCAGCTCCCCGTGTTTTCGTTAACTGAGAACATTAAATAAGCTCAGCCAAAACACAGTGGATGGCAGATTACTAGCAGTTATTACATTTTAATGGAACTTATTGTAATGGCCATCAAACCGTGTTGTGATCCAATTTTTATTGAAAGCAATCAGTTTTCTGTGTGTTTTTGGCTAGTTTTAAAGACTATCTTCAAAAAGAACAATGTAAAAACATTCATATGTTAAGCATTTTATCTGAGACTGCTTCTTCTGCAGTGTGTCATTTACAATTTATTTTATAAATATCAAGCAAATTTTTTTTTTGCCAAGCAGGCTGCAGAGTTCAGATTTATTTTATTCCAGGGAAGTGTCACACCAGGGCTATTCAGGCCCAAAAGAGGCTGTGTGAAGATTTATGAGGGAATTTGAGTCCAGACAAGAAGGGGTCAAAACAAAGTCAAGCACCACGGATACTTACCACTGAGAGTTGAAATCTTCCATTACACCGGTCACATAATTCTTGTGCTTCTCCCATTCTTCCCTCTCGTACTCAGTCACCAGTGTATCAGCGGGAACTGTGACCACACCGATGCTCTCTGCAAACAGGTTAGCTCCTCTGCTCGTCAACATGGCGTGGGACGTCTGATGGTTTCCATGGCAGCAAAGCGTGCAAGATAAAAGTTCAGAAAATGTATTTCATAACGTTTTCACCGATGGATGAAACCACTCAGTTCATCACACACAGAAGTGAAACAATAACTTTTAAGGTTGCTTTATGACTTCAAACAGTGTTCCAGGGATCACATTTTCCTGCGAGGAAAGTTGGTTTATTCAGTTATGAGAATATACCTATGAAAATGTTCACTTCTCTGACACGTATACAAATTTGCATAGTGCACCTTTAAAGAGAGACAGACGAAAAGTATTTAAGACGACAACACCTTTTCCATCACTGCCCGTGCCAGTGACACAGGGTTGGCGATGTTCTTCACTGAAGACACAGCGCCACTGGCCAGCGTCCTTCCGTCCATGATAATGGCATCAAGCTCCACCTCTCCTTCAGAATTAAGTGCTGCTCCGTGCCCTAAAGTAACATGTCACAGTCAGTAACTAACTGACGAACTAGCGTATTCAGTGGAACAGACTAAAACCTGGTGCATGGCCAATGTAGTGTTGACTAGAGGGCCTTTTTTGTTGCTAATCCTGAAAAACAATGGCATAAAGAGAGGGGGTAAGACAAATTACTTCTATTCAACTTGTTGTTTTCATGTTGCATGCTACACCCTAACAAGTCCACATGGTGGTGACAAAGCGGTGCAAAGGAGAAAAGGAGCACAGTGCCTATGACTGATATATTATTGATGTAGCGCTTGTATTCCCATTGGTGAAATTAATAAGCGTTTTAGGGCTAAATTACTGTCCACTCAGAGAATGTTGACAGTCATGGTCAAGAAGACCAAAAGTGAACATAATTCAGGTTTATATTAATGTAAAGGTAAAGCTCTCCACCAAGGATGTGACATTAATTTAAGCACAAGCTGGTAGTTAGGTTGTACAGTGTATAGGAGTCTCTCAAGCCCAGCAATTTAACCTCCATCGTTATTGTCATTCTATGTGGAGTCAAGATGAACGTTGGCATGACCACCAGCAGATGGAGACAGCGCGCTACGGAAAAAACCAAACTGACTGAAATAAAGAGAATGGTGGTCATCAGTGATTGGCTAATGAGCAGACAGGTGTGGGCAGAGGTGTTAGTTTTGAACTAATTAAGTACAGGCCCTCAAGTATTGTCTTGATGGTTAATAAATATTGGTAATAAGTAGTGTGCAGTGTACCTGCATTGAACACAGTGTTATCTTCCAAAGTCCTCACAGCTGCTTCAACAGCATCCAGTGCACTTCCTCCTCCTTTCAGCACAGCAAAGCCCTCACACGCTGCAGCCTTTACTCCATCCACAGAGGCCTTGGCCAGTTCATCTGGTATGGCCCACGCCCCGCCATGCACCACTATCACTGCTGACATCTTTAGATTCCTGCAGGAAAAAAAACAGGTAACAGAGTCTCACAGACATTATGGGTGAGTAAATATTGGTTTAATACGTTTGGTCATATCTGCATTTAAGGATGAATCTTTTCCAAGATCTACAATAAATACTTGAACCCCTTGATTTGTAGGGTTTTGTACTGTTGGTGTTGACTTTTATTCAGATGCAAGACTTGTATACCTTGATAATAGCATCATAACTCACATTAAAGCTCATGTTATACGAGCCTACTTTTAACAGTGTCACCTAATAGCCTACCTATTGCATAACTGTGTCCCCTGCACATGAATACCCACACAATTTTCTAGATTCTTACAATACATGTATCGTGATTTTCATTCATATAACTGATATTATATTCATATCTGATATTTCTTCTTTCCACTTAATCAATCAACATGTATTTTGCCTATATGATTTACATAGCCTATTCTTCCTTCCCAGCTGCATTGCCTTATTTATTCTGCCATAACATATAACTTAACTGTTATGTTATAACATTATCATATTCCGATTTGCATTATCAGTAGCCTACAGTAGAGATAAAATCAACCACTAAAATCTAATATATCATTTCAGCTTAACGCACTTTTTTGCCTTCTGCCATTTGAATGGTTTATTAAATAATTTGTCGCAACCTTCAGCGGGCTATGTTTTGAAGTGTTCACTCTACGACCAAACTGCAGGACACGTGCGATCCAACAGAGGTGTATTCTCATCAACCAACACTTTACTTGGCAGCCGTTGCTTATGAACTAATAATGAAACATTTTGCACTTTTCTCACCCTTCCCGATCTTGATCTTCACTGTTCACCCTGTCACGTGTCCTCTTGGGAATTCCTGTTTAGCTCGTGTTTTGCTCCCTTTCATTCATCCCGAGGACAACACTTCCGGTCGAACCTTTCAATATAAAATCCGTTTTATGTTTAACTTCATGGACCTGAAATAAAGGGTTCGTCTACAAAGCTCATCTTTCGGTTTTCCTTATATTCTGTTCGAGGGCCTTGACCGGGTATGTTGTCTATTTCTCACCCCTACTTCACATTTCCCTTTATGTCTCTGTGCATCATGGTCTAGTTAGTAGATTATTCTTATATAGTTTTATTTTGAAAACAAAGTCTGAAAACACTTTCTGGATTCTTTTGTTTCGCTTGCAGTAGGCAGGGCTAATAGGGGGTAAGAAGGGGACAGTGTTTATCAACTGAACAAGCAATCACGATGCCCCTTGTCAACAGTTATCAGCAGAGTCAAGTTGTATGGAAACAAAATGAGTAAACTTCCATATTCTGTTGGGAACTCATTTGAAAGATGTTGGTAATATTGTTCCAAAAGCAAAAGTATTTGTCTCCTATTAACAGAGCAAACATGTTGATCATTGCTCACAAGTAGTAAGAACAGTTGCTAAACACAGGGGAGGGATTTCCATACAGTTAGATGCAACAGCAGCCCTGTAACTGTGTCAAGAATGTATGGATTAATAGATACTCACCCTCATACTTAATGAAGTAAAGAAGCAGTGGAACCTTATTCTTAATTTTCACATCCAAAAAATGCACAAATATAGTGCATTTTTGTACAATGTCCTACATGAATCACAAATGATAAAGTTAAACTGTAAACAAAAGCAAAAATTGATGAGCAAACATTTATTTTCATAGCACAATTACTCCTTGAAAGTGCTTGAGACATTTGAACATTAATGGGAATTGGTAACAACCTTAAATGATTGAATACATGAAGGTTTCTTACATGCATACAAATGTAGAGGAAATGTATATAAAAAAAATGCAGATGAACATAACACAGGTTGCATTTAAAGAAGCTCAGTGTTAGAGTACTCACTGGATCCCCTGATAATTAAAGAAAAAAGCATGACTTTAACCTGTAAATCCACGTATTTATAAAACGTTCAAAAAATAAATTAAATCTTTAATAGGCATATCTGAGTCACATGACTGTAGCAGTGAAACGTGCATTGTTACATTATGACCACTGGAGGGCTGTAAGAATGCAGTAATCCAAGTACTCATCGTTATTGCCAAGGAATATTCCTACTGATTTAATTAATAATTAATGAGCAACTTTGCCCACATAAACTACAATAGGATTTGGAATCCCATTAAGTTCCGTGCACATCTACAACAAACTTTGGATGACAAAAATGTCTAATTTTCCATTTCTATTGATATGTATCATGTCTCATCACTGTACAATAAAAATATGTCATATTTTATTAATACTTCATTTGAATGCATTGGCAAAGAAACATCCACAAAATCCAAATCAATTCTCATTCACGTCTGTCATCCGCCCCAAAGTTTTTCTGAGTTGAATGAGTGCTGTGAGAATCAGCTCTAAAGGTCAAGTGGTGCAAGGATTTGTCATTCACCACCCTCTTCTGCTCCAAACTCATTTGTGAGTAAGTAAAGCTGTCTGCATGCAGCACTGCAGAGGACAGAAGGACTGGAGTCAATAATACCAGAGCTCTAGACAAGACAGGCATTTCATATGAGATCCACCCCATCATTGCTGACTCCACTGATATTGCTGTTCATTTAGGATGTAATGAAAAATACACATGCCAACTAAACTTCTTTAAGTTGATGACATACTGTATCATTCCATTAACAAACTTTTCTTGAATTGTTCTTTGACACTCAAAGGAGGTGAAAATCTGATAATTCTACATATTTTATTCACTATAAAAAGAAAAAAAATTAAGATAATACGGAACATTAGAGGGAAGACTTTATTTTGTGTCAACATTGTTATTGAGATTTATACATACATTTGAAGGGGATGGGTAACAAGTTTGTCAAGTAACAGCAAAGTGAGAGTAAATCTTCATTCAATTGACAAAATGGGACCTACAGAAAAACAGCAAGCAAATGAGAGCATTGATATTGCTCTCCTACCTCTTCAACAGCCAAGCAATTAAATTTAATTGTACAAGTTGGGCATCCCTTTGCAGCTATTTTCAGTAAGATGCTAATCAGATATGTACTCCATAATAGTAATAATAGGGACATATTTCTTTTTGGATTGTTTAACAGAGATGTTGCATAGATAGTATACAATGATGATGAGATGTTGGAGTAGATTTGCACTTGTAACCTATGAGTGTGCAAAACCTTGTCCTGCTTAGGTGTCCAAGACTCAAGATCAGTATGATGTAACCATTTGGAGGATGGTTAAAAGAAAGGAGCTACTTCATGTTGTTTTACTCTCATTTAGAATACATACAATGAAAATAATAGAGAGAACTCTCAGGTAGTGTTCAGCACCATGGACAGCGACAGAGACAACATGAACGCGATTTGTGTCTGAGGGACACAAATCGCATTCCCTGCTATTGGCCACACACTACTAGCCTATAGCCTACATCCACTTAACTTTGGAAGCTCCAATATAAACTCAAAGTGACCTATGATGTTGTAGGCCTAACTATAGGTCTGATAGTTATAATGTTATTGCAGAATATTCTCAGATGTGGGCCTATTTTTCTTTTCTTTTTATCCCATTCAAGATTTTATTTTTTTCATAAAAAATCTGAACAATTGGTATTTGTTAGCAGCCCGGCGATCCCCTGAATATGACCAATAATGTTGCTGAGGGGCGGGGAGCAGCAGCGGGTTCTGCAGACCCACACAGAGTCTGCGAGTCTGGCGGAGTGCCGAGGAGAGGCAGCATGCAGGCAGCAGCGGCAGAGATGGACTCGCACCTCTGAATCACACATCCGATCCAGCATACGCTCACACACCTCTGAAACACCCCTCTAGTCAAGCATCTCGGAGACGTGGGAGGGACTATTTCTTATGTTATTTTCTATTTATTTTTTGTTTTGTTTTTGTTTGGGGTTTCTCTTTGGCTTGTGGTGCTCTTAAAGACTGGTAGACTGGAGCTATATATACCCAAGGAGCGGGAAGGGTTTTACAGTTTGCATTCCGACGCTCTGCACTCGTGTCGTCGCCCCACCTGCACGGACCGGTGAAGAGGTCCGCTGTGATAATAATGCATCCAGAGAAGTACTTACCTGAACTGGTGTCCGAGAAAAACAGCCTGGACCCATCATATGTGCACGCGGTGCGCCTCATCGCAGATGGTAAGTCAGATACTTAAAAAAAAGTCTAATTTAGTAGCCTACCCTGAGATTTGTAGCACTTATTTATCAGCGGTAGGCCTATTCTTCACCATTGCCAACCCCCTACAATTTAATCAACACCATTGCAGTTTTTTTGCGAAATACATTGACTCAACGCGAGCTTGTTTTAACACGCTTCTCTTGCCCCTTATTCTCGTTTGGTGGTGGTGCATTCACAGTGATGTGTGTTGGATTGAGGAGGATGCTCTTTTGGCTCCAGTGCAGAACTTTTCTGAGGTTTTCCCACCACTATTTAAGGCATGCAGTGAGCTCAGCAAGTGCCCGTGAAGTCAAGAGAGTCATCACCTCTTATTCTGACCCATTGCCCTCCAAGGTCAAGCGTCGGCACACAGCACCCAGAATATACAGAGTAGGTACACTGGTGTCTAGTCAGCGTGAAATAAGTTTGTTTCACGTCAAATTTGGTGTACCATTGTAATTTGTCCTACCGCACCAAAACAAGCTGCATGTTGTCAGAAAGGAACTTGCTTTGCTGACAAACCTTCTATGAGTTTTCTTGATTTCAAATATCATCGTCAGTCTGATATTAAGAACTCTACCTGAGAAATGTATGTGCTTGTATAATTTGTCACAGAAGTCATACAGTAGATTCTACCATACGACAGCTAATATGCTCTTAGTATTGCTTGCGAATCCCCTTCTTTCTACATGCACTTGCAGTAGCTGATAACTGTTATCAAGTCCACCTAAGGGACTTAATGCCTCAGAGACAGATGTTCTATGCAGTCTTCCCTTTCACTCAGTGTTACAGGATGTCCAACTGGGCAGTGTTATCGATACCAGGCTGCAGCATAACAAGTACTTGCTCATACTGCAGGTAGCCCTTTGTCTCATTCACAGGCTGAGAATGTGTCACTTGTGATGGGAAACTTATCAGCGCAAACACAGGAGCTCAGCTCAGCTCGCTGGCATTTATCCAGTGCAAGTCCAGACTGCGTGCTCTCGCGTGCTCTGTGGTCTTGAATGCAGGTGAAAGTGTTTAAATAGCACTAATGATGGTTTGAGTGATGTGATATAGGGGTGAATTGATGAATGAATGTACTTGTGTTACTGAGCGCACGTGTTGACTTACAGTAAAACCTGGTGTATCTTTGTATGAAAACCTAGTATATCAAAATGAACAATTTGAAAATAGAATGCTTTCATATGTTGAATGTAAGCCTTCAACAAAAAGGCTGTACTTAAGGTCAACATTTACTGTATACTCTACATTAATCTGTCATTTTTAAGATCAAACACTCTTAAAGTAAATGAAAACTTTTTCCATTATATAGTTTATTCTGTAAACTTTTTCACTGGCTTATGCTGATTATGATAGTTAAAGTAATTATTTGTTTCTTACTTTGTCCCCCCTCCAAAACAAGCACCCAAACCTTGCTTGAAGGTTACATTTTCTAACGTTTTCTGGCATGTTTGTTTAAAGAGGTAACGTGAGACAGTACGTTAGATTAATACGCTCTGATTGGACAGGGTGTTTGTGCCTGGGTGCTTCTGCCCTGAGCTTTCCTATTGAAATGTGTGGATGGGACACCTGACAGTCCCGCTCTAGTCGCTAACTGTGATGCAGATGGGATCGTTTGTCACATAGTACACTTTGCCAAATTTATTCAAGGCTGACTCACGTAGCCTGGATCCAAACAAAAAATAGATTGTTTTTTATCGTATCCGCCACAGTCGAAAGCAACTACTGGCATGTTTCAAATGGTGTTATTTATTTGTTTACTTACTGGATTTTGTTTCGTTAATATGTTTATTTTAAAGCAGTTTTAGTGGATAAACATACCACATACTCTTGTCGCTCATTGGCACTTCCCTATAAAGACAATACAGTTCAGTACAGTTTAGGACAATGCAACTCCTGTCATGTACACAGACATACAGTACAATGTACTGCTGCAACAGATAATGAAACACCGCAATTGAATATTTCCATGAGTATAATCCAAGGTCAACCGAGAAAACCGCCTGTGTTGTACACAATAGCGGACAATCGGTATTATAAACTCTTCAGTTCAAGCTGTCTTGTTGTCAACTCTGGAAATGTTCGGCAGCAGAATCAGCCGTGGGCAGAATGTGAAATAACATTCTTGATTCTCCTCACTTTTACACAGTTTGTTCCCACTGTTGTCCACTATGCACAATTGATATTGCAGAATGGTGCATATCAGTGGACAAACAGGATAAACTGTTTTTACAGATTTGATTTAGATTCATAGCTATTTTTCACTGGATAGCAAAGCATGTTCTCCTGCATTATTCACATCATGCAAAACAAAATGCGTATCATCCACCACCGGGGGAGTAGAAACAGCTCCATATAAATGACTGACTGATGTGTTTAAATAATGTTGTCCGTAAAATCATTTGTCTTCCTCTTTTAAGGTGGGGCGACTTATAAATAGAGTATGGCCTAATAAATAGTTGTTTTGAAAGTGGGTGGAAGTTAAGGGACGGAAGCCTTCTATAGATCTCAGAGGTTTTATTTGGAGCCTGATCTTGCCATGAAATTCAATTCCTGATAAGGTGAAAAGAAAAGCAGACGGGGAACAGAAGGGACACCTTTGATGCACAAGGTGATATAAATTGGGTGTTAAGATTGACATAACTAGGATAAGTGTTTGCTATGTGTGCGATTGTTATGGTAAGGCCGACATTTCTCAAGATCTAGTTGACATTTGGCCCAAAGCATTTTGATAGTGTATATGATCTCTCAAATTCCCTCACAGTTGCTGCTATAGGCACAGTGACAACACATCCAAATAGGCACATGAGTTTTTAGAACAATGTCGGCTTCCCTGAATAAAATATGAGTGGAAATGTGCAGGAGGACTGAAACCATGAAAAACACAGGAGAGCAAGAATGCAAGATAATCCTTACATCTCATCCAAGACTATACACCACAGTGTTTTCACCTGAGCAATTTCATGTTTCTGTCAGTTCAATGTCGTTCAGATTAGATTTTGGGATCTTAGCCTAAACTGACTGTGCAGAGACTTCTTTTGATGTGAAACCACATTGTCTTATCTTAAGCGCACATCATATACAAGCTTTATACCCATCACCCTTCATATTCTCCTTGTATCTAGCCATTGTTCTGCTCCAGCAGTCAGGTTTTCTCTTTGAGCACTGAGCTGCACTTTCTCTTGTTTTCTAAGAAAGAGAGGAAGTTACCAGCAGTTAATTAGGGTATTGGTCAGTTTCCGCTTGCACAATTTGAATATGTCAGAGTTAATTCCTTGGCACAAAGGCTGGAGGAATGCCCAATCATTGGGTCTATCAAACACAAGCTCAAACCACACTTTGGACTATGGCCATTTACTTTCAATTAAGAGACATCAGACAATACATGAACCTATGCAATGCACTGTTTCTGTGTTATCCTTAGTGATAGTCAGATGATATTAAAGAGCAATAATTAGAAATTGAGATGGTAAGCTTTAATCCTGACTGTGAGGGAGATATAAATCTCACGCTATAATACTGAATATATAAGACTTAAAATGCCAAGAGCTTTTTGCATGGTGCAGAATACAATCACTGTACACATACATATGTCATGAGCTATCTCTCAACACATACACAGACAAACAAATGGCCTGCTCAGTCATGAAGCACAACTTTAAAAAAAAAGAAACGTCTTACATTATTACAGTTGGTTTCGATTAGGACTGAATGATTCTGAAAAAAATATTTAATCGTGATTTTTCAGACAGATATTGCGATTTGATTTGCGGTATAACTAAAGTCAAGCATAGGTTCAATATTCAATGATAGGTTCAATGTTCAATGGGTAACATTGTTTATAGACACCATATATTTAGAAAGGTAGTGTGTTATGGCATGACAGGTTTGTGGTGCTGCCTAATGACAACTATTCCGGACAGACCTTACACAATATCTTCTCTTGTTGTGGCACATCTGTCGTGGCTAACCCAACGAATACTCCCTAAATTGTCCAACGTAGCTTCAGGCTCATTTTCGCATCACAAATGTAATGTTTTTCTCACGTTTCATTAGTTTTTTTGTTTGTTGTTGGGTGTATGGGGGCAGTCGCCCTGGGCCACTTCTGATTGGTGAGCATGACGGTCATGAATTTGTAAAACCATTGACACAACAACTTAAACTCTGGATGAGACACACACTGCATAATGTAGATCCTAACTTGCAGCCTTTGCAAAACGCTTATCGCATTGTTTCAAATTGCGATTTTGATTTGAAATCAATTAATCGTTCAACCCTAATTTGGATGATGCTTCACCAAATGCTAAGAATTGATTTTCATTAAATCTCTTTCTGGTTTGTGAATTGTTGCTCACATTTTTATTGTATCCATAATGGCCTGCTCAGTATCCAGCCGAGACCCTGATATCATAGCGATAGATAAACACCACCCGATGGGGTATGACCTAGCCTATCAAAAGGACACACAAATTACATTTCAGGAGAGTGAGACATTGCATTACATTTTTTTCTGCATTTAGCCGACACTCTTATCAAGAGTGACTTACAATGAGTGCATGGGTCGAATAAGATTACACCCCAAGGTCGTGAGCATTTTCAAGCTTCAGAAATGAGTGGATGAGCCAAAGCCACAGCACTCAGACAATAGATATTGGATAGCAGATTATGTTACTGTGCCACTTAAATGTTCAACTACAACTGTTATAAAAGGAAAGATGGACAGAAATGGGAATTTTTTAGTCAGAACAAGCTTGAATCCGGGGAACATACAGTAGGAATGGCAGCATCAGGTGTTTGAAGTAAAATGACTGAAAACAGGTCTTCTCATATTCTGTGGTTACATTGGAATGTGTTTGGTAAATCACTTTCAATTCACTGACAATGAGTGGCAGATGTGAAGTGTCTGCCATCTACTGGAGCCTGGTGTGTTTGATCTTGAGAGCATCAAGGCATCTCACACTATATCAGTGTGGGGGCAATCAGTGTATATCATACTGTGTTTGTTATCAATCTGATCATGGAGCATTTGGTCTACCAAAGCTGAGGTTGGAGAAAGTTTTCCATCTTGTCTGGTTTGTAAGTAGTTGTAATGAATAGACGGTTATCGAAAAAACAAATATGTATAATTTGCTTTTTTTGTAATTTGCATGAAAAGCAATTACTTTTTTCCACTTCACTTTCTATTGCAGATTCAGCTGACAACTTTGAAGATGGCATTATAATTACGTTGAAGATGCTACACGGTTATCGGGGTTTAAACAGCAATTTGCCTCAGTGCAGCTCAGTAAGAAAACACATAAACAGCATGTGGCCAAACAACCCCTTTGCATTTACATTCATCAGTCTCTAGAGCGTAAAAGCTAATTGCATGTCTGGTCCACACCCCCCCTCCAGGTCCACCACTCTGCAAAGCAAAGTGCTATTACTAACCCTGTTTGATGAGAACTAGCAATCAGTTATTGGAGAGTGATTAGATTCATTCATTGTTCAACAAAGCATCGTTTTTGGTATGCACAGTGCAATAAAGCGTATACACTAGAGTGATTTGATTCAGTTTTGACTTTCTCAGCACTGTGGAAATCAAAACATTATTTTATAACAATATATTGACTTTCATCTGTCAGTCACTCATCGAAAAAATAGCCCAAACCAATAGAAATCCGAAATGCAACTACCGGCACGCAAACCTGTTAAAATAAGTTTCCTTCAAGCAAATTTACTGTCTTCAGTATTCATTTCATGCTTGTACATCAGTTTGAAGGGTTATTCAAGGTTTCAAGTCTTTCGGCCTGCTTTGCAAAATAAAAGGTGTGCGGCGTAAGGGAAAAAAATGGGACTGTGTGCATTATGTTTTCTACACAGCGCACATGTCAGATTCTAGGACATCCTGAGTTTGCTCTGTAGGGTGTGATGAGGTTCAGCATCGTGCTCAGCTTTATCTCATCAAAAGTCCCTGCGTGGTATGACAGTGCAACAGTGTGTTTGCGGGGATTATTCAATTCATGTGGGAATAAATTAATTTCGATTGGATTTATTATTGGGAACAGTTTGATCGCCGTGTGAGCATGTTTCTCTGTTGATCCATCAGGGGGAAAACTCTAAACATCAACCCACTAGCAGACAATTTGATCTCACAAACATCATCTTAGTGTTGAAAGCAAACACATGTTACACACCCGCTCTGATTCAGCCGCACAAGGGCCCTCATTTATCAAACTTGCGTGGAAACTGGTGCAGATTCTGGCGCAAATACCTCCCTACGCCAGGTATCGCGTGGGATTTATCAAACAGTCGTATCTCGCCAATCTCGGCGTACGCCACGCAATTATTGATAAATGCAGCGGCTGAAAACAATCGTACCACGCCCCTATATTTTCTCAGTTTAGAGGCCTCGCCCAAAGGTTTTGCGACATGGATATGCGCAATACGGCACTTCCCTGAAGTAGAAATTGACAGAATAACAGCGAAAGTAGAAAAAAAGAGTTTCAGTTCGGAGCATTAGCCTACAAGCAGCATCAAATAACGACAGAAGGCAGCAGTTAGGAAGGAAATAACTGCTGCGGTCAACAGCGTTGGTGTTGACTCAAAATCGCCACTAAAAAAAGCGTGTTGCTGTTCTGAAATGCAACCAACTGGGGGTGCGGGGCTGCGGGCATAATATAAGTGGTGGAGGAGAAAAAGACGCACCAACTGTCCGATAATGGTCCCCATAAAATAAATAGAGGTCTGCAGAGATTTGAATGATTAGAATGTATTGGCCCTTTTAGATAGCACTACTCAAAAGGGTTTTAAAAACAAAAAATAACACATTTAGCGTTTTACTGTATGACAGCATGCGCTTGGCACGAGTGGTCAGCCCGGCCGTCAGCTGCACAAGCCGACCCGGCAGCGATCAGCTGTGAGAGCGCCCACTGTCCTGCTGAGCTGCTCCACCAGCAGATCGGAAAAACGTGCCGGTTAAGGTGGAAATAAATCGCTCGCTTTAGCATCAATGACACATTAAAAGAGGAACTAACATCTACAAAGTGCGTCAAATAAATAAAATGTTAAGCTGATAGTTGTGCCGTGTATTTTTTTGTATCATAAAGAGCAGTGTAGGTCTACTACATATTTAATACTTAGGCTAACATTTTGAATGAATGCAGCCCCCGTGCCTCAGTGTCCCCCCAGCTGCTCCAAAACGGAGACAACTGCCCTTACGTGTGCGCACTATTGAATCAGCTCTCCTACTCAGTTGCACACCATAAGCTGCTCATTTTTAAGTGATTAATATCTTTATTTCGGTCTTATTTGCACTGCATTTGTATTATCTTCTAATAATTGTCCAACAAAGTCATCGGCTACCCGGCACAGCCTGCACTGCGAGTCTAAGCTGTTTTCAAATTTGCGTACACGAGCTGAGAGCTGGCGTGGGATTTGAGCGTACCCTACGCTCACGTCCATATTGATAAATGCCGAGATTTGCGTGGAGATGTACGTACACCCATTTTTCTGGTCTACGCAAGATTGATAAATGAGGGCCAATAAGACACAGACTGCATGCTTTAGTGCCGTGGATTGTAAGGCAAACAGCAGCTGAAATCCAACAAAGCTATGATGTGAGGTTTAACAGCTGAGCAGTAAACATATTATCTTTTACAACCGATGCAGCCCCCATTTATTTTCTTTTCTTTTCTTTAGCAAACTATATGTGAATTTTAGTCTGTGCAAGTTGTAAAACAATTTCACTTAAAATCAGTGCAACACAGTCTGCCACAACAGGTGCATGTATGGCATATCTCAAAGACAAAAAAAATAAATTATTTTGCTCAGCAAGAAAATCCTTTTTAGTACCCATAGTTTCTGGTGGTGCAGCTGGTTTATTGAAGGGAGCTGATGGCTGAAAGAAGGACGCCTTATGTTCCCCCCCCAAAAAAATCTGTTGTTAATGGTGAATGGAAATGTTTAAAAACTGATTTTCACATGGAATTTTATTTTGATGTAATTATTATAGATACGTTTTTGTGTATATGTGTTGCCATTTTAATGGTGTCCAGGATGAATGAACTTCAAACTGTTCCTCCGCCAGTGTGGATGCTCGGTGACCAAAGCAGACGTGCTTAACCCAAAGCCATGGCATGGCAGGCTGACTGAGCCCATTCTCCCCATTTCAGCAAAAACCTTGCCTCGGAACTCCCACATTTATCTGGTATAGCTGGCCAGTTAAACCACATTTTTTTCATTCTCTGCTACTGAGCTTCTCCGTTTAAGCAGTTTGGGCAGCGCAACAGAGGGGATCAAGAGCACCAGAATAGTGGCTGGGAATGTTTTACTCATTCAGTTCCCCCCAAATGAGTTTTTTCTTTTGTTCATCCCGTGTCAGGACTGAAACTAGTGACCTTCAAAGCACATCCTCCCTTCTCTGATCTTTTAGGCTCCCGTCGACACTAGTGTGAACTGTTCTCCAGATTTATGTGTTCTAAGCTCATTTTCCTCTTCTCTCTCTCTCTCTCTCTCTCTCACACACACACACACACACACACACACACACACACACACACACAATCCTCCTCTGAGTTCACTGGCAGGCTACAGACAAGGATAAAGGTGTTTCCTATTATGCACTGTTCGGGAGTATAATCGTCTTCATGGGGCTATAAAAACATCATTACTTTATTCAAGTGATGTGAACATTGTGCCCATTTGAAAGTGAAACACATCACAAATGAAAACATTACCCAAATCAAATTCTCTCCCTCATGTAGAAAGAAGCCCAAAACTAATCTTTGAAGATACCAAGAAGGAAGAAAATGCTTGATGAAACCTGGAACCTGGGACTTTTAAATTAGCACAAACCGCCCTTTTACATCCAAATGAGCTTTATGTGATTGTATGTACAAAGGCACATGAAAAGGTTTTTCTCTCAAATGAGCAACACTTTAACAAGACTACTACAGCATGAGATTAAACAAAAGACTGTGTTGTTCCTTTGATTAGATGCATTTTGACAACAAGCATTCTCCAGGATTGCTGACTCCGTCTTAGAGGTCCAATGCTTTGTTAAACCATCCATCCACCCAAACCTCTTCTGTTTTAAGATGTTGTGACTATAACAACATAACATTGTACTTGTGCTTATAATTTATACAGCTGCTATAATGTTCACTTGAGCAGAAACATGTTGTATATTGTTTTGGAGGATTTGCTGGAACGAATAGTGCTGTCTGACAGTCTTGCCATTCTAGCGGCTCCTTGCGGCTATGCACAGCAGTGCTTTGAGCTTAATGCTAATGTCATATTGCTAACATGCTTACATTGACCATGCTAACTTTGTTTCGAAGGTAATGTTTATCATGCTGACCTGAGTGAACATTACCAGTTCACAGGTTAACCCTTTAGTCCTTTCCATTACTGTATAGCCTTGCAGCCTAAATGATTTGATGAAATTGCAGTGTCTGATTTCAATGTTTGGAGTCCTTAAAAGTAGCCTAATGGACAGAACCATTTCTTCAGTATGTATCTCAGTGCAGGCTCCTCCATCTGGATCTGACTTCAACACACTTAATAGCTTAAAACAAAAATTCATTTAATTGCACTCTCCCATGTTTATGAACCTTTCAATGTGTGTGGTTCTGCAGCTTTGATGGGAGTTCCCTCAAAGGAAAAACTAGAGACAGCATGTTCCAATTTAAACGATTTTCTGCGGACAGTCAGGCACAATCAGCGGGATTGTGTCACGCTGGAAGAAATCTGTGCTTTTCAGGCTTTTGGAGTTTGGTCTTTGATTTCACAGACAAAAGCAATATCAAACAAATGATCTTAATTGATGGTGTGGAACTGAAACCAATGGCTGTCAGAAACTGCAATGAGTGAATATTGGAAGTGACTACAACAACCGCATCATTAAGCTGTATGTCCAGAAAGTCCTTATGAGGTTGCTTTTCTGTGTGTACTAGTTTATGCATTTATTCAAATTTAATAAATACCTTGTTTAGGGATAACACATTTAAGCCATTTATTTCTCCAAACTTCTGCTCTGTAAAGAAATGTGAAATCAGCTTGCGCTTTTCTTCAACTCGCAGCCTGGTCCACTGTTGACTGTCGACAGCTCAGATAAGGGCGAAGTGCTCCAGTCGAAATTAGCTCTTGAGTTTCAAAATAGCAGCTTTGGAAAGGTCGGTGACTTGTTCCTTGGTCTTGTTCAGGAACATCTTTCAATGTCCAGTAAGTCTGTGGGGACTGATAGTTGTAATTCCACTGAGTATGATTTAGGAGGCAAGCAGTAGGATATCCACTAGGTGAACAATTTATGGCTTTATTTAAGCCACATCACTTAACATATTTATTTAGTGTTTTTAGGTCAAGTGTTATGAAATGTTATCAATCGTGGAATATCAGTGTTCGGGGGACTGTGCAGTTGCTGTCAAGCTTAACCAGACAGTTAATATCCATCTCTCGTCTCTCATTGTATTGCACTGTGGCTGGGAACACACCAGAGTAATGCAAGGCCAATTGGCACAATATTTGACTTCAATGTTTTAATATTCAGAGAAATACTGCACTTTGATTGGAACCCATGATCTGCAAATATGATCTTAATGTGAGAGTTCACAGAGTTAATCAGTACTGCCCCAAATTACTTTTACCCGATCATAACAAAAACATAGCAAAACCAACATATTTACAGCTGAGACACAGAATAATCTGGAAAAAAAATTCACCGTGTGAGGCAATGCGTAGTTGAAGGGCTGGGACGATGCGTCAACGTAATCGATTACGGTTTCGGTTATACAGTCTATGGTCAGAACGCTGCGTATATATTTCTCTCCGTTCGGGAAAGACGCGCCTGGTAATACATTTGCAACGAGAGGCGAGCGGAGAGAAAGAAAGGCGCAAGCGTTTTGTTTTTCTCAATTAAGTCAAGTATTTTAGTGAAACTACTGATTTTTTTTTTTAGTTCAGGTTGCAATTAGGCCGATAGTGACTTATTTCGTCTAGTATTATACACTTTTCTTTCTAAATATATCTTTATTCCAATGCTCTGTTTTTTTTTTAACCTTTATTTATACAGGTATATCCCATTGAGTCCGAAGACTCTTTTACAAGGGAGACCTGTTCCCATTTACACTTTACCATTCACACACTCATTCATACACCGAAAGCAGGCTATCTATGGACATTCACTCCTGAGAAACATGTGTCTGTTTCTCAGGAGCAAACAAAGCACCAGATGACTTTTCTGCTAAAGGAGCCTAAATCCATGCAAATAGCTATGTCTGCTGAGCTTTCTAACTGCATTTTTTAAAAAAGAGAATATGAATACATACTATATTGAAGTAGGGGAAGGTGGGGTGATTTGTGCATTTTGGAAGTTGCAAAACCCCTTGTTTCTAGAAAACCGTGGAAGAAATTGGAAATGTGACCACATATTTAAGAAGAGCCATCCATTTGACTCATCCTGTAAAGAAGGGAGACACAAGGAATAAGATATAAGCACATTTAAGGTCAAAAAACTGTGTTTTGCCTTTCAAAGTAAAATTTCCATGATCAAGGTTTTTTGATTATTGTGTCTGAACAATTATAGACACGTTTGAAAACATTTGACACATGTTTTAGTGCTTTGGTATGCTATACTTTGAGTCTATATAGTTAGCACAATGTCAACCCTAAATTGCTGCATCATGCCTATTATCCAAAATTCTGGGGATGGGGTGATTTGTGCGCAAGGGCCTGGGTGAGTTATAAGTAAGTAAGTAAGTAAAATGTATTTATAAAAGCACATTTATGACAGTTTGCACTGTCCAAAGTGCTGTACATAGTGCATTCAGTAGGTAAACAATGAAGGTAAAATAACAATAACCAAAATAAAAGACGTAAAGCCCATACATCCACATAAACACAGATAGTAGTGCAGAGGTAAGTAAGTAGTGCAGAGGTTAATGGGGAGGAAACACCAGGGTGTACATATGGGTTTTGAGCCTTGATTTAAAGGCAGAAATGTAGGGGGAATCACATTTGTCAGGTGGCAGTTGGTTCCACAAGCACGGAGCAACTAGTGCAAAGTACATTTCTGAGAGTTGTGCCAGTGGCATGGCTGTATACGCTGGTCACCAAAAGAAAGTGATTGTCTACAGTAGCTCAGAAGAGGGTGACATCTCAATACCACTTAACGACACCACTGATGAGAGTTCAGATGGCCAGAAAGATGATGATGGTGACTTTGTCATTGTGACACAATGACGCACAAATCACCCCACTACGTGGGGTGATTTGTGCGACAAGACAACTTTTTTTCCGAAAGCTATATTTCTTAAACAGTTTATTCCAGATCCAAAGTTTTTATTGCCAGGGATGCACAACATCCTGAAATATATGTACATATTTGAGTTGGAGACATAACTGTCAAGGCCTGACTTTAAAATCACTTTGAGTAAAAAGTTGCACAAATCACCCCACCTTCCCCTATAAATGACAAGCTTTTAAAGTTTATTTGGGGTAAATTCATTATTATATTAATCAATATAAAGATAATAGTTGGCTTAATAAAAAAATGATCGAAAAAAAATAATCGATAGTTGCAGTCCAAAGCCTTACTTTCATACTATTCAGTTGTCATGCTGGAATCTGCTCAATAGCAGATGTTGACTGGTGTATTTTTTTAGCTACATAAACTTATGATATTCTGATCTGTTTTTTTCATTGTTGTGTTTCTGCAGAGATTGAAAAGTATGAAGGCGATGAATTGAGAAAAGATGGTGACACGAGCAAATACCTGGACATCATCAGCAATAAAAATATCAAGCTCTCCGAAAGGGTTCTCATTCCAATTCAACAGTATCCAAAGGTAAGAGACACAACAACCGTGTGTGTGTGTGTGTGTGTGTGTGTGTGTGTGTGTGTGTGTGTGCGTGTGTGTGTGATATCGTTTCATTAATTTTTGTTGTCAACTGTTGTTTTGTCTGGCCTCGCTTGCTTCACCTGCTTCACCCCTTTGCACAATTCTCGGGGCACTGAAAATCCGGCTTAGCCTCAAAACAGGCTAATGGAAAGTAATCAGGTAGTGTCTGTTTGTTTTGAAATAGTCATCAAAAAAATGTGTTTCCAGTGGGCTTAAGCACTCAAGGGTACAGTGGAGAACAAATGACTATAAATCACTGTGTGACACGGTACACAAAATTCTGAGTTATGCAATGTCTGTACCGACAAAGTTTGAAATGTGGCCTAATGAGGCTGCTCCATCCGGCAGCTGAGCAACAACACACAGCTGCTTGTGGCTGAAAAGGCTTTGCTGCAGCTGTAATCACGGAAGCCTGCTCCACTGACTTTGCACACATACACAACCATGCAACAGGCAGCCGAGAACATTAGTGTAGCAACACAGATTGCAACAACAGATCCCCATAGAGCGTATTGATTATTTGTCCCACTCTGCAAGTACAGTATATGTTTCCTAACAGATCAATGGCAAATACATGTATCAATACAGGGAGTAGTTTTATTTTCTATGCTTTAGTGTCTGGATCAGATGTCCTTTTGATTTAATTTTTTTTAAATTGTTTGATACATTCATGGAGTGGTAGCGAAAGGGTTCCCAGTTCATCTCCTGTGCATTACCGAGGTTCTCCCTGAGCAAGGCACTGAACCTCTAAAGGCTTGAGTATGTGGCCCATGATGATCAATGCATGTCTGTTTGTGCTGTGTGTGCATTACATGCCTACATGATCGTGTGTAATGTAAAACTAACAAACTAAAAGTAAAACAACTTCGATTTGGAGGAATTAATAAAGTTATTCAAGAATAAAATAAATGTACGATAAAACCGATTTCTCAAGTTGTACTTGCTGTTTCTCAACTGTTTTTGTTACATTGTAATGAAAATAAGGATAATACAGAATGTTTGGCATTTATGGTGAGCTTTATTCAAAGGTTCCCATTAAAACAAATTGCCACCAATTGCAACCATGCCAGTGTTCTTACTTCTGGTCCCTTGGTGAAGTGCAAACCCTCCACCTAATTTGATCATAGGTTTTGTTATATGTCAATAGCCAGCGCCTCCCATTATTTTAAAACCAGCAGGGCTCCCTCCTTATTGAAACCAACACTATCACACAATGTCTGTTTTTTCACTGTCACTTTATGACAATATTGCTTTCATCAGAAGCCGGTACTCTGCTCTCTGCTGCCACTCTCTCCCTCTCACCATCATTTTAAATGAATCACTTCTAGTCACTTTTCCTCTTGTCGCTGCCTAGGTGAGTGCTCAGTTTGGGAGTTCTTGTGAAGAGATCCCTAAACAAAACACAGACAAGGCGGTGTCAATTTTTCAGTCTTTATCCTGCACACTCAAGTCAAGTTCCTTCACCATGCCTTGCCCCAACATGATCTCACTCAGAGTATATTTCAAGGGCAGTTATGTGATATTTTAAATGCAGTCTTATTAGAGAAGAACGAGAGAAAAGAGGATGGCAGGAGGGTAAGGGAAACATTAAAATTTGCTTCAGGAGCACGGCCGGTCTACTTCTGTCCAGTGAGCCCCTCAGGACACTCCGCATAAATCAATTTGCTGTTTCCTCCTCAGGATCGCTGCTGAGAAAGTAATTAAGCTACGTTCAGGAACTCCTCACTCTATTAAATTGATTTCAAATCTAAAAAAGATTGAGCTGGTTTCTTGGGAACAGAACACCCGCAGTGACTCTGGCATATCTTTCTGTCCATGTGTTTCCGCCTCATTAAGTGCATTTTCTCTTCAAGTGTTACACCATTTTCTGTTCTTAATTGTGAACACTGAAGTCTCCCTCAGAGCAGCAATAACTTGCAACCTATTGATATACTGTATCCCAGTTGGTGGTTAGGTTGACGTATTATCGACATTCAATGTTCACCTGCCTCTTCTATTTATCTTGTAGACATCTCACTATATCTCATCTTGCAAATAACGTCAAGCATACTGATTCAACACCCATTCATTCACCTCATGGAGAATACAGAATAGGACTAAAATAAAGCGATTGCAGACAAG
The DNA here is from genome assembly GCF_949987685.1 of Ammodytes marinus. NCBI lineage: Eukaryota > Metazoa > Chordata > Actinopteri > Uranoscopiformes > Ammodytidae > Ammodytes > Ammodytes marinus. Next base: position 17,453,965 of record NC_137215.1, on the reverse strand, counting down.
AGCCCACTAAATATCCTGCCTTCTGGTTAATTGTATGTGGTGTCCCCAGGTGTGACTCAATGTGATACAATGTGGAAACGAGTGGAGCCTGGATTAAAATAGAATAAAAAGTGAGATCCACTGAGATAGACAACTGGATAAATACCAAAATGTATGTTGAGACTATGCATGTATTCAATACACATGTAGGCTTGATATCCTGCGTCTGTATAATGGACATAATAATGCCAGATCTGCAAAGTTAGCAAATCAGTCCAGTCCAGAGGGACGCAGCAGACCAACAACAGCTTCTTTGACCTAATTGCACAGTCAGCACCCAACAAGACTGCAGTGTCACTACCTCATGCATCTTGGTAACACTGCTCCTTTGGCTAATAGTGATTAGCCACACAAAGCAGCTCTTTGATCAAGTGCACACTACTGCAAAGACTACGAGAAAACTACAACTAAACACAATAAAAGCAATGCACAGCTCGAGAAGACGAGCAAGATGCAGCTCACAGCAAATAGCTCAAAAAGTTCAAACCCGATGTTCTGGCAGTTACTGGACACAGTTAAGGTTAACGTTAAACTGCATTTTAATATGGTGAATGCACGACAAAATATTTATATCAAAAAATGTATTTAAAAAAAAATCTTACACCTGCATGACCATGAATTGTTATAGCAGTTTCTTAAAGAGGACCTATTATACTTTTTCGACTTTTATGACCTATAAACGTTGTTATAATGATTTATAGTCATGTTTAACCATATTAGCGTATCAAATAATTACTTATGCATTTAGACGTATTCCCTGCTGACCGTCTGGGGTGGCTGTGCAGAGCGCTAAACACTAGGGCAGCCGGTCGAGAATTCACTTGTTCAAATCGGTTCAAATTTCCTGCCATCGTGTCGTCACGTTCCCGGATTTTTCCATGTATGGTAATGCTGCAACGTGGTGGCGCGCTCCGGCCATGCCCCCACCTTCCTGCTCAAATCTGCCCGCGCGCTGCTGAAAGTGTTCCGGAAGGAAGGTAACCAATCACAATGGAGTGGGGTTTGCAGGAGGGGGGGGAGGGGGCGGAGATGGCCGAAGCACAGTGTTGACAGAGCATGCTGAATCGCCCAGATGAGAGGAAGCGTTTCCCGAAAATCTACATAGTTTTTTGTGATGTGATTCGTGTCAGGTTGCTCTATACCTGTAGCAGTTTTTAACAAGAAATTAAGACCAGAAAAGTAGTATAATAGGAGATCTTTAAACACTTCTGTATTTGGGTTATTACAAAGAGTAACAGTAATATCGAACTTACAGTTTTTTCTTTCATGAGACAGCCATTCATTGTATGTGAAGATGCAAAGACAAAATAAACATTCATTCATGCACTCATTCTGGCTGCACTGATCCAAACTCCTACCAGTTGATACTTATATGTTTATTTGACTTTTTTACTCCGACAACATCTGGTCCAGCTGAAAGGCACCAAACAATTGGTTTTATTTTACTTCGCAGCTCACGTCTGCTATTCATTAATGTCTCGTCTTACTTTCCGTCACTGGTGACGCAGCAGAGTTTAAAATGTCACAAAATCCGTTTTTTGTTCCCCCTGCTCCAGCAGTGCTCATTCCTTGTAACAGCTGCCATAATGCTACAAAATAATTAAGTGCCAAGTAATTAAATTATTACTTTGGAGAATTTGCCTGCCACTTTTCGGGTTGGACGACGTGACGCATGGAAGATTGATGTCCTCGCACAGTGAAGCCGCCAGAGGTGAGGAAATCCCTCTTTATACTGCGCCGACTGTAGGCCGCTTTCGCAGCTGACATTTTGACATGTCATAGCAGGAAAAGCAGCACAGGTTATGTGTTATAACATTAACGATGTTACAGGGCCCTGGTGTGATGCATGCTGGCTGACACAACTGAATGTAAGCTCTGGTTAATGTTATTAGTTCCACTTGTCTCCACTTGTTACAATTGTTGTTCAAAATACATGTTTGAATAAAACTATTTGCATAAGACCAGACATAAGACATATCTCCCTATACTGCTAACCGGGAAAAAGTCGTATGAACCCTGACTACCAACCTTGGAATATAACTTGTTATTAGTATTATTAACAGATACAAAATGGAAGCCTACATAATAAAAAACGATATATAATTATAAACTGTTATGTGCCAGATCTGTCCATGTTTTGCAGAGCTCCTTCAGCCCCTCCCTCACCTCGTTAACCGTCACCTGCTGCAGCCTATTTAAGCCTGGAGGCTCAATTGACACTCTCTCTCCAGCCAGGGCCAGCAGCATGGCTCCCAGCCACCCGTTTAGTTGATCTTTCTTACAATAAACACCAGTTTCTTGCACTTTTACCATGGGTTTGTGTACTTTATGTTGCTTCCTAGAGCCAGGTCGTAACATATTGGGGTCTCGCCGGGATCAATCCGGAGTTTTTTTTGCTGAGTTGATTTTTTCCTCTTTTTGCCCCTAGACAAACTTTGTATGCTTTGGGTGGTGTTTGGCTGTGTGGCTGTGAGTAGCGTTGTTCATGGTGAGTATGGTGAGTATTGAATCTGAGTGTTTTTGATCTAAAGTGGTGAGTGATCTCCCTGGTTAGTTAGGGAGTGTGCCAGCTGGTCAGAGCAATCTGTCCTTCCATCAGTGCACTATTTGTTATTTTGCCTTTTTTATTTTCGAGGATATCCTGGGTGGGGGCCTAGAGCTTCAGAGCTGGTTCGTTAGCTGGCTGATAAGTCTAGAGCTTCGAGCCCGGTACGCCTCAAGAAGACAGTTAGGTTTAGTTTAAAGATAGGCAGGTACCAGGGGGTTTGCTTTGATCTTTTGCACTCGGAGGCTTGCTCACTGTGCCCATCAGTGATTGATTTGTAAAGTAGTTAAGTTAGTGTTTTATGGGGACAGTGGTGGTAACGTGTCCAGGATCCTAACTTAGTGCCTGCAGCTTGTGAATTAGTCAAGTGGTGGTGTGTAACTTCACTTTGTAGGCTAGTTCTCCCGGAGGTTGTGTTGCCTTAGTTTTAATTACCAGCAGGTTCCATTTTGGTAATGGGTTTTGTATGGGTAATATTGTATGCTACCTTAGTAGCTAGATGGGAGTTGCTAGGCCTATTTCTGTGATCTTGGTTTAAAGAAAAAAAAACATTTAGTAGAGATGATTTGTGACTATCTGTAGTATTGGATAAGGTGTACACTGTGCATACTGGTTAAGTTGAAGCCTTGTGTAAAAGCATTGTTGTTTTGGTTTTTTTTTTACTAGTGAAGTTATCTACTATGGCAGCACCCACAGTTCTAGATGACTTTATTAGCGCACCCTCAGAGGAGTTGCTATGTCAGCTTTCTAAAGAACAGCTCCTTAGCCTTGCCAGTCATTATGACATGGAGATTACCAGTGGTGATAAAAACCTTAAAGATAGTTTAAGAGAAGCACTTGAGGGTATTCTAGCAGACAGAGGCATTCCTTCCTTCTCCAGGTCTCCAGTGGGGGGACATCCCGGCCCTTCGGTCTCCAGTGGGGGACATTCCGGCCCTTCGGTCTCCAGTGGGGGACATTCCGGCCCTTCGGTCTCCAGTGGGGGACATTCCGGCCCTTCGGTCTCCAGTGGGGGACATTCCGGCCCTTCGGTCTCCAGTGGGGGACATTCCGGCCCTTCGGTCTCCAGTGGGGGACATTCCGGCCCTTCGGTCTCCAGTGGGGACATTCCGGCCCTTCGGTCTCCAGGGGGGACATTCCGGCCTTTCGGTCTCCAGGGGGGACATTCCGGCCCTTCGGTCTCCAGTGGGGGACATTCCGGCCTTTCGGTCTCCAGTGGGGGACATCCCGGCCCTTCGGTCTCCAGTGGGGGACATCCCGGCCCTTCGGTCTCCAGTGGGGGACATCCCGGCCCTTCGGTCTCCAGTGGGGGACATCCCGGCCCTTCGGTCTCCAGTGGGGGACATCCCGGCCCTTCGGTCTCCAGTGGGGGACATCCCGGCCCTTCGGTCTCCAGGGGGGACATTCCGGCCTTTCGGTCTCCAGTGGGAGACATCCCGGCCTTTTTAACTAGATTATCTTCCAAGGGTTTAGGTTGCTTTATTAGAGCAACCATTTTAAGGGGGGAGGTGTTATGTGCCAGATCTGTCCATGTTTTGCAGAGCTCCTTCAGCCCCTCCCTCACCTCGTTAACCGTCACCTGCTGCAGCCTATTTAAGCCTGGAGGCTCAATTGACACTCTCTCTCCAGCCAGGGCCAGCAGCATGGCTCCCAGCCACCCGTTTAGTTGATCTTTCTTACAATAAACACCAGTTTCTTGCACTTTTACCATGGGTTTGTGTACTTTATGTTGCTTCCTAGAGCCAGGTCGTAACATACGGAGCCCCTAAAGGGACATGGAGGAAAAAAATTTTTTTGGTAAAAAAAAAAAAAAAAAAAAAAAATCAAACTCGAGATCTCGAGTTCAAACTCGAGATCTCGAGTTTGAAGTCAAGATCTCGAGTTTAAAGTCAAGATCTCGAGTTCAAAGTCGAGATCTCGACTTTGCCTTCAAACCTCTCTCACCGTCACCAATGGTCCATGCATCAAAGGCATATCAATTAATTTATGGGAAACCACACAATAGTGTCATGGAGGAGTACTTGGAGCATTCTTTTCTCACACTAACACCAAACTACAACCTATTTGGCCTAAATCTAACGTTTATTATGCACATTGGAGAGAAAAGTGACAATGATTCACTTCATTTTGGCGCACCATGGACCGAGAGCGGAGGTCTAATTGTCAACACACACACACACACACACACACACACACACACACACACACACACAATATGTAGACGGTATACATTTGACTATATCAAAACGTGAACGTTTCCAAGACACAATGCCGCCTACACTACACCTGAGGAGAACTCTGTTTGGCTGTATTGGCTGGTCTGATGAAGGCTATAATTTGCACCGGATTAGACTATGTCCGCGTTCTCCAGTGACTCCATATGATCGGATCTTGAAGCACTCACAATAGTGCAGGCAAAATATGAAATTCAATTGGATTATGCGAACTTTCTATTTTTCTTCACTTGGAGAGAGAAAAAGCGCTGTTCCCGTGCGCTCTGGCAGCACTACACCTGTGCCCGGCGTGAGCCTCAAACTGCGTCTTAATAGAAAAGATAACTGCAGGTCATATGACAAAACTAGCGATCGGACTAGGTTAGTAAAGCCTAATTAAGCCTTTCCCAGGAAGGGATCGTGTGTGAATAAAACACAGAGTCTGGACTGGCGTATTTTTAATAGCCTATAGCAGAACTTCCTTTGCTGTGCGCTGGGGAGAAACAGACACGCTGGTAACTATTCTGCTCCAGATCTGCACATTGGACAGCGCCACGCGATCCTCACAGTTTTGCTGCTGTTTAGTTAAAATTTGTGATTTTTTGGGTGCAATAGATGAATAACATGTGCCGTCGGGTGAAGCCTCTTATCTCTCTCGACCGTGTGCGAGGCAAAACAAATCAGGCGCTGTTTCTCCCCAGCGCACAGCAGAGGAATTTCTGCTATAATTAGAAATCACCAGTGCAGACTCTCCTCAAACTATTAGTTTAATTTAGTTTTTGTAATCAGCGATCGATTGTTTCATTTGTACACAGAGACAAACATGTAGGCATGTAGCGGTGTGGCACATTTACGCACGAAAGCTTCCCTCAGAACGGAAGAGAAAAAAATTAGCTTTTTTATTTAATTATTATTATTGTAGTCCAGACTGTGTTTTATTCACACACGATCCCTTCCTGTGAAAGGCTGAAAGTGTGAATGAGGCTTTACTAACTTAGTCCAATCGCTAGTTTTGTCATATGACCTGCAGTTATCTTTTCTATAAAGACACAGTTTGAGGCTCAAGGCGGGCACAGCTGGTGTAGTGCCAGAGCGCACAGGAACAGCGCTTTTTCTCTCTCCAAGTGAGGAAAAATAGAAAGTTTGCATAATCCGGTTGAATTTCATATTTTGCCTGCACTATTGTGAGTGCTTCAAGATCCGATCATATGGAGTCACTGGAGAACGCGGACATAGTCTAATCCGGTGCAAATTATAGCCTTCATCAGACCAGCCAATACAGCCAAACAGAGTTCTCCTCAGGTGTAGTGTAGGCGGCATTGTGTCTTGGAAACGTTCACGTTTTGATATAGTCAAATGTATACCGTCTACATATTGTGTGTGTGTGTGTGTGTGTGTGTGTGTGTGTGTGTGTGTGTGTGTGTGTGTGTGTGTGTGTGTGTGTGTGTGACAATTAGACCTCCGCTCTCGGTCCATGGTGCGCCAAAATGAAGTGAATCATTGTCACTTTTCTCTCCAATGTGCATAATAAACGTTAGATTTAGGCCAAATAGGTTGTAGTTTGGTGTTAGTGTGAGAAAAGAATGCTCCAAGTACTCCTCCATGACACTATTGTGTGGTTTCCCATAAATTAATTGATATGCCTTTGATGCATGGACCATTGGTGACGGTGAGAGAGGTTTGAAGGCAAAGTCGAGATCTCGACTTTGAACTCGAGATCTTGACTTTAAACTCGAGATCTTGACTTCAAACTCGAGATCTCGAGTTTGAACTCGAGATCTCGAGTTTGATTTTTTTTTTTTTTTTTTTTTTTTTTACCAAAACATTTTTTTTCCTCCATGTCCCTTTAGGGGCTCCGTAGTAACATAAACAAAGCATACAATCATAATAAATTATGATATATTACTAGATATACTGTATATGCCTTTAAATATAGATAGATGAACATACTTTAAAGTCAATTTTAGGATTTTCAATTTCAGTTTTTCGAAACAACTTTCAGATGCTGAAACTGTACGCTACCTCGATAGGCATATTCTATTTCCCTATTTTATTTTATCACATAATCATCCCCCCAGCCGACTCTAAAGCATCTGTAAACCACCAGTAGCCTGTACATGTCACGTTAGCCGTCCTTGCTGAATAATACATTTGCTTTCAGCTGCCAGCATCTGAAATTCATTGCTGGAGAGCGACAAAGAAACATGTTTACTCAAAATAGAATTATTGTTGTATACCCTGCCAGTCAAACCATACAGTTTTCTTACCACAAATTTTATATTAAAGAAAAAAATTAACACTTTTAAGGTAATTTAAGGTTAAGGTTGATAGGCAACTTAATAGTGCATAAATGTCAGACTTGGCAAAGCTGCAGCTGCTACACCAAAACTCTATTTGGATAAAACCTGGAGGGATGATGCATCTTGTTAGGCCTTAGTTGTATGCATCATTCATTCGGAGACGACTTGTGTGCTTTTTGCACCACTCTTTGTAAAATGTACATTAGGGTTGGTGTCGCTTCACAATCTGTCAAGATAAAAGGCATTTGGCCTTGGAGCCTTGCTCCAGTGCCCTTACCATCACTTTCTATTTTCACTCTCTTCTAAAAAATGGACTGAAACCTTGGAAACAGGTTTGGACAGGAGAAGATAAGGTACATTCTTGCCTATCCTGTTTTTACATGTAAACAAATGACACACTCACAGCACAACTATAAGCTCTGAAATAGTATGCAGAGATCACTATTCATTCAGTGAAAAATATGATTCAGATAATCAGCATAGTCATATTTATTATTCACTTGACTGGAATTCATCCTCTGCTGTTTAAAGAGGCAGCTTGATTAGCGTCTTGCGGTCTCATAACTTTAGGGCATGAAATGGATTTTCAATGCTTTCTGCTTGTCTGAGACGAGTGCCGGGATTACTGTTTGTATGAAATAGTTTGCCCCCTTTTAAGTAATATTAATTGGACATATTTCTGCACCTGTTTCATTAAAACAACCTATTATTTAAGGTATTACCTCTATAGGGTATTTGCTGTAAATATTGAAGGTACGTTCACAGCCCACAACACGTTCAATTGTACTTTGTCCTTGTGGGATGCCGCGATTGTGAGTTTATCAGTCTTGGGTTTTTGTGACCTTTTTAAATAGTCCAGCAGCCGAGCTCTACCCATAGAGGAATGCCATGTTTGTCTGCCCGGAGATGTCAACGTCCCAGAGAAAAGGCTTTGAAAAGGTGTTTTGCTTAGATAAGTGCTGAATACAGTACAGAGGGGGAATTAACATAGAGCACTTGTTCGATTAGCATCCAGTTCCAAATAAGACGTAGTTAAGATAGCATGTTCAAATACACAGTGTACCAGCTCTATATAGGCTACGAGATATTAATTCTAGCTGCATGTAGGTAGTGTGTTTATTCTGTGTGCTGTTGATTGACACACTATTGTCCCACAATGCAATGCAAATCCTAACTGATAGTGGGGAGGCTACAAGTAGAAAACAAATATCAAGTACAACCTTAAAAAGCATTTTGCTGCTTCATTAAAGCTTCATTAAAGGACAAAAGTTTTTAATCAATTACAATAGTTTAAATGACTGTGCAATGTTAAAGCTCCTGGTGATGAACTAATAGATATAATCAGACTCTGCAGTTCTCCCTAGCAAATTCATTCTAACTCTGCTAATTTGGTCATAACAACCTTTAATGGCCCAACAAAAAAAGGTCGATTTAAGTTTCCAAACATGAGGTAATAGTTGTTCAAAGTCACAGTTTTATTGATGCCAACATTCCAGGTTTCACTTATGGAATGCTGGGTGAGGGGTCTGTAAGGGCAGAACTGTGTCATTTTGACACTGTGTGCAAACGATCACACAATTAGTTTAGCTGTTTTTGGTTTCATTATACTCATTTACTGTAAATATTGTAAACTTTCATAGTGCAGTATTCGATGTGTCCCAGTTCTAACATCCTCCACTGGGAAAACAGTTGTGAAATAAAGGCGTACCTTAATCTGATACCACTGCTTCCTATAAACACTGTTAAGACAACCTCTTTTAAGACACTTTTGACTCCCTTTCTGAAAAGCCCACCAAGTGCACAGTAAATCTCTTCTGTCCAACAGCCACTCACCTGCTTTCTTTAATGTCGTTGGAGCTAATGGGACAGAGTCGGTCAACACACTCCCAGCCCAGTCATCCCTAGCTGTCATTGAAGCAGTAACCTTTACCTGAGGCTTTTTAATCCTCTCCCTATCATACAGGACCTGGACTTCCCCAATAGCACAGCTTGCTAACCTGCCAGTGGGTGCCTCAGGACATCTGAAAATCTTGACTGTCCAAAGTAAACTGCATTTAAAGGCCAGCCAACTTGCACATTTCCTTTTTGTTATTAGCCTACACCGGCAGTGATACATTTACAAGTTGCAAAAAATATAAGTGTTTTTATGCTTTCCTTGACTGACTTTAAAACTGACTTTAAACTCAAGCACGTAAAAAAAAATTATAGTTTGGCCATTAAAATCACCCGGACAAAAATATTCCTTCGTGCTGCTCTGTCACTCGGCTCATGTTTGTTTGAAGAGATCTCAGGTCTCATAGGGCATGGTATGAAATAATAAAATAAAATTGTTTGGTCCAGCTTCGAGTCTCAGTCAGACTGCCATTACCGGCAGTTTCCACATGCGTAGATACTGAAGACAACTACAATGAAAAGTGTGACCTATATAAGGCCTTTTTTCTAATGTAGGACTTTTGTGTTTAATTTCTGTCAAAGTATTTAAATATTTAACCCGTGACTTTTAATCACTGCCGTCTATCACAACAAGGAGACACATGTAAATTAGTTCCATATTTAATATTTAATGGGGAAAGAAGACTGTCTTATGAAACTTTTCCTTTGTTAAACCAGACACCAGCATAACCAGATAAAAGAAGGAAAAAAAACATATGATTTGGTATAACGATGCATTACATACCTGCACCATGTGACAAAGAGGTTTAAGTGTCCGTTTTAAACATGATGATCGCCCTCTTTTTTTATTACACACATAATTTTGTCCTTGTCAAAGCCTGGCTCCACACTAACCCAGCACAATGTGACTCAAATGTTAACAGTTTGCTTTGAGATTTAGGTGTGTTAAAGCTTCAAGCAGAGTTGTGGAGTGGGCTGCAGAGGTCTGGTCAAGGCAAAGTGATACAGGTGACATCACTTAAAGGCCTACTTCACCGGTTGGAATATGATTTTTTGTACTTCATAGGATCTCCGAGTTGAGTTCAATACACCTTCATATTCCAACCGGTGAAGTAGGCCTTTAAGGGCATTTTATTAAACTTTACACAGCTCCCTCTGAATCTGGAGCCATTCAAGGCTTTGTATACTTGTTTCACTTCATCAGTAGTATCCCCTGACACCCATTAACAGACTTTATGTTTTGATTTGTAGGAATTCTCCTTCAAAAAACACAAGGAATTTAGAAACCAAAGGCTATACCAGTTTGAAAGCATAAACAGATTGCAAATACACAAAACAAACAAAAGGAAACAACATTTTCCCAAAAAATCTGTAAATATTAGGTTGTAATTTATGTCTTTCCAGTGTGTTTCTGTATGAGTGATCTATTTTATTTACTTGGTCATGTTTTCATAATTTGCTATGTTTATCATGATGCATGTGTCAAATTTGTAAATGTGTTTTGTAGATTCACATTAAAGCGACTCAACCTTCACCTCCTTTTTTAAGCCGATGCCAGCCCATAGGCTACACACACAACAGAGAACTTTATAAAAATTGCTATTATGAATAATATGGAGATTAATATATTCGAATTTCTCCTGCAGAAAATCTTGCAAATGAAATATTTGTCCTTCATGTAGAGATACTCTTTTTGAACAAATGTGCACCCATTTTATCACTGAATAATTTTTTCAATATCTAAAATGTCTTTGTCCGCAGTCGTTGTGTTCTCACCCTTCCTTCTAATATCTGCATAGTTATCAGTGTTGAGACTGCAGGGGGGCACATAGCATCATTTCAAACCTCATTTAACAACGAACCATGCCCCTTTCCTAAAGCCCAAACTGCCATGGAGCAGCAAAATGGATCCCGACATTCATTAGCTTAATGAAAACAGGCCAGTCTGCTGCTTCTACCGCCCGGCGAGCGAGTTCTCGAACGTTGCCGCGACGGCCATCTGTTCTCAAGCTCCCTGCCAGCTATAGGATAGTCCTGTCAAGTCAACCCCTGTGAAGAAAAGGCATCCGCAAAGGTGCCTTAATCATTCAGATCAGAGGACAAGCAAGGACAGTAGGGATGCTTTTCTCCCCCTAAAATGGTTTCATCTCTTTGTCCCCTGGCGCCTCCCTAACCCGAGATGTCGTTCAGTCATGATGTAAATGATGTTCATGGAATTAGCTGAGTGTGCAGGTTTTTTGGGAGTTGAGTTTGCAGCAGCCACACAGCTGGGCTGAAGTTATTAGCCGCTGGTACACAGTGGGAGCGGCGGCTTTGAGGAAAGGTTAATATCATTTTAGGGTTGGCCAAAACGTCTTGCGGTGGGCGGCTAGCCACCTGTTCAGCTCTGGAGGTGGTCTCCCATCATCTTGTCCAACGGCAAACATTTGAAGGACAAACCATCTAATAAAATTTTAAAAAGGGCTTTCTACATTGATCTATTTATACTTGGTCTGTAATTGTTTAGCATTTTCAATTTCTTTAGTTTCCTGTATATTGAACATATCATACATTATGTCCTTTTATATTGTACATTGTTTTCAATTTCCTTGTAGACTATGTCTGGTACATATTGCAGAATTGACAGTTAAGTTGACTTGACTTGACCTAAAAGAAAATTGTGTGTGAGATAGTATAAGTAGCCGTCATGGGTTTGTTTGAAGTAGTAATATATTAAGTATCTTCTCATTTTCTATAATAATGCCCATATTTTGTTCAGAAACGACTCACTCGACTACAGTTGTGTTGAGTTGAGTAAAGTTGAGTCCCACATCCCCTTTGGATTAATCACCACTAATCTCAGCAGTAGTGTTGTGCCTGCAACAACCCAGAGCTACTTTTCTCAATATAACCACGAGCTGGTGCACAGCGAGAGGGAAATGATAGTCAGAGCCCTGAGGCTTGAATCTGATAGTTTGTCATCGGGATAGTATTACTTAATTTCCCACTGGGAAGAAACTCATTATTTCTGACTTTATCTCAGCACTGACCTCTGAAACAATCTCAGAAAGGTTATTGGTTTGAGCCCATGTACACCCTTTCCCTTTTTTTCTCGGCGTGACATGGGTGAACCCAAACGCCACTAAGATACATGTCCAGCAATGGGAACAGTTCAAGCTAATGGATTGATGCATATGTTAGGTCCGACCGCAGATGAGTCCTGTTCACCTTTTCAATGTGCTACATAAAGACCACAATTATATTGATTTATTACAAGCTAGGTTACAGCTTTTTCTCACATGATGAATGGTGAGTGGAGTGTGAGATGATATGGATAACAGATGGCTAATGGCCAGCAAACATTTCTTATGGTTAACCTTTTTTCCAATTCTTTTTCACATACAGAGACTGCTTCAGAGAAATTGGTCCCTAGTAGAAGTCAAGTTTAATCATCATTTTTCCTCTTTTCGCCTAGGCCTATATGTTGGGAACATTGATAAAGTGTCTGATTTATTTTTTTTTCTTCTCCCGTGTCACAGTTTAATTTTGTCGGGAAGCTGCTGGGACCACGGGGAAATTCCATGAAACGATTACAAGAGGAAACAGGAGTGAAGATGTCCATCCTCGGCAAAGGGTCCATGAGGGATAAAGGCAAGGTAAGAAAGCTATCGATTTGAGTTGAAATATGGTTGTATGGCTGGTGCAAGATATCGATCAAATAAAGAATTTTCTACAGTAACAAAGTGCTTGAAATTCCACCAAAGCACAAAGAGAATATTTCAAGCGACAACATCCGAGCTGTAACATAGATGGATTACACCCAGAGTAGGATTAATAGCTTGGGGTTGACAAACATATGTAGGAGAAAATGGGAATGTTTTTTTGTCTGTTGTTTAACGGCATATTCTGTAACAGTCAATTATGATTGCAAAGTAATGATTCTCTGTGCCAGAGTCATTTATCCTGCTGACTACTGCCCCTGGAGCCAAACGTATCCATGCGTTTAGCCTAGTGAAAGCCCACTGGATATGGTATTCACACTCCTAACATGTCTTGATGCGCTGCTATAGCGTTACATTGCTATTATTACTCTAGCCTTTGATTCAGACATTCTAGCATGACAAAAGACCTGCAGAGTTACCACCTCTTTGGTGGAACTGGAGCTGCATTTCAATAGGCTACACAGGCTAAACAGGTTGAGGGTAAAATAAGGCAAATGCTGTTACAAGTACTTTAGAGTGTCTGTCATCGATCCTTTTTAAAATAAATGCATCAATTGACTTTGTAATATGTACAAAGAGACTCATATGGAGAATTATCACCAGAATCGGCAACTCTTCTTAGACATAGCCACAGTAGGAAGCTGTTTTTCTGAGAAAAAGGTTTAAAACAAAACCTAACTTTAAACTGCCTAGCCTGCCCATCATCAAACAGCAGACAGACACAGTTAGCGACTAGCTAATGAACATATTGGACCATTTAAAAGCTAAAGGACCAGATATTCCCCTCAGGAGGTGGTAGAAACTGAAAACTTAACTAAAAGAAAGTGAATATTGGACTTTTCTAAGATTGACACAAACACTACACCGAATAATCGAAAACGTTGCTTTGGATATGTCAATGTAGTATGTACAACTTATTTCACCTTCTGCCCTCAGTTAGCCCAGTGCAATCAGTTACTGCAGGTTTGAACAGTGTTTTGTTTAGCTGGGTGCATGTCGGTTATGCCCATTTAAATTGTAGATTGTGAACGTGGGCGTGAATGTTTATCTGTTTCTATTATGTCAGACCTGTGATTTCAGGCCCAACAATTTCAGAAAAAGATGCCCCCGAAATGTGAGATTGAAGGTCCATTATTGACCTACTGTGTTTTTTTAAGACACAATTTCCCTGAGCAGATGGAGTTACCCAGTTTACATGTGCTTAAAAATATTACGGTTTAACGTTAATTAAAAAAAGGTTGTAAACGGTAGATGTTTAGTTGATTTATTTCTACCTGCTATACCGCACTTCTTTATCACTCTACCTTTTATATACTACTTTCAATGATTCCAATTTTAGATTTAATGTATGTGCCTGTAAAAGGTACAGTTTTAAACTAGCAATCTTCTGGGTGACTAAGCCTTTGGATAATTCAACTTCCTAAATCCCCAAGTGCTTAAATAACTGCATGGCTTTGTAATTAGAAACTAATACCTACACTTTAATTTCCATTCAGGCCTAATTGTGAGGCTGAAAGGCTTCACTTTGATGAAAGACAAATAGGCACCAAGCTATATTTTACCATTAAAGAGTGCAAGAGTTAATTAAAAACGTTGGCTTCCTTCCACTGAGTCCATTCAGTTTACCCATGTGCCGCATTAGCCGCTCTTCAGCGTATTAAATCAAGTAAAAAGGTGCTAAAATGTTAATCACAACTATATGCAAAATAAATTGGGATACTGCTTTGTACAATGCAGCGTTCAACATGGCTGTATTGTTGTTGTTGTTTTTTTCAATCAATTTCTAACATGGTGAGATGGTTTGCTAGAGTCTGTGAGAGAGGTGTTGTGCAGCGTGCGGCAAAAGAATAACAAGAGACCCCTAACAGGTGTCTCTTAGCAAAGGCTGGCTATGTAGCGATCAGATTCAGTGCTTGGTGGTTTTTCTGTTAGCGAAATTGATTTTCTGCACAGTCTGAGCATGTCTGAAGGACGCTGTGATGGGGCTGACACCTAAAGGTCATGACTGAAGGGCTGGCTGCTTTTCGAGGCAGCTGGTCGCAAGGCAGCGTGGTACAGACATAGCAAAAGTCAAATCCAGCAAAAGCACATTATTGTCACACATTTGAGCCATCTCATCCAGTTCCTCAGTAAGGTGCATCATCTCCTATACGACCTCCAGACCTATTGTACCTTGTACACATGGTATTAGCCTGGATAACATAATCGGTGCACCAATCTATTCAGAACCTACAAAGTTCTTTTAACACCCTGCAGGACTGTCTAGTGGACCTCAGGCTTGTTCTTAATACAGACAAAACCAAATATATGTGTTTCTCCAGAGCAAGAACTACAAACTTTAATGATTTTAATATTTTTACAAAGAATGGATTTTTAATTGAAAGAGTCACAGAGTACAAATATCTCGGCATCTGGTTAGATGATAAACTCACTTTTAATTTTCACATAAAAAATTGTTTGTCGACTACGACAAAAAATTGGCTATTTTTATAGGAACAAAACCACCTTCCCTTTATTTAGTAGGAAAAGGATTATTGAGGCAGTTTTCATGTCTGTCCTTGATTACGGTGATGTGGTTTACCGGCATGCATCACATTCATGTCTTAAACTCCTGGACTCTGTTTTTCACTCTGCTTTAAGGTTCATCACAGGAGATGCTTATGACACACACCATTGTCTTTTATATGAAAAGGTTGGGTGGTCCTCCCTTAAAGAGAGACGTGACGCACATTGGCACATTTTTATTTACAAAGCCTTGACCGGGAAGCTTCCTCGTTATTTAACAAAAATGCTGCAAATTTCAGATGGGCTTTATCAGACCCGCTCCACTGACATGCTTATGCTTTATGTCCCACAAGCCCGGTCTGAGCTGGGAAAGACAGCTTTTAGCTTCAGTGCCCCCGACCCCTGGAACAACTTACAGCAACAAATTAAACTAAATACCTTCATATCCTTTAACCAATTTAAACAAACTATCTTAAATCTGCCAAACTCTACCTGTAACTGTTTTAATTAGGCTATATTGTACTTTCACCCATTTAATTTTATTTGCTGCCACTCTTCACCACTGTGTAAATGTTTCAATAGTTTTTTTCTCTTCACCTGTTGTTGTGTATTTGATGTATTTGCATTGAATATTTTGTATGTATTGTTGTTTTTCCTTTGAATTTGTTTTGAACTCGATGTCATTGTAAATGAGGGTCACCCCTCAATTGGTCTCTCGAGGATAAATAAAAGTTAAATGAAATAGTGCTGAGCCTTTGCGCTAAAGCAGAGCGTCCTCATTGCAACTATCTTACTTTTGAACATTTACCACAAACAAGGTTAAAGAGAAATTCACTTCCTTAAATCCTTATATCAGTGCAAATATATACAATGTATTGGTTAAACATGTAAGGTGGAGTCAGCGATTCTGGAGAATGCTTGTTGTCAAAATTACTTTTTGACAAAATCAGTGAATATCTCCTCAAAAAATCTGGTGTGAATATACACAGCCTAGGCTTTGTAAACTGGTATGTACACAAAGGGTAAATAAACAAAGTGGCCAACCGTAGCTGCTAGCAACATGCCCTTTTACAGAGCGTAGGCTGTGTATTAACAGTGGATTTTTTTTTTCAGTGCGCACACAGTACGTACAGTGAGCGGACGGTGAGTAGTCGCTGAATTTGACAGCAGGCATTTTCCAGAATCACTTACTCCACCTTTTAAAGCATACTGCAGTCATGGTACTGATGTTCGCGCTGCACCTGCTGTCATACAGTTTCTCAAAGATTTCAGTGAGTGACAAAGTATTAAAACAGCTCAGAGACACAGGTCACCTGCACGTTTTGATGTTATCCGCAGGCTCTCTGCAGCGAATGTCATTTTTAATTAAAGCAGATTTCTCCCGAAGGGGCGAGAACAGCCCTGTAATGCAGGAAAAAAAAGTTTTAATCGATTGAGTGGATAAAGTATCTCCTGTCCAGGTCCATTCTGATTATTTGTTCAGTGTAGAATTGATTTAACTGATTCCTTCTAAAACACAGTTGGGATTGCCAGCTGAGCTTTGTTCAGATCTTTAAAGGCTTTCAGTTGTGAAGTGAAGCCTCAAGTAGGATCCTTCAGGGTCTTTTTACTCATACTTGACAGTGATTTGGCTTCACTTGTCATCAGGAAATGTTTGCATTAGGAGCTTGGATTGACTCAGTGCCTTCTTCTTATACACTTGCTTTAACTATATGCTCCCATCCAAACCAAACACTCACCTCCCTCCATTCCTATTTCTTTTGTCTTGCTTCTAAGAATTCATAAGCTTTATGTTTACGTCGCTCCATTGTGACATCGATTGCGTTCGTTGTGTCTCACTGAATGGCGTGTGCTATTCAGCACAGCAGGTTAATAACCAATTCATTTGCAAGGTTATTTTAATCACAATATTAATTCTTGTTATTTTCAATCCCAAGACAATGGTAAAACTGTAATTGCTGCGTTAGTGACAAGGCAACCGTTTTCTAACAAGTTCACCAGTTCTTTAAAGGTGATAATATATGCAAATCAGTGTTGTGTTTACAGATTGTTCTGAAGTCTTCCAATTAGCAAAATAAATAATAATCAATGCACCCTGACACCTATAGTGTTACAACACTTGCTTAGTGCAAACTAAGGTGACAATAAATAAAGGTAGGCTATTCATAAGTAGATAAAGTGAATCTCAAAACCATGCCTAACTCTTTTACCCACACTTACATTCCTGTAGCCTGGAAATCCAGACCCGCTGCTGGCCAATTTAAATTTGCTCCGCATACTAGTCTGGGCATGAACCATTGGAGCTTATACCAATCAAATTTTGCTATCTGATAAGGGCGGGCATAACCGGATGACGACAGTGCTGCGCATGCGCCGTCAAAGTCATGATAGTAAAACAACAAAGATGGCTTCTGATACGTTGTTTGAAGCGGCTTTGGCCTCGACACTCAACGATTTGGAAGACGGCACTCAAATATTTCATTAGCAAAAAAGATGAATTTTCTGTTTTGCCGACCGACCACGGCAAAAGTTTAATTAACCAGTTAGCCCCGCTGTTTGCTAAACGAACGGGCTGAATATGTCACCTTGTTCATTGCTCTCATTGGTCGTAGTGCTATCCAATTGCGTGCAGTGGTATTTGGAATGCATGAGTTGGTTCCGCCCCCTTGAGTTGGGAAGGTCTACATCGTTCTAGATGTGGGTCTGGGTTTCCAGGCTAACATTTCTGGGAGGTGTGGGTAGTAACTTTATAATTTATTACCGAGAACACATTACATGTGGCACTGCTCATGATGATTACCTCGGGGACAAGGGCGCCATTTCCCCTTTCTTCTGTCTCCCCCATAGCCAGGAGGATCTCTATGTGTGGCTATTGTTATTTATCATTCCTCAGTTGTTCACCAGTTGTCCCCGTTGTCTCTTCCTGCTGAGCACACCTATGTCTGTCCTCTCCTCAATCTGTATGCTCTGCTATTCTGATAGAGATATCTCCCGGTTGACTCCTTTTTTTTATGTCTTTGTGGAGGTCACCATTTCTTTCTTTTTGTCACTTTATTTTTATTCTAAAGGAACCCTCTCATCCACCTTCTCATCCACTGGGCACAAGCAGTCTCCAATTCAGAATTACTTGACCTGTATGTCATGATACGGTCACAAGATGGCTATCCATTAAAACATTTCCTGGAGCTGTTTTGGACTCTGCACAGCATTCTTCACATGAAATCACAAAGTGCAATATATATTGGAGAGAGAGTAAAAATTCACCAACAGCACCCCTGTTGCAGAAAATGTATGACTGGGCTCTACTATCTAGTCTGTTATTCTTGTCGGTTTTGCTTTATTGTCAGATGAGCAGTGATTATTCTCTAGAACTGAAGTTATTTCTCACACATGAGGAAAAAGGCCACACATCATTCTAAAATATATATTTTTAGTATGTGGTACAAGTGTCTTGCTATTGATAAATGTAGCCATCGCTCAAGTGTCTCCTTGCCTTGAAAAACCAAGTCATGAATGTATCTGTAGGGTGTGTCCCAGTCATATCCAATGCTTATAATTTCTTAATGTTTTAGAGAAGTACTTTCTGGATTACAAATGTAGATTTTACACCAAGCTAGTGTGGCAATGTTTGTGTGGACAGGACAATTATTGGATGAATTGCCATGAAATGTACCATGATGTTTTGGCCAGACATTAATTGTTGCCTGAAGGTGAATCCGTAACTCCCTTTAATGATCCATTGACTTTTTGTCAAGTGCCATCAATTTGTCCCGTACTTTTGGTTTATGACTAAATACAGACATCAAACACAGCCGCAAATCTAGTGAAAGAAGCTCAGCAATCTGACATACAGGATATCTATCACCAGTGGTGCCTGAGTAAGGCACAAAGCATCACCAAGGGCCACAGACTGTTCTACCTGCTGCCGTCTCACCGGACCATTCAGCTTTTGAAGTCACACAATTAAATTGTCGCTACAGAAAAATATTTTGCACTAGTTTTGCATCATCAACATCAAAATTATGCAACTACACTTGTCACCATAATATACATGGATCTCTTTTTTAAAATTTCGTTACACAGTCACTTTCATGTGTGGCAGTACTCCCGACTTTCAGCCTAAAGTGCAAAGCCTGAGAGGCCTTCAGAGCCACATTAAAATATAAAAGAAAACAAATTGGATGGAAAGAAAGGCCTCCTTAATATAAACGAACAAATGCATCTTCAAATAACTGAATAAAGCCTGCAGGTGCTTTGCTATTGTGTGTCAAATTATGACTTTGCACAATGGCACAGACTTTGCCTATAGCAGGTTACTCAACAACAATGACTTTAAACCACAGACAACTCTATCCATCTTAAATATTTGCGTATTTTGAAAGGTGTTCTGAGTTTGAGTTCTGCTGGTACACAGCAAAATCGGCAGTGTTAATTCAACACCTATAGAGTTAAATTCAACACTTTGAAAGTGTGTATATAGGTCCACACCAGATCGAGTAAAAATAACACTTTTAAAAGTGTTAAATACTTTACACTGTGATTGAGTTGAATCAACTCTCTCGATAGTTGAAATTTAACACTGGTCAACACTCACCAGGGTTAAATTTACACAACACTAGTGTGCAGTGTTAAAATGTAACACCCATCAGTGTATTATTTTTTAACACTGAATAGAGTTGCTCCCATTTAACACCACATCAGATTTAAAATTTAACTCGATATCTAACCCTCTAAAGAGTTGATTTATATATTTTTAAAAACACTGTGGGGAGTTATAATCCCTAATGCTATACATGGTCAAATATTTAGCTTATATTATTACTTCTAAATCATATTCCTACGGTACGGTATTATTATAAGGGAGAAAAAAACAATGCAAAAAGTTTGTATTTCAAAATAAATTGTATTTTCAAGTACACCATTTAACACAGCATTGGCTTTAACATGTTTCACAGCTGCCAGCCTCAATAGCACAGGTCACAATATGGCAATATGTACATTTTTTCATCCATCTCATTAGAGTACTGTTTCTCACAGGGTCACACAATATGGCAATGTGGCACAATGTATACTTTTTCATCCATCCCATTAGAAAACTGTTTATCATAGGGTCTATAATAAATTAACTTATCAACAGAAATAACAGAAAATTAATCATTCCTCTCCTGGATACAGTAGGCATTAAGGTGCTCATCACAATAAAGAGTATCAACTGTGCCAGTCAAAATGAAAGCTTGATCGTCATTTATAATGATACGGTTGATCTTTCCAAAAACAGGCATTTCTATATTTGTTGAAATACAAACAAACATACTAGTTTGATACTCAGTTCCATAGTTCTTCACCCACTTGGTAGTTGATACATCAGAGTATGCATTCAAGTTTAACATTGCAAGTAAAGTCTCACCACCTTCCAAATTATCAATTGTTTCCTTCCTTACTGGACCAAACTCAAACCTCTGAAAATTTAAATTCTCCCAGTGATAAGCTAACTGTCTCTGGTGTTGTTTTACCAATGCTTTTGTGATATTTTTGAAATTCTTGACAGATCTTTTAAAGAAGTTATGTTTGGCTTCAAACCTCATACACCATACATGAAGGAGTGGGCCTATTTTACGAATACACCTGGGGTAATGTATCATAAAATGATGCTTCGGAATAAGTCTTCTCTCAGGAAACAAAGATTTGAACAGCTTGTGATGATCATTAATTAAATGCTTCAGATAATATGGCATACCGTTAGTAACAACTGGTGAAAACACTATATTCACAATTTGAATCAAGAGGAGGAGCAAGTTCCAAAAACTGTTATTTCTTTGACCCTACCATTGCTTGGACAGTGCTCTCAGCAACACCCGATGATTGCAACTGTGCTACAACAGAACCACACGTTTAACAAATGATGCTTATCAACAGAGACCTGGGTGGCCACTGGAGTTACTGTACAGACTGAATGAGAAGTTGAAGGCACATCATCTTCTATGTGCATGTCCACATTGTCAGTAGTATTTGTTGAAACAGTGTCCCGGTGCAAAGGAATAAGGTGTTTCTTGAACCCTGAATAAGTGCAAAATAATGAAGAACACCCCGGCTGTCCACATTTCAAACGTAACGTCTTTCCTGGATATAATCCATGGTGAAATCTCAAATGCTGACAAAGCAATACAGAACTTCTGTGGTGTACCTTACAGATAAAACAAATCAACATATTTGCACCCAAGGATGTGTATCACCTCAAATCTGTGTATTCAGCAGTCTTGCTCTGAGCTCCTTCACACGGGGAGTTTCCTTGGTACTTCCCACATCAATGTTGAACACAGTGGTTTGGATGAAGGTATAGAAGCTGTTGAGGGATTCATGGTAGTTCACGCTGAAGATGAAGTGTGCCTTGAAGAGTTCATCGAAAGCTGCCAGGGATGTCTGCGCCTTGCATGGGATGGCCTTGTGGTCAACAATGACATAGAATCTTTGGATGTTGTTCTTCTGTTCACCGACACACAGGAGGAAAGGCTGTCCTGGTTCCAAACTCCCAAGGAAGGTCTCAACACTGACTCCAATCTGCAAAAACAAAGAGGAACAAGGAAACATTTTAATGACCTGCTACACTGCTAAAAACATATGCAGCCCATGCACAAGTGGCACAGAAGAACTTAAACATTGCTTACCGTCAGATATCTCACAAGATGTTCGACAGCTTGATATGAGCTTATTCTAGGACCCTTCTTGTGTCCTTTTGCAGTGGGGGGAAGTAGGTGAAGCAGCAGTAGTATGCTTGACAGGTCACTGTCCCAGTCTAGGGGGAAAGCAGAAGAAAGTAGAAGATTGTCAGAAAGATTTAAATCTGAAAACAACCTTAAATAAAACCAGATTATGCAAAATACATAATTTGGAGCATTCAGGTAAGTAATTAAATGTTTTAAAAGAGATAATGAACCATGCTTACCAGACCCATCGGAGCTTTGATTTCCAGACAAGAGGTCTTTGACGAACTCTTTAGAATTCTTGGAGTCTGCCAGGATCCTAGGTTTGAAGTAGGTGGGCCATTTTGCCAAAAATCTGCCAGAAGCATCCTCTCCAAACATCATGGTGAAGTCTTTGTCAATCTACAGAAGAAACACTTTAAGTCCTTGCAACCTCTCATAGACATAGGAAACCATCCACAAACTAAATGTCAGTATTTTTACGCTTGTTTAAATAAAAGTGTAATCCTCCAGTTATCATTGTTCACTTTAAAATGAATTAAACAATGGTATGTCTTTCCTACCAAGCCAGGGCTATCGAGGAAACGTGGGAAAACATCCAGGACTGTGGAGGAGTTTTGATGGTCTCGAACCAGTTTCTGGCGGTATTGAAAGGTTGCCCTCATCTTCTCTTTGACAATTGTTGCATCAGTCGTGTGCTTCAATAGAGAAATCGCCTCGCGGCATTCCTCGCCAAACAGTTGCTTGTCAGTTAGTAGAAAATCCCTCTTGCTCTTTGGACCATCTTGATATGTAGCGGTGGTTGAGCATCTCCGGGACTGGACTGCAGAGCTGCGTTGGACTGTCTTTATCCTCCATGCCAAATAGCCAGACCCGCTGTCTGCATCATAGTAGTGCTCCTGTAAAATCCCAAAAGAACAAAGATAAACATAACTGATGTATCACAGCATTACAGGGCAAATTCAGAATAACCTCCCTATATCAATTTATCATACGCCATTGATTTACAAACTTACATATCCATTTTTTGAGTAAGGATCCTTGAGGTACGGAAAAAGAGTAATGATGCCAAGAGCATATTTAGTTCGCACATAGGTTGGTGGGAGCCTCCTTTAAAAGAAGAAAATATATAATTTTTCAAGCTTTAAATTAGTAGTAAAGTATTGAATCAGTGTTAGTTTCATTATAATTAATCAAAATATCTTAAATGTCAAACTAAAATAAGAATATGAGAGAACAAAGCACATTAAAGCAGAGGTTAAACTCAAAAGTAGACTTTCAATACAAACAAATGATGTGTGTAATCATGTCAACTGTTAGTCCTGTGCTTATTTCTTTTTTGATACTATGTCCTTTTGTTTACAGCTCCCTTTTGTTACTATCTCACTGATCATATTTACGCCCGTCAGTCCTGCGATTGAACTACCAGCTATTAACAACCTCTAACATGCAGTTTTATTTGTTCAGGGATGTGTTCCCATTGAATACGTTTTGCTGTAGAGATTACTTTTTGTAATATTTTGCTTCAGTTTTATTTTCTATCACAATGTTTTTGTTTGTTTGATTATTCTGACACAAATTTGTTTTGTATAGAAAAGCCAACTTTATTATATTACTGAAATAGGAGACCACAATAATTAAATACCTTTTAACTATGGAACAAGGTTATTTGAGGAAAACATCCCTTATTGTTTCTAAAATGTACACCTACATCCTCTATACATATATTATTTGTAGAGACATGATGAGCACTAGAGAGAACATGACATGCTTACCCATGAACTTCAACCATGTCAGCCACCAGTAGGTTTACCATCTGTCGCCGTGTACCTTCCGTCAATGTCTTTGTTTTGTTATATTCATGCAACACCTTTTCTCCCCCTGGCTTGGACTGAAGTATATCTCTCACCATCTAAAGACAAAGAAACAAATACATTTTAATTTTAACCTCCCCTGCAACAAGACCACAGTACAATGTCTATGATTAGTTAATACATTAAAAAAAAATTAATTTATATACCGCCTCTGCTGATTCCCGATCGGCGTGGGTCCTTTTCACTCCACTATCTTTCTCAAGAATGATTGTTGCATCAGATGAATCTGAAGGCACAGAGGATGAGGTGTCTGACACAAGCGACTCCGATGAAACATCTAATTGATCTTGATGAAGCACAACTGCAAGACAGTTAAAAGAAATACACACAACTGAATAAAAATGTTGTTTGAGGCCCCTTAACAAATGCTTTGGCTTTTCAGGTTAGCTGACTGAAACAAACATACCGTCACAATACATACTATTACAGTACATCTGGTTAATGATCCTTATTTCTCCCTAACAAGACTAAATCTTACCTGTAGACTTTTCTGTAGAAACAATGATTGTAAGGTCCCCTGCTTGTAAAAGGTCCTCAAATACATCTGCATCCACCTCTGTCCCTGATTCATCTGTCAAGTATAACTCAGTCTGCAGAGGAAGACCTAACTTTCCTATTACTGAGAGAATATCAGATTTAGAAAAATGGTCCTTTGTATGCTTCTTTTATTGACACTTTTTTATCATTAATTATTAATCAATAATTAAATGGCTTTTAACTATGGAACAAGGGTCTATGACATGTACACAACTTATTCCTTGTTGTTTCTAAAATGGACACCAACAGTCTCAAAATATATTAGTAGAGAAATTAGTTTTTTCTTATTCTACATTTTAGATATATTACCAATTGCATTTTAACTTGTCCATAATACATGATTACAATTGGTCAGCATAATAAACAACAATTGATGGATGGGGCAATGTAACCGTATTAAAATCAAATCACATTGTAGCATGAACTAACATTTTAGCAAATTATTAGTTTACACCAACAATCAGGGCTGTGTGAAAAAAGTAGTACCAACCTTTCTGAAGAAACGAGCTGAAGTCTGCATAGCCTTCTTCAGTCTCTGCCACCTTAACGTACTTCTGACTGCCACCAAATCTCACCTTGACCAACATTATGTCCTTAAAAACAAAGTACATTCATGAATAGTCCACACCTGTTTCAGTAAAATTTTCTTCTTTGTTGCCTTTATTATGCCACTGGGTAGCAACAGTCAATGTCGTTTTTCTAGCTTAGCCAGTAAACAGACTTGACTGTGCACACGCTAGCTTGTATGGCCACATGGCGGCCCTGCTAACAGTCCTCGATGCACGTATTCTCTAATTAGCATATTTATACATGGAAATTGATTAAATCACTAACCCAGTACATAACAATGTCAATAAACTCACTGTACATGTGTTTTTAAATACCTTGACTTCATAGTTTGAACAGAAAACAACTAAAGTGCAGAGAGCAGAGTGGAAACGTAGCTTACCGCGAGGAGTCCCGACCCAAAGAGGAAGTAAAGCTCACGGAAGCGCAACAAGTGCGGTAAAATAAAAGGCGCTCGATACTTAAGCGATAACCCCCATCATTTTCCTGTATGTAAAAGTATCTAACCTTTACATGAACCCCAATATACTTAATTAAACAATTTAATACAAACGTTCGGTCGACATATCAGCAAAAATAAGAAGAATATGGAGGAAATATGATAGCGGAAATCCTAACCAGCCACCTTCAAAATAAAGGTCTGAGCTACCAGAGTACATAATCCTTCCAAAATGTAGGTTACATGCCGGTTCGTAAACTAAATAATACAATAAATAAAGCGCAACGAGTCACAACATCACATTACTGTACTAAACTTATTGTTGAGGACAGTTTAAGTGGTCAGTGATACCAATCCAATACCATGGAGCCAAATAGGCCTACAGCATGAAGTGGCAAACAAGCATCTAACTTGCTCTAAAACCAAATTGACTGTTGTGCGCATTGTTATTAAGCTTGGGTTGCCATGCCGAATCAGTGTGTTGCTTATACTTTTCTTAATAAGAAAAGGGGCCGTGTCCACCTAACGCCTTTCTCCGAGCACACAAGCTTTTTTTCAATAGATTCCCAATGAGACGCGGCTGCCTCACTGTATAATGTTACTGCCTTGTTAGCTAAGCATGGTTTGCTGATGCTAGCTAAACAATACTGATGGTTAACCTTAGCTTCTTGTAAAAAATAGTAATACACATGATTGGCTATACATTTGAATTAAATATACATATTTGCTTAGACATACTTACACATGGATGTTCCTAGCCACAGTTTGAGGGATGTCTGATCATTTTCCAGTCCAAAGAAAAGAGTGTCTGGCTAGACTCCCGCCTCTTTCAAACAACCACCAACGGTTTGACTTCTGAGTATATTTGAAATCAACACTGTAGAGTGTTTTGCAGAATATGAAATTTGACTCCCTGTATTAACACCAACTCTTTTAGAAGAATAACTCTCATGTAGTTAAATTACACTAAACCAGTGTTGAAACAACTCTATATGTTTTACACTCCACTCCAACACTGAATATCTAACACTTTGGATTTTGCTGTGTATTTACTCGTTTGCAATGGGGCAGTCTGCAATGGACATTTGCGAGCGCAGAGTGACCCTCTCTAGAATGAATGCTTGCGCATCTCTGGATGTCCCATTTCTCACCTCTTTTATCCCTTCAAAAAGGGAATTGTCACACCCTGATTTGACCAGGGGTAAACAAGCAGGAACCAGGCGTGTCACCACAGGTGATAGAATCACAGGCCAATTATCTCCGGAGCCAGACATGCAACACAAAATTAGACAAATTCCCAGAAAATGGGTGACTGCCATATGTTTATTGCCACTTTTATGTATGAATGTCTCCTTGATATGCAGTATATTATTTTGTACTTCACTTTCACCTTAGGTATATCTTTCCTTTTGATGTTCATTCTTATTGTTTTCTCAATTGTATAATGCTGAATACAGACTATTGTCCAGTAATAGATTTCATTGTATGGTTGGCCCTATGTCAACTTACATTTGACAAAATAAAAAAAGCAAAGCTTTTTAGATTCCCCGCAAATTTGGACGTAGCCTACTTGGTTTTTAGCTAATTAGCACAACATAATAGCATGCCAAACTACAATAGGAAACATGGTTAACATTGTACTACTTAACATCAATGTCATTGCCATTGTGAGCAGGTTGTGTAATTACTAGACATTCATCTGAACAAGTTTGTAAAGTGAGCGTTACTACAATATCATATAAACAACGTGTGCTAATCATTTGATTTTCAGGTTTCTCTTTTATGGACACAAAACCTTCTCCTGCTTTATCTTTTTTTCTCACAGGAAGAAGAATTAAGGAAAAGCGGGGAGGCCAAATACACCCATCTGAGTAATGATCTCCACGTTTTAATTGAAGTCTTTGCTCCACCTGGAGAGGCGTATTCCCGCATGAGTCACGCCCTGGAGGAGATTAAAAAATTCCTAGTTCCAGTAAGTTTAATACTTCATCTTTTTTAATATTTTTCCCCCTCCTAATTCTCATTCTATTGTTGTACTTGAACATCAGCCAATTATACTGCAGACATGTAAATTTCTCCACCAAGCGCAAAGCAAACAGCTTCTGTTTTCACAGTTTCCAGTATCCAGGGGTTGTTTACATAAGAGGAAGATATAAAGAGTTTTTCTCAGCATTACGACGCCGATACCTTACACCGCATTCCCCTTATTTACCAATGAAAAGTAATGTATTCAGCAATTATAGTTGCAGTGTGGAACAACTTGCAAGACTCCGGCAACTCAAGGCCTGGAGAAACTTAGCAATAATTAATGTGTATGTTGTGTACTCTTGCTGAGTCTAAACTGTAAATATTAATCAAGCTTCGCAAATGTGACAAGCCTAATCGAGGAGTTGTGCTGCGTGAGTCTTCTCTCTTGAACTCCATTACTTTTCTCTAACACCGAGCTAGTGTTTTCACAGGCAAGTCTGCTCCCTGGGCAGTTCATACCCATCCGAGTTCTTTATACACTGTCTGCCAAAAAAAACAAGTAGAGGGTTATTAATCTGTTCCCCCGGTGTGTTAGTGTTCAGTCGACATATCTCCCGTATCAGATTGTCTTTGTCTTCAAACAGATGAAAGTCTACAATAGGATGGAACATATTTCATAGGGAGTCAGGTCTAGTAAAAGCTCAATAGATTTTTTTCTCTGGAAGCTTGTTCAGATTGACTGTAATAGTATTGAAGTGTAGACCGAGGATTGGTATAATGTTGACAGCATCAGAGCAGGGGCTGAAATTCAACAACATTGTGACTCGACGTCCCCACTCAATACCTTCCTGCCTCTCTTAACATTAACTCATGAAGCCACAACATTATCAGTGAGTTCAAACTGTTTGCATGAAAAGTTTGGCCTTAAAAAAAAAAAAAAAAAAACGTGCTCCGTGTTGCTTGCATCCAGAGCACATAGTGGAACTGGTCATCCAGAATGTTTTGGTAAATCTTCCCTTTACCTTTGCTGAGGTTACATTCGACAGACAGTGGTGTAAATAACACACATTTTCTCTGAAATGCTCATTTGCTTGAGCCTCTCATTTGTGCTCTGAAGCATTTTCCAGCCTGTTCTGGTCATAAAAAGGTCAGCAGGCTTTTATGGTTCTTCCCAGATCAGCAGGGTTTTTTTGTATTGGCGAGGGGAGGGGGAGGGATTCACTGTTTATTTAAACTGCAGTAAAATATGCTTTACCTCCACACACAGTCTTGCCAACAATATAAATATACTGCTGGCAGAGAGCCTCAGTGCTCGCTTCACTGCGGTACCTTGAGAAAAAAAATGTATTGTGTATTCTAATGTATTCGTATAAAAGCGCTGCCATATTCTGTAATTAGTGTGTGCACACAGGATTCGGTTGTAAATGTAATTCCTTTTAAATAGGTGCACACATTCAATAAGCACAGGCTGTTTCGGCTAGACAAAAGTTAGAATCTTTTATGGAGATCTGCCAACAGAACTAATCAGTGATGACAAGAAAAGAACCAATTCCTTTAAATGTCTCTAACTGACAATGGGGCTGAAAATAATTACATTGGATGAGTATGCACCGTACTGTATTTGGATGCATCCAAAACCAGTTAGCGGCAGGTGAGAGTGGACAATAAAACCCTCCAAAGCGGATTTTTATATTATATCTGCTAATACAAACTGAAAGCACTGGTGCTGAATATTGGGAGGAAAGGGACACATTAATTTACATTATTTAATGCTCCTGGATTATAAATTATATTCCCTTCCTTTATAGACTATTGTCTTTTCCTGGCATGGTATGGACAACCCCCAAACATTGTGAGTGAAGTTAGAAAAGGGGGAAACAGCATTTCCTTGTCCCTAAATTTAACTACTAACGCCATCTATTTTATAGCATATTCTCTCTGTTTCAGGGATCCTATGGCTTTGCAAATAAGCTGCACATGATGTAACCCAGCAGGCCTCTGTCAGTATCGTGACAGATGTTCCCTGCCTCTGGTTGAGAAACTGCAAGAGCATCATGTTGTTTACCTTACTTTATTGCTGCAAGATGGTTAGTGTGTTGTCAGAGTGCAAATGAAAGTGAACTGCTAGTGGGGATGAGTTTGGTTGAAAATAACCAGCATGCGTTAAACAACTTGTTAATATTGTTAATTATCACTAAACTTGTAGTTTAATTAAATAAAAACACTTAGATGAATAATAAATAAATAAGTACACTTTTCAAAAATACGCCCAACAGGCAGGATAATGTACATTTGGTTATCCAATTGGAGCTGAAGGGTAAACTCCTTCAATTTTAAACATCAAAGTCTGTTTACAGCTTTTAGGGAGTATTACTCTATGTAAAAAATAATAATAATAAAAATAAAAATAGAAATTTTATAAACCCTTTAGTGTCTCCAGAGGAAACTGTGTCAAGTCTGATAAAATGCATCAATTGATGTCTATTGAGTCGGCTCTGGTTGCGTCTGAGGAATACAAGTTTGAAAGTAAAATTCAAAAGTGAAAAAGAATGCATGTTCACTTGCAGCTTGAGGCTACATTAGCCGCTACTGGCATTACAAACAGCATTTCTCCAACCGCGCTGTTGGTGGTTGACAGGCTTGAGGAATGAGGAAGAAGGTTTAAGCGGTCCACTGTGAGCGATTCAAAATTGACGGACTACTCATTCATTGTACAAGACTTCAGTTTGTTGTCAGCTCAGCGTGTAAAAGGTATAATACTAGTTATGATGCGGCTACAAACATGCTTGGTTTGAGCATTTCTAGTTTCTGTTGGCCCTCCAGGAAATCTCCCACTGATTCAGTAGCCGATCAACCCCTTCTGCTGAGACATTATTGGTACGGAAACCAAGCTAATCTTAAAGTGAGGAGCCCGTCATGATCACAGAGACATGTGGCTGCCTCCCACAATGCCACATGCGTAGTTGACTTACTGCTGGTTGCAGCAACAAAACAAAACAAAATTTACTCTATATACTATAAGTATGAATCAGAGCATGTGGGCTGTAGTGAGCATTGCTTCCTTTCATGAGTACTCCTCTCTCCTAACAAAGTAAAAATACAACAGCTATAGAGGGACATCACCCAAATGAAAATGAATGTCTTACCCCTATAATTTAACAACACCAGCTTCTCACATGAGTGCACATTCATGCAATGGGAAAAATTAATATACATAAATTTTTTTCTGATTTAAAAAGCCCTGTCCACATTTTTCTTTCGTTATAAATTACAATTATTTTAAAATGTACATGACCATTTCCAAATTTTTCCATGTGATTGTTCAGGTATGTTGTGTAGTTCTGAGCATAAATTGAACACACAGGCCTCCAAGAATTGCAATCTGTCTGACAGTGAGCTGTATCAGTTGCTTCAGCAATCAGGAGGAGTAGGCTCCAAAAATGCTGTCTGTGCTGTCATCTCAGAGTTATGCAACTTAGAAAAAGAAAAAAAATACAAAGTCCACACAGGACCTTAATGAGTAGACTAACTGTATGTACAGGCTGAGGATGAGAAGCATTGGAGAAGGACGGGTGAGCGTGCTCTCAACTGGATGAGCTTTTGGCCTTCAACTCGGGCCAAACTGCAGCAGTGAGTTTTAGTGTTTTGGCAGACAGAGGGTGAAACAGATGCTCGGGCAAGATATGTGGTAGTAATTTGTTTTTCATGCATTAAGTCAAATGTGAAGTCAAACAGAAATAAAAGTGCCATTAAAACTGACTCAGGCCTGCTTGTGCTCAAAGTTAATGTCATCGATTTTCTTTCAAACGACCTTAACAAATGAGCCTGAGCTCCAACAATGAAGACGGGTCTGCTGTCACAGAGGCAAGCACGTGTACACAGTCATCAGCATTATTATCTTCAGCAAAGATACAGTACAGGCTGTGCAGGTGTTCTTAACAATGCATGGCTAATTTTTCTGCGGAAATGAGGGAGTTGCAATATTTGTTGAGTTCATTTGGAAAGAACTAGCTATGGGAAATAAAACATTCCTTACTATGCATAAGTAGTAGATTATGTACTCTAATAGCATACAATATATGAATATGTTAAAAGTCCAGTGTGAAGTGTCACACTAAGGTTCACGTATGCTTTTCTCAATCCGGAATTTGTATTTGATATCAAACCATCCATGGTCACAAAGCAGCATATGTAATTGACGATACAAACACATTTCATAATAATGAAGATTTATATATGTGAACTTTGGGTATCACAAAATACAAAAAGTCCAGATGTTCACCCAACTACTGAAAATTAAGAACAGAAATGAGCTGAAAAACATTAGAAAACTTCACCAACATTATATCAGGATGAATGTTAACTGCAGCAGCGTGGTTGCCCATGTGCCTCTGGATCATCCGGCCTGATGCGCCTTCGGAGGGAAAGAACATCTTTCAGTGGGTTGTTGTGCCACACAGCCTGTACTATGATGCATTTTCAGACCTCCTTTAGTTGAAAGAATAGTGCTCAGACACTGGCATTTGCGCCTCTCCACCAGTTGTAAAGTAGTGCACTTAAAAATGTGTAGCCCAAAGAAATGCACCACGCTCTGCTTTTTCATGAAGTGTCCATATCTTGCTGCTTTTAAAACATTAAATTAATTGTGGTAGCAGCATTTGTCAGAACCGTTTGTGTGCATTTGGACATTGACATAGATAAAATATTTCTTAAAGAGTGAAACCCATCAGTCGAGGGTGCCATTCCTGCAAGTGGAGTGCATGTTTGTAAAACCGTATGACCCTGCAATTTGCATGCTGATGTCGACCTACGTGCCTTTTGTGTTCAATTCTGCCCAGCCAGCACTGCGGACATGACACTTTGTAGAAATACCTTTCACTAGATATGAT
The DNA here is from genome assembly GCF_949987685.1 of Ammodytes marinus. Taxonomy (NCBI): domain Eukaryota; kingdom Metazoa; phylum Chordata; class Actinopteri; order Uranoscopiformes; family Ammodytidae; genus Ammodytes; species Ammodytes marinus. The sequence continues at coordinate 17,421,794 of NC_137215.1, read as the reverse complement.
AGAGGCTTGGAGGTTCTCTAGACGGATGGGGAATGTGCAAGTCCTTTGCTTCTGCTGATCTAACACAAGCTACATTTTGACTCACATTTTGTTAGCTTTTAATATAGGTTAAAAGGTGATGTGGGTTTAATTTAGTTAACCCACATCACTCACTGTGCACCATACATTTGCTCTACCCCTGAATATACTGATTTTTTTTGTGTCCTCCAAAAAAAATATTCATCTCCTGACACACATTCGTCTTCATATTTGATAATGGTGATCTCATTATAATAGTGCCCCTGTTAGTTGATAATAATCCAATAAAGGTCACAGGATTCATTCAAAAGCTGTGATTTATTTGCTGTCTTTGGTTGTTTACCTTTGTAATATTTTATTTACTCTGTAAAATCCTATCACTAGATGCCTCAAGGTCTCAGCAGAGGTTAGGCTTAAAAAATATGTTTTAATTAAACATTAAGTCCATAGAGGTTATCAAAGAATGATGAATACATGGTGTATTTATGCCGGGGAAATGTCCAAGGATGTAAGAGCTAAGATAGTTATTTTCATATTTCATATCACTGTGGTGCATGAGCCAGAAAAATGCACAAGGCAAGAAATCAGTCAACACAGCCGGTAACAGAGAAGTGTAGCATGTAGACCCAAACACAAAAGGTGTTTGGTTTCGCCACGCTTCGTGTTCTGACCCCTGAGAGTCTAACTTTAGCTCCATCAAGGGCATTGTGTGTGTGTGTTCAAGGTCATGCATGGTCCGGATTAATCTGGGTGAGCAAACAGTCTGACCCGAGAAGCCTCATCATGGGGTTTATCTCTGTGTTCTCATGTTAACGCATCTGTCAACAGTCAACTTTTACAAGCTATGGCATATTTGTTGCACTTTGGATAAGCTGCTGGCTTTCCAATTAAAACCCCTGCCAGTCTCCTTCAAACCAACAGAACGCTGTAGGCCTTATTAATTCATTAACAAGAGAGACACTGTGCTGTGTGTCAGATGTTTTCAAAAGTCTAGCGTGGGGAATTTCTTTTCTTACATGGTGTCAAAATCTGTTCGACATAAGGTCCCTGTATAAGACACATATCCGTTTTATTACTGTTAAAGAAGAGCCAATGTGATCTGGAAGATTTAGTTTATTTCCAGTGTTACTCTCTAATGCATTGTGTCTAGCCTTGAGGTGCTAACAAACATGTTGAGTTCATTTCCCTCCTCATACATTTATGTTTCTCGGCTTGCTATACCTCTCTTGGTGAATACCTATTGAACAGTGGAAAAGTGTGACACCATTGGCTGGATTTGTATATCGAGTGCATCACATCACAGGGACTGACCGGTGCGTGAAAACCTTGCACCATAAGCCAAAACAATAATGATTGGCTTCTAAACATATGTTGAACTCAGATTGAAAGTAAACACAGAGGAACTTTCCCCCTTCAACAGAGGAACAAGACAACAGCCTGCGGTAAAAGTTTATGCTGGAAAAAGTATCCACCAACAGTATGCATGTGAAAAGAAAGTTGCAAGAAGATTGTGAATTAATATACAGTGTGACTGCTATAGACCTCTGATATGAGCATACACAAGGAAAATAGTAATAAGCAAAATAATTGTGATTCAAGATATTCTTAAAATGGCTCTTTCACATACTGAAATCATTTGACCTTACATTTTGTTAAGAAACTGAAATATCTACAGATTGACTGATCTGTGCTTCTTACACACTCCACCGGCTTATTAATACTTTGGGTTTATTTGAGTTAAATTAATTATTTTGAAACATTGATCTCTTTGTGGCCTCCCTTTTTGTTGCCAGGCTTGAGCCAGGCGGTAACAAATGGGGGCTCGCCCGGGATAGAAATAATGGATATTATCGAGTTATTTATCTAGATTGATATTAAAATATGTTATCCTCTCATCACTAATACTGAGTCTACAAGAATGTTTTACTTTTCACATGTGTGAAATATAATAATAGTTATGTCCTTATGACTTAGTGTGGGCTTATACAGTAGATCCAGTAAAATGGACCTACACAGAGTAGCATGAAAAAGGAAAGGTAAAACCAAAGTGAATCTTAGATTACCCTGAATGTTTGCGCTGTAATCTAACCATTGCAGAGCCTGCACGCCCATTAATGTTATTTCCCTCCCTCATCAATGCTCTCTGCACAGAATGAACTGCCATGAATCAATGTGCGGTTCATTCACGCTGAAGGATTAACACTCTCACAACGATGTCCACGTTGTGAAGGCAATACGGCATTACATGGATCATGTAGACCCAGGGAAATCATTTTCAACTATTACAGAGTTTTGAAAAAAACTTACTGAATGAAAGTTTAAAGTCGGTTTTTAATGTGTTGACACATGCGAAGTGTGTTGGCCTTACTTGCTCTCCTTTCTTTGAGTGACACCCAGCCATACAGTCAGAAAGACCAAACACAAAGTTACAATATGAGGCTGTCAAAAACATCGACCAAACCAAGAAATGGCTTGCTTGCCTCCATTGCTTTGTCGTCATTACACACAAATATTTAGCCCGGGTGTTCCAAATCTTGTGGGCTTTGCTCATGTGTCTCTGAGAAATAAGCCTGTTTAACTGTCAGCAATGACAAGATAATGAGTAATGTTTTGTCCACTCCCTTATCTGATGTGTAATTGATCCGTATCGTGTTTGATTACTGGGTTGGAGAAAACGTTCGGTTCAGAATCGCAAGATAGCGATATTTCCATACAAAGTTGTTGAAACTGTCAATTACAGGCCGTCTGTGCCATCAAAAATAGATGTTTTTCTCCAGCTTTAAAGTGGGAATATGTTTGTTTATTTGTTTATTTATTTATTTATTTAATTCCCTTTTATTTATTCCCTTTCACTTTTATGTCTTGTTTCTTTACAGCAAACAGGTTTGTGAAATCCTTTAGAAGCCTTGATAGATTTGATTGGTTAGATTTTATTGACCAGGGGGGCAATTTGTTGGTACAGTAATATTAAATAATTAAATTTTCCCACTTTTCTCTTTTTTATTGCTACATACTGTAGATACTGATAACAATGAAGACACCACCCTTTTCAGGAAAAATAATAATTTTCTTTTTCTACATTATTAATCTCTCCTTTTTGCTTAAAAAAACAACCAAAAGATAGCTTTATTCATTGAGTATTCAACGCTCAGCAGCACCATGCGTTTCCTGTGTATGTGTGTGTCAAGATCATTTTAATTCGATGACATTTGCTGCTGTTATGAACATCTGTTCCAGTCGGGAGGCACATTTCCTTGTTCGGTTTTTTATTCTACTTTTCTTTTTATTTTTGTATATGAGACATGCTGTGTTTTGTTCCCCCAGGACTACAATGACGAGATCAGACAGGAGCAGCTGAGAGAGCTGTCCGTATTGAATGGCTCTGACAAGTCGAGCAGAGGGAGTGTACAGGCGAGGAGTATACGACCAGCTAGCACAGCATCCACAAGGTAAAGCACTGAAGACGTTTACAGGCTCTGTAAGATTTTTTAAAATTTCAAAACACTTCTGTATAGCTGATCTTCATACTTGAATTTTTTTATCCTACATGTCAAGATTAAAAATGTGTTACTACAGTAGTAATATGAACTTACAATGCTCATATTCAATTAAAAATCAGAGGATTGCTGTATTCCCTTTTAAAGGTGAAGCCATCGATTCTGGGGAATGCTTGTTGGCAAAATAGCTTTTTATCAAAATCAGTGAATATCTCCTCACAATCTGTGGCTACCTGTTTGTGTGGCTACCGGGAAAACATTTAGTGTTAATACACAGCAGGATGTAGTTAATAGTATAAACAAAGTATTTACTTTTCGTTTTTCTCCAGTTATTTCTTCGTGATAGTTCAAATAGATGTTTTCCATGTACTGTCGCTCAAGGGGATTTTTAGGATGTAGACAGAACAGGCTACAAAACACAATGTTATGGAGCATTTGATTGGCCCAGCTGTGCGTGCAGCTGCTGGTGTGAAAACGCCTGCCTCTTCCAGCTCCATTTAATTTTTAAATTTTTTTTGTATTACCAATAGTCTGTATCTACCTGAGCCATTGCCTTGGCTGTCCCTCAGGAGTAAGCAGGTAGAGTTTGCCATGACAGCTTGGCCTAATTCAGGCAGTGCATGTAGATGAGCCTAATCCAGTAGCAACCTGGGACGCCCCAATTTAAAGTCACCACCACCACCACTTCCCTACCCAGATTTCTCTCCGTATGGCGCACAGATAAGCAATTATTGTAAATCTCCATGAAAGATATGCACCACCAGTAATTCCCAGTTGAGAGTGTTTGTATTTTTGGATCACAATGAGCTGCTACCTAGCTAGTGAAGGATGTGCCAGAGGAAGAAAAAGGCTACACTAGCCCACCTACATCATGCTGCTGTTTAAATGTGTAGTTAGCAGACAATAGAAGGCTTTGCAAATGCTAAATCCCCTGTTGCGTTCATGTGGTTCAGCTATACTGCAGAGTCACACCTCCAGAAAAAGAAACAATCCACCTTAAATTTCTCATGCCTGCCCAGGGCCTTAGGCGTCTAATGTCTCTCTGTTGGACACCGTTAAATAGGTCTATGATATTTTTGAAAAAAATATACTTCTCTGACTTCGGGAACGTCTATACAACCTTAGTGTCATTCGCAGCTTTAGGCATGTGGGAGGTGTGATTCTGTACAAACTTGGGCCAGATACGGCTCAATTCTGTTGCTGAAATACCAAGCTGCGTCCCACAGGCATTTTTTGCAAGAGCTGAGAAAGAAACAAAGCGACACACACATCAGCCCTCTCTGATCACTACAAGATCTACCTCGGTGCCAGTGGAGGTTATTCTTATCTTGTCTTTTTCACCCGACAGCCACCGACTGACTGAGGCAGCCCTTGCACATGTGCAGCATACAGTATATAAGGGATTTAACAGATTTCTTACCTTCTTCAATCCACTTTGTCTCTGAAAATCCCTGCCGCTTATGTCTTCAAATGCAAGCGGACAAAGTAAGATTCTCAGTGCAAATTGATGTCACTTTTCTTTTCTTTTTTGTCCTCTTGCTCGCCTTACCAGGGGCCACAGAGGCACGGGAAGAAACACGGGGGCACCTCGGGTCACGTCTGTAGCAGCACTGGCACACAACAACCTGCCCACGCCTGTTTCAACGAGGGAGGCACAAGCTCCAAGAGCCAGGGGGGCGGCAGGCAGCGCTGGATACAGGCCCCCGCTGTTAGCCGTCACCCATGACTCATACGACGACTATGTAAGTCCAATCCTCTTTTGCACACTGTGAAAAGTAGAGCTGATAATAATTTTGCTTGAACTGTGTGTAAATCAGACTTGGTTTAATCCTCTTTCATGTGATCTGGATGAGTCGTGCTTTGCTTTGCATGGAGAGGTAGGAAAAAAAGGAGGGCAAGCAATTAAGTCGTTGCAAAAAAAAATATATATTAAATAATTTTAACTTTAAAAGCACACCACACATTCTCTAATGATTTTGGATCTTTATCTGGGCACAACATTGAAATCATCACGCTTGACTTCAAAGTAATCCGTCGTAGTGAACTCACGGTATGTTTAACAGCATTTTTTAATATAGTGAGTTTGATGTTGAAATTATAATAGATGTAATGTAGTCAATGTAAATATAGCCTTACTTTTTGGGTGCTGGAAGGTTATCAAATAACTACATTAAAAATAGTGAATTAAGTCTACCTTAAAGCTGGGGTATGTGATTTCTGATTGGTCAAAGTTAACATGAGCTGTACACTTTGACAGCGAGGCTCCGATTCTCTGTTCTTATTGGCTGTTGGGACTGTTCATTCACTTTGGCACAACGTTGTTGGTGTATACTGGTCAGGGAGGGACAATAGGGGAGGGACCAAAGAGAACAAGTGGAGCGGTTGAGGTATTTGGATTCGAATCTCTATCCCAACTGCCATTTTCTCCCCAAATCCTCCACCCCAGCTTTAAGGCATGCCAGGGTGCTTTGGGTCTGAAATCCAAGTTTTAGGTTAAGCTTCCAGAAACTCATTTCCTTAAGACAAATTAAAAGAAAACAAGCTTTGGTAAATTGTGAATTTGATCATTTGTTCATTAGAATCAGTGCCTGGGGAGAGCTCTTCAATCGGTGTCTTCTTGCAGCTATATATTTTCATTCTTGAGTGAAATGAATGGACACCAATGGTGTGAAGTAGACACATGTGATTAATTAAATAAAATACATACATACAAGACAATCCTGTAAAGAAAACAAACACATATGCTATTAACCTACAGTGACTTTGTGTGTTTTTTTTAAATGTTATCACAAACCCGAAACTCCATTGTGAACAGCTGCAGCATTAATATTCACAATGAGAACACTCCACTTGGAGGTGTAAGTGGTGCTTTGACCAGCGGTCGATAAAGTATTTGTTCACATCACTTAAAACAACGCTGGGATCCATATATAAAAAAAATATATAATAATAGTTCAGAGGTACGTCTTCAGATCTTTGACATTTCTCAAGGACTACTCAAGGTGAGCTGTAGGTTTCATCCAAATGAAAAAAGGCAACATTTTTCTCTAGTCTATTTCCTCAGAGCCTTCCTGCTACACAAAGCCCCCATGTGTGCTGGCAATTGAAGATTGGGCTGTCTGCATGGGGAAATGCACAAGCGCAGTCTCATTACCAAACCAAATTGAGTTCTGATGTAGAGCCTGTGTATTTCTGAGGAGTGAAAAAAGGCAAGGCATTTTTATTCTCTTTGTAATTGGAGTTGGGGAAGAGGGGTGGGTGCGCAGAGACTAGGGGATTATGGAAAGAGGAGTTTGTCATGAACATTTCCTTCCCTTCCTATCTCCCTTTGCCTTTTTTTTCCGGTACAGTGCACCACACAGTTTTCTTTGAGCATCTTTCCAGAATGTAGCAAGTCCTCTTCATAGAAAGTTCTGTTTGATATTTTCAATCACTGGGCTTACAAGGGCGTTGTTGTTCTACTAAAAGACACATGTAATGTTCAAGCTACTGAAACACGGTAACAGATCGGCGGCAGCGGTCACATCGTTGCTGCTTCATCTTGTGTTTGTCTTTGGGAGAATACAGTGTCGACCGTAGTGTTTATGGGTATCATGTTAGAGCGCTGATTGATGGACTTTGTCAGTCCGTCTCATAAAACTGATACGGTGAGAATGTCAATAATTGTATCTAATCGGGGGTGGTATTGATTTAAAACTACAATGGAACACATCAGGAAGCCGGTGCTTATCATGTGTCATTGTTTGCTTCATAATTTATGAATGTAACGTTTCCCTCGTTATCTTTCTCCCACAAATCTCCCCCTGCCATATCCTTTACACCAGCGCTCTTCTTTGCTGGTTTCCTTTGTGACTTTTGTTGTTCTGTGGGCAATGATTCAAGTTGGTTTTTACCATTCAGGCGAACAGAGGGCTGCACTCACTGAAACCACACAATGCAGCCCTGTCAGAAGCAGAAACAAACTTGCTCTCCTAAGTGCTTTTTTGACGTTTCTCTGTGAAGGTATTCAAGGACAAACCGTGGTGAGGTCTCTCTCTATTATGAACGATGTTTAAGGATTAGGCTTTTGATATTTGTATATTTGTTTGTTTGCTGTAAACAAATTCCACCAGAGTACTGAAAGACATTCAAGCAAATTATTGGTTTAAGTCTTTCTTTTGGATAACTTGATAGTAAGACAAGAAGATATATCCCACCCTTATCCTTTAAAGGCTACAAACAAGCATCTGCTTTACTTGACAGAATCATAAAGCATGGCATTTTAGTAGATTGATTACCAGTAATTGACATGATTCATTTTGGCATGAAAACTAAAAATAGTCCGTAACTCTGAGAAAATATCTTATTTATTAGGGGTATGATGAACATTTTACTATGAGGTTTCGTCCAAACCCTGTATGTGGATTACCTTCATCAAATAAAATAATAAAGGATTTATCAGATGGTATGACGGAGCTATCAATGACTGAATAAGACTGAATTCTCAATGCAGTTTGGATCACTGCATATCAGAGTTGCATTGTCCCTCATCATTTTATGCACAGTCAACACAACAAGTAAGTTATTAAAATCGCCGGCCGCACAATCTTCGGGCAGAAAACCAATTTGCATTGGATTGCTTATTCATTACCTGCACTCACAGCCATGTGTTGTTATGCATGCATGCAGTGTTATGTGAATGACTTGTGTTTCCTCCTCCGTTTGTATCGGGGTGAAGTTCCCATAAACAGTGCCTGTTTTTTCCGATGTGGAGCAGGTCATCATGTAAAAGGGATTCTTGCGGAGACTGTATTGATTAATGGACTCTTGTCATACTTACAGCGTAGTAGTAAAACTAATACAGTGACAGTGACCATTTTTGCACCTCTTTAAAGGGATAGTGGCAATTCATATGTGAGGTGGATTTGCAGTGCCTCACCTTGGATACTTTAGAAAAAATATATATTTAGGCGTAACCTCCATGGAATGATCTACAAATATTATTCAAGTCAAAATCTGCAGTATTGAGATTGATGATGTTCAGGTTTTTTTATTTGGACGAAAGATGTAATAATTTGGCAGCAGAAGTGCCACCAAATCATCTTCCGTGTGTCTGGCAGATCTATCCGTCTCATGCAGTGAAGTGCCAGTGGGATTTTTTGACATCAGGACAGATAAATGTATAAGCCTTTTTCTGTGATTCAGTAATCCATAAAGGATCAAGTGCGTGTGAGGCCAAATACCCACAAAAAAGTCAGTTCTCCTCTGTGTGTTCCTAACATAACTGTCAGGGCCATCGGGAACAATTGTATACTCACAAATACATGGTGGTCAAGCTAAGCACAATTACTGTCTCATGCTTTCTTTGTTACCAGTAATGGAGGTAATGAAAGATACCATACATTTAGATGGATTGAGGAAGGTGCATTTTAATAAACACATTCTGAGACGAGCATAATTACAAATTCAATCAGTTAATGCTACTTCATACAATGAATAGTTATCATGTAAATAAACATCCTAGTTCTTGTGGATCACTTATGTGAGAAATACTTTACTAAGAAATGTGATTTTAGGTGTACTGCTGAAGTCCACTTCAGTAGATGCCGTTGTGGCTAAAGTGTTAAAATTGCTCAATAATAATCTTGATTTTGGGAAGGGTTAATGTTAATGCTCCCCTAGATAGAGAAGCAGGGAGACGTTTGACTGTACTCAGTATGAGGTTGTTATTCTGAAAAGTGCAAATGGAGAGCAGAGTGAGATTAAAGCTGTGATTGATGGCATTTTATATAGACCGGGACCATAGCCTCAGCTTAATGTTAGAGATCAAATCCCATCTGGATCAAATCGTATCTTTTAAAGTCAGGGCTGGTGATAGAAGTGTGGAATCTTGGATTGATACAGGAGCCTGTCCCTGACAGCAGACCATGAATTGTAGAAATTGCTGGTAAAAAAAAAGAAAAAATGAAACGCAGAGCACAGTTTTTAAACCTGAGCCCTGCAACCATACAGAGGCAGTGTGGGAAATGCCATAATGTGATTAAACACAGAGCTTTGGGAGGCTTTGAAGAAGAAAAAAAAATCTAATCTATCTGCTGTTGCAAAAAGCAAAAGGACACCCTTTTGAAATTGTGCGGAACATTTTTGCCCCAGATCATCTATTTCATGAACATAACAGATGTGCAAGATTTGTGAGGTTCTGTGTATTCCGGAAGGAGAGCAGAGATTCTCAGACCACCTCTACGTGCATCTGCTGTAATTGCCTTGTAACAATAGGCGCTGATACACTGCTGAGTTCACATTTGTTAGAATAATTATGGAAATTCTCCATGCAGGACACTCCTGTTTATTAAAACACTTGTATGACACACACTTCCGACACGATTATTTAATAGGAGAGAAACTCAGGTGGCATGCATAATCAAATGTAACCCTGACACAGTTCAAGTTAATATATTCAAAAAGTAAATTCACACTGTAAGTGTATAACAGTCAAACAAAAGATGCATGCTGATTGATTTTGCACAGGTGCAGAGCAGCATTTATTCACTGAGACAAAAGGCTGCAAACCCCATTCTGCTGTGTGGAGCGGCATTCACAGGCAGCTCCCTATGAAGATCAGTCACTGTCTGGGGACATACAGGTTGTCAATTGATAATGAAGCACAGTGCTAAAGGGCCTTTAGATTCTCGCTGTCCTAATTACACTGAGCGAGGACTCTCCACCCTTGTGTTAACATTTTGATTTATTTCCTCCGTCTCGTTAGAAAGCACCATGGGTAATTGTTTTTACAGAAGAGTGTCAACCTGAAGGAATCAAGCCTCATTAATTAAGGGGAACACTATTTACTTATTGCACCTTGTCGAAACTCAATGCAGCCCCCGTCGTTGGCGTAAGTAAATGAGGTCAGGAGGAGAGGTATAATTTTTGTAAGGTCTTTGTCACGGCTGACACTGAATTCAAAGGCTTCGTCATATATTACGTGGTCTGCATTGCTTTTCCTTAACAATGCTGAACGTGCCCCTGTTAAAACATTTCACAAGAACATGGATGATTTAAAAGGTATTCATAGCTTTTATTAAAAAAAAGTATTCTGTAATTTAGGTCAATACATGTTTCTACTATAGTTTCAACAACAAAACAAATCTACTTGCTTTTTCCAGGGCTTTCGACAAAGTCTCAGTTTTGTGGTGTGTCATGGAGATAGCTCGGTCCTCATCAAGCATTTCACCGCCCTAATGGTTCATTTTGCATTTACACACTTTTACAGTTATGTTAAAGCTATAGTGCGTAACTTTTTCATATGAATGAATGCCGGTTACATTCAAGCCATCGCCAAACGAGTTGACATAAAATTGATTAAGCCTTCTAATGCTTAGAAAAAACCTGAGACTTATTGTGTAGATGCGCTGATAGTGAAATTACTCATGGGGGGGTAACAGAAGATATGCACTAATAGCTTTGATAAGTATATAGTTAACATAGTTGCTTAAATTTATTATTTATGTACAATAATGGAAATTGGAGTTCTTTTGAATTTTTACTTATCGTTAGTTACAAGGCTACGTTTGGCCATTTGTGCGTGATTTTTTTCCCGGCACCACCTGCTTAAAGACAGTGCCAAAGTCAAGTGCAGCATAAGTGCTTGAAGTTGAATTATATGGTGTCTGAGCTTCTGAAAAGCTGCTAGCTCTCAATTTTGAAATGATCAGCACTGTACCATAATTGACCTTGTTCCGAACTTGACTTTGAAGGAATTGGGCAGGGTGAGTCCTTACAAAGTACTTGAATTTAATATGTGAGAATGTATGAGTAATTTGGTGCTGCAGACAGAAACAACACCCCCTTCTTGAAATGCATACCATTTTTATGCAATGAGTCTATTCTTTCACACTGAATTAAAGTAAAACAGGCAGTCGCTAGCATTTTTCATCAGCTTATCACAAATGACTCTGTGACTTTGTTAAAAACTGTTAGTTTTTGATGAGTCTGTCTGTAATGGGGGTTTTCCTAAAATAACTTATAACCTTGTAATACAGTTACCTACTGATAGGCTCTGGAGGAAGCAGTGTAAGGTAGCCTATTTAAGCAAGTTAATGTTGAATGTTAATAAACCAACGTAACCATATTTGCAACGGTCAAACCATGTACTGCACATTCATCTGCACATAGATTTTTAAAATGATACTCAACAGTCCCACCCACACAAAGCTTTTGTCTGGAAAACTGTATTTTCCGAAGTCATATTGTTTTAGATGGAAAAAGCCTGAACTGGATAACTGCTGTGTCAGTAAGTGTAAACAACGGCATGACACTGATATAACTTAGTCAATACCTTCCTTGAGGTCAACACCATAGATAGTATATAAAATGGATGTAGCATCCGGGCTGAGTTATTCAGACTGCATTCCATTCTCCTGGCTTATGCGCCTTCGCCATCCTGTGAGATTTTTACTCCGCCTCACTCCTCTTGCCGAAATAGGGCATCGATGTGACGTCGGGGAAAGGGAGATACGGCCATCTAACTGACGTATACCTCCGAGGCGAAGTGAGGGACAACGGGCGGATAGCTGTCACTCAAGAGATCGCGCCCCTAATTATTCATACATTTTAACCTCTAAAAGAATATAAACTAGCCTGCTAGAAAAAAAATCACCCCCCTCAGTGTTTTCATGGAGATATGACCTAAACATACAGAATAGAATGGTTTTGTGGAACAGCCCGTAAATAGGTTTAATAAGACTGTGAAAACGGCCTGTTTAACAAGTGAGTCAATGAAAAATTGCTCACTTTTGGTACCACCTCGTAGTGGCCACCGGAAGCTACTGCAATGTTTGTCACTTCCGCATTGGATGCTGGTAGAAATTGCTGTGGTTGGGGCTTGGTAAACACACACACGCACACATACACATACACACACACCCACACCCACCTCCAGTTAAAAAACAGCTACACACAGTATGCTGGGCTAGGATATGTTCAATTGAATTTGCCGTCTCTATAATTCATGTATTTTGCATATCGAATGCACTAGGAACAACATTGCTATTTTGTCTGAAGGCAGCAAAAATGTCACTGCAGTTCAATTGTAAAATGAAAACACCCTTTCACCGAATATACCGCAAATAACCCTAGTTATACATGACTTCTCATAAGCGAGGGTTTTATTTTTATAATACATTTGACTGAAATGATTCCAGTGATTGCTTTACATTCATGGTCCAGTGTGGAGCAATTGGTCATGTGGGATCAAAATAAGACAGTCAATTACTGAGATATGCAGGTCTCTGACTCTGCCTTTGTGTGAAAAGACTCAGGAAGTAAATGGAGAAGTATTGGATCCCCTGAACAACCTTAATCCCTGACATAATCCCTCATTTTAATTTAGTCAAAGTCATTTTCCTACCAATAGAGCCACGCAGGAAACTGTTTGAATCAGCATTGCCCGACAGGAGAGGGAGCACAAGTGCCTTTTATGTCTTTTCTTCTGTGTTGCTGCACTCGATGTCCTTCACGCCGATGTCTGCTCTTGTGTCACAATGCCTTCACCTGAAGCAGCCACACCTCCAAAAGATGTTATTACTCCATTGTTCCAGCCAGACATGGAGGAATAATGCAAAGTTCGAGACCAAGTCTGGCATTAACCAGCTTCACTGAGCCTTCGATGTATTTGGTTCTGCTAATTTTACAATGCTTTCAATCTTAAAAACTCTTCTGAGTGAATCATGGAGCTTGAAATGCTCAGAATAAGAAAAGAGGAGATCAGATCCTGATGAAAAACCAGCATGAGCATCACTTTAATCTACACTAAATAGCTTTACTGTTTTCGCACACTTTGGCCTCAATCCAATTAAGGTTGTAAAGGTCAAGCTGTTTACTTGAACTGTTGCTCTGCTGAGATTGATTATACCTGCTCATATGAATAAACCATCTCACAGAATATTATGTGGAGTAGGTTATTTAGTGGAGTAGAACAGGCCATGAAAGGGCTAAGGTCAGGTATGTATTTAGATAATTTTTTTATGGATTTAGCAAGGAGCAAGTTCTAGTACCTAGATACCTTAAATCTATCTCTATGTCTGTCTTTGTCTTATCTTTGATTGAGTATTACTGTTCCCCCACTGAGTAGTGCCTGCAGTCTTTCTTCCAAGAAGATAGAACTCCTCTCTTTGCTGATCTGGGTTTAAGCAGCTGGACAATCAAAGGATATTATTCTGTTTAGGGAAGTTTTTGGACTATTAATTTAACTGCAGCTGTTGAAGTGAGATGGACCAAAAGTTGGACAAAGGTGAGGCAGGGGGACACGTCCAACTGATGACCCTGAATGATGATCTAACGCAGGGGTCCCCAAACTACGGCCTGCTGCCCGCTTTTTATTGGCCCGCGGCCGATTTTAAAAATATAATGTAATATGGCCCTTTGAATTTAATTTTTTATTATTATTTTTTATTTTTTGCATTTCTTAGTTAACCCACTAGTGCAGGTGTGTCAAACACTGATTGATTGGCCCGTGGCACATTTTAAAAATATAATGTAATATGGCGCTTTTAATTTTTAAATAATTTAAATGCACTCATTATATTACAGAGAAATATGTCCCATAAAAGAAAATGAGCAACAAGCCCATCCCAGAGGACCCTGCATAATATTTTATTTTAAATTAATATTATTATGGAAAATCTATGCGTCCTTCTCCAATAGCTTCTAATTCATCTGACACAGTGTCTCCATTTTTTTTTCATACAAAATTCTTCAGATTTAGCCTCTTAATTTCCCTCTCAAAGTGCACCAGATTCATGCATTTCGCTTTAAAAACTTAAAAAATCTCCCGGGGGGGCATACCCCCGGACCCCCCTAGGAGGGTCGGGACCTCGGCTGGATAGTATTTTCACCCTGCTGGACATTGGACGCAAAGGCAGATAACACTGGGTGTATCATTGGCATATAAACAAGAGGGGAAATGTGTCTGTTTAATGTGCAAGGAAAGTGTTGCCGTGAAGAAGGATTACAATTTACGAAGACACTATGAAACTAAACATCAGAGCAGCTACATGTCCTGATAAATGTGTTATTTTTGCAAAGTGGCCCGGCCCTTCGTAGATTTTTCTGTATGTGGCCCTCAGTGGAAAAAGTTTGGAGACCCCTGATCTAACGTGTCCAATGGCAGTTTATGCAAATTACACAAGGCTAAAGTGAAACGTTTTCATGCATGAATAGCCAGTTTAATTATACAGTGTTTGATATTCAAAGTCTCTTCGCGAGCCCCTCTGTGGCTTCTTCCTCTGACCGAGTTACAATGGTTACTTGAAAACTGGGTTACTTGCATAACTGGGTTGAGTCCTCAGTAGATGTAAACACTCAAGAATTGGATTAACAAAACAGCAAAAATGAAGGATCAAACGAGTGATTTGAAATAGGATTATTATTATCTTTACACTGCAAACATTTTAAACCCACATCTGATGCAACAGTGATACTATCAAACACGGCGGGGCGGATTGTTTTCTCTGAGATGGAGGAGGACAACAGCTCTGTGTGTTTATAAGAAATAAACTGTAACATAAAGGTGATTTACCAGCTACACAACTGCAGAGCATAGTCTTTTATTTTCTTAATGGGGTTTACCAATACTTACAGATGGGAATGTTGTCGGAGAGACATTCTACAAAGCATCTATACAACTCTACATAAAGTAAGGAAGTATATACTGTGTGCCACATGCTGTGTAGCCATTTTATTGTTATTGAACATGACTGTGGTTGCTACCAGCCTTTTTGTTCTTGTTTCTGCAGTAGTTACTCATCGATAGTTGAGATCAATATTGCAGTTGGTGTCCATTAGGCCCCGCTAGTGAAACATGCTCCCCCCAAACCTTAATCAATAATCACTGTTGGACATACATTTTTTCCCCCTGTTTACACATATGGGCACAGAGCAATGGACTTTGCCTACGGAACTAAATATTGATTGTTTTATTATGTTAATTTCTCAACCAGTCAGACCGGATAGAGATAAGGAGACATGTCAATGCTCACTGCTTGTCTCCTCACAGGGCTACGATGACGGCTACGGTGGAGAATATGATGACGAGACTTACGAAGCCTACGAGGATAACTACAGCAATCAGTCAAAGAGGTGATGTTTACACACACACACACACACACACACACACACACACTGATTAAACAAAACATCATCATATGTCTACTGTTACTTACAAAACACTAACAGCATGTGAAAGGTCCACTGTGACCAGCTGTCTTATAGAACCACACTGCTACATTGTTACATACATACGGTTAGACCACCACCTAAATCATTTTGGTTACACACATCATTTAGCCTGAACGTTTAATTAGCACATTGTATCCTCAATTTTGATAAAGTACAAGCCCATGTGATTTTTATATTTTTCCCTTTTCATCAACAAATCAAATGAAAAGACCAAAACCAGCAGTGACAAGATCCCACACTGTCTGTAATAAAGTTAACTCCTCTTTGTTGTCATCCACAAACTATTACAAAACACACCAGTGAGCCACACGGCAACAGTGGTTAATCACATACTCCATCCAGCTGCTTTGATTACTCACTAGAGCTCGCCAATGTGTTTTAATCTGCAGCTGAAAATAGTTGCCAACAACATGCAGCATTTACGTGTGTGTGTGTGTGTGTGTGTGTGTGTGTGTGTGTGTGTGTGTGTGTGTGTGTGTGTGTGTGTGTGTGCGTGTGACCTTTTTTCATAGTGAATAGATATGTGTGACCATGTCTTCAGTAGGAGCAAATGGACTTGGGTGACACAGACAGCGTAGATAAGTTAGAAAATAGAGAGACAGAAAACACAATTGTTTGTTTTGTTATTTTTTCCATGCTTTAATTTGTGCCAAAGAATGAAATGATGAACAAATACAGCCAGTTGTTCTTTATTTTTGACAGATGTTTTTCTTTTTTAATTTAGCATATCAGACTATTATGAATATGGACACGGGACAACTGATGAATCCTACAACAACTATGGTAAGTACAGCTTATATTGTTCTCAGCAGAACCGGTCATCATTGATCCAAATATCAGTGACATGCGTTCCGAATCGCATACTTTCTACTATTATATAGTATGTAGGAAAAAGATTTAGGATGTCCCAATTTTTGTGGCCAGATTAAGGATGGTTAGAATGGATCTTGGGCGGATGTCCTACTTCATCCGACTAAGATTGTTAGTGTTGAAAACTGCATCGTATTTGGGCGATTCTGACCCACAATCCAGTGCGCACGTGAAGTGACGTCCCATCGACAAAGCCTCCATATGAAAAGAAACGGGGATGCGACGGATATAAAAGCAAGAGGCAAGATCAAGGCACAATGTTATGATGAAATAAGAGAGTAAAAGTATGTCCCAATAGTATGCATACTGCATCCTAACTAGATTATTTTTATCGTCGAATCTAGTATGTAGAATAGAAAAAAGAAAGAGTATGCGATTCGGAACAAAACCATGGTCTTTCAATGCAGCTTCTCTCTCTCTATGTCTCTCGCTCGCGCTCTCGCTCTCTCAAAAACTAAATCGCTGAATAGTCATTCAAGTCTTTCTCAAACCGAAAATGCCCAACATTTTTTATGGTTTTCTGCTTCTCAATTGTATGTGTAGGAAAAAATCTCAAGGTCATTGTATCATCATTGTAATGTTAGTATCTTTGGTGGTTTTGGAATTTAAGTCAGACAATCAAGCAA
The DNA here is from genome assembly GCF_949987685.1 of Ammodytes marinus. Taxonomy (NCBI): domain Eukaryota; kingdom Metazoa; phylum Chordata; class Actinopteri; order Uranoscopiformes; family Ammodytidae; genus Ammodytes; species Ammodytes marinus. Next base: position 17,404,570 of record NC_137215.1, on the reverse strand, counting down.
TGTTGAAGATATCGCCATGAGTTTTAGGAAGTTGGTTAGGTTTTGCTTCTGACATTTTGAAGACAAATAAATCAGTCAAAGAAGTGGAAAATGTATTGGGAAGTTTATGTGATAATGAGAATCATTGTTAGCTGCAGTTCCACACTGCGTAGGAAATTCCGGTATTAGATTGCACTGTATCTAGTAGCATCAGTTTTGTAACTATTGCAGCCCATTTCTGCCACAGAAATATCTACAACCCATTCAGAATGTGATAACAACTCCTCTCCTGAAAGGTTTATCCTTGTGCTATCCTTATGCCTGACTCTGAGTAATATTTCAACAAAACAAACGGGTATCCATTTTTATTGTTAAACATATTGTGTCAAATGTGTGGAATCAATGAAGAATTTTCAAGCCAACATTTTTGGGAAACATACTTTAACATTTTATTTTTTAAAGAGTATTGGTCACACAATCCTGACTGATGCTTCACTGAATTTTTAAAGATGTTTCAAAGCAGAGAAACAAAGAAAAGCCCACTTATAATCATCCTAACCCAGGGAGCTGCTCCTGCAGGCTTTTTCTCAAACCAATAGGTTAAAAAAACATTTGAAAAAAATCACCCAAAGTGGATCTAGGAGGTTGTCACATGACAGCGGCCATGTGCAGGTTGCCATGGCGGGTTTGCAGCCTCGTTCATTTTCAGCGCAATGAATTGTGCGCTGGGGTGTTGAGGTCGGACTAAACCAAAAATCAGAGGGGCAATGATTTGATTTTCTGCTCCATAAACACTTTCTTATTTGGAAGCGGCGCAATGTGCCATGCAGTGGATGTGAGCACATCTTTATGTTATTTGGCTCAATAAGGGAAGAGGCTGCTGACAGTCAGGTCTCAGTGCTGGTCCAACAGAGGCCAAAGAGCTTATGAAATTAATTTTCCGCAAAGAGAGAAGCTTCTCTCTAGCATCTAACAATTTTCTCGCATGGATTTTCTTGTCTTTGGTTAAATAGATTGTGAGAGGATGCCCGAGCTCGTATGTTTGATGACTTTGTGACGTGAACTTTCAATGCAGCAGCTTTCTACAATGTGTTCTGAACTTTTTTTTTTTTTTTTTAACAGAAGAAGAGTGGGCAACCACGCGACACAGTCTCAAAGCCCCGATTTTACGGCTGACACAAAGGGGCTACAGAAAACATCCCTATGGTAGATACTGAAGGTGCTCCAGATATGTGACCTCCGATTTCAAACTGTTTATTTAAACTTTTTTATTATCTCACTAAAAATGTTGTAACATATTGCTTTTTCTTTTTAACATTTTGAATTAAATAAAAGAATATGCCAGTAAAGCACATATACATACACAAACTTTACCATTATTGCAGTATTAAGAGGTTTTTTATGTATTCATAAAGAATTGGGTCAGTTTTTGATATTACATTCGGTGAAATGAAGACCCACGTATCCATGTACTGAAAAGTTGTTCTTACAATTGGCCCTTTTTAAATACCTTTCATTCCATCTCTATCCACCTCCAGAAAAACTAGTTATTTCAGATTTTTGACATTAAACTTACATTTTAGTTTTTTAAATTATGAATCATGTCCAATAATTTTCCATTTATTGCCTTTTAATGCATCGATTGTCAGTGATAGAAGTACCTCTGTGATGCCTTTCAAGATGATCTACATCTTGGACACAATCATAGGTGTGATGTCTTTCACCACTCACTTGGAAGTTAATAGACCTAGTAGGGCATAGTACGTCACTCACTGTTTCACCTGCCAGCATCATTCCTCTTTGGTAGTTTGTTGTGTGTACAGTGCTCTGTGCTCCAGTGCGTCAGCGACATACAATCGAATATGTCAGACTTTGAGAGAGAGAACAAAAGGAGCTCTGACACACAGCTAGACATCCTTAGTCTTCCACAATGACACATAAAATGAGCAACAGTCTCATTTATCTCGTTTGAGTTGCCTCTGCGGTTCCACAAATACCACACAAGAATTATTCTCCAAGGAAAAACTGCTTATCTGAAGTCTGACAGTTTTATCCACATTTTTTAATAGTATAAAAAAAACGACACACAAACCCTGCTTAGTTCATTTGTGGGTCGCCCAAAATGACTTTACAAGCAGTATGATTCTTTGACCAGCCAGAGCCGCAGAGCAAATGTGATGCTCCATTCAAATTCAAAATGCTCCTTTTTCAACCTCTATCACTATTCCTCACAGTTCACTGATTGGTCAGGCTGTCGGCTCAGTCTGATTTAATTGATTCTATTCCTGACTAACACCTTAGAGCGATACTGGCCTTTCAAGACACACTTTTTCCCATCCCACATATTTATTTATTTCCTGACTAAGTAAAAAATAAATCAACGGCGTTTTTTGTGGTTCTTGAAGCTCCTGCAGTCAGTGCTGGTCGACTGTGGCTTTAGCCTGTTGCATGATTTGCAGAAGTCATAATAATGATGGCAGAAAGAGTGCCGCACATGACTGCTCTGAAAACAGATGATCTGATAAACTCCACTAAAGGCAATTGATGGAAGCAAAACCTTTTTGAGAAAATGAAGTACAGAATACAAAGTGACTAAATGACATTTCTTTTAACAAGCTTTAATGATCAGAAATCTTAAATCAATCCTCAATTTCCCCCCATAACGGATTGTTATATGAAACACTGGTGACTTGTTCACAGAGTTGACACCACAGACTAAAGTTCGACTAAGTTATATTTGGATTTTCATTGATGCCGGATGACGTGCAAAGCGCATTTTTTGGTTTGGGCTGGAGGCAATCAGCAATGTACAGTGTGTAATTTATGATGAGTGATTTGTTTTGTGTGTAATCTGTATTTGTACATAAAGCATTTAATAAAAACGACATAAACCCTTCATCACAGTGTGCAAGGCTCTCTAAATAGGTGGCTATGGAGCTATAAATTGGTATTTTGTTCCACAGCTTGTTAACATAACTGACGGCCCCAAGACAATTTAACGTCTGCTTTCAGGTATCAGCTAACTCGTACCATAAACAAAACACACCCCCCACTGCCTTGCCTCTTTGTTAAATAATTTATATTCCTGCTCAGTCGTCCTTGAATCTTTCATCACTTTCTTATTTAGAAACTAATGAATTTATTTTCCTAATCCATCCTCTGTAGTTTTACACCATTAAACAGACACTGATTGACTCAGAGAATGATATGGAGTTAAAAGAGGTAAGAAGTTATAATGTATTAAATATGAAGTTGGCTCGTAAAGAGCATAATGGGCCGTACATGATTTATATACTGGTGCTCACCCTCTGATGGTATGTGATTTCTGTGTGAAAGAAACAGTGCACTCTGTGTGCAGTGTCTTTTATGTGCGACTCATCAATGTATGTTGCTAACCTCTTTCTGCAATTCTTGTCATTTAACCTGAGAACGCTGTATTATGTACTGTCATTTTCCATTTCCTCATTTTGCTTTTTCAAACATCGAAGCTGGTGTCCATTCCGCGCTCTGAATTGTCTTTTTGTGATTAGTACACCTGAAGCCTGGCTCTCATTAAGAGTTGTAGATCACAGGGACTGAAAGGAAGACTAAACACTAAGCAGGTAACCCTAATAATAATACTAATTAATAAACCGTCAAATGCTAACCTCCACTTAAAAAAAGTAAACCTGCCCCTTTTAACCCGCTTTTAAATGCCCTGTTGAATTAAAATCGCTTCCTCCAACTAAATAGTTCACAAGGAATTCAGCTCTCAACTGCTACAATAGAAATAACACGTTTTCATAAAAGACACTTAAACAATGTCCGGCAAACTAAACTAAATCACACCAGTGATATAAATAAAATCCAAAAGATGTGTTCAAAACATCCTCGTAAAAATGTTATAGTATTTACAACACTTTAAATTGGTTTACTTTTTTTCACAGTGATGGAATGTATTGGCTGTTCTTTGCTTTATTCTATATTTATATATCACATTGCATGTGGCGTGTATTCATCTATTATTGATGATTCATTGACATATTCTTCATTGTACTGTTTTGTCCCCCCCCCCCCTGTAGATAAAGAAAAACACTATTGTGTGATTGGGTCAAAGCTCAGAAGAATTTAAAAGGTGAGTCACGAGAATGAATCTATTTGTATGCATGTATGCAAATGACATTGTTCTGTAGTAGGGCTCATCGAAAGCATCAGTGGTCAGCCGTGATTACTTTCAAGTGTTCTCTTAACTTTTAAATGAGACATAATTAACAGAAACTCTGCAGAGCTGGCTCAATGAGGCCTCCTTGATTGATTTCATTTTCCAACCAATTAGCAAAGACTTTAAGTTCTTACATTGACTCATAGCTAACAGGCTGTAACCTGCCCCCTATTAATGAGTAAGTGTTCCTTGTGATGCTAAATCACTGTTTATAACTGGACTTGTAATGGCGGGATTTAGACTAAAAGTTTTCTTGTGGCTCGCTGTGCGTGCACTGTTAAATGATTAGAATATAATTTCCACTTTGCTGCACAATCCCACAAATTCTCCATTAAAGCCCATTTATGTCCATTTACATTTAAGTGTTACAGTGCGCAGTTTTTATATCTCTGACATCTCATTAAAAACACAATAAAGCATGGACATAGAATAAAATGAATGGAAACACAATGGACGGAAGGAACTAAACTCTTACTCGAACTGCAGCGTATATAAGAAGCAATTATTCATCTGATTAGTTGAACAGCAGATTAGTGACTTGATTCTGGCTTGAAGAGAAGTTTGTTGGTGCAATTCGAACGGCTACTTTTAAAGCTAAACTATACAGGCAGAATGTAGAAAAGCAAAGTGACGAACTTTAGCCATTTCGATAGAAATAATATTTACTGTGCCTACATTACCTATTTTAACACACCTTATTTTGCCTCCAGCGAATAGTGTTTGAATAATGTATATTTCTTCTTCACCAGTTATTTGCATATTTTCCCTTCTGCTGTTTGTGTAATAAATCCAGTGTGTGTGTGTGTGTGTGTGTGTGTGTGTGTGTGTGTGTGTGTGTGTGTGTGTGTGTGTGTGTGTGTGTGTGTGTGTGTGTGTGTGTGTGTGCGTTTCACTCCAACCTGCCTTAATAGCTGCGAGAATACAGCTGCGCTTAATCCCCATAGACTGATACCTGCTGCCCTATTCATAATGTGTGCTCTTCTTCTGACATTCTTTTTTTTGGGGTGTAACGTCTTAATTTCACACTTGTACTAATAAAGCGTAACAAGATTAATGAACAAAGCTGACCCAGAGTTGAAGGAGATAAGAATCATCTAGACATTCAAGACAAATCTCAGAACTAAAGCAATTCATTTAGCTAATAATTCAACTTAAATACCCTCTGATCAATTTCCATCAAGCTATGGGTGAGATGCATGAAGCCTTGGGACTTTTGTCCTCTACAGCAGGCTTCACTGTAGAAAATGCTTCATTCTGTGACAAGAATTATAAACCCAAGGACAAGAGTCAGTCGCAAACGTTCACATTTTGCTGTCACATGCGGATCTGTGTGAGCTTTGTAGTTATTCTGAGTTTGTGAAACAAAAGAGATAACCTTGTGCAAAAAGACACATCATTAGGGGGCCAAGCCCGAGAAGGGCCTGGGACCGCGTTTTGCAGAGCAACGCGGTTCCATAGCCCTGCTGGGCAGGGAACCCTATTGTTTTTGTTGGGCCTTTTATTATTATTATTCCATGTTTAAAAGTGGTGCTGCAGCCCAAACCGTAAAGGGTTGGGACATGCCACTTGCATCACTAGTTCAGACCCCCGGTCTCTCAGCATACAAAAAAATTCAGACATGCCGGCCACTAGGTGGCGCTACAACAAAGGAAAAGGCGTTTTGGGCTATAACTTCCGCACCGAAAGTCCGACAGCCCATTTGCGTATATATAAATTTTTTGCTACATCGCAAAAACTGTGTCAGTCACCAAAACATACTCCTCCTATAGTTTTCGCCCGATTTGGACGAAACCAAAAGCATTATGCTCTACCGAATCCCACGAGCAAAAGATGGACAACACATTTTTCTACGACCATCGGAAGACCAAACGGTAGCGCTTTAAAGATTTGCGAAAATTCCTTAAAAAAAAAAAAATAATTGGATTTTCTTGAAACTGAAGGGTGACTATCATGGGGCATACCTGAGCCTATGGCAAAAATATGGGCAAGAAATTCCTATGTGGGCCGGACTTATTAAAAAAAAGAGTTTTTCAATTTTTTTGCCTGTTTTCGCCATTTTCTAAATGTGCGAACACACTAGGCATTTTACACGCGTAAGATTTACGTGCGTAACGCGGCTAAAATGTTGCTTGATCATTTTGTGTCAAAAAAGGTTATACGCGCGTAATGTGACGAGTCTCCCTCCCGATATTGTATTTCCCTTATCAACCATGGCTGCGATCAGAACCGACCCGACACAACAGCGTGCATGTCCACACAAAAACAACAACAATACGGCCAACAACTGTGCCAAAAGACAAACTGAACAGCACAAATAGCCTAGCATTAAAACAGCATTGCATATTCACGGCAGCTACATAACAAACACAGTTACAGCAGCATCGGTGCACGGCGGCACAACATAAAGGCAAGTAGCCAAAATTACCCTACCTGGCTGTGACAGGGGACCGTGACAGGGGACCGTGGCTGGCGTAGATCAACACCGGTGCTTCGTGTACTTGTCGTGAAAGTCCCGCGGACAGTCGTCATGTTTGGGTTCATAATATGAGGCGCTAGCCGCCCGCACACAACAGGGTGAGTTAACTAATGCTATACGGCGCTAACTTTGTTTATCGGCTAAAGCACAGCTACACATATTCACTGAATTAACCAGGAAGTCCATTCTCCTGGTTTACTTTCCCCACGTATTCTAACCCCGAGCGGCTTCATACAGCACCGGCCGCCGCAATACATTTCCTCCTCGGTGTCTCGCATCAGCCTCTGTGTACAGTACACTGTTCTCCGACCCTGCCAATGTATGTGACGTAGGGTCAAGCTCAACGCTGATTGGCCAACGCGGCTAATCGTCTCGCGTAGGAGCAACAAAAGTTCAATTTTTTGAACTCCTCGCGTAGCTATACGCGCGTAATATTTACGCACGTAAAGCTACGCGCGTAAAAATGTTGCTTTAGCGCGAGTGAAAATGTTGCTTTAGCGCGAGTGACGCATTTACGCGCCATGTACGCGCGTAAACCAATGGTTCCCTATGGAAAAGGGGCGGGTTTCATACGCGTCTGTACGCGTGTAAAATGCCTAGTGTGTTCGCACCTTAAGTCTTTAGGCGGGAATATTCAAAAAAGTGTCTTTACAATGGAGAGGTTTGATTTTGCTATAATTCCCCAACCGAACATCGCACATTCAAAAACTTGACATCCACTTGTTTGGTACATTGAGCTGCATCTTTCTATCTAACGTAGTTTTGCGAACGTCATCCATAGGGGGCGCCAAAACCACAAAAAGCAAAGAAAACGCGTTTGAGGCTATAACTTCCACACCGAACATCCCACAGTCAAACACTTTATATCCACAGATGCCCACAAGTCAGCTGCATCTTTTGAGATAGGCCACGCCCATTTGCGTATGGGAATTTTTTTCACTGCATCGCAAAAACTGTGTCAGTCACCAAAACACACTCCTCCTACAGTTTTTGCCCGATTTGGACGAAACCAAAAGCATTATGCTCTACCGACTCCCACGAGCAAAACCTGTATATAAGAATCTTTCTACGACCATCGGAAGACCAAACGTTAGCGCTTTAAAGATTTGCACATTAGCTACATTGTACCAAACTGCTCCTAAATCCACAACGATTCATCCTATTAACACCAAACTTCACACGTTTGTCCTATGGTTCTCAGGTTGGTTCTACTTTTTCCTTAAATTGCTCCAAAAGGGGGCGCCAAAAACACACTTGAGCATCTTTCTCTGCGATTTTTTTGCCTTTTGGTCTATAACTCCCAAACCAAACATCCCACATTCAAAAACTTTACATCCCCGGATTCCGTGAAGCGAGGGGCCGGCGCCGCGGACGACGACGCCCGATCCCGAGTCGCGTGGGAGGCTTGGCCCCCGTTCACAACTGCTTGCAGTTCTAGTTTTAATTAAAGTTCAGGAGGTACAATCTGTTGTTGGCAAAAACAACACAACTGTAGATTAAATTAAAATAACTTCTATCAAAACCTCATGAAACTAATTAAACTGGGATAAAAGCATGGCATTTTCCATTTGTCTCCACCAGTCCTTTTCATATAGTATTATAATGATGGGCCAGTTGCCTGAATAATTGTATTGGTTTCTGTTTTACCTCCCATGTTGTGGCCAGCATAATACGTTTGAATAGTGGGTCTTTTCTTTTCCTTTTCTACACTAATGCAGTAAAACAGAGCTTAAATTGGACGTTGCTGCAGTGCTGTTCAGTTGGATTGTACAATTGCTAGACAGTCCCATTGTGATATAGCCTTACTCTGCAGTACTGCAACATGACTCACATCAGGCTCCCCCTGCCTTTTTTGCAAAATAGCATTTTTCGACTTGTAAATTTTCAACTTGTACATTTTCTTCTTGTACTTTCCAGTACAGCAGGCGGGAGATATAAGCTCCCAGAAGACTGAAGATTGTTCTGAACCATCAGACAAGTTCGGAGCCATTCCTCAGTCAGAAAAAGTAGCCGGGTATGTATTTCAAACTCTAAGCATCTAACTGCAAAGCTGTCTTTATTTTTCCTTAGTACAGAGCTGTAAGGGGTTAATTGTTGAGGTTACATGACTATTTACTGTGTCAACTTAAAAGCTATACTGCATAGTTGCCCCTGTTGCCCCCATGAAAAATTCTGAGGAAATACATCAACACTGTGCGCAGTGATACATGATGTAAGCCTTTGGTGATCGCGCATGGATTTTATACCTTCTCAATCAATCAAAATGTTTTTATGTAGCACCTTTCAAACAAGTCACTCGTAGTTCAAAGTGCTATACATTGATTGCAATATAGTACGGCAAGGTTTGTTCTTAGCAGTATATTTTTTCTTGGCGCTCCGTAGGATTTTTCTGAGCTCCTGCGCCAGTGTCAGGGGGCGAACACCAGTTACTGGGAAATACATATAGGGCCGGTTTCACAGACATGGATTAAGCCTAGTTCTGGACTAAATTGTACTTTCAATGGACAATCTCCATTCAAAATTCCATTTAGTCCAAGACTAGGCTTAATCCATGTCTGTGAAACCGGCCCATAGAGTTTTGTAAAGCTGATGAATCTTGTGTCAACTCGTTTGGTGATCGCCTGAATGTAGCATTAATGTAGAAGTATATGAAAGAGTAACACTCTATGGCTTTAATAGAAAATGAATAAGATATCTTCACTTTCTACCTCAAAGATGACATTGTCCACCAATACATTTTCCAAGGACGTTTTTTGCGGCATACATTATTGGCAATTTAGCAATGAGCTACAGCAGTGGGCTATTCATTAAATGAATATGAAGAAAACAACATGGAAAATAATTCGGGGGAACAGAGGGCATTAAGGCGGCTCAGACATAGATAGTCAGACAGATTCATATCATTCATGGATGATTGTTAATTAAATCCAAGGTTTAGTCATAAACATAGAAGTTATGAAACAGCTAAGAATTCAGAGATGATGTGTAATTGAATAGCTGTTCATACGTTTCCCTTAATTTGCACAGCAACTTGTTTTCCTTAAACATCTCTCATGTTCCTTTGCACTTATGAGTGTGGAAGTGATCCGTGTTGTCTGGAAACACTGTGTTACGCCAATGATGTTCATGCATCCTTTGCCAGAAGTGCTCTCGCATCCATTTCCATAACAAGCCCTTAGCCAGCTAGAAAAAAAACTGGCCAAGAGCTGAAATCCCCAAAGCCTGCTACGGATGCTGATGTATTTCCTAAAGTGTACGCGACTGATAGAACTCACACACTCAGACTACAAAAAAGGATTCTCTAAGAAAATGTCATCACCCGTTGTACATCTTTCTTAGTCTGCACAATGACAGGAGTCTAAGGTGCTTAAAGACTTTGCAGCTGTCTTCACATCTATTCACCATTAGACCAGACACGCATCCAACGCTTATTTACATCCATTAGACGGTGGTGGCCTCAGGTGCAATAAAAAACAAACAGGCAGCGGTTTGTTTTGTTTGTTTAGCCAACCTCTTACCCTTGCTGCCACACAACTGCTGATAAAATACACATTAGTGGTTACTGAAAAATAAAGATACATTCTGTTTACTTTTATTCATTTCACACAGAGATGAATTTGGACTCGGGGAGGGGATATACGATGAAAATGAAGCAAAAAGTGCCAAAAACTGACCCACAGGTAAGAAGGTGATTGTGTGTGTCAGCTGCTATTTATCACTAATAACATGCAATTCTTACTACATTGCAGTTGTTTTGCTCTGTGTAAAAAAATATATATACTACAGAGAGCGCTTGGGAAAACATCTGTACTGAAAGAAATACCAGACTTTAAAAAACTTAATTTTTCTTTTACTGTACCATTGGAATGTCTCAATTGCTGCGCTGGCTGCTCATGTTTGACACCCTGCTTCAAACAAAGCTGTTTCACACAGGTTGAACCTGAAAATAGTTCTGCAACGTGAAAAGCTCTGTCAATGGATTCTTTATTTATTTATTTATTTATTTAGATCTAGTCAATTCAAGTCAAGTACATTTTTATCTATAAAAATATAGCCCAATGTCACAAATAACAACTTGCCTCAGAGGGAAAAAGTGGATGAAACCTCAGGAAGAGCAACAGAGGATGGACCCCTTTCCCAGGATGCAATAGATGTTGTCCCTGTATGAACACGTTTTCATGACAAACCTATCGTATGTACATTGTAAAACATAAGTTAAAAAAGTGGATCCTATGAGAAGAGCGAGAGAGAAAGAGGGGGAGACAAAACAAAAGTCCTTTCGGCTTTCATTAACACTCTCAAATAACTGGTTTTGACTTCATGGTTGGGGCGGCAGTGGCGAAGTGGGTAGGGAGGTCGCCTCTGGTGTGCAGGGGCGGAGGTTCGATCCCCCGTCTCCCCGCCACATGTCGAAGTGTCCCTGGGCAAGACACTGAACCCCGAATTGCTCCCGATAGTTAGCTTAGTTAGCTTAGCACCCTAGTGCTAAGCCTACCCTGCGTGGTAGCTGCTGCTATCGTGTATGAATGTGTGTGTGACTGGGTGAATGTGTACAAAAACAATGTAAAGCGCTTTGAGTCTGTGATAAACGGAGATATAGCGCTATACAAGTCCATTTACCATTTACCATGGTTGAGGTTGAATTAAAAGCCATACCCAGTGGGCAAAACCCCCTTTTTAAAAAAACCAGATATGGAATGTTAAGGTTGTTCATCAGAAATTATATCTAAGACCTTCAAGGATCACAACCTGGGTGGAAAACCTGGTCAATTACCTGCTGGAAAGCCAGAGTTAATATCTTTATTGCATTTTTACAACATATTAGTGTCCAAACAGAACAGATTTGGGATACAGCCTTTTTTGCGATTTTTGGTTCTGAGTATTGAAAAAACTACCAAACCATGTGTATCTAACCAATATCAAACCAAAATGATCACACCATTTCTCACAGAGGAAGTTTGTTATGCAGAAACTCAATTCACTTATATGTTGTCAAAATGCAATAAAGATTTTAACTCTGACTTTAACCATAGGCTATAGATTTTAGTTTTTTAAAGATTTGCAAATGCATAATTAATTAAATATGCCAAATTTGCATAGGCTATACAAATATTTTTCAAAAAAACTTCAACACAAAAATTATTGTTTTATTGTAAGTAATCAACTGGCAAAGTTTCATGATAATATCTATAAGTTAAACGTTTTCAACCCAGGTTGTGATCCTTGAAGGATCTAGATATCATCTCTGGTGAACAACTTTTTACAACAAGCCATGCCCATAAAATCACTTTGCCCCCTGGGTAATATACGGATACTATTTTTATGACCTTATTGGACTCTTTAGAAAACTGTTTCCAGACGAGCCCACATTGACTATTTCTACCTTAACGGTGGTGACAACACAGATAACAGGTGTTGGTTGTAAAGAACATTACCTCACTTTGAAGTATTAGTTGAACACTTTGGGAAAATACACCTTTTTGCTCCTTTTTCCCAAGAGTTAAATGAAAAGATCAATACTTGCTCTCTTATGTGTAAAGGCTACAGTGCATATGAAGCTACAGCCAGCAGCTAGAAAGGCTTTCATATGCAGTCTACCACATCAGAGTGGTATAAATGACATGAATACGAATGATTTCACATTTTCCCAAAATGTGGAATTATTCCTTTTCTAAGTCATCTTCCTAATCTTACTCTCCAATTGTTGATACTGGTTTAGCAATGAGACAATAAAGATTAAAAAGGGATAAGATAAAAGAGGATACACAGCTCAATCCTGCAGTCAAATAATGAAACCATCTGTTTATGAGTTCAGACTGGCCGAGAGAGAGAGAGAGAGAGAGAGAGAGAGAGAGAGAGAGAGAGAGAGAGATGTCTTCAGATATGCAACACTCTGTACACACACTAATTCAGTCAACATCTGTGGGAACACATAAATGATGGCAGGACACTATTTTGTGCCGGCTCCTGTTTAGTGCCTTGTTTTCTGGAATGATTGCACCTATTCTTCCTTTACAAGACAATAAAAGCTTGTTCTGAAAGGGGTTGAGGTGAGAGTCAGTGGGTTCTATCTCCTTTCATCTTCATCCCAAGGACAAGCTCTTTGTCTCGGGGTAAAAACGCTGTATCTCCATACACAACGTTGCCCTGGATGTCAAACGCGTGTTGACAGATTACAACTGGGGAGGATTCATAAAGAGACAGCAAGTGGATCAAGGGGAAATTACCAACCTTTGATGCACACTATGCCGAAATATCAGACTTGGGGCTCAAAAGCTCACTGCGTATAGGCTACAAATGACAGTGCACCAAGGACACGCTGTCATTTGTCATAGGCTACATCTTGTAAATTAATTCAAACTGATAGCCACATGTATCGTTCGATAGATTGTTATAAACTGAATCGAACTGCGCTTTTTCTTTTTTTCTTGCTGAGTGAAGGAGTATTTATCAATACCACTTTAATGTCTGTCATTTAAATGCAAAGCTACAGCCAGAATTCAACTAGCTTAGCTTAGCTTATAAATAGTCAGTTAATTTTACTCAAATATTTTTGCATGGATTAACCAAATGAGATATAATTTGTTTTAGCTGTGCCAATATGTAGATTGATTTATTTTTACCTTGGGACAAAGCTACGCTAACTGTTACCCTCTGTTTTGTGTCTTTTGTGCTAAGCTAATGTAGACTATAGGCCCTAACCGTCTCTGCCGGCTAGCTTCATGTATAGTGTACAGAAAAGACAGCGGTATCTTCTCCTCTAACTCTTGGCAATACAGTGAATATCTTTATCTTCAAACTTATAATATACAATCATTCCTTAAAATGCTGCACTTAGCTGTTTGTTGATTTTCAGTAGAATACACGTTGTCTGTTTCCCTATTCCCTCTCTTTCTTTTTGTGTTGCAGGTTTTTACGTGTTACGAAGACAACAAGAAGATGCATTTCTGGAGGACAATTAAAATCAATGTAACTTGCGCTGAAGCATCTACATGTTATTTATTTTCTGACATTTAGAATGGTGCTCAGTTACAAAACAAAATGTTTAACCTGCAAAAGGTGATATTCATGCCTTGCTGCAAATAAGAAAGACAATGCATTGTTTTTGTCATTGTGTCTGTATCTGTTGCGTTCCCTACTTGTTTTATAGCCTAAAGAAAAAGCTCTCAAAATTGGACCTATGAGACAATCTCAACACAACAGCGCTTTATTTTAGTAGTGTTATTGTTGTCATCTGGCCGCTGCTGTCATTACCAACCCGAATGCCCCCTGTGTCGGTTCCCTGCTCACTAATAAATGGTTTGCTTAGTGATGCCAACATGAACATGTTAGTTCAATAGGCAAGTCAAGCCCACTGCTGGTGCTTTTGGCTGACTGTCATAGTAGATACTTTATGAGCCCAAACCGCCACTGCAGACAGAATACACCGTCATTGCTCACACCTAGTGTCATCTTCTGAGTGGTATCTTTAAATGCTGCCGTCTGCAGCTCTACATATGGCACACAGTGATTTACACTTGAGATTGATAGGAGCTATAGCACCCCTACTTCAAATAAATGCTCATGACTGTCTCTTTTCTGAATTTGTTTTTATATATTTGATTTACAAAACAGTTAATCCACAGGCCCCTTAACCAGGCACACAACTCCCAACTGGGGTCTTATTTGATGCAGGAAATCATCCATTGCTTATCTGATTTCGTGTGAGAAGGGATTCTGATGAAACTGCTCAACTGTATAGCAGACTCATCGAAAGCATCCTAAACTGATTCTGGCATTTGTGTAATTAATTTGCTCCCCGCCACACACTCTGTCAGACAGCAGAGCATTTATCTTCTTCGATATCACTTGATCTAAATATTGGGAAACACAAAGACAGTAAAAGTGGGTCAGGATCTAGGCGAGCAAGCACCCAGAAATGTTAAATGATGCAAAACAGTGCATAGTGATAACTCAAACACACAGCATTCCCCCCCTTAGTCAGGGACTGATACCTGAGCAAACTCAGCTCTGTTTAGACAGCTGCTTGATGAGCCAGAATAGAAAATGAGAGCTTATAATCACTGGAGTCTAAGGGGCACTTTACACGGTGAAAACGTGAGTTTTCCCGTTTTTGGTTTAAAAAAAAAACCCCCGTTCAGACACAATTTATCTGACATCTTCACCCGTACACAAAGTTTTCAGAGGAAACGGGCCGAAATCGCTGAAGTAGCAGCCATGCCAAGCCAATAGTCAGCGGTGACACAGCCTAGTAGATAGCTCTTCCGGTACAATTTGATGCATAAAACCTTACTGTAACCGAAAATTAATGCCACTAACGTTCATAAAGCGGTTGGTGTAAGCTTGTGGTTACAAATATTGTAAAAGACAAGCTTTCTGTCCTCTTATTTCACCGCATTGAACTCGGAAAAACAGCAGACTTGCTGATAGTGAAGGGGCTTCGTGAGCGGATATTTTCCTGTTAGGCGTACTTCAAAATAAAAGTCAACTCACGTGTGTCCAGCGAAATGCTATGAATGTTTAGCCAGTGAAATGCTTTTACTGTGAAGCCGTAGCCTTAATGCTCCTTTTGTTGAACAGTAGCCTAACTTAACCGCTGCACGCTGATAGTGTTTTTTTAATGTAGAGCCGTGTCCCTGGCATATAGAAGTGACACACGTTTATTTAGCTAGAAAAACAGGCAGAGCACAACTCTTTCCCTATTTGCTTGTAGGAGCGATTGGTGGCACGATAACAAATGCATCAGCAACAGCACAACGTCCATGAGCACAATGAATACAGCTCGGTGATCCGCCATTGTTGTTGTTGTTTTCCAACTGGCACACGTGGACCTACAAAGACGGCGCATGCCTATTTATATCCAAACGCAATGCGCATGTGTGAGGGTGGAGCCGTGACGTCAGCGTTATCAGGGGAAATGGATTCGGTGTTTACAGGAAACCAAAACCGTTAAGTTTTCCAAAAAATCCTCCCTCGGAGGTGATCTCAAAAATCTGCGGTTCATGCCTGCGTTTGCGTTTGCGTTTGCTGTTTTCCTGTAAATGATATAGTGCAACCGCAGAAATTTTTCTGCGTATGCACCGTTTTGCGTGGCCGTGTAAAGTGCCCCTAAAAGGGCCTCTTCACCAGTGGTGGCGCTTGAGATGAAATGCTTGTCCTTGACGTGTTTTGTTGATTTTTGTTTTTGTGTGCCACAAGCTTGCGACAGCATGCATGCTGGGACCTTAGCCAGGTGACAGAGGGTGAGGATGTAGTATAGCTGAAGAAGTTGTGTGCTACTAAAGAGGGATTACTAGATCTGATCGTAGCCCCCATCTAGTTCAACCAGCTCATTAGTTATTTTTGGAGAGATGATGAGTCTTGACGTTGTGTTACGCTGTGTGTGTGTGTGTGTGTGTGTGTGTGTGTGTGTGTGTGTGTGTGTGTGTGTTTGTGTGTAGGTGTGTGTGTGTATAAAGTAGGCAGCAAGTGATTTGTGCTGTATTTTCTACTGAGGAAGTCATCGCGTAAACAAAACGTCTTCGCAAATATAATGCTGGTTTGATGAACAGCATTGTGTTTGATGTGGAACATTGCAGAATTTTTGCAGAATAGCGTAACGGCTATTTATGAATAAACATAATATTTCCTTTGCAACCGAGCTTCTGTGGACCATAAAAGAAAGAAGTGGACAGGGATAGGGGGTTTGTATGCCCCAGTGTGCTTGCTAATAATGGTAAATGATCCATAGCTTATGTCTCTTTTCCACTGAATCTAAAACAGGATCAGACAAATGTGTTTATTTAACACCAAATCTGATGAGGATTTACTGTGATAATGGTGCTACATATAGTGTGTTCATTTAGTATAATGTTGTATGCAAGTACAATGTATGTGATGCTGTACATTGTGTTTAAAAATTGTTTCTTTAAAATATTATAAGTTGAATGTCAGTACTTCTTTTTATCGTACTCCTTATTTCTCAAAATTAAATCAAGTCGAGTGTTCTTGCTTCATTGGACCCACGCACAGTATGACTCATTCTCGCCTGTCTAGTTAAAGCAGTTTGTTTTGGAGCAACATAAAACAACACTTATGGTTTGTGAAACATTATGCAGATGACTTGTTTTCAACATCTACAAATATGCTAAACACCAGTACAGTAAGATTGTTTAATGTCTTTTTTTCTTTTCTTTTTTTTCTTAATGTCGAACAACACCTGATGGAACACATCTGAATTTCTTTCTAAATCTAAAGTTAACGGCTGAAAATGTGACATTGGTTGTGCATGTTGTTTTGAATTGTCATTGCTTCATTGACACAGCTTTGCACTATGCAATGGGTGATGAATAGCTTTCTCTCGGCGGTTTAGACTTTACTGTCACATGGATCCTCTAGCATGCTTTATGTTACAGCCGTGATGATATAAAACTAAATTCAAGTTAGTTCCTGGAAAATCATAGCGATCCAATAGTCCAGTCAGCTTACACAGTAGGCTACACGTAAAGAAGGCTGTAAAAGATGATGGCAGCGCAGGTAGCTATATCTCTCTTGTATATTTTGCAGCTCTTTTTCTCCTGAACATTCTCCCATGATACCATGTCGGATAAATGCCTCCGACAGGCGAGGCTGGGATGTAGCTGTCAAGATCCTGAGGCGCTCACATTCCCACCACTGAAGCCTCCTTTTTTTTTTGCTTTTTGCCTAGATTGTATTTCTTTTTCACAGCGAGGAAACATTACACAGTTGCTGCATTCGATCTGGATGACAAAAGTACCTACAGCTGCTATTGCTCAGAGGGTGAGGAGATCCATCCAGCCCATGTGGGGAAAAAAACTGCGGGCTATTGATTCGTCGGTTGGTTGTCAGTCAAGGTCATGTTTGCGTCTTTTTTTTGTCCCGAGGTACACTTTTTATGGAGAGGATAAGACAAGAGCCTGCATTTTTCTGTCGGCAACTCTTCAAAGCCAAACAAGGGAAATTGGTTAGATCTGTCACATCTCTTCAAAAGACAGTCCGTGCTTTTCACAATGGTGACCAGTCAGCAACTAATGGCCACTACACTAACATACTTAACTAAAGGCCAACATGGGTAACTCATAACTGGAGTGTGACAGCAAGCCGAGTAATCCTTGGTTGCATCGGCTATTTTTAAAATTAGTTAATGTGTCAACTTTGCCACATTCAATGTGTGAATAAGAGGAAACTGACTTTCACTATACGACTGTTGCACACGTAGGTTAAAGCCACAAGCCATTCCTTTAGACATAATTCAATTCATAATTGCATGCTGGGAGCTCGGAAATGGACGACACGTGGTAGCCAAAAAGGTTTCAGGCGTTCTAGTACAAAAATGGAGTGTGCATCTTTACACCTTTGTTTTAATCTCCAATTAATAATTGGTCAAATAAATAAAAACTTGATGGATTTCTTCCAATTTTCCTAGTGTAGGCTATCTTTTGTATAGAGATATCCGATCAGTATGTAAGCCTATATGCAAATAAGTGCAGCAGCAGCAGCGGCATAATATTTCTTTTTTACATTCCATTGTAATTATTTATTTATGCGTTCAGCTATATTTCTGATTGTTCGCCACATCCTGTCACTTTTGGGGGACCACAGCGACCATCATTTTGATAGAATCGTCAACAACATTCCGCCTGTGCCACAGTCAGACATTAATGAGTTATTGCTTCGCTGCTGCTGCTTTGTTTCTGTGGTATGAATGCCCTGAGGGTTGCTGCAGTAAGCTGTTGAAGTCGATTGCGAGCTCACACTGACCTCACCTTATCAGTGTGGCAACCTGTGGGGCTGCATTAGCCCCTTGTCTTAAGTGAAAGCAGTCCACATTATTCTAAGGATAGAATGAAAGGCAGCTGTGGAAGAACGGCATACAGGGACACTCTCTGACACATCTTCTCATTAGCACTTTCGTCAGTCCATCACTTTCAGACATACCATGTGCCCATGTCGTGAGAAGGAAATACTCTTTTAAAAGAAAAACTGTGTTCTGATAAAATAATGGATTGTTTTATAATGTCCATTTTGCAGGTCTCTTGTTCTCTTATTTGATGGTTCTTTTTTCAAAATTGAATCTGGATGAAATGAGGGCTAAGGGCCAAAATAGATTTTATTGCTCAAAGGCAACACTTTATCATAGGCCTACGAATTTACCAAAATGATGCAGTCAGTGTGCATACCCTCTAAGCCCCGTGTGTGGTGTTGACATTGAAGTGAAAAAGGGGTCACACGGAAGTGAAAAAAAAGACCATTAGCAGCTTAGGTCCGAAGCTGCCAGCTCAAATCTGCACACGTGTGCGGCCTGCCACGGCTTAGACATCAAAAATACAGACAATTATTGGGCTTGGAAAAGCTGTAATTCTCTATAGAGAGTGCTGCTGGAGACCCTGTAAAGAGGAAAAATGCATGTCTCTGGTGGAAAAAAATAAACAGTGAGCTCCCTGAGGGGTGCTGAAGCTATGAACCACATGAAAAAGATTAACCAATGCAGCTGTGTGAGAAAGGTGATCTCCCTCTGAAACAGGTCATTTCTAAAATGACCTGATTTTTTAATATATGTTCAATGCCACGTGGATTCAATGGAGCACATCATTTGTGTCTACTTGATAGGCCCTAGGGACGCTTTGTTTCTCACAATGATAAATCCAGTGCTTTGGACAGTTAAAAAGCAAAGAAGTTAAGAGAGTAATGCATTTACATAAACAGTCGGAATTTCATATTATGAAATTGTTATTGTCCCTAAGCATGTCTCATTCCCATGCTAAATAGCTGGAGTATTACAATCTTCTTAAAGCATTAGGGGGAATTTACCCGCAAACAGAGACATCATGAATAAGCTGCTACAGGCTCTATATTAGCAACGTATGAGCTCAGACCAAAAGAAGATATCAGTAACATCATAGGCCTTACATCTGAATGTTTGCTTCAAATTGGAATGGATGGCGTGAGACAACATGTAGCCTACTTTCACAGCCTTAGGCCTATAACTCGGTGGCTAGAACTTACCAAGAAGTAGCTTACCACATCAGGAGGGTATAAACACTGGAAATAAGGGGAAGTAAAACTTATTTTTATATCCATCAATCTCCAGGGGGCAATCTGGGGGACTGCTGTGAACTATACGGCTCATCAATCTATCAACGTCAACCAAGTCCGGGGGATTGCACTTTACTCTGTTTCTCCCTCACACACTTCTCAATCTTTCCAATTCTTATCGGCCGTCTGCTCGGAACTGACACGAACCTAACTCTGTGTCAGCTCGCAAAGCATCAACTATAGTCTCCCACCCCACTTCCCCCTGCAGGGAAAAAGGATGGGCACTCAGCTGTTTGATTGTCAGGGCCATTATGCCCCCCGCCCCACCGCCTATAGTCCCACAGTCCCCCGCTTTTACAATTCCCCTTCATTAACAAGGGGTTTTGCTTTCTACTTCTCCTTTGATGTGTCACACTCAGCCTCAGATTTGTTTTTAATATGTGTGACAGAATCCACTTAACTGGCATGAGACTGGAAGCGAGGAGAATTTTTTTTTCTTCTTCAGCAAACGCCAACACATGGCATTCACATTCTAGTCAGTCATATGTTGAATCACAATTAATTGTGGATGAATCATCAAGGGACCTGCTCCTAACATAAATCCTGTATTTCTAATTGAAGGAATAGCTAAATATTTTGAGAGATACACTTTTTTTTCTGGCTGAGATATAAGAGGATTAATAGGATTGAACACAGAAAAGATGGTTGTATCTATCTTCTCATAACTCTCAACAAGAAAACGAATAACTGCATCCCCCAACATGTCTCACTAAATATCCCATTTAAAAGTGCATATGCTAGTCAATCTTGTTCAAATTAACTTGGTTAAATATATTAAATGTTAAGTATTCCCTCTCGGGCTATGATTTGCACGTGACAAATCTTCTCATCAATGTATTCTGAATGAACACAAAATGGGTTTTGGTATTTAGACATGTGTTCAAACTCATTACTCTGTGATTATTTTAGAGGCAAGGACACATAGTAATCAAAGCACAACATACACACAGCAATAAAGATGGAGAGAAATGTAGACAGGGCGGATAAATGGATGGATAAATACAGACAAATGGGACGCCAGAAGTCACTTTAAAGTCAAATGTGGATATACAACAGTGTGATCTCATTAAATTCTCTTTTCAAAGCCTAAATAACCTCTCTGGGAAAGATTATTGCAGAAGGACAGATTGAAATGTACGCTGCTATCTCACTCAGAATAACTCCTCATCACCAGTTTTATGTCCGAGATTAGGTCTATAACAAGAAGCGACAGAATGGCTCCAAGTGATGTTTGGAGAAAGAGTGAAGAGTTTGTGAGTTAAGTTAATCACATGAGCAGCGGCTAACACATCTGTGAGGCACATGAGACAACCTGGGGGTAACAATGCTGAGTTTACATACAGCTGCAGCAGGATGTATGCTTCTATTTTTTTACAATCAAACATGGCTGATCTCGTCATCTTGCAAATTTAGTTTTTGAATTTTGAAGGATTACATTTTATTTTTGTATTTTTTCATAAATTCATTAATAGACCAACATCCCACTGGAGATGAACTGCCAAGTTTCATATGAATTAGACAACATGCTGATGGAGGTGTAACCGATGCTTCCATCTGGTGTTACGATCAATACCAAACAACTTCATCTAGATACAGTAATGGACACTCGGGGATCTCCAGAATTAGACCAATAATGGAACGATGCCAACAGGTGCACCCTTGCCATCCAGTGTTAACCCTTGTAGGAAGCACACAGGCTAAATTAAATGAAAGTCTACCTTCTTCCTACAGATAAAGTGAAGGAAAGTACTACATGACTTTTAATCTGGTTCATGTTATACACCGCGTAAACAAGTCACACATTCAGAAAACAATTATAGTATATAAGTCAGATAATGAATGAGAGGAAGGAAGAGCGCCATCAGGTCAAAATAACAATCTAACAAAGAATAGCCCTGTTTCTTCACTTTCATAATGCATCTACATGTTTTTTTCACTAATGGATTTCAGATGTGATACTAAAGTGCCACCTTGTTGCTTTAGCTGAATGCCGTTGAAAATAGGAAATCAAAAATAGATGGTAATAAAGGTTGCCTAGCAATGCAAAATCTATGGTTGATATAAATTCCATTATCAGTCTTGCAACTTTCCACAATATAATCATTCCAGCTCTCATCCTCACCTTTGCAAAGTCATCTGCCTGAGCAATTACCTAAACAAATGCCACAAGTAATGGGAACGCTCAGGGGACAAATTAAATTGTTAAAATGTGTCTTGTGACGCATCAGAAACAGACACAGACACATTTTACATACTTTTCTGAGTGCAATTTTCAGGCTGCTGTTAACAGATTGGAAAAATGTTTTCCCTGGTAAAATAGTTTTTGTCCTTTTTTTCCTCCTTTTTTATCCAACCAAAGTAAACAACAAGTGATGTGTGTTTAATAAATCCCAATGGGACTTTGGTCTGTAGAGTGGACACAGAACACTTGGAAAATAGGCTACTCGTGACATTTGAGGGAACCTCGAGAAAAAAGGAGTTAAAGCTCCCATATTATACACTTTTCGGTACTATTATACACCATATTATATGGTCTTAGTGGTCACTAATACGTTTTTCTTTAATTGTTTGCTGAAAAAAACTTTCAGATAATTTATTGTACTATGCTGAAGTTCAGCTAATCTCACAATGGCCTATTTTTTAAAAAGAGCTGCAGCTCCCCTCGTAAATATACAATCTTTGCGCTGCCCCCGCCCCCTGTCCGGAAGCGAAGCCAGATACGCCTCGCCCTCTGTCTGTCAGGGCCGTGGACCAATAAGAAATAGGGGTGTGGGCTGCACAGTGGAAGCTTCTGGCTTTCCAGTTTGTGAGGTCAGAAAAGGGGAACATTCTGACTGGAGTATATTGGGTGGGGGAGGGGTGGTGGTTTCAGAAAGGGGGATTGTGAGAAAAGGAGAGTGTTATTTTTAAAAATATTTTGGCAGTCTCTAGGCACACCGTGGACCCATGGATATGTTAGAACACATTTAAAAAGTGCATTTAGCATAATATGTGACCTTTAAATGTCACCCCCTTGCCCTTCAAGTACACATTGGCAGTGGATCACTTGGCCTGAATAAATTACAAATGAAGCATTTTAACACATTTAACATTTTGAAGCTTTTGATTGTCTATTATTGGGGAATGGGCGACAATGTTTGGGCGAAGCAGCACCCACTCAATAGCTTTTTTTTGGCCTTCAGAGATGCACATTTAATGGTCTGAATCAGCAGCCGTTATGAAAATGAATCGACCTGTTATTCCAATATTCTTTGGTAATGACTTTTAAAACGGAACTAATAATGAAATTCAGTGTCCAAGTCTTTTGTTAAACTTAGCTTTTGTTCCAAGATAAATTATATGGTATCGATATATGATAAGTATAGGATATATGGATACTTTTTTAATACAAAGCAATGTTCCTCTCACTCTTATCTCAAGATATTACTATTGGACTTCTATCGAGCCTTGCTTCAGATCTCCTTAAACATTTTGATACGTTAAAAAATAATAATAAAAAGTTTTCCTGTGTGACAGCGACTCCAGTAATAGTGAGGATAACTATTTTTAAGTGCAGTAGCTAATTTGACAGGAATCCACAAAGGACCCCAAATAATCTGTTCTCCGTCCTCCTGAAAGGCTTATACTCCATCATTAACAAACTGTTGATATTTAAAACAAGGAATGAGACAGTCCTCAAATAAATTGTGTATTTTTTTTTTACAAAGCTCCACGGCAAAATGTACAAGGATGAATTATGGGATGATATCTTATTGTAAAAATAAGCAGGAAACAAAATAGACTCAAATCTGCCTAACAATCACAAATCAAACCGGTGCACATCTGGTGCCCCTGAGACCACAAACACAGACATGAAAGGAATTGGAAATGTACAATGGAGTCAATGTTTTGATCAATTCTACTGACAAATAACCTTTTGATTGGTTTTGGTGCAAGGCAAATTGACCATTTGATTTGGATTTAATTTCTGTAACATTCCTACATTAACACCTGAAATGTTGCTTTATTTGGTCGTCTTCATATATTTGAATTGCCATGACATGTCCCGCAGGGAGAATCTGTATGCACGGGCTGAATCTTTTCTTGCAGCTTTGTGGCTGTGTTGCTGGTAAACCTTGTGAACATCACACCCTCCCTCAACTTCATTTCATTCACTCCAGCATTACAGCACACACTGATACATACAGATGCATCCTGCATATCAGCTCCCATACGAGGCCCGTCAAACAAATGTTGAGGTTAGGCCTTGAATTCAAGTTCTTGCCCCTTTGCCGACAATGCACCATCCGCAGAAAACACCTCGCCCATGTAATGAGCGCGGGAAAGAAAATAAATCAGCACTACAGAAGCAAGCGAGTTCATGGCTAATGATTGTAAATCCATTCGGAGGGGATAAACACCATCCTAGTCATCTGCCTGCCCGCAGTCTGAAGAAAGTGCCAGCTTTGTCAGACATGGTTAGGCTCAAGCAAATATTAAACATCAAGAGTCTTTTGCTGACAGTCAGCAGCCAGGCTGTGTGCACTGTTATCCAGTTGTCTTATTAAACTGAGTCAATCCTCTCTATGTCAAGCACCATGCCTGGATTTCCTTAGACCTAATTTAATTCCGGCTACATTGTACAGTGTGTGCTGTGGTGCAGGCCGTTTACTGGTTGGTGCTCGGTGACGGTGACAAACTGTTGTCTGAATGGGTCAGAAAAAGCAATAGTGCGTCAGTTCTGTTGGAGATTGGAGGAGCAGCCCGTGTTGCCAATGTCACAGTAGTTGCAAGAGGTTCTCTGCTTTCGGACAGCCATCATTTTTCGCAAACCACTGAGTGAACAGAAGTTTGTGACGAAGAACCAGAGGGCGAGGAAAATATCTCCTGACCACATGTTGCTCGGGTAAATTGCATTGTGCACCGTGAGGCAATATTCCAAGGCAGCATAATACAACTGGGTAAATTGTTGATTTTAAGCTATCCTACTGCCACCATTCATCCATACTCCCGCCAGCAAATACAATTCCCAGACAGCTGGGAAATGTTCTACTCATCACCCCCCAAACCAGGTCCCTGCCAAAACACTGTGCACCGAGACTGTATAGAAGCCATCTGACTTCAGGCCACAGTGAAAACAAAAGAAAAGGAAAAAACAAACTGAGAATGTACCTTTCACACAGCAAAATGAATGATGGCGTGTCAAACGACATGCTAACAGGGAATATTAAAGGTAGAAACCCTTCTTTGTTCTGAGCTTTGAATAATGGCCTGTCAAGGTTAACTCAAAGTCTTCTATGTTGAGAGAAAAAGAAAACACAAATCATGGAAACATGACTGATATGCAACTTTAATAATTCAGGTCAGATACAGTGACTTTCCAAGAATATGTATTATGTGGACCCACAAAAAACCCTCACAGAAAAGACAAACAATTATTTCAACTCATATAAAAGTAAAAAGCAAAAATGACATCAGGCATCTTGAAAGAAAGAGTCCAGTTCCTCCGTCATCTCGGCCAAGGAGGCGTCCGCTGCTGCCACTGGCGCTGCTGCACTGGATCCTCGGGGGGCGGAGTTATCCTGAGGCTTCTGCGCAGAGTCCGCCTCTCTCTTTATGTCCTTGCCCCCGCCCAACACTCTCTGGCTCTCTAAAAAGTACTGGTTGGGGTGGTTTAGCGAGAAACCGGCGTCCTCTGTCTGCAGGAGAGAAAGCACAAGAAGAAATAAGACTCAGTAGCACTCTTGGATTGGTACCAGAATGACTGATGAATTCAAAGTCACGTCGCCTTTTAACATTTGATTATGTAACAACTTCTTCATGTGGGGTTGGTTTGAGCACTTGACTATTGTATTAGCAATAATGAGCCAAATGGGCATATTAGCTAGCTCAAGTCATTGGCTAACTATTCCATCAGAACCACGGCAGGAAGATGGAACTGCCCTTTCAGCCAATACAAATGTCAGAATCACTCATGATGAGTAAAAACCTATGATTCAATTAACAGATGAAGTTTGAGTTCATGTTTTGACCATTTCCATAATTTTTAAACAATAACGTAAACGTGATTGATGTTCTTAAAACCTTTCGTATTGGGGGTAAATGTTTGAAATGGCTATGACAGATTTGTACACAGCTCTATCAGCGTCTTCTATGTGCCTAATTAAAGTGAGAAAGGAGACATTTCACTATTATTTTTTTACATGTTGAACCACGAGAGAGAAGAAAATAATTATCCTTAACAAATTGTGAAGTTATTTGATTTAAATAACGTAGGGATTTTACTAGGAAGACATCATAATGCAACGGCAGGGGGCTGAACGGGCTGTTGATCAAAACTGACTGCTTATCCAGCCGCAGAGACCTCACTCTCCCTAAACGGAGCCTGCACTCATACGCACAAAAACCCTCTGGCAATTCTCTGCTTTGATCAGCTAGCAGCTTCATAGGAATGTGGAATTTGTCTGTTGTGTGAAGCAAATTAAATGACACAACAGCAATTTTCAAAGTCAATAACCAGCGAACTTTCAGTTAAATACAAATAAAAAAGGGCTAAGGTATCGAGTTTTTGCGCTTAGCTTAGAATTACCAATAACCGGCTCTAGCTTAAATGTTTGTGCACAAACATGAGGTTGTATTTATCTTCTAATTTAACTCATGAATGTGAATCAGTTCAGATAACATTGTAACGAGAAAAAAATTAAAAGTTACTAGCTAATTTAATACACCTCCCTCAAGAAACAGGTGTAATGCTGTGCTTAAACATGTTAAAAAGAGTTATTTTATTTTATTAGTGTATTTGACAGTGTATAGTAAATGTGGTTTTACATTTTCGAAACAATTACAGTTAAGAGCGGTTTGGTGTGTAATATAGCTTTAAACTCTGTGCCAAACGGTTTAATGTCAAATGCACACATGGTGAGTTTAAGACAGTTGTTTTTTTCTTCTCCCTCCCTCCCTCCCTCCCTCCCTCCCTCAACCCCCCCCCCGTCGCTGCTTTCCTTTAAATGAGGACCCTGAGTGTGACTGAAAGGGATGATGACTCAAGCTTCCAAACTAAACACAGATACACAAATAAGTATCCACATCTGGATGCCATAATAAGCCTATACAAAATTGAGTGGCAGTGACAGCCAACTAGTGACGGAGTTGATGACAGTCCTGGGTCTTCCAAACCCATGCCTCTGACACAGGTAGCCCCAGTTATTCCCCGCTTCAAATTGAAATCTGGACTTACATTGTGTGTCAGCTCAAAGTACTTCTGGCAGGCCAGCTGATAGTGCATTCCTTTAACCAGCTCCAGGATCTGCCACAAAGAAGAAGGTAAAGGATCAAATAGATGACAACAGGGTAGGTTTTATTCTCTCTCACATTGCTAAACTGTCACACCATGGATACTGACACCATGCATTTACAGTGGATATTGTCAACATGTTGTATTGTTGTTGCAGCCCTATAATACATTTTTTTTTTGGTCAACTACTTACACAACCATTCCTCATAAATCATAATGACGACAGCAGTGAGCAAATCCTTCAAATAGTTGCAGTTGTAATGAAAAACAGATCACATGCTTATTTGGGTTAATTTAAAATATTCATGCCATGAGTCAACTCTTTGTGGAATAACCATTGGCAACGATATCCCCTTTAAGTCTTCTGGTACATCTCAAATTTGGGATTTCAGATTTTTTTTCTAAAGCTCTTCAAAGATAAAAAGTGAGGATGTGAGCAGATATTTTAAAGCCCTCAAATAAGTACTCTCACAGTCTTGTACTAAAACCACTGTAGTGGCAGCATCGCAGCATAGCCATGGTGACAGACCTGCTGAAAAATAAAACGGAGGTCTTCAGCACTAAGAGAGAGAGACACACTCCAGAGGAATCCTGCTTTGGCTCCTTCATTACTCTCCATAGTCCTGAAGGCTGGCCCCAGCGTGATACTGCCATAAGCATGCTCACGGAGCTGCTGTCAGATCCGTGAAATTAGCTGGTCTTCCTGTCTAGCGGATACTACCATTTTTATTATTTTGTTTAATGGAATAATCAGGAACAGTCACACAAAGGAAATAAAGAGAGGGAAAAAAGAGAAGCCATGCTGCCGGTTTTATTTCTATTTTCTGTCATTCTGATGTGATATTAGTACGTTGCTTCCTATTGGTGAGATTTACTCTGAAGATTATCAGGGGATAAGAGAAACAACATTTTAAACATTATAATATTACAGCCTTATCTATCAGGTGAACATGGTTCAGCATGGTTATACCTGCTACGACATCAGCATGTATGCATTGCTACTGTGAGCATGTAAACTTTAGCATTTAGCTCAATGGACTGATGCAAGCACAGCTCCGGGGGAACCGCTAGCAAGGCTGCAGATCATTCGTCTTGTATGATAAAAGTCACTGTCAGCAAAATGTCTCACTGTCTAAATGTTCATTATTCTACGCAAGTCAATCACCGGTGAGAGTCACCTGCCCCGCAGTGGTTAGTGTAATCTGTGCTGCCATTGTATTTCCATACTGTACATAATGTAGATAGAATGTTTATCCTACAGTACCATATATAGAATGTTTATCCTACAGAACCATAGACAGGACATCACCCACCTGACTTATTCCCATGGGAGACACCTTGTAGAACTGAAGCTTCTGCTTCAGCAGCTCTGGGTCGCTGTGACGGAATGGGCATCCTACAAACAAAGGAAAAGGTATTCAAAGAAATGGAGTTGGACATAAATTAACAATTAAGACAGAATATTACTTGTTTCACTTAAATACACATGTAAAAACTATACATGAAAAGATTTTGTAATGGCTATTCTTCACTTATGTGACTATTTTTAAGACCAAGCACTTAAACCAAAAAGCGTATTAATGACAGCTCAGTGGCTGATCATTTGGGTAATAGTTTCCCTCCAACAGCCGTCAACTCACCATGATGGTCGCCTTGGCTGGGTGCATTTGATAAAATCACCTTCATGCAACTGTAGGGGGTGTAATCTGTTCGCTTTCCCTCTTTGCCAAACATGTGGCGTATGCTGTAGGCATACTGTTTGTCAAACTACATAGAGACACAGGGAGAGAGGAAGAGAGGGCATTAGTGAGGATGAGAGTGTGTAAGAGGGACAAGGTTGGGGTGAAAAGAGACATTGTCATACATCATGCCAGTTTTGACTAGGTGTTTTCCTCAGTGAAATATAGAGCTATTAGAGAGAACCTGCTGTAGAGGTGTCGCCACACGTGAGATAGCTGAATTATGGAAAACAGTTACGTGGGGCCATTCTTACCCTCTTGATTGCTCCTGCCCTTTGTCCTGCGGAGCAGTTTGATACAATATGAAGAGTGTATAAATGTAGTAAATCCCAAAACGATGAGCCCACCATTCCTACCTAGAAATAAGGCACCTTAATATTAATTTATAACTGGAAAACAGATTTAAATGTCCATGGGCATGTGGAAGATCCTGTTAAAATGGGCTTGTATAGATCAATGTGGAGGCTGTTGATTTGAGTATTTTTCATTGATATGCATTTTTAATACATCACTACAATTTCGAGAACAACATTGAACATTTTACTCCACTACATTTATTTCAACAGCTAAAGGTACTCAACCAGCTACACCGTTTAAAGGAGTATATTTTAAATGATAGTTCACAGATAATATTTGGGTTTTGGCTTGTTATTGGACAAAATGAGCATCACCTTTGGTTTTAGGGTTCCCATTATGGGCATTTGTCACAATTTGTTCTTACATCTAAAGACTGAACAATCAATCTTTCAAAATCAATCAATGATTTGCTGATAAATTGATGATGAACACAATCCTTAGTCATTTTTTTTGTCAACTACAATGACAATGCTACAACTAACGGGCAGCATTCACAGTCAGGCAAAACTAGCCAATGGTACCAACTGTATCTATGAGCACACTGCGGCAGTTTGAATGCAACAAAAAAAAAACATGGAAGTCCTTGATTTAATATTGGGAATAATCTTTTTATGATCTCCGAAAGAAGGAAAATATCAAAGTCAAGGTCACAAGTGAACTGCATCAATAAAATTCAAAGTGCCAGACTTCTGCAAACCTTCGCACAGTCTTCTGTCCGGTTCGTTCCGAAAAGCAATATAAAAAAACCTTCATCCTGTTTGATAGGGGTTATTCTACACAGTATTCACAGTGAACCTCTTTCCGCCACCATAAAAACATGAATTACAGGGAGCCTGCCTCTAAAAATCTAACAGTAAAACACACAGTTCTCTTCAACAGTGGCAGAAAACAATCACCGTGACTGCACCCATCATAACACATTAATGTTGCAATAAAACCCTTGAACTTGCCAAAGTGACAAGCTGCAGTGGTCATTTAAAAATCCATTAAATCTTCTTTAAGTACAATCAATCAAATATTAATTATGTAAAGCTTCTAAGGATTCCATTTCCTGATTTAAGGCTCCCCCTTCCTACTCCATTAAAACGAACCATGGAACTCCACTGTTCCTAAAGTGTGTTTAATATGCATAATGTGAAATAATGCGAGGACATAAAAATGTCATCTGAAATGGTGATACAAAGTATTAGAAATTATTTGATATAAAACTTTTACTTCCTCCAGGTGAGATTGAAGTGGTCAGAGTTTTCATTTTTGATAAACATGGTGATTAAAAGTGTAACTTCAACAGAAAAACACATAATAAACTAGCCGTCTTTGGATTTAACCATAAATCCTCTTAGCCTAAACCTTAAATTAATCTAATATGTAATAGAATATTAAATTGAACCTTTTTTGGCCTTATTTTTCCCCAAAAATTGTAGATTCAGTAGTTGTACAATGCAGCTTAGAGACCGTTCTCAACTTGTCTCTCTCTCTCTCTTTTTTTGCCCATAGTGAATGCAACTCGACAGATATATTCAATGTTTATTTAAATTGCCAACTGTGTCAGTAAACTTCAGATAGTCCTGGACGGCTGACCTCCAGACGGGAAAGACACAGAAAAGATGCATTAGAAGGAGCAGAATCACGGCTGTTCTATTGCACATCTTGGTGCATGTGGCTACATCACTGTAACATCCCCCCACACTCTAGGACAAATTCACCCTAAACAACCTAGAGCAATAGAGACAGATAAATAGGACACAATCAAAGGGCTTACGCGTGGGTATGTGTATTGTGTGTGTGTGTAAACTTGGCATTGCTTCTTAGGCTCGGTCCATAGTGACTGATGTGCCTGTAGCTCCAATTCCTCCTGTATGTAGTAATACCATTAAAATAATTCCCTTATTATAATTTGCGCTACAGGCCATTTCAGAACATAAAAACAATATGAAGGCGAGGGACTATACAATACTGTGGGTGCATACCAGTCAAGAAGTTTGACATTGAAGAAAGGGAGCATTTCTTCTAAAAGGGTAATTTACACACAATGCACCAGTTGAATATTATCTAGGAAGGACAATTGAGATACATAAGATCCTTGAGAAGCCCTAAGCAAAGCCTAACATAGCATTGTGCATCCCATCATGTAAAATAGCTTTAATACGTCAATAATTGGGGGTTATTTGCGTTCAAATAATTTAGTTTTTATTTGTTTTTCTAATCAGCACACATATACAGCTATTCCAAATTTACAGTATGTATGATGATAAGCTAATATCAGCTGTGGATCCGCCTATTCCTCGCGAGCTTTTCTCAGCTTTAACTTTTTGTGTTCAATCTTTTGTATCATATAACCACATATTGGCTGGTATTCAGTTTATTTCAGGACAACGCGGTTGTATTGTACTCTATGGACTTTCCAAAAAGGGAAAAATAACCAAAAGCTCAGCTCAAACACAGAACATGTATGTCATAAAAAAAAATTATATTTTCCCCCAGTGAGGCACACGCACACCCCAAAAAAATGCAGGATATATTTTCATACTGGTTAGCAAAGAAGAAGCTTGGGGCTACCTTTAAATGTTCTAAAAACTCCAGTAATAAAAAATAACAGTGCACGTCTTCCATGGTTGGAAAAAAATGGAGATAACATCTTAAAAACATACAGTTCAGGCAGCATTCCTACTCCTGGGTGATACAGCACTAAACTGTGGTAGATGCATACTGTATAGAAACTCTTCCAAATAGAAAGGCGAACTTCAGTGGGGGGGGGGGGGGAATGAATAAATCAAGTTGATTTCATCCATTTCCTCTCTCCCTCTAGTCTAATATTACAGTGCCTCTTCCTTAAGGCATCCCTTTCGGCATCGCTGCCTCCCATCTTTTTCCTCTGTGTCTGTCGCATACTAATGAGCAGGCTTTGTGCAGCCTGCCACAAAGTGCAGTCCCCAACTTAACACACATCATTGTGAGCGCTGCATACTGGTCAGCGCCATTGCATTGGGTTGTACACAGCCCGTCGCACTTCCTTCATGAATCCAGTGTACTGTACTAGTTGCCACAAGGCTCTTATACTGAGGGCCAATTAGAGACACTAGGACAGGAGTGACCAAAGGCAGGATGTATGGTTGCTGCTTTATTAGTAGTCTAAAAAAATGTGTCAACAGGCGTCAGTTACAAAGTTGCTTACTATGCTACTGTGCCTTAGTAACGACACAAAAGATGATGGGAAATCTTTAGATGACACGGCATAAATGTCTTTCTTTTTCTCTTAATGAATCTTTCGGGAGTAAGGAAAACCACAACTCAAAAATAACTAAATAATATGACTTCTAACATATTTTGCTGCAGTGCAGAATTTTTTTTTTTGTTAGAACCTTTTTAGTTCTCTAACAATTTACACATACATATTTCACTTGGTTTAAATGCAGGGACTTAGTACAATTAATAGTTAAATCAGCAGGATACCTATTTTAACAGTAATAAAAAGGAAACGAGTGATACGTTGTGATGATGACACACACCCACTTAGATGTCTGTTGTTTCATGTGTTTTCGTTCTCAATCTTTTACACCCAATTTAGCTTTTCAGTGGCTTTTGTGGTTTAAAATCCAATAATGACCAATACAGCACAGCAGTTTTGTGTCTGTTGGATTAATGTTAGACATTAGACTGGCCAAAATCTAAGGATAAATAGTGTTAATATTAAACTCCTGAATGCTTTCGAGTCAGACCATGTTCACTGAGGATTTCTTCGCCACTAAGTGTAATTTTTCCATCCCCGTCTTTGAATAAAGCTGTCTTTTTGAGGAAAAGAGATGTGAAAAAGTATCTGGCTTTAAAATCAGCTAAAAAACATGAAGGTCTCCCTTTGTATCTATTTACATCATAGTCTGTTCATGACCCTTTGATGTGGATTCTCATTACTGGTGAAACTGTAGCTCAGGAAAGGGATATTCCTGCAACATGCCTGGACTCTTGTCTGGCTGATGCAACACATGTCCGTGGACTGGAAAGAGGGCAGACTACCTGGAGTGACATGCCAGCCATGTGATCACCTGCTACAGATCATTAATCAAAGACTACACGGCTGGTGGATCAAGGCCCATGGCACAGCATTCCTGGGCCAGGGTCTCCTTTCAACTCAGCACAATTAAATGATTTCTTGGCACTCACCTTTCACACTGTTAATAATACTGTGTCTTTTCATGAGCACTTTAAAATGCAACACACTCAATCGGCTGTGTGTTGTTATTTATCAGTGGGTAGAGATGGATCGTCAGAATGACAGTATTTAAGCTTTTACTTTGCAAATGAAATTTACCCAAGTTATAAAATAACTAATAATAGATCAAAACCTGGTTGATTAGGACACGCCTCTCAGTGTATCACACTGCGATCAGATCAAGCTACCGTAATTTTCGGACTATAAACCGCGACTTTTTCCCCATTTTTCGACCCTGTTATTACACAGCACAGTATATGTTCTGTAGCTACTAGGGTTGGGCGTTAGTAATTGAGTACTCGAGTACTCCTCGTTTCAAATGAACTCAATTGGTGGATGAGGAAAATCTTTTTTTTTTTTTTTGTGTGTCTGTAGCCTTTAGGCCGGTGGGCCGCGGCCGCCCCTATTTTAAAATGTTATATACGTGTACAAAACGGATAAAATAAAGTTTAACAAAATTAAATATTTTGATGCAAGTGCAATAAACTGAGCGTTGGGTCAAAAAGCAACTGCCACCTCTGGGCCACCGCAGCGCAGCCTGTGTTCTCCACAGCACCGCGGAGCTGAACACGGTCTCTCCTTTCTCCAGAACATTGTCAGGAATATAACTGTCCAATTATTTCAAAGCAGATGATAAAGTTACGTTTATAAAAAGGGGAGATGACACCTGTTACTCTCAGTTAGTAATGAGTAGACTTCAGGACAGGAGAGCATGCAAGGTGCTCTCCGCTTGGAAGGAAAAGTAAAGAAGAAGCAAGGCTTACTTCAGGCACATTTTCTCCGAGCCAACAACAGTTAAGAAGCCTTCAATAGGGAATATGGGGATAAGATTCAAAAACCGACCGGGGTAACGTTAATGAGGAATTAGTCGCGGTAATTATTCACGGACACGGAGTGAGCATTACGCGGTTGGATATACAACTATCTGCTTTGGTGAGTTATTTATATATAAATATATACAATATAATACATATATGTATTTAAATTGTAGGACAATCATTTTATATTATTTGCTGCCCTTCTTATTTTAAATGGTGACTTAGGCTATTTATTTTATTTTTTTTGTTACAACTACAGCCCATGCTTTTTTTCTCTTTTTTTCTCCCCATCGCAGACCTACTCGATCGGTTTAAATTGTGGCCCATCTATTTAATTACTTTCAGTGAGGAAAAAGTGTTTTAAACTTGTGGAAAAAAATCCTTAATATCATATGGCAACTGTGACTGTTTGACAATAAGCATTGAGCGCTTTATTGCGGTGAACCGTTGTTCTGCAGACAGATGCGTTGCGTTCTAAAAATAGAAAAAAGTTTAACGAGGAATCGATTGATCCTCGAGGAATGCAAGCGATCACACGAGTAGCGAAAATACTCGCCCATCCCTAGTAGCTACTATTGCTCTAAATGGTAACACTTGAATACGTTATGCAAATATGCAACTTGTTTGTTGAAATGTTAATAAATGGGAGCTTCCTCAAGCAGCCATCTCTTTCCCGACAATCCCCTCTGTGCACAAACTCTTACATGAGGTAATTAAACATTATAACACCTGCGGCTTATAGTCCAGTGCGATTTATAGTGCAGAAAGTACGGTAGATTGTTTTTGGTAAATATGGTGACAGACTGATGAGAACACATTATGTTTGATTCAATAAATAAATACTACAAAGATATACTATATGTGAAGTAGGGCTGGGTATCGTCAAGGACTTCGCGATACGATACGTATCACGATACACTGGTCACGATACGATATATCACGATATATTGCGTATCTTGATATATCACGATATATTGCGATATTCCATAAACAAGTTGCCTTGTCAAACATAACAGCACAATATAGTGATAATTGTACAGACAAATGAAGTCAAAACTATTTCATTCACAACTTCCTTTACTATTTTTCTTCCTTTTTTTTGGTTTTGGCAAATTATCAAACACTGCTGCAGCTGCCATAACATCAAAATAACAAATCCAATTCACTCTTGTACTAACTGTACAGGACACAATGAAAATTAAAACACATCAGTGTGCTTTTGTGACACAGTGAATCTGAAGTATTCTTATAAACAAAACTGATCTAACTTCAATAGTCAGTATCCTAGAGGCTCAGGCCTGACAGCAGACATGGGTTTGAATCTGACCCGTGGTTATTTCATTCCCTCTCTGCCCCACTTCATATCTGTATCTCTGCACTGTCAATAAAGCCATGAAAAGCAAAAAAAAAAAAAAAAAAAAATCATAAAAAAATTAATAAAAAAAAATCGATATTTTGATATAAAAATCGATACTGATATCGGGAAACTAAGTATCGCGATATATCGATATTTCGATTTTTTGACACAGCCCTAATGTGAAGGGTATCTTTCAACTGAAAATAAAATACATATTACGGATGCACCGAATGTTCGGCAACCGAAATATTCAGCCCAAAATAGCAAAAAGCCAGCTGAGAGATATAATATCTCCAAAGTGTCCTAGGTCTGTCCCAGGGTCTCCTTCCAGTAAAACGTGCCTAGTTTACCCCCAATGGACCAGGAGAAAAACCTCAACTGACTCCACTCATTGTGGAGGAGCAGCGACCGACTGTACTCCGGGGTCCTCCCAAACTCTTTTACCCCTAGGCCACAACACATTGCCACAGCTATCTAAGGACATAATAAAGGAAACAAAAACAAATGCTGTAGCTGTTGATGTCAGAAATGTAGAACACAATCATGTCAAAACTCTCAACTTCAAAAAGCATCAAATTCTGTATTATTCAAACTCTTCCATCATCTGGAGTCTCCTGCCACTACTAGTGACTCTTATTTTTAGCTTTGAATGTCTTTACTGTGTCTCCTTCTTCTACTGAGAGATTTACTAACTGAACCCACAACCTATTAAGCCTTCTTAATCTAGTCACAGCATTGTGTGCAAGTATTGATACCAATATGCTTTCCTTTAATCAGCACACCTTTAATGGGATTCACTTCATCACCAATATAACAGCACTGTCCCTTTAAAGTTTTGGACAAAGGGGGAGAGAGTTTCAGTTCGCTGTCCTCTAGTTAACTAATGTGTCGTTAAAGGAAAAACTGTCAAAGAAAATGTCTGGGTAATGTATCTGGTTGTATAGAATTCTGAAACTAAAAACAGGGCTATTACCAAAAGATAATTGCATTATATAAAATATTTGTAAAGTAGATTAAGACCACTATCTTATTTTGAATAGTTTTTTTTAAATAAAGTGTAGAACTAAATAAAAATATAAAAAATGGTGGCATCAGCCCGTGTCCCTTGTGATATGGATGAACTGTATTATTGCATAAGTTGACTATGATCTTAAGGTGACATTACATCCCATACATCTATCCACTTGCTTTGGGTGAGCAGGGCCACGTCACTATTTTACAGGAAATTGAGTGGTGAAAAGTTACTACATTTATTTCCTAATTTGTTTTTAAATCTGTGATGGAACAGATATGTCACAAAAAAAGTATTAAAATAAAAAATAGTACATACAGTTTAGTGTAGTATTGATCTTTTCAACTTTACCTTGTCTGCATCCACCTTGCCTCTTATGAACTCTGACCTCCAGAACTGCAGGGCTTGCTCCAGAGAGAGGCCGATGCCTTTGAGGAAGAGGCCGTACTGCATGCGACCACCGTGGCGGAGGTGGTGGTTCTCTCGAAGGCTCTGGTGGAGCTGTCTCGTACAGAGAGGGAATGACTTTCCTGAAAGCTGGGGGCAAACAACAATTAATGACCAACATAGAGATATGGACTGTTATATATATATACAGTATCTCACAAAAGTGAGTACACCCCTCACATTTCTTCACATTTTTCTTTATATCTTTCCATGGGACAACACTGAAGAAATGACACTTTGATACAATGTAAAGTAGTCAGTGTACAGCTTGTATAACAGTGTAAATTTACTGTCCCCTCAAAATAACTCGACACACAGCCATTAATGTCTAAACTGCTGGCAACAAAAGTGAGTACACCCCTTAGAAAAAATTTACAAATCGGGCCCAAAGTGTAAATATTTTGTGTGGCCACCATTATTTTCCAGCACTGCCTTAACCCTCTTGGGCATGTAGTTCACTAGAGCTTCACAGGTTGCAACTGGAACCCTCTTCCACCCATTTATGACAGCATCACAGAGCTGGTGGATATTAAAGACCTTGCGCTCCTCCACCTTCTGTTTGAGGATGCCCCAAAGATGCTCAATAGGGTTTAGGTCTGGAGACATGCTTGGCCAGGCCATAACCTTTACCCTCAGCTTTTTTAGCAAGCCACTGGTCGTCTTGGAGGTGTGTTTGGGGTCGTTATCATGTTGCAATACCACCCTGCGGCCCAGTTTACGAAGGTTGAGTGCACGTGGTCAGCGTCGTACACAGAAGTTGGCTTTGGAAAATAGACGTATGAGTGCTGCCAGCATTGCTGAAGGGCTTGAAGGGGTGGGGGGTCAACCTGTCAGTGCTCAGACCATACGCCGCACTCTGCATCATACTGGTCTGCATGGCTGTCATCCCAGAAGGAAGCCTATTCTAAAGATGATGCACAAGAAACCCCACAAAAAGTTTGCTGAAGACAAACAGACTATGGACATGGATTACTGCAACCATGTCCTGTGGTCTGATGAGACCAAAATACATTTATTTGGGTCAGATGGTGTTAAGAGTGTGGAGCGGCTACCAGGTGAGGAGTACAAAGACAAGTGTGTCTTGCCTAGAGTCAAGCATGGTGGTTGGAGTGTCATGGTCTGGGGCTGCATGAGTGCTGCCAGCACTGGGGATCTACAGTTCATTGAATTCTAACATGTACTGTGACATACTGAAGCAGAGCATGATCCCCTCCCTTCATAAACTGGGCCGCAGGGCAGTACTGCAACATGATAACGACCCCAAACACACCTCCGAACGACCACTGGCTTGCTAAAGAAGCTGAGGGTAAAGGTTATGGACTGGCCAAGCATGTCTCCAGTCTTAAACCCTATTGAGCATCTTTGGGGCATCCTCAAACGGGAGATGGAGGAGCGCAAGGACTCTAATATCCACCAGCTCCTTGATGTCGTCATGAATGGGTAGAAGAGGGTTCCAGTTGCAACCTGTGAAGCTCTAGTGAACTACATGCCCAAGAGGGTTAAGGCAGTGATAGAAAATAATGATGGCAAAACAAAATATTGACACTTTGGGCCCAATTTGGAAATTTTTTCTTAGGGGTGTACTCACTTTTGTTGCCAACAGTTTAGACATTAATGGCTGTGTGTCGAGTTATTTTGAGGGGACAGTAAATTTACACTGTTATACAAGCTGTACACTGACTGCTTTACATTGTATCAAAGTGTCATTTATTCAGTGTTGTCGCATGGAAAGATATAATGAAATATTTGAAGAAATGTTAGGGGTGTACTCACTTTTGTGAGATACTGTATATATATATATATATATATATATATATACAGTATATATATATTGTTGTACCCGTTAATATCTACTTTATTCTTGCTCATCTTTTATTCATAGCTTATTTTTCTATGGGGCACTTGTTAAACATAATGTGAACTGATTGTTTACAACCCAAAGTGGCACAAAATAGCTCTGGGCCACCAGCATTACAATACAAACCTCCATTGTCCCCCTTTTATACAAGCCATTCCCAAGTTAAATGGCACGTTAAAATGGACTTTTCTATGAAATAGATGGTCAGTGCAACTTACTGAATCAATTTGTTCCAAGGAGATTTTCCCAACATTCTTCTGGATGCTGTAATCCTGTCCCACATATGCATGACTGAAATAAGAAAATATTTTTTTTTAATTAGTGTTGTGACAAATAAGAATGAATTTATTTTGTAATATTATACAATCAGAAGCAATCTAATATACATTTAAGAACTTAAACCGGACACTATCATAATAAACAGTACATCCTCTTTTACCTCCTGCCAAATAAACCTAAATCTGCTAAACTACTACCAAGATTTTTAAGTCGATGACTTTGGCAACTCCTCGAGTCCCTTGTGTCGGAGCGTTACATTACATTGTGTTCTCTTTACCATACAGATTAGTGGCCTTCCCCCACTAATCTCAACAACCTGCCCACTAATCCTCAGCCAACAATCAGGCAACATGACTTTTCCCATATTCATGTTCCTCCTCTTATCTGTATTAAGATAAACACCCTCACTGTGTTCTGAGCCGCTCCGCTTTTGAAGCTAAAATGAAGCCAATGATGCAAACTTGTGCGCTGTTGCTGCTTAATATTATCTTTGGAAAAGCAAATGAGTTTAGGGTTCATATGAAGGCAACTACAGGACGTGCTACCCCTGCAAGAGAAGCTAGCAGCAGTTCTATTGTTAGCTCATACATGATAACCAAATGTGCATTTTAGGAATTTTTGGTGGGAGGCATATTTTACCCCAGTAGTTGTGTCAGGGATAGAACTTAATTAATAGGTGTACTAAGCGATTCACTTTGTCAAAATCAGTGAATATCTCCCTATGCATCGCTACCTGTCCGTACTGTGTGTGTGCGTGCTGAAAATGTATCTAGAGTTATTAATACACAGCCTAGGCTCTATAAACGGGCATGTTGCTAGCTGTGGACCCCTTTGTTTATATAGCCTAGGCTTTGATTAAACACCAGATTTTTTTGCAGAACACACACACACACACAAAGTACTGACTGGTAGCGGAGCATTAGGAGATATTCACTGATTTTGACTAAAAGTGATTTTGACAAGTGTTTTCCAGAATCGCTGACTACACCTTTAATTAAGCATTCTATCCTGAAAACAACTGCTGGGGGTGAAACTTGCCTCCCACCACGTTACAACAAACAAACACAGGGACACATTCCACTGCATGAGAAATGACAGGCATAACAATGCACATGTTGCAGTGTTCTAATTACTTCAAGACTGAGTAGCTTTAATAATAGGAATAGATGACGCTGCACACATAACCAGGCCCTGCAAACTCACAAAACATCTGGCCACAAGCCTCCAATGCTCTCTAGTGCCTAAGATCCGTCCTGCAAAGATCTCTTTATTCAACTGAGTGCTGGCAAAGTGGCCGCTGGGTCATTAATCCTGCTGCTTACCTGAGGTGGGTGAGGAGGGGTTGGAGACGTTCGTCAGACTGCACTGCTGGCAACGATCGGGCTGTCAGCTGCAGAGGAAATGGACATCACATCAGTAATGGTAAATAGTGTAGGTCGAAGGACTGGAACAGTGTAACACTGCAGGGTGGGGGGGTGGGGGGGGCTAACATTAGGTACTACACAGAACTATAATTCAAATCAGCAGGAATAAACTTCATTTTGTGTTGCTCAGTGTTGGCATTCCTGTTATTTTAAGTAAAAATAAAATTGCAATTTCAAGACTAGCAAGGATCTCATACTACTGAATGTGTGGCAGGAGGGCCACAAAGCTGAATTGGTGTTTGAGGGGCAGCCATTAAAAAGTGATAACGTCAAGGCTGTAAGCTGTAAAACTGGGGTACAATGTTCTGACTTGTTGAGCATCATACATTAAACATGTCAAGTGATTCCTTACAAAATGCGAATCTACTCATGACATTTTGTTTTTTAAAACCTCTCAGTCTGAACACAGAGTGCAGCAAAGTGAGCTACTTGTGCCAGATCTCTGAAAATGTAAGGAGGAAACCTGCAGCTGTGTGCACAGCCCTCAACAAAAAGCTTTACCTAGTCTGATTGCTTTATTACATGACTCCAATCAGCAACGAGCAGACGAGTAACGTTTCAAGGTCCAAGCTTAATAGACTATATTTGTTATTTTCTGTCAAAATGAACATCCAACCAATAAGTGGAGTCATATGGAGAACCGGTTTTTAATTTCATCCCTTTTTTTAAATGACACATTTTCTGCTTTGTCCCCTTGTCGTCCCCAGTGGAGGAGAATAACCATTATAACAGCATAGAAACAGTCACAGTGGCACAGCAACAAGAACAAGAGTTTGGGAGCATTATTCCATTCCAACAGTTAGTGGTCCGGATAATTACCAGGAAATGGGAGAATGGCAGAACTGGACCAAGTTGCTCTTTTTTTTTTTCATTTGCTAATTTGGAAAATATAGTCATGTGTTGTGTTCAGGTTGAAGCAAATCAACTACATGTTGGGCACTATGACAAAATTAGTACAGAGACAAATCACTTTCTGTACACCAAGAACAAGACTGAATTTGGTGTCAAATCATGCTTGGATTCTATAGCCAGGGTCATTTCAGAGTTAAGTCCAGTAAGGATTCCTCACCTAAAATGGACACAAAAAACTGCTCTGTGAAATGAAAAGCACAGCATCTGGAAATCAATCATATTAAAATTTGCCAAAAGGCATTTCAGTTCACAAGTTCCACAGAGCTCCATGGTTCGTGAAGACAGGCATTACCACAGAAAGAACAGACTGAAAGTAGCCACAGAGTTAAATACAAGGAGCACACAACCCAACAAAAATGGACCTTTGTTCAAACTGCCAAATAATTTTCTCTGCACACAGCATTGAGCTGCCAGTTCCACAGAACTAAAAAGCTACTTTGGAAAGGCCCTTCACCTGCAACTCAATGCATTTAGTCATGTAGACCTGCACAGGACAACTTATTGAAGTTAAAACCGAGCATCAGAAGGGGGAAGAAAGTGGGTTTAAGTGACTTTGAACATGGCAATGTTGATGGTGCCAGATGGCTGGTCTGAGTATTTCAGAAACTGCTAACCTACTGGGATTTTAACGCACAACCATCTCTAGGGTTTAAAGAGAATGGCCAGAAAAATAAAAAAATATCCAGTGAGCGGCATTTGTTTGGACGAAAATGCCTTGTTGAGGTCAGAGGAGGATGGGCATACTGGTTCAATTCAAGATGATGGGAAAGGCAACAGTAACTCAAATAATCACTCGTTATGACCAGAGTATGCAGAATACCATCTCTGAACGCTCGATTTCAGTTGCGAAAGTAAGATGGTGGGGTCAGAATTTTGCGTAAACAACATGAAAGCATAGATCCATCCTGCCTTGCACCATCAACCATGCCACGTTAAAAGTCACTTAAATCCGCTTTCTTCCCCATTCTGATGCTCGGTTTTAACTTCAGCATGTTGTCTTGACCACGTCTACATGCCTAAATGCATTGAGTTGCGGACCTGTGATTGGAAGATTAGCTTTTTGTTTTTCATAAGGTGTACCTAATAAAGTGGCCGGTGAGGGTATATTGATGGATAAGTAAAAAGACATTTCAGACAAAGAATGCCAAACAAGGTTGTAGGTTACACATCATAGTATACACATTCAAAAGTAGTTTCATTAATTAAGTTCTAAACTTCAAATGTCCTTCATTGATGGTTCAAACCGTAAGCATCAGAATGAAAACTTTCTAACAATTCTTCACTAAAAGTATCTCTTACGATCTCAGACTGTCTTTTTTTCAAATGCAAATCTTCTCTTTGCAACTTTTATCACTGCTCTGTATCACAATAAATCTCATAATGCTTACAGTTACTTACTGTATTACAATTACACATATCGTTTGCCGATAAGAGTCCGATTAGAAAGGCTGAGATTACAACAAGGACAGTCATTTGCAAGTCTTTATAGTGGAAAATTTTATTGTTGCCTCTCTGTGGCTTCCCGTCACACAGGTTGGAGGTTTCTAACACCTCATTAATAGATCAAGTTCACTCAATTTATGTAGTGTGTCATGGACTATGGCTTTTTGTGCCTGTTCCCTGAAATACAATGCAACAGCACCTC
The DNA here is from genome assembly GCF_949987685.1 of Ammodytes marinus. NCBI lineage: Eukaryota > Metazoa > Chordata > Actinopteri > Uranoscopiformes > Ammodytidae > Ammodytes > Ammodytes marinus. The sequence goes on along the minus strand of NC_137215.1, from coordinate 17,361,488 downwards.
TGTTGTCTCCCCACATCACCATGTTCTAGTCCCTCAGGGCATTCCACGCTATGCACAAGCATGCCGATGGTGCGCCTTCACAGACCCCACCATACACAGCCTTTAGAAAAACATCAAGCCGCAAGGGACGATAAGCACTGTCATACAGCTGTCCAAAGTCTTTCCCCTCTGGACATTTTTTTGTCATGTGTGCATACTTATTTCCCTCATTTCAACCCTGCATTTCTCAGTTTTCCCCTCCGGGAACTGAAGGGGACACGTTTCACAGCTGCAATTTAATCATCTGCCTTATGGAACCAGGCGTACTGTAAGGGCAAAATGACTTAACATAAACTACATGTACAGGGAGTACATTTGGCAAGATGTTTCCATTATTGATTCGATTCCATTCTACATGCATAAAGGTCAATTTGTGCTATATGTTTACACCGTGAACTGCAGCAAAGTACGCCTGAAGTTATCATGTTGCCCTGGAATAGAAGTTTTGCCTTGTAGTTTATTGTACCATTGTATGACATGCAACCACTTACTGCGAGAGCTTTAGATAGCCGAGTGCGGAAATCATTGAGAACGATGGTGACAATGTCCTGGTGAGGGATGTACACGTAGCCTGCTTTGAGGTACACTTTCCTTGTTCGCACCAGATCCAGCGCATCTTGAAATGGAACCTTTAGAATAGAACAAGAAGTGGAAGATTACTTTTTTCTTCAAATCATGAATGCATTTAAAAGATATAGATGTTAATATTCCGTTCGCAGACAGTGTCAGAGAGAGTTAAGGCCAACCGTTTGCCCTTGGTCATTTTGGCTGCCCTTAAATGTGATCCAAGAATTTACATTTCTTCTATTGACTTGCAGTAAAGTGAGTGTGTGTTGATTTACATTCACTCAGCGACTACTACGCCCATAAAAAGTCAATTTAAAGTCAAGCTACAGGCCGTGACATTTTCCCCTTTTTCTATCCCTTTAGGGAGCAGGAAAAAAGCTCAACTTAAATCCATTGAACTGTAAAAGGCAATGACAATGGTGATCTGACAATCAGTCAATTCTATTTTTTTTGGCTCTCCATTCCTGCTGATTTAAGCGACTTGTCCACTATGTGAACATTTGATGACCCAACTAAATTATGTCAAGCATTTCTTTAGAAGTAGCGCTTTGCTGCGCTTAGATGCAAAGTCAGAAAGATGGCATTTGAGAGAATGCAGAACTAAGCAGACAAATCAGTGTTTTATTTTTAGGCGGCTCACAGCCCTGCTTGAATGGCAATCTAGTATTGCACTAGGGCTCAAACAATCCCTTAAGTACCTCCAATAACTTTTAAGACATTCACCATGACACTGAAGTTCCCTGCTCTCCACATACATTCAAATAAATGTTGAAAAAGTATTTCAATAGTTCTTTAAGTAGTAATATGTTATTGTTTGTAGAAACGGTTAATTATCCTTAACAGCAGTGAGTTATTAAAAAATTAACGGTCCGTAGAATGCTATGATTGACTAAACAAAAATGTTTATGTGCTGTGTAAAAAAAAGAATGTCATCACAAGAATCTCAGCCTTCCAAAGATATGTGGCATGAGTATCCACACAGCAAACTTTTTATTAAACAGCATGACGGGCGTTAACCGATTACTCAATTAATTGACAGAATAGTCTATAGATAGCTGCAACCCTATTAAACACTGGACAAAAAGTTCAATCCAATCCAGATCTATGGATTTACAACAATTTACAGCATCATTTATTTTCTTCTGTATATCCTTTTCACAATAAAGATCATGTGTGAAGAATTGTATGATCTTAATTGCTGCATGTAGCAGTGGACGTTAATGAATTAAGGATGCCTCTTAATGGGACCAAAACTAGGAAGACAGGGTTAATTGATTACTAAGCTGATTCCCTTTAAGGGAAGCTACAGCAATTTAGCCCTGCACAATAGAGACACATTTATAAAGAAAAGAACATTTAAGCACAAGATGCATATATAGTATAAGATAAGTCCTGGTGGTGTGCCCCTTAACAAGAAAATCCACACTTTTTTTCTAACATTCAGAATACGACACATTAAGTAATTGGTACTTTGTCTAGATGGCTTGCAAACTACATACACTATGTGGGAACTGGGGATACAAATTGTTGAATATCTTACATTAAAATATCTGTTTTGTAGAGGAATAAGCACTAAGCATTCTTAAATGGTCTCAGTGGAGAGTGAGACAGAGAACACCCACATTTTATCAACTCACCAAAGGACCAATTAATGGGAGAAAGAAAAGAGAGCTCTGTCCTCGCACAAACATTTATTTGGCATGAGGCAATGATATTCTACACCAGGCCTCACTGTTTTATTTTCATGATTATTCTTCATATAATGTGTTTTATGTAGCTTTTCTTTAAATTAGTTTTCTATATTTTATTATTATTTCTCATAATTTTTTTTCCTATCATTACATTTTATTATAAAAGTGTTACTTGTTATAATTCAGGTATACTAGTTTTTTTTTAATTATTGTCTGTTTTATCTTATCTCAATGTTATGTTATACATACTGTTCTCTTTCGATATTATTGTATCGTCTGTGATGCTTTGGCAACACTGTTTGCAATAATAGTCATGCCAAAGACAGAGACAGAGAGACAGAGACAGAGACAGAGAGAGAGAGAGACACTCACTTTGTAGAAGTCCTGTTCCTCCACAGTGATTGCACTGACGGCGTAACTGGAGTTGACAAGTTTATCCAACAGAGTCTTCTTCTCCTCGTCACCAATCTGAAAGGTTATTGAAGGAGATGATACATTTCAAGTGCAGAGCAGCAAAGGCAGAACTCTGTCGTGATTAATACACCGTATAGTAGGTTGAGACTCTCGGAGGCCGAACATTGTTGGTCAAGTGAATGCAACGTTTGGGTCCTTGCTTGACACTTTATGTGTTGATGCTCATATGGTTATTCCATATTTCCTTTAAATATTCTAAAGGTGATTGTACAGAAATAATTAAAAGATACAAAAAGAAACTACTGATACACAGAAATAATGTACATTTAAGATCTTTGACAGATTATTTGTTCACAAATAAGAAAAAAAGTCAACGTTGAAACTTTGGAATCTCCATTCAAGGAAACATGAACATTTCATGGGTCCTGTAACAGTGATCCAACAGCGCCATCTAGTGAACAAACTATTTAACACAAGTTTTGCTACTGGAGAAATCGATTGATTTGTGGTCTTACTTTCCTCTTTTTTTATACAATCATTAGTTTCTTTCTACTAGTTTTTGTCTTTTGAGTATTTATCAAAATTATATTACAAAATAGGCTTAAAAAATAAATTAGAGACGTTACCGTGTCATATTGCAGATTATTCCTGTGGAGAAAGTCAGACTTCTGTTTTGAAGTCAAGTCATTGAAGCGGTAGCGGAAAAGATCAACTTCCTGTTGTATAAACCACCGTCTCAGGTCCTCCCTTTAAGATGCCGTTGGAAATGAGCATTAATACAATTTTAGTTGTATACAAGTTTTTAACTTCTGTTTTATTCAACTAAAGGTATTCCATAGAAACTACAGACTTACGTTTGGCAGTAGGCAAGTCTGAGAATGAAGTGGGAGATGTGGTCCTTTCTCCGTTTGTCAAATTCACTCGCTCCACTCTGAGGTTTTCTGTCATCCTAAATGGGTTAAAGGATGTACAGTAAGTTTAAAGACATATCCGTTTTCTTTACTTCTTCAAAGCCTTTGTTGTCTTGCTGGGTATAACTTTAGAAGTGAGCTATGATACTAAATGATCGCCTTTTAAAAAAGGAAGTTTTGTGACTGTTAACAGAAGAAAAGAGTGCTACGTGTTCTGTCATGTTTTCAATAGCTGTGTCCCATCGTTAGTTTATTTAGCATTAAGTAACTGAGCTTTATTTGGCAAGTAAGTAGCCAGATTTATGAACAATTTGTCGGTCTCTAAGATTGCTTCTTCAGTGTTTTGATACAGCAATTCAGCCCCTATCCAGTAGGTGCTGTCATCATGCATATTATTTCTTCTTTGCTATAGTCATTGTTGACTATGAAATAATTTGATGTGCAGTCATGCTACTGAATGAAATTTTTCCCAAACCCTGCATGCTTACTGTAAAAGCCATCACCTGGTAAATTATTTAATTTTTTAAAGAAAAAGGAAATAAGACGTTTACTCACAATCACAACCTCCGGTCTGTAAGGAAAGCTCAGGTTTTTAGATTCAGACTCCAGTTTCCTTGTGTACTGCTCTGACTGTTTCACATAGCTCACGCCCAAGTTCTCAATGGTCTTCAACACTGCAGTGGCATCAAAAGAAAACATTGTTACTATTACATGTTTTAAAAAAAATCAAAATAGAGAAAACACAGGCTGAATACCCATTCTTTCTGTTATTGAGTATGGTAGAAAAAACATGTAGGATGTCCCAATCCTTGTGGTCAGATTTAGCATGATTAAGAATGTCTACTACATCCGGATGAGATTTTCAGTGTTGAAATCTGCATGCTATTTGGGCGACTATGACCCAAAATCCAGTGCGCACCGGAAGTTACTTCACATCGACAGAGCTCCGTATGAAAACAACCGGGAATGCGACAGATATAAAAAGGGGCAAGAGGCACTATGTTATGATAAAATAAATAATTAAAAGTATATCCCAATGGTATGCCTACTGCATGCTAACTAGATTATTCTTATGGTCAGATCAGATGTAGTATGTAGAATAAAGTATATGATTTGGAACGCAGGACAGTTTATTTTCCAGCTAATTTGATTTGAACTTACATTTCAGCCTGTCTACAGCGAATACCTCAAACTCAGAGAGAGAGACGTTTTCCAGAGGAGGCTGCCCATAGAACTGCAGAGCATGTCCGTACAGCTCCGTCTGAGGGTTGCTAATGAACTTTCTTCTTCTGTTAGTAAACTGCATGGTTGCTGTTAGGGAAAGAAAAACAAAGAGATTTTCAATAAATGCATCAGCTCATAATATGCCACTAGAGGTAATGGCTGGCAGATTTAATAGTAGCGATGTACAGACAAGTGCCAGCTTCAATACAAGTTCATGGAATTTAAATATGTTGCACAACTCTTCTCCAATGTAACCATGCTTTGTTTATGAGTGGTCTTCCCTTTACCATATTGCTGACATTAGGGAAATACAACTTGTTATACTACAGAAGCATTGTTTGACGAAAAAGGAGCCAACACCTACAATTAGCATTGTACCCTAATTTACCTTATTGATCTTAAAAGTCAAAAGATGCTGCAAGGAACTTCTTGTGTCTCCTATGTAAAGCGCTTTGAGTGCGAGAAAAGCGCTATATACATTTTATGTATTATTATTATTATTATTATTATTAATAACCAAAACTTTACAAAAAAAACGACATCACTGACTGAGAATTAGGGACAAAAAACAGGATTTCTTTGGTCCAGTGAAAAAGCTGGTGGATCTCCTGAATGTCATACTGATATGAGTGACCTTTAACCCATTGATGACTATGGCAATCTAGGATGCATGTCCTTAATGCCTGAGGGTTTTCTGAAAAAATAGTACGAATTGTCAAGTCTACCAAAACCTTAATATCTAAGCCTGTGTAGCACATAGAAACATGAAATAAAATACATTTAAAAGTTAAGGTTCACAGGTTTTATCTAAACATGCTCCCTTAGCGCTTACACACCAACAAATGTTTCTAAAAATCGTCAAAATTAGATGGGGGAGAAAAAAAAGAATAAATAATATAAAATATTTAGTGTGATTTTCGTCAGTAGCCTATAGTGGACCTTGATTCTGCGCACCAAACGCCACTAACTGTTCTGTAATACACTATCGGTGACACAGCCGGCTTATTTTTTTTTACTATTTTGTTTTATTTTTTTGATTGATGCGATTTTCGGCAAACCACACAACTTTTGGGTGGTCACGTGGTCTTAAAAAATCAACAAAACCCACCTCATGTGTATTTGAACCAATGACAGTGCATTCTATGCTGCACACGCCATGACAATTAGATAAAGTAACAATGCTGCACGATGCAGCATCAGGCAGGAGAGGCAATGTGGCATCGCGCAGCAGCCGTCATCAATGGGTTAATGCGATAGATATTCATAAATTATTTCAAAAGATGTCTACTTTTGAAAAGAAATGCCAGAAAACAAAAAGATTTAAAAAAAAAATCTTACACAAGAAATATTATGCAGAGGGTATTATAATCAAGTTTTTCAGTACAGTACCTTTTGCACTAAACTCAGTCGTTAAGGTATACTATGAAGTTGATTCCAGCAAGGATGCAGAAAAAACTGGCAAGGCAACTGTGAACCCAATACTATGACAGGTGACCTGATATTGATGTAAAGTGTCCAGCAGCAACGATAAAAATAAGTGATGTGACTCTTTCGACAAAATCATCTTTACCCCCGAAAGAGACTTTTTACAGAAACCGTTTAGCTGAAGTTTACAAAGTTGTATCCTCAGCTATGCAGTGTTCAACAAGACAACAACACATATCCCGGTTGGAAGGTGCTAGCTTACGTACAGTAAACTCGCTAAAGTTGGTAAACTGGGTCGACGGAGACAACCTCATCAACTTATCACGCGGCATACAGGTAGTGTAAGAACATTTAAATTGTATATAGTGGTGACAATACCGAATAGGTGATGGCGTTGTTCCCTCTCAGCTCAATCCCGCCAAACACAGAGGGCTGGCCTGTTTAACAGACGCGGGTAAACCCAAACGATGACGCTTTGGGCCAACTGCGGAAGAGACGCGCTGTCGTAATGTGTGGAGCACTCGTTTAGTTGTTTCGCCCGTCCCGCCATGTCTCACCCCTTTAGGACATGGTTTAGGATGACCTAAGTTCATTTTTAAGATAATAAAAGTTAAATCCCACTATTGTAAGCTAAATACAAATAAATCGTGCAGACGAGCCGAGGAAATGTTAGATTCCAAATAAGCCACGTTTTATTCATATAATTTAAAGATTGTTTTCGTCGTGTAGCCTACAGGAACTGCATCTGTCAGTAACTGAAAACAAACTCAGCTGGAACACGTAGGTCGACTGAAATGCAGATTTTGTATTCATTTTTCTTAGAATAGTATAAAATAAATAGTACATAATAGGCCTACCAGGTTTTTGCTATTAATATTCATTAAATGGAAATTTAGGAACTTGTTATTTAATCTTGGTCTTGTTATTGCACGTGAAGCTAAATAATAAACAATCATTTACAGTAGCCTATATTCACAACACTCAAACAGCTCTGCAGCAGGGCTCTGGGCAAGCACTGCAAATGTCAAAGCAACGCAGTGGACTGTACCAAAGTTAAAGTAGACCTACAATTTTTTATTATGCTAAAATAAGAAGTAAAATAAACTTTTAAATTACAAACCAGTCAAAGGAAGTGTGGCAACTGGCAAGGATATAATAAATCGGATTGAGATATGATAGTTTTGCGTTTTGTATATTTCATCCCCACTCCATACCAGTTGGTGGCGCGCCGTTGCGGTAACGAGCTACTTTGTTAAAAAATCGAGAAGAAGAAGCAGAAGTAGCAGAACTGTAGAACAAGACGTTCCTTTTATTTGTCATGCATTCGGCAAAAGACTCTGCTGCCTAGCAACAAACATTAGCGAGCTAGCCAGTTGCCTGGTTGGCTTCGCTCGTGAGCAACGTAGTTACCTGGGACCGGCTGGGACATAGGCTCACGGGTAGATAGCAATGCATTTTCATCCGGTAAATGTTACAGATATTACTCAAGAGTCGACGTTAATGAAACCTGTCCTGCTGTTTTGAAGCACAGAAACTCAAACTATCTCTGGTCTGTGCAGTCACTAGCTACACATACCACCGACGGGCGGAGCAGACGGTTCTCTTCTCTGGGAAAAAGTGGCTAACCTTAGCTAGGTAACCTCCGGAGTCTCCAACGTCCCCCTTCGCCTCAGAGAAGAGCAGAGGGAGGCTGTGGATATGTGATGGTGGGTGAGCTGCTGGCTGGTTAGCTCATCTAATGTTGGTTGACACCGGATGAGTAAAAACGGAATTTTGAAGGTAAGAAATTACTCCCTACATGGGTTTTGCTAGATTTCCATACTGTCTCACCATTGCGTGTCCTAAAGTCTGCTGTGGCAGCTGCTTGGCACCTGGAGACCTTCCTCTCAGCTGTTCAACAGGTCATTATTCGGCCATGGCTAGATATTCTGATTCGATTGAATGTAAAGTTGTACAAATATAAAAAAAAAAAAACTACCTACACCGGCAGCAAACCTTTACAAAAAGCAGCACTGTTTGTTACGTCTCGTTGCATTGTTAATAATTGTAATCTCTCCGTGCCTTAATTATTGGCTTTAACGGTGCCTCGCCTTGATATGAGGCATGGACCTATAAAGAGATATGAGGTCTGGCTAATGTAACGGTGATATTTTCCGTCTGACTTATTGACCAGGAAGGGAGGTGTATTTTATTCTAAATACTAAACAAAGTACATTTATAGAGTTGAAAATGATATAACAATAGTAGGATTACCTTTTTACCATGTTGTGAAAAATATATCAGAATCTCTCTTTATAACATGTGTTGGGGTTCTGATCTCAGTATAACAGAGGTAGAGAAATACCATGCTAACCCGGTAGACCCACAAAACGTATAGGATAGTTACCTGGTAATGCATGGGGAAGTTCATGTTTAAATGTGCCACTAGTGTGTATCATACTGGTGTTGATGGGAATGGGGGCGCGGTAGGAAATAACTCTTAAAAATACAAATATTATTATTATTAATGCCGGGGGCTTTTTTTTGACCATGAGAAATATTTTTCGAGGGCAATTGGGATCATTTCCAGGGCGATGTTATCAAATGTTGGGAAATACTTTGTTTCATCTATCAGAGTACAGCCAGAGTTCTCCAAATCAATTTGAATAGTTTTGAATACCATGTTAAATTTGAAATGTAATGCTAACTGCACTAACATATACGTTTATATAAGGATGATATAATGGAGGATCAGTATTGATTCTATAGTTGTGTTGTTTGGATTGAACAATTGGCTACAATTTGTCTTGCATACAAAACTGAGGGTATAAAGTGAGGAATAAGAAAGGGGGAGGGAGTCCAAATGTCACTGTCCAGAATGATAATATGTGGGGTTAGTGTATACAATATGTTCCCTTCAGGCCTTCACTGTACTCAAGTCATTGAAACAGGTGCCTTTTTAAAAGTTTCATTGCAGGCAATTTCCAATCCCACTCTGGCTACAGTTAAAATATCCCAAAAATAATTCCCTATTTAACAGGGCCGAGGGCATTACATTTCATGGTCAATTTCAGATTTTTCAGGGGCATTTAACCCAGAGCCCCCACTAATTTCTGCACCTGGAATAGGGGGTTGATTCATTATCATGTATTCTTAGATTGTACCACTCTTTGAATAAAATATATAAAACATGATTACACTGTTAGACCATGAATGATTATTAATTGTAAATTGCCCATCCTTATTTTTAAGTGTTAATAGAATACAATTCGAAATACTTTCCTTAGTCCTTGTGTGTTTGTAGATATGCAAAGAATAGTTGTCAACTCTTTCTCCTCCAATTGTGAATTATGTTGTACTGTATGTGAGGTCCACAGGTGGTGACATGAAGCCGTCGGCCTGTGGACCCAGTTCTGTTGACCCTTAGAAAGATTTAACAACACATAGAAATGATTACATTGAGAGATTAGAGAGCTGATTATTGAAGAGGATGATTATAGTCTCAAGAATACATTTTGCAACAAACAAAATTAAAACACATAAGAGTATAAAAATAAAGAGCAGCCTATGAAGACATGTTTTGCAATTAACAATTGCAGCGTTATGCAGCTCAAATACTGTATAGTTGATGAATAATATTTTCTACATATTGTGACTCAAATCAAGACACCTTGGTCACACAGTGGGTTGTCAGTGTCCACTTGGAACAGCTTTCCCACAATATGTTGTTTAGCATTGCACTCAGCAGCAGCAACACGCACATTACTGTGGAAGGCCCAGTTGCTATGTGGAGTCTGCTGCTCTCAAATGCTAATGGAAGAATAAACACATAGCACAGTCACTCTAAACAAGTTCCTTGTAAAATTTACAACAGTGAGTTATTGTTAGCACACACATAAAAAGTTTAAAGGGCAATTCCAGTCATTGTATATTCAAAGCCTCTTATAGGAGTGCACTCCCTAACCAATTTAATTAATTTGGGAATCTGTTGGGCTCAAAGTAACTTCATTTCTAATTGTAAATACTAAAAAAAAAAGAAATGGCGACTTGGGATTTTTGACTGTTGGCAAACCAGAAAAGACAATTTTTTTTTTTGCCTCTGGTCATTTTTAACGTTGTCTATATTTTTTGCATGAAAAGATTAACTTTAAAATAAGATTAATCAATCATTTAAAAAAGACACTTTACGGCCTTAATTTAACCAGATTGGGATGTGTTCAATCACAAGAGAATATTTTAGTATCACTCACATTGCGGTTTCTGCTGGATGTGTGTTAGAGTATATAAACATGTGTCATTCAATAATAATGTTTTGCTGATCCTGACACTTTCAGGACGTATATGTGTCCGTGTCCCACCACTGAAACTAGCCAGGCAGAGTGGAACTGAAAGGAGCAGCCTGACGTCGCCACCATGTTGGAGGAGGACATGGAAGTGGCCATCAAGGTGGTCGTGGTCGGCAACGGAGCTGTCGGCAAGTCCAGCATGATCCAGCGTTACTGCAAGGGCGTCTTCACCAAGGACTACAAAAAGACCATCGGCGTGGACTTCCTGGAAAGGCAGATTCTGTAAGAAACTTGTTTACCATAAATTCCCCGCTGTGGCTGTTTGGTTTTCTCAGCTTATTGCAAATTTAACAACTTCACCAATCAATCCTATCCTATAAGGTGCTTATTCAGTGCATATTGGATTGTTAGCTCAGTGACATTTAAGTAATGACCAGAGGAACCTCTTATTTAGTCTTCAAAACACAGTAAAATACCAAATTATACTATTTTAAGAATTTGTCAAAAACACATTTACACACCATGTTTACAAAGTTATTTCACCAGACACAAGTTTTACAAGTGTAGGTTTGTCGAATAAAAATTAATGTAATAATTAAAAAAAAATTATATACCGTAATCATTCCTCATTACCTGCTTAATATTTTAGTGTAAATGACGAAGAGGTCCGACTCATGCTGTGGGACACTGCTGGACAAGAGGAGTTTGACGCTATCACCAAGGCCTACTACCGTGGTAAGACCCCCACCATTGGTCACTGACTCTGACGTTTTTTTTTAACTGTCATTGACTTTATGATTAACTGGCCAAGACACATGCGGAAGCTCTAGTGTCAGAATAGATGGAAAAGTTTGAAACCATGATGTGTTGCTGTGCTGTCCTGCATTCCAGGCGCCCAGGCATGTGTGCTAGTCTTCTCCACCACAGACAGGGAGTCGTTTCAGGCTATCGACAGCTGGAGGGAGAAGGTGGAGGCCGAGGTCGGAGATATTCCCACAGTTCTAGTGCAGAACAAAATTGACCTCTTGGAAGACACAGTAATAAAAAAGTGAGTCACGGTTTCTTTTATGCAGAAATCCCACTGGGCCAGTTAAGCAATCGAATGTCTAGTACACATCTTCTAATGACTGTGAATTAATTAAAGCAGTATATCTTACCACAATTTTTAAGACATCTCGTATTTTTTTTCCATTCATTGCAGCGAAGAAGCAGAAGCTCTGGCTAAAAGACTGAAGCTCAGATTTTATCGAGCCTCAGTAAAAGAGGACCTGAATGTCAACGAGGGTGGGTACCTGTAAACATGTGAAACGGTCTCATTGTGGAGGTTCCCGTTGTAACATTTCTCTCCTTTTTGTAGTTTTTAAATACTTAGCAGAGAAGTATCTCCAGAGACTGAAACAGCAAACGGCAGAGGAGACAGAGGTGGTCCATTCAACAAGCAATAAAATAGGTTAGCAGCAATCTATCCGTGCATCAAATGTATGTAACATTTGAAGTTTTTTTTAAATTCTTTATTAAGGGGACATTACTCATTAAATTGTGTTTTCTTTTTTTCCAAAGGTGTTTTTAATACCACGAGTAGTATTGTCTGCAACCAGAGCTCCAGCAACGGCAGAGAAGTCATCACTCTGCGACCTAATAAACAGAGGACCAAGAAGAGTAAAAATCCCTTTGGAAGCTGCAGCCTACTCTAGATAGAAACCGTTTCATTTTAGTGACTGGCTTTTATTTCTGATACTAGGTCATTGATATTTTCTGTGGAGGTAGCCACATTTAGAGACCAAAGCCCATACAGCCTGAAAAACTCTCCTCTATAATTAAATAACCAGATGTTTATTGTTATTCCTAAATTGATTCCCCACATTGATGGCTTAAATTTCCTTCGATTCAGCCTTGGATCTCCATCACTGATGTGCGCACAAAACGTCAACGTTTTTACACTCTTTGGCCCTTCTTGTGGTTGCCTTAATTAACAGTTGTATGATGTATGAATTTGAGGATACCCAAATCCTGTTTGACTGCAATTTGTTTGCATGTATTGTAGAATATACAAAGATTATTTTGTACCATATTTTTCTAATGGGAAGAATATGGTTAAAAATAATTTGTTTATCAAGAAAAAAACACATCGAATGCAGAGGTAATTCTCTCTGTGCTGAAGTATTTTTGTACAAATTGCAACAGTGTTGTTGAGCGATAGATTCCTAAACGTTTTGACATAGTGCCAAATTTCCTCTTCTCTGAGCTGTAGTAAAATATGAATACTGCAGTGATGTGGCTGTAACATGTAATTAGTAGAATGTGCTTCTATGTATAACCAAATATCAATAACTATGTTACAAAGCAGTCCTCTATATGTCCATGTACACTCCACTTACTTCCAGATTAGTCAACCAAACTCTAAAACGTAATATGAGGGGAATTAATGATGCTCTTTGAGTCGTAGTACCTCGAGTCACAATCAGTTATAAACCTATGTTTTTGATTGCAGTTGTTTACATAAAACATATTTTAACTGTGCGTTTCTTTAACTTTGGTACAGGTCTGGCTAACCCATTGGTTAGACACACAGTTAATCGGTTTTCGTACCTATGTGTTTAGATGTGACTATATTGCTAACATTTCAAACACTAAACTTATGTACGATTGTTTTGGTTTGGCTTCTGTAGTATCCAATCAATTTCTATTTTGTGAATATCACTGCCCTTTTCCTGATGGGGAAAACAAGGAAGTAGAAAAAACTAAAAGCTCCCAGCCCAGTGGTGTCTGTACCGGTGGGACTGAGTGTTGAGCAGAATGTAAGCGCTTGCTTTCGGACCATCAGAACCAGATATTTTACGGACGTGTGCCTGAATATGCCAGAATATTCCTCTCACTACAAGAAATTATTTTCCAAAACTCCTGAAAGACAACTCTTTACCAAGCACAAATAAATATGTGGTGGTGTTGGAAATTCTTATGTTAAATCTTCTGTCGGTAACTATATGAAAATGTCCTTATTACAAGTTTCAATCCAAAGTATTTTACATTTAAAATTAGAATACATTGGACAAATATTCTCCGCATGCAAGTTTTTGTCTTAAAAGTATTTTTTTTTGTTTTTTTTTATAATTTATCTCGGATCTCTGTTAGAATGAAGTTTGTTCTCAAGGAGTTCAGATGGGATCGTCAGTTGGTGCTTAAAATGGGTTCCATTAAAACCAACAGTACTTTTTTTTTTAAATTGAGTCACAGTGCTGTTTTGAAAAAAAGAAAAGTGTGGCACAACTTTAATGCATGCAAGCCTTTTTTTTCACATCAGTGAATGTCCAACCATGGTTGCAATGCCACAATGCCTTGTCTATGTTTACTCTCTTCCCCATTTCCTTTCAGTAAGCATTTTTTAATCCCTTCTCTCACTGTCTGCCTGCACAGTAAATCTGTAAATACTTATTTCTCAATGTAACATTGTGTTTACTTTTGCTTTTATGACTGAATGGATTTAGTGCACTTTATCATTAAAACGGCATATAATCTCAAAGAACCGTAAATTAAAACTAACCATACTTATGTGCTGTCACTCAGGTGTTGTAATAATCATTGTGTCTTACCTTTAACGTTTACTTTTTCACTCATACGATTTCATAAACCAGCTCAAACATTTAGACAAACCAACATATGCTTTAGGATCTGACTAAAACAACACTCTTTGTTGGATTTATGTTTTAACAGTGTGTGGGGTGGGGGGTTGATGGTAATCTGACATAAATAAAACTTTACTTTTTTCTTGGGCATCCAGTGTCTAATTTCAAATGACAACACTGAACACTCTACTTACCAGTGCATTATGTTCACCTAAACTTTTTGGTTGAAATACGAAAAGCATATTGCTAAAGTGCATTGGGTCAGAATTCACAAGACCAGTCCTAAATTACCAAGATTGGGTGTGGAAGTTAAGTCATAAATTAATGTCCACCAGCAGATAGTCTGTTTAAAGTACACTCACTGAGAAAGAACCCTTTTATATACAGTCCATAGAAAGAACCCAGAACGTGATTTGGTTAGGGGTCTGAAAAAGCTAGTATAGGTTAACTTTAAGTTAGGTTTATTGTCAAACCTACCAAGGTGTTTATAGCTGACTAACACTTGGCTAGAACACAGGACACTGTTGTCTGGATGACATCATTTTCTGTACATAGCTTCATTCAGGAAATTCTTATTTAGCCAAGAATGCAGTTTACAGACTAACCTGAATAAATAAGGTACCGGTTTCATCAACTGTGTTTGTATGTACGTCTAACTGCAAGCAAGTGAATATGCTTGTCACTGGATGTTCATGCGCGAATAATAGAAATTAGCATTTATTAAGGCTCTTGTAATAATCCTGATATGTGATTCCTTGGCCACTGAATAGCAATAGGTCAACCATGATATATTCAAATAATTCTTTATTTAAAACTTATTAGCTTTTTTGACACATAATCTAACAAACAGTCCTTTGTGCAAATATGAACAAAATCCACAGCTAAATGTGATTGGTGTTGCCTTCACACAAAGAGGTAGTGTATGCACATCCCAAAATTAAAAACAGCTAAGACAATGAAACAGAAAAAGATAGGCCTACTTCAACATTGGATTGATTGTTTGTCAAACACTTAATAACCTCCAGTGGGGCACTAAACCATACTACTACTGTATCTCTGTCTTACATTAGGGCATATGTGAACAAACTGTGTACTGAGTGTACATAGTAAACAATCCATATTAAGTGGGTCAGTGTACATGACACATTATTTGAAGGTTGAAACATGAGGATGAAAGATGGTGTCTGTTGTGCTTTACTGAATTGTTGGGCCCTATAAAAGGTCCTTCAAAAGGTTAGTAGGCTACAGGATTACAAAAGGGTTCTTTGGTGGCAAAAAAAAGAAAAGACACGTTGCGATTGGGTGAATGGGTAATATCAACAGCCGTTGGCTTTTGGGTCGTCCAGTTTTTGGTGATCCATGATCTTGATGTTCTTTTCCGCGTTTTCAACGTTCCTCACCAAAGTCTCCAGCCTGCGCTTGATCTTCTTCTGGTCCTCCAGAGCACAGCTGATCACCAGGGCCTGGAACTTCTGGTCGATGGGGACTGGGGGCGCCTCGGTCACACAGGCCGCCAGCAGGGCCAGCAGCCGCATCCGGCCGTTCTGCATGTCATCCAGTAACTTCTTCACCATCTCATCAATGATGGTGGTGGCCATGCGCAGAGCGTCCTCCTGCTGGGAGCTTCTGATGGTGCCGACAGAGACCTCCACACACAGCGTGCGGCCCATCAGACGGTTGGCAGTTAAGTCCAACTCTTCTCGCTCCCCTGGGACACCCAACACAAGAACAACATACATCAATGCTGCTTCTTGAATGGGCTGGTGGTGGACACAACAATAAGAACACCTATGCAGAGTTTTCCATGTTCACCATGTTCGTGTTCAAGTCTCCTCCCGTCACCCATAGACATACAGCTCAGGTGAATGTGACTGTACTGTGGATACTATGTTGAATTATAATATAATGTGGATCCAGCCTAAATTTGACACATGCAATGCAATCTAGCAGGTATTGGCTGTGTAAATCCTCACCTGTGAAGTAAAATCACCAGTTTAAGGTGTTCAGGAATTTGGTCACATACTCTTTAATCTCACAGCTGACATAACAAGAGTTATACTATATTTTTAGTTTTGTCCAGCAGGTGATCACAATGGCACACATGCCCTTAGAATGTGATGCAAATAATGTATGAATGCAATGCAAACCACAGCCTCCACAATAAAAAATAAATAGGCTAAATAGACATTATAATGTTAGTGGTGGTATTTATAGCGAGGTGAATGCACTGCAACTGGATTGCACCACTAGGGTAAACCGTGTTTGTAACATACATGTCATCTTGTTTGTACAGCAGCCTACTGGATAATTGGTGGACTTACTTCATTTGGGAAATTGAGATCCATCTAATTGATATGGCCTACATGCATGATCGTTTGAATGTGTAAATATGGTTGTGTACATTCTACAATATAAAATCTACATTTGAGAGGATTCGCACTCTGTAGGCTATATGGGTGGGGTGCATACATGATCACGTTGCTTCCCACCCTTTTGAATACCCCAGATGATCTTGGAACAAGCGCCACCACCCATCTACAATGTAGCTTTTAAAGCATTACCTCAGTGGATCACAATGTTCTTTACCTTTGAAGTGAAGTTAGAAACAAACAGTATAAAGTGTGTGCGGGTCGGCACCGCGGGCTCACCGGCACAGATGTTCCGCATCTCCTGGCTGTTCTGGATGGACTGGAGCATTTCCAGGATGCACTCCCTTTCTTGCTCCATGGCCGATGCCGTTTCGCGTAAAGCCTCCACCCTAACAGAGAAAAACATTACACACACACACAATTCACATGACCACCACACCTCACTGGAAAAGTAACGGGCAGATCTAATGGATACGGAAAATAAACTCTTGAGTATCATAGCCGACCCATTTGTTATGAATACCCTATTAACCTACTTTAAAATAACATTGTATTTTGACTTGTTTATTCGACGCGATCTTCTGCATTTAAAAAAACAAACACTTTCTGTTCTCGTTGGATGTTTAGAATAATACGTGAGCACATACACCTTCAGTAACTTTATTGCATGCTTAAAAGCCCGTCAAGTGCACTGTGACATGCTAAGAAGGCCTGTTACTTGACTGTAGCCTACCTCGTTTCCAGATCATCCAGATTTTCCAGAAGTCGTCCGGAGCGATCTGCCATGGACATAGTCCTGCTGAATTTGTTGCAGGGAGGGTCGCTCATTTTCGCCTGGACTTTCGCTTGAGCCATGACAGTTGACAACAATGATTATAATTGGTAGTAGTAATAATAGTAGTAGGCCTAGTTATAGTAGTAGTAGCTTATTCTAATGATCCGACCCGCAGTGTGCGATCTACGCTCTGAACTGTCCGTCCGGCCGGTGACTGCAGCTGCGCCCCAGGGAGAACATTTCCAAACATGGGCAGTAACTTCCTTCGCTCGCTTCTCGCAGAAGTTTCCCGAGGAGACCAGAACAGTGGGTTCCCAACGTCAGGTCCGAGGACCCACTATGGTCCCCTAAAAAGCCCCAGCTGGTAGCCTACAGAGAAAAATCTGCTATTTTAATCCATATAGGCCTACTATATTAAAGATGTGTAGCCCTACATAAAAGCTGTTTTGACAGTTGTTACTGTATCTATTTTTTGCAGGCTATTTCTAACAAACATGTGGATGATTCAATTCTAAAATATAAAATCTTAGAAAATGGGTCCTATGGCAGTAGGCTATTGCTTACAATTTCTGTAAGTTTGAGCCTGATTTGAACCTTTAATTTTTGAAAATAACTGGCAAATAAGATAATAGAACAAAACATGTCAGAAACAAAGCCCCTGGCACGAGATCAATATAATACACCGCCACAGAAAATTTTAATCAAGAAAAAGAAGCCGTCCATTGTGCGATATGGGAACGTATGGAAGACCATTAGGGCCACGGGAGAGAAGAAAATTACCTGAATAAAGTCAAAATGTCACGAGTTAGTAGGCCTGTCACGATAACAAATTTTGCTGGGCGATTAATTGCCTCAAAAATTATTGCAATAAGCGATAATATTGCCGTTTTAAGACCATTTTCAACTAGTATAATGATACTGGCATAATAATGCAAGCACACCCTTTCAAAGATCAATACCAGGGCACCAGACAAACTTGTTTTACTAGTTGCACTGGCGCCCCTAACTCAAAATGTTAAGGGGGACATTAAATGGACCTTGAATGCATCTATTCACATTTTCCCAATTTTAACTACAGTATATTAGGCCTACTGATAGTGTATAGGTGGAAATACATTTTGAAAGATTCAAACTTCTGGTATCAATAACCTAGTGAAAATGTTATTAAAACACAAACAATGCATCTTTTACTTTTTTCAGTGCCATTCCCTTTCCTATGCCAAATAGACGAGACGTAGAATCACAGCCTGAAATGGCATGGATAAAGAGGAGATTGTCACACACCTTGGGACCACGTAACTCCTTTGTCTACTTTATGCACCATACAGTGCTACTTGAAAGTATGTGAACCCCTTGAGCCTTTATGAATTTTATTTATTTTAACCATTATTTATTAATTTGTATCAATATTTCTTATATGAAATAACACATTTTTGTTTATCAATCCAACATTTTTCTTTTCCCGGAAATCAATTGTTAAAACAGATAAAAAAAATCATTTGCCAACTTTTGTATGTGCAAAAGTTTGTGAACCCTGAGCTGCATTGGTTAAATTGAGCAAGTAAACATAATCAGGTGGGCCAAATTGAGTGATGAAATGGACCAATGTAATGAGAGATCTTTAGGGAAGAAATTGGGCGGCACTAGATAAAACACAGATAAAACCAGGTCAGTTTAGGCACACCAAAGTGCCCCATACAGGTCAGACTTGCCAATGATGCAACAAGAGTACTAACAAGTCTGTGTCATCACCTTCTGAGACTGTGTCTTTTGTTCTGGCAGGGCAATGGCAGTTTGGACAATGAGCACATCTGCATCGCGCTTTGTATGGTTTGTGATACACCATTTTTTGTCTTACAAGTTTCTTTGAAAATG
Organism: Ammodytes marinus; assembly: GCF_949987685.1. Lineage (NCBI taxonomy): Eukaryota > Metazoa > Chordata > Actinopteri > Uranoscopiformes > Ammodytidae > Ammodytes > Ammodytes marinus. Next base: position 17,342,310 of record NC_137215.1, on the reverse strand, counting down.
AATTTAATATGCAAATGAGCTATACACTAATCAAATATAGGCTACCCAAAATATCTCCGCATAGGCTTCATTTTTACCTTTACTCCTACCACATTAAAACTTTACACAATGAAAGTAAAACATTTGTATTAGAAGTTAACTTATAATGGTCAAGGCTTTCCAGAAGGGGTTGGTCGAACGTCAGAACAGGGGTCACATCATACTGCAGAGCTTGAGTTGCCACAAACCTCAATGTTGAGTAGGCCTATATGCAGGATTCATCATGTAGGTGAGTCAATCTAGGAAAAAAAAGGGCTTAACCCCAAAAAAATTGATACAAAAGGTTTTTCAATGGATTCCAGTAGTATTTGGTGTGCTGAATAACATACTAAAAGTCTACCAAAATCTACCCCCCAGAAAGCCCTCATTTTCAAGATGGCGGCCGAAAAGGCGGCAGGGAGCTTGAAATGGCTATATCTCAAATTGAAAAAATGTTGCAAAGGAATTTTCAACTGATTTTGGTACCTCTGGACATGCTTACAAACATACTAAAAATCTAGGAAAATACACCTTCCGGAAAGGCTTCATTTTCAAGATGGCGTCCAAAATGGTGGCCGGCCAAGCTTAAAATGGCTATATATCTCAATAGAAAAATATTATTCAAATGATTTTTCACTTGATTCTGGTACCTGCAAATATGCTTATGAACATACTTACAATCTAGGAAAATATACCTCCCAGAAAGGCTTCATTTTCATAATGGCGTCCAAAATGGCGGCCGGGAGCGTAGAATGACTATATCTCAAATGGAAAATGTTACAAAAGAATGTTTCAACTGATTCTGGTACCTCTATACATTAAGAAAGTGCGACAAATCTAGGTAAATATAACTGCTAGAAAGGCATCATTTTCAAAATGACTGCCTGTAAGCTTACATTGGTTAAATGGTTCAAATTGGTTACTATTCAAACTAGAAAGGTGGTGTTGGTGTTGAATAACATAAATGCCACACTTATTGTGGTCTTTATTCATCATCATCTTCGGGCTCCTCTGGAAGAAACTGGTTATGTGGATTTTCACATTCCTTAAGTTGACATGGTCCACAGACAGTAGTACAAGGTAGTCCATATTTTCTGCAAGAGCAGCGGAGTGTCTTGCAGGCAGTGGTACAGTTACAATGAATGACCTTCAAGAGACTGTCTGGAGCAACATTCGTTGTTGACATGAGTGGGACAAATCTATTGTCCTGCAGGCTCCACCCCCAGTTCAGGGCATCCATACCATCTTCTGTTCCCATCCAGACCATGACCTGGTAGTACGCTCTACGACAGTGAAATTTGGTCGCAGATTCAGTTGGTGGCAGACGTTCAGGCGTTACAGTTGATGAAGCTGAGACAACCTTCTTGCTGAAAATGTTATATTGCACTGCTGCAAGGGAATCTGTGACTTTCCACCAAAGAGGACAGGCATTACTTGGCACCCAAGGTCATCAATCACCTCTGTGGTCTGGTCTGGGACAATGAATGCATTGGCACAAGATTGAAGGACAGGATCCCCTTTTACAAGCTTCTGGAAAGCAGTCTTTTTGCCAACCCCGAAGATCCGAGAAGTTGTCACAGCCAGTGAGAGCATGGATGAACATCAACTGAGAACACACATCATGTCCAAGTACTTCTTTTAAATGGTTTACGGCATACACTTTAAAACTGCCATCAGCTTTTGACTTGTCTGATCTGAAATATACGCCCTTACTATCTCTCTCTGCATAGTGAAGTAGTAAGACAAGGAGATCTGTATCTTCTCCAATCAGCGTAGTGGTGTGAAGAAGAGATGATTCCACTGCGGCCCTTACGATGTCTACATCAGCATCTCCAATTGAATTGACCACAGTGCAACCCCTTTCTTTCAGTTCATCGCTTATCATTTGAATCAGCCTCTGTTTATTCAGATCTCTTGATAGGAACTCCTTTACCTGAGAACTCTGTCTCAGCAGTGAAGTTGACAATGGGATGAATATTGTTTCCTCTTCTTTGATGTGTGTTGTCTTTAATGGATGGCCCATCCCCATAGCCATCAAACACAATGGTTGTAACTGAGCCATAATGTTGGATGGTGAAGTCTGCATATGACTGCGCAATTTTACTATAGCTTTGTCCGTGCTTCCATGGTATTTGGTGAAGGAGTGAACCTCCATCAAGAACATAATGATCTGTTTCTGGTACAGAATCTAGGATTGCATCACTTGTATGATCACAGATTGCGTGCGCAAGTTGTGGTTTATCAGCCTTGCAGAAGATGTGTCCAGCTTCAAAGAGGGCAGGAGGGAAAGGACTGAGTTCGTAACGCATAACCTCCTCCAATGATAGCTCTCCAGTTTGGGAGACAATCAGGAAACGTTGAAAAAGAAGTGCAGAATCAATTGTTCGATCAGGAGCAACCTTGATAGACGATTTTTGTCCAAGGGTTATGGCTTCATCCTTTCTACTAAATGAGAATGTGAATGCAGGCTGTCCAATCATTTTGTGCATGATATTGCGTCCAACAGAGTCATAATCATGCACGTTCACTCCGTCCTCAGCAACAACACCTGTAACAACATTCCTTAAAGAAGAGTCTGGAGAGAAAGGTGACCATATAGCAAGTTTTGAAGTGATCTTCTCCAGGTCAGCAGCATCCCTTTTCATCCTTGCCTCTGTTGAGTCCTTGTGCTGTTCTGATGTTGTGTATGTCTGGTTTGTGAACTCCTGCCTGCATTGCGGTGTTGTACTCTGATGTTATGCACTTTGACATGGTCCAAAGGGCTCTCTGATTGTCAGTCATTCCACTTTCATGCGTCATACCACCGGTAGTCTTCAATGACCTCACCAATGTCGTCTCGATGACAAGATCTGAGCTGAAGCCTTCCACATCAACAACGTTAACGGGCAGGATATCCCCGGTTCATTTTAGCCGTAAAGCCACAGGGCTTTTCTGTGCGGCGGCTCACACTGGCGAGGTGTCACTGTGAATGACACCGTTACCCACCGTCATGGAGTTTCAACTGGCAACTCGCTATTTCGCTCACGCAAGGCTTTTGTGTTTCGATTTAACATCAGTCTTGGGCGAGTACTTTAACTTTATGCTGAATAAACCATTGCATTGCAATCGCTGAAAGCGAAAGTGTTTGGGCGGGGGCACAGAAGGGTGCGCTGCATTTACCACACAAGACACGGCGTGCGACACAATAATCAATTTATTACGATTATCTTGTTTTCATGATCGAGGGACGCCAAAATCGTAATCGAAATTGAATTTCAATTAATCGCCCAGCCCTCCCCTATTCCATCAGGCAGTCATTTTGAAAATGACGCCTTTCTAGCAGTTATATTTACCTAGATTTGTCGCACTTTCTTAATGTATAGAGGTACCAGAATCAGTTGAAACATTCTTTTGTAACATTTTCCATTTGAGATATAGTCATTCTACGCTCCCGGCCGCCATTTTGGACGCCATTATGAAAATGAAGCCTTTCTGGGAGGTATATTTTCCTAGATTGTTAGTATGTTCATAAGCATATTTGCAGGTACCAGAATCAAGTGAAAAATCATTTGAATAATATTTTTCTATTGAGATATATAGCCATTTTAAGCTTGGCCAGCCACCATTTTGGACGCCATCTTGAAAATGAAGCCTTTCCGGAAGGTGTATTTTCCTAGATTTTTAGTATGTTTGTAAGCATGTCCAGAGGTACCAAAATCAGTTGAAAATTCCTTTGCAACATTTTTTCAATTTGAGATATAGCCATTTCAAGCTCCCCGCCGCCATTTTGGCCGCCATCTTGGAAATGAGGGCTTTCTGGGGGGTAGATTTTGGTAGACTTTTAGTATGTTATTCAGCACACCAAATACTACTGGAATCCATTGAAAAACCTTTTGTATCAATTTTTTTGGGGTTAAGTCCTTTTTTTCCCTAGATTGACTCACCTAATGGGATCAAGATCAATCATTGGAAGTAATGTTAGTGAAGCTCTCCCAGGGTGTTCATCTGGAAGATGCAGGATCTGCATCATACCAGACCATGATGGCCTTTGAGAGTGAAGGATTAGAAGACTTCTCATTTCAGTAAAAATTGTGTTGTAGCTTATTATCTGCTTTATGACAATAGGAAAGATACAAGTGTTTATATTAATGTTTTACTTAAAGGTGCTGTTAGCGGAATGGTTCTTTTAGCTAACTTCCTGTCAGTTACTGCAGTTAGCAGTCCCCTCGTTCATCCCTACGTCACCACATTAATGCACTGCGGTCTCCAAGCAGCAAGTTATCTAGCATCATCTCAGTTCCATAAGTGTGATAAAACATGATAAAAACCATCAAAACAGACATTGGGAAGGATTTTTACCTGCTCCGCCATTGTAGGCGCATAAACATTCACCCATGTGTCGCTCTGGCAGTGAGACCATGAGACGGGTGCGGAGAGGTGTCGGTTTGTAGCGTTCTCTTGTGATTGGTTACAATTTCGGGATACTACAGTTTAATTGGTTATTACATGCAGAGCAGCTGACTAAGAGATTGGCTTTATGAAACGCGCACATCATGTAAGTGATTACTGTATGAATTAAGAGCGATTTAAAGGTGCAGTGTGTAATATGACATCATCAAGAAAGTTCTACAAAGTTCTAGAATGCAACACTCCCTGGGTAACCCCACCCCTTTAGAATAATAACAGAAGCTACAGTGGCCTTCAAGCCAAGGACAAGAACAATTCAAAATTTTAAACAATGCACCTGATGACATTCCAACTATGACACTTTCAAGATGGCGGCACTAGGCCTTGGTCCAAAATATGCAGAAATATGGACATATATGAGACCCTTTCTAAGGGAAAAAATAATAATTCAAAAAAAAATGTTCAGCTATTATGCACTAAATTAAATGCACTTATGGATATTATAATTACTTTCTACAAAATCTGATAGGAAATAAAACACAAAATTCTACACACTGCAGGTTTAACACTTATATTTATATAAATAAACCGCTTACTTCACCTTTAATAGTTGAGTTTATTCTTGACCTTGTATTTCGTCTTCATTCACTAAATTGTGATCCCACTTCATTCTCAAAGTGCATAATGAAATAAATAAAGTAATCCTCGCTCCTCCATTTTATTTATTTTCTGTGGCCCCAATACTGTTCCGTAGGGAAAGCTTGACTGTAAATCAAGCTTATCGCTTAACAGTAAATATGTAACAGTAAATAAAGATCTATGTTTTCACATCTAACTGAGAATTAGAGGAGTTTCCACACGCGTTGGTAAGACAAGCCTATCCACATCAATCATTGCCCTGTAGTTTAGATGGTAGCCGCCAAATTCTACAACTATAGTGTCAGATTCCAATTAACTTGCTCCATGAGTGCACACACACTCACTGTTTATTACTCATATTTTTAGTATCTTGGCCCGTTTTGTTAATTCTCTGATTTTTCTATAATCCAACTTGGAAGAATCAAACATTTTGCAATGGATAAATGACTGAGGGTGGAACTGCTCTTTACAGTGCATACAAAGTGGGTTTCAGCCTTGTAGTGAAAACAGAGATGGTAATTGGAGATGCAGTAAGGACTGTGGTCACAAGTTCAGCAACGGCATACTGCAATGTCATCTGTGCCATCTATAGCACACGTGTCGACACGCCAAAGCGTCAAGTCCCTACAACAGAAGACTATGCAATAAATCCACAGCCACAGAGCGAGCGGCTAAGATGCCATCTACATTATGATCTGGTTAATTACCCGTGATTGAAAGGTCTAATGTTGACTTTATCATATATTTATATACTGAATACATGTATATTTATATACTGAATACATGTATACAAACGATGGAAAAATAGCAAAACAGAAAAAGAAAAGTAGCAACAAAACATTTATTAAATATTTTCTGAAAACAAATACCTGCTACAAAACTTCTTAATATGATGTCTGATTCACATTGAGTCACACAGACACACAAAAGAAAATCCTGTCCTCAAAACTCAAGAAGACTTCTTTTTAGGGCCTCTTCGATTTCTGTAAAAAGTTAAAAGGCAGAACACAAGGCTCCAAGTTACAGTTTATAAAACCAACCAATAAAACACTGTCATAACTATGCTGAGAAAAACCTATATTAACCTATTCATAATTGTGAGATTGCCTTTTTCACATGTCATTTCATTGCTTTTAATACATTTCACAAACAACTTGAGTTTACCTTTATGTTGTCACTACAAATGTTACACTTTTTCAGTTTAGTTTATATATTCTTGCCTTCCACATTTGATACAACTGTTGTCCGACCCATTGCATCATTTTATTTTGTAACATGCAGCCCAACCTTGACAAGCACTCAATATGCCGTGTATTTATTTGTCTTTGTATCAAATGTAGTGTTTCTATGGCAAACTGAACTGTTGTTAGAAGAGTGTCCCTGCAGTGAAATGTAATAGCAGCATAACATCAGTATTACGCCCACAAAGTGAGATAACAGCTGAATTAGCTTAACGGACAAGAATGTAGAAGAGGGTGTAAATACTGAAATACATTTGTTGTTCGGAAGAAACACAGGGATTACACACTCATCCACATAGAAACTGACCGGCAGACTCGTTTGCCTCTTCTGCAGACATCGCATCATCCGATTCATCTGTAACAGAGCGCAAATTAAATAAAAAAGCTGTTATGTTAGAATCTGTATTAAGATACTTAGCTACCCAAACATTATTCTTTATAATATCCTCAGAATATAAAGAACGTACTATACGCTAAACTGAATTAACAATAACTGAGCGATTTATTTATTTTAAATGGAATGATAGAATGAGATATTACAGTTTAATGCAATATCATATGTTAGGAAAAAAACTAAGCACTAAAATGAAGGGACATTGTAGGTAAAAAATAAATAAGACTGCACTATAGGAAGGATTAATACTTAGAAATATGTCTCCAATTTCCAAGATAAAAGTCGTTTATGAGAAAAAAAACTCAGAAATTAAAGTGGTAATTTTTAATTTCCCTTTTACGAACAGTGGCTTTCGCACACAGTTGAGAATACATCTATTGTACACATTTTTAAAGAAAAATAAATGCTTCAAATTAACTTTGCTTGTCTATTTTTTAGTGGCAAGTTAACACAGTGGGTATATACTGTTGAGTGCCTACTTTCTTGTGCTTCACTCTCTTTGTTGGCCTCATCAGTGTTCAGGAACTGCAACAGTGTATCATCATCAATCTCTGAAATTACAAAATAAGAGCAGAATTAAATGCTGCGTGCATAGGTAACAAATGTCAACATATTTAAACTGCTTTACCATTGGTGTCTGGTTTTATCTCCACTGCATTGAGTAGTTTCACGGTTGTAGGTGCTGCTTTCATCCTGTCTTTCCGGCAGACCCTGGAGCTGAGGCAAGGTTCCAGCGTACAGTGTCTGGAATGAAAGTGTTTATGGAAACTCGGCACACCCGCAAAACTCTCTTGGCAGACTTTGCATTCTACGACAAAGGTCTTGTCTAGGTGCAAAGCTGGGTGTTTAGTGTGGACGTGGGTCTTCATCTGTGCGTAGGTAGCCACGGATACGTCGCAAGGACCGCACACATACTGACATTTTCCTTCGGCGGACAGATTCTTCATGCACAGTGTGTATGTGGCTTTCATGTCCCCGTTGCTCTTATCTGAGCTCATGCATGGGCACGGAAGCTGACTGGTGTCGTCGGTGTCGGCGTCCGGCTCAATGACCTCGACGTCAGCCACACAGTAGTAGTCCTTACTGTGAAGACTCTTGTAGTGCTCAGAGAACTCGCCCTCCGATTGGAACGGCATGCTGTCGCAGAGGCCGCAGAAGTGGGAGCTCTCCATCTGCCCGTCGTGCTCATTAATGCAGTGTCTGCGCACGGTGGACTCTTTGAAGAACTTCTGAGGGCAGTGTCCGCAGACGTACCTCTGAAAGCTGTGACTGCTGGCGTCGCTGCAGTGCTGGCGGACGGCCGCTTCAGAGTCAAAGGTGTCCTCGCACATCCTGCACATCCAGGTCTGCTCTGCTTTGGAAGAAGAAGACGCCTCGACTGCGTTATAACGAGCCGCAGACTTGGAGGAAGGACGTATAGCCAGGTCTCCATGGCTACTAGTGGACGGCTTGGCATCGCCGACCATCTCCTCGGGCACTTTCTGCTCCGTGTAGTAGGTGTGTCCGCTGTGGGCATCGGACACATGCGACAGGATATCTTGATACCGAGGCATTTCCACCTTGCACTTGCGGCAGTAGAAGAGGAAGTTGGAGAGGTGAGCTCCCCCGTGGAAGCGGCTCATATGCAGGCGGGTGATGGAGGACTCCCCCATGCGTTTGCTGCACACGCCGCACTGATGGAAAATCTGGTTGACTGCCAAGAGATGTTTGCTGGCGGTCGCCTCCTCGTAGAACTTTAGGCCGCATTCGCAGACCCAGGCCGTTACCAAGTTAGTGCCTCTGCTGCTGCCTTTCTCACTCGGGTTTCGTCTCTGCCGTTTGGCTGGAAATTCCTCAGGATCACTCCTCTTCTTGTTGCGTTTTTGAAAAGGTAGTTCAAGGCCAGCGGACTGTCTTTTCCCCCAGTCCTCTCCAGACCCCGTCTGTGTGTCCCGAATTTCTCTAAAGCGGCAGTGCTGAAGGACCGCTTTCTCCATGGTTCGGTTGACCTCCACATCATGTTGGGTGGACTCCTTGTGCCTCTCCATTTCAGCTCGGCTGAAGAAGATTTTACAGCAGAGGGAACACTGCCCTCGCACCTGCAGCTGTTCCATAACCTGCGCTACTGTTTTATCAGCCTTGGCCACGGCACAGCCCTCTCTGCAGTGCACACTTAAAAAGGAAAGATAGGAAAAAGGAAAGAGAAAATCAGTTGTGCACGTCATCTGAAAATAAAATGCACATATAAAGAATAAATCACAAGAAGCTTACTTAAAGTGAGCTTGAGCTGCCTGATGTGAGACCAGTACTTTGTGACACAAAGAACATCGAACATTGAAGGTTGAATCCTCGCACAAAGCGATGAGACGATTCTTCACATATTGTGGGATGGGAACTGGCAGTGCTTTTCCTCTGGTTGCTTTAACAAGAGAAAAGCAAAATGTAAACACAGTGTAACAAAAACATTTTTAAAAACTTCAAAAGGAATACCTAAAATTGCAGAGATGAAATAGAAAACTGTTACAAAATAATGTGTGTTAACTGCATTAACACTCCCCTTTGCTCATATATAAAGCAGATGTGGATATATGAGGTTTTAATGAAGATAAAACAAGGGTAATAAAAACCAAAAAACCAAACCTCACCATTCAAGGCGAGTGACTCCGTGAAGTGGTTTTTGGCTGACATGTGCTGAAGACACTCATCTCGCAGGTTAAAGAGGAGGTAGCAGGCGGGACAGGCAAAACAGACAATCCGCTGATAGTTCTGACTGATGCTGTGACCATCCGTAGTAGATAAGGACACCTGGGAATCAAAACATCAGAATTCAAAAAATGTATCTTCTCAAAACAATGATTATGTGGAACGATAGTTAACTACTACTACTTTTAAAACATTTCAAGGGCAGGAGTTTTTCCATGGCATTATTAAAAAAGTGCATAAACCTTAGACTCAAGGTGTTTCCTCCATCCTTCTTTGGTCTGAAAAGGTTGACCACAGGCAACACAGGCAAAGAGCTCCGATGGATTTCCCTTAAGACTGATGGTCGGGTCACAAGGGGAGTGATCAAACCTGAACAAGAAATTGTATTATGCAAATGTTGTCAGTTAAAGTACTGATGTTCAACGTTGTTGCCCCATACACTGAAATGAGCAGAAATGAAATCACCTTTTTAAGTGCCCGTCGAGGAGGGACGTGTGTTCATAAACCCGGCCACAGTTAATGACCGGACAGGTGAGTGTTGAACTCTTTCTGGGGAGAGAAGCAGGTGTGCGTCTTCTTCCAACACCACTACTGTACATACCAGGTTGAACACCTAAATAAACCCAAAAAGGAAGGAAAGGAAGTCATTCAACTTCTCCACCATATAGTAGCACTGTGTCACAAACAACATTACATTTTAAATCATGAAATCCTTGCAAAAGAACAAAAATAAATAATGCCTTTACAATTGTTCTATTGGCTTCAATCAAGTCAGATACTGAAAATATTTTTCAAGCAACAATGTCAGTGATTACGTAATAGATTTCTGATCCAGTTAGAAGATGTACCTGGCATCTTTAACCACATGTCGACACAGCGCTTGGCTTCCTGATTAGTCCCATTTGCAGAATTGAACGCCAGCTCCCGCTGTCCATGAGCCCTTTGTGAGACTTGCTTCTCCTGGAAAAGAAAACAGAGAAATGAATCATAACCGATCATATTCTTCCATCTGTTTTCATACTTTTACACCTCATGTTACAGACAGAGCTCAGTTGAAACAGACAGTTACTTCTGAGTGACAAAAAGTAGAATTTTGCAAATAATGAATGAGTGAATATGCTGCTGTTGTTCTGTAGTGCTGTAGGTTGCTAGCCTGGCTATCGTTCGATCTTATTTAAGATCGAACATGGGTCTGGAAACAGCGTTGTCATTTCCGAGTTTGAAGAGGCGGGACCAACGGACATAGATCAAAATGCTAAGTACGCAATTGGATAGACCTTCAACCAATCAGACACCTTGGAGCCAGAATATTTTGGAGGAAGTAAACTGTGCCAAACAGGGGTCGGGGCAAGACTAGTCTGCAGAGAGAAATCAAATCGCCAGCAGACTCAGCTGGATTCACCCAGGCTAGTAGGTTGCCACAGTTTATTGTTTTGTACCCATTTTGCCCACTAGGTGGCACTGTCGCTGCTCCAACTGGCCTCACTTGACTCCATACATACACAAACACAACACATTTCTGTTTAGCATTAGTTACATCTACTCTTTGGATGAAATAAGTACAAACAACAGCTGGTTATAAAGTTGTTAATGAGGTATTTACAGGTGCGACTTTCCTTTCCTCTTCAAGCACATGTTTTGCAGAGTAGGTAGGTACGGTAATAAATAAAATTATGTATAAATAATATTTCACTTCTCTTTTTATTTATTTAGCAGTTGTAAGTTGATACATTAAATGTAGGGATGAAAACATCATTAGAATACATCTCAGTACTGATTCCATAAAAAATAAAAGTAGGAACTATTGATTACAATTATACTTTTTTGTGTAAAAAAAGTGCCTCTTAGTATAAGCACAAGCACATTTTATTTTAAATGCAAGATGAGGAAAACAACTGAAGACAATGGTCTGATAATGATCAATAAAACCTTACCTTGAACGCTCTGCATTTATCGGCCCTCTCCTTTTTCTCTAGAGCCACCTGCTGTGCCAGTCTGTCCAGTGTAGATGTAACCCGTGCTTTCTGGCAGGTGATTTCATCTGGAAGCTACAGGGAAATACATTTAAAAGAAAAAGGCAAAACAATATCAAAAACTCTGGACGGCTCTTCTAACACTATCTCATAGAAAAACAAAAAGGTGTTCTACTCAGCCACTCACAGTGCCTGCAAACGATGAACATCCCTCATCCTCACTACTATCACTCAGTAGATCAATACAGTCCAACACAGGTCTGCCCTCCTGAAGCAAGTACACAAAGACACCGTGTAGTTTAAGGTTAAAAACACCCCTACATTTATAAAGACTCAGAGAGGTCTACGATGAGTTATGTAAATAACTAACATTAACATGTTAATTTTAACATGGACCATGAAAACAGTGGTGATCTACACAGTATGTTTGAATCATTGCTACGGACAATACCAGGAGCAGCAGCTTATAGCCTATTGGTTAGTGAGTCAGGTCAAATTTGATGTATTTATAAAAAAGGGTCAACTGGAAATGTAGTCTCATTATCATTCTAGAATAGATCCAAGTTGTTATTGCTAAACTAGTCCAGTCACTGTCAACGGAGAGAAAGTTAGCAACTGTAAATTATTATATTGTGCTTTGAACCTATTGACTTTAGTGTACACGTGACTTACTGACACAAACTCCACTTCTTCCACCTCATCTTCGTCTGCTTGAGTTGGGGAAGACATTTATCTGTTGAAAAACAAACCAACTTTAGAAGCCCCAGCTTTTTGGACATGCATGTAATGGGACGACGAGAGGTGTCAACAGCAGCAGCAGTACTGTACACCTCCGACAGTTACTCTGACGTCAGTCAAAATTAGGGCACACGATATGTCATTCGGTTCGTTATACTAATAGTTGCAAGATATTTTGACACAGTTTGAGAATACAACGTATGACTACCCGAGTAATAGGTCACATTACAGACGTGCGTTACCAATCGTAAGGAAAGGTCGAATATTAAAATGTTTGGAGTTAGTATATTTAGCAACCGTTCAGCACACCATAGGCCTACGCGTCAATGGGCTTAATTGCGTAAAGTAAAAGAAGCACGACTTACTTCAGTGTAATGATAGCCAGTTCCATTAAACACAATACCAATAACATGAGGCAAAATTCCTATTCCTCGCCTGTCCACCCGTTTCTGTTTGTGCTGCCGCTGATGGGTGAAAGCTAAATTACGAATGTCCTATCGCTGTAAATCACGGTGTTGTTGCAATACAGCCCTCGGCCACCATTGGCAGCATTGAGCGCAATGAGCTGCTAACCAGCTCGCAAACCTTCCTACAGCGAAGAAGAAGTTACGCGCCACAGTAAAATACAAACATAGCTGCACTCCATCGCTGCAACTTTGAACACATTTTACATTCACATTAAGTGTCCTAATCTGTCGCTGATAAATTAACCTGCCTTCTGACTGGTGTGTGTAATCTAACACCTTCTGTTCTGCAACTCTATTAGTAGAGACATCTCCAAATAAGTGCTTCACTATGCGGACTCTGGGTAAGCTAACGTTAGCTTGTTGACGTCTGCAGTTGCAGCGGCATTACCACACGTAACTAATGTAAAATAAATACGGTAAAGTTTTACTTGGGGTGGTGTTAATCGAATACGGTTAAAGTAACGGAGAAATGAAGCTGAGCCTCACATTACCTGCTGTTCACTTAGTTGACGCCTCAGTTGCCAGCTTCAACTTCACAAATCAATGCAAAAAAAACGCTTGTCCTGTCTGCTACGTCACGTGCAGCTTGGGCGCTCCTTTTCAGCGAGGATTGTACCGCAAGGGCGGGGTTACTGTTTGTTAATGCAAAACCACCTTGAAAACAAAGTCCGCCCGTGTGTTCTTATTTTTCAGCCGAAGTGTGAAGACGACGCCAACTCACTGTGTTAATAGTTTAGTTTTATTCCGCTTGGATGAAGAAGTGAAGTGAGTTGATGAAACCACCATTCAATTGCACAAATGTTCAGACATTGTAGAATGGGCTTAGCCATTATATAAAAAAAGATTGGTTCCATGTGGAAAGCATGAGATAAAAATGTAACAAAAAGTGCATAGCCTAGTCCTAGATATAGGCTACTCAACATGAATTGGCGATACAGATCTGTTGTTCATGTCTCATATGAAATTATTCAAATGTGAAAGTGATCACATCATTATATTCAGTATAGACTCCTGTCTAAGTTCCATGCTACAAACATGTGCACAAATGTTTTATTTATGATTGTACATAAATTAATTGTAGATATGACTTGACATGCCAATGTATTGTATGGCATTTACTTCAAACACACATTTAACACACTGAACACATACTGTTTGTACCACTTATTGTTTAAGTACGCATGGTGACCAAACTATATTATTGCTTGTTTTCAATGCAAATATAGTTTATTAAATTAAATTAAATTAAATTCATAATGCTACACAATTCCATACCATACAAATAATCATAAACATTCCAATAAGTTATAAGGTAATATGTAGTAAGTATAGCCTATATTGAGAAACATTTCAATAATTGACAATGCAATGTATCATAACATCTTAAGATATGGATGTTTGATGTTATAGGGAACACATGTTAACATTCACATATCAGTGTTTGTGCTTTTTGTTTTGGTGTAGAATGGCCCCTTTTAAAAATTGCAAATAAAACTTTTTTTCCTCCCCTCACTTTGTGTGCTTGAGTCTTTCATTTGAGTGAAGAAAAACACTCAAAATGAGGTTCAGTTCGTCCAAGGATTACATAACCACATAGTGGATTATGATTTGAGTTGGATTCTCTTTCTTGCTCTCATCCTCAAACTGTATAGCACCTGCCTCGTTTCAGGGCCTGTCAGTACAACAGGGCTAATGTCACAGTCACAATTTCACTACCGAACTTCAGAAACAGACAAACAAGTCGTTTTTAGTCTTAATACTATTGTCATTAGTGTTACAGCGTTACCCTGCTGGGCAGCCGTCTCTGCAGCAGATAACTGCGATGCTCAGATGAATCTGCTGACTCTCCCTGCCCCTGTAAGAAATAAATAAATAAAACATGCGTCTCTGCTGAGTCATGCATTGTAAGCCCACCTCACAATAACGACATCAATAGTATGGGCTGACTACTGTGAACCTAGACGCTATACGGTTTCCTCCGCCGTGCTCAAACGCATATGTCACTTCAACGCGTCTTTATTCTCATCCTGAGCTTTCTGCGACATAAGCGGCGGAGGGAAGAGGCTGCGGGATCTGTCCTACTTCTCGCCCTATCATGATTGCTGCGGCGTTTTTGGTCCTGTTGCGGCCGTACAGCATCCAGTGCGTGCTGCTACTACTGCTGCTTCTGCTGGGGACCATAGCGACAATCCTGTTCCTCTGCTGCTGGCACCGCAGGCTTCGCAATGGAAAAAATCCAATGAAATCAGTGCTCTCCGGACGCACCAAGAGCCGCGGTGAGTAGCACAGGCCAGCCGCATCTCTCCATCCGGATGACAGCTCATGTCTGCCCAATGCATGTTACCTATAGGCCTAAATGTTAATAATATAAATACAATTTTATAATATGTTGTGGCAAGCATCAAAGTCAGTGGCCTTCGGATTTCTGCAGTAGGATATATCGTTCACATGTTGGGGCAACATATGATATTAGTTTTTGGCCTGGGAATATTTTAAATATACTAATTTAATTGATTTGTAATGTGTCACTTTGTGATGGTTGTTGGACCACAATGGCTTAAACTAACAGCTGTTATTTGTCCTAGTTGGCCTCCGAACACATCATTTTCGATCAGAGGTATGGATTAACTTTTTTCATTATGGGTTCCTCTGTAATGTCTGCTAATGTCTAAGAAATCAGGAGCTAACATGCACAATGTTATGCTTCATTCAATGTGGGATATGCTTCTCCCAAAAGCCTGTTTCTTTGGACTTTTACAGAACTGCATGACTATTTTAAGGACCATGGTGTGCGCAGTGCGCATGTGTCGTCAATAAATAATGTAGACTAGATGATTTTGCAGTTTCATTCTTTCAGGATCATCGAAACTATTTCCGGTATATTGTCTGATTCACGTAGATTAAAACCTGGGTGTGAGTAAGCCGATAGAAACCATAGATAGAAACCCACTCTATTTTATGATACATCATGCCATCATGTTTGTTGCCTAAATGCGTCAAGTTGAGCTTTGGTCAATCTGTTTCCGTTTTACGCACCTTGCTTTCAAAATAAAACCGTATTTTTAAACTAGGCTATCTGTTTGGAAAAACCACTACCATGGGAAAAGCAGTCCTAATTCAAGTGTTAGCGATTGATATTCCTGCTAAAGCTAAAAAATAAAAAGTTATTTGTGAAAAAAGTAGGCCTTCATCTCAGTATAATTTAGTTAACGAATTAATTATTGCCATATGGCAGTATCTGTTCAATTATAAAGATAAGATCAGATTTGATACACTGTAATATTGTTTGTTTGTGATGCTCTGTGGCTTTGAAGTTCCAAAAGCAGAAGCTTCAAAAGCTTGCCTTCCTTTGCAGGTTATGTTATTGAACCACAGTAGGACACTGAATCCCTATTGACTCAGTAGTGAAGCTGGTGGGGATTCAGTATCATGTTCAAGGACACAGCAGTACAGTTGCTGAGCTTTATTGTTGAACAGTCTGTCTGATCATGACCTTACAAAAATATCAAGTCTAAAAATAAGCAACTCTTTGAGAAAAAAACCTGAAAGAGTTTAAAGAACAAGGTGATGTTACATTAAAGAGTTTGCTTTTCCTTCTCCTGTGTTGCTGTATGATATGTTTTGTAACACTTCTGATTCTGATATCTAGGTCAAATATCACATACCATTGCCTCCCTAGCTCAGTAAATCTGAATCTCATCACCAATACTATTATTCCTATGATGATGAGAAATATAAATGTAGCTTGCCAAGTCTGCTTAAAGCATATTCTGTTGCCTAATTGACAGTTGTTCATGTTTGCCAGGGCTTCAGGCACAGTCCACGTCACGCAAGGAGGAGCATACATGCTCGACTGACAGAGGAAAAGCCCAATCTGGTGGAGATTCCTGAGAGCGAACCAGATTCATCCTCAACCCTGAGAAAACGCAAAGTGAAGAAGAGAGTGATGCCAGAATTTTACCAGTCCGTACAAGTGACGCCCACACGCAAACCTGTAGGTATACCCCCTCTACAGGTGTAGCCATGATTAAATACTGATGCTGTTTTTTTTCTTGCTTCCCTCTCTACAGGGTCACTAGTGTGCCTGTGGAACTAGTAAAGTGGTTCAGTTACACAGGAAAGTGTTTGTCTACACGGTGTAAACCCTGCTCTTGAAGGATATCCATTTTCGTCCGTTATATTGATTGTTACCTTGAATCCTGATGTGTTTTGTTTAATTATTGATCACATGAAGCCAAAACGCCTTTACCCTGCAATTATAGTCAATCTCCACAAACATATGAAATATTAATCTCTAATACCTCTTTTCCACTAACGCCAATCTGGTTCTAGTTCTGGGATGGTGCTAGTGCAGGTTCACAGATCAGGTTCACAGTGTAATTTAGGAATCTCAAAATAACTGATTTACTTTCCACAGGCTAGACTAATAGCTTGTTTTATTACATCCCTATATAAGTATGCATCTCCAGGCCCACTGCTAATGCTAACTGCAAGCACAACAACAACAACGGGGGACTACATTACATTTTTGCAAGTGTTGCTACTGGGTTTGCTTTGCGAGCCTACGGTGACATCCAAACCTTTTTTTATTTTACATGATTAATCCTGTTACAATTCTTAATTTTGCCTCAGTTTGGAGTCATATCTGGCATGCTGGTATGTATCCTCCTATGAAGGGCTCCTGCCTGTAAACATTGTTAGGCCTTCAGCTTTTCATTACTATATCACAACAGGGTGCTCTCTGACTATCATTGACTTAATCAATTCCAGATAGTGCAGTTAAAACATCCACTGAGGAGCGAGACAGACCTGACACATATTGATCCATCGCTTCCTGGAAGGGCACACACATGTTCAGGAACACAGAGCTGAAAGAGCACAGGCTTTCAGCTCCAGACCATTATGGGAACATAAAACATCCATATTGGACCCCTTTGGATTTATTTGTATTTTTATGCAATGCTGATCTAATCTGAGAAAGGGATTCTTATCCCACATAAAGTCTGTTAGTGTATTTCAAAGTGTCTGATTTCGAATGTAATTTATTTTACCCAGAATATTAACTGTCCTTCACAACTTGTACTGTGTCTACGTCAAAGAGACTGAGCTGTTTCCGCTTTATAAAATATTAATTTACAAAACCTGACATGCAATGATCTTTGCACTGACTGTGTGTTCAACTGAACATATTGATCTGTGTGATGCTAATGCAACTTCCTGCTTCCATTAGTTTTGTTGCCATTCTGTTGAAACAAAAGTTTTTTTTTTTTCCTATTTCCATTATCAGCAAACCTGATCTGAACCAGCTCTGACAAGGGAGCTTTGTCAATATGTTACAGTTGCTTCTGATTCCTCTAAATCAAATATTTTTTTGCCATGGGTAAAACCAAATGCACTTAATGTTTCAAATTGTATTGACTAATTTAAGTTGCTTTATTGGTCAATGGCTACATTGAAATTTGTTGTTGTGCAGGTGCATTGCTTAACCTTGGTAAGCCATTGATTGAACCCTGTGTTTTCAGATGTTGTTATTCTGATAATACAAAGGGCAGACAACAAGTTTCACATACCCCTTGAACCACCACCAGAAAAGCCCTTTGTTGATTTATGGAACCGAGAGACCCAAGATGTGCTGTAAGTGAGCAGACTTTAATGTGTAATAGTGCAGACATGTGTGCAGGTCTAAATCAGGCCACCATGAATCATTCACCCCTGTATTTGTATGTGCTGTAGCCTATATACTCCAGTATTGCTGCCTTGTCTCGCTTAAACCATATTTTTGTGTGTTTTTAGTTGATAATCTATTTTAACGACCCTGACCAGTTTGAGGGAACTTTTGACTTATTCACATATTCTATTCACAGCAGACCTAGAGACCTTGTCAGTGGGCAAAACTTACAACGGATACACTGTAGCCATTGTCCACTGCTCCTTTTTTTGTGCAGTCATATAGGTGATGGTGATGTCTGTATGTCCATTTATGAACAACACCACATTCCTGGAAGAGGATAAGCCTTGTATTATGTGATGGAGGAGGGCCTCTAATCTTACTGTACTATTTTGCCCCTGTACAGTTTGGTCCTTATGTAAATAGAAAGTTTAAAAAACTGACTCTGGACAACATAGGTTATACTTAATAATTATTCCATTATAGTGAGCATTTTTCTCGAATCATGAATAAGCAGACAGATTAGAGATTGCTAATCTATGATGCCTTTTTTTAGCGGTCAGGTTTATACTGATGAAAAGGATAACTCTTTCTACTACTGCTTCTTAAAGAATTAAAAAAAATGATTTTCTTTACCTCCCCTGAAACACAACCAGAAGCTTTTCCAGTTTATCTTCTTTATTTACATTACATGATCGCTCCAAGTTTATCCTTGAACTACATCAAGTCAAACTGGACTGCAGACGTATTTGCTCACAAATGGACTCTTCCGGATCACAACAATCTGCCCCCCCCCTGTCTGAATCTTTAGCATTGAGCAAGCGAAGCGTCATCATACAGGCATTTCCGAGCCCTGCCCCTCTGCCTCTTCATCAGGAGAGATGTGTTTGCCTCTATTTGTTCTGTTACTCACCATCAGGTGTGTCAGGGTGCAGCAGGGAATTGCAACAGAGAGAGAGAGAGAGAGAGAGAGAGAGAGAGAGAGAGAGAGAGAGAGAGAGAGAGAGAGAGAGAGAGAGAGAGAGAGAGAGAGAGAGAGAGAGAGAGAGAGAGAGAGAGAGAGAGAGAGAGAGAGAGAGAGAGAGAGAGAGAGAGAGAGAGAGAGAGAGAGAGAGAGAGAGAGAGAGAGAGAGAGAGAGAGAGAGAGAGAGAGTGTTTCAATAATCATATCCTCAATGAGCTATTGTGTGTTATATGCAGTTCTAACTAGATTTGGACAATGTCTGCAATGCCTTCACGACAGCTTAACAACACATCAGAGATAATAATAATGCTATGATTAAGGTATTATCGTAGGAATTATTTTTCTTGTTAAATGGGATTAACCGGGTAACAATGTAACCCATGGATCAATCCTTTTTTTTTGCAACCCTGATCCTCTCCATCCTCTCAGGTATAGACTCATTAGCTCAGCATACAGCCTATGAATGTTGTTCCTTCACCCTTTCCATTTGTGAAAAACAAAACAAAAAACAAAACCTAACCCCATCTGCACTTAAGGCAGTTATGTAATTGTGTCCAAAGTCTCTGTGGATCCAACATGCATCTGTTGTGAAATCCTTTCCGTGAGAGACTGTGTGTGAGCCCAGGCTTGTCCTCTTATCACCCCTGCTTTTTTCTTTCTTTTTTTTGGGGATGTATTCGTAGCCAGCCACCGAGCACATTAGAGCAGGGATGGCGCTCTAACGCTGCCGCCGCCGTCACTGTCGGTGCTGTTGTTGGCTACCGGGTGTGACGCGGAGACGCACACAGTCTGCTCTCTCCCATCACGGTCCAGCTCTCTGCCTCGACATCATACACACAGACACACAGCGTATAGTCCTCTGGAGATCTGACATCACCTCGCATCCTTAATGCTCGGATAAGGGGACGAACTGGTGGCCTGGAGCATCCCTCCAAAGGGCGTGGCACCAATTGATATTGACGCACGCGATGTGTGACTAAAGGGTGGAAAGCTAATAAAGAAAATAGGATTTTTCTCTCTCGCTTTCTTCCAGCTGACAGGTCTCCATGTATACAGTGGTAAGTCTTATTTTTGACCTGGCGGGGGAGCCAGATGCTATTGATTTCTCATTGCCTTTTTATTTGGCTCAATCTTCTTTATTGTTATGGATGATTGCGAGCTGGTGGCTCGTGTCACGGACGCACATCACGGACTTTGACCTGCGTTGGTGTGAAATAATATGATTTGTGCGTGTTACTCTCTTACTGTGTAGAATCAAGACGTAGCATTGTTCTTTTTCTATTTTTTTTCTTTACCCCCGTTTTCTTTTGTCTCGCAGAGCTCCAGTTCGGGGAACCCTTCCCTTCACGGCTCCATGTCTTCTTCGGCGGACTTCTCAGACGAGGATGATTATAGCTATAAGTCCGGCTCGGCATCACCTGCACCCGGGGACACGTTACCCTGGAACCTGCCCAGACACGAGCGGTCCAAGAGGAAAATACAGGGAGGGTCCGTGCTGGATCCGGCTGAGAGAGCGGTGCTCAGGATCGCAGGTAAGGGGGGCTGTCTCCTTGATGTCCAGCTAGCTATCAGACTATAATGAGATAAACAATGATTCAATCAATAGGCCTTTAGGGTGCACAATGGGAGATGTGTTTTTTTTGTGTCCTCTGTTTGATTAGGGTGCTGTAGCCTAGTGACTTGCAGGTGTGGCACATGTGATGGTATTTTGGTCCCTTTCTGGATAGGACTAAAAATATGTTATTGATGCAATTTAAACAGCAGCTATAGGCTATCTGAGCCACTCTGTTATGTTTCATCCAATCGATGTAGCATAAGCTATCAGTTAATCTTTTTTAGATAGCCTAGGTTTATTATTATAAGGAGGATAGATATATTGTGCAAATTATGATCATAAAAATACGATTGTTAGATTAAGACGTAGAGGAAACAATCTTCCAGTATTGACTCTTGTGTGATTCAATCACTTGATTAAGATGTGGGGCTAAAGTTTTAAAGCACTTGTAGCACCTTTATAGTGATACTTTGACACTGTTTGACGTTGTAAAATCCCTGTCAGAAATGCAAATGTAGCACATCTCAATAGAGAGAAGGATTATCGTGGGTGAAGTTTGCACCTTACCGTGTGAACATATTTGTGACAGTAGTGGCAGCTGACAGGCCATGGGCAGCAATACAATCACACAGACACACACCCACACGCACGCATAAACGCACATTCGCACGCGCACGTGACCCCACACACACACACACACACACACACACACACACACACACACACACACACACACACACACACACACACACACACACACACACACACACTAACTAGGATACGGTAATAACGAATGAAAATTGGAAAAAGTAGCCTAGTTCAAGTCTTCTGCAGGTGGGCAACAATGGGGGGGGGGAAAAGCAAGTGTCCCTGTCACGAGAAGGCACCATAGATAGTAGCCTATATAGGCACAGATGCCTGGGAAACGCGATTATCATTGCACGCTGTAAAACATTTACGAATTATTCAGCCTGTCTTACACATCCTTAATTTTAAATTGATTTGTCACACATCGGGTTGGATTCGTGGATATATAGCCTCTTTGGTTGGTTTCTTGATTTTTCTCTAATTGTAATACATACAGTCATTACTCAATTTCCGATCAATGGACCTGTTAATATAGCGACAGACATTTCTTGCAGCGCGTCCAGTCCTGCAGCCCTTCCTATCAATAGCGCCCTCCGGAGAGGAAGTGTCGCCTATTGGACGGGCCGCAGACAAGGGAGGGATGTAGGGCGTTTCCTTTAGAGCAACAACAGCGCCGATCACTCTTGAGTTCATGGCACACACACACACACACACACATGCACTCACGCACACAGTCACACACCCACACACACACACAGACATACACACATGCGCGCTGTGTCAACTGTCCCCCTGTCCGCCACTGGTGAATGTCCATGCAGTTTGTGGAGCCCGGGGTATGGCTCAGCACGCAACGCAGGCTGGTGTGCTCTCGGACGAACAGGAATACCTCCAAGCGTATGAGGATGTTTTGGAAAAATACAAAGGTAGGATCAATGACGATTGGATCATTTGGGGTTTTGGGACGATGACGAAAACGCCTTGATTTTTTGCTTGACATGTCAGTCTGTCCCCGCCACTCTCCCTTTCTCCCTGTGTCTCTCTTTGGTGACAGTCCAGTCTGGCTGGTCCTATAGTGTCTTTATCCCTGCACTGGAAAAGTGGGAATATTTCCTGCATGACATCACATTTAGGCTGAATTTTAGTAGCCAAGACAGAGGCTTTATTATGAGCTTTTTTTACAATCTCAGATGATCATTAGATTAGAGGATTATTTCATGTTGTTCAGCTGATTTATGGAAATATTTAGCTCGGGGTACATCTGGTAAAAACATTTAATTCAAGACAGATGATCACAGTGTCATGGTGTCAAAATGAAAAGTCGAAACAGAGAAATCAACAGTTCTCTTTTTTTTGTATTTTATTTTTAGTAAATCATACTTTCATAATCTAAATGATCTATTTGTCTATTTTTAGGGTGATCAGCCATATGAATTTCAGTGACTGAATATGGATTATGTGACCTGCTATGTGGTTTCTTAAGGCAGGAGAGGACAATGGCATAGTGGGCTGAGGCTTTTAGCCAATGTCATTGGCACGTGTCACTTGATGTAGCTGCTCCTTGATCTCATTAATTAGTGCAAATCCATCACATAGAGGAGGTCTGCGTTGGTCAGTGTCTCTTTGACAGCTATGGAGCTCACAGGCAAAAAATCAAACGCACATGCATTCTAAGGCCAGGCCGGCAGAGTTACTAGAGCTGAATTCAGGCTGACAGCAGCGTTTTATTTTTTTTTTAACTCTTGTCTATTCCCCTCCACACAAGTTAAAACAATGACTAGCATAGACTGGGCACTATTGTGTTTGAATGGTTGCCGCGAGCGCTGTTCTCTCAGCTGTTGAATGTTGTAGCCAGCAGGGCCAGTCAGCTGTGGTATAAAGGCTTATACCCCCCTGACTGGACTCTAATGGGATCATATGATGTAGCATCATCATTAGGAATCTGTAGCTGTTGTCTTCAAGCAGAGGAGCTGCTACACAGTGATCTTACTTAGTTTTCATGTTTCCTTCCACCACTGAATACCAATTCTGCGATTTGTTTCTACAAGATATTGATTTTGGGTGCGATATTGGATTTCCTTTCCATTTATTGCATGAACAATGCATAAGTCAAAGAAGGGTAAGGCAGTTTTTCTATGGTGTTACCTTGATCATTCTTGATCAACAAATGTGTGGGTTTATGAGAGCGTTGTAGACTCTCAATGATGCTAAGGATTTCAATTTTTGCAGTCTCAATATATTTAAACATTTATTTTAGGTAAAACTGGCTGAATTTAGTGCCACTTTGAGTTTTTCTTCAGCTCATAAATGTTTTACTATTGACTGATCCTGGTAGCAATCTGAAACCAGCTAGTGGGCTAATCATTACTTCTAGCAAACTCACCTACAACCCTGTTTCCATCGGTCTCCTTGTGGTTTTCCAGCTTTGATATTAAACCAGAATTCGCCAGCCTTAATTTACTGGAGATCAGTTAATGGGAGAGGCAGCCGGCAATGTATACGTTTTATATATTCAACATTATGAATTCATAATTTTTTTGCAAAGTTGGGGGCTGGCTTGGTGAAAAGTGAAATGCTGGAAAGACTTCAAAGACTCACCAAAAATAAATCAATTATAATTTTACGTGCGAGGAAAGCTTTAAACAAAATTGTTTGTTGTTCAATCGAAGTTAGTATACGATAGTGACCAGTGTATTTGAGGATGAATGGTCGATTAGGCCGATGAATATATCTAACTCACTGTCAAATACCTTCATAAAACTATTTAGTTCTCAATGTAAATGTAATGTAAAAAGTTGCTGGCAGTGACACTCTTTTTTTCAATGAGATTCAAACATCAAGGAGCCACACTTTGACAGTCGTCCCCACCCACCCAACTCTGCCTACAGATTAACGGTCTGTTTTTGGAAATGCTTAGGTTTAAATGAAATGGGGTTTATCAGATCAGTTCATTGTGGTCAACAGAAATTATACATTTACAATTTATTTGGATTATATACACAATCATTTTAGAAAAGTATAATACACTGATTTTTTTTTATTGAATAATTTCAGGCTGTTGAGATAATCCGAAAGAGAAGATTTGTATACTCTCAAAGCGATCAAAATATCAAGGGTCTTCTCATAGCAACCATGCCAAACCAGCCCAAATCCTGAGTGCTAATGGCCAATTAGGTGCATTACATTTAAGGATCAGTATCCGACTCCTGCTCAACTGGGTGCTCCTTAATTTCAAAACAACATCTAGCAGGAACTGTGTTGAGCCTTGCAAAGCTTTAAACAAAATTGTTTTCAATCGAAGTTAGTATACGATAGTGACCAGTGTATTTGAGGATGAATGGTCGATTAGGCCGATGAATATATCTAACTCACTGTCAAATACCTTCATAAAACTATTTAGTTCTCAATGTAAATCTGTCTCAACAGTTTTAAAAATGGCCTAAAACTGTGTTTATTTTTTCCATGAAGAGATTGTTTGTTTTTCCAAACCCGAGACATTTTTCTACAGGGCGCTGGCTAGTTGCTGAAAACAATCTGTGTTTTTATCGTTACTTTAGTGTTGTTTCCAGTGGATGGGATCACCCAGAGCCCCGAGCTTCTCTCCATGTGATGCGTAGAGTATCAAAGGAAGACATTTTTATAAAATAGTTATCAACAGTTACACAAACAAACACAACCAAACAGCAACAGGACAGAAAATAGCCAGTGAGACTGGAACACAGGAAACAGAGTAGTCTTTGTCTCACCAAATCAAGATATAGCATTGGATCATGTTCTTCTTAGTGTCATCAAATGCCTCTGAGTGGATGTTTGCTAGAGATATCTGAAAATATGGAGGAAGAAAATGCTAAGTTTTCATTGTAGCAAGTGAAGCCATGGGGTGTGTTACAATGCACTTGTTCAGCACCACTGACCTCTGTTGAACTCCCAATTGTTAGAAATAGATTGACAAGTGTCATTATGCTTGCAAATCTCTATGTAGGATCAAGGGTTGGGTGGGAAAATGTAAGAAATAAGCCTTGTTATGTAAAAATAATTTAAAAAAATAGATTGACAAATTAAAATATCAAAGAAATGCTATATGAAGGTCTAAACTGCATGTGACAGAAATGTGAGTTAAGTATTTTTGGTGACTAAGCACAACAGTCGCCATTGACTGCGAGAATGCATGTCATTGTTAATGCTGCGGCTGTAAGAATGCCACACTAATTAGGTATTAGAGAAAAAAGTACACTTTAACAGAGGAATTCCTCCAGGCTGGGCTGAAATTCAATGCAGGCTTAACACAAGGCTGTAAACTTGAGGAGTGAGTTAAAGACATGGGTTCTTAGACGTGTACAAAGGCTAAAGGCTGTGTGGGAGCACACTGGTCTATTAGAGCCTGCTCGGCAGGCTGTCAGCGTGAAAGGGACCATAAGACTCTCCCAACAGTTCATCATCCTCAGACATCAGGAAAGATTTAATGGATTAGACTTTTGGTTGGTGGTTCAGCTCTTCTTGCCGTTCATTTAGTTTTTAAGATGCCATATGGCGTAAGCAGTGTCATTAAGTCGAAAGCTCAGTATATTACCAGAGTTGCTTATTGCTTACTTAGAGTACTGACAGCCGTATTTGTATTATGTATGGCCAAATACATTTATCTCCTTTGGTCTCATTTGAATTATATGATTATATAATTAAAATATAAAAGCGTAACAAGACAAAAGGATAGGATAGATATGATAATCATGTCAGGCTGCTTTTAAGGAAAGATCTTTGAATGAGGACAGAATCATCGACATATTATTATATATATATTATGTTTTTCGTATTTATGTTAGAGTTGACTGATTTAGATCTGACTTCTTTAGATGACAGCCATATACTGTACCGCACATCACCAGCCTTTAGGATGCTGCCAGTTGTGTGTTATAGGAGGGTGTGGTCTGTCTGCGTCTGCATGAGAATCCTTGTGGTGATGCACTCTGCATTATGACTTCATTTTACATCACAAGAAGGATGTCTGTGCATACATTAAGGAAAACATAATTATTTTTTAAATCCACCTTATTTTGTACTTGCCTTATCTTGCATTATTAAACAGAGTGACGAGTGAGGGAGCATTGTATTTTCTGCACAGTCACTGCCTTTGTCCATCCTCCTGAGCCGGGCCCAGCCCAACCCCTCTGCTCTATGTCGACAGCCCACTCATCACATTCAAATGGCCTAGTGGCCCACACACATACACAGCAGGCTGCCTCTATGGAGACTGTCTGCTAGCGTACAAAAGACACTTTGTTTTTACGCTAGCGGCATCCAAGTTCCAGCGACTTGTTCATGTGTCAAGTTGCTGGCAGTGACACTCTTTTTTTCAATGAGATTCAAACATCAAGGAGCCACACTTTGACAGTCGTCCCCACCCACCCAACTCTGCCTACAGATTAACGGTCTGTTTTTGGAAATGCTTAGGTTTAAATGAAATGGGGTTTATCAGATCAGTTCATTGTGGTCAACAGAAATTATACATTTACAATTTATTTGGATTATATACACAATCATTTTAGAAAAGTATAATACACTGATTTTTTTTTTATTGAATAATTTCAGGCTGTTGAGATAATCCGAAAGAGAAGATTTGTATACTCTCAAAGCGATCAAATTATCAAGGGTCTTCTCATAGCAACCATGCCAAACCAGCCCAAATCCTGAGTGCTAATGGCCAATTAGGTGCATTACATTTAAGGATCAGTATCCGACTCCTGCTCAACTGGGTGCTCCTTAATTTCAAAACAACATCTAGCAGGAACTGTGTTGAGCCTTGCACAGCTGCTTGTGGTTTCATTTTGCAGGTTTCACCCTTAGTGTTTTTCTCAGATAGGCCTAAGTGTATCAGCTGATCTCTGCAACCATATCTGATTGTTTTGAAGTGATTGGCCATCTGTTTGACATGGCTTTATGTGGAAAACAAAAATGTTACAAAACCTTTTACAATAAATACACAGTACGCTGTACATGCTTATGCTAAAACATAACGTTGTTCTGGCCAAGCCCCTTTATTGATCTAATCAAAGGGCTTTGTGTAAAATGGTCTGTGTAATCCGAACCAACAGGGCTCTTAGAAAGCTTTTTACTGCTCCACCAGGCTACAGTCTCAGAAATAGATCTTATGGGTTTTATTTAGTCTTTAACAATATATAATTTTTTAGATTGATCATTTATAGATGTACATGTATTGTCCTTCTGGAGTATATTTGATTGCAAATGCTTCTCATATTTTTTTTAGGAAGTTATAAGAAATAAATATAACTGTAATGCAGTTCTATGCGGCTGCATTATATATCTGTGTCTTGAGTGTGATGCCTGCTCACAGCCATATTTGTAAATGTTGTATTTATATGGTGTCATGGTGATGGGAAAACCAGCATGACTGGGTCTCATTCCACAGCTTCGCTTAGCTCCTCTTACATGAGATCATCCCACCCCCTGACTCATGCTCTCCAGCCCTTCCTCTCTCTCACTCCAAGCAGCACCACCCTTCCCTCTCGATATATAGCAGATGCTGGGAAGCAATCCCATGCTATGCTAGCAA
Source organism: Ammodytes marinus (assembly GCF_949987685.1). NCBI lineage: Eukaryota > Metazoa > Chordata > Actinopteri > Uranoscopiformes > Ammodytidae > Ammodytes > Ammodytes marinus. The sequence goes on along the minus strand of NC_137215.1, from coordinate 17,314,429 downwards.
AAGGAAACACATTTCTCCACTGTTGTCTCATATAAGGGGCCAGGGAATTAGTAGTTCCATGTGTTTTTGGGGTTGACGCTAAAGCTTTTGTTTTAAAACCATTGATTACACCCTTGTGATTTGTCAGTGAGGTCATACATTAGAAGGTTATTTTTGTCAGCCGCAAAAATTATAGGTTGAACATTTGGATTGCATTTGCCTCCATGCAGGGCAAGATGAGTTACTCAATGGTTTGATAAGTTTTAAAATTATGTGATTAATACGCTATGGCATTCATCGTCACCGGATGTAAACCCAGTTGGACACCTATTTTGGATTGACAGGTTAGACAGCGCTCCTAAACCTCCATCGTCAAACACCAAACATGGGAAAACTTGTTTTGTATCCCCTCAGTAGAGTTTCAGACACTTGTATGATCTATCTCAATGAACTCTGAAGCTGTTGTGGCAGGTTATGGTGTTGGTCCTTCCTCAAACATTACATTTTTGGTTTTGAAATTGATAGTTTGACTGTTATCATTGTTAGGTAAATCATACGGTTGTGAATGTAAGATTATTCCATTTTGATATCTGGATTGGGCTGGTCAAGAAAAGCTTTGTCTTTGTCAAAGTAGCCCCTCGTATAAGTTGTAGGCTCTGTTATTTGTAAGAGAGTGATACTACTCAAATGATTCAACATGTGAAACAAGTGTAACCTTACAATGATATTAAAAGAAGGCACAAAGCCTTAATTTATTGTCTTTATATTCATAGGGGAATTCTGTGCAATTTGTATTTTTTTCTGCAGTATTCAATGTTGCTATTTAATCCTTTTATATCAATTTGTGTCAATGTAGCACAACTAGGAATTTACACAGGATTACTTTAAATCATAAATCTGATAAGGATTCTCCAAAATCTGTGCGAGAGTCCGGATAAGAAATCCGATTTTCTCACATTGCAAATACCAACTCAAATGTTGCAGCTGTTGCACATATTGATGCCAGTATAAGAGTCTTAGCAACTCTGTGTGTGTGTGTGTGTGTGTGTGTGTGTGTGTGTGTGTGTCATGTTGTTCCATTAGCTTTCATTAGTGCTTCCTCCTTTCCTCTGCCTGACTTCGCTGATTGTCTTTGTAGTGAGTATAACTGTACACTGTCACTGTAAAAATAGTTACACAGGAGAAAAAAAAAATTGCTGAGGAAAAAAATTGTTAATAGCAGGAAACTGCTGAAAATGCTTTGACCCTGCCTACTTCCTCAGTAGCACTGCAGAAATTAGCTGCAGACAAGATAATAATGTGTGCACGGATGCCCAGACAGACACTATTCTTTCTTCTTGGTCTCTTCTTTGTTTTATGTTCAGCCCGGGGACTTAAAAAAATGATTCGGAGTGCTCCTTGGAAGGCTCGGCAACCTGTTTCAATTAATGAGCTGTTCAGTCAGTCACATATTTCAGATGCTGCCTGCCCTACCCTTCAGTGCAGACTGACTGTAGTTTTCTCACTTGCAAAGAATGGCAAAAATGCATCTTCAAGTATCTCCCCCTCTGTGTTGCACTTCATGCTTACCATCTCTCCACCTACCGTGTTCACAACTTGGTTATTACGTTGCAGTTGAAGAAGGTTACCATGTTGTGCTGAGTCATCACTCCATTGGGCCTCTGATATATTTGTAAAAACATTCTTAAAAACCAACACTTTGACCAGTCTGTCAAGGATTAACTTCAATATTAGCAATTTATGTTGCAACCGACCATTTGTATCCATGCTTCTGCAAGGGATGGCAATATGGGTCCACTTTGGTATGGATATCTGTAATACTTTGTTGGCCTACCTGCTAACTATACCCTCGGCTTTGCTATGTCTTTACTACTGATTAGCAAATGTTAGCATGTGGACTAGCTAAAACAAACTTAAGATGGTGAGCAAGGATATCCTGCTAAACATCTGCGTCGTAGCACTGTTATTGTAATCATTTTAGCATGCTCTGGGGTCTTGAGTAAGCGGGATGGGGCAAACTTTTTGTTAATTTTTTTATATTGCCTGTTTGTGATGAACGACAACAGCACACTGCTGTGCATAGATCTCACTGCAATGATTGAATATGGGTTTCAATGATTCATGCCCTGTCATTTTTGTTTTTTTCCAAGACAGGGCTGTACAGTGCGACAGTTTTGATCGCATTTGCTACTGAAATTGATCACGTGCGATGATGAATACAAGTCCATTCGCACTAGTGCTAGTTGATAATGAGGAGAGGCTGTCTTTGAAACACAGAGGAGAGATGCACAGGCCCCCAGGATGCTGCCTTCTCCGAGCAGCCAGCATGGACTAGTGGCCAACCCATTGGTACTGCATGCTGTGAATGGGAGCTTATTTTCATGGTAGCCCTAAGGCAGATTTCCCCGTCCACACCAATACAAGCGGCGAACAAGATTGTGTCGCCGCAAAAATTTTCTGGATATCAATCATAGGCTCAAACTTATCTTGAGACCATACACTATTAAAACTGAAGTTTTTTCATTTCAAAACGCTACATAAAGCGTTTTATTAGCCCAACGGCTTTTAACGGCTTTCAGTTTGTTTTCGAGGGAGGAGGAGGGAGCGGCACGTCATACACTTGGGCGTGCCAGGGCTTACATGAAAGCAATATGGCAGCTTCCTTGTTGCTTCTCTGCGCCTGAGCAGCTTTCATAGGAATGAATGGGCGCCATTTTTCAATACGGTGTCCATTTCTTTATATGTCCATGGAGATGCACAACACTGCTTAGAGGGCTCTACATTAACACTCCAAATGGGGGTAAATGTAGTTTTAGGCAAGTAAGTTATTGAGTCCACCCTTCACTTTGGCTGGTGAAAGATATGTGTCCTCGGGATCTGTGCTCGTGCAGCGATTCTACCGTATAAAAACTTCACCAACGGTAATAACCGGAAGGAGATTACCGCAGTTAAATTAGCGCGTGTGCAAACAGAACATTTCCTGTGCGCCTTCACATTAAAAGCCTGTTACTAGCCAAACGTGAGTTGACTTTTATTTTGAAGCCGTTAAGAACAGGAAGTTAGCGCTTCACAGCCCTGCAGTGCTCTAGCTAGAAAGGCAACTCATTCAGCTGCAGAGAAAAGTCAACAGTAGTCTAAAAACAAAGTTTGAAATAAGCCACTGAAGAACAACTTCCAACACATTCACATCCAACAACCTATTTAATTTATCCCAAATTGTACCAATATGTATACTTATTTATTTAATAGGCTATGTTTAATGTTTTAAAGTTTGGTTTTAATTAACAAGGACATTTTCTAAAAATGTTTATTATTATTAATATAATAATTATAAGTATATACAAAACATATATAGATATAGATATTATTTTTATATTTTTATGGGGAAAAATAATTCTGAATCAGCAAAAAATTGCAATTGGCAGGTTAGATTATTTTGTCTAAATTACAATCAGTGCACCCCTATTAATTTTTCTACAATTATTATTGCACACACTAGGATATAATATTAATTGAGAATCTCAAATGAGACCAAGATGACAGGCTCAAAGGTAATTACAGTGAAATGCAAGGGTTAAGGTTGTGCAAGTTTTCGATCATACTTTGTGTGCTACCAAATTTATTTTTGTTACTGAATTTTTTTGCTTGCTAGCACCAGTGCTACCACCTAAAAAAATAAGCGTACAGCCCTGCAATAACTTTTTTATTCCAACAAAGTCACAAGATGTTTACTTAGATCATGTACCCAGTTGACATATCTGCCACTGCTATGCAACACACAGCCGTGTACTCTAAACACATGCCTCCCTCCGCTGAATAAGCTGGCTGGTTGTGACACAAGAGATGTGAAATGAGAGCCGTTGAGCAAGAATGTTTAGCGAGTCCTTGTCAATCGCTGGGAAGGTGGAGGGCTTTTCAGTTTAGTTTTTATGTTTTGTTTTCCCTCCCATGCGAGGTCAAGAGGATTACACACTACACAGGCTGGATTGCGATTGCTGGTGCTTTTTGAATCTGCTCTGCCCAGAATGGGAGGATATTTTTAGGCATCCTCCTGACGTAACAAGATGCCAACGGGGTGTCACCGGCCCCCTAGTGCCATGCAAACAACCATTTATTCACTCTCTCCAGTTGAAAAGAAAAGCTTGAGAAAATCAAGTAATGAAAGATGAGTGTGAAGTTCTGTAGATTGACCGGCTGCTGGTTGCATTTCCAATACTCTGGTTATGGTCTTGTTGGAAGCAGTTTACTAACGACCACTCATGCACAACCGGTGTCCTGAAACTCTAGTTTTTTAGTATGTAAATAAATTCAATACTGGCCAAACATATTTTAACACCCAATAAATGTTCCTTTTGGAGTGGATAATTCATATTCACAGACTGAAAAATGTGTCTAGGAAACACACCTTAAGCCTTAAGTCTGTCCACAAATACATAAAAGGGAACTCTACAAGTTCAACGATCCTTCAAGCGTTCACTTATCTCATCTTTGTTGTGTGAAAGGAAATGAAGGACGTCACCTTAGTGGCACACAGATAATGTGGCCCGCAGTTGCAGCATTCGGGTGGCATGGTTTAGGGTTGTAGCTATTTATAGCCATGCACATGTGCTTTGCTGAACTGAACTCCACAAATAAATGTCTCGGGCTCTTTCTCTCTCTGGCTGGCTGTTTGAATGCTGTAGTGTGGCACTGTGCTCAGACTGTAGACAGGCCGGGTATGCACAGGTTACATGACTGGCTACATGCTTTTCCCTTTTGCTTGCTGTTGAGTATGATTGCTCATATCCTCTGAAAATAATTACAGTCTGTAAATAATAATTATTACTAATTGTTACCGGCTTACCTTCCTATTCTCATGGTGTAACTAAGCACTGGTGGCTGAGGGAATAATGACAGCCTTTTTTAGACAGCCAAACAGGTTTAAAATGTTAAGACGTTTCAGTGTAATGTGAGTGAAAAAGTAGTTAGTCAAGCTTTCATGCTCCTTCAAACATCAACCCATTAAAGGCAGAGGTCACAAGCTGTTGGTTAACACATTTCAAAACTGTTTTCTTGTCTCTGGCTGAATATGAAGTGTTTTCAGTATGCTCTTATTTTCGTCACTCACTTGTCACAATTTGGAGGCTCTTTACAGTATAAGCAAACTTACACAATATGTTTATTGTCACTTAAGTGTTAATGTTATTATCACAAAATCTGAGTGTCATAACAGAGTTAAAAGAGTTGGATACTGTTTAATTTACACCTGAACAGTTTGCTGTTTAGTGACCAAGTCTTTGCTCCAGGCTTTTGTAAAGACCCTTTTTTCCATTCAGGTCCTCTGTGTTTTGGGGGTTCATTTTTGGTTAGCAGCTATGTGTTAAACTGGCAGATAACTGCAAGAATAACCTTCACATGGATGTCCTTATCTGGCGTGGCTCTATGTGAAATTAATTTTGTTGGACAGAATGATACTAATTGAAACATTTAGACAAGATATGTATGCAGCATTTCAGATGTAAATAAAATGCTTGTCTGCAAAATCTTCCGTAGTATTGTATTGTAGCAGTTTCAAATAGTTAAGAAAAACAGATTTGTGAAATACGGTATGGTCAAATATACCAAAGTTCAAGTGTATAATCACATAAATTATTATATGATTAGAAGTATAGAATGAAATTGATTATGCTCATAAAGTTATGCAGCATCAGGAGAATGAGTGTGTGTGATCATATTTGATCCGACATTTATGCCGACCGTCAGTGTTATGACCATATAATGCACAACTACTGTTTTAAAGTTGGGAGCATACATACTTCTTATTCTCATAAGATCCTCCAGAGGGCACCATAATATTAAACACTTGTCTATTTTTGGGAAGCACAGTTACAGTAACAGTTATGTTATCTCATAGCTTATTCAAGCCTGATCCCTATTCTGCTTTTGTTTATACTACAAGAATAACGCACCTTAACATGAAGGGCTGGGATGACAAAACCTTTTTTTTTCTTTTCTTCTTCACATCACCTGATTGTGGCTGATGCTGATCTCAGTCCATTAAGCGTGCCTGTTACCAGTAAGCTGTGCTTAATGTGGAGTAGCCTATTAACGTCAGCTGGTTCAGATCCTGTTTTTATATATATATATATATAGTTTCCTGGAATACTTGCTCAGCCAATATATATTTATGAGTTTTTTCTAAAAGAGGTTGATGTATTATGCAGCAAAGAGCTAATATATGGGCATTACAAACTAAATTGATGTCCCTCTGCAGGCAACCATGACACAGTGCACCTCTGCTAAATGCCTCTCAGAGCATTCTATTTTCAAGATTTTCAAGATTACTTCCCTTATTGAATTTTGGGTTATATTTATAAAGGTTTAAAAAAAGTCAGATTCTGATGTGATATACTGAGGTGTTGCTTCCTTTATTTGATGTTTGGCTTCATGTCTGGCCTTGATCTAGATGTGTAGACGGTACCGTCACACAACATAATTGTCAGACCAACCCACTTTCCAATTCTCAATAGCTTTTACACATGTGCTATTTTTAGACTGAACTAAATGTCAAAATCTACAGAGAGTAGCCTACAGACTATGGGCTGTTGAGGCACACACGTTATCTTGGCACTGCATGTTTCTGGCTTTATGATAATTCAAAAGCCTACGGTGTGTTTAATGACCAGTGTTGACATTTATTTTTATGCCAGAAACATCAAATGCACAGAATATAATGTCATTTAGAGCTGAGATCAGGTTATCTGTTCAGCCTCCAGTCATTTCCACTCAGAGTACTTTGTCCTTGGAAAGTGGAAACTGTTCTGTGTAACTACAGTTTTCAAGATGATTTCAATGTCAGAAATATACTTTGTTGCCTCACTGCAGTTCCATATGTTCGGATGGGGGCATTTTAATTTTCTATAAGCGCATTTTGTTTCTATAACAGTAGAAAAAAAAGGTGAAAAAATTCCATTAAAACTCTGAACTTCCACGGCAAGGTTGCTCTTCCTTTTTGGTATTTTTCAAGTTGTGTCGTGTGTGCTCAGTGCTCACTCAGTTGTCTCTGATGATATAATGATAAACATTGTGAGTCTTGGCAGCTGCACAATAGAAAGCTGATTATCTGAAGAAAAAAAAATCACCCTTGAAGTGAAGTCAAGAAGATCTTGTTGATAAAATATTTTTGCAGTAATAAAGCGACGCACGCTGTCAACACAGAAATCATGGTGCATTGCTCGTAAATTGCAGCTTAAATAAGCCGTCTCTATCCAGCCATGGTGTGTAGGTGAACCACGCGGAAACATGTTAACAGGGAACTTTTTCTTCCTCCCCCTTTTTTCATAAGAAGCAGTGATTTCTTTTGTGGTTTTGAGTGCTGCTGCTGGATAAACATTAAAAAGTGTGGCAACTGAATATAGTGAGTAGTAGTCATGGAAAACTTGACGGGACCCGTTGTAGATGCTTGGTGAGAAAGGGAGTCACTGCTGCCCTAGAGGCTTGTACGCAGGCAGGCAGGCAGACAGGGAGGCAGAGAGAACGACTGCTGCTACTTCTTCAGTCGCTTATCCACATGGCTTCCTTTAACCTGAACTGCGACCCCCTCAGCAACCCCCAGGAGCTAGTGCTGAGGATGAAATACCTGCTTAAGACCGAGAGGGAGCACAGAGCGAAGCTGGTAACTCTAATGTGCTGCATGGGTCAGTATTGATTTTACTGTTTCTTGTCATTTCTTTGAACGATTAGTCATGTCTGTGCCTGCTCATTAATAATGCTATAGGTATTTGGTCCTTGAGCTGATTTTGTGCACGGGGGCTAAATATGTGCATTTGAAGACACCTGCAGAGAAAAAAACACAGTACTGATAAGCTTTAAGGCCATTTCAGTTGGGCAGTAGTTAATGTGCGTTATGCATTCATATATTTGTTTTTTATGAGGAATGTTTCTGAGCTACAAACTGATACAAGTAAAGTTCTCTAGTGCCCTATATCACGCTTAACATGGATTCAGTTGTTGCAGTTGTTCATATAATCACAGAACAACATTGGTTATATTTTTGTTGTAACGATAACGGCAGGATCATCCATTTGACAACACACACACACACACACACACACACACACACACACACACACACACACACTCATGAGCAAGTTGGTAATCTTGGCCGCTATACAATATCTTTGCAGCACCAAAATGATTTCATGACTTACTTCAATGGTGGTGGGTATGACCATGGCACTGGGGATATGAAAAGGAGGAGGTTATGTGTGGTGTGGCTTCTTGTGGTCAAAGTTCAGGGGAAATACAAGCCAGCAGATCGTCTTATATGCCAAATATATATATTATAGGCTACATGTGAGTGTTTCTGGTGTTCACTGAAGAGGTTGTGTCTGGCAGACGAGAGATGTGGAAGCAGTTAGATGACTCAGAGATGTGGCGACTAGCCTAAATCCTGCTTTAAGCAACAGAAAGATAAGTTGCTCATTGTGTCAAAGAGAATGATGTTATTATTTAAGTGCATTTTTTCCCCTTATACTACTACTACTGAGAGGAATTGAGTTTGAGAAAATGCATGTATAACTTTCCATTTCCCTTTTAATTGCATCCATTTGCGTCCTTGTTTCACATGCAGTACTGTATGTCACTGGTTGCAGAAAGTCTGGTTGCTACAGTGATGGGAAACAAAACATGGTGTGGTCAAGAGCATGAAGGAGAGAGTGATGCAATTTTAGTCTCAAGGAAATTACAACCTTCTTTTGAGCCACTGTTGCTTGTGGTCTGAAAAACATCACTGCCTTTCTACACTTTCATTTAAAGCCATGAATACAAAAATAGCATTGCTCTCAAGCAAAAGAGTAAGCTAAAACGAATAGCGATTAAATGCTGACTGCTTCAAAATGAATGTGAGGAGATTTGAATTGATGACCCATCAGAAAGGAACACTGCTTTTTCTTCATTTGTCTCGATTATCAGTTGCCACAAAATATATCACAACCCAATAGTCTGCATAACAGCTGTGGCTTTTACAAAGCAAAATTATACTTGTCCAACGAAAGCCTTTCATAATGAGCAATATATTCACAGGATGCCTTTTCTTTTTTCTCTCTCTCTTCCTCAGATGAAAGGGACAGGGTGCAGAAGAAGACATTTACAAAATGGATAAATCAGCATCTGCTAAAGGTAAGAGGCAATGTGTGATATTTTGCAATTTTCCCCTCTTTCTATTATGACAAATGTTCTAATTCTAATTCTTGCATTGGCAGCAATAATAATGACCACTCTTCGTGTTGGGTTCTAACGTGCTAACATTCCTACGCAGATATTATTAAAGTTTGTTTAGCTTGTCAGCTGTAGGAACAGGATAAGTTGTTGGAAATTAATGATACACTTTAGCAGACCGACGAGCACTGTCATGTCTCATTTTTATAGTTAAAGGTCTATGCACCAGTGGTACATTAACCACTGATATCGCATATCACACTGATTTCAGTTATGTAAGGCATGAACAGCGTAGTTTCTGCTGTGGTTGCTGGAACCTGTTTAACTTGAGTTTGATGGTAATATTTAGCATTTTTATTTCACGTTTGACAGCCAGATTTCAGAAGACCTCACAAAGTGGTCGATGAGAAATCAAGAGGTGCTGAGTAATTGTTGGGGTTCTGCTCTGCTGACCCAATAACACAAGGGTGCAGGTCTATTTTGGCTCCACAGCTGTGGCTGCTATCTGGGATTACAGCGCTGAAAGCCTTGTGTGAAAGCAGGTCAACGGGCAGCGGGGCTGATTCCAGAGGCGTGGTATTTAGAACAGGAAGGAGAGATGGGCCCGTTGGAAGGAGAAAGCCTCAAACCAGGGGGTCGTCAAGTGCATCGCTCAAGTGCTTAGACAAGGTGTCACAATGATGTCCTGTTCAAGTATAGTTTGAGTTTTTTGGCTGAGGATAGAAATAAAGTGTGAAGTAAAACAGGTTTTTCTAAAACTAGGCTTAAACTGAAACTTGGCACCAAGGTGATTGAATGCCATGAGGAGGAAACATCAAAGCTAAGCCTAATGGTTCCGGTTATAATCCTCAAAGATCTGATTATGGTTCAATGACTGTGGTCAAATATTTCCAATGAACACCGTTTTGATTACATTTGCAGTGGTTGTATGACTACAGTATATTTATTATAATGACAAGATATCCTTGAATAGTTGCGTATTAACAATATGATTATTTGCAGTTTGATCAGATTTTGCTTTCTTCCTCCTGTCTGTAGGTACGGAAACATATAAATGACCTGTACGAAGACTTACGAGATGGACATAACCTGATATCACTGCTGGAGGTCTTGTCTGGAGACACATTGGTGAGTAAAGGTTTTTTTTTCTGTTATCTTTTTACTGGTCCCATGTCTTACAGAGAAACTGAGAAGAAAACTACCTTACAAAACACTGCCAATGTTTCGCTACTCGTGGAATTTGGGGGAGTTTCGTGATTCTCGTGACGATCCTTCGATTTTGAGTGGTTAGAGACATTTCCATTGAGATAAGTCTTGATAAGAAATCAAACAAAAATATTGTCAGAATACACTAGCAAGAAAAGTGAGAAATCCATTCCATTACAGTACAGAAATATGTCACACCTTTTGCGTGAGTGACTCATTTGCCCTTCCTCCGTCTCACTTATGTAACTGATGGTAGGAGGAAATCCTGGGATTTGATGGTCTGTAATACGATCTGACGGAATTTGCATCCACCTAAACCCACTCATGTGAAAAGCTATTTTTCATGTGAATTGTATGCAGGTTTCAAACACATCAAAAGACAATCTTGTTTATTTTATTTTTTGTTTCTCTTTCCTCTTCCATCCTGATATATGCATGAAACTGACTGATGTGCTCATCTTTGTGATTAGTTCGGCTTTGGTTCTTGATATAAGTGATTCAAAATAGGATAAATCATTATGCGTTGCTTGACATGTTATTTTGGATACCGTGAGGGATGCGGCATTTTGTGCAACATTAGTGGTACTTAAGTAGCAACACACTTGAGTGAGACAAGCTAGCAAGCAGGTAAACTCTGGTAAGAGTTTCTAGCAAGTTCCTAGCAGCCTTTCATCATTAACAATGTTTAACTTGCTAACTAGCCTTTTTTAACGCACTAACTGCCAACGGCCACATTACTCTTGTGAGAACAACAATTTATTATATCACACGGTTTAAATACAACATAACAAGGCAAAAGAAGACAAATACAAATATCAGAACATTTGTGAAATGACAGATATAGAGCTAACAATGAAATAAAACAATTATTAGATAGAAACAGACAAGTGTCTAATTCAACACCCAGATATTTTGTCATGTGACCTGCTCAACTGATATCCCATCTTTAGACTTGGTCTATGTCTATGCATGGGTTATCTTTGACTTATGTAAGTGAACCATGGAACAAATTTGATGTAAAGGCCTATATAAGTACATTGGCATATTTATCAACATATGGCAAATAAGTTATAAACATTGAAAATGAAGGGGGGGGGATGGCTTGTAATGTAGATGTAGATTAGTGAGCAGACCCGGTTCGAATCCAACCTGTGGTCAGTTGCATGTCTCTGCCCCATTTCGTCTCTGTCTTTGTGCCCTATAAATAAAGCATTGAAAATGCAGAAATAAAAATATTTATAAGAACAACAACAACAAAAAAAAACATTGAAAATTAAAGTGGAACTACCTTAATGAACACCACACAAGGCACAATGTTTTTTTGCCGTCATTTGTATGTAAAATCCTTCCTGTAAATCCTGTAAAACCAGCTCTCTGCTAATGATGACTGTGTTCTGAACCCTTTGACCTTTTGACCCTCAGGAGGAGTCAGGCACTGCTGCACTTCTGTGCATAAGATTATCTTCTCATTGATCTTATTGAGAATGGCCTTTTCCAAATATCAAAGTTAGGGGCAAACATAATGGCACGTGACGTGACCCATTGCCAGCCATTGCGTTGGCAATGTTCCTGTAAAATGTCATGGTGATGGAGTAATATTACATCATCAAGTGTTTTTGTTTTGAGTGCAGGAAGCTGTGATTTTATACCGTAGTGATGAAAAACAACTAGCCAAGTGTACTTGTACTGTGTTAATCCAGGTTTCCAATGAATCACTTTAGAGCTGAACCAAAATGTAAAATATATATATATATATATATATATATATATATATATATATATATATATATATATATATATATATATGTAATAAGTAAATACAGTAAAAATAGCTTTTTGAGGGACCACCTATTTTACAAACTGCAATGCACTGCCACGTATAAATGGAGTTACTTTGAAATATTGTTAGCAAACAATGTCCGAATCAAATGTTATTTTAACCAAATAAGCAACTTTTGAGGATTTCCGGTCTATAAGGCTTTAGATTATGAATAGTTCAGTGTGTATACAGTACGTCTGTAATCCATCACATACAGAGCACATCACCGCACAGTGTATGTTGCTGTAGAACTTGGCCTTAGACAGTAGTGACTGAAGTGCTGCTTGTCATTCAGCAAGCTATTTACAGTACCATTTCATTTCTCTGTTAACATAACTGTCTCCGCTGTAACTAACTTTCATCCTATACTATTCTTCTGTTTACATCCTTTGTTCTTTCCTCCTTTTTTTCTGTTCTCCACTCTTTAATTGCCTTTTCTGTCCATTGTCTAATTTCCTTTTTGATTTGGCCGCCATGTGTGTCCATGTCTTCCTTTCTTCCCCCATGTGTTGCCTTTTCGGTGATAAGCCAAGGGAGCGTGATTTTCTGAAGACTTTGCGGTTGGTGAGTGGGACAGAAGCATGCGCAGTTGAGCAGCATGGAGACACGGTGGATGATGATAAGGGGGTACGTGTGGCCCACCCCCCCTTCCACCTCACCCCCCTTTTTAACCAACTAATTCAGAGCGTGTTGTGGCCAGCTAACAGGAGTGTAGAAAAAAAAATCCCACTGTATGACATTTTTCCTATCACAGTCTTGCACAATTGCTTTAGCAAGGTATTGTAGTTATTCTACATGCTGGTAGAACCTTGTTCCCCTTTGCCAATTTTCCTTTATCTGTGATTTATTTAGTGACGTTATGTTTCACAATTTCACTTCTTCTGGAAATCAGGAAATAATGTCAAAATCTTAGTTTTCTTGACCAGATGATACTGATAATGAAGAAAAATGTGCAGGCGACCTAAAGACCCAGGCATCTTCATGCTGAAATGTTCTCTTTCAAAATGCTTGTGAGATAAAAATGTGTATTACGAGACATTTGGCACACGGACCTTGACATTAAAAAGACACAATCACTTCTAAAATAAATTGTCCGTAAAGCTTGGGTCTTTAGGTCCATTTCACTAGCTTTGCCCATCATTTAGCCATTCAGTTACAGCGCTCCGAACCTGCGTGAGCGTCGGGACATTTTTCATCTGCTGCTTTTGGGTATTCTGCTTATTTGAAGCCTCATACAGGCTTCATTCATAAGTGAATTATATTTACTGTATGAATGCCTTTTGGTGACCAGTTTATGAAAATGTTGTCACTTTGCCATTGAGATGAGTGGGATTCTTCTCTCAGTTATTGTCAACAAAGAAATGCGGCTGACCGCAGCACGAGTCAGTTGCTGCTGCATCCCGGCTTCAATGCATTTTCCATTTCATTACCTCATGCTGTGGCCCCGACCGTCCGAGAGCATTTGCCAAAAGAGATTGGATACTTGCTTGAAGAAAACAGCAATCTGACATAATTTTTTAAAAATGCACATTTTGCCAAATGTATTAATGTGTTTTTATGTACTTTCTATTAACTTCTAGAGTGTGTTAGTTAGCAGGTTTACATGGTCTGTTACATTACATGTTAAGCACAGATTTATGGGATGAAAATGGTGGAAAATGTTCTGTATATGCACACATATAGAGTGGGCCTGCACAAATGGCTACTCTTGTTGTGGGTACACTTGTGTGCGTGTGTCCTCTTGAGTCTTTACCTCACCAGATCAGCGGGTAAGAAACCTGGAAGCATGTCCTGTGTCTCCTCCATGTTACTAATCATTTTTCTGAATTTGTCACCTTTAGTTGAGATGAACCTTATTACTGTACATTACCTCTTACCTCTTTATGTCTACAGCCTCGGGAGAGAGGGAGGATGCGCTTCCACAGACTCCAGAATGTACAAATTGCACTGGATTATTTAAAGAGGCGGCAGGTAGGGATCAGTCAAAGCACTCTGGCACACTCTTGTTCTGTCACATTTGCGATTTGAGCACTGTCTGGGATACATTTGAGAATAAACATTTCAAAGTTCAGACCGATAGATTACGTTACAGAAAAACAACATTGCGGTTAAGATTCAAATCTTGTCATACATTGATGTGATAGGTCCTTTCATGGATTCATAGCAGTTTCAAACTGAATATAAAGGTGGTTAAAGAGCTGAGTGGCAGAAAGCTGTGGGAAAACATTAAGAGACTACTCCATAATGATCACTGTCTCTGGTTTTACTATTTCTAGGTATGTGTTTAAGTAAAATGAAAATGTTTGTTTAATTATTTCGACTACTGACAACATTTTTCCCTACTTCCAAATAAAGAATATTGTAATTTTGAGCATTTCCATCAATAGATGTAGAAATGGCTATTCAAGAAAAATTATGAGTGGTCTTGTAATGTGTTCCTTAGCTGAATATATCAGTTCATATGTTTAGGTACATTTTATTGTGTGGCAGGCATATGCATTGAACTGGGAATGCATGCTCAGATGTGATCACCTAGAGGCGGCCTATTCGCCAATATCACACACTGTTGTGATATTTTCACCTTTCAAGAATTTAGTTGTCACAGCATAGTAATAGCAGCAAATCAAGGAGGTCTGACCACAAATCCCATCAGTGGGGTTTACGAGAGCTGTGATTGTCCTCCCCTCCCCCCACCATAGCGGGGATGCCATGAAGAACGTAGCTGGGTTGAGCCGTAGCCAGATGTGACGTCAGTCTCCAGACAAAGGATTCATAGATGGTCTCAAATGAGTTGTTCTATTGTTTTAGCAGCGGCACATAATGTACAAATCCATGCATCCTCTGTGGTCATTAAATGTAAAAAACTATCCCACTCTCTTAAATCTCGCCCTGTAGTTTATTGATTACAATCATTACAGATGATCCGGCTGGCACCGGGGAGAATAAATGAGCTGCTCCTGGATTATGGCTTCATTAGAACTAGAGCGTGCATTACTCTGCTCCTGTGATTCATGTTTATTGTAAATCCATTCAATACACACATTTTTTTATTCTGATATGGGACAGATAAAGCAGTCCAAGCAGGTTTATATCATTTCAATTTTAGCAAGCCTTCCATTCTCTCTGTCCCTTCACAGCCGAGTGATTATGGTAATAGTGATTCCTGATGTTATACAATGACTATCCTGCCACCTTGTGGTGCTTGTTAAATTACAAAAATAGACAAAACACAGCTTTGCTCAAATCTTTTTTTGCTTCAAACCCACAAAATGTAAGGGTATTGCCACAACTTAGACACTTTTGAGCGGGGTTTGAACACTTCTATTATGCAATGTATTAATCAAGTGTTTCTTGTCAACAGGTCAAACTTGTAAATATCAGGAATGACGACATCACAGACGGCAACCCAAAACTGACCCTGGGGTTGATCTGGACCATAATTCTGCACTTTCAGGTCAGTGTTCTGCATCTTACGGTTTGGTAAATATAATGCTCTTAAACTAAGTAATCTATATCTTATATATCACAGGTAGTGGATTATTACTTTCTTTCATCTCCTTGTATTACATATAACTGATGAATTCACTCTGATAAGGGCTGTTTCAAATTTCAAATTTGTATGTAAAATGCTGCTACTCAATGTTGTTTTGATGCAGATGATTACCAAGGGACCATTGTCTTTTTAGAGACTGAAGATATACAGCACCGGAAAAAAATAAGAGACCAGTCTAGATTTTTCTTAAATCTTTATCTCTACATTACTTATTGAAAATGCTCTAAATGACAATATTTTTATCGTGAATTTGGTAGAAATCTTGTCAGTAGTTTATATTACAAAATCTGTTAATTTTACTCAAACATATGCCTGTAAAGAGTAAAATAAGAGACACTGAAAATGTGGAGTGGTCTCTTCATTTTTTCCGGAGCTGTATATTTTTCAAGATTAATTTTGGAGACAGAGATGAAATGGGGTAGAGAGGGGAATTACATGCAGAGAACGACCCAGGCCGGATTTGAACCCGGGTCTGCTGCACAGTTGTTTAAGTGCAACGGAAATGCTGGCCATGTGTTGCGGGTGAGCTATGCAATATATTGTCTAATGCCCTTCAGATTGATGCTTTTAGAATGAGTTCCAACCAATATTTGAATGTTGTGATGTTTTTACTTTTGACCACAAGGTGTCAAAGCTGTGCAGAGTAGACCATGCTGAATGTTGTAATTGCTGTTTTTTACTCACTGAATGAAGATGACAGTGTTTACCTGGTGCTCTCTAGTTAATGCTTGATTTAGCTCGAGATGTAACTTGCCAAGTCAACATCAGGTAGCTCCTTGCAGCCAAACATTTCTTGGTTTCCACGAAATTGTAAACAGTTTAAACTGTGTTTTATACTGGGAGGGAAATGGCTTGAAAGTGGCTTTGTTTTGTTTGTGCCATTAATGGAAATCAAACCAGGTCCTCGATAAGTGTATAGTTTTTTTGCTGGACAAAATAATTTGTAGCTATTTTTTATTAACTGTTTGACAATTTTGAGCAATTCATTGCAGCCAAGCATTAGTGTGGGGTTACCATTGTTCATTTATGATGGTTTTTGAGATGTTATGTGCTCCAGGCTGTAGTATGAAGTATATTTTTCTCCCTGAATGTCCTTAAAAAATGTTCCCTCTGAGAATACCTCATCATATCGTTGCTGGAGTGACACAAATCATGTCTGTGTGTGCATGCCAGGAGGGTGCAGGTGTCTTTCAAAGTATCGACACTTATCTATCCAAAATCCAAGAGCATGCAGAGACTTCGTACCTTTACTACTTCCCACCCACCCACACTCTCTCTTTCTCCCCTCTTCTCCCTTCTTTCTGTATGTCTTGCACGTAGGATTATTAATAACTTTGGCACACGCACCATGACTCAGTTGTCGGGTTGAGAGAGGAACATTGCAGTAGCCTTTCATATTTGCCGCATTGGTTTGGGTGGAAGCGAGTGAATAAATCGTTTTAGAACAAGAAGGAATCTGTGTGACTCATGCCTGTAATGAATTAAGGAGGGGAAAAAGTAGCGAATATAATATTGCCGGACTCACAACACGCTGACAGGTAGCGTGGGGGGACGATGCCAACACCTGCTGCTGTCAGTCTCACGCAAGCCCTTGAGCAATTGATTCAGCAGAGATTGGGCCTGTTTCTTCTTGAGTTGAAAAGGATAGCGGCGGGGCACTTCATTAGAAAATGTAGCGCTTCAGCTTCATAGCACACACACCTTTAGGTTGTATAAGCTCGGCTAATAGAAGATTGACATGTATGAACCCAACATTGTTTTTATATTACATGCTTTTATAAATGCTTTGCCTAAATCATCTGCTCCTGTATAAGGGCCATGGCTTTGTTTTGAAGATGTACTATATGTGCTTTTTTCTTATCGCTGCAGGCTATTTCTTTTAAAATGAACTTACTGCTTCTTTCTGAACTGAATGTACTGATGGGGTTTGTGTCGCGTTATTTTAACCCTTGACCTACTAGCTGGTTTACACAGTTGTGATGTTGGAGTTCTGTTAAGCTGTCTCCAACTCTCTCCATTGGCGTCTGTACAGATAAGAAGTTGATTTCATTTTCACAAAGCTGCCTTTTCACCTGGGACATGGGAGTGAAATTCAGCAGGCAACAAGGCACCAGCATGATAATGCGCTGTTCTCATCTGTTTCTATGCTTGTTTGTCTTGTCTGACTGTTTCGCCCTGATTGATTGTCTGTGTCTCAGTGTAATGTTTATTTTGCATGACTCATCTCTTTCATTCATTCACTGATATAAAACATTGTAATTGGAAAAAAGCATTGCATCAGGTAGGGCCATATACTGTACATCATAATAATTGGCATAAAGGAACATCATTTTAATAAACTTCAACATATACAGTACATTCATTATCTAATACCAGTATCTGATATTTTGGCTGGCCACAATCAGCTGTCAAAGTAATCAGTACACTGTAGTTTGAACTGTGTCAGTTGTCAGGTGACTTTGACCTTCAGGGACAACTTCATTGGCGTTCTCAGTGGCCCACTGTTATTTTTAGTTGAGCTGTGTGGTGGCATTGCATTCCCTCTTTTACAAACATCTCAGTTCTCTTTTTACCATTCAAGAAAGGCATTGGTAGATTCCTCCACAGTGGGCCTGTGTCACACATTGTCAGACAGTGTTATTTCTACAGTTGCTGCAATGGTTTTATACAGTGAATCACTTCCCGGTCAGAGCATTTCATGTCCCTCTTGTGAACTGCAGTGGTAGTGATCCGTTCAGATAATAGTGTTTGTTTAAACCATTGGACATAAGCCCCACCTCTGCCTCTGCCATTGTACGTGGCTTGATTAATAGACAAAGTGAAAGCACTTTGTTGTCCAGCTCGGATTTGCTTCTGCCTCCCTGACTGGCCTGGACTCGGTTTGGTTCGTGCGTCCAAACTTGCTGAGTCAAAGTTTCTCACAGCATAATAGGTGGCCATAAGCCGGCATCCACTGGCAGTTTAAACCTTGTCCTCCTTCAACCCTCATTACATACACAAATATTAGGAAACCTAAGAGAGGTGGCTGTGACGTGCACATGTTTACTGTGTAGACGAAGCAGAATAGCCGGCCCCGGAAACAGGTCTGTCAACTCAGTCCTTTTCATTCAGGCCCAGCTGGGAGATCTAAGCACGTGGGGCCGTGTCTGTGAGTGTGCATTTATGGTGTTTGTGTGGGATTAGCAAAGCCAGGGAAATGTTTCAAAGGTCAGACAGGATTCCAGTGTCAGAGGAGAGACCCGTGAGAGAGCACGCCAGCAAGAGGGAAATGCGGTGAGAGAGAGAAAGAGAGAGAGAAAGAGAGAGAGAAGTTTAGGCCAGTTCTCAGCTGGGAGTCCCTGCGAGTCAAAGAGGGAAAAAGTCGACTCCGCTCTGAGTGGAGCAATCTGGCTGCCGGGTTGTCTGTATTTGCGCATTGTGTGCTGTTTGCACAGCGTATAAAATGGATTTCTCTCAATGGGATAGTGGCTCTTCAGACAAACCGGACCTCACTGGATACTTTGCTTGAGAACAGCTCACTGCTGGGAGTTTAACACTGTAAATGGATAAGAGACTGTAAGACTTTTTCAGCCATGGGAAACAACGTCTGTGGCTGCGTTCGAGGCCCTAAAGAGGAATGTTATGTTGACCCCAAGAAAGCTCCGCTGAGCCCCGGATCTAAAGAGCTCAAGGGTCGCCGCTACTTTCAAAGGAAGAAGAGGAAATCGCAGGACTTCCAACCTGGTGGATCTATCAGGAGTGCTGTGAGTGAAGCCATCGCCAGTGAGGCCATATGCAGTGGTGCAAAACCTCAAGATGGCCCAGATGGGAACCCAGAGGACTCCCACGCAGAGCACGATAAACCATCCCAGGTGGAGAAGCACCTTTCCAGGCAAGAAAGCATCAGCCGAGGTGTCTATGTTGGAGAGGTACCATTTATAATCCTGAGAGATCCCTGTAATAATCAACCTATTGGCAAGAGGTTAGCTTACGGGTCGGGAAGGTTGGCCACAGAGCAGAGCGACGGCGAGAGAAGCCGGAGCACTGTCGAGGGGAAGCTTCGTTGTGTTAGCACAACCGCAAGAGGGGTCTCCGCTAAGGATGGTCTGCTCGCAAAGAAACTCCTGCAGCGCCAGTTAAGGAGGGCTATAAGCTTCGGAGCAGTGGAGCACATGCTGCGGACTCTAAGGGGTAATGACAGAGCTGGCAGTGAGGAAACGTTTGCCAAGATTATATGGGGCTCTCAAGCGCACAGGAGGAGGAGACGGAGAGCCTACACCTGCTCTGGTTACGTAGGAAGTCTTCCAGCTCCTGCCAAATGTATTTCCACCCAACACGAGGTAAACTTAGTATGTGTTCTTTTTGAGCTATTAATGATGGGTTTGATCAGGGAATAATGTATAATGTATTCCATATCGTATGGCTGGTGTGAATATAATGAAAGTTAAAGGTGGAGTCAGTCTTTGTGCGCAAAAAATAAATCTGGTTCTGTAAACAAACACTTTTGTTTACCTTCCCCTTTGTTGACATACCTGTTTACAGAGCCTAGGCTGTGTATTAACCCAGATTTTTTTTCCAGCGCGTACACAGTACAGAAAGGTAGCGAATTTGAGGAGATATTCACATTTTGACAAAAAGGGATTTTGACCACAAGCGTTGTCCAGAATTGCTGACTCCACCTTTAAGCCCATGGGTAAAATACATTATATGCTGAAATAAACCAATGGCAGTTCATTTTGTTGAACAAATGTTGTCATTTTCTTAATGTTATGCTCCAATCAGCATGGTCTATTTCTTTAGAGCCTTATTTCATCATTTTAGTGTCTTTCTGTCTGTGTTCACAGTCATTCTTGGACAAACTGTAACTCTCAAAATCAAATGTCATAGAATGTATTTACACCCAAAGGCATCATCTGTACAGAAGGCTATGTCAAAAGTATTTGGCTGCTTAATTTCATTTACCTGAATCAATACTTGAGTATAATGTTCATGAGTATGTTATAATTATTGTATAATTACTTGAAAATAAAAGTAGTTATTTTATTACCTCAGAATGAGCGTTTCATATCTACATTGGAGCGGGGCACTCTGCCATGTAGTATTGTCGTGGATTTCTTTAAAAAAAGAAATATTCTGAACATGAATTTTGTCTTATTGTATTATAATTATCTAATAACACTGATGTCATTGGAACCGTTGGTTATGTTTTATATGACAGTGATTACATGAGGTCATTAGAAGGTTGTGAAAGTTAATGGTATTTATTGGAAAATGCGGCCATCTTCCATTGGTTCCGTTTAGAGTTGCTCTTTGTCCACTCTTATTGGTTGTACATTAATGGCTGCTAGAGTTTGTATGGAAACTGTATAATCGGCAGATTTAATAATGTGTCAGTTATTGTCAGCATTTTACGGGCGATAGAAGAGGGTCAGCGTGCTGTTGTTAAGGACTTTGTACAGTATCATTGTGCCAACAGTCATTCCTTCTTTGATTGTGTTCATAGCAAGGCACACGTCCTTATTTTCTTTCATAGAAAAATGACTCGAAACAGACTCAATTGTCTTGTCAAAGTGTCCAGTAAAGTGTCCAGCTCTTAAACATTTAGGCTGAGGCTATGCTGGCTTGTCCAGATTGCCCTTTGCTCAGCGTGCGTAGAGACAAAGTTGTTGTTTTAGGGTCCCAAATGGACAGACTAGAAGGATCAAATCAACCTTTGTCACGGTGGTCGTAGACCTGTTCAACCTGTCATTGCTTTTCTTAACTGGACTGTAGAAATGCTCCAGACGTTTGAAGTGTATTTATAATCTGGTGAAGGTGGGATTTCTTGGGGGATTCTTCCTCTATCTTTAGGATGATGTTATGTGTTTCTGTGCTAATCTTATCTGAGCTGCAGTGTGTCTGCCAAAGATAGATTGATTGATTGATTGATTGATTGATTGATTGATTGATTGATTGATTGATTGATTGATTGATTGATTGATTGACTGACTGAGTGCTACAATCTTTAAATTTGTGATACAAGCATGAAACGTGGCATGAGCAGTCTCCATGGGTGTCCTGACAAGAAAATTGTCCGAGACAATGAAGTGAAAAAATGTATTTATGAAAAAACCAACCCAACACATTTCTATGAGAACATTTTTATCTTGACATTTCAAATGTCTCGGACAATTCTCTTGTCAAGTGACCCATGGAGACTGCTCATGCCCATTTTCAAGCTTGTATCATCAACTTAAAGATTCTGACGAAAAGAAGCACTTAGCCACTCCACTATCTGTGTTTCTCTGCTTCCTAACTTTTGTTAAAACCATGTTTTGACGCAACATTTTCTGTGATGTGGAACCAATTAGTTTCACCATGAACTTTCAACTGAATCATTGACTTTCCCTTGGTGTTTCCATAATCAATGTTGTTTGTAATGCTTGTTATAGGAAAACTAATTCTGAATCACTACTACTACTGATTGTGGTGTAAACTGTACATAGAAACTCTTTTTCTGATGTCAATAATATCCCTGACACCTCACCAACAGCACTGTGTGAGTCAACCAGTGAAGTGGCACTGTTTCTTTGGGGTCATCTTGATCTTCAGTGTAATATATTGTTAAACTATTGAGTCTCACGCTTCTGACCTGCTCACTTTTTTCATGTTTCAAGTATGAACAGAGCTATTAAGAAGCCAGATAAGGAAAATTTGACAGAATGTGCCTTTCATTCACACTTGACTTGAGTCATATCCAATATGATATTAAGTACATATTTCTAAAGGTATTGACCCAATGCGGCAGTATTTCGTTAGGGTGTAGTTTGTGCATTTTCTTACATTTGATTGCATTACATGTCATGGTGTTGAGATAGGTGTAAAACTTGCAGTGTCATGCTTTTGAATTTTGTGACAGATCTCAGAGATCCACGTGACTGGGGAGTCCGAGGACATGACGGCCAAGGAGAGGCTGCTGCTCTGGTCCAGGCAGATGACAGAGGGCTACGTAGGCGTACAATGTAATAACTTCACGACCTCCTGGAGGGATGGGAGATTATTTAACGCCATCATTCATAAATACAGGTACTGTTTACACCGAAGGAACTGCATGGGATTTTGCTGAACAGTACAGCTTTATAAGGCATAAACAGGGCGTTCAGTCATTGTCTGTCCACTTTCTTCTGTTCTTGTAGTTGGTATACATTGTTTTTTTCTTGCATTACTGGTGTCTCCTTCTCTCTATTGCAGGCCAGACATGGTCGACATGAGCCGTGTCTCAGCACAGACCAACAGATCTAACTTAGAGCAAGCGTTTGGTGTAGCTGAACAGCTGGGTGTGGCCAGACTGCTGGACCCCGAGGGTAAGATCCAAATGTCAATGGTTGGTTGCACGAAAGATTCCCACTATTTTGAACACTTTTATGCTATGAATCGTGTTGAGTGAATTCACTTGGTTTTTATTGGGCTTTAATTCTGTTAGTGTGCATTGCATTTGTGACCCTTGTTTTTTTAATATTCCCCTTCTCAGACGTGGACGTTCACTCTCCCGATGAGAAGTCGGTCATCACATACGTCTCAACACTGTACGATTCCTTCCCCAAAGTACCTGACGGTGTCGATGGAATCAGTCCCAATGTAAGTGGATGGCACCGCGGTCCGCCCAGTGACGCAGCCCAATCCCAATGCTGACGAGTGCTGTCTTGCCGATGACACTGTTTTCTTTCCAACAGGATGTTGATATCAAATGGGTGGAGTACCAGAACATGATCAAATACCTCAGCCAGTGGATCAAACACAATGTGGCCATTATGTCAGATAGATCATTCCCCAACAACCCTGTCGAACTCAAGGTATTATGACAAGATTTTAAACATTATCAGCTGTTTGGTTGTACCCGCATATTTTTTGAGTAAGGTAAAGGATAATTACCTGCATTAAATAGCCCACATGCAGCATCTATCTACTGCAACAGAGACTTAAAGTGATATTAATGGATTTGAGGGAGCAGCGGCATCCATTTGCTGCAGGAAGTCGATAGCTTTTAACAGTGAAGGCACTTTAATGCCGGGGAGATTATTGACGTTTGCTTAAAGATCCTGGTTAATATCTGTTCTGCTGCTGTGTGGTACATGTTTAGAAAAAAACCTTTTTATTGAAATCTCTGCTTCTTTTTACAGGCACTTTATACACAGTATCTGCAGTTTAAAGAACACGAAATCCCACTGAAAGAGAACGAGAAGACGAAAATCCAAACCCTTTATAAACAGCTTGAGGTACGTGACTGTAAAACAGTCGGGGGGCATGTTGATTTGATCACACATTACAGCGCTTGTAGTCCTATATATTGTAGTGATGTCGAGCATGTGTTTTTTTTCCGCATATCTAACAGATGTGGATCGAGTTTGGACGTATTCAGTTACCCCAGGGTCACCATCCCAATGACGTGGAGAAGGAATGGGGTAAATTAATTGTTGCCATGCTGGAGAGAGAGAAGAGCCTAAGGCCTGAGGTGGAGAGGTATGTGCACTGAGCGTCTTATTGCTTTATCTTGTCTGGCCCCACATATTTGGATTTAATGTACAATCGTTATAGTCCTTATTAACACATATTATGGGTTACTGTCGAACAACCAAAAGTCACTATCACTATGTAGTTTCAGGGGAAGGGGATTTGTTTATATGTGCAGAGCCTGCAGTCAGTTTACAAAACAGATTTACTCTACATGTAATTCTTAGTTCTGAATAATAAATCAAACTGATTTGAGGCACCTGGAACCAAACGTAAGAATGGAATATGTTTCTAAACAAAACTGTGGGCCCAGTTGACGTAAACAACAGTGAAACAGTTACTCTTAAAGTGGTTACGAGGAACTTTGGCGGCTGGCGGCCTCTTTGGACAAAATCGGTAGTATTTTTACGACGCCAGCTGTCGTAAAGCTGTTTTCTAGCGTGTGCAGGCCGGTGTGAGTGTCAAATGATTAGGACACGATATAGTGCATGTCCGTGTTGAAAGTGTGAGGGCACGGAATCTTTCGGCTCCGTGAGAGTGTTTAGTGACACAGCATCAACTAATTCCAGTCAGTGCCACACACACCTGATTGCAATGAGTTGATGCAGTGTCACTAACCACTCACAGAGCTAAAAGATTCCGGAGGGATAGGCTACTCAAATCGCGTTGCTGCGCTACACTGAAATCTGCGACCAATATGAATATCTGACCATAGAGCCTGCATGCGCAAGCCGAAAATAGGACTGGGTGTGCGACCAGAACAAAGGCATTAATAAAACTATATAAAAACTGCTTTCTTTGCACTGAGGAAAAATGAGGCTGTTTTTAAAGATATTTAAAAGTTCCTGGTAGCCGCTTTAAGGTAGCTGTCCAACTTCAAAAAGTGTTCAAAAGATATCATTTTCCTGTGAGGAAGTTTGTTCATTCAGTTATGAGAATATACCTTAAACAATTTCCCTTCTCTGACACACCCAAAGTTACATATTGCATCTTTAGATACCAGTATTTAAGATACATGTGGCTGATGTTTGAAGACAACATTTGTGGAATTATACAGTGAAAAGCTTTTCATACAGCTTGTAGATAACGGAGCAAATATGCTACATGAGTCAGCATAACTTTTTCTGAGGCTTAGTGCAGGGAGAGTGCTCCAGCATCACATTGCAAGCCCACCAATGTCTTTACTGAAACCCAACACTGAGCGTCATGGTGAATGTCAGAGTTTGATTTACCTTATTAAAGTAGAAATCCCCTCACTCGATCACTGCACACTATGACATGACAAGATTTCTATCAACATATCTTTGAGCTGTTGTGTGTGTATTTCATGTTCAGATGTACTGCAGCCAAAGTACATTGTCTGCATTGGATTAGGTGTAATTTTGTTCCACTTTAAAGGAGGGTCGAGTGATTTGCAAAACAAATGAATCTTGCATCATAAAATGCTGGGGGGAAAAAAGAGGTGCTTTTGTGTATTAAGCAAACAGTATGTGGTTACTTTAAACACAAAGGCAGAAACTCACAAATGCATGCTCCAGTTGAGATATTTCCTGATTCATTACTAAGCGACTGCTTTCATATGGCAAGCACTGTCAGGTTTTGACCTTTATCTGGTAATCCGGTTCCATCATTGTATTTATTTGCTCTTCTCTGTGGAATCCCAAATGTCTTTCTGACTTGGAGATCCTCTGTTGAAAATAGTGAAGAGAAGTTAACATCTCCATTCAGGCCTCCATGGTCTATAAACAAAGCATATTTACAGCATCAATGTTGGGTGTGGTAGAAACAGCCATAACCGCAGTTTGGGAGCGCTTTAATACAGTCTCAGCTTGTACAACGGTGTACTGTCTCAACTTGCTGTTTAATTTATATGCCCTAAAGGCAGCACATTATTTAAGCGGGGAGGGGCGGGTTTAGTGAACATGCTCCTCACCTGGCTGTAGGGATATAAATACGAGCAGGTTGAAAGCGGCTCCATCAGATCGGTGTGCGAATGTTCGCAGTCAAACTGTCAGGGTTAGGTCTAGTCTGGGATCCTTTCAGAGGAGGAAAGATGTAGCAGTGATTGTTTGAGAGGTCCGGTACAGCAGTAGGAATTTACAAT
Source organism: Ammodytes marinus (assembly GCF_949987685.1). Lineage (NCBI taxonomy): Eukaryota > Metazoa > Chordata > Actinopteri > Uranoscopiformes > Ammodytidae > Ammodytes > Ammodytes marinus. Next base: position 17,288,101 of record NC_137215.1, on the reverse strand, counting down.
ATATAAAAAGTAAGATGGCGTACTTGAGTGGAACTTCGTCCCTTAGCAACAGCAGCTTTGCCAGTTATGCCTCCAACGACACCATCATCACTGAGCCGTTGCAAATGAACAGCTCCGTCTTTCTCAATAACAATATTAACTTTGGATCCAGGTGAGGCTGCAGTGGGCTCGGCTTCTGTTTTTTTTTTTTTTTTTTTGTGATTCCGACTGTAAGCTAACAATATCATCTTTTTGTTTTTTTCGCAGGCTTGAGATGCTGCAGCAGATTGCCAACAGGGTCCAGCGTGACTGTGTCAACGGAGAGGACAAGCTGGCGTTTGCGAGAACTGCCCTGCAGTCTGTGAGTTTTGTGCAGTCACTCTTTAACTCGATGTAAATTGTGTTAAAATTGAACTCTGAATATTCTTTGTCTTGAGTTTTGAGACTCTCTTTTTTCCCATCTCGGCTAAGGACGCAAAACGTCTGGAGTCTGGTATTCAGTTCCTAAATGAAGCCGAGATCGCTGGCTACCTTTTGGAGTGTGAGAATATCCTCAGACAACAAGTGGTGGACATCCAGATTCTCCTGGATGGGAAATTCCCCTTTGCAGATCAACTTGTCCAAAGGTAAAAAAGAAAAAAATACGCTCTTGCAAAAATAGTAACCAAATATTCTCATACAATAAGACGTCTCATATGGAATCCTGTTTGACCGCAGGGTATCAAAACTGCGCGACGAGCTTCTGGCCCTGAGAGCCGAGTGTTCGTCTGTGTACAGCAGAGGTCGGACTCTGACCACGGAACAAACCAAACTGATGATTTCTGGCATCTCGCAAAGTCTGAACTTCTCTCAGAGCATGAACGCGGGCCTGACGCCAGCCCTCACTCCTGCACTCACTCCAGGGGGGTTAGGCACCCCCGGGTCCACATTCACCTCTAGCCTTACCCCGGGCATGACCCCATCCTTCAGCCTCCTGCAGCCTGACTCAGTACAGACATACATGGACCCCGGCAGCCTCAGGCATATGAAACACATGCAGATCCGCAAGCCCTTAATGAAATCCTCTATGGCCGATCCCAACATGACAGACGAGGAGGTCAACATGAACTTTGTCCAGGACCTCCTGAACTGGGTGGAAGATATGCAGGTGAATACTCACTACCAGTTTAGTGTATGATGTCCCGTAGCTTTCAATGTTATGGATAAGATGTTTGAATCTGTTTTTCTTAACTGTTTTTATAGATGCAACTCGATCGTTCAGAGTGGGGATCTGATTTGCCAAGCGTGGAAACACATTTAGAGAACCACAAAAGCGTCCACAGGGCCATCGAAGAATTTCAAATGAGTCTTAAAGAGGCCAAACTGAGTGAGGTAAGTGTTCTGTAGTTTCTCTCTTTCTTGCTGATTTTAGTGGAAACATCATCAATCCTATCTATAACCAACATTTGAAATTGTGCTCTCTCTCTCTCTCTCTCTCTCTCTCTCTCTCTCTCTCTCTCTCTCTGTCTCTCTCTCTCTCTGTCTGAATTCAATTGAAGTATCTGCAGAGGAAAATGAATGAAATCTAAATATGTTTTTCTTTTACCTCAGATTCAGATGACCATGCCCCTGAAAATAAGTTACTCGGACAAACTGAACAAACTAGAGAAGCAGTACGAAAGGCTATTGGTAAGTGAGCACAAAAGAAATAAATGTAAAATGTGTCTGTGTTTGTCTGCTTGTTTGTGGTCTGACTTCACGAATGCCTGTTCTTTTCAGAGCTGTTCGAGGGAGCGGCAGAGCCACCTGGAGAACCTGCAGGACTTTGTGTCCCGGGCGACTCAGGAGCTCATCTGGCTGAACGAGAAGGAGGAAGAGGAGGTCGCTTTTGACTGGAGCGATCGCAACAGCAATGTCTCCAAGAAAAGAGACTACCATGCTGTAGGTCCCCTTTTTAAAATGTGTTTAAACACTCTTGAATGAACTGTAACTATATTTGTGAAATCTTCCATGCAGAGGCAAGGGCTTGTTCAGACAGTTCTTTTGATTGTGTAGGTTTGGCTGCATTACAGCGTCATTCATTCAACACAAACATACTCTCAGTGAAGGCATGTGTTTGTATTGCCCTGGATGTGTTGTTGATATGGTCATGTGTTATACAGGTGTGTCCTTTGCCCCGGCTTGACTCCATAAATACTCATCATAATGTTTTTGACACAGGACCTGATGAGGGAGCTCGATGACAGGGAGGAATCGATCAAGTCCGTACAGGACAAGGCAGAACGCCTAATGCTCAAGAACCACCCAGCAAGGCCCACTATTGAAGTAAGCCCTGCATTTTTGCATTTTTTTTTACTTTCCTGTAGACTCAGCTCTGCAATCAGCACGACAATTACATTCAAATGTGTGTAAAGGCAGTGGTGTCTCCACCCTGCGTGCGGCTCCCAAAATGATTGAACGATTATGAAGTATTATCTTGTAATTTTCCAGCTATTAAACTTTTTATTTGTTTTTCTTCCTTCCAGGCATACAGGGCTGCCATGCAAACGCAGTGGAGCTGGATTTTACAGCTCTGCTCGTGCGTAGAGCAGCACCTCAAGGAGAACGCTGTTTATTTTGAGGTGAGCTGCTGCCAATTTTTTAGTCAACACAGCGAGGCGCATTTGACCTGTCACATCTAATTTCTCCTATTTTCGACCTCCCCCTGTGCAGTTTTTCAGCGATGCCAAAGAGTCCATGGACTACCTTAAGAGCCTGCAAGATGCCATTCAAAGAAAATACAGCTGTGATCGAACAAGCAGCTTACACAGAATGGAGGATCTCACCCAGGAGTCCATGGTGAGATGATGGACATTATAGTTTTTTTGTGTGTGCATGTTCACTTATTTCATTTAGAAATAAAATAAATGAAGGACTTATTTTTGTACGGTTTGTCCCTAGGATGAGAAAGAGGAGCTTCTTCAATACCGTAGCACTGTAGCCGGGTTAGTGGGCAGGGCCAAGAATATTGTGCAGCTCAAGCCCAGGAACCCTGACAACCCTGTGAGGTCCTCCATCCCCGTCAAAGCCATCTGTGATTATCGTCAGATAGAGGTACATGGTGGTCTTCTACGCCATAAACACCACATTTTATCCCAGTTTGTATTCATTTTTGTGTTAAATCTATGCTTTGGCTTCCATCACAACTCTTTCAGATCACCATTTATAAGGACGATGAGTGCGTGTTGGCCAATAACTCTCATCGGGGCAAGTGGAAAGTCATCAACCCAGCAGGGAATGAGGCCATGGTTCCCTCTGTGTGTTTCACTGTGCCTCCTCCCAACAAAGAGGCTGCTGATATGGCCACAAGGTGAGATGCTGCAAATGCTAGGATCCATTTTGTGTCTGAAATAGCTTTTCCTTCAAATAAAGTTACTTCTTGAGTTCACCTGACTGAATCCTTAAGCTGTGGTGACCTCACATTGGTGGGATAAAGTATTTATGTCTCTTGTTTTTCCTGCAGAACTGAGCAGTTATACCAGAATGTCCTGGCGCTGTGGCACCACTCCCACATCAACATGAAGAGTGTGGTGTCGTGGCACTATCTAATGAGTGATATACGAGCCATCCGCAACTGGAATGTGGCCTCGGTATGTTTGAATTATTATGTTTTCTCTTTTTTTAACTTTCTTTTTGCTACACCAGTAGTATAAAAGTGTTTCATAAAGGTGGAGTCAGCGATTCTGGAAAATGCTTGTTGTCAATATCAGTGAAAATCTCCTCACAATCCTCTACCTGTCCGTACTGTGTGTGCGCGCTGAACCCCCCTCCCCCCCTCCCCCCAACTGTTAATACATATTTTAGGCTTTGTAAACTTGCATGCTGCCATCTACGCAGGGGCCCTCTTTATTCACATGCCCTTAGTTTATTTAACAGTTTACTGAGCCATGGCTGTGTATTAACACTTGATTGGTTTTCAGTCCAAATATAGTACGGACAGGTTTCGGATCATGAGATATTCACTCATTTAGATAAAAGGTGATTTTGACATCAAGCATCCTCGAGAATGGCTGACTCCACCTTTTAATTCTAAATGTATTTGTCTACTCGCCGCAGATAAAGACCATGTTACAAGGCGAGCATCAGCAAGTCCTGAGCAACCTGCAGTCCCACTTCGACGAGTTCCGGGAGGACAGCGAGGAGTCTGAGGTTTTCACATTGGCAGACTGTTCCCAGCTAGAGAGAGACGTTGCTGCCTGCAAGGAGTACTACCAGGAACTACTCCGATCTGCAGAAAGAGGCAAGGCTTCATATCCCTCCATTAGAACTCCCAACAAAGGAGCTTCTGGTGTACATTGAACATGGAAACACATGGCTCTTTAAGCCTTTTAAGCTTTAAGCTAATGCCTTTTGGAATTATGTTTTTTTTTTTTTTTTTTTTTACTTAACTCAGCAGAAAAGATATGGTTGGATTTAACGTGGATGTGAATGTGTAGTTAGGGATTTTAAACAGAGCAGATTATTTGTTGTGTTATGTTGTGATGTAACATCGGTCTGTGTAACAACTATGTGTGTATACACAGTCCTCTACACATATGCCCTCCTCTTTCAAAATAACTTTTCATTTTATTCAAACCGTTTTCATAATGTGTGCCAAACTTCATCATAGCGGTGCAAAAAGTGCCATTGATTTGACTGCATGGCAACATATCCTACTTACTGGGATAATGATGCCACCTAGAGGTGCACTTGTGTGCTGCAAGTTAATGTGTGATACTAAATGTGGGTTTCTTCCCCCTTTGTGTTATCATGTAGTAGAGCCTAATCAAATAGTTTTGATTTTCAAATGGAAGCAAACTTCTGCATTGACTGTGTTTAACAAACATACCGTGACTATTTGTGCTAACAATATTTTGTTCTGGTTAACAGAGGAACATGAGGAATCAGTGTACAATCATTACATCTCAGAAATACGCAACTTCCGGATGCATCTGGAGGCCCATGAAGAACACCTGATCAGGCAGCTCCGCACACCTCTGGAGAGAGACGACCTGGAGCAGAGTCTGCAGCGCATCACAGAACATGAGGTACACAACGGGGGTCAATAATCATCTCGCATACTCAGAAAGAACTGTTACTGTTCATTTATTTATCATTTTCGACTTGCCGCTTTGCAGACTAAGACAGCAGAGCTCAATCAATTGAAGGAGGACCTGGACGTTATGAAGGAGAAGTGTGAGGTGTTCCTCAGACAGGCTGCAGGTTCTCCTTCTATGCCAACACTTTCCTCCGAACTCAACGTCCTTGTTCAGAGCATGAGCCAAGTGCACTCCATGTCCTCCATTTACATGGACAAGTAAGACACTTTATTCTTTTTAGTAAAGTAGTCATGTAGATATTTAGACACTAGATGGACGTTTGCATTAAAAATACAGCAATTTAAAACACATTCTCTTTGTTTCGCAGACTAAAAACAGTGAGCTTAGTGGTGAGGCACAGCCAGAGTGCAGAGGCGCTAGTAAAGGCCTATGAATCCAAACTATATGAGGAAGATGCTATGAACTCAAACGTCAAGTCCATTGGGAGAGTCGTTTCAACACTCAAGGTGATAAACTATCCGGTTGGACATTTCACCAAACAATGGCCCTATTTTTAGTTCATTGTCTGTAATCCTTTTCCTCCTTCTGACCACAGGAATGGCGAACAGAAATTGATGAGAAGCAGGAGGTGTTCCATGACATGGAGGATGAGCTGCAGAAGGCACGAGTCATCAGTGACCGCATGTTTAAGGCCCACAACGAGCGTGACTTTGACCTGGACTGGCACAAGGAGAAAGCAGATCAGCTGACTGAGAGATGGCAGAACATCCACGGTCAGATTGACAGCAGGTCAGTGTTGATTCATTCTAACAGGACTTTATTTTTCTATTATTTTTGTGTGCAAGTATTATATAAGTAAGTGTCGTTTGTTGACGTATCTCATTCAATTTCAGGCTGCGGGACCTGGATGGTATCAGCACGTCCTTGAAACACTACAGAGACACTTACTGTAGTCTTGATGAATGGGTTGGAGAATTGGAAGCAGCACAGCTCAAGGCCCAAGAAATCAAACCTGAAGATAGCAAGGCACTGGCTGAGCTGTTGAACAAACAGAAGGTAGGAATTCACTTCTTCACAATAAAATAAAGACAGGCTATAGATGTATAAATATATAACTGAAATGTAAATGTTTTTCAGGTCCTTGTTGCTGAAGTTGAACAAAAACAGAGCGGAATTGACGAGTGTCAGAAGTACTCAGAGCAGTATTCATCTGCCATTAAGGTAAGAAAAAAAGTTGCTGATTTCTGATCTATCTATGAATTAACGGTTGAAGTGATGATCTACACGGAAAATTGCTGTAATTGAGAATGAAACAACCCTGTAGACTTCAACAATACACAATACATCTCTTTTTAGGATTATGAACTTCAGCTGATGACCTTCAGAGCGATGGTTGATTCCCAACACAAATCCCCTCTCAAGAAACGAAAGATGCAGAGCTGCTCTGATGCCATTCAGCAGGAGGTAATAACAACGATTTATCTTTTTTTAGGGTAGAAAATGTGTGCTCTGTGTAGAGTATATCTTGGTGGCTCACTACTTGTTTTTCTTTGTTTAATTTCACACAGTATATGGATCTCCGAACACGCTACACTGCTCTTGTGACTCTCATGACACAGTATTTGAAGTTTGCCAGCGAAACACTGAGGAGAACTGAAGACGAGGAGGTGAGAAGTTTATTGATGATATTTAAATTCTTCCTGAAATGCTTTCTGCATTTACAGTGACTTATGCAGCACAATTTTGACTTTGGGGGCTACGTGGATGCTTGAATGTATAATACCAGTTTAGCTTTGCCTTTTTATCTTTGCATGATTCTTAGTTCTACTGTTTTGCATCAACATATGTCACTACCTCACGAAGAAGTAATGCATTTTAAAATATTGTTACAAAAACCTTGAAGTACTTTTACTCCTCTGTATCAGCCTTGCGTTCTTGACTTCCTGCAAAGGTCCACCATATCTACAATAGTATATGGTTTGCTCCTCATGTCATGAGTGAAGATATTTGCTTCATTGCGCAAAAGAAGCAAAGGAAATGGGCAAATGCAGTGCATGTCTGCATGTTCAGCAACTCCTCATTGCCGGTGAAGGTGACTTTCTGGGAGGATTTCCTTATTCTTTGACAGAAAATCTTTCTCATTCTGTGGGAAAATAAAGCCTCTCCAGGAGTTTGTTTGGAATTTGATACATATTTGTAATGCCAGGTATTGTGCAGCAGGGATGCACAGTGGGTGCAGGGGTGGCTTAGCGAGTCTGTGCACGCCACTGGAAAAGTGGTAAAGGATGTAGATAGGAGGTGAAATGTGCAGTGACGAAATCATCAGTGCTTTTAAAATAATCTAAGATTCATTTAAGATCTTATGTTCAAATTTGTATGTTAACATTTTTAACTCAAACAAAAATTCATGCAATCTTCTGATTGCAAATTCCTGGAGAGATTGTTTATTTTTGCTTGCAGTAAGAAGTATTCATGCAATTCATTTTACAATTTCTAATAAAACGTCAAACAGTGGATGACTAATTGTTTTTGCATTATAGAACAGAAAGAGTTTTGACAGAGCAGAGGTTGCAAAAAGAACAGAGAGCATGGAGCTCCAAAAAAATGCAGGGGAAGCACAGATTAGTCTACTTGATCAACGGGTCCAGGAACTGGAGGCTTTGCTGGCTGAAAGACAAGAACAGCTGGAAAACTCTGAAGGAGAAGTAGAAACACGACAGAAGACAATTGATGATCTAATCTTTCAGAAATCACAGCTTGAACATGACGTTCATCAGTATTGCATCAAGTCAGAAATAGCAGTAAAAGACAAAGATGCCATTGAGCAGGAATTAATCCACGCAAAACAGTTAATTGAGCAGGCCGAGGCCAAGTGGTCTTTGGCTCAAAGGAAACTAGACGAACTCTTAAAGAAAACAAGTGATGGCCAAGCTCTTAACACACAAAGCCCTAAACTACAGAGAAAAATAAATGTTGAGGAATGTACTGAGGAGCAGCTGCAAAGTCAAGTCCAGGCCCAAGAAAATGACGTGGCTGAACAGCATCTGGCATCTGACAGTGGGCCAACAGTTGACAGTGTGCAAGAGTCATCTGCTGTTAGAGAAAAGGACAGAATTATGGTGGAGACCCTTCAGCAGAAACAGGAGGAATTAGCCCTGGTCCAGAAAAGGTCAGACGTGGCCGAGGAGAAGGCACAAAGTTATAAAAAGCTGTTGGATGATAGCAACAACAGACTAAAGAAACTGCAGATAGACATGGAAACTGAGAGGATCAACATGAGAGAGAAATCAGAGGATCTCCAGCAGGAAGTGCTGAACATGAAGAAATACATAAATGAACTTCAAGACGAAATCAGATCTCTCCAAAGAGCAAAGTCCTCATTGGAACAAAACACTTTCTTCCAAAACACTGAAGTTGAGGGCCTTAAAGAGCAGTTGAAAATGACCCAAGAGGAACTGCATAGGAGAAGCTCCATCGAGCATGAAAATATTTACAAGATTAGCAACTTAGAAGAAGAGGTAGCTTCCAAACAGGCAATAATAGATCAGCTGACATTTAAATGCAATGAACTGACAAGGACAAATGTCACATCTGACAGTGATAATAGAAGTCTTCAGATCCAAACAGAGTCACTGGAAAAAGAGAGATCATCTTCTGAACAAAAGATCAAGTCTTTAAAGAAAGAGATAGAGAGTTGGAAACAGCAGCTTCAGACAGCTAAGGAAGAAAACACCTTAATGAAGAAATCTGCGCAGACCTCGCAGTTTAAATGTATAAACCATGAGGCAGAAATTCAGAAAAGTGAATTAGTTGCTTCTCAATTGCAGAAAAAAGTAGATGAGTTAAAAGAGGTGAATATGGAGATGGAAAAGAATCTAAAGAATGCAAGAGCCAGACTTGACCAGGTGATGATGGAAATTGACAGCAAGGATCAGCAAGTTGAAATCTTCAAGGCTCAAGCAGAAGGCACCAAATCACAGCTTAGAATTATTGAAGAGGAACTAGATAAGAAGTCTCAGACGTCCCATGACCTTCAAATAAAACTACAAGATTACAGTGAGGAAGTGAAGAAAATGGCTGAACTGCAGCAGAAAATTAAAACACTCAATTTAAATATAGACAATTACGAGAAAGAAATTACGACTCTGAAATCAGAAATGAATTCGGTCCTTGCTGAGAAGCACTCTACAAATCAAAATATCCACAAGCAGCATTCGGAAATTACTGATTTAAACAGGATGTTAAAGGAAAAAAATGCACAACTACAAAAACAATCTGCTGAGTGTCAAAATCATCTCCATAAAGTCAGAGATTTAGAAGAGGAGGTCTTCAAACACAAGTTCAGTAATAAAGGGTTAACTGAAAGCTCAGAGGAAATTGTAGAAAATCTAAAGCAGGATATGTATGCTCTACAGAATGACAAGAATGCAACAGAGAGAAAAGTAGGGATCTTGAATACTAAACTTTCAGAGTTAAGCTCTTCCCTACAAGGAACCAAAGATGAATTGTTGAAAGAGACCAAAGAACGAAAGGTAAAAGAATCGGAAATATTGCAGCTGGAAACGGAGCTTCAAAAAAATAAAGTAGCAATGAAAGAAATAATGTTGGGTTCTGACCAATCCCGATCAAATTTGCAACATGAAAATGCAATTCTTAAGAGGGAGAAAGCTGAGGCAGTAGAGAAAAACATCTCAGCAGGATCGGAAGTTGAAACGGTGAAAGAAAAGCTTCAACATGCCCAAACAGAAGCTGAACAAAAGCAAAAAGAAAGTGCTGTCCTTCAACAGAGGTCCCAACAGATGGAAATACAACTGGACAAGTGCAAGAAAATGCTAGAAGAGTTAAAAAGTAAGCTGGAACAACAGAAAGAGGGCTATGAGAGGCAGTTGTTGCTAATTCAGACTGAAATAGAGAAAAAAATAATTTTACTTCAATCTGAAGTCTCAAGTGAAAGTGAGAAGGCAGAGCTAGCAGAGATGATGAGCAAGTATTTCAAACAAGACATCAAACAGATAAAAACAGGGCCTCAAACCACTATAGAAACAAAGCAACAGACGGACCAACAGCTTCCGATCGAAATGGACACACTGGAGCATGACAGAACAAATCTCGGACATGACCTCTCAAAGGCAAAATCACAAGTTCCCCAACTGGAAGACTACAAACTTGAGCTAAACTCTATCATCAGTGCTTTACAAAGCCTTGGCAAGGAACATTTAAATGACTCAGCTAAGTTTAATCAGCTGTTGACGGATAGCGATTGGAAAGCAATCAAGGATAAAGAAGCGGGTTCTCTTCGGCGGCAGACAGAGTCGTACGTCAAAGAGGTTAAAGGTCTTCAGGAAAAGCTTTTGATGCTTGGGGGCAGGATGAAGACTGAAAACCAGACGGTGATCAAACAGGAAGTAACTGAAAGCAGTCATAACTATGACCGAGACGGACAGGCTGCTTCGTCGAAGAACGAACATACATTAATGGGAAAAATGGTGCCCTCACATCAGAGTGCAAAAGGCAACATGGAGGACAAGATTGCCAACATGAAACTTTCCTCAGAGGTATGTATAAAGTTAGTTTGAAATTCCCGCAACAACATATTATATTTATTTACAATACAGTTTACCTTTTTTACAAGTTATTAAAACATCTATCTAGCTATTGTAGTTGTGTTTCAGTGAACTGTAATCTTCTGTTACTCAAACGTTATTTCAATGTCACATCCACAGATGTCAACATGGGAGAGAGGAAATAACCTTGAGGGACTGAAACAAGTCAAACAAGATAAAATGGAAGTCATTGAAGACCGAAGCCTTTGTGATTCACCATCAAAGAAAGCTTTGAATAGCTCTGATTATCAAACTCCCACAAAACATGGATCCATTGCTCTCTGTGAGCCAACAGACCAACGGCCAAATGAAACGCAAAGAATATCCAGGACAACAAAGTATCAGATCAACGAAACTTTTGAAACTGTAACAAGAACTGTAACAACAAGAGACATTGACGGAAAACTGAGTGCGATATATTCAACTCCACGACCGCTCCCAGAACTCAAAGGCAGCACAAGTATTCAAAACCTAATCAAATGTAAACTCTTGGATGAAGAACTGTTGCATAAATTGGAGAAAGGCCTTATCACGATGGAGGAGGTGCAAGCATTGGTGGCTCATTACTTCGCCAAACCAACTTCTATTGCTGGAGTGTATGTGGAGTCAAGTAAGAAAAAGATATCCTTCCTAGAAGCTGCTGAGAAGGGCTTCTTAGCCAAGACGTATGCTCTCGAGTTTTTGGAGGCTCAGGCTGCAACGGGAAGCATTACAGATCTGAAGACAGGTCAAACACACTCAGTCGTTGAGGCTCTGGAGAGAGGTATTATAGAGACAGAGATGAAGGATAAACTGAAAGAGGCTGAGAAAGCTGTTAGTGGCTACGACCATGCTGGCAAAAAGCTGCCTTTATTTCAGGCAATGGAGGCAAGGGTTCTCGATAGATACAAAGGCAGGAAGATCCTTGAAGCCCAGGTAGCCACAGGTGGACTGATCCACCCAGAGATCGGTGTCAGGGTGCCGGTGAGCATGGCTGTTGATCAGGGTCTTGTAAACAAGGAGACTCTACAGAGTCTGTATGATCCAGTATGCAACCCCAAAGGTTTTCACAACCCTGACACTGGACAGAAAGCATACTACTCTGAAATACTCAAGACATGTGTTTATGACATTGACGGTGATGTCTTTCTCTTCCCATTTGGTGAGGGACATTTAACCAATAGCTCTCCCACGAGTTCCCATAGAGCGTCTGTGGTCATCAGCAGCCAAGGCACTGAAATGTCAGCATATGAAGCATTCAAGGGAAAACACATCGACAAGAGGACATATCTGTTTCTGTCACAGCAAGAAAGTGAATGGCAGGAAAAGTCCATACTTGACCCCAAAGGATGCGCACTTCACATCATTGCTGATGTCAAAAGTGGCCGACAACTTTGCCTGGAGTCCGCTCTAAGTCAGAGGTTCCTCGAAACAACTGAGCTCGAAAGCTATCGCAGTGGGCTCCTTAGTATCTATGAGATTGCAGACATCATATTTTCAAGAATGGTTGTTGTGGAAGATGAAAACAGCCCGATTGCTGGCCTGTGGGACTTCACTCGGAGGAAGAGGATGTCAGTTCTTGAGGGTTTTCAACAGGGCTTTACTGATAGATCCACTGCGCTAAGGCTGTTGGAGGCCCAGGCATGCACTGGTGGTATTTGCGACCCTTCTTCAGGGGATAAAGTTACTCTCTCAGAGGCTCTCAAAAGAGGTATTTCGGATGAGGCATTGAACCAGCAGCTAGAGCAGTTTGAGCAGGCGTTTAATGGTATCATACACCCCAAGACATCAAAGATGTTGTCTATTTCCCAGGCTGTTCAGGAAAAAATATTCGCAAAGGATATCGGTTTCCGCTGTTTTGAATTCCAGCTCCTGACTGGAGGATTGGTGCACCCTGACTCTCATGACAGAGTCTCACTGGAAGAAGTCATTCAGAGTGGCCTTGTTGACAAAGCTACTGCCTCTCTACTCAAAGATGAGAAGTTTCACACAAAAAGTCTCACATGTCCAAAGACCAAGAGAAGAATCACATTCAGGGAGGCCATTGAGAGAAGTGTATATGACTGCCACACAGGGTTAAGGTTATTGGAGGCAACGAAAATTCATGGTTGGGGAGCAAAATCAACATTTCATTATGTTTCAGCATTTAACTAATAAATATGTGTAAATACATCCTTGTCCATAGCATAAAGCAAAACCTGCAAATAGCATTTCCTGGTTTTGTGTTTGGCTGTGAAGTAACTTTGACTTCAATGATGAACATTACTTTTTGGTGTATATGTGTTTGTTTTAATCTAGTGGTTGATGCAACTGATGATGGTTCTAAAGCTTCTATGTTTTCAGCAGTACTAAATCAGGTGTTTTGGCAATGCCCCTCCCATATTCTGTTAATTATTTTCAACAAAACTAACCATCTTGTCAAAAACCCATCCTATTTTAATTCCAGAAATCTGTTCATGAGGAGAAGAGAGAGCATGGTGATAAAGTTAGCAAACTATTGCACTGGATGTCCAATGTGAAACAGGCCCCAAACAATGATGGGAATGCTCTGAAAGATAGCAATGCCAACACAGACACTCCTAATAAGCCCCAGGTAAATAATGTGTATTGTTTTCGCTGTTTGTGGAGTGTCTTATTTTATATGCTGTCACTATTTTTGTTGTATGTGAGAATATGCCTGGTTTAATGGTGAAGAGTATTTTTCTAATCTAATCTGATCACAGCCTTTGCTGTCAAGTGTATGATTTCTAATAAAAAAAGACACACTCTATTTTTCTGATTCATTTAATCCATATATTTTACACTACAGCTTGGTGGTGGTTGTAATAACATAATTATATCCCCCGTTCCCCTACACAAGCATGGATAATATTAGGGATGCCATGTCACTTCAACTGATTCAATAACAGCAAAAGTTGCACAAGCACTCATATTTCAGAAAAACCAGCCTAACAGATTATTCAAATATCAAAATATATTTCAGATTTTTTTCCCTGTGTGTCAAAGGAAACATTATACATACAGTCCAAAGTCTGCATTATTTCTAACCATTTCAATAAATTGGGATGTGTTGTCATTGATAGTCCAATAAAATGCAAGACAATAGCTAATTTAATTAAAGGAGTTTAAGCCATAATGTAACATGTTGTAAATTCACTTAAATCTGTCGGTGTAGATGTCTTGTGATTCAATTAAAGATAAACTATTTATAGTATATATATATATATATATATATATATATATATATATATATATATATATATATATATATATATATATATATATATATATATATATATATATATATATATATATATATGTTTTAAATCCCACCCTCCAGGCAATTATTTAGTTTCTTTTCAATACATTTATGTAATCATTAAGGTCTTATGCTTTCATCTGGACGATGAGCACTTAGTTGGCACCGAAAATTATTTTTAATTTTGTTCTGAAAATTGCAACCACAGTCAATGTAACATGTAATTGTATTAAGAAAAGGTTTGATTATTATTTTTTATTGGTGATTGTTATCACTTCGGTACACACTATGGTTTATTTTGAAATAAATCATGAATTTGAAAAACAGACAGAAAATGTAGATAACATTTCAATTAAACAATAACAATTTAATTTGTATAGCATTTTGACACAATCTCTCTGATGGACTTTCTAATATTCTGTTCCTCCAAGTGACTTTGTGAACATTATAATGCACAATGCAGTCAAACACAACAATAACAGAAATTACAGCCAAATAATGTTGAATCAACTCCTCTGTGATTTTGTACAAAAACAGAACAAAGTTTATATTCATTGCATAGCTGCTTTATTGGATTGCTTTATGCAGGGGTTTATATGCAATCTTATCAAATATGTTTTTAATCATTAGGTGATACATTTAATACAAATAAGTCAATTGAAAATGTAATTCAATCTATTTCTCTTTCAAACATTCTAGTATGTATGTCTGTGAGTGTGTGAGCTTTTTGCTTGTGTATACAATAATCATACGGGTGACAGCATTGTTTTATGATTACTATAAAAGAGTAGTCATTCAAAAGGAAAGAAGAGTCAGGGGCGCTCCGGTGGCGTAGTGGATAGAGCGCGTACCATATTGGCTCCGGCCTTCGTTGCAGTGGTCGCGGGTTCAAATCCGACCCGTGGACCTTTACTGCAGGTCATCCCCCCCTCTCTCTCTGTCTCCCCATTTCAACTCTGTACTATCTAATAAAGCTTGAAAATGCCAAAAAAATATCTTTAAAAAAAAAAAAAGGAAAGAAGAGTCATTGTACTGCATTTAAAGTATTGATACGTCAATGTCTGGTGTTCTAGGTGTCGGTCGAGGAAATGGTCACTAAGAAGGAGCAAATTGCAGAAGCGTTGAGGGCCACACAAACTATGCTGAACAAACACATTGACAAGTAAGTCAAGCTACTGTGACTGACATGGAACCTAAAATATACTGCTTGAAGTCTCCGCCTCATTCTTTGTGTTTTCTCTCATAGAATGACCGAGGAGGAACGAGAGAAGGCCCAGGAGCAGCTGCAGGCCCTCAAGCAGGCCTACAGTGAACTCTCGCAACAATGCTCAGATCAAACAACCTCTTCAGAAGAGGTTGGACACCAAGCTGTTTTGTCTATTGAGCGGATTGCATTTGTGTCTTAAAATGAGTTGGAACTGTGCCACCTGATGTTCAGCTGCATGACTAACCATTTTCCTCCTCTTCTTAGTTCTGTGTGAGCAGCTGCATCTCTTTTTTGTCTCTTACACTGGATCCTTAGGGACAGAAAAAAAGATTTATACAATTGAAACTCATAAAAATCTTGAGTATGCTGTGAACATGCTTTGTTGCGCCCTGCTTTGGTCTGAAATATCACCATTATTATTGTGTTTAATATGCAACGTCAACATGATAACAGACATGACACACAAGCCTTTAGCGACAGTATTTGATGTGACTAACTACCCTCTTTTTGCAAGATGCTGGATACTGCATTCCCAGATGCATGATAGCTTTAAATGTTGTTATCCGTCACTCTCCTGTTGCAACCCTGATGCAGTCTTGCACTTGTGCACATGATGTTTTAACATGCCCATGTTTGTCTGGTGGTGAGTAAACATTTTGTCTTGCCTTTGAAGAACTTTTATTGCAAATCTGACTTACAATTGATGAAACAGATCAGTTCAGTAATTTGTCTATTTTTCCCTTTCATCAGAATGTAAAATCCAGTCATGCTGCGCTTGCGACTGGACCCATAAGTGATCATATGACTGGACTCACACTCCCAGAGGTCCAATTCCTGGCCTCGAACCCCTTTCAGTCTGATCTTCATGTCTCTGTGGACTGGGATGAAGCTTTCAAACAAGATGTAGTTTTTAAATCTACACTGGACCACTTTCCCGAGTTGAACGAGGAAAGCAAGTGCATACAGAGTTCACATGTCTCATCTGTGTCGCTCTCTGACATCGTAGCAGCTAGGGAAGGGGCTACGTGTGCCGACCCCATCATCAAGATGATAGAGGTCAAACAAGTCAGTGATGGATTGAATGTGTGCTACACAGGGGACACACTGACCCTCGAAAGGGCATTTCAGGGGGGTTCAATACCTGCTTCTGTCTATGTAAAGATTCTTCAGAGGCAAAAGACCTGTCAGGACATGATGAATTCCATCTCTGCTGATGACCTGTCACTCCTAGAGCACGATGTTGAACCGTGTGAGGTCAACGGACTGATACTAAAGTGCCTCAGCAGAAATAAATCACTGACATCAGGCAGGGATATTCATGCGCTGAGGTCTTTCCGTGAGGGTTTAGGTGATCAGGCGAGCATGTCAAGGTTGTTAGGTGATAGGGCGGATGTAGGATACACCAAAGAAGGCCAGAATACAACTGCCGATGTGTCGGAGGATTCTATGAGTAGCACTGGGATCCTCCGAAATGACGACAGGCTAAACGTAGATGCGGCCGTTCAGTGCGATTTAATGAACTTCAGCAGCACACTCATTGTGCTTGGAAATCAGCAGTTTGTGGGACTTGTGTCGCCCTCCCCTGGGGAAATACAAACCTTGTCTACTTCCTTCCATCATGAGCAACAAATGACTAGCGATGAGTTTACAAGTGGACTGCTCCTTAATCGGAAAAAAATAGCAGCTTTTTACATTCCAGAGAATTCGGAGGTGGTAGACATCAACTCAGCAATTCAAAACGGTTTCATTGACAATTATACAGCAGAGGTTTTGAAATCTATAGAAATCCCTGATGCGTTTCTTGATGTTGATCGACTTAATAAAAAGTTCTCCTCTTGGCTCATGTATAAAAAACTCACACTGGGAGGATGCTATCCCGATGAAGATTTTTCAAAGGTTGATAACGTCCCTACTCACACAGAGGCAAAGCAGTTATTCATCTCCCACCTGATGATGAACAGTTACATAGATCCACAATCGGGACAGAGAGTCCTAATACTCGATAGACAGCTGAGTGAAATGGTTCAAATTTTTCTTCATTCAATACCTTCTGAAAACACTGAGAATAATTTAACATATCTGACTTTAAATGTTGGTGATCTTTCTGAAGAGGTAGATTTAGAGAGCCCCCTGCACATAAATGAGCAAACAGGGGAGTTCATGAAATACACACAGGACACCTGCGGTCCTCATTACTTAGTTCCCTCTGTCAATGGATGTCTGACCTTGGAAGAAAAGACATATGCAAACATCAAGGCTCGGACACAAAATCCTGTCCAGGAATTATTAGTAGATCATGAAATGTCCATGGATGTCACAGAGCCTTGTGTAGTAGAAGGAACCGTGTGTCAAAGCAACGCAAACCGAACAAAGTCAGGTGAATTTGCTGAGAGAATTTGTGGAAATGGTTTACAAATTGATGCTGGAGGTGTTGATAGGGAAGGTCTTGATATCCCGGTGATTCCTGTCCTTCCAACTTCATGCACCGTCAACCGTACAAGTTATGGCTCACCAACAAGGATGTTTGAATCCTGCCATCAAACACTACTGTACTACTTAGCTGACCCACTTTGTAGTGAATCAGAAGCTCCAGATGTTAGCGCGGATGAGTTTGCATTCTCAGAAAAAAAAGAAGAAGATGAAAATGAGCAAGACTATGCCATTCATCCTCTGAAATCCCAAATTGAGGAAGGGGGCATTTTAGACGTCACCTCCGGGAGACGTTACGACCTGGAGGCAGCTCTCAGTAAGGGCCTTGTTGACCAATGGACAGTACAGAAACTGCTTGATTTACAGTCAGGTGAAACAGGAAGTGATGCAGGAGAAGAGGAGGGCACTTTGTCTGTGTTAAATGTTTGCCGATCCAGGTCTGCTTGCAGCATAAGCAGCAGTGAGGCATTGCCGTGTGGATTGGTTGAAGATGAAAGCTTTGACAGGATCCCTAACTTAGACCCCAAAGCCAACATTTACCCAGAGGAAAACTGCACTCACTTCACCTCCGAAGATTCAAATGTAGGTTTAATCAATATTAATGAGGATGAAAACCCTCAATCTGAGAGAAACGTTGCTGTCATGGTGCTTGATCTAACCAATGAGGAGGCTAATAGCAAAGAGATAGAGGCAGATCTCGGAAAGGACCTTGTTGACAAGAGGACAGTACAGAAACGGCTTGACTTAAAGTCAGGTGTAAAAGGAAGTGATGAAGGAGAAGAGGAGGGCACTTTGTCAGTATTAAATGA
This sequence comes from Ammodytes marinus, assembly GCF_949987685.1. Taxonomy (NCBI): domain Eukaryota; kingdom Metazoa; phylum Chordata; class Actinopteri; order Uranoscopiformes; family Ammodytidae; genus Ammodytes; species Ammodytes marinus. The sequence goes on along the minus strand of NC_137215.1, from coordinate 17,269,778 downwards.
CTGCCGATTGAGGTCTGCTTGCAGCATTGGTAGCAGTGAGGCATTGGGTTCTGGATTAGCTGAAGATGAAAGCTTTGACAGGATCCATAACTTAGACCCCAAAGCCAGCATTTACCCAGTGGAAAACTGCACTCACTCCGTCTCCAAAAATCATACTCTGGGTTTAATTGATATTAATGAGGCTGAAAACCCTCAAGCTGAAAGGAAATTAGCAGTCAAGGTGCTCGATCTGACCAATGAGGAGGCTAATAGCAAAGCGATAGAGTCAGCTCTCAGTAAAGGCCTTATTGACAAGAGGACAGAACAGCAACTGCTTGACTTACAGTCAGGTGAAAAAGGAAGTGATGCAGGAGAAGAGGAGGGCACGATGTCTGTTTTAAATGTCTGCCAATCCAGGTCTGCTTGCAGCATAAGCAGCAGTGAGGCATTGCCGTGTGGATTGGTTGAAGATGGAAGCTTTGACAGGATCCTTAACTTAGACCCCAAAGCCAGCATTTACTCAGAGGAAAACTGCACTCACTTCACCGCCGATGATTCTAATCCAGGGTTAATTAATATTAATGAGGCTGAAAACCCTAAATCCGAGAGGAACGTTGCTGTCATGCTTCTTGATCTAACCAATGAGGAGGCTAATAGCAAAGAGATAGAGGCAGATCTCGGGAAGGACCTTGTTGATGAGAGGACAGTACAGAAACGGCTTGACTTAAAGTCAGGTGAAAAAGCAAGTGATGCAGGAGAAGAGGAGGGCACTTTGTCTGTGTTAAATGTTTGCCGATTGAGGTCTAGTTGCAGCATTGGTAGCAGTGAGGCATTGCAGTCTGGATTGGTTGAATATGAAAGCTTTGAGAGGATCCCTGACTTAGACCCCAAAGCCAGCATTTACCCAGCGGAAAACTGCACTCACTCCATCTCCGAAGATCATAATCAGGGTTTAATTGATATTGATGAGGCTGAAAAACCTCAGGCCAAGAGGAAATTAGCAGTCATGGTGCTCGATCTGACCAATGAGGAGGCTAATAGCAAAGAGATAGAGTCAGCTCTCAGTAAAGGCCTTATTGACGAGAGTACAATACAGAAACAGTTTGACTTACAGTCAGGGGAAAAAGGAAGTGATTCAGGAGAAGAGGAGGGCACAATGTCTGTTTTAAATGTCTCTCTATCCAGGTCTGCTTGCAGCATTAGTAGCAGTGAGGCATTGCAGTCTGGATTTGTTGAAGATGAAAGCTTTGACAGGATTCCTAACTCAGACCCCAAAGCCAACATTTACCCAGAGGAAAACTGCACTCACTTCACCTCCGGAGATTCAAATGTATGTTTAATTAATATTAATGAGGCTGAAAACCCTCAATCTGAGAGGAAAGTTGCTGTCATGGTGCTTAATCTAACCAATGAGGAGGCTAATAGCAAAGAGATAGAGGCAGATCTCGGGAAGGACCTTGTTGATGAGAGGACAGTACAGAAACTGCTTGACTTACAGTCAGGTGTAAAAGGAAGTAATGCAGGAGAAGAGGAGGGCACTTCGTCTGTGTTAATTGTCAGCCGATTGAGGTCTAGTTGCAGCATTGGTAGCAGTGAGGCATTGGGGTCTGGATTGGTTGAAGATGAAAGCTTTGACAGGATCCTTAACTTGCACCCCAAAGCCAGCATTTACCCAGAGGAAAACTGCACTCACTCCATCTCCGAAGATCATCATCAGGGTTTAATTGATATTGATGAGGCTGAAAAACCTCAGAATGAGAGGAAAGTTGCTGTCATGGTGCTCAATCTAACCAATGAGGAGGCTAATAGCAAAGAGATGGAGAATGAAAATGGAAATGTAGATTGTGAGACAGCAGGAAGTGTAGAGAATATGAGCAATTATCTCCATCATTCCCCTGTGTCAGTTGGTGGTCACAAGTCTCTAATGATCTCACCTACTTCATGGAGTCATACTAATGCAGAGTGTGTTCATCACACTGACAAACTGCCTTTTCTGGCTGAACGCAGTGACTCACAGGGTGAAATCAATAGCCGGCTGACAGATGCAGCTGGTGTATACAGTGTTGGGAGTGAAACTGCTGCTCCAGCTACCCAGTCACATCCATTTTATCTGAGTGACATAATCAGTGCTGATCCAGAAAGCAAGACTCTATGTGCCACTCCAGTTAATCAACCTGGATTTGTCAGCTCACCCTTTAATAGTGATTTTTCCATTGCTGGATATGATGCCAATTTGGAAAATCAGACAGGTAGTGAGAGTACATTAGACGTGCCTTCATCACATCACAATGTGTTGTCTGAGAAAAGTATAACGCAGAATGACACAAGTGCAGTTCGGTCACCTTTGGATAGCAAGCAAACTCCAGAAAGAGATTACTCATCGCCCACGGATTTGTTTGAAAGTGCAATTAAGTCAGTTTCCAGGGGTAATGGTAACTTTGATAACAACATTACAGATGATGGCAGCAGAATTGTATTACCTCAGCAAGCCGTACTTCATTCAGAAAGTGATTTGTTGAATGTTGAATCTGAGCCCATATGTTCTAAAAATGGTCCGGGTATGCTTGTTGGTGTGAGATCGTTACCGTCACCTATTGATTCCGACGAAGTCACCGCAACAAATTCGTATCTAGATGCAGAAGTCCAGAAGTCCACCGGGGTTTCTTTTGAAACAGAAGCAGCTGATAAAGATTTGTCAAATTCACAGTGCAGGGCTACAGGCGGTGTTGAGTTAAGCTCACACGGTCTTTCCCCAGAAGGGCGACATGGAGACCATTTCCCACTTACCAGTGCAAAAGAACGGATCTCTGCGTCAGCAAATGCCGTGACAGGTGATAAAGAAAATGCAGATAATGCTGGAAATGTTAAGTCAAAACAGTCTGAAACTACAATGGAAGGAGAGTTAGGATCTGATGTTCTACCAGAGAAAACAAAAAGATTAGAAATGTGTGCGTCTGAGCATTCCCAGGATGTTACTGATGTCCTGTCAGAGCGCTGCGTTACATCCAATGTTTCCTCTTCAGTTCCATCAGAGTTTTCTGAGACTATAAGGACACTTTCAGATGACCAGAGAGAAGTGATTACAAAGGGGACTGATGTCAGTGATTTGCAAAAGGCCCACAAACAAGACATTCAAAACACTATTGCTATCCTTCCAAATACAACACAACCTTTGGACGAAGGCAAATCTCAAGGGAAAGAGGCATGTCACAGCCTCATGGAAAGCCCTCGCCCAGACCTTCTTATGGATTTGCTCAAGCAAAACGCCTTCAGCAAAGGACACTCAGAGCCTACATTGCAGGAAGAGGAGGCCTTTGAGAGGACGGAGCAGTCCGATGCTCCAAACATCCAGCTGCAACTCCTGCAGGTCCTTAAGACTGTCTCCTCCAGCCAAGACCTGTCCATGCTGCAGGAAGTGATGGAGACTTTAAACAGTGCACTGGGGGGCGACTGTCAGCAGGAGCGGAGGCGCATACTGGAGAGCATCAAGGAGGAGGGCTCAGAGGGAGAGGACGAGGGAGAGGTAGAGGAAGACTTAAGTTCCTGTCAGTCAAATGCAGGCAGCCACCAACCATCTCCTCAGTTGACTGCCAACTCAGATGCCTGCAAGGTGGAGGAGGTCAAAAATAAGGTACATTCGCTTGTGCCAGTGTTTCCTCCCTTCATTTGAGACATGAGTAATCCCTGCTCAACTTTTGTTTTATGTTTTCTTTTCCCACAGCTGTTCTCAATCCAGGATTATTTGGAGTGCGTTGGGAGACTACAGGATCACGCTGATGTTTTAGATGATTTCACAAAAGACCTTTTCAACCAGGCACCCACGGGCAACAACATGGAGGAATTGCAGATCCAAATAGAGGAGTTTCAGGTTAGTACAATGATAATTTGTCCTCTGTAGTGTATAAATAGTCCCTAAAACAATGGCGTATGTTCTCAGTTTTTTATTTGTGTATATACATGCATTAGTTGCTTACCAAGTGTGCTCTTTTTTACAGTCGCTGGAATCTCAATTTTCTCGACTGGCTGGTGTTCTCACGGTAGATATGGAGAAAGCCAAACAGCTCTTACGTTCTGCTAATAAGGGGATTCCGAGTCAAATCCACAAAGATTTGGCCTCAACATATCTAGAGTTAGAGACAGATTTTACTGCTGTTTCCCAAATGTTTGGAGAAAAGAGTCACTCCCTAACTAAAGCGATGGAAACAGGAAAGGTCGGTGTTTATGGCTTGTAAAAAAAATACAACGATGTGATAGTTGCATCAGCGGTTGACTGCTTTGTATCTGATTGTAGGTGCATTTGGAATCAACATACCAGAAACATCTCGGTGATCTTCATGAACTTGTGGGTCTCACCCAAAACATCTCTAAGATGTGTGACGTGGACCTGGACACATGTGATGTGGACATGCTGAAACATTTGATTCAGCAGCACAGGGTATCTTCATAGTCAAATTAAAATCATTCAATATTTACAGTTCCTGCAGGAATACATCCTCAGCATATTTCCATCTTCTCTTTCAGGACACAGAGAGCAATCTGCAAAAAGAAGCAAGGCTCAAGTTAGAGGATGTCACATTCGATGTCCAGTGCTTTATTTCTGAGCATGCTCAGTTCCTGAGTCCGGCTCAGAGCAGCTTCCTCCTCAAGTTCCTCAGCACCACTCAGCGAGCATTCAGGGACCAGATGGAGAGGCTCCTTACTCATGGGAGCGCATTAGATGTCCTACTGGACACCAGGGAGAGAGAGAACCTGGACAAGGTCTGCCTGCGGATTGATTATAAAATATCCCCGATGTTTCCTTTTAAAATGCAACTGTATAAAATTTGGTTTACTTTATAAAAATTGCAGTTTGTAAAAAAATGCTCACAGTGCAAGTGCATGTAGAGTGCACATGCTGCATAAGCCTGTGAGATTCAGTTTTAAAGGTCACATATTATGCTCATTTTCAGGTTCAACATTGTAATTTGGGATTTTACTAGAAACTGTTTTCATGTTGTAGTGTCCGTCAAACCCTTAATATTTCTCACAGCGCCATTGCTGAAGCTCTTCTTTTCAGCCTCTGTCTGAAATGCTCAGTTTAAGCGCCTCCTTCTTTAAGCCCCACCTTCCAAAAAGCCTTCTCATTGGCCTTGAATCAAACTGCCGGTTTAATGGAATTGGGGGTGGAGGTTGTGGCAGGTTGGTGTAGGAGGTCTCTCCCCTTATGACGTCATGTGGTTTTGGAACACAGATTTTCAGAAAGGTGACGAAAAAGAGAGAGGATTGTTTTTACCTCATACTTAGGGATTCTACTCACACCGGAGACCCATATTAATGTTCAAAAACCATGAAAAATTTCATTTTGTTTAAAAGGTGACCTTTAAAAATTGATCAGTAGTTTGATTTAGATTAACAAAAGTTGATTAACTCATACCCTGTGAATAAGCAAGTGCAGTAAATGCAGAGTTCTGAGAAATAACAAGTTAAGTATGATATTTCAACTACGTGTTTTTTTTCTTCAGTATTCAGATTTGTCAGATTCTTCTGTGAATGCCTAAATGTTTAAGAAAAATAACAACACTGCATGCCCAAATGCTTGAACTCTCCTGCAGACTAACCTTTGTGCTGGTTGTATTCTACAGGCTTTGAAGACACCGCAGGAATTAACTGTGGACAAAATGCAGCTTCTCTTTTGGAACACTTTCACCTGCATCAGACCCATTAACAAAACGGACATCATGTCCCCTTGTGTTTATTACCAACCACGAGACCAAAGTGGCAAATGGCAAAAAAGCATGTTCACAGCATACTAGATTTTTACATTATTAGGGAAAATCTATACCAAAGCAGATGTTGCATGTTGCCTGAATGTGTTAGAACATTATTTCATCCTTTGCGTTGATGTTTATGTTTCCAGATATTTTTTATTTTATTGAGTTTATTTAAATGTTTACCTATGTGCTTGATGTCTTATGCTGTCAAGTGTGAAATTTACCTGATGTTTTTCTACTCCTATTTTACAGTCTTTATTGGAGAAACACAAGGAGTTCACAGATAAATTGGAAGAAGTGTGTGATAATCTCACCCTGACAGAAAACCACCTAATTGGTCATCAACAACAGGCGGAAAATACTCAGAGTGTCACGGACCTGCAGCAGTACCAGCAGGAGCATCAGGTGCAAAATAAATATCCTTTGCTTTTCAGAAATGCACAGTATTTTGCTCAAGTATGCTTTTATCAGTTGAAATCAAACTTCTTTCATGACCCTTCTCTTCCTTCTGATTTATGCCTGTCTGATCTCAAGAATCTGCAAAAGGATGTATTGACAAACGGCAGTGCCTTGAGTGAGGTCATCACCAGTACTAAAAAGTTTCTGGAGGAAAACCGGAGCAAGCTGACGCCGGATCAGATTGCTGGCATTGAGAGCAAGTTGGAAGAGGCTAAAAGCAAAGCCAAGCTGATCAATGAGCGGGCGGAGGAGTCCAGGAAAGATTTGGAGAAGGTCGTTACCACAGCCATAAAACAGGAGAGTGAAAAGGTCAGCGTTCACATTACCTCTATATGTGTTGTCTGTAAATAAAACAAAAAAAGGCAATGCATCAAAATCTAAATTACAAGTTGGAGTGTAATTAACAAATTGCTGAACTTAATGTCAACATATTATATTGATTCTGTCATAAGTATTTAGTTAACTTGTAATCGATCTGTCTTTTCAGGCCGCAGCTGTTGAGTGTCTTGAAGAAAGTAAGAACAAAATTGAAGGTTTACTGGACTGGATATCCAACATAGGGAATGAAAACAAGAGCGATTTGGATCAAACTGACCCTATAAGTCAAGAGAATGGCAACTTGCCAGAAGTAACCTCAGCCAAGGGACTGATAGGAGAGGATGACGATGCCAATGGAAACGCTTTACAGACCACTGAAAAAGATTTTGGCGGCAAGAAGGACGCCTCCCTGGAGCTCGATAAGCAGTATGACAGGGTCAAGGTATGGTTGGTTTGTTCCAATGTTGGAGTTCCAAAGTAGTTCAGTCTTACATTTTAGATTGTATTTGCAGGTGGTGATTTTTTTGGTTGCAAATGTGCACAAGGTAATACAAATCCCAGGGTATTTCTAAAAAAAAAATTATTTCATTAGAAACTTAGAAAATGCTAGAGTTGGCTACATATTGTTGTCTGACAAAAGTTGCAATTGAAATATCACATGTGGAACCCCATGTGGGTTTGAAATGGAAAGATTAATTACATAGTGTAGACACAGGTTATCTATTATTTTAGGTAGTAGCTAGTACCACTAGCACCGAGCAGACTTCAAATGTGAGAATTTGAGAGGAAACAGGACGAGGAAATGGTATCTTAAAGCTGATGGGTTAGAAAAGCATTTATAGCCAGTAAAAACAAATGAAATTGAGATTAAATGTAAAGCAACATTTGAATTACTTCTATATGTATTGCTATAGTGTCCTCAAGAGTTTGTTAATTCCCACAGGGCCGTCATCAGGAGATTGTGTCCCAGCAGCAGGATCTGATCATGGCCACCCAGTCAGCTCAGGCTCTGCTCGACAAGCAAGCTGACGCTCTAAATCCAGAAGAGAAGGAGAAGCTGCAGAAGAACATCCATGAGCTGAAGGGGCGTTACGAGGCCTCGCTGGCCCAGGCTGAGCAGCAGATGAAGCAGGTGCAGTGTGTCCAGGAGGAGCTGAAGAAGTTCCAGGATGACTGTGAGGAGTTTGGGGGCTGGTTGGACCAGGCAGAGGGAGACATGGAGGAACTGTGCGCTCCCGAGGGCTCCTTCAATATCCTCAGTGACAAACTCCAGCGACAGAAAAGCTTCTCCGAGGATGTGATTTCCCACAAAGGGGACCTTCGCTTTATCACCATTTCGGGACAGAAAGTGCTGGATGTGGCCAAAGCCTGTGGCCTGGACAACTCTGCGGCTAAGAATGATTTGCTAAATGTGGATACTTCAGGGACCTGTTCTGCTGTCAAGGATAAGTTGGATTCAGTAGCCAGCCGGTACAAAACGCTACATTCACAGGTATTTAGTCTGCAGTTGAGCAGAGTTTGAGATGTTGCAGTGACTGGTCCTTTCCACTAGGTGGAAGCATTAGTCTTTATTGAAAAGCTGTGCAATGCCTCATTGAGGTTTCACTCTAATCATCTGAAAGTGTCAAAAGTGTCATTGTTATCTTCATATGTGCCTGTGTACTTAATGATCTGTTTTCTGAATATCACATCACACATGCAGTGTAATTGAATTGCCCTTCTTTCAGTGCAACCAGCTTGGCAACAACCTCAAAGAAGTGGTTGACAAATACAAGAGATATGACGACTCGAGCAGCGGCCTTTTGACGTGGCTCAACAGCTCCGAGGACGAGGCGAGAAAACAGCAATCAGAAGCCATAGCGGCCGACCCACAGACACTACAGAAACAGCTGGAGGAGACCAAGGCAAGAAAACATTGCAAGCCAATGCTGTTAGTGCTGTAGGCCCAGTCCAACTTCAGAATTGTATGTTGAAAAGCCCAGATTGAATTAAAAGTTTATAAAAAAACAGCCCTGAGATCATTGAATGAGGCCTCTCTTAGTCTTGAGGCCAACATGGAGTCACATGAATAAAAGGCCTTTGATCACACTTCCCATGTAATTAAGTTATATTTTGGTTTAAAAAGAACAATTCTAGTTCAAGAAGCCTGATGTTTGATTTGTCCTCGCCCGAGCCAGACATTGTCCTCACTACAATTATCATCAACTCTGTGTACACTCTAATGGATGTTAGGTTATGAATTACACAAGTGAAGAAATACAGAATAGCTTTATTTAGAAGTAACACGTACTGAACATGGAGCATTTACTGTTGACTGGGTTACAAGGTCATGACACAATAGACCTGCCTTACCATATACAGTGTTTCCACTCACTTTAGTACAACGTGGCTATTTTTAGCTCTGTGTTCGAACTTGAAGCCACATGTGAATAGTTTGACTCTGGTTATTTGCAGCGCACATACTCCTACTACAGGAGGATAAGAAACTAGGCTTTCTCTGTCTCTCTCAAAGCTTTTGGCTGCAGAGAACATTTCTCTGTAGGGAGGTAGTGACTTACAGCATAGATATGCCAGATAAGAAGAGCCTGTGGGCCCACTAAGAAACACTCTACTTACGGCTTTAGTTACAAATCACTGCAAAGAATGCTAAAATGCTCTGTCGGTGTAGCAGTCGAGGCAGACGAGTACATCTAACTATATCTGTGGAATGACTAAATATTTTCATAGACATTTACCAGACTCTCTTGCACATCATTGCTCTGTTGTTTTCTATCTTCAACCCCACCACACTTGTGAAAGAAATAGTCTGTACAGAACACTATGAATGAAGACAGATGGCATTTATTGATTTTATGTAGCCATGGTTTTCTTACTCTTACGCATTGACCCACAGACGCTGCAAGGTCAGATGACGGGACATCAGACTGCCGTTGACACGCTACGGAAAACAGCTGAGTCTTTGATCACATCTGAAGGAGACCTGCTGAGCAATCCAGATGAGATCCAGGAGACAGTAGGTGAGGGGGAAAATCCAAGTAGGGAACAGATTTTCCACTGCCTACAAAATACCTGAGAATACAAAAAGATTTTATGGCTCATCATTGACACCTGAATAATGGGATTAGGATTTTTGCCTATAATAGGAGAGTTGAATGATGCCAGATTTTGAAATAACTATGAATTGCTTGATACAGTTCTAAATATTATTTCATAATTAAGTGTTTTGTAAGCACCTCTTACAGTTCATTAACCTTAAAGCCCTGCACAAATGTTGCCTTGCAACCTGTTGCTTGTAAGTAGTCAGATTGTTAAGCAAACAGATTCCGTTGGCATTAATCAAACATTCACAAAAAGTATAATTTTTCTAAAATGTACACTTTATCAATGTGAATTATGGCTTTAAGGGTGTCTCATTGTATTCCTTTTCCCCAATCATTGATTTCTTGGTTTGCAATGGTTTCAATATTTTGCAACAACTGTAGCATTTACAAACTCTCAAATGCCAAATAAGTTTCTGCTTTGGCTGGAAATGTTTATCACAAAACTTGTCCCAAACAATGGAAAATTGTTCGGCTTTTAACATAACCTGAATTTCTTTCCACCGGTTACAGACGACATAGTTGAACGCTATGACAACCTTTCCAAGTCTGTAAGTGATCGAAATGAGAAACTGCAAATCACCCTGACTCGCTCCATGAGTGTCCAGGATGGTTTAGATGAGATGATGGGATGGATGGAGGGAGTGGAGGCCAGCGTGAAAGAGAAGGGACAAATTCTTCTGGACTCTGCGTCCATTGGAGATATCCTCAGCAAAGAAGCCGTATGTATTCTTATCATCATCTCAGCAGTCCAATTACTATTAACCTATCTCTTTTCTTGTCCTGTCAGTGGTTGATTTAACTTTGTACCTACTCTACATTCACTTGAATCGGCTGAATTAAAACTTTGCTGTTTTCCATTTTTTTATTGTTTTTTCAAAGGCGTTGGAGCAGGACATAGCAGGTCGCCAGAGCAGCATCTCAGCCATGAAAGCCAAGGTGAGGAAGTTTGTGGAGACGGCCGATCCCTCCGCCGCTGCCCTGTTGCAGTCCAAGATGGAGGCTCTCTCACAGCGTTTCTCTGATGCCTGCGACAAGCACAAGCAAAAGGTTATCCACCTGGAGCAGCTGAAGGGAAAGGTGGAGGAGTTTGAGGAGGTCTCGGATAAAGTTCAGCAGTTTGTTGTGAAGCGTTCGCAAGACCTGCACGAGACGGACGGGCCGGGTAAAACCTTCAATGAGCTGTCTCAGCAAATGCAGGTAAACAGGCTAAGCGCACACAACTGCGTATAGCTGTCTTTCAGTAACATTCTCATTTAGAATAATGTATTTTATGGGGGCGCTTGTTATGTAGTGGTTAGAGCGCCACCCTCATGAGGCGCAGTCCTCTTCGCAGCGGACGCGTGTTAGTGTGGCCTGGGTTGTGAAAAAATGCAAAAATAAATCTTTTAAGGAATATATATGTATCTTACAATGCACTGTATGACCGACTATATACATTTGACTGTAGAATACTAAAGCTGAGATGGCTGAGCATGCCGGTGATTTGGAGAAGCTGAAGACTCTGTCCGAGGAGCTGTCTGAAATATGCCCTGATGGAAACAAAGCCCAGATCCAGAGCAAGATGGACAATCTCTCCAATATTTTCAGCACCTTCAAAGACACCGTCAAAGAAAAGTAAGTTGGAACAGTGAACGGGGGAAAAAAATAAATAAAATGTCTCATCCACCTTTTAGTGATTGGTATTACATCCTTGTATGTCAAATGAATGTTTGTTTAATGTTGGTAAGTGTGGATTATGTGACTGATTATTGTCAATCGCAGGGAAGAGGAGGTATCATCCTGTCACGACCAGCTGGGAGAGTTCAGATCGGCAGCTAGCGTTCTCACCAAGTGGCTGGAGCAGGCCAATGAGAAAGTACCTGTGGTTCAGTCAAACAGCAGTGTGAAGAGTCTGGAGAAGGACCTGCAGATAGTCACCGTGAGTCATGAGATAAATAAAACTTCGCTTAAAGTGCTAGCACAGAAATCCAATTACATTAAACACAGCATCTGGCACTAAGTTTTGCAATAGATAGATGTTAAGGCGAGACACCCCAGGTGAATAGGGATTTTTTTTTAACTTATAGATATCATCATGAAACTTTGCCAGTTGATTACTGACACAAACACAATCATTTTTTGTATTACATGTTTTTCTTTAATATTTTATTAAATATGCAAATATGGCAATATTTAACCAATTATGCGTAAATTTGGGTCATTTTTCGAGAAAGATTTTGAGATGTTGGATAAAGCCAGAGTTAAAATCTCTATTTTATTTTAACCACATATTAGTTTTTAAAGTTTTTACAGAACAGATTTTGGATACAGCCTTTTTTCATTTAATAAATCAAAAAAGACTATGTACATGTCTTAGAAATGCATTTTCGGCATGTTTTTAGGAGGAAAATGTATCATAAATCAGACAATTAACAATATATTAACAAATCCTTCTGTAAAAACCTTTAAAATAGTGCTATGAATGATCATAGAAAGTTTGGTTGATGTCAGTGGTCTAGAAGTTGAGATATCTTTCGCAGAGTATTGGAAAAAGCTCATTTTGAGAAAACGGCCATTAAAGATAAAAACGTGAATTCTGCTGATAATAGCTAGAGTAATTTATTGAATTAGGCCCTACACCCTTCAATGCCATATAGGCCTACCACTGCTTAACATATATAAACCATAGCATAGTAACATTTACATCCACATGCTAATTTAAACGTGGTTAATTCATTATTAGCCACTGTCTGTCAACCTGCTCCTGTCGGCACAGACGCTCTCTCTCCCCACCATCTCCCCTCTGATCGTCTGACAGTCTGTGTCTCTCCGACGTGATCGGCGTGATTTACATGTCTTTAACACTTCTCCCCTTCAAATGGCGATCATGTAATGTCCGTAGCCAATTGATTAAGTATTTTTTTTGTCTTGGTTTGGCATATTTTCGACGTTTTTCCCATTTTATTTTGTGATTTTCGAGCTACCCGGGGCTAGCATCACGTGATGCCTTTTAGCGAATCACATCGTCAGAAATGTGCATTAGCCAATGAGGTCGCTTTCCTAGCATTGTATCCCTCCTCACACTTTCACGATTGGTTACTGATACAAAGGAAATGACCATATTTGGATCAGATAACGTTGTTCTTGAGATTCAGAGCTTTCCAACAGTACCATGGTTATTATGATTCATACAGCGGTCGCGGTGCTGTATGTTACGTTAGAATGCTCACTTTTGACGAATTTAGGAGCAAAATACAGACGCAAGCAGTCAAAGTTTAGTAAAATAAACACCTAAAACGTATATTTTGGACATTTTATCCATACTAGTATGAAAGAAGACATGTTATGGAAGCTAAATAGACACAAATCTCAAAATTGACCAGTGCTTAAAAAAACGATGTTTTTGCCTGCCGTGTCTCGCCTTAAGTGTGTTTTAATAGATTATAGGTCTCTTATCCTCCCTAAACTCCCCACCATCCCAACCTGCTTTTGCTGCCAACTGATGACAGATGAAAGATACGTGTTTACACAGGACGGATCCGGGAGTGAAACACTATGTTGTCCAGCCGAGAGGATAGTTTCTTCTTAAGATGTTACAAAAGAAAAATGCAGAAATAGATCCTCTTTACTCTCTCACTCTTCCTGAACATCATCATCTTTTGCATTTGCGTGTAATGAATGCCACACTCCTTTTAAACCAATGTATCTGTTTGATTAATGTATCATCAGGAATTATTAGATGAATGGACATCCAAAGACCCTGCTGTCCAAGAGCTGAACAGTAAAGGGTCAGCGCTGTGCAGCCTCATGACTTTCCTCACCTCCCCTGCAAAGACAAAGACCCCTAACAAGTCAGGTAGGCTGTGTGCGTGTGTGTGTGTGTGTGTGTGTGTGTGTGTGTGTGTGTGTGTGTTTGTGTTTGTGTGTGTGCATGCGTGCGTGCGTGTGTTTGTGTGTGTGTGTATGCATCATTCAGTGCTAAGGGAAGCATGGTGTTTGGGGGCACGTCTAAGTATTGTTTAGTAACTAACCATTAGTTTCGCATTAGATCAATCATGGAAAGATCTTATGCCAACAATCCTAGACAATGTGCTCGTCCTTCACACAAGCTTTGTCTTATGTCTTTGCATCAGCTCTTACTAATGGTGGTGGTCCAGGGAGCCATTCCTACCTAACCAATAAAGGTAATCAAGTGTGTACTGTACGTTCTGCTCATTTTGTTTGTGGTGCACTGTGTAGGTATTAAGGCTGGTTTTCAACACTGCTAATGCTGTTTTGGCTATACGGCAACCAACGTTTGACAGTATGTTCATATTATAAGAAAAAAAGTTACAGGAACAAAGACACAGAGTGTATTGTTTTTTTAATGTCCCAATTGAAGAATTAAGAATCAACCAAACTCCTATTGCATCATTTTACATTAAGCTTTTTCATAAATTAATCAGAACTTAAAGGTCTAAATGTACATTTAAACACACCGGAAGAACATATGGTGAGATTAAATGAGAGCTACAGTATATTCATCGGATACTAGCTAAGTGGTAGAAGTCGTTGTGCCAATAAAAAGGCTTTGTTGATTGGTAGATTAACAAGTGATGAATACCCATCACATATGTGAGACTAAATAACAAATCTGGTAATGAGGCCCATTGTCTTTTTTGTATTGAAGTCATCCTTAACTTTGATCACTTATTGTAAATCTTGCACAAATTGCATGCCACTTGCAGGGAGTCGGTACTTTCATCACTCATAATCTGAACACACTGCACCATAAGGCTACTTGATTAATGATTTCTAACTGTTAATATAACTGCATAATAACACTTTTGACTATAAACCCTGGGAAGAAGTCTCATAAAATAATGACTTTTGATGTTTGCAGAGCTGATGGGTATTCAGCAGAACATGTCATTCGTCAACGAGGTATACGCAGGCCTTGGGGAAACGCTGAAGAGTCGATCAGCAGAGATGAGTAGTCGGGTGCAGGAGGTCCAACAGGCCCAGAAAGAGACAGAGGACATGATGACGTGGCTGAAGGATGTGAAAAAGACCACAGAGTCATGGAACAATGCAGCTACAGAGAAAGATTCAGTCAAAACACAGCTCCAACAGCAGAAGGTACTAGACGGGTGGTTGTTGTTGTTGCTCACCAAATGGACTGTTACTTTCAATTATGTTATTATATCACAAGCAGCGCTTACCTGTTGTCCTGCTGTGATTTATTTGGTCATATGACACCAAGTTGGTAATCACATTATACCATACGCCATTCTAATTCGTTTTTTTTCTTCTCTTAGGCATGTGAGGAGGGCATAAAGCAAAAGCAGGAGCAGCTCCGGCAGCTCAGAGAGAAGCTCCTCAACTTGATCAAGACTCACCCAAACTCTCCCGAGGCAGCAAAATGGAAGCAGATGCTGGCAGAAATAGGTATGCGACCAGGTGTTGTGTCCAGGTGGCCCTGAGTAATCTATGTCACTGAAACTGTCAGAGGCATGTTGAATCCCACTGATGAAAAATCTCATTCTGACACTGGGCTTTGAGTAAACTGGCACACATGAGATCAGCTATATTGAGAGCCTGCCTCTCTACCTGCTCTCTGCAGCGGCAGTTACATTAACACATTTGTAGTGCCAAGTCCTGCACAGTGGGATGTTTGCAAGGAGAACAGTAGGAGAGTGGATAGGAAGGTGCTGTTGTGCTGACTAATGCAGACTGGTGTGATTGTTGTGCCCTCCTGCTCAGATGCCGCCTGGGCAGATATCAGCAGCTCTGTAGAGGAGAGGAAGCAGCACCTGGAGCAGTCCAACAAGAACCTGGACGTCTTCCAAACAACGGAGGTGCAGCTCGGTCAGTGGCTCTCAGAGAAGGAGCTGATGATGAGTGTCCTTGGACCCCTCTCAATAGACCCCAACATGCTTAAAATGCAGAAGCAACAAGTTCAGGTGAGCATTGTGCATGTGGTTGTGAATAACTAGAGGCTTGTGTGTCTGTGCGGGACACTAAAATTAAAAAATTGTAGTTACATTTTATTTTGGATTACAATATTATCAGAAATGATTGAAATAATTTGCAATATCTTTTGGCAATATCAAATTAATTATGTGTAAATGTTCATCCCTTGAAAAAACTGAAAATCTAAATGTTTAACAAAGCCAGATTAAAAATCTGTAATTAATTTTCTACAACATATCAGTGTCCAAAGTGTTTACAGAATTGTTTTTGATACAGCATTTTTGCCCTTTATAAATAAAAAAATAATAAAGTGCTGGTCTTAAAAATGCATTTTGTGCATGATTTAAGAACAAAACATATAATTCATTTGACAATTAACAACATATTAACAAATCCTTCTGTAATCGTTTTCAGAATATGGCTAAGAATTATTATGGAAAGTTTAGTTGACGTAAGGGCTTTAGAAGAGGAGATTGTTGGAGTATTGAAAAAAATAATAATATTGAGATAATGGCCATTATAGATGGTTTTATATGAGAGATAAATAGACAGGATTTAGTCAAATAACCAACTAAATGTACATTTTGGATTTATTTTTACTAGAATGAAAAAAATACCTTTCCTATGGTTTTTCTAAAGGATTATCCTCTTGACTGATGTTTCCCCCTCCAGATCCTGCAGAATGAATTTAAGAGCCGTAAACCTCAGTACGAGCAACTGGAGGAAGCTGCCTGTGCCATCCTGAGCTCCTCGGGCAACCAGGACCCCTCCAGTGGGAAGCTAGTGAAGGAGCAGCTCGCAGCCGTTACACAGAAATGGCAAGGCCTCACTGGACAGCTGGACCAGCGACATAGTCTCATCGACCAGGCCGCGGTGAAGACAGGGCAGTTCCAGGAGTTACTGAAGAGTCTCAGTCAGACCGCCAATCAACTGGAGAACCAGCTCAACGACCATCAGGGCCACAGCACCCAGCCCGATGCTGTGAAGAAGCAGTTAGAAGAAGTCCAAAACATCTCAGGTCAGCTGAGAGAGGAGAGGAAGAAGCTGAAGGAGGCTGAGGCCCTCAACACGGAGCTCACGGCCATGGTAACTGAGGACTATCTCAAAGCAGACTTGGCCAGGCAGCTGGAGAGTGTCAGCAAGCCTTTCAAACAGCTGGAAGAGAAAGCAGGTTGGCCTTTTAACTTAACCTAATAATGTAAGTGTTGTAATGTTTGGAATGAAAGAACCATTCTATTTATGTTAGGTCACAGTAAAGTATATTTATTCTATGACGCCATCCATCCCAACAGGCTAAATTATACTAATCACAATCTCTCTTCTGGGGTATTGTAACCTCGGTCGAGGCTCTATTTTCTTTGTTAACTTTTTTTCCGCAAATTATTTTATATTTGGCATCTGGTATTTACTGAGACTTCCCACTGAATTATATTAGAACTGAAAAATGAAAGGTTATCTGTAACAATATTCCCAGCTATCTTTTGTTTCCACCTTTTGAATGAGCATTTAAGTCACTAATTGCCATTATTGATACTTCTCATTTGTAGCAAAACGGATCGAGCAGCTCAACTCCACCTTTGCCAGCTCTCAGCAGTTCCACCAGACCTCCAAAGACTTCCAGTCATGGCTGGGTGAGAAGCACCAGGACCAGTCTAAGCCCCGGCCTGTCTCCACCAAAGTAGACATGCTGCAACAAACCCTGGAGGAACATGGCACACTGCAGAGGGCCATCAAGGAACACGAGCAGACGTACAACACCATCATTGGGGAGGGGGAGATGCTTCTGAAGGACACGGATGGCGCGGAAAAGTTGGCGCTACAAGGGCAACTCACTACCCTCGCTTCCGACTGGGAGGAGGTGAAGAAGAACTCTGTGGACCAGGCTGACAAACTCCAGATGGCTCTGCAGAGATCTCTGAAGTACAAAGAGCATGCAGAGAGGCTCACCTCCTGGGTTCAAGAGTGCGAAGCCAGCCAGGGCCGAGTCCAACTCACCGTCGATCCAGTGGCCCTGGAGACCTCCATTTCTCAGGTGAAAGCTCTCCAGAAAGATGTGGACAAGCACAGAGGGATGGTGGATCAGCTCAACACAGCCGCGGACGGCCTTCTTGAGGTGGCCAACGCGGACACCGAAGCCGTTAAAGAGGAGAAGGCTAGCATTGGCAAGAGAGTGGACGATGTAGCGGAAGGACTGCAGAGCAAACGGGAGTCCCTGGAGAAGATCTCGCACACGGTGAAGGAATTTAACGATGCCTGCAAAGAGGCAAAGAGTCATCTGGAGGGGGCTAAGAAGCAGGTGGAGGCGTATGAATCCCAGGGAGTGCAGGCACACAGCAACAAGAACCTGACCAACATGAAAGCCCAACAGAAGAGTTTGGAGGGAGTGCAGAACCAAGTAGAGCATCTGAAGAGCTTGGCCAAGGACTTAGTGGTAGACGTCCCGGATGCCGATGGAGTGACTGATCTCTTACTGCAGGCTGACGGAGTAGAAAAAGACTACGATCATCTTAACAAGAAACTGGATGAGACATGCCAAGTCCTGGAGGGTAAACTTCAGGGTATCGGGCAGTTCCAAAACAGCATCCGTGAGATGTTCACCAGCTTCACAGACCTGGATGACGAACTGGACAGCATGGCTCCTGTTGATCTGGACCTGGCCACTCTTAAAGAACAGCAGGAGAGCATTCAAAGCTTTGTGAGTAAGCTGCGAGAGTTGATGGCAAACACAGCCAACGCCGGAGACAGCTGTAAGAAGATGCTAGAGACTGAAAGCTCCCCTGACCTGTTAGGCCTGAAGAGAGATCTGGGCACTTTGAGTAAGCAATGTGGCAAACTGTTGGACAGGGCCAGAGGCAGAGAGGGGCAGGTGCAGACCACTCTGGCGAAACTGGAGGAGTTGTACGGTAAACTGCACCAAGCTGGAGATAAACTTTCCAGCGCCATGGACAAGGAGGCGTCCCAGGAGGCAGTCGGCATGGAGACGGACATCATCAACCAACAGCTAGAAGCCTTTAAGGTAAAGTCTCTCCAATTTCACATTTATTTAGTTGTTGAAGCTAAAACAAATATATGGAATTTCATTGAATTCAATTGGTTGAATAATTAAAGTTGAAGTTATAAAGTTGGATTATAGAATATATGCAAAATCACAGTGGCAGTTGCTTTAGTTTATTTTCAAATGTTTGCTCAATGTTACAATTGCAAATGTATGTTTCATTGGTTTAAGTTGCTATAGGAGGGAACTTGTAGGCAATGATCCATCAACTGCACCAGTCCTGGTAACCAATTAATTCAGCTGCTGCATTATGTCATATAATTTTGTGTGCGTACTATTAACTATCAGTGCCAAACCATACTCAGATTATAATTTTAAAATCTTGAGCATGCATCTACTTTGTAATGTTTTCATTAGTTCCAATACAGTCTATGGAATATAAACCACATTGTTACCTGAAACTAACAATTATCTTTATTATTGATTAATCTTCTGACTATTTTCTGGATTCATTGTTTGGCAAATATAATATATTTATACCAGAAAACAATTAGAAATGCCAATCACAATGTCTTAGAGCCCATGTTAATATAATATATGACAACATTTTGAATGCATTTTACTCATTCAACCACCCACACACCCACACATACACACACTGAAAGCAGCGAGATACCAAGAACGGTGCTGGCCAACCATCCGGAGCAATTAAGGGTTCAAAGTCTTGCCTCATTGCACCCGGAAATGTGGACAGAAGGAGGATCAAATCCCACTTCAAGCCTAGTATAAGTGGAGGATCTGCTCTGTGAATATTTAATTATTAACGTAAAATTATGATTGATCTATTGTCAAAATAAAATAATGTTCTGATGATCAGATGATTGATTAATAAACGTATCATTATATACAGATACATTTCAGCTCTTGGAAATAGATTAAGAAAAAGACTATTTTTTTAAATTCTCACTTTTGGGGTTACTAGCATAATAATGGCATACATTCACAGAATGTAATTTCTAATGATCAGTGTGAACAATGATGTCCCCTTTGGTATTCAAGCAGTTATTTACAAAATAATGCTACTTTTATTGTTACCAAAACTTTATCTAGGCTACAATCTAAAGTATCTCCTTTGTTTGACATGTGTTTTAAAATGTCAACATTGCTCTTTACATTAACTTACCATTCATATTTTAATTTTGGATGTAGTCTATCCACACAATTCTTGCATTGGGGCAGATTTTCAGCAGGCTCTTCTCCGAGCTCCATTCGTGGCTATCCCCTAGGGACTGCTGGTTCATTAAGGGCATCTGGTGTTAACAAAAGAGCTGCGGCCCATATGCAATGATGGTGCAGGAGGGATGGACCGTCACAGCCAGGTGGTTGCCAGCAGGGTGTCACTTGATTCAATGGTCCTATTAATGAGGCTGGGCCTGCGTCCTGTTCTCTTAACATTGATATTGTAGTTCTTTAACTTCTGAGCCATCGCAGCCTCTCATTTTCACTGACTCTAAGCTTAGAGTAGCCTGCTGTTAATTTGACCATTTTGACACTGATACCATGCAGTAAAGTGGTGGTGATCATTGCTCAATTTAATGTGATAAAGCGCTTGAATGGTGTCAACATTTATTATATAATATATCTGAGTTTTAGTTCTGACTGTATGTTTATTTTTTAATACTCATTAGTACACACACATTGTATATTTTATAGTTGGTGCCAGGATCCCCAAAATGCACAGCTTCCTCATCGTCATAATGGTCTGTCTATAAATTCCTCTGAATCTCTCTGTATTGTCAAACAAAGGGCAGCCATTAGCAAGATTTACTGACAGATGCGGAATATCTTTAAAGCCTGTAAATTCCTGTGGAGTTTCCCCAAAAGAGGATTAACCTATTTAGAGTTGACATTATAAAATGTTTGTTTTTTCATTTATAGCATTAAATAGTATTACAATAAAACAATCTGACACAGATGACCTAAGATGTAGGTCAAGGGATTTTATTTTTCAATTAATGGGGGTGCTGCTCTCACATAGGAGGGCTACATCCTATCCTCCACTTGAATGACAAGGATTAAAGTATCATTGGAGTAGCAGGGGTGGTGTCAGTTTGTTCTGTGGGCTTGGTAACTATTAAAGAAGTGATTGATTCAAATTGTTGCTAAGCAGCGTTTGTCATGGTGCATGTTTTTAACCCGTCTTTGTCCTATGACCAGTCTGGGATGATAGGGCATACAGGGCCTCAGCTGCTAGTGGAAACTCCCCTTTGTGCTCCTTCCTATCAATAGTTAGCAGCAGAAGGAAAAAACAGCAAAGCAGTGTTGGGAACTTCAGTTGTTTCTTTATTTAGTTTGCAGCATGAAGACATTAGATGGTTGTGTCATATTCTGTTCTATATACAGGGGTTTAGGCTCTTGTTACTGTAGGTAAGTGGGCTTTTTTGGCAGCCGGTGGGAAAGAAATAAACAGAGAAAGACAGCGCTTGGATTTGTCTCTTTCATGTGCTGTTACCATTTTAGGTCAAGTTTTGAAAGAGACACGCCTGACTTCACGTGTTTACTCTTGTTTTTTCTCATGAGATTTGCAGGAGCTCTCCCTGAGGAAGTACTGTATATCTTTAGTTTACGTGTACCTTTTTTGAAATGTATTGTACTTTTTATTTGTTATTGGTGATAATGTTCAATACAGAACAAGTATGTACACATAACTAACGTGTTAAGTTTACGTGTACCTTAAAGGACTGCTCTAGTGACTCAACGCAACAGGGGGTTGGCGTGGGTGTCATTTCTCTCTGGTCAGACATTACATCAGTGTCTCTTGCAGCTCGGAGGGGGAATTTCTATCAAATGAATCACACTGTAGCTGAGCCCAGGTTCATAGAAGTCGATGAGAGAGAAAGAAAAGTAATCGTGACCACAGAGTGTTGCTTACTCACTGCCACATAGTGATGATACACACTTCTTAGAGTGAAACATGAAACTCCCACGGGTCAGTTGCTACACACGCAGAGTACACATTGTTTTGCTGTCAGGCGACTTATGTTGAGTTTTTTGCCCATAGGAGGTTGCCACTATTTTATGATTTTTTTTTTAAGGCTAACAAGTATTAAAGGAATGATAATAAATGTATCTGCACATTTAATTAATAATTAACCTTATTCCATTTAAGCATTCATGCAAATAAGTCTGTTAATAATCCAGGACATTTTTCTCAACTTTTAATTAATTTTTTTTAAACTTACAGTTAACTACAAATAACAGCACAGGATCTGACTTTAAATATTTCTTTATTATAACTGGTGAGATTTGAGGCAGCTCACGTTTCTCCCTGTCTGTCTGATTAATGATTGTCTCGTAGTTGTGCTGTTGGAAAAACTCCTGCGTGCCTAAATGTTCAGACTGGCTTATGGGTGGTGCCATTGTAAGAGCATTTTCTTTTTTTTCATTTGACTAACAAATGTGTTCCCTTTTGAATGTTCAAAAGGGAACACATCCGTGGTCTGCAAGGGCTTAAATGCAATGCAGCCTTCACAAACTATAGAAGTTATATTAGACAGTTGGGACTTTCAAAATATAACAAAGAAGGACCTGCATCAGCTAGGAAATTAGTAGAATAATAATTTGTATTTATATTTTTTAAACCCCACTACATTTTAAATGCTTACAGTATTTATCTCTGCCATTGCCTCTTCTTTCCATCTCCTGTCATGCGTGCAGGACTGGACAAAGACATTGGGATTGTTCCGCTTCTCACCAAGCTACTGTGATGTGTAGACAATCCAGGAAACAAAAATAAATTCCTTTCATTATCTCCTCTATCCCACTTTCTTCTCCTGCCCCGGTCACCGGACATAAAAAGCGCCTTCATGCACTTGGCAAAGCCGTCGGTGTTAAATTACCTGGGACCTGTGCCTCCCTCAGCATTCCACAGTAATTAAGAATATCTGCAGGGTCCACACAGCAACCGTTCACAAGAAAAGGACAGAGGGCAAAGAGAGAGAGAGAGAGAGAGAGAGAGAAAAAAGGAGAAATGTGTATCTATTTCAGCAAAGTGTGATGTCATCAGTGGTGAGCTGCTGCTGCTGCTGCCTGTTCATCTATTTTTAATTTTATTTTAATTTTTTTGTGTATCAGTCCCACTCCCCCATTTCACTGACAGAAAGAAAAAAAGAGTAAAAGTGAGTGATTGTGTCAGGATGCAGAAGATGGCTTAGAAGTGAAGTCATATGGGCCATGCTGACATAAGGGGGAATTATAAAAGGGGAGGGGGGGGGGGGGAAGGGTCATGTGTCCACCAATCAACATGTGCCGGAGCGGCTCTGAGCACAAATGGAGTTGTGGCAGATGTTGTCTGAATAATGAGCGGGGGCGGGGCATGAAACCCTCTGCCAGGAGGGTGTCTGTCACTGCGAGGGAGCGATGTGAGAGAGAAAGGGCAGGCTTTTTTGTTTATCCAGGAGTACCAGCTCTCCTCGGAACTGCCCACAGTTTTCTGCCTGAGACTGCTGGATTTTCTTTTTCTTTTTTTTGTCTGTGTGGATATTTTCACTTTGCACTGAGGATTTTCCTTCAGCTCGCATGGATGCTGCGAGGATTTCAGGGGAAAAGGAGCACTTTGGACCAGAGGAATAGTGGCTAAGCTTTGGCAATGCACAGAGAGGAGCCTTCAGGAATAGTTTTGGGATAGGGCGAAAGACTGGACTCCTATTCCTAATACGGATTATGAAGCTGCTATATCTTCCTGGCTTTCACTTGGGATTTTTTTGTGTTTGTTTGACATATTTTAATTTCTAAATCCTTTATTTTTTTATTTAGATAAACTTAATTTTTTCTATGCTCTTTAGAAGAAAGGCATCTGTAGTTTTATTTTTGAAATATAATTGGAAGCATTTATTATTTATTTGTTAACTTCTCATTTAGGAGAATCAATTTGCACACAGTAGCTTCTCACCTTGTGATCCTTTTAAATAGTTAAATGACTAAAGTGTGCACTAAAGCAACATATACCTCAAAGGATCTCACTGCATCCTTAATCTCTTCTTTGTGGTGAATATTGGCAATTGTTTTAGCATGGGCAAACCGCTAAGCAGACCAGATTGCCTGAGACAAAACCCTTCCTGTGTGGGGAAGGGGGAGGAGGAGGACCTGAATATTGACGACTGCTATGTGCCCCAGAGGTCCATTTATGACACCGTCCGGCTCAACGAGCAGATAGACTCGGGCTCTAAAGGCAGCCTTTCTTCCAGACACTTCGCTGGCACCCTACCTTACACCCAACGCACGTTAGACTTCAGCGGCCTGTGTGGAAATGGGAAAGCTCTCTCTGCTTCCAGCTCGTTTGAGCTCCGGAACCGTAAACCTGCCATGCTGGACGAACGAGCTGTCTTCGACGGACTTAAGCTCAACAGGCACATACTCAGGACCACCGACACAGTGCTGCCTAAGTCACGTCTCCAAGGAGGAGAGAATAAGGACCATCCGCATCAGCGACGGTCGTGGAGGACTTTTGCCCCGACCAACTTGGGCGAGTACGCGAGCCGCAGTGGAACTTTGTGCTCCGGGAGCGTTGAGAGGCCGGGGTTGATCAACGGAAGGAAAGGGCAGAGTATGACCAGCTCATTGACGTCTGAAGAGGACTCGGGTCTTTACAGCCCCACCGTGGAGAGGGAGCGCCATGCCCACAGATCCCACAAGAGAGCAGGCCCCGGTACCAGGAGCCTCTCATCTTCAGAGGCCATGCACATGTCCGGGGACCTGACAACCGGCCGATCGCTCAGCTCAGGGCAGGAGGAGTTCCCCTTCACACCCGCGAGGGACAACCGGCCTCTTTACCACAGCAGCAGCTTAAGCCAGGAGCCGCGAAAAAAAACACAATCCGGTGTGGGGGGTCTACATGACAAGGATCCCCTCAGCAATGGGGAATACAAACACTCCACGGGGAGGTTATCTTTGGGCTCAGCCTCCAGGACTCCAAACGAGAGCTCCGGTTGGCGTTCCAGGACTTTAACGGACTACGAGGAGCTTTCCACTGCTGAGCTGTTAGAGGATGTGTCATCTCAGGACGACTGCGAGTTGGTTAGTGTGGTGGTGACACAGCCTGAGACGTACGGAAACTCTGTAACTCTACCCATAGACAGCCGCCAGCCAACAAAACCATGTAATGTGCAACAGGGAGCGTCCAAATGCAACATGGAGGAGCTGGAGGAGTTTCTTCAATCAGTGGAGGCCTGTCTGCCTAAAAGTTTACAGACATTTCAGCATGCAACAGAGCATGAGATAGAGGCCTTACTGAATGCAATCGCTGCATGTCCTGAAATGGACCCTATTGGTTACTTCTCCCCACAGGTGCCTAAACATATCCCTACCCTATTTTCAGATTTTTGCTCATTTGCTGGATCCATCACATGTTTCAGTAGCAATAGGCCTCTCTAGATGAGTCTGACCCGAGTGCTGACTTGGTGTTTTTTTCTTGAATATGAAAGTACATGATCAGGGAAATATGTTTTGCTCACTAATTCAGCCTGGAAGTCTGTACAAGTGATTGAGCACGGCTGTGCTTTAACTGTTTTGCTAGGCTTTTCTAGGATCTGCTGACTGGTAAGGGAGTGGCTTATGTCAGCTGGATTTGTATCAGTAAACTTAAGGTGATGTCAGGGCAGTCATGTCTCTGGATTCTGGATAATGTGGCCTTTCATCTTTGAAATGTAGATCTAAATTGTCCAGATGTACTCATTTCATATAATATCATTGTGTTTCTGACATGTTTGATAGAATGCATTTCTGTATTAATCACATTTTCCTTTTAGAAGTCACAGTCAGGCCAGAGAACAATATTGTTATTAAACTCACTGCAAAAGGAGAACTGATGAACATACATCTAATACCTAATTTGGGCTAGTTCCGATACAATCGAATAAATCTAATGCATCATGGAAATCTCTGGTCTTTCACAATTGGAACAGTAATCCAATAGGTTTAATGAACTTCCGACTCAGATTGACGACATTGTAATTTGACCACTTAACAAATATTTATTCTGATTTGTCTCTCTTTCCTTTTTAGAGTTTCCAGAAAGAGGAGATTGATCCGTTGCAGACGCAGCTTCAAGACATAAACTTCCTCGGCCAGGGCCTGATCCAAACCGCTGCCAAAGGCACCAGCACCAAGAAGCTTGAGGATGACCTGGAGGATGTAAACACAAAGTGGAATACCATCAATAAAAAGGTTATTTGTTTAATACAACCGGTCTGACCGGTTGATATTTGCCTTTGAATAGTGGTTGTTGTAGGGAATAAAGAGCGATAATGGCAGTGTTATGAGTCCTTCGTTCTGGCTATTTGTTAAAGTGTAAATCCTTTGATGAGTTACTGGGTGCAGTTTGAGTTATATTTACAATGTGGTCTACAGATTGCGGAGCGTTCAGCCCAGCTGCATGAAGCACTGTTGCATTGTGGGAGGTTCCAGGATGCTCTGGAGTCACTGCTCAGCTGGTTAACTGACACAGAGGAGCTCATGGCCAATCAGAAACCTCCATCTGCAGAGTACAAAGTGGTCAAGGCGCAGATACAAGAGCAGAAGGTAATCCGGTGCCACGTGGTACTAACTAATACTGTAAAAAAAAACAGAAATAGACTCATCATTTCTGTTTTAATCTGTCCACACTGGAACATCCACACAACAGTTTGAATATGCCATCCATCTTATTTAATTGACATCCATTGTTAAAAATGAGTGTGGTCAACAAAGCTTTCGGTTTAATGGACACTCAATTTGTGGCTGTTAGATTTACTGTTTTTCACCACCCAGCAGTGGTCACGGTCTGAGCATGTTAAAGACGCCCAATAACTTTCCTCCTTTGTCTGCCGTTGACAGCTCTTACAGAGACTGCTGGATGACCGAAAGCCAACGGTGGAGTTGATAAAAAAAGAGGGAGGGAAGGTTGCAGAGCTGGCAGAGTCTGTGGATAAGGACAAGGTTGCAAAAGAGATCGAATGCCTGGGGCAGAGGTGGGACACCCTGCTGAAGAAGGCTGAATACAGGTCTGTAAACACCTGTAATATTAAACGTCCTTCTAAATACAATGCTTCAGTACTTAATTGGTTGATGGAAAGTTTTAGATTTTTTAAGGATCATTTTAGGACATGCACTTATTCCCTCCTTTCTCATGATCCATGTACAAACATTTTCTTACCTTTGGACAGAGCCAGGCTAGCTGTTTCCCCCCTGTTTCCAGTCACTGTGCTAAGCTTAGCTAACTGGCTGCCAGTTGTCGCCTCATGTGGACTGTACAGACATAAGAGAGATCAGTCTTCTCAGCTCACTCGGCAATTAAGCTAAAAATACTATTTTCAGAAATGTCTAACTAATCCATTCATCTTTCTGAATCACGAATTTGCCACATGTGTGTATTTGTATTGTTTTTCCTGGGGTATATACTGTATACATAGGTATTCAAAAATATCAAATTGATCTGGTTTTAAAAGGCCAGTCCACTACAGAACTACATGTGCCCCGCATTTATTATATGCTGTTAACATTTGCCAATAAGACACATTTTTAAATAAAGTTTGGTGGAAATATACTTTGACTTTACTTCTAAACCACGGGTGTTGTAATCTGCTTCAATGTGTCTCAGGCACAAGCAACTCGAGAGCATCTTAGTGGTCACTCAGCAGTTCCATGAGACCCTGGAGCCCCTCAGCGAGTGGCTCGCAGCTACAGAGAAACAACTAGCCAACTCTGAACCTGTCGGCACTGAGACGTCTAAGCTGGAAGATCAGATCTCCCAGCAGAAGGTAAAATCCATCATTGCACATATGTTTTTTTGCAGGTATGTATTACACCATCAGTTGTGTTCAACTTCATTCATTTTTGCTCGTTACTTTTAAGTTGCTTTTCATTATCTACCATTCCATTTTTCATTAAGTTCATTATTTTGTTTTGTGTGTGTGTATGTGTGTCCCTTTTTTCCGTTTGTGTCACATTTCCTTGGTTGGTTCCCCATCCCCCCGCGGTCAGGCCTTAGAGGGGGAGATCATGAGTCACAGTAAAGACCTGTTTCAGGCCGTCAGTCTGGGTCAGAAGCTCAAACCTGTGAGCTCGGTGGACGACAAGGAGTTTGTTCAGTCGCGACTGGACGCGGCCCAGGCCAGTTACATAGAGCTCCAGGAGCGCTGCAGGAGGAAAGCGGAGATGTTGCAGCAAGCTCTGGCAAACGCCCAGCTGTTTGGAGAGGATGAAGTGGCCCTCATGAACTGGCTCCATGACGTGCACTCCAGAATGAGTGAGGTGTCCGTGGCCGACTACAAAATAGATGTTCTTGAAAAGCAGCTGGCGGAACAACGGGTATACTCTCTCCTCCTCAGGGCCATGCCTTATGTTGTCCTTTTCATTTAAGTTGCATCAATCATGTTTTCAGTTGATTCAAGTGATTTGGGTTGTCATGCATTGTTCACCATGCAAAGATGTTTTGTTTCACTCTCAATGCCTTTTCTGAGGTTGTGTTTTCCTTTTTAGGCGTTGCAAAGTGATATTGAGTTGAGGAAGAAGAATGTTGACCAAGCCATCTCTAACGGGATGGAGCTTCTGAAGCAGACGACAGGCATGTCTTACTGACTCTATGGCTTTGCTAACTGTTGAATCTCAGCAAACATTTCTGTCTCTTTATTACACAACATACACCTCCTGCCTTATTTAGGGAGACTAAGTTCCTCAGAATCATAAAAATCATGATCAGTTTGTGCATTTAGACAGTTAAAACAACATTGAGACCTTTCACTTTGTTTTTTGTATTTAATAAACACATGGGATATGAGTAGTTGTTGCTGCCAGGCATGTTTAGTTTTATGTTAGCTGTGCCCCTGTTTCCATTTGGTTTTGCTAAATTAACAGTGGATGGCTCCAGCGTATAGAGTATATACCATTCAAACATGGAAGTGGTATTGAACTTCTTATTTAACTCTCTGAAAGAGAAGCAAATAGGCTTTTTTCCCAAAATGGCAAACTATTCCTTTAATTGCAGGGGGTTCATTGTTAGGTGTAAAGTATGTCATTTGTAGAAATCTATTTTGAACATGGCATATTAATTTCTTAGTGTGGGCAGGCAAAATACTCACATCACTGACTTGAATTAATTAAATGTACCCTTGGTATCTCTGTTCAACCAAATATCAGACTACTAATACTTCCCTATACTACTACCGAAATACAATACTCATTAAGATTTGTAATCATTTACTTTCTATTCATAGGTGATGAGGTGGTTGTCATCCAAGGAAAACTGGACGGAATAAAATCAAAGTACGCGGAGATTAACTCTATGAGTGACAGCGTTTTGAAGAAATTGGAGCGGGTTTCGGGTCTCTCTACTAAGCTGCAGCACACCCACGAGGACCTGAGGTCCTGGTTAGAGAGAGTGGAGGCTGAGACCAGGGCTTTCGCTGATCAGGAGCCACTGGGCGAGGAACTCATTCATGCACAAAGCAGGCAGAAGGTATGAAAGAAGAAATAATTACCAAATGTAATATTTAACATGAAATCCTTATATTACTCAGTGAGATGCTTTACAAAAATACGTCTGTGCTTTTATTTTGCTGAAGTTTTTTTTTTTTTTTTTTCAGGCCTTGTTGAAGGAGACCAAAGACCAACAACCTGTGATGGACAAGTTGAATGAGTTGAGCAGTTCTCTCCTGGATCTGATCCCCTGGCACACGCGCGAGGGTCTGGACAAGCTGGTGACAGAGGACAATGAGCGCTACCGAGCCGTCTGCGACACCATCACCCAGCAGGTCGACCAAATCAACGCTGATATACTCAAGTCACAGAAGGTAAACCATAGAAGTTGATGAAAAGCCTTTTTTTTCTAATTTGCCTTTTCTTTTTTTTCATTTAATTATTCCTATTCTATTTGAATTTTTCATAATTATAATTGAGAGTTGAAACCTTTTCAGCAATGACAAATCTGGTATTTTTTGTCTGTTTTTTTAGTTTGAACAGGCCGCCGACACTGAACTTGCCTGGCTGACTGAAGCTGAGAGGAAGTTGCAGTCGATGGGTGAGATCAGGCTGGAGCCGGACCAAACCACGGCACAGCTACAAGCACAGAAGGTATAAAAAACGCCTGTCGTACTGCATGTGTGTGTGTGTGTGTGTGTGTGTGTGTGTGTGTGTGTGAATTGAATTTAACTGAATTTTTTTTTATTTCGAACAAGTAAATAATAAAAAAAACAATAATAAACAATGAAAATAAATGAAACAAGTGGACAGTTACAATAAAGTAATATTTACACACAATGAAAACCACAAATGAAAATTAACTGTCTTGCACTTGCTTGCTTTACCTGTTCGAAAAGGGGGGAGAAGAAGAAAACATATTGTGTGTGTGTGTGTGTGTTTGTAGATAGACACAGGCCCTTACACAATAACAGTAAACACAGCAATCTGTTGTGTAATGTCCTTGCTTAACTCACTGCACCTGTTTTTTTTTTTGTTTTGTTTTTTACAGATCTTCTCCATGGACATCATGAGGCACAAAGATGCTGTGGACGACATCGTGAAAACGGGAAAGGCCATCATGAACAGCAAAAAGCCAGAGGAGAAAGAAATGTTGATGGTAAGAAGGATTAGTTTGCAAATTTACAACGGGAAATGATTAATTCATTAAGAAAGAAAAACACATACAGTATACTAAGGATCTTCTTTGTTTTTTTTTAATCAGGCCAAGACCCAGACTCTGTTGGAGAAGTACGGTGCAGTCAGTCAGCTGAACTCGGAGCGCTGTCTGCAGCTGGAGCGAGCCCAGTCCCTGGCCGGTCAGTTCTGGGAAACCTACGAGGAGATGTGGCCGTGGCTTCAGGAAACTGTCTGCTCTTTCAGCACGTTGCCTGCGCCTGCCATCGAGTACCAAACACTCAGGCAGCAGCAAGAAGAGCTCAGGGTAAGAAGCCAACAGATGTCCAGCACAACACTTTTTATTTAAGATATAAAAAAATTAATATATGGATCTGTCACATCCTCTGTCCAGCAAATGCGAGAGCTGATCTCCGAGCACAAGCCCCACATTGACAAGATGAACAAGACCGGCCCTCAGTTACTTGAACTCAGCCCGGTGGAGGGAGCCCCCATCAGAGAGAAATACACAGCTTCAGACCTACTCTACACCAAACTCAAGGCTGATGTCAAGCAGAGAGCTGCCACGCTGGATGAGGCCATCTCCAAATCCACCCAGGTAGAGAGCATTTGTTTTGTTTGTTTATTGTCTATTTTCAAAGATACAGTGACATATTACAGTCCCAACAACAGGAAATGTTTTAATAAATTAGTTGGATTGTTTTCGGGTTATACATACAGAGACAACTATGTTTGCCCAGCTTTCTCTGGCGATAAACACCACAGTATTTGGAGTTATAAAAAAAAAACTGAGGTGTGTTTCCTCCTTCTCCACCAGTTCCATGATAAAATTGACCCGATGCTGGAATCCCTGGAGCGGATCGCTGAACGCCTGCGCCAGCCTCCCTCCATTTCAGTGGAGGTGGACAAGATCAAGGAGCAGATCACTGAGAACAAGGCTGTCTCCATGGATCTGGAGAAACTGCAGCCATCGTATGAGACACTGAGGCAGCGAGGAGAGGAGATGATCGCACGATCCGCAGGAGCAGACAAGGACATATCTGCCAAAGGTACCGTATATATATATCATGATTGTCACAATTTAATCCAGTTAGAATGTTATACCATACTAGTGTGTTAAATGTATTGCAAAAGGCCAATAAGACAAATAGTATAATACAATGTCGACAGCAGGAAAAATATGAGCGGAGTACAAAACACCATCACAGGCCCAACCTTTAATTTGTCTGTTTTCATATCATAGTCATTCTTGAAATCTTTGGGCTTTAAGAACTTAGTCTGAGTTCTGGCAAGGTTTTTTTCACTTGCCTGCAAAAGCTTTCGTCCAGGTGCAGCTTTAATAGTGATGCTGTTCTTTTTCAAAGCAAGAGACGGAGACCAAACAGTTTCTCATTAAAGCCGTTCACATGAATGATATGCGATATGTGTTCCGCCCTTCACGACCAGCTGAGGAATGCGTGCTGAGATCTTTCGGTCTTGTGCTTATCTTCCATATCTAATAGGGGGTGGTGAAAAAAATCGATTCATGTCAATCTCGCGATTCCCATCTCCTGCGATTTTAAATCGATTCATAATCTGCCAAAATCGACAAAAACATTTTAATATGTATCTTGCTGCCGCCCGTAATATTGACTCAATGGACTCAATAGGACATGGACTTTAATTTGCTCCCATGCCATAATTTGCCACAAAGCCTCTTGGCACACACAGTGGACTTCTTGAATGGAGTCATGACCACAGGAATCGGACTTGAATTGTGGGATTCCAAAAGATTCACATCCCTAATATCTAATGTTGCTCATTGATTTATTGTACCTGTATATTCCATAGATAGTATAACATGCATTGTAATTGCCACTTCTGTTTTTTTTTCTCTCCCACAAGCTGTACAAGACCAACTGGACCATATGGTGTTCTTGTGGAGTGACATAGAGGCCTTACTGGAGGAGCGGGAGGCCAAGCTGCTGGATGTGATGGACCTGGCCGACAAGTTCTGGTGCGACCACTGCGCTCTCATCGTCACCATCAAAGACAGCCAGGACCTACTGAGGGAACTGGAGGAGCCCGCTGTAGACCCATCAGTCGTCAAACAGCAGCAGGAGTTTGTAGAGGTCAGAATCAATCTATCAATCATTCTTCATTTAAAGTTCAGAATCACACACACAAAAAGAAAACAGGTAATAACTATTAAAAAAATAACAATACTAAGGCTTATAAACATAACATGAAAACATCGATGTTAAAAGGCCAAATTCTATGGTGAGCTAAAGTTAACTGATTACAGGTAGGTTTTGAGTCTTGATATAAGTGTTTCAACAGAAAGAAGACAAAATAATCATGAGGGGATGGAATGATTGATTTAAAAAAAATATTTTTATTCCGACAGGGATTTAAGGAGGAGATTGAAGGGCTGCAGGAAGAGCTCGATGTGGTCCAAACCCAGGGTGCTGAGCTGATGACCGCCTGTGGGGAACCTGATAAACCAGTGATAAAGAAGAGCATTGATGAGGTAATAAATAAGATTTAAAAAAAAAAATCATTTCCCCTTCACTTGGTGATACTTTGGAGTACCCATGCTGATTTCATTGGCTTGACATTAACCACCTGTGTCCTTTTTACCAGGTGAATTCAGCATGGGAAAACCTCAATAAGACTTGGAAGGAGCGAGTAGAGAGGCTGGAAGAAGCCATGCAGGCCGCTGTGCTGTTTCAGGATGGCCTCCAGGTACTGTGATCAATACTTCATTGTATTTCAAAGGAAAGATCTGAAATTATACTCTGAACAGGCTGACAATTTACTGTGAAGGTGATTTAAGTGTGATGTAAGTAAGATGTTTTCAGTTTGCAGTTACTTTGTGGTCAGGTTCTTCATAAAACCTAACCCCAAACTCCTAATGTTACTCATACAGCAGGTTTTCATTACCTCTTCATTTTCTGTTTGTCTTAATTGTGTGTTACTAACAATAGAATCAGTTCGAGACTTTTACTCGCGTTTGAAGGTTGGACACACAAAGTGAACCAGGCAGTATTTTAAGGCCTTGAGATGAAACCACAGATTGCAGTTTGTTTTTATTACAGTGGATTTAGGCGATGCGACATTTTACGAGAGACCTATTCATTTTGAAGCAATAAACACTGAACCGCAGCATGGCTTTGCTATATTTGGCTCAAACTTTTTACCCATGTTTATGAATTTTTTTCTCCCTAAATGAAAGAGTCATCGACACGGCTGCTTTCATTTCACTTACTTTAGAGATTCCCTTCACACTCCTTCATGATGGAATGTAATGTTCAGGGCTTGTTTTATTTTTATTTTTCAAAATGTTTGTTTACCTAATTCGTACATAACCATACCAAAGACCAACAGCAAAGCCTTAGTGCATAACATGACACTAAATGTGACACATGACTCTGTGTGCACTAGGCTTTGTTCTCTTTCAGTAACAATGGTTCCCCCACCTTGTACGCAGGGCATGTTTGACTGGGTGGATATTCTGGAGAGCAAACTGGATTCAATGTCCCCTGTAGGCACTGACCTGGAAACTGTCAAGCAGCAGATTGTCGAGCTCAAGGTACTGTCTTGTATTTGTGCTCGAATGTACAACAGAAGAGTAATTGTGAATTCGCTTCTGCTCTGGATTTTTCATTTACTTTAACTTTGCCGCATTGTTCACTAGTAGTACAGAAGCTCTGTCACATAGCAGTCGTCTTTTATGTCGTATGCTTGATTCATAACAGGCCACAGCTGGCTTTCTTTTGCACAGCTAGAAAAGCTTTATAAAGACAGCTTCGTAAGGTAGTCACATAAGCATTGATGTACAATAAGACAAATGTGCTGTAAAAAGGCAGAAAGACCGAACATGGTCAGATGTATTGTCCATAAAGCTTTGTAACTCTGTTGACTGACTGGGTGTGTACCGTGTGTGTGTGTGTGTGTGTGTGTGTGTGTGTGTGTGTGTGTGTGTGTGTGTGTGTGTGTTGGTGTTTTTCAGGAGTTCAAAGGAGAGGCATACCAGCTGCAGATAGAGATGGAGCGACTGAACCACCAGGCCGGTCTCCTGCTGAAGAAGGTGACGGAGGAGGCCGATCGCTGTGCCATCCAGGAGCCAATGTCTGAGCTCAGGATGCTGTGGGAGAACCTGGATGAGAAGATCATCAGCCGACAGGTCAGAAGAGAGAAACGCGAGGAGGGGAAGCGTCAGTCTAACATTTCAAAAAGTTATACAACAAAGTAAAATATAAGAGTGATATAAAGCTGTCCTACGTAATTATATAACAATAATTTGTGGTCTCTTTATCGACTGCTCTACCATGTCTACATCATTAGTCGAATAGTTATCAAAGCATGTTATACATTGCCTGCGTGATTCTGTCGAGAGTGTAGGGGGCCAGACAGTATTGACTCGATACAGTAAGCAGAGAACAAGTCTAGTCTAGTCACACTCAAATTTAAGTGGAATGTTTATTGTGGACAAAATGTAAGTTAAAAAAATAATATAATAAAAAAAAAACGTTTTTAAATTGAAAATCTTACCTAGGACAGGTTTAAAAATACAGATATCCAAATAAATAAAGAAATCTTGGATGATGGATACTGTTCAGTCTAAATAGAGTAGAAAATGGACTCGACAAACAGGGATCAAACAGGCCAAGGAATGTGTGCTGTATTACTGTCGAGTGCTTTCACTCACTGGCAATATCTAATGGTTTAATCTGTCACTAATCCAGCACAAACTGGAGGGAGGCCTGCTGGCACTGGGACAGTTCCAACACGCACTCGACGAGCTGCTGGCCTGGATGAGCCACACCGAGGAGCTCCTCAACGAGCAGAGGAAGGCCGGAGGAGACCCCAAAGCCATCGAGATAGAGCTCGCCAAACACCATGTACGACACCTCCAGAGGAGCACATTTATACATTTCATTTAATCCCTGGAAACACTAACCAGTAGATTTATCATACGTTAATCCTTAATGGACCCTTTACACATGCAAGATGTATTATTATTTTTTCCCTTCAGGCTTTCGCTTCTGTTCACCTCCCGTTCTGCCATGTCTTGCTGTTTTATCTCTTCAGGTTCTCCATAACGATGTGTCGGCTCACAAACCGACAGTTGAGACGGTCAACAAGGCCGGTAGAGACCTGGTGGAGTCCAGTGCTGGAGAGGAAGCCTCTAGTCTGCAGAGCAAACTGGAGAACCTCAACCAGCGCTGGAAAGACATCCTGGAGAAGACCGCCCAGAGGAGGCAGGAACTGGACAGTGTTTTGCTTCAGGTATAAAACACATTTTCACCAACTTGTGTTTATTGATTGATTGTTGTGATTGAATATTTTCTTCCAGGGGAGCGAGTATGTTATGCAGAGCCATACATTGATTTTGGAGGAGTAATCCCTGTCTCCCACCCTCCCTCCTCATTCCTTTTTGCATCCTGTGGAGTTTCTATTCATAACTTTGACATTTAGCGGGGTGCTTTGATGTGGAGGGAGATATGAGAAAACAGAAATATGTCCTGGATTTAGTTTCCATTCAAGAAATGTTTGAAAGGTATCTGTGAGCACATAATCCATCCCAGGGCTAAGATTGTGTTCATATATGAGAATGTGAAGTATTTATCAGGAAAAAGGTTTTCGTATCCAGTTATCTCATATTCTGTCTTAAAAAAATACATATAGCATTTTCTGTTTTGCAGTTTGTAAGCAAAGGCTTAAATTCCTTACATTTCAGGCTTTTTAATCTATCCTGCTGGATGTTGGAGATTGCTAGTTTTGGTAGCCAAATTAATTCAAGGAATCAAAAACTCAGACATCACACACACACACACACACGCACGCACGCACACACACACACACACACACACACACACACACACACACACACACACACACACACACACACAAACGCACGCACACAATGACTGTGTGTGTATTTTGTGTCCGTGAGACACCTTTTGTCCTGACTCAGGTTGTATTGTGTTGTAGGCCCAGGGTTTCCATGGCGAGATAGAAGATATGCAGCAATGGCTGAAAGACACAGAACGTCAGCTGTTGGCATCAAAGGCTGTGGGAGGCTTACCAGACACGGCCCGGGAGCAGCTTAACGCCCATCTGGTATGTGTTTAACATTGTGAGAGGCCACATACAGATGGCAAGCTTGTAAAGGAGACGACTATGTCTTTTCTGTGTTTTTATCTGAAGTGTGAAAATTAAATGACACTGCAAAGTTCCCGACGTGCAGATGACAAAAAGCCTTTAAAGTGTGTCAGATTGATTTAGCCGTGTCCGACTATAATGAATGTTGAATATGTTGTTTTCCTTTACCCTAATGGAGAAACCTGAGCGCTTTCACAACCAACTCAACCTCAAGAAGCGTCAGTAGTGACATCTTATAGACCCCCCAAAAAACAGAGGGATTACTTGAAAGAAATAACTTTTGTCACATAAGTAACATTAAGACTGTTTTGATGTCCGTGGGAACATTCCTCTGAGAGTCTCGGCATGCTTCACTATGCATTCTTTCACCATTTTCTGAACCAACATAGACATAATGTGCTCTTCAGACGCTGCAGACTCTCACACATTGTTTTCCAAGATCTAAAGCTGTAATTGAGTCTGCGCGACGAAAGAGCCACTCTCTCTCTCCCCCCCCCCACCCCTCTCTGCCCCGCGTCATTGTGTGCGCTCTCTTCTGCAGGAGTTGTGTTCTGCCTTGGAGTTGAAGGAGGAGCTGTATCAGGAGCTGATGAACAAGGGTCAGCAGCTGCTGGCCGTGACACCAGAGGGCCCGGACAGCAACACGGAGCAGGACCTCGCCCACCTGAAAGACAAATGGGAGGCGGTGCACGGGAAGGTTACGGAAAGAAAGGTATACGGAGTTGAGATGGTGGCGAGGGCTGGCCGAAAACCTATACGCCACTCTTGGTTTAAAGGTCCCAAATATTATGCTCGCTCACAGGTTCAAAATTGTAATTTGGGTTTCTATTAGAAAACTGTTTTTAATGGTGTAGTGTCCAAAACAAAACTTTAAATCTATCACAGTGCCATTTATGAATCTC
Organism: Ammodytes marinus; assembly: GCF_949987685.1. NCBI lineage: Eukaryota > Metazoa > Chordata > Actinopteri > Uranoscopiformes > Ammodytidae > Ammodytes > Ammodytes marinus. Next base: position 17,232,568 of record NC_137215.1, on the reverse strand, counting down.
CTCTTTCTTAGCCTTAGTCTGAAACGCTCTGCTTTAGAGCCTGTCTATTTGGGGACCTTCCAAAGAATCCAAGTCTTCTCCGATTGGCCCTGAATGAAACTGACGGTTGGAATCCAAGTGCCCTTTAGATTCAGTTGTCCTGCGGGGTGTGCTTATCACAGGTGGAGGTAGTGCTAAGTTAGATTGGTAATGGGGGGTGTGGCTTCTCCCCTTATTACATCATATGCGGGGGGATCTGAAAAGGGTTTTTGAACACAGGTTTTCAGACTGGTGATGGTGGTTGAAAAGAGAGAGGGTTGTTGTTTTCTCAAACTTTGGGAGTCTCTAGACACACCATATTTATGTTGAAAAACCATGAAAAAGTGCATTTTGCATAATAGGTGACCTTTAATGTGTCACGACTTCAGCTCTAGGTCCCAGTGAGAGATCGCTGTGAGAGTCCCGTTGAGATTTGTAAGCCTGTAATCCTGGTGTCGACAATGAATGGTGTAAGGACAGAGTGTTGGCAAAGACACACAGGATGTGGTCACGCTGTAGATCAGCAGTGGTCTTGTCTCATATTTTGCCCTAGTAAACATGACAAGTGCCTAAAATACATTAAAAAAAAGATCTACTGTTAAACTTGATCCAAAATAAAGACTCATCAATCTCTATCTTGTTCTTTTGGACATCTTATTTATATGCTTTTCCATGCAGAACATCATTTCACATTTGTGGCTACAATAAATAAACACTTTACATGACACAAAAGATAGATGATCTCCTCCCCTTGCCGCTCTCACTCCAGATATGGAGCTCCTCATTCCTGACTGCTTGACAGTTTGCCTTTGCTTCCTATTTACTTTGGTCCTGTTCCTAGGAATTCAGAGTCTGGTTAAATGTGAGACCTGGCTGCACAGAGTTACAGCTGGTGGCCAAAAGCTCTCTGCAGCTATGTGACACCTCCCTAGTCCAGCCTGCTCTTTTTTCTTTTCAAGCTGAAAAAAAAGTATTCAAATCATGAAATAAGCACTGACTAATAAAAACTTCAGGACTATATTTAGCAACGACTCTCAAGATGACGCACAACATAGAACAAATTAATGATTCGCTAATCGGGTTTTGCCAAAATGTCATTAACGCAGCACTTATGGTCCTTTGATGAGCCTTGGCCAGGGTCCTTGGCCTAGAGAAAATGGATGTTTTGCAGCGATAGATTCACTGAGGATGTTACTATTATTTAATTTAAAGCTCATCATTCCTTTTCTGCTTCAGCCATCAGCCTCTCCAGAGATGTACACACAGCTCATGTTTGGCACAACCCAAGTGTAACTGTTTTCTATATCTAGTGTTGTAGCAACCAGACAGATTTGTTGCCAGCCTTGTGTGGAGTAAATTCAGGTTTTAACCAAAATAACAGTATGGTTTCCCATTCCTTTGCGTGGACACTGACAATGTGTTGTCTATGTGTGTCTACAGGTGAAACTGGAAGAAGCCTTGACGCTGGCCACGGATTTCCACAACTCACTGCAGGACTTCATCAACTGGCTTACACAAGCCGAACAGACGCTGAACATGGTCTCCCCCGCCTCCCTCATAATGGAGACCATCATGTTTCAGATTGATGAGCATAAGGTAATGTTTGTACAGAGACGAGGGTCACACACAGCCTTTGAAGGGATATTTAATGCTGATGACAGGAGATTTTTTTTTCCCCCAACGTTTTTACCCAGCTGTCTTGATAAGGTGTCATTTCCTTCTTAAATGATATGATTATTATCTGGTGGCAAACCTGTGGCGTACTGGGTAGAGGGCGTACCATTAAGGCTCAGTCCTTGTTGCAGGGGACCAGGGTTTCCACTCTGTACCTCTTTTCGACTGACAAATCAAGGTGTAGATATCCAATATATATATTAGGTATTTACACCTTGATTTGTCATAATTATGTACCAAATAAGAGTTTATGTTTACAAATATACCATTCGACTTTGCCATCAATCGCTCAATGTCTCCTTCTGCTTTGTAACACCCGAAGCCAACCCCCTCTCCTCTCTAACATTTGTGCAGGTCTTTGTAACAGAGGTGAACTCCCACCGTGAACACATCATTGACCTGGACAAGACAGGAACCCATTTGAAGTACTTCAGTCAGAAACAGGATGTGGTCTTGATCAAGAACCTTCTGCTCAGCGTCCAAGGCCGCTGGGAGAAGCTGGTGCAGCGGTCTGTTGAGCGAGGCCGAGTACTGGACGACTCCAGAAAGAGGGCAAAGCAGGTACTGCTCTGTGTATATTCATGCTTGGTTTTTGGAAACACAAATGGTTTCACCCTTGTAAGGACTTTTATTATCATTGGAAAGCTCTGTAAATAGTATATGAGGGATGTTTCATGTTCCATCTGCAGCTTATTTTAGCAGTTTTCATTAGTGTGGGCCCTTCCCCTGAAAATCATCTGAGCGTTTAACAGAACTCGGCAATAAATCAAGTGAAATCATGCATTTCTTTTTTCAAAGTTAACACTGTGTTTGTTTCCTTATCCTTCATTAGTTCCATGAAACGTGGAATAAACTGATGGAGTGGTTGGAAGAATCTGAGAAGAGTCTGGACTCAGAAGTGGAAATCGCCAACGATCCGGACAAAATCAAGACACAGCTGGCACAGCACAAGGTGCCTGGGCGTCTGCTTATCACGCTTTACTGGGGGAAAGAAAATAACCTCTGACATTAGAGTTTGGTTCATTTAACAGAAATGTTTGCATCCAAACCATTTTCTACAAGTCCGAATAACGAATGCACCAAGTTTTGTGTGTAACTTTTGAGAGTTGGAAGCAGATTCCAAAAGGGAAAACTATTTATGGGAATTATTGCTTGAGTAACATACTATATCCATGCTTGTTGTCTCTGCAGCATTATGTGGGGATGTTGTGCTAATCCTATCATAATCCAGGGATGGACTAAATGTATAAGGGGTGACCCTGCTTTTGGATACTTCTAATCTCTGGGGAGCAGTAGCTCTTGAGTTTTGACCCATTTTTACATTCCCTCACATAATACTGTCTTCTTAATCACAATACACTGAGGCTAGGTTAAGTTCTGACATGTCAACAGTATCAGGAAGAACATCCTCTTAGGAGGTTCCCTACAACCTTATACATTTAAAGATATAGACAGATGGATTTTGTTTTCTAAATGCAGTAAAATTGCTTACTTTGTAGGACTAGGACTGTTTGATGACAATGTTTCCTCATACACAGGAGTTCCAAAAAGCTCTTGGGAGCAAACACTCAGTGTATGATACCACGGCTCGAACAGGACGGGCACTGAAAGACAAGACATCCCTTCAGGACGACACTCAGAAGCTGGACGACATGCTGAGTGAAATGAGGGACAAATGGGACACTGTTTGTGGGAAGTCCATAGAAAGGTAAGCATATGCCTTCCAGCATTTGATGTTGTATTTAACGCCAATTGACTACATGTTGGACTATTTGCAGTACTTCCAAAGACCTCTTCATTCATGTTGATGATTTGTGCTTTCCTGCAGACAAAACAAGCTTGAGGAGGCCCTGTTGTTCTCCGGCCAGTTTACAGACGCTCTCCAGGCTCTCATTGACTGGCTGTACAGAGTGGAACCTCAGCTGGCTGAGGACCAGCCTGTACATGGAGACATAGACCTGGTCCTCAACCTGATAGACAACCACAAGGTAGAAAACCACACCACAACACACCACAGCGTGACACAAAGCTCCAACAATGCCCCACTTTGTTGACCTGCTAGTTGAAAAGTCCTTAGTGGCAGCAATCGAAACCCACCTTCAAAAACAAAGCATTAAAAGGTTTTCACTGCTGTTTTAAAACCGCCCTCTCCTTTCTACATTGCTTGTTTTTTATCACAATAGAAACAAAGGACTCTTAAACCACACCAGGGTAGGACTAAGAATCTAAGCAAAAGGGCTATCATTGTAGTACCTTTCCATTGAATCCCTGTTCGAGGAATTTTCCATCAAGTGAGGATGTCTGGAAAACTGATGCTGTTATGTTTGTGAGACTAGAGGAATTTTAAATATTTAGGAAAGTCTCATATAGTTATTATCAATGCCTTTGCTCGGGTCCAAATCCCCGCCAGCTCAGACGAAAGGGTTTTACGGAAGGCAGACCAGAACACCCTGTGTTTCCCGAACAGTACCAAATAAAAGTTTACTCTGCTTCATCATCGTCATATTACCATTATTAATCTGACATTGTCACAAATAAGTAGACAACCTCATTGCAATGCATCCTACAGTCACTCTTTCACTCGCTTCCTAAACAAAAACATGTAAAAACACTACATCTGTTGTCCATGAGGCTGCTGGAATTAACAAAAACTAAAAGTTCCTTGTAGCTACTTCAACAATAACTGAAATCAACCACACAAGTAGCTCTGTTTTTTGTTGCAACAACTTATATATATATCTATATATATATTTATAATTTACAGAATCCTCTGTATAGTGTTGATGTCTCACATGCATGTGTGTTCACGTTGGTTGACTGTCCTTCTCTGATATGCCTCTGCAGGGTTTCCAGAAGGAGTTGGGAAAGAGGACGGTGAGCGTTGCGGCGCTCAAACGTTCGGCCAGGGAGCTGGTCGAGAGCAGCCACGACGACTCGTCCTGGGTCAAAGCCCAGATGCAGGAGCTGAGCACGCGCTGGGAGACGGTGTGCAACCTGTCTGTGTCCAAACAGGCGCGGCTGGAGCAGGCTCTGTGCCAGGTACTGTAGTGTGGTGGAGCCCCTACAGTGGTGAGAGAGAAGGTAAAGTCACTGTGTATGAGCCTGACTGATGTGTTGTGTCCTCTGGCTGCAGGCTGAGGAGTTTCACTCTACTGTTCACATCCTGCTGGAGTGGCTGGCTGAGGCAGAACAGAGCTTGCGTTTCCATGGCAGCCTGCCTGATGATGAGGAGGCTCTGCAGGCGCTTATCGAACAACACAAGGCAAGCCATGCAAATATTTTGATTGTTTTGAGTTTTAGAAATAAATAAAAAGTAACATATTGGCAAGTTTTATGGACATGTAAACAATGTGTACAGTGCTGCAGATGTTTTTCCTAACAATGATTTCAGCTTATTTAAATGTTTTTTTCCTGGCTCCAACATTAAAACAATTATATGAGCAAAACATTTTCAATGAAAACAATCTACTCTTTTCCTTTGTAATCGTTTTTTTTTAAGGATTTCATGAAGAAACTGGAGGAAAAACGAGTGGCTCTAAATAAAGCAACCAGTTTGGGGGAGGCGATTCTGACCATCTGCCATCCAGACTCCATCACAACCATCAAACACTGGAACACCATCATTAAAGCCCGGTTCGAAGAGGTCAGTTCACAGCTGCAGCATGCCTACATACGTGCTTATCTGTTCTGTCATACCCACAGGTTATTCCTCATCACACAAATGCCATTTCTCTGTCTATTTAGTATGAGCAATGTGTGTGTAATGTTCCTGTTACAGGTGCAGGCTTGGGCCAGGCAGCACCACCAGCGACTAGCCACAGCCCTCACTGAGCTGTTAGCCACTCAGGAGCTGCTGGAGAACCTGCTGACTTGGCTTCAGTGGGCTGAGACCAACCTCGACGATAAGGACAAGGAGGTGCTGCCACAGGAGCTGGAGGAGGTCAAAGGCCTCATAGCAGAGCACCAGGTACTGTAACACTGCATATAAAGATAACTCTCCTCAATTTACAAAATGACACTATTTCTGCTCCTGTCAAAACTGCACCAGTTGTATGGCGGCTTTTATTTTACAGTGTTCGATTGTAAAAGTGAACATGAACCAAACTGGAAGCACACTTGTCACTTTCTCCCTGCAGGCATTTATGGAGGAAATGACCAGGAAGCAACCAGATGTTGATACCGTCACTAAGACACACAAAAGGAAGGCTGCTGTGGAGCCCCACGGCCAGTCCCAGATCCCTGTGCTGGGCAGAGGAAGAACTGGAAGTACGTATCCCATAAATACCCCTCACGGAGCGTGACCCCAGCCATCTGGCCCAGTGTTGAGTCACCGCAAGTCAATGCTACATCCTCATCATGCCCATTTTAGCACCTGGAATGATGTCATTGTTGCATCTATTCTCCTTGATTACACGGTGAGAAGACAGTCATTAGGAAGGTTTTTGTCTTTCACTTGCAGGAAAACGTTCTCCCACACAAACCATGTACGCGTCAGCAACACAAGCTCCCATTGAAACCAAGAACCCCCGGGTCAACCTGCTGATGACCAAGTGGCAGCACGTGTGGCTGCTAGCTTTGGACAGAAGGAGGAAACTCAACGATGCCATGGACAGACTAGAGGAGGTAATCAAGCACTCTCAGCACTTTTATTTCCGGTGCCTTTGTCCTTTATCTGCTTGTTCATTTCCATCTTTGTTTTTTTTTCTGTGCAGTTGAAGGAGTTTGCCAACTTCGACTTTGACGTGTGGCGGAAGCGCTACATGCGCTGGATGAACCACAAAAAGTCTCGTGTCATGGACTTCTTCCGCCGCATTGACAAAGATCAAGACGGCAAGGTGACCCGGCAGGAGTTCATAGAGGGCATTCTCTCCTCCAGTAAGTGTCCAACGTAAAATAAAATAAAAATCCATGTTCCCCTGTAGTCAAATTCAAATTTTGTAACACTCTTTGGCTCTTCAACAGAATTCCCAACCAGTCGTCTGGAGATGAGCGCCGTGGCAGACATATTTGACAGAGACGGGGACGGCTACATTGACTACTATGAGTTTGTGGCGGCTCTTCATCCCAACAAGGAAGCTTACAAACCACTAACAGACGCTGACAAAATTGAAGATGAGGTAATGCCAACTGTGATGCCGGGAGTGTCTAAATCTACAGACGTGTTGAGGGAACTGTGGGTCAGTAAAATGTTTTCTCTGTTTGTAGGTCACACGTCAAGTAGCGAAATGCAAATGTTCAAAGCGATTCCAAGTGGAGCAAATTGGTGCCAACAAATACCGGGTAAGCAGAATATCAACTCTTGCACTCAGCCACATTTTATTTAGAGCAAGGTATGATTCAACAAACAAACCCAATGCAATGTTTGTGAAATGTTTTAAATGTGAGTTCAACTTTGATGGAGAAGTTCCATGGAAAGTATGTGTTACATTTAATACAAGAAGTGTCATAATAAAAGGTAAATATGTGTTAAAAACTCTAACCTTTCTATTTAAATGTTTTCATTATTTCTCACATCAACAGTTCTACCTTGGAAACCAGGTACATATGAATGTATTCCTCCTGTTGTGCCCTATCAAACTTAATGTCCTTTATTTTCATTTACCATGTTTGCTTTGCAATTAACACCGTCTGCCCCGGATTCCTGGCTGATGTTTACAGACTGAAACTCAGAAGTAGAAATAAAGATCTTTGGCCATCTGATTTAATCCGTAAGGAACACTGGCCTAAAATGGGTTTTTTGTCCCACAATTTACGGCAGCAGCATATGACCAAAAAATAAACAATTTGACTTAAGATGACCAATTAAAGAAACATTGAAAATGTGCTTTAGGTTTATGTGTTCATAAATATGCAACTTTCAGATTGTACTAGTGTAGTAACTGTTTATGTATCTGCTTTTGAGTTTCAGATAATACAATATTTAAGTGCCAATACCATTTCAGCCCATATCTTTTTATTGGTCCACGGGCATACATTCATCTGCTGGGCAGTTCGGAATATAATGCTTTCTTTGTGCTTTCCTTTGGCGCTTCAGTATCATGGGAATGATTTAATTCAACATTGGCTGCCTTACTTTTGTATAACTGACACTGCATAACAATTATTTTTTATAGTCGGGCAACCTCAATGATTTCAATGGATACTTTTGCTTTTTTCATTTGAACTTTTTTATGAGTTTTTATGTCTTGACGAATTGCATGTGGCAGTTTAAAATCCATTGCTGATATTGGTTCATGTGTCACATGCTTTCAGAAGCTTGTTGGATGAATACAATGGGAGGTGTTAGTAAGAGGGGATAGGGGCTTTTGTGGTGGTTTATGAATTAGTTTGTATCTATGTTTCACACACCAATGAATTTAAACAATTCTTTTGACAGTTTGGTCTGGTTCACTGCTTACATGACTCCTTAATCGGCGATGAGGCAATAGCAAACAGGGAAAATCAAAATCTTAACCCCCACCTACACGTTGCAGTTTTGGAAAGCTGTATTCTGGTAAATAGTTATTCTTAAGTTGTGTCTTGTGCCTCTCTCTCCACCAGATCATCATCACCTTTAATGTATTTGATCACTAAATTCACCAGTGGCATACAATCATTCTGATAATCATATAAGTGCAAGATTATGTACCAGTGGAAAAGACACCATGAGATAAGAGGGACTTAGTGGAGGGTCATCAGTGCTTGGTCATGTCTGCGTGTCACAGTGTGGTGGATGAGTCTGAACTGATTTGAACCATTCCTCATGTTGTTTCTCTGTGTGGTCGGAGCTAGCTGCATTGAATCTGCATCAGTGTCAATGCATCCTGAGTATTTGAGTCGTAGTTGTAGAAAAAGTGCAACAACGTGCTGGTTTGCAGGAGATTGCTGTTTGTCCGCTTTGTCATGAAATTGTGGAATTGTTTTTGACAGAAAGCATGCAGCTGTGATTGTCCCGTGTGTATTTTGTGTCTGTGCTAATGCTCATGGTCATATCCAACTGGCTAATTTATGTCTCCCATACATCACACCATACACATTGAGCCATTCACATCCATAACATGCTCAGAGTTCCATATGTTTGGTATTTGTGGTTGGTGTGATGAAGGCACATTATTACGCACTACCGCCTCCTGGTGGTAAAATAATGTGCCTTCAGTTAATGTTTTTTCTACAGGCACCAGCCTGCAGTAACTGCAGCCAGCTGAAGCCAGACACTGTCGGAATAAAGTCAGGCTTTACAGCCTGGAACCACAAATTAACTGACATTTTTCATATTCAAAAAATGTGCCCTGATATTAGTGCTATATCAGTCAAGTCTGTAAAGCTGTAGAGTTCTTGTAATTGCTGTACTGTATATACATGCAGATTCACAATACATTACAGGAGCTGAAATTGAATTTGCTATTCATTGCAACAGATATCCATATTGAGTCCGACTGATCTTTTGGTTAGGGGCTGATACTGTTTAGTGTAAATCTAATTATACTACATGATAGTGGAATGTCACCTGACAATAACTTTGTGAGGAAGGTACCAGATGTACTTTGCATTTTTTCATGTGATTTAGTTTTTCATAATTCAAAGGTTATACCCATACACTAAGACACCATTACCTAATCATTTTTACCCCACATACATTAGTAAAAACATTAGGTATTAGACAATTATAGGTAGGAGATAATAAAAGAGACAATTCAGCATGAACTGATGTTCATGATCATACTGAAAGAAGAAAACCAGTTGGATTGACCTATGTGTAATTTGTGTCTTTGAGAATGAAAACTGTTGACGTTTGCGTGTCACAATCTGTGTAAATCTTTGCAACATGGAGAGGAAATCAGTCCTGAAGTGGACACAGAGCAGCTTTGATGGCTGTTTAATTAATGAATTGAATATTTTGATTGAAGCCGTCTAATTCCATATACTACTACTACTACTACTAATAATAATACTAACACTAATAACGAATCAATGAACAGATTTGATTGTCCAAACCAACCTGGTTTCCATTGTTGCACAGCCTGCAGTGAGACAGTGCTCCTACACAGGCCAGTGATTTCACACATCTGGTCTCTCTCTCTCCCCTCCCCCGTGGTAGTTTGGAGACTCCCAGCAGCTTCGTCTGGTGCGGATTCTACGCAGCACTGTGATGGTACGGGTGGGCGGAGGCTGGATGGCTCTGGACGAGTTCCTGGTGAAGAATGACCCCTGTCGAGGTAAGATCAAATGTTCAACACAAGAAAAAAAAGTCACCATGCAGCAGCAGATACAATACTGAACAAAATAAACACACAGTTGTGTCTGTAGTCTACTCCTACTGCACCTCCATATGTTCTCTGTCCCAGATCCATCAAAGGCTTTGGAGAGTTTAAGAGTCTACTCCTCAGTTTGAAGTGGAAGTAACCAGTCATAATCATTTATTTGTAATCTTGTTGGAGAGTGGCACTGATTTATCTTACTTATACTGTGGAGTTATCTGAGTGGTTATTTCCCTTCTTCTTGAAATCTGTTCTCTCTCAAGGATCAGATCTCTTAAAAACACAGATACAGTGAAAAAACTGAGTGAAACAACACAGCAAGACTCACATTCAATTATCATTTAATAGGCATTTTTCTAGAATGTATAAGGTAGAATTACTGATCGCACATCTGCTTCCTTCAGTATGAAAAAAAACATCTTATCTGTGGCCATGTCTAGTGCAAAAGATGAATGCTCTCTGTATGTTCCTGCCATCTTCTGTATTAATTATCAATTTCTGTCTTTCCCTGCTAAACCTTCCTGCTGCTCGACATGGTATCATTTCTCCTAGTTCATCACCACGGGAGCAAAATGTTGCGCTCGGAGTCAAACTCTTCAATTACTCAGTCTCCTATAGGTTGGCAAATCTCAAACTTACTCACCATGCTCCATGAACCCACCAGTGGTATGTGTGTCTGCACATCCGAGTGTGTGGTGCTGCTTGTGTACTTTCGTAGGAGTGTGTGTGTGTGAGTGTGGGAGTGTGAGCACCCTTCATGGTGATTAGCATCCTCATAAACCAGCATCACTCACACGACAGTCACTCAGCTCTGGCTGGTTTTCACGCATGCTGTTGTTTTGTGTGTGAGTCACCGTCACCTGCTGTCACTTCCTCTAAGGCGCCGACACGACAAGTTAGCCATTGTGTGTCTCTCAGCATGTGACAAGCAGTTCTGTTCAGATGCTCCTTTTGAAATTTTCAGGTTTGCTTGACAATCAAATAAAAAGAAGAGCATTTGAAAAAAAAATTTTTTAAAAGAGGCTTGGCTTAGCATATTGCCTTTAGTTGTAAAACATAATTTGTGTGGAGATGATGACGTTGTCTCTACATAACACACATAACAAAACTGAAACAGTATTTATTGCTGTGTTTACGTTGTTTGACAGTGTGGCTTTAGTGATTCAAACTGCATGTAAGCCGAGTTTGTCTTTTAACACGACTGGTGAGACGTCTGTTTGGATTATTCCGTAAAGTTTATGTTTCCTTGGCGTAGTAATTCATCTTGATTTGAGCTGTTTTGCCATGGGAGTGTTTGGAAGCACTTTGATTTATTTTCAGCTTTTCAGCAGTTTTGTCTGCTACTGTCGCGGCAGTAAATTGGACTTCTGTTGCACAGTACGGATGAGATGTGGAGCTGCATGCATCTTGTGTTTTCATCGTCATCATTCCGTATTTTAATCACAACTTTTATTTCAATTCATATATATATATTTAAATCAGAATGTCACATCATGTTAACACTTTATTTTACAAATCTGTATTTCCTGATTCATTTATCTACATGTCTCATACAAATAGAGGGTTCAATTGCTACATTTTTCATTTAATTATTTATTGCTATTTCCTAGTTTAATTTACTTTACAACCTTCAGTTGCCTAAATGAAATGATGTGAAATGTATATGAAGTTTTTAATAATAAATGAATCATGAATGAATATTAGCTTGGCTTCAAATGGAGCCTTTCATTCAAGGAAATATTACCTATGAATATTTCCAAGTTACTTTAGTTATTTCTGGTAAATCATAAATAATTACAGGTGTGTAAAATAAAGTGTTAACTCCCATCATCATCAACACAGAAAAAAAAAAAATCACTTTCATCATGTAAAAAGGCTCATTTGGAGTGTCATTCTTTAGCTAAAGGAAGGACCAACATGGAGTTGCGAGAGAAGTTCATCCTCCCAGAAGGCACCACTCAGGTGATGGCCAGCTTCCGTTACCGAGGCCGGAGATCTCGGCCTACGTCCAGAGGAGCTTCGCCCAACAGATCCACCTCCAGTCAGAGCTGCTGTCCCGTCCCATCGCACGCACCAGCCACCAGCACACCAAAGGTCAGCTGCTCCATTCGCCTGTTAACAGTTGTATAGTCCTCCTTCATACCATACATTGATCATTCCCCTCCATGCCTTTTATCGCATTTACCCGCATTTCTCTTTTTATTTTTTACATCATTTGATCACTTTCTTGTTTTCATGTTCATTTATTTTAGTTTTTTACATCTAGTGGTTTATTTTCCGTAGTTTTTTTTATTTGTGAACCCATATCTGTGTTTTTTGATTTGCCATTGTTCCCCAGACTTCCCAACACATTACCCGCAATTATGATAAGCCCTGGCTTACAAACAGCAAACCTTCCACTCCTCTTAAATCATCAGACTCCTTTGGGAGCCAAGGTTCATCCTCAGAGGTATAGTCATATACAGCACATGCTGTGCAAACGCTTCAGATTTATGGACCCAACTGAAATCTACTGCATGTTTATCCAAACAGAGACAATCAGTAAGCCTACATTACGTACTCCTATAAGTGATTTTTTATATTTCATATTAAGATGATTTTCCAAGTCTATTATCCAATTAAATGAGATGACCGATCTGGAGTATATTGGACATACAAAATGTTTATTTTTGTGTCACAGATTTCAGTTGGGTCTATGAGCTTTAACATCTTTGATTACTAATTGGCTGAATATTTCATTCTTGCCTGACAACAAATGTCTGTCTCATTTTAATGTCAATATCAGAAGAACAACCTTATATGTTAGATTTGCGTATGATTGTTTAATGACCTTTTAACAACAACAGGTTTAACATTTAAGTACTAACTGCTTCAAAGAGAGTTGTTGCAAAATTAAGGATTTTTGAGAGTTAAAAAAAAAATTTAATTTAACACTAACTTTACAATATTTGTAGGGCTTTCTGTTGCAGCTTGTTATGTACTCCAGATGCTAAGGACAGTTGTTTATTTTGATTTCAAATGAAAGTAAAATGCTGTCTTTCACAGGGTACACCGGTTCAAGGCAGCAAATTACGTCTTCCTGGGTACTTGTCAGGTAAAGGATTTCAGTCCGGTGAAGAGGGAACCTTGATCAGCGCTGCTGTACTGAAAGCTCGTACACAGACATTAGGTGGTGAGTACAGAGCCACTTCAGCCACTCTTCCCTTTATATTTGGAAGAAAATGTGTTTCTCTTTGTTGACCTGCATCTTCATAAAATTGTGCGAAACAAAGACAATAACAGTAATGAAGTGCTTGGAACAAACTTGCTTATCTCAAGAAAACAAAGGTGTTTGAAGCCATTAGTTGAGTTAAAATGGAATTCCTGTACTTCTTGGATTCTGAGCTGGTCTTTGTAGCTTTAATCTACTGAAAACCATTGCAAAACAAGGAAAAACAGTATTGGATAAAACCCAACAAATTCAATCATAGTGAACGCAAATCAATTTATTTGCCTAGTTAGCTATTTAGGATGGTATCAGCCTTAAACAGCCAGCATTACTTTAACAGTTAGCTTGTTACCATTAAACTGGTTGGAAAAAATGTTATATCTCAAAGTCATCACAAAATAGCTATATGATATTGAGTGTGAATCATCTAAAAGGGGGTGAACAAAAAGACACTTGTCAATGTTTATTTATCAATGTTTGTTTGGATGTACCAACGTCAGTTAAACAGCAACCGATATGGAGCTGTGATGTATTTACTCTTTTTTTTAACTCTGATTCATAGTAGTACGATAAAAATGGTCCTTGTTTCATCTTTGTAGAGTCGAGAAAGAATTCCAGCCGACCTGGAAGTAAAGCCGGAAGCAGAGGGAGCAGTCGCAGAGGAAGTGACGCCTCTGACTTTGACATCTCAGACATCGTGTCTGTGTGCTCAGACGTGTCCGAGACAGTCGGTGACTCAGCCCGAGCGACGCCACGCTCTGGGTCGCGTCAACAAGGAGGAAAACCCTCCAAGATCCCCACACCTCACAGAAGAACCCCTCCCACAAGCAAACTGGCCAAGGGATCCAAGCGATAGTCCGTGGCCTTCAAAACAAACAACCCAGGAGCTAGTTGCACCCTAAACACGGATACGGACACTGGAGATATCTAACTTAAAGAACTGCAAATGTGTTGAGTGTTATTTAAAATTGTTGCGAAGATGTAAAATATTCTGTTGATAGGCAATATGGTTTAATATTATGTGAGAATGGAATGTCAATGGCCTTGTGTATTTGTTTTTAATGTATTTTATTTTTGTGAAAAATGTCAAATTGTTTTTATTGTATTTTATTTTATTGATGCAAAACCTTTGAAGGTTTGACGAACACTAGAAAAACCTGGGAATGACTAAGTTGTACGTTTAACTAATATTTCTGAACACACTAATGAAGGGCAACACGCAGGATAGCGCGCTGAGTGTTACTGAATGTACTGTAATTTATGTTTGCTGATGTTTGGAGTAGATGGTGCATTATGGTACCATTTGAGGCACTGCAATTATCTATTTAAGTGCTTTGATATACTGCCGACATGCATTTAAAGGGCAATGCAATATACTACAATAAACCCCCAGTAAGCACTGCAGAAACCTTTGAAAAACACTATTTAAGGCAAGTAGCAGAATCCTTGTAATCATGACGCTTTTCAGTCCTGTTTGTTTGTGAGCAGCTGCAGTCCCTGTCTTGTTTGACCACGTCACAGCGGTGTGTGCATTGACCTTTAAGAGGTGCCACTCCATGTAGACATTCTCCTGTGCATCGATGTCAATGTATGGTTAATTTCGGTAGAGCTGAAATTGTTACTGTCACATTACTTTGTAATAAACCTGCTTGCAGAAAATCACCAGAGGCTGGTGTGGACCACAGAATCGTCTCTGCTTTGCTTGTTTAAGCTCCTTTGATTAGCCATGCTAGCAACTAGCATCTCTTGGAACAGCAATTGTAGTCTGTCTGCTGGTAAGTTGATCCACTTTGGTTAAGTCTGAAGTGTCTTGATACTATTGGATGGATTGCAATGACATTTTTAAAGACAGACATGTTTCCCAATCCTACTTCCTTTGGTGATCCCCTGACATTTCCTCTCCCCATGATGAGGATGACATTTATTGTCAACAACAACCTTTGGATGGGGCTGCCACTTTTCATTTTGTCCTGATATTCATGGTCCCATGAGAATGAATTATACTGGCTTTCATCCAACTTTGCCTCAAGCGCCAGCATCAGGTCAAAATGCTGTTAAATATCTCAAACATCTCAATACTTCTTCTACTACTGAAGTCTTTAAAGCTTACTGATCCCTTAATCGTTTAATAAAGCATCATCAGCAGGTCCAAATTGTAATTACCTTCAGTAGCCTACTGGTTAATGACCAAGCAAGTTAAACATGTATCATCCCTCTGAGCCTAAGCTGAACTTTGTGCAGTGCTAACAAGCAAATGTTAGCATGCTGTCTATTTGTGAACATGTGCTTAACATCATGCTGACGTTAGCATTTAGCTTGGTAAAGCCTCACAGAGCTGCCTATTTTGTAATTTCATCCCTCTCTCTCTCTGTGTGTGTCTCTGTCTTTCATGCAAGCTGAACCAAATTATTTAAATGGGCTCTAAAGACCACAGTGGTGCGTCACACCACAAGAAAGTGGAAAGCAATTAGGCCTACTGGGTAATTGAAAATTTGGATCAATAGATTATATCTTGTTACTCAGCAGTCTTTTCCCACTTTTTCCCTTAAGCATGTTGGCTGCATTGAGGTGGTTTAGGTTGAAGATGAGGGCTCCTCTGGCTGGAATGTTTGCAGAGCGTCTTGTGTGTAGCTGTGACATACTGCATCTTTCTCCCAGTAAGACTCTGACGATGATAAAACACTGTCTTGAATGAATGTACACTAAAACCTGTGTAACGGATTTCAAAGCAATTATAAGTCTCAACAGAAACGTTCTTATGCACCAGTGGATGCAAATAAGACATATAGGCCTAGGTTAATTTAAGTTCTGCACAGTAACCTAAACCTTCTCTGAGATCTTCATTGAACAGCACTTTGCCAAAGTATTGGCTTATTCTTCAACGTTACTGTATTTTTTTCCCCTTTTGTACCTACATAAAGGCCCCCTCATATGTTCACCTACATTTCCTCATTGTGACGACTCAGTTTACCGCACCGTGTTACCTTGGAGTGAGTGAAGGTGTAACTGGCCTATGAGAAGAGTCAGATCCCCTGGGGACCAACGGTGGAGTGGAGCTCAGGGGTCAGGCTGCTTTGAGACCGACATCATCTAGTTTGAACGGTCCTCCTGTTCAGCTCAAACACTGACCCAGGCATGGCTCTTTAGAGTGGGATATATCCTCGCATCACACACTGGAAAAAGGTCCATCTGCAGGAGCCGTGGGAAATTGATCTTTCAGGAATATGTGAGTTATAATAAGAATCTGTGTTATTTTTCCTTAATATTTCTAAAATACATTTACTGAAGGCAATGGTAATGATATAAGTTGGATTTGTCATTGATGATGCCTCTGAGGACAATGTGGTTTCATCAGCTGTGTATGACATCGAGTGATTTGTGTCGTTTTTTCCTAATTTAGTAAAACTTGAGAATGTTTGCATGCAAATAATTATTTTCTAGGAGGAAAATGTTCTCATACAGTATAATATGATTGTATAGCCTTAGTAGTCATATTGCATCTAATATACAAACATATTAGATATTGAAAAGGAACATTTCACCAGTTTTGTTCTGGTATTCCAGTAGATTGTGCAATAAAATGTAGCATTGACATTTTTTTTTCTTGATTCTTTTAAAGTGCATACACAACATTATGCATACTTAAGTATAGTTTTGGAACAATTCTGAGGGACTGGCGTCTACTTAAGAGCCTACTGTGCACTCAAATGCCATTTAATCTGATTTATTGAAAATACTAATTTATTTAACTGCTATAATACAGGCACTCATAGCTCCTGACTGGAAAGAAATTGAAAATGCCGGCCTACAAAGATATGCAGGTGTTTGCAGCACTCTTTGCCATCTTGGGACTGATCCAATGTCAAAAGTTGCCAAGTAAGATTTATTTTTTTCATACCTAATTGATGACTACCACATATTTCCACTGCATAAAAATATCACCCACCCGCTGGTTCTGTGGGACTGGCTGCTGCTGTTTTGCCAGTGCTCTCGTTAAACAGATTTTTAATCTCAGCGAGGTCTTTTCTGATTGATTAAACTCATTATAAAACACATTTGACAAAAATCCATATATCATATTAAGTATCTGCTGTTGAATACTGTACTACTTCACTATGTCCAGCAGATGTCGTTGTTTAACAGTTCATTGTCCATTGTTTGCCTTCACAAAAGTCGATCCAGTATTGCAGTATTTTATGCCCTAAGAGCCCATGTGGACACTAAGAGGTCAAAGAGGTAATCCTGCAAGTTAAGATGTGTGTTTGAAACTTTGCAAGTGATCGTCCTTATTACCTTTATAAAGTATTTACTAACGTTGTCCTGCCCTTAGCAGAAATAGCATGATCAGTTTTGTTAACATGCCATACCAGTAGGTATCTGGGGTTTCATATTGTAGAGTAGTTGTGTTGAATTATTATTTTCAACTCCATTTCCAATACAATTTGTAATCAGAACATTGTACCAGCTTTCATCCAAGGGTTTGAACACTACAATAAAACAAACCAGCCTCCAGTGGCATGCACAAGAGGTAGAGGTGAAAAATTAAAAAAGGGTACCCCGTCTGTGTAAACAAACAGGAGGCTCATGCATGGTAACATCCCTCAGATATTGGGGTGAATATTATATATATAGTTTAGGATAAATGAGGTGACACACACACACACACACACACTCAAATGTCCCTATAATGTGACCTTAGGGGCCAAAAAAGAGCATGAAAGGGCAGTGAGTGACTCGTGTGTTATATGGTGTCATCAGAGTGGCACCTGAGCTGCTCAATGCCCCTTGTTTGACCCTAGGGCAAGTGTAGATGTTCCCACCCTCGGACACCCTCTGTGCACGCCACTGACAGCCACGCTGACCTCATTCAGACTGTAGCACAAAGCGTCCAGTGTTTAGAATTCAGTAGCCAAATCCACCAAAGAACAAAAATAAATAACCTCTTCATGTTAATGTGTTTAAGGAATTACCTTGAATTGTACCTGTGGAAAGATGCGACCATTTTAAAAAAAAAGTGATATCAGTGCTGACCTAGGATTTAAAAGCAGTCCAGCAACTTTGATGCCGAAATTGGCGTGACGACAAACTAAGCCTAGTGTTTGTGCTTTGAGGTTTCGATCTGCTGAAGGAGTTTCGTGTGTCTGAGTCGAGAGGAGTGAGGAGAGTGGACGGCTCTCAACCTGAGGCAGTGGCCTACCGTGTCAACCCCGCTATCCATCTACGGCAGACCATGAGGTACAATGCTAGACTTACTGAACTCAGCTTGTTTCAATGAAGCATTAAAATGATTAACAAGTAGCTTAACTCTTAACTATTCTCAACTTGATGCAGCGATATATTTGTGTACGCCAGGGTGTGTCAGTTCACCGTAACATCACTGTTGGTGTGGTTACAGGTGAAGCAAAGTATTCATGTATTCTTTAAAAGGTAACTTAATTCCAGGCTGAGAAACAATTTTCCACCTGTTACCCCACCCAACAAAGATGGTACAGTGTCCCGGAGTACATCACTACAGCAAAGCCAGAAGTCAAATCACTTGAGGTCTGCAAAAACAAGATTTTCAAATTACTCTCTGTTTTCATTTTTGATTGAACAGCACGTCAACATGCAAAACGTCAATTTACTTCATTAGTCACATGACTGAAAAATAATATAATTTACACTTAAATGGTGAGAACAAATGTAATGAAGTTGTATTCAGAAGAGGCCTATTGAGTACCGACATACTATTGTGATTGAGCTTAACATTTGAGTTCTAATATGCTATAAAGATGATGAGCATGGTAACTCTTATGCCAGCTAAATGTCAACAAACTGTATACACACTGTGTTGTTGTTGTGAACATATTTCAAAGCTGATGTTAGCAAAAATAGCTCAAATCACCGCTGTATATCACCAAGCTGCTGGCATGGCTGTAGACTCTTTGTCTTGTTTTTCTATGAACTCTCATAACCCTTATTCCAGTGAATGCTGCAGTGCTTTGCCTTTGGAGTTAAGTAAAAATGTGATCTGTTCAAATTGAAGAAAAACTAAAAAAAATGGCTGTCTGCTAAGGATTTGACCATCAAAAAGGAGTTAGTTACAAATTCATGTGCTTATGTCATATGCTTACCTTTTAAATCTAGAAGTTCTGTTTCTACTTATTTACATTCTTGTGAAATGAAACCCTCATGTTCCTACGAAAGCCCTTAATTGTTATTTGGTGAAGAAAAGTTGCGTCTCTTTAATGCCATCCAGCTCTCTAAATCTCCCTCTCCCCGCGCCGCAGTGACGTGTATCCAGATGGACTTCCCTCCGATTACTCTGTCATCGCAACGTTCAAGGTGAACAAGGACACTGCCAAGCAATCCTGGGACCTGTGGCAGGTCAGTGACCCCAAGGGACGGGAGCAGGTCGGCCTGCGTTTCCAGGGCGACACGCACTCTCTGGACTTCTTCTACACCGGCCCCCACGGGAGCAGCCAGATGCTGAGGACCTTTCATGGTGTGGAAAAGATGTTCGACGGAGAGTGGCACAAGTTAGCGCTGAGTGTGAAAGGCAGCCAGGTGAAGCTGCTCATAGACTGTGAAGAGGTCAGTGTGGAGTCCATCGATGAGCCCAGGCCAGTCATCCACCGAGGGTACAACTCCATCGTCAAGCGGGCCGCCAGAGATCGCTCCGTGTCTGTATGTCCACAGCCTGTATTTCTATGTACGAATAAGAATAAGGTTATCTTCCTTTCATTCTGGATATAACCTCAATGTCTCAATACTATCTCCTGTCTCTCTCCAGGTGGACCTCCAGCAGATGGATGTGTCATGTGACCCCGAGCAGGCTTACTCAGAGGGCTGCTGTGAGCTCTCCAATGTGGTGAGTCAGCTTCCATTCAGCATTCTCTCCCTCCCTTTGTAAGAGAAGTGTGTGGGATTTTTTTTTAAAACGCGGTCTCACCTTTCTGTCCATGACAGTGTGGAGGCTATGCCGAGATTGGACTTACAGCCGGAAGAGCGTCTTGCAAATGTATGAATGGACAACCTGGCATTCAGGGACGTCCAGGGCCAAAGGTAAAAGTACCTGTGCGGTGAAAATGGGCCAAACATACTGATAAGACAAGTTGAATCTTTGTTGACATTTGTTTTTGTTATTCTTCTGCAGGGTCACAGAGGTCTCCCAGGACAAGACGGAGATTTAGGAAGACAAGGAAACTGGGTAAATAAATGTCTGTTTGTCATAACAATATTGAACATGGATTATTACATGTTCTGGAGTTCACATGGTGTATTCTTAGTTAGTGGCATCCCCTCCCTCTTGCTGCACAATAAAGAGTTAAACTGAATTTTGGGTGAGTGACATTGAAAAAGTGAGACAGCAGCGAAGCTGTGGAAAATGGCAATGGAAGTACAACTGAGACAGGACAGGATGGAAACAGATCTGGAAGCAGAAGCGCATAGTGATAGTAAACACAGGGGCTCGTTTAAAACTTAGAAAACTTGTGTCCGCTTTGTAAAGGTTGAGGAGGAAGCCAAGATCAACACGAACCAATGCGGATGTGACCGTAAAATTTGTTTTTGTTGTTCTGAAAAAGCCATGCACAACACAGGCCCCGCTGGTTCAGAATACAGGATTTAACTAAAACTGGCAAATGATCACAGGATTTATAATGGTTTTGCTTTTCCATTTGGAAAATACCAAGCCACATCCCACACACACAGGAAAACCAGACAGTTGAGCACTAACCATACCCTCCAAGCATATGAGTGGCATTAGTCTGCTATTGTGTGAAATCATTCAGGGATTTTTTTTTCTATTCCTTTTGTTGTTGTTTTTTTGTGGATAAGTGCTAACGAATTGATCAAATGAAGACCAAACTGCGAACCAGTTTAAAATGTAATTATAGGGAACATTTTGTTTGGCTGCGGGAGACAGGTAAACATCCATCAGTAAATGAAGATACACACTCACATTTCTATCCTTCAGGGAGCCGTAGATGTGATGATTTCCACTTTAAATTTATGATGTGTTAATCTCTTCTATTCTCAGTAGTCACTGTTAGGTTGAGAGAAGATCTAAGAGTCTTTTAACAGCAGGCCGGGCGAACATGTGTTTAAAGAAGGAGGATTTTATACGTATGCGATGGTTTGGCATTAAACATCTCCTGTGCACTCAAGGAAATCCCCCATGTTGCCTGAGCAAACACATGTAGACCCACGTACATTCAGAGCACATTTCCAGGGCTTTACATGCTACACATTGATGCCCTGAGTTGCAGCTGTAGCTCATCTGGTAGTAAACATCTGTCCTGTGTAACTCGTTATAGTTTTGACATGCTGCCAGCTTGTGAATCATGGCGCCCTAACATGTTTATCTCCTCCCCTGCTGGCATCCGAGGAGGGCATTTCCTGGCACGGTTATAGGAACTGCCCCCTCTCAGGTGGTGGGTGGTCCTTTGCTGGTCCGAGCTATACCAACACTGTAAAGTTCACGGTCGTGCCTCTCGCCGTAATGTCGGCCATCTTTGAGGTTAACCCCCGCTCAGTCGTCCCCCTGCTTTAAAACAGTGTTAGGTGTGATGGCCAAACAAACTGACAACACAGAGGCATCCTGGCCTTGATCAATCTGTTTGTTGATTCAGTGAAAGACAGCCAACTGGAAAACACTTTTCCTTCTACTACTAAGGAAGTCAGCATCTGTGCAAACAATACTGGTCCATTTAGTTGTATTCATGACTGAGTTTTCCTAAATCCTGCTGAATATACTTGTGTATGTTTTCCTCTCATGTGTTAAATGCCACATTTAGACCATGTTCACAATTTTATTTTTGGCATTGTTGATGCTTTTTTAAGACTGGAGAGTGATAGTTAGGAAACAGGAAACAGTAGGCGAAAATCATAAATAGTATAATAAAAGACATGCAGCTAAGGGCCATGGGATTCCAAACCAAGCCACTGCAACAAGAACTTGGCCTTATGGTATGCACTCTACCGGCTGAGCTAGAGGTGCCCCCCATGTTCACATTTTAATCTTAACTCACTCATCATCATCATTACTCATCTTCATCAGCTTATCCGGGGTCGGGTCTCTGGGGCAACAGCTCCAGCAGGGGACCTCAACTTCTTTGTCATTGGTCCAATTACCTATAGCTCTGACTGGGGCCTTCTGAGGCGTTCCCAGGCCAGTGTGGAGATATAGCCTAATGAGATTGATGTAAATTTGTCATTTGTAACTTTATCCTACTTTTATCACATGCTTTTTTATATCTTACATTAAAGGAATGGTTTGGGTACATGCTTCCTCTCTAGGTTGATACCATCGTCATCTCTGTATGATAAATATGAATCAGGAGATGGTTAGCTTAGCATAAGGAAATGCCTTTGAAGCATGCGGAAACAATTAACCTAGCGTTGTCCATACTTAACAATAGACCTACTCTAAAGACAGTCTTGCACTACACATAGTTTGTACAGTTTAAACAAACCAGGTTTAATGAGCTTTAGCTGATGGGCTTTTCTTTTTTTTGTATACAGTATTTGTGCTAAATTAGCTGTCCCCTGGATGTAGCATCATATACACAGCAACAGGATATATCTATTTTTAAATTGTGTACTACAGCGACACTACATGTGAAGTGAGTTCCAGCAATGTTGTCACATAGCAAATTGCAATTTTTCTTCAATGTTACACATTGATATTTACATGTAGCATAATGTAGCATAGTGAGCTTTAAAGGTGCTGGTAAGCAGATTTTGTGATTTTTGGACAGAACCAAGCTAGCTTTTTTTCCCTGCTTTCCAGTGTTTATGCTAAGCTAAACTCCCCTGTCCTGATCCAAACGTCCGTACCAACATGAGAGTGTGCCGTGCTCTTGGTAATAAGTCATATAAGTGTAAACATTCCCCTAACAGTTTTTCTGTCTGATCCATCCAAAGTTTAATCTTCCAGAGATCATTAGTGACTTTCTCACAGTGGAAACAGTAGCTCAGGTGTTCCCGTTAAGTTCTCTTTCTGAAACTCATCCATTCTCAAAGAAAATACCTGCAGTGCAACAAGTAACGTGATTAAGTAATGATCTTGTCTTGCAGGGCATCAGGGGAAACACAGGAGACTATGGCAACATTGGCGTGACAGGCCCAAAGGTAAGATTTACCTTCATGTGCTCCATATCAGGGTTACACTTGGCTCGTTCTCAACCATCATTAATGAAACCGCACACACATGTCCTTAGGGTGAAGAAGGGATCAAAGGCGAGAAAGGAATGAGAGGACTCTGGGGCCAAGTGGTAATTATCACGCTGAGCTTTAACTATTTATTTACCAATACGTTTCACAATTCTGTATTAATAAGATGTTGTGTTCACAGGGAGATCGAGGTCCCAAGGGGCTGAAAGGATTAGAAGGGGCAGCTGGCTTCAAGGTAACCTCCTCTGCGGATTTTAATCTGATCTGTTTAATTAGGCAATCAGCAGCCAGCTAATTAAGTTACAGACGTTGTTATTGGGTTCCTGTGGAGTTTGCTGGTAAAGGTCGTATAACTTTATGGATAACACAGAGTCTTTATTGTCGACATTTTGACTGTAATTAAAGGGAGTTCGAGGGCCATCTGGGGGCATCGGAGAGACAGGAAACCAAGGAGAAGTTGTAAGTTAACCTTTCAGACACAGTGGTATGCCCTGTTACATGTCATTATGTAATTACTGTTTTACTAAAATGTTGGCCTCCCTGAAGGGTACCAAAGGCACAAGAGGATATGAGGGGATCCCCGGCTTTCAAGGAGTTAAGGTATTCATCAGCCTCCTTTCTCTGTCCGTTTAAAAACAAAATTCTAGTTGCAGCAATTTAATGATATAATGCTTTTATTTTCAGGGAGGAAAAGGGAAGACCAGTCCTGTAGGGCGCACTGGGCCTAGAGGAAAGCAGGTGGGTTGTTGTGGGGATTCCCTGTTCCATAATCCATAATGAGACACTGTCAATTTTTTTTGTCCGCTACCTTCAAAGTCCTCCCATGTGAGCAAGGAGAGCCAGTAAATCTTTTTTAATGTGGTAAAACACTGGAATAGTGCTAGGTTTTTTGGCCCATGTGCCGTCTCCATAAACAACATTAGTTCATGTGGCTGGATGTTGGATGACATCTGAAGGCCTGAACTATATCAACATAAGCTGGTGAGTCACTGAAAGAAGAGCCTCCGACACAATGATAACTTACTCTATTTCATGTGAAGGTGGACTCTCTAGTTCACGATGTTGTTTGGTGACTGACATTGCGTTGGGTATAATCTGAAGCCTTAACCTTTGTTGCATGGTATGATGATTTGACAGGGTATTGTAGGAGATCCTGGAGAGAGGGGAGCTGCCGGAGCGAAGGGGGGACCTGTATGTATCAAAAGATTTATCATGACAACACAGACATTATGTGTCCCTTTTGTTTGTTTTTATATACATCATAAATTAGTTATTTTTTTGATGGATATGTGTTCTGTCTGAACTTGTGAAAACTAGGGAATCCATGGACCTGTGGGCAGAGCAGGGACCCTCGGGCCAAAGGTGATTAACTGATTACACCAGCAACCAGCGCCTCTCAACCTGAGTGCTCACTTACACTTCTAAAATCATGTTCCTGTTTATAACAAAATGTTGTTTCCCCCAGGGCATTATTGGAGATCCAGGATTACCGGGCAGAGATGGGGATCCAGGAATTGAGGTATTATATTCCCCTCACAATTATATCTTCATGACGATTTGTAATTTCAGTAAACTTGCATTGTGATAAGTGTCATGTTTTCCTGGCAGGCGTACCAAGGACCACAAGGTTTAGGTGGGAAACTCGGACGAAATGGTTTGAAGGTAATTCGCTGATTTTGTTTGGTTTTGTAAATTCATGTGCAATCGGGTTGCATTTTGATTCATTTGTTCTGGTTTGCGTCTTTTTCAGGGAGAGAAAGGCGCCTTTGGGCCACCGGGAGAAATGGGTCTCCAAGGCCGAACTGTAAGTCACTTTTTCAGTCACTGAAGACATACATATAATACATTTTGTACGTAAAGTAGTATGCCATCCTAAAGAAAAACGACAAAGAATAAAGCAGTCCCTTAGGTCGGTTTAATAAATGTTTTATTCTCGAGGGCCCAAGAGGTTACAAGGGTTCTGCAGGGAAGCCAGGAAGACCTGGATTTATCGGCCCACCAGGACCTACTGTAAGTACTCCAGCTGAATTTTCTAAACTCTTTCAAACAGTAGTTCATTTTCTTTAACGCATTAAACCATTTCATCTCTTCACAGGGACACGTGGGTGTGCCCGGAAAACCAGGTCCCAGGGTAATACATCCTCATCCATTACCCATTGAATACAGAAAATGACTATTAAATGCCACAATTGGCTATTCACAAACTATGTACTGGTTCATGAGCTGGATGTAATCATACAATTCAGGATCTGTAGATGTTCTCTTTTATCAAACTTGTTACATTTTAGGTAACAGTTAAATGTAAATAAAGGTACTATGCAACCTACAAACCGAAATCCTTAAACCTCTGCACAGCATATAGTCGGATCTGAAATTCTAAAATATGTATGTATTATTTGCAAGCTTCTTAACACTGTTTGTTTTTGAATTGCCTTGTGCAGGGTGACACTGGAATCCAGGGAATCCAAGGTGTTAAAGGCGGACAGGTACTGAATTAAATATTTACATCTGTATTTAAAACTTCCCTTCTCGTCATTACAACCTATTCATGTTTAAAAAACGAAATAATAATTTGCTCAATTATTTTACAGGGGGAAACTAGAGTTAAGGGCCCAAAGGGAAAGGTGAGATGTGATTCTCCAATAAAGTAATGTTTTTCATTAACAGATGGTATCACTAACAATGATAATCCTAACACAGATCATTTGATCTGCCAATCAAATGGGTACCCCCTATTTACTTCACTGAAAGAAGAGGATTGGCATTGGGAACTCTTTTAAAATCCTTCAAAGACTTTGATTTAAAGCTATAGTGCATACATTTTTCATATAATTAATGCTCTGTTACATTCAAGCCATTGCCAAAAGAGTTGACACAAAGTTGATCAAGCCTATCAGCTCCACAAAACTACCTCCGTATTTCTCAGTATGGCAGCATTTACAAACCGGTGTCGCCCCCCAACACTGGCAAAGGATAGACACGCCGACAGAGTTGTCATTATTCAGAATTCCTCATGGGGGTGACAGTATTTACGCACTATAGCTCTAAACACAAGATTCATTTTCTTGTAGTTAGGTTGGTTATGTTTCCTAATACTATAACATTCCTACTTGACTATCAGCTTTTTATTGGTTAGAAAATGTTTTTCGCAAAGCGATGAGAATAATTAAATCTACTATAAATCCATTTAACACAATTCAAAATAATTTTGAGAGCGGTTACACCCATGACTGTAGTAAAGCTAATATTGCACAATTCCAAGGAGTTCTGCCTACATGGGAACTTTTTCAAATCTACTTGTATGTTGCCTGTGTACTGATATTTACTTTTACCCCTGAGATTTTGCTGTTACCTGCAAGTAACATAGCTCCATAACTCTGTTTTATTATTACTATTTTTATGACATAAGTATTTCTTTCAAATGGTTTTCCATTATACTCTGTGGCAATGTCCTAAATCCAGCCCTGTTTATGTTGTTAACCTGCTGTGTAGGTTGGAGACAGGGGTCAGCAGGGTCCTCAGGGAGGACGGGGGAAGCGCGGCCCGGCAGGCCCACCTGGGCGCTCAGGTCCTGTCGGAGTCAAGGGGGTTCGAGGTGAAGGTGGACCAGATGGCTTTCAGGGTCCTCAAGGTCCACCGGTAAGTCAAATTCAAGCCTCTCATTCTTCTCTAGCTGATACCACAAACATTGCAGTGCTACAGTACTGAAATAGTACATTATTTAGTCAACACTTTAATCGCCTCACTATAGTGGGTAATTCATATGTTTGTGAACGATACCACAGAGACACCAGTGTAATCAATTACACCAGAAGTTACACTGACTGGCACACACATGTTGTTTGGTCACATTTTTGCTGTGGAGGACACATTTAAACAGTTTCACATTAGCCTGTAGTAAGTAATGACTCACAGCAAGGGTTTCATTTATTGTGGCTATAAAAACCATATTTTGAAGAAATGAGAGGATATATTGTTGGCTTCAGTTGCTCATGGCATTCCTCTCAGAGGCAGCCTTGTTGTCAGCATTCTTTGTCCTGTAATATTCCTATTTACATGTCCCCCACAGTTGGGTCACTTCCAGTGATGTGTGATAATGATTTCTTGCACAGGGCCCAACGCTGGCTGCTCAACACGTGATTGAGGTTTGTAAGAAAGTTGTCCTGGAGCAGATGTCCACATTTGCCAACTCTGTGAAGAGGACTTGTGCTGCAGTCTGTCCTCTGTATGGAGATGTGCCCATGGGCGCCCCTGGTCCCTCTGGACAGAAAGGACCCCCCGGACCTGCTGTGAGTGTTTTATAGTTTGGATGTTCTTTGCTCAAGGTCAGACAGCCTCCGTAGACAATCTCCATGGACTCTCGTAGACCTTTAGCAGAGACACTGCCAGAGCGCAGTATGTTCCCCATACATTGTTAGTTTTTGTCTCCTTGGCTGAGTAAAATGCAGACACATTGCAAGGGTCTGGACTGGACTGGACTAGGAGAGCTGAAGTATTTGGCAGAAAAGCTTGGAATGAAAACATTACGATTTTCCACGTCTCCATGAGGACAAATAAGGAGTCACAGACTAGACACTTGGTCTGTGTTGAATGGTTTTTGGAGAGTATCGCGGCTGTCCTTGGATTGGAAAGCCTTTTCCACATTATTAAACAGTGTAGAACCGATTCATGTTACACAACTTCTTTAATCAAAATCACTCTCAGGCTGATAAATGCTCTCAAAGCCATAACTATATAAAAATATTCCACTATATTAGATTATGGTCGGTAAGCCTCCTGTTGTGGCGTTTAATGCCAAACCAAGAACAGTGATGTACCAATACTGTACAATGTTTTCCAAACAAAGTATTATATGATCGACCACATAAATCTTTTCAGTTTTTCTGCACAGAGTTGGTCAGAGGTGAATGGAACCTTAAACTTGAAACAACTTGAAAAGAGCACCTCAGAAGAACGAAAACATGAGAGGTTATATGGACAACACACAAAAGATTAACGATGTATTTTCCTATTGATGATGATGTTGCCAGGGTGACTCTGGTAATGATGGTGTTGCTGGAGAAGTGGGCCTGCAGGGATTCTACGGAGAAGCCGGAGACCTGGGTCGTCAAGGAGAAACAGGTGTGATAAACAAACCTGACGGATTGTATTTATGAATATGATTAACAACAAAACAGTAAATCACCTGTGCTTGTTTAAGGAAGAACCAGAGGTGGAAAATGAAATCAGATCCCATACTTAAACCTGTTAGATTTTTTTTGGGGGGGGACCACTTAGAAGCAGTATAACAAGCTGTAAACACCTCACTAAAGTATGATAACTTCATAAGGGGATGTGGCATGTTTCTGGCTATGACTGTATATCGAAAGTCACTGTTTGGGTTAAGTTTGTCTGTCTGCTGTTGCTGAGAGCCGAGTGAAGTTAAACTCCTAGTCAGCTTATCTGCTCACTTTAGTCCTGAACCTCACTGTATGAAACTGCTGCTGCTGAATCAAATAATGTACAGCGCTGTAAAACTCGCAGGCTAACATGTACACGCTCGGCTCTAATTTATGGTTAAAGGCCAGAGCATGATGTCACACTCTTGCTACATTCTCATGCCAAGCCAATGAAATCGAAGAATATTTACAAGGTGCTTAAAACATGTATTTAACAATGATGTCAGGAGCACATATGGTCTTTAATGCCTATTCTTCATCATTCTCACCTCTGGGGAAACAGCCTTTTTTGGCTTGTCTACTGTCATTCCCTGCTAATTGACAAATGCTTGTGTGTCTGGCTTGCAGGTGACAGAGGAGAGCAAGGTGATAAAGGAGCCAAGGGTTATGGCCTACCTGGCTACACTGGAGATCAGGGACCAAAGGGTAAATTCATCTTCCCTTACTTAAAGAGGATATATTATACTTTTTGATGTTGGACTCCTATACAGCAGTTAGACATGATTGACCGCACATTAAACTCTGTAAAGTTTCAGGAAACTGTGGCTCTCTTCCTTCCTTTTTCTGCCTTTGCTCAGAATGGTCTGTGTAGCTTCCTCCTCCCCCTGGAATCCCTCCCGTCGAGCCATTGTGCTTGGTCACCTTCCGAAAGATTTCCGCTCCAGCTTTAGCTCAGTGTTTTTTTCTGATTACTGACACAAACTGAACATGAGTAGGACACTGATAAATGTTAACCACCGCTTGAGCGTCTTACTTTTCAATACCGTAGTATTGGCGGAACAGCGCCAATTAGGACAAACTATTTATTTTTCGTACTGTATATCCATGTCTTAGTAAATAAAAGCTTGAAAAAAAAACAGCACCATCGTAAAACAGCTGCCGATCCAGCTTTGTGCCAGGCTATTGTCAGAAAACAGTCCTGTGTGAAATGCTCTGAACAAACATCCGGATCCCTGTGACGTCACTGTGAGCTAGAGTTCAGATAACGAAACAGCACGTTCAGAGTAGTACATAGCCAACCAAAACAGCCTGCAGGGCTCAAATCCAAATGTGTGTACCTCATTATTTGACACTTTGGCATCGTTTAACGTGTCTATACGACACTGTAACAACATTTATAGGTCAGACAAGATGGAAAAGTATAATACATTCCCTTTAATGTTGTTTGATGATTTGGTTGGAGTGAGGCATTAATTGAGCTCCACATCTGGGCCTGTGCATCATTTTACAAGGTACATTCAGCTGAGTCTGCTTCAGATCCCAGGACATGGGAGAGGGGATGTGTTACTATAATGGGAGTGTGTGTTACTTGCCAAAAAAGAAATTATTTTTCTCTGTAAATGCTCTGTCCCTGGAATCTGTGAAAACAGTCTTAGTCAGCTATCTAAGCAGACGGAGAGGCCTGAAGACTAAACAACATTTTTGCTTTTATCACAGGTCAGCGTGGACGTACTGGCAGAGCCTTTAACGGCCAGCCAGGGAAGCAGGGTGAGAGGGGACATGTAGGCCGGCCTGGTCTCAGAGGCCACCCAGGTCTCAGAGGACCTCCAGGTGTTTGTGTCACCTCTGGGTGTGCTCAGCCGGACTCCACAAGTGGGACACCTCAGCCAGCACCACGGCGGTTGAGGAATCGCCCTTAGAGGGGTAAAAAAAAGAGGCTACGTGGACAGTGAATTGAATATTGAGCTTAAAGGGCGGAAAACACGATAGATTGTTTTTGTTAATATATGTTTGGTTGAATAAATTGACATTTTCATGTAAATATGCATCCCTAATGAACTTCTGTGAACAGATTTATCTACAAGGTTACCAGAGACAATAACATGTGATGTGAATTGAAGCAGCATGGTAACAAAATATATTTGTATAAAAAGACCATCTACATTTCATGTTTTTTTTTAAACTGATTTCACAAGTCTGAGTTGTCTATAAACATATGTTCTTTATAATAAAAATACAAAATTATATTGTTGTTATTTACACTATTGTGTTAAAGCCTGATTGAGGTTCATGATTACAGCCATAGCTGTCGAGGGCCAATTAAATTATTAGAGCAAAGGCAGTAAAAGAAAACCTAAGAAAACATTAATATATTTTATGAAATAAAACTCTCAAGAAGAGTGCAGATCAGAGTTTTATTTTATACTTCCTTTATATTGTCTGTTGCAGTTCTGTAAAAAAGTAAAGACTTTTTGTTGCATTTCTGCAAAAATGAATCATATTTGGTTGTTACAATGTACACAGCTTTGGCATCCTCATTCTAGAGAGTACTATTAAAAACCGCGAATGCATCCTGCTTATGGCCTCTATGGTGATTTTGGTGTAGTGCAACATTCTTCTGCAAGACACAAAATGGCTCTTCATATCATCAGAATTGAATACATCCGGTGCAATAAAATATGAAAAGTTTTGAAGAGCTGTGTCAGTAAATGCTTTCATGCCATATACAGTATGCTATTAGCTCGCTCCTGCAAGTACAGAAAGGGTGAATTGTCTTTTTAATATGGGCTATAATTATTTATCGGCCATCTCGGAAGACAATATCACATTCTCCCTAAGTGGAACATTTGGAAATCCTATCTGTAATTTCTTTACAGTTTAAGTGCTTAAATTATAATTTGGACTAAGGTGATTATGCACGGCTTTAGTTGTCAACAGAAAACTTAATGAGCTACACACTATGCTCACTCTCTTTTTAGCCGTTGTTGTAGCAATGAGAACAAACAAGGACACAAGCAGCAATGTCTCCCACATGGTGGCTCGGCAGATACTGTTGTAGCAACACGAGGCCTGATTTGATCCTTGGACTGTTGGGACTTTCCAGCTGAAAAACCTGCTGGTTGAGTGGAACGCTGACTCTAAATTGCTCGGGGGTATGATGTGCCACATCTGTCCATCTGTATTAGCTGTGCGATGGAGCGACGCCCTCTCTAGGGTATTTCCCCTTGCGTTGTGATCAATGTATGTGGGGAAAGACAGATAATGATTGATAGTTTTCCACAGCTCACATCTAAGAGGGAAACACTTCTGGTGGGAGAAACTCACAGGGAGCACCGCGTGTGGTTCTTCTCTTTCCTAGCTCACATTTGTTTCCTCTGAAAAAGCCCATCGACTGTGGCTCATCACCCACCCACAGCATCTGCGACGGCAGTAGTATCATGTGTGCCATGCTGCTCTGGATGCTGTGGCCACCTCTGTCATGGAAAATATTACTAATCCCCGATTATCCTCTGATATTTTCTTTCTGGGCTTCAACCACTTGCTTCAGATATGCTCACCAATTATCTCTGTGGCAAACCATACCAGTGATCATGATAAATACGTTTTAATGCATTTGAGCTGATTAAAACAACCAAGGACGGCTGAGCTTCAAAGTGGTGGCACAGAATCAGAGGATGTTAGAGAGAGAGAGAGAGAGAGAGAGAGAGAGAGAGAGAGAGAGAGAGAGGGTTTATGTTGTCCTCAGGCCGTCATTTAATACGTTTTGTAAGAAACTGCCAGACACCGTAAATGTCAGTTGGTGTTAGTAATAAGCCAAATGTGTTATTGTGTTTTGTACAAGTGAAAGTGAGCGTAAAGCTGATGATGGTAGATCCAACTATAGATTTAATTGACTGTCCTGAAACAACTTTGAAACATTAACTTGTTTGTTTGTTGGCTGAACGAGATGCTGCTGCATGGTGGATGACATACACTTTACATGGTTCATTAGATTCCTCATTATTTGTATGTACAATTGTCTCTCTTGTGGAAACCAATTGCATATTCGTTCTAAGCATTTCATTTTGTTTAGCCTTTTCACAGACTTCAAACTGATTTCACCCTCTTGCACAAATGCGCTATAAGTGTTAAAGATTGTGGGTTAGAGTTTTGTACAATAAAAGTCCTATGATGATCATGTGCAGAGACGAATTGAAGAGCAATGCAAGACATAATGAACAAAGGCCTTCTAAAGCTGTGGGCCATCATGGGAGCAGTTATGATTAACCAAATAGAGAAGACGCTTTTATAAGATTTTAAACTGTCTTTGATCCGTCTCCTCCTACATGACTGCCTGAAGGCAAATTTGTCATGAAAAGGAAGTTATAAAATATACAGTCATTCAAAGCTCTTTAACACAATGTGTCTGTAGGACAGGGGTCAGAGCGTTTGACTTAACTGCGTTCACCTCATAAATGTGAACATTCTCATCTGTTTTAATTCTTTGAATTCCAGGGGAGTTCATGTTTTATACACCATTCACATATAAATGCACATGGAATTAACAAACTAACATGATGCCCTGTGGTTTCCCAACCTAGGGCTTAATACTCCCACATGGGGTGCAAGATAAACTAAAGAAGTGGCTTTGATAGCTTTGGTAGAAACTAGGAACATCTAATTTTTGCTTTACGAAATACAGTTTATATTACAGACTTTGAATTTTTGCTTTTTGATGTAGTTTGACCTCTTGAATAAACAAATGAAACAGTCAAGAAAAAGGGTAAAATTGTTTTCCAACTGAACTGTAAACATCTCACAGACCTGCACCCTGGAGCGGATCTAAAGTAGACACTGTTCTGTACCTAGTCAAAAGTAATACAGGATGGGGAACACTGCTGTAGGGTGCTTCTTGACAGAGTCCAGGAGCAACAGAAAGATAGATGGAAAATGCCACAAATTGGCTTCAGATAATGTTGTGTACACAATAAACATAGCTCATGGCCTTTTTTGGACTTGATTGCACAAGATGTTTATAGCTGTGCTGTTTTACCTTAGTTGCACCACACTTTCATTACTTTGTCAATGCAACTACATTACTAATGCAAACTAATTTATTAAATTAAAATTTTGGAACTAGCTTTCCTTGCTTACAAAACAGTTTAACTCCCTCAATCATATTGTGGCGATTTATTTTATTTACATCAGATTTGCTGAAGTTTTCTTGGGTACAATTCAAAGTATGGCAACTAATACAATGTGTCCTGTTCTTCTGGCATGGGCAATATCCGGCCAAACATATTATGTAATCATGATTATCTCAATGCTAAATGTAATCAATGTGACAATTTCCAGATGTGACCACAGTCCACAGTCGTACTCATCAATGTACAGGCCTCAGAAGAAAACCCAGTTGGCCTCTTGTGGGAAAAACTCAAGAGGCACACAGATTTCCTGCCGCAGGGTTTCCTTCATGTGCACCACCTGTTGGTTACAACCCAGAGACCATGCAGTTTAAAGAGACAGAGGATTAGTCAGCATTGGAAAGTCTGCTCTCACCGGCAGGTTGGCCACTAGCAGCCTCCCAGCACCAGCTCAGTATTTGCCTGTGGGATCCACCAGAGTGTGCTGAGGCTCAGGGTCAAGACCGTCACCAGGAAACCACTGCTGCTCAATGTCAGCATGAGATGACGCCTGATGACATCTTCAGCACATAACCGCATGCCAGTTTCTATTTCACATGGCACTGCTCAGTATTTGATATACTTGACCTTAAACGCATCACGTCAAATCTCGGTATGCAAATGTATTAGCAGTAGTACTAGTAACTCAAAATCACATTTAAGTAAATGCACTTTCACACTTCATGTAAAGAGCAGGAATGACTTTTTTTTCATTTAAATTCAGTGTTGATGAAAGTGGCTGATTTTTTCATCTGATAAAGAATAGGAACTATAGTTATTGATGTAATAAAAAAACTAGTTTTTCTTCATTCATCAACTTTTCAACGACACCATAACCTGTCAGAATGATATTTATTTTTTGCATTCTTGTCTTGACTTTGAAATACCGAGATCACTTGACACAGTTTACTTTTCATTTCAAACTGAAAAAAAACAAAAACAAATTGTGTTGTGCAGTACAGGGCTCTGTACACTATCATTCTTTGTGGAGCCTTCAAGAGAGCCTTGCAAACATTGAGGCTGTTGTCAGTTGATGCAGAGCAGGCTGCCCCCGAGTACAAACATGATAAAACTTGTTGGAGCGGATCAAACTGAGATCTGCCAACTCTATAGATAGGCGATCCAGTTCTGCATTTCGAACGACTTCCAGCTGTACGTGCAGAAATATAAAAAATGCAGTAGCTCTTTGCACTTGTTCCTTGCTGACTTGTCGGACCTAATCTTTCCTCTGTTTTGGGTGATGAAGTGGGATTCAGAAAGGAGGAGTGTAAACGCATACTGCTGAGCACTTCAGGTCCGGCTGAAGGTAGTACATGCATCTCCGTATACTTTAACCTGCCTGCTGATCTGTTGCTTGTTGTGCATCCAGAGGACTCCATGTTCTCTGGTTATGCCCCTAGCAACCCACACACGATCCAAACCCTGAACACTTGGAATAAGGCTGTGCTCATTACTATTATTTTCCTTTTGGACTGTTAGAGATGGGCTGTCTGCTTCACTATTTCATGCTCTCCTTATCTGCTTCTCTTTCCACCCAATAATTGAGGGTGGCTGTAGGCCAGTAAAAGTCCGGAGTACGAGGGTGGGGGGGGGGGGAGGAAGAAGGACAGAAACACAGGAGACAGGGAGAGCTGCTGGAAAGGGCAGGCTTTCATTCAGCAGAGAAACATGTGCACTTCTCTCCGAATTCACTTTCTGCAAACCCGGGGCTGTGAACAGTATTGATAACAGGCACTCAATGAGAGGATTAACGGGAACTCACACAAGGGCTTGGACGCTTACTGGTAACTTAATGTTCACTTTGTGTCATTCATGTGAGGCAACTTAATGCATTTCTGAATATTATAAATTATGTTTTGCATAGATTTGGGGTTTTGTTTGTATGCATGAAGATGCAACTGTCATATCTCTGAAGTAGAAAGCTACATTTAGTGTACAAGCATCTATGGGGGATGTTATTGATTGTTAAATTATACTTTTTTTTTATTGAATACCGCTTATTTTTCAGTCTGCCGTGTGTCATGCTGAGGTAACACTGTTCAGATCAGTAAAAGTTTTGCAACATTCACTTTAGTGTCCTAGATTCAGTGCTGCTGCAGTTACATATTGAAGACATTAAGCTGAGTTATCAGTCCCTTGTTTGCGCTACTGTCATGCAAAGAATGAATGGAATCATCTGAAGAATTTTCCTGGCTATTATCACTTCTCGTAAAAAGGATTTTTTCTTTCATATTTCTTGAATCTGTGCATGCATACTGCAAAGTACACTGCAGCATTGCATGTATTGTACACATGCGGTTTAAACATATGTGAGAATTGCATAGAAGAATAATATTTGTGACAACAGAAGAAAATATCTGAAAGGATTTGAAAGTGGATGTGTTGGCTGGAAAGCCATGACGCTTTACAAGACATTACTTTACTTTTTGGATTAGTTGAACAGATTTATACGGCAAACAACTGATAGGGCTTGGCTTTCCCTTGTTGCTTGAAGTATTTGGCAGGACTAAACCCCCCGATCTTGGCAACAGTTCATGCTGAACAGCAGTTGTTGTTTCTGGAATGGAACAACTTCCTTTTGCCAAATTTACAGCAGATAACGACAACTTCAACAGTTCAAATGAGTTAAAGACTGCAGTTGCATTACAAGACTACAGGCATGAATCAAATATAAGTTTGTTTTGCTAACAGACAAATATCATATTTGAAAGGATTATAATTTGTTAACACAAAATCTGTGGTCTTATACCGTGGTTATCACCTGTGATTCAGTGTCCCCCACCATTAACAAGTGAAATGTGAGAAATAATATGTTCAGCAGCTTCCTGAAAGGCATATCCAGCTGGAACCAAACTGCTTCTAAACTAAGTCTCGCATAAATCTTATTAAGTTTGCGAGGCACTGCAACAAATAACTGGCTCAACCCAGAATTCATGTCATGTGGTATCTTTATTTACTCGCATCTAGAGCGTCTTCAGACCTTTGAATGTTTGTTGAACATCTATGCATACCAATGTCAGTTTTGCCATTTAATCCCATCAACAAAAACCTTGGGCTTCACATACTGTCTGCTCTGCCCCCAATAACATTAGGTACTAACCTGCGACAAACGTGCACCTGTTAATTCTGCTGCATTGTGCATGCACTCCAGCTCGAAGAATCATGGCATTGCACTTGTAATTTTGCGTTTTTTATTCCTGGATCAAGGTTGCTTCTCTTCATCATGACTACATGTGTTTGGTCAAAGTCCACAGACGGAATTTCACTGTCTGATGGTGTAAATGAATTCCATGTGGCCCGAGCAGAGGTGTAGAAACACTTGGTTTGGGAAAAGTCAGTCGAGGGGAAAGTCATCCTGGCTGGACCCTGCCAATAAGGGGGTTTTCCAACAACCTCCTCCAGCTCTGAAGAAAACGACTTGCACAACTATGTCAGCTAAACGCCTCCTTCAACTCTGTTACTTCACCGCTGGTTTTACATGGTGGAAAAATGCAGTCATGTCAAAGAGTGTGACCCCTCTTTAGCTTCACCGAAATAAAAACATTTGGTTGGCCAAGGCTTATATCCTAGCCACTGTTTCGTTGGCCTTCATGCGTCACGATCGGAAGCATCACTGAATAGGTAGTACAATCAACTCCTTACTATCAAATTTTATCCTTTTGTTGTTGTATTGTATGCAGCTTATCTGGTCTTCATTTACAACTTGTCTTTCGAGGATGTCAGCAGTTTCTTTCTGTAAAAGATTGTTAAACAGAGCAGCCACAGAAACATGTGACTAAATTAGTTCTGTGAGCTCATATGCAACTATTCAGCTGGTTATCGGCAAATAAAAATTTGACTCTTTTCATTGGTTCATGATATCCTATTTAATCTCAAACTCCTTGAGCATGAACATAACCATCATTATACTCCACTGTAATATCATTGCATGCAAACGTTGTGTGCATGCAATGATATTACTGCTACTGAAATAGAAATGCCTAATACAGTTAATAACACTTAATTAACATGTCATTGTTTGGTTTATATGTTAAATGACAAACTTTGCTTTTTTTGTAATGTGTTGCTCTTGCCTCGTCAATGCTTTATTAAAATGTGATTGGGGCTTCAATGAGAACAGATCTGGTAATTTGTTCAAGTGACACTATTGTGGTTATATTCTTAAGAGTCTACAGCCCCGAGTTTTAGTTTAGTGCTATCTTCAGCCTGCTAACATGCTCACAATGATAATGCTATCAGGATGTTGTTTAACAGGTATTATGTTTAACATGCAAACAGTTGCAATACATCGTGCAATCATTAGCATTTAACACAAAGTACAGCTGAGGCTGATCGGAACCTCATTTGTTTTTTGCAGACATCTGATAATAAACCACATATTGGAAATTGATGGCGCTAGATGAAACGTCAGTGGATCACCAAAGTCATTAGCATACATGGTAAAACATAAAGGTACCACATTTCATGGCAATCCACTCAAACGTTTTAGGGAAATTTCACTGAGCAACCGCAACATCCCCTTACCCTAATCAAGGTGTGTAAGTTTTAAAAAACAACTGCAACAGTTTCTTTGTTCTACTGTTGGAGGTGACAAATTAGGAAGAGGCCACAGTTATTTTGACTGCATAACCATGTTGGGTAGTCTGACGCTAGAGAGATCCTGCATATTTTATGTGAGTCTTCAGAATACCATAATTGAACCTAGGGGTTATATTGGGACATCAGCTCTTTGTTTGTCCCTGTAATGTAACAGACGCATTTCAAAAGTCAGCCACACAGCAAGGCTGTTGTTATGCAGGTGTAAAATATGGGAGCCTTAGGGCAGGGCACAGAGAAATCAATACGAATTGAATCAATAAGTCAAATAAAAAAGGGTTTTAGGGCAAAATATTTGCACAAGGGAGGCTGTTTCAACACAGCTGGCACCAAAGATGAATTAGTCAAATACAGAAGAAGAGCTGGAGTATGGCAGCAAACCAAAAAAGATGAATCACATGTACAAATTGTTAAGCTGACACCTTTCCAGAATGTCAATTTTTCATATGTTCAGACTTGCCAACGTTTTGAAAGATCTCGCCAAGGTATAAAATAATCAGTAAATCAGTAACTGGTTAAAATTACTTCATTTGCTAATGGAAAGGAAGGTATTAGAATTGGTTTTAGCCATGAGGGAAGAAACTTGTAGGAGTGAAGCTCTTTCTGGGCAGGCGTTGTTGTGTTTGTGCCAAGGGCGGGAAGAGATGCAGGCATATGGCAGCAGATTTAAGGAAACAGCTGATAATCCCACAGGAAACAGTGGGCAATGGTTTATGGGCAGTTGTGGTCAGAGGTTCACTAGATTGTTTGTTTAGTAAAGCTGACGGTGCCATATAAGGATGTGGTAGATGAAGCTTGAAAGGAAAATGCTTAGGTGTACTAAGGCGATGGAGGCTGTGCAGCAGGATGGGAAAGACAGTGTGTGCCACATGGACGATGGATGCAGAGTATAATTTAGTGGTAAAATAATGAAATAAAAGATTTGTGGGTACTAGTCTGTGGCATCAGTTGGAAGTAGGAAGTGTATATAACGGACGAAAGAGGTAATATGGGGTGATGGGATTTGCCCTATATAGTCTCAGTGAAATTGTGACCTGCATGGTTTCCTTGTGCTGAATTTTTATTTAGTTTTACTTTCCCTGAATTATTAGGGTTCATTATGCCATTAATCCCTATATGTGATTTATGCCTAAACTGGAAACATGTCATAATCATATCCATTAGTCATGTTGGTAACACTTTACAATAAGGGTACATTAATTTACTGTTAGTTAGCACTTAGTTATTGCTTTATACATATTAACTGAGCATTAACTAACCGTCAAACCCTGATTAGTTCATGTTTAATAAGCATTAACTAACCGTTATGCTTAGTTAATGCTTAACTATGCATTAGTTAACTTAGCATAGTGTGTGCCTCACCAAGCATTTACTAACAATTAATAGCATTTACTAAGCATTAACTAACAGTTAATTAATGTACCCTTTTTGTCAAGTGTAACCATAATTTGCATATGAAATGTACGTGCTTCTAAATTGATACCACTGAACCCGGAATTTAAAGCTGCAGTCATCAATGTTTATACGTTAAATTCATCCAATAACTATGTGTCATTTAAAGGGTGTCCTCTACAAGGTAAAACATGCAGATAATTATTAACAGACTGTATTGTTTTGGTTTTCCGACCAATAACTTAACCGCTATAGTTCTATCTCACCACTAATCAACATTGTTTCCAGTTGAGGAGGCAGCTATTTTCAGCAATAGCTCTGACGAACCAGTTAGATAATAAAAAACGAGTTTGGTAGAGACCCAAAACAAAGTGAATATGTGGACTAACCTTACAGCAGGTGGATAGTAACTTTACTGGAATTAATACTTATGTTGTCTGCTAGATGTGTAAATACGTACAATTTTCAAACACTTTCACAATAGAAACTTTACAAGGTTAACATATATTAATGATATTGTGGCTTTAACCAAATAATGTAGTTTAAAAAAATGGTTCCATATTTTCTGTTGGATCTGTTAATTAAACCTTAAGTGAGTGAGAGTTGGTTCTCTGTTATCGTTCTCTAATATTTTGACATTTGGCAGCCATTTTTATTGCTTTCTGTTTTGTTCAACCTTTCATACAAAGATTTCAATCAACACAAACAAAGACTGGACTTTTCCGTCTGTTTTGTGCTTGACTTGGGCTTGACCTAAGCAGAATGCATTCAGTATTGTTTGCACCAAGTCAGCTTGTATGTGCACAGTTCTATGTATTTATGTCTATCATGTACAGTAGGTAGCCAGGCTTCTTCAAAGTGCATAACTGGATTATAAAAAAGTGTAAGACAATTTCTGCTGTAATGTATGTATGAATAATATGAATTGCATTAACCACAATATGAACATTACAATTAATATATAATTTTCTGGGAAATTATCCATAACAAATGCTTAACAGTGTGAATGTATGCATGGACTTCCTGCTGTCATGCTTGAGTCATACACATTCATACAAAGCTTAATCAGATCACCTTCATCTAATGCTTTAGGTTAAACGTTGGTCCAGAGGGATAAAGTGACTTTAATGCACAAATGTTGCTAATTTGCATGTGTATACAATGCTTGAATCAGTAATTGTTTAAATAGTTCATATTTTGCATAGCCTGGCGTCATAGCCAACATTCCTGTTGTTTTAGGTAGTTTTGTGTTGTATGGTATTACCTTTAAAGTCAATGGAGAGGGGATGAGCTAGAATTAATATCAACCAAAAACCTTGTTGATAGAAAAACAATAGTCTGAGTCATTAACTTCTATCAAGGCAAGAATAACATGGGGACCATAGGTCACAAATGCTTGCAGTGTCCTTTTCCTATTCCCTGCCATACAAAGCATGTTTTTCCCTTTCCCTGTAGGTGCACAATTGGAACTTGGTACTGCTGCATAATGGGTTACAAAGCGACATCCATGCATTGTGTCTTAAGATGTCTGTGCTTCATGCTTCTCCATTTGTTTAGTGCAGCTCAAGATGAAGACTTAAGAAGTAAGAGGGCTTCTGTCTTCATTTTTTTCTCACACTTTGTTATGCTTGTTATCCATAAATTAAAAACTGTCAAATGCATACAACTGGCAAAGGTGATAGCATGTACTGTAAATGCATTTTATTTAATATACTGTATCTCACAAAACTTTATATGAATAGTTTCAACCATTATTTTGCTGCTGATTTCTGACTTCTCACTTTATTTCTTGTCTGCTTTAGGTTGTAGGACCGCACCATGTGATTTGGTCTTTATAGTAGACGGCTCTTGGAGTGTTGAAGATGTCAGTTTTGATTTAGTAAAGCGATGGCTTGTAAACATAACAACAAGTTTCAACATTGGACAGAAGTTTACCCAGGTTGGAGTCGTCCAGTACAGCGATACCCCTGTTTTAGAAATCCCTTTAGGGAAGTACCACTCCAACAAAGACCTTCTCAAAGCCATGGAGTCCATTGATTACATGGGGGGAAACACAAGGACAGGGACAGCCATTAAGTTTGCTACAGACAAACTCTTTGGCCTCTCTGAGCGGAGCACATCAGGCGTTTCAAGAATTGCCGTTGTCCTCACAGATGGGAAGTCTCAAGATGAGGTTTTGAAAGCAGCAGAGGAAGCAAGGAAAAAAGGAGTAATTCTGTTTGCAATTGGTGTTGGGTCAGGGACAGAAGAGGCCGAGTTGAGGGGCATTGCAAACAAGCCATTTTCAACTTACGTCTTCTCTGTTGAGGACTACAATGGGATTTCAAGGATCATACGGATCATACGACAGAAACTGTGTGAAGGTAGGCAACTGCTGATCAGTGTCTGGTGGTAAAATATTACTCTAATATAATGAAGTCAAATGAGGTCAAATATTGCTGCCATGACAGTATGAGTGGTATTTGTTCAACTCATACTACTCCACCTGTCTTCATTATTCTGTTAATATGTTGTCTGTGTGTGTTTTTTTTCCATTTCACTGTGTTTGTTTGTTGCAGAGACTGTTTGTCCAAACAGAATACCTGTAGATTCCCGGGAGGAGAAGGGTTTCGATATTCTGTTACATTTGAACTTGGCTAAAAAAACTAAGAAGACTCAAGGGGCATTTCGTGGCAGTAAAGCCTTTGAAGTGACACCTCGTGTCGACTTGAGTGCAGCTACACGGTAATTATATGTGCTTTTATTCTTTCTCCATCATAAGCAGTATATTCACAAGTTGTCTGACTTTTAAATGTGGTCATCCAGGAACCTTTTCCCTGACGGGCTGCCTCCATCATATGTTTTTGTTGCCACGCTGAGATATGAAGGATCACTGACAATGGAGGAGTGGGACTTGTGGAGAGTTCAGACGCGTGACGAGAAACCTCAGATGGCAGTGACTCTAAACGGAATGGACCGCACTGTCAAGTTCACCACAACCAGTCAAGCATCAAGTGGAACTCAAACAGTTGCATTTTCCAAACAGACAGCAAGGGTAAAGTAGCATCACGTCTTATTTCTTTGCAATGGTCTCAAAAAACAGTCTACTGATTTTACACATCACAATCAATTTACTTTCCAAAGAGGGGTACTGCTCAGCCTGTGAAATCATTTGTGTAATTGACTCAGTAGGATTGTTGTCAAGTCTGGAAATAACCGTGTCATCAGGGGTATCTCTGCTTGGGCTTGGAGAGTAAACATTTTTAAACAAAAATCCTGAATTACAAATGGTGAAGTTTAAAAGATTTGGGTGAGAAGGCCAAACAAATGGATTATACCGAATTGCCTAGTGGCAAATGTAGGATCCAGCAATACTGGCAATTATAGACTAAAATTAAAGACACTTTATGAGAGAGCAATGTTTGATTGCTGGAGTACTCCTTTGAGAGTCTGATGCATTTATTCTGTAATATCTGTCAAGAGGAAGCATACTCACACAGTATTATACAAGTCATTTGGCTTACAATTGTTGGCTGTTCCTGTATTTTTCTGTTCAATATTCCATATACTACAACTGTGGCAGACACTGTTCAAAGTTGGTGCACCTCCAAGGTTCAAGCATTGCTTTCAACAACACATAATAATAATGTTATGTAACCAATCAACTCTAATCCTCCTATCCTCACATCAGTAAGGCTTGTTTATGCCTGCAGAGCTCCAGAAATCTATTTAACCTTTACAAAGTTAAAGTCACTGCAAATCTGTGTGATTGGAAGATTGTCATATATATTGAATTGTTTGTTCCTTAATCAACATATTCCCATAATGTATTGCATAAATGACTATTTCCTTTTCTTTGTCCCTTGCAAAAAAAGCTGTTTGATGAGAAATGGCACCAGCTGCGACTGCTGGTCACTGAAGACGATGTTACTCTTTATGTCGATGACCTTGAAACTGAAACCCTTTCTTTGGAGCCCCCTGTCGGCATTTTCATCAATGGAAAAACCCAAGTTGGAAAATATGTTCAAAAGGAAACTACAGCGCCAGTAAGTTTATCAACACCAACTACCCTATTTTCATAAAATACATGTTTGGTTCCCAGGGAAGTAATCCGGCTGTCCGCCAGCTTGACTATAGCAAGGGGGAACAGTTTGTTTAATGAGTAGTTCAGCAAACACAGTGCTGATATATGTTTTAAACAGCATCACACACAGTACTGAACAGTTTATTGCTGCCTCCCAAGAGACATGCTTAACCCAGTGGATAATAAATCCATGGCAAAAATGTCCAAAAGGTCTTATTAATCTTTCTTTTATTTGTCTCATTTGGCACATTTGGTGGAACAAATGCTGGTTTTGTAATAAATAAATTGTGCTGGGTTGTAATTTGCTCTGCAGAAGGCTATATAGTGGTTTGTCTTTTAACCTTTGATGCAAATAAATCCATGCAAACACAACAGACCTTTTTTTAATGTAATAATGACAATAAAGAATGCACAATACATTATTTGAATCCAATCATCAATCTGATGTAACACCTTTTATTAATGATAAAAAATAGCAAAAACTGACCATTTCAAAGACACATATGTAAGCAATTAGTCAGGTTTGGCATTGTTGCATTGGTGGCTATAATGATGGTCAGTAAAATTTAAATACATGTAAAATAAATTTAAATTAAATAATTAAGCCATTTCCTTGAAGAAAAAAACCTTAGTACACATGGCTGTGTGTCATTATAGTGAATACTTAAATTACATACGATAAGAAATATAAGAATAAGGTCTGTGCAAAAATTCCTACCTTTGAAAAGACAAGAAATTATTTATTTGTGAGGACTTCCAGCCGGTCTGTTCACAAATAATTATAGTTTTGTATTATAACATAAAACCCAGCTTGGTATTCAATGTTATTGTGTGTACTGATCCATTGTTATATGGTTCATGTAGTTTAATGCAATTGAACAAAGGCAATGCACTTTTGTAAGTATAATTTCTGGATAAACACACTTGTAATTGGAA
This sequence comes from Ammodytes marinus, assembly GCF_949987685.1. Classification (NCBI taxonomy): domain Eukaryota; kingdom Metazoa; phylum Chordata; class Actinopteri; order Uranoscopiformes; family Ammodytidae; genus Ammodytes; species Ammodytes marinus. Next base: position 17,187,968 of record NC_137215.1, on the reverse strand, counting down.
ACAGATTTATGTAAGTGGAACTCGAAAACTACACCAAAATGTATAATAATGCAATTGTACACAACATAACATGTCTAGCATGCATCAGAAGACAAGACCAAAACATTGGTGTCATGTTTATACCTAAATAAAAATCCACCATTATTATATGCAAAAGAAAAAACTATGTTGCCATGAAGTCTTGTTGTCATGAGGCTGGAAATAATTGAAAAAAACACATGTTGAGGATCATATTTCTGCCCACATGGTACTATAGTGAAACAGTCTATTGGACATTGTGAAGTCACTTTTCCCACCAACATTAACTAAATACCAAATAATGGAAGAACAGTTGCTGCAGAACAAACAAACTGAGGGAGGTCTGGCACATTTGTAGCTACTCAATGCGGGCACTTATCTTCCTTTAACAGTCATACAATAGCAATTTCACTTCATTAGTGGCAAAGCACTGATACAACTGAACTAAATGCTGCAAAATTATCCACATATTGCAATGTGTTTGTTTTGTTAGCTCAAACAGCGGTGTTTGTGTTTTTAACAAGTTGTTTCTTTTTTTGTTTAGTTTGAAATTCAGAAACTTCGTATTTACTGTGACCCTGAGCAGAATACCCGGGAGACTGCATGTGAAATACCTGGAGTTGTGAGTACAAGAGCCTGATTGGCTCTGCACTTAGTTGTTTTGAGTCCAAAAACAGCAAAGAAAACTTTTTCTCACCTACTTTTCACCTTGTCCGAATAAATCTGCTTCTGCTCTGACAGTCACCACAGTTTTACCATCATAACTGCACACAGTAAACTACGCATGCATATAAAGTGATTCTTGCTTTACATTTCATCAGTACATTTGTAGAATTGTGTAGTCAAAGACTAAACTTGGCATACTCATTGGAAGTCACATCTGTTTATGCATACAATAATCTGCTGGAGGAGGACCCATGGCTCAGCGTCAAACAGTTTGCCCTCAGTATGTTTTTAGTATATTGTCTGCTGGTCCCAAACTTTGTTGCATGTGAAGCAGTGGCCCATTGTTATGTTGGCTTGGAAATAGTTTTAAACACACAGCCGGTGCCAAATTACTATTTTCAGTGTGAAACTGTTGGAGAAAAATATCAAGAGACAAGATGGGAGGCTTAAAATTACACATACTTGGCAAGTAGTGCCGCTTCTCTCCTCTCTCTGTGTGCTTTTCAATGGTTTATTTGCTAAAGGATCTCACACTGCAGTTATTAATTTCCTTTTAAGTTGAGGATCAGGTTACTATCTGGCAAAATATCACATTTGATTTAGAAACACAAAGATATCCAGTTGGCAGTGTGCATTTTAGCAGAAGCTCCTGATTATGCAATACTTAAATACTTAAAAATAAAACCACTTTACAAAAGCAGGTAAGTTACGTTTTTGTGATGAAAATGTAATGTATTTAGAAGTGAAAGAGTGAATGTATAATGTGTTTTCGCTGCTTTGGTATTGGATTTTGTTCCATTTACAAACATAGGACCATAACTTCAATAATCCATTAAACACTCATTACCTAAATATCAGGAATTGTTTAAACATGTCCATCACGGGCTACCCCATGCATTCTAGTTTCCTGGTCCAACTGTCATATCAGAAGTGGAGTGTCCAAATTAATTTGAAGGGAGGGGGAAGAGGGTTGTACTGTATGAGGGGCTTCCTGTGTAAAGCCAGGGATGCACTTGACCGGGGAGTGACCGCAATAAAACAAAGCTCCAGGGCAAGATTCTTGAGTCCATGTCTCCTTCTTCCACCACTGGGCCGGTTCTAACAATGTCCAATTTGATTCCTCCTATGTCAAGAAACACACCTAAAATCAGTTTATAGAGCAGAGGACAAATATTCACCTTTGAGAAGCAGGAACCACACACTTTGGGAATCTTTTCCTTAAACCATTTTGCTGATCATTTTCTATATAATAATTGATTCATCGACTAATGATTGCAGTTTTAATATGTATTATGCTGTTTGTGTACGCAATGTATGGTCTGGTCGATGAGAGTCTAAATGTGTTCATTACAGTGCTCCAACAGTCCTGATTACTCTGATCCAACTCAAGAGCCTTGTGCTTGTCCTCCTGGAACCCCTGGAATACAAGGAATAAAGGTCAGTTGTATATATAAATAATCCTCAATATATTATCTTTTTGAATGTCCTTCTTTGTCTTGTGTCATTTTGTTGCTGAGTGATTTCAGAGAATATATCCTGTTCCTGGTTTAGCACAGATAAGAGTTCCTCAGTGTTCGGCAGTTGGTTAAATATTTACTTAGAGCTGTGGTGTTTTGTTGAAATCATGTAAAAGAAAATCAACTTAATCTTAAAAAATGCTGGTTTATGTGTTACCTCAGGAATGACAGAGAGACCAAATGGCTTCTGTTGGGAGAAAGAACTTCTGAAAGCTTAGAAAAAGGAAAATGTGTGCTGGAATGCTAAATTCCCAGGTGATGTCTCAATGCTGCTCTCTGTGTCGGATAATTGTGATGAGCAAGAGGCTGCACTTTACCAATAAATCAAATCTAACTACAGCCATTTCATTCTGTAAACCCAGATTTCTTTTTTGTGTCAAAAACTCGTGCTAAGTTGGAGGTTTTAGCACATTTATCTTTTAAATACAGTCACCTGCTGAAAACGTAGTGTTACAAATTATGGGCACACCAAAATAGCCTCTTTCCTCCGGTTACGCAAATTGCGGCTTGCCATTTTGAGTAAATCACGGTTGCTTTTGTGAGATCCTATTGTACTGTACTGTTGGATTGAAGAAAAACCAGACCACTGCCGAAGATAAACACTGGTTTGAATGGAAAATTACCAAAATAGGGAAATAAACCCACACGTTCTACTTTATTGATACACCAAATAATAGCAGCCCCGGTAATTAAAGCCTTTACACAAGGCCCTTGGAAATATATTACCTTAACAACAAGACTCTTTGTTAATAAAACCTACATGGATTCATGCGTGTTTGTGTTAATAAGATCACCGCTATGCTTTTACTACGTTTACTAATAGATCCAAAATGCTGGGAACATAGCTGGCTCCCAGATGTTCCCTATAACATAGTGCTGAAGAGCATTTTACACTAGATTAGAAATAGTCCGCTCAGCGTGGTATAGACATAAATTAAATCAACACTATACAGCTGAGAAAGCATATTGATATGTTTTAAATTGATTAGTCTATCTTGCCTTGAGGTTGCATAATTGATAAAGATGTACTAACCATTTGTGTTAGTTACACACAAATGAATGACCCCATTCTACTTTCTTTAGGGAGAACAAGGAAACACAGGCAAACCTGGTCTGCCTGGTCCTGCTGGTGCTGATGGTAAGCCTGTGAGTACTACATAGTTCAATATACAAACATACAGAACATATCCTCGTCACAGCTGCAACCATAACAGCATTGAAGAAAATGCCAATTGAGTTAAAGTTTCCTGTTAGGGGATGATAATCCCCTGCTTGTTAATGTTATGTGGTCAGAACTGCTTCAGAATGTTAAAATGCAGCGGTGAATACACTTACTAACTTATTTTTCCAATGGGTCAAATAAAAAACATCTCTGATTATACCACAGTGGGGATTTTGTGTGACGAAAAGCCTCCAAAAGTAAAACACATGTTCTACAGCATGATCAGAAACTCAGAGAAAGACAGACTCCATTTGCCTGCCTATAAATCACATGCACCAAGTTGAGGAGGTTGAAATGTTTACCCAAATGTGTATATCTTGTCTAATTCAATATAAAAGGGTATCCCTGGCATTAGAGGAAGCCCGGGGCCGTCAGGTGCACCTGGAATAGAGGTAAAGAAAAATTTTCTTAATTTGCTTATTCATTGTTAATTAAATTCACAAATCCAGCAGAGGAAAAGTAAAGCTGGTCTCCTTTATTTATTTTGTCAGGGTCAACGCGGGTCAGATGGGTACAAAGGCGAGCAAGGGAGGCACGGTGTTTCGGTAGGAAGGTCAAAAAAGCAGATTTGTGGCACATTCCGTTTAATTTTTGCGCTGAAGCACTTATTTTTGATTACTTAATACCAGTTTTGTAACACAAGTCTTTTTTTTCAGGGTGAGAGGGGTATACCTGGATTACCAGGAACGCCTGGACAACCAGGAGAGAAGGTGGTGATGTCAATTATTCAAATATGGTGACAGAATTTCTGCTCAAAAACAGTCTTTAGAAGTTTTGTCAAAGTTATGTGCTTGAATTTAAATTGTAGTTTGGTAAGTGGGCCAAATGTGTTGAGCTGAGAGAAAATACCACAGAAAGAGTACAAACACATGAAAATCCCTGCTAAACACATCAATTTGAACTGTTTGAATATCATTGCATCAATCAGTCTAGAAGCCATATGTTATAAATATAATGTCAGACCCCCTAGCAGAGTAAAAAAACACAACTTCTACCCTATGGGACAAGAGCTCTTTGCAGAGAGAGCATGAAGGCCATCAGAGACTTTTTAAATATATTGAGATTTCCAGACTTTTGTTCTACCCTTTCCTCAGAAAGCTCTAACAGTTATACTTTCTTTGTTATTTTTAGAGACCCAGAGGTGTATTTTATTTATCTTGCTGCCTTACATCTCCTCCATGCTCCTTAGTGTACCAAAAACATCTGAGGTAGAGATTCAAGGATGAAATGTGAAGACAAATGAATAAATGTCTGTGGCTATAACTCCTTGTCTTTGAGATCCTGAGATATAATCATCAGAAAACCCTATACAAAACTAAACAGATCACGCCCACGCATTGAGGACTGTTTACTTCATCAGTCAAAAATCAAACCTTGAAATTCAGTGCAAACCATCAACAATATAGTGTAGCTGTATAAAGGACAACACAAATAAATAAAACCGGAATTAATTGTCTGACAGCTGAACATCTTTACCATTCAGGGGTGAGAATGTCTACGCCGTACATCACAACAAAACAAATTCAACTTCAAAACACTGAAGCAGATGGTGGTGTCTCAGCTGGACAATTGTCGCTCTTATTTCTTTGACCATTATCCTACCACATTAAACTTAGCGTCATTTTAAGGTACACTGAGGTAATGCATCCTCTCTAGATTGCATCATCATTCATAACATCCTACCTTGTAATCAGTGCAACCACAGGGGGCTCTCCCCGTTGGCTCAGCTGTCTGCAGACACATGTCTGCACCTGGAGCACATCCTCCTGTACAATGCGTCCCATTATTAGAATTTTACTCACAGGTCAAGGATGTATCAAATTAAGCTTGTAGTAGTGCTTGGGCTATCTTCTCAGTTTTCTTTGATTTGTATAAGTAGGCTACTTGTGGTTTTGGCCATACAATGGAGGATCTTTTCAATTCATTTTCCAGTTATACTTAAAACACAAAGAGATCATGGCGTTTTACGAGTCTGCCAATGTGCTCTCTTAAAATCTCATCATTCGACACCTAATTAGTGTAACGGTCTGATGCATCATGGATGATGAGATGAGCCTAGAGGGTGCACTTTGAATGATTTTCCAACACTTCTGACAGAGGCCAAATTAGTTAAAAAATATGTTCATAAAAACTCTGGTCAAAGGGGGTATTAAAAAGTATTCACAGTATTGTAGATCCAATATATTTGTATGGTTAAGTTGTTATCTAAAACTACCTATCCAAATTGTTCCCACCCAAGCTGTAGGCACACATGGCTCACATTTTGGCATAGAATCTAAACAAAAGAAACACGTGATGTCTGCTAAATTAAGTTATAAGTACATTATTCAAGGACAAGGAAGAGAGATTGTTTGCCACTTTGCCAAACATTGGCTGACTGTGTTTGTATATTCATAGTCTGTGATACTTGTTCATGACTACAGTCATCCATCATCTTTGAAGGAACATTGTTTTGCTAATTATGTGAGCATCCATTGTGTGATATTCATCACTGTAGTTCACTATACCTGTAACAACATTTTGAAATCAATGTTCCTAATAGGAAAACCTAAATGTACGTCTGAGAGCAAAAGCTCTTTAAAGTGTCAAAATGTCAGCCATTCCTTACACAAATGATGCCTGTTTCTGTCTTTATTTAATGCTTTATGTTGTCACAAAAACTGTCACCCCCTGGCATTTACAACTCAATCTAACAAAACAGAAAAACTCACTGCAGCTTAATGACAAATAAAGCACAATCACTACAAATTGGCTCCCATTAGTGTGTCCTTATATTACTGCCTCAGCTGCAGCACTTCCAGTTAGTAGCAACTTGAATCCCTTTCGCTGTAGCTTGTTTGTTTTTGACTGGATGTCTGCCAGCATACCAGCAGTGAAGGCCACAGCTGGAGAGGTGGCTTATACATGTTTTGATACCAGCGGAACACTAACATTTTGTCCTGGGACTTGTTTGTTAACTGAATACTGAATTTAGCTCCAATGACATACATACACTATAGTTTAGCAAACAAAGCTACAATGACAATGTTGTCACCCAAAAAACTCTCTGAGCCAACCAGTGATAAATAAGTTATTTGAGAGTAATGTGTTCCCTCATTTCTTAATTATAAGATACAAAATCAGTGAAAAAATATCATGGCACGCCCTTGTTTCGAATACAAGTTATAAATAATGATGCAGTGAAACTCGAACCTTTAGGGAGTAAATTAGCTAAATTAATTGTCCTAGAAAAGCAAGACCGCTGACTAATTAAAACACTGACTACATAATTGGGGCCTGTATACTTTACAATGAGTCTATGATGTGCTACCGTCCAACAGTTAACAACTAGCTACAAATGAGTAGAACTGCTACATCACTGTTTAGATGAGCCTGGGCAGTGATGAGCCGGGGCAGCGTCTTAGGTCCTATCTAAAGATTATTTTAAATATTTTCACTTTCCTCAGGGCTCAATAGGATCACCAGGAATTGCAGGGTTGTCTGGAAAAGCTGGTCAAATGGTAAGAGTGCAGGCCATTCTAATGGAAAAAAACTCCAGCTAAGTCACCAAATATTACACACAAAATGTAACAATTTTAACTGAATGGCATGATATTTCCAGGGAGAAAAAGGAAGTATAGGACCTCCTGGGCCGCCAGGGTATCCTGGAGAACCTGTATGTATAAAACAATACGGAATACAATCTGGAGCTTGTGTCATTATCATTGTGTGTACAATGCCTTGCTCTGATTTCAGGGCCTACCTGGGAGAGATGGAAATATTGGATATCCAGGGAAAGCTGGTCAAAAGGTCTGTTTGTTTTGACAGTAGAAAACAGTATATGCTTATTAAGGGATTAAGAATAATAATATAAAGGCATTAGGTCGGCTAAGCGGGCACATTTTTGAAAACTTTGGTGTTACCGAAAGTTTTGGTGTTGATGTTTGGCAACCATGGAAATAAAGTCCCACAGTGTTGGTATCCCCCTTTTACTTTTTCCAACCCCTATTTGACAACTTTTTAAACATTAAAGGCTTTTTTAAATGTTTTAGGTAGATGTTTACTTAAGAAATGTAGCATCTGAATCTAACACCACATAAAAAAGTATGACGACAATTTGTATGATGTGTCAAATTAAATGCTCAGCACAAGGAATTTGGTTGACAATGAAATGTATTTATAATGTTTTTGTTTTTCTAATGTATTAAGGGAGAAACTGGTGCCGATGGTATGCCTGGTGTTGATGGAAGGGAAGGCCATCCTGTGAGTTTTAAAATGTTGTCTGTCTTACAACTTTGCTTGGTCTGCTAGAATTTTAGGATTTGATGCAAAATGTGTGGGGCTACAATATAAAAATAACTTTCATACTGAGTTAAACATTTTCAGCGGAGCATTTTAAAACAAGAAAAGGAGAATTTTGTGTATGTGGTACTTAACATTACAGTTAACGAAGTCCCTCAAAGCCAAATGAAAGCATGATGTGAGCTGTAAGTGCAATAGGCAAATACTGTACAAGAGCAGATTTTATGGATTACAGATTTGCACGCATAATGTTTTTTAATCTGTAATCAGACTGCAGTGAGTTAACGTACTGTCAGCAGTACAGAGAGTATCTCTGACAGCCAGTAAATAAGGGGTATTTCCCTGTAGTTCATCCCAGGATAACCCTCTTATGTAACATACAGGCTCAGGCTCTAATTTAAGGCAGTGAGAGTAATTTATCGAGGGAATGCTGTGTTTCTCTGGAAAAATCTGTTTTGGGAAAAAAGTGTTTTAACTGGGAAGCCACCAAGATGAGCATGATTGTAAGTGTTTCCCAAAATGTTGTGATGGGTCTACAAAGGATGAGTCAGTTGCTCCACAAGGCTGTAAGCCATCTCCCCCACCAGAACAATAGAGTTAGAGAAGTATCCAAGGAGACAGGATAAGAACTGTACATCCTCATGTTAAAACAGATTTTATGAAGTTGCACTGATGAAGGAGGCCCCTGATGCGGGGGTCTCTTTACCTAAAGGTTCAGTGTGAGTGTGTGGAGTGGCTGGCTCTATCTATAATGCAGTATCTCTGCCTTTCTCTCTAATCTATTCACTATGCACATGTGTTCCTCAAACTTCAGTCTGAGGCAACCACTAAGCATCTGCAAGCATTTATCTCAGAAGAAATAACTAAAACAAAACTAAAGAGGCTTTCCAGTGTTGCTGCATGTGTTGAACCACATCAACTTCTAATGTATTAAACCCTTTATTTATACTGTATGTATCTGCTTTAATTCATACAACACTTTAAATAACTAATACTTTTTGTATTATTGCATTTATCAGCAAATAAAACACATACAGAATGTGCAGTATAGTTGCAGTACCTACACATCTACGCATGATACTGTTTGAAACAGTGATTAAACCTTAAACTGTATTTCATAACTGCACAGAGCTGGGTAGTGCAAAAAAGGAAACAAAATTAAATATTCCTTTGGAATGATTATATTTACAAAATTAGTTTCACATTTTGCTAGACATTTGTTGGTGCTTCATGTAAAGTTCAATCAGAAACTGTTATTGAGCAATTGGCTTCAATTGACACGGACACAATGAAACACTTATTTCACTGCAAGGGGAAGTAAACCAAAACCTCTTTTTAGTATCAGTTAATAAACACAGCATATTTTGTTAAAAAATGTAAGGTTTTATTAAAAGAGTTTGTATAATATGTAAAACTATTGTTGATAATGCTTGTGCATAAGAGACATTACTCAGGATTTGATTGATACACAAACAGTGTCATTGCAAACAATTTCATGATTTCCGTAAATATATTTTTATGCAATGGAGTTGAATCTGTCTGTCCTTGAACCCAGGGAATGCCTGGATTGACAGGAATTGCAGGCCTCATTGGACAAAAGGTGAGATCTTGCCTGTATAGGTAACATGTCCCTTATACTGTATGTACACAGCAACCTGATCAATGCTCTTCTTCAGTTGTGATATTTTTTGGCTGACATAATTTTCTCTTAAGGGGGAAGCTGGTGAATCTGGACCCAGGGGCCTCAAAGGATCGATGGGACCACAGGTGAGCTATATGTTAGAGTCTAACAGACTTAGACCATTTATCTATAGGTTTGAATACTGTATTTGAAGGAAATGAAAACATTTATTTTTTTCACTTAACTTGTAGGGAGAGATTGGATTACCTGGTGGACCTGGTTTAAAAGGACCTATCGGAACCAAGGTAATCATTTGTTTCTGTTAAAAAAATCCCTTTCAGCTTCTTCAAACATCTGTAATGTGAGTGTTACAATGATGCTAGCAGAAATAATGACTGACTTTCATCTTAAGAACATAAAAAAGGATCTAAAAGTGTGTAACCGTGCGTTTAACACAATGTGAGTTTATCTCCCCCTCTAAATCCCTTGGGCTGTGTGCGCACTGGCTCAAACAGTTAATACTACAGATCAATTCACACGATCAGGCCTTAGCAGCTGACAAGCTGTAGGCCGAGCCATGACATGATTTAATTCCAAGCACAATGTTGTGTTGCTAACAAGCGGGGTGAGAGTGAGACATTAAATTATATTACATTTCCAAGCCAGTTATTGTCCAATATGTAGAATGCATCGTAGTGCATATTTTCATTAGATTGGGCGAGGTAAAAAATGTCAAGCCCTCTAAGCAAGGAAAGATTTAAATGCAAAGAAAGTTGCTTGTGTCAGCAGCATATCATGTTTTGTTTGGTCGCTGTTTTTCTAAAATACACTTTAGCACAAGTAACAAATTCATGGCCACATCGCCAGCACTGAATTAAGGAATGATCCGGCTCTACTGCTTTCGTCAGTGGAATATTAGTGGAAATGTAAGCAGTCTGGACTTCTCTCGTCTGGACGCTGTCTTCTAATCACTTCTCATTAGGTGATTTGCCTTTAACAAGCCAATCGTTATTGGTAAATGGCACACAAGTGAAATTCTAGTTTATGGAAGGGCAGGCAATACTTTTATTTTATGGCTGAGCTTCAAACTGTAATTACTGAAGCATGTTCAACTGGAAAATAAAGCATACGACTAGACACAATTAAACATCAAGCTGCATACACCAAAACTTTATGGAGGTATGATGCAGTGCCGCTGGTGATAGGATGTGGTTTGAATGTTATTTCATTGTATATTTTGATGTAACATAAGACATGTTTTATTTCTTAATTAAGGGGAATAAAGGCGATCTTGGAAGTCCAGGTGCACAAGGGACACAAGGGCCTGCGGTATGTTACATTTAAACAATATTATGTTAATCAAGTGGCTTTATGTCTGATTTCAAATAGTGTAATAATAACTTGTAGGGGAAGGTGGGGTGATTTGTGCATTTTGGAAGTTGCAAAACCCCTTGTTTCTAGAAAACCGTGGAAGAAATTGGAAATGTGACCACATATTTAAGAAGAGCCATCCATTTGACTCATCCTGTAAAGAAGGGAGACACAAGGAATAAGATATAAGCACATTTAAGCTCAAAAAACTGTGTTTTGCCTTTCAAAGTAAAATTTCCATGATCAAGGTTTTTTGATTATTGTGTCTGAACAATTATAGACACGTTTGAAAACATTTGACACATGTTTTAGTGCTTTGGTATGCTACACTTTGAGTCTATATAGTTAGCACAATGTCAACCCTAAATTGCTGCATCATGCCTATTATCCAAAATTCTGGGGATGGGGTGATTTGTGCGCAAGGGCCTGGGTGAGTTATAAGTAAGTAAGTAAGTAAAATGTATTTATAAAAGCACATTTATGACAGTTTGCACTGTCCAAAGTGCTGTACATAGTGCATTCAGTAGGTAAACAATGAAGGTAAAATAACAATAACCAAAATAAAAGACGTAAAGCCCATACATCCACATAAACACAGATAGTAGTGCAGAGGTAAGTAAGTAGTGCAGAGGTTAATGGGGAGGAAACACCAGGGTGTACATATGGGTTTTGAGCCTTGATTTAAAGGCAGAAATGTAGGGGGAATCACATTTGTCAGGTGGCAGTTGGTTCCACAAGCACGGAGCAACTAGTGCAAAGTACATTTCTGAGAGTTGTGCCAGTGGCATGGCTGTATACGCTGGTCACCAAAAGAAAGTGATAGTCTACAGTAGCTCAGGAGAGAGTGACATCTCAATTCCACTTAACGACACCACTGATGAGAGTTCAGATGGCCAGAAAGATGATGATGGTGACTTTGTCATTGTGACACAATGACGCACAAATCACCCCACTACGTGGGGTGATTTGTGCGACAAGACAACTTTTTTTCCGAAAGCTATATTTCTTAAACAGTTTATTCCAGATCCAAAGTTTTTATTGCCAGGGATGCACAACATCCTGAAATATATGTACATATTTGAGTTGGAGACATAACTGTCAAGGCCTCACTTTAAAATCACTTTGAGTAAAAAGTTGCACAAATCACCCCACCTTCCCCTATATTGTATCGATAGAGCTGCCGGTAATAAGTGTTTATTGATTCCCAATGTAACAAAGTATTTTTACTTTCTACACAAAAAATAAATATAAATTGTGTTTGTTTTTGATTATTGGTCTTCCACTTAATACTATTAAAGGGGCGTCCAGGGGAACCAGGAAGAGCTGGTCAGCCAGGGCATCCGGGAATACCAGGCTCGATGGGCAGCAAGGTATTTTCTTACATTTCTTCTCTTCAGTTTCATACAATCAAAACATTTTTGCATATATTAATTTTGTTAGTGAAAAATGTTGTGATGATGTCTTGTGGAAAGGAATAACTCAGCTGATCAAACATAAAATGTAGGTCGAGTGATATTCTGTTATACATTTTTTTGTTATATTATCATTATTCTTTTTTTTGTTAAAAAACATTAGTTCGCCTAAACTTCAGAACAACATTAACCTCAATTCAGTTTTCCTAGCATTTTTTCTAAGCGATTGCATTTTCATGTAATTTATGGACATTTGTACATAAGAAGCTTAAATAAACCAGATGTGAGAAGTCACTGCAATTACCAAGTAAAATATGTATTTTTCACAAAATCATTTGGAACACAAACTGTACTATTTTGTTATAATCCATGTCTATATATTATTGTTTTCAGGGACAAAGGGGAAATTCAGGTGAAAGAGGAGAGAAGGTAAGACTTGAGATAAAATCACATTACCATCAATGCTTAGTCAGAAGAGCAGATCATACAGCAGCGTTTTCTTGATTATGTTATATGCTTTCTAGCTGGATCAATTTCATTTCATGAAAACTGTGCAACAAGAAAGTGTAACCATTTGTTAGTTATCAAATGTAATGGGTGCTACTGTGCTGCATTTAAAACACATTATACTGCTTCAAATATTCATTATTCCTCATGTTTTGAATGTATGTTTTAACAGGCAATACTAAGTACATATGCTGCACATGCATTATAGACCTGCGCTTGAAACACTGATTTAATTTAGCTTTCTGACGATAATCTGATTATTTACTCAACAGGGAATGATAGGTGATAAAGGAGAGCATGGTCGGCCAGGGGAAAATGTGAGTTTCAGCTTTGTCAAATGTGTTATTGTCATGCAAATGAAGCTTAACTAGAACAATATATTTAATAAACTAGCTCCCTCAAGACAAGCCCACTGACTGTAGTCTGTTACATATAGAAGGAAAGCCCAAAAACTGTAACTTAGTTTTAAAGTGGATAGCACCCCCATGTGGCCAATTATAAATATTATCTCATATCTCCTGAACAGTGAGCAGCATTAGTACCATTTCTTTCTTCTTTTATTTATGTGGTCATGTGATGCATTTAAAGTGGAGTCCGAAAGTCTTAGACCATATTGTAAATACATTAGAAAGTTGTGATGTTTAATGCTTTATTCCGGTAAATATATTTAGAGTTACTGTATATATATATATATATATATATATATATATATATATATATATATATATATATATATATATATATATATATATATATATATATATATATACAGTATATGGCATGCTATTTAACCTGTAGGTGGTGCTACAAAAGCTTGATACCCACAACATTCTAGTATTTTAAGCATCAACTGAAAATCAGCAAGTCAGTCTGTGCCTTCAAATTGAGAAGCTCTTTTACATTGTTAGAAAATAAGACATTTGAGTGCTATCTAGCTATTAATGACTGACTTTCATTGGACAGGGATCCACTGGTCCAATGGGACTAAAAGGAGAGGTATGTTAATTCATCACTGCACCTACATTGAACCTGAATTGTTTTGTGTAATGCTTACACTTTGGTGTTTTTTTTTGCCAGAAAGGGACAACAGGTGATCTGGGGCAAAGAGGTCAAGAAGGTCAAGTGGGACGGCCTGGACAGTTGGGTCGGTCAGGCTCAGCTGGTCCCCCAGGGCTGCGCGGGGACACAGGTCCACCTGGCCCACCTGGACCTGAAGGAAGATCTGTATGTGCTCTGGACATTGTGCTAACAATTTTACCTTCTTATTATGATGTTCCACTGTATCTTGATATTGACTGACATAATGGAGTTAGACACGGAAAATCCATGTCATCTGTCATTTTTTATTCCAGGGAAGTGAAATGTCAAACGATCACATTCGTCAAATCTGCAGAGAGATTCTTCAGTGTGAGTAACATTATAAACTAACAGATGATGTGTTTCTGTGCATTTCCATTGCACATCTGAAATCTCTTCATTGTCCTCCTAGCTGAGCTGCCTTTATTGTTGCTGAGCAACCAGCAAAGTAGCTGTACCAGATGTCAAGGACAGCCTGGTTCTCCTGGTCCTCCCGGTCAAACTGGGCCCCAGGGGTTCAGGGGTTTTCCTGGACTTAGTGGCTCCAGGGGACAGCCAGGCCACCCTGGTCGGCCAGGGCAGCCTGGTGTTAATGGGCAGAAAGGTAAAACCACCATCAAAGTCAGAAGTATGTTATTCCAATTGTTTTAAAGCATATTCAAGCCAGTACCCTTGTGTTTGTAGGAGATCCAGGTTTTGATGGTGAGAAGGGGAGTCCTGGTCGAACCATGATTGGAGAGCAAGGGCCACCCGGGCCTCCAGGTAAACAATATGACAGAAAGCCATGTGAAAGCTCATTTGCATGGAGATGTGGCTTTAAAAGGTTAAGATTGGATTAGATCAGATTGGCTTTATTGTCCACCTTGGTGGAAAGTTTTCTTTGGCCTCTCATTACGAATAGCACAACATAACAATACAACAAACAAATACACATCAGAGACAGAATATCTATCTATAAAGCGAGAAATGTCTATGTGTCTGTGTGTGTTCCTGTGGCTCGCATATCTCTCGGACTGTTAGTCAGATTGGCCTGAGTTTCCGGATATGGCTTGCGCATGGCACAAAGGTGTGCATCCTTGATTGATTGTGAGGTTTAGGTTTTTTGGACCAAAGATGTAAAAGTTATCATATTTATATCATACTACTTAAGGCCCTTGCACAACGGGCGCGTTTTATTCGTGCGATTAATTTGTTAATTACCGAACGTATACAGAGTCAATACAAGCTTCCACACCAGCGCCGTAATTTCGCTTCGCAAATTTGCATCTTTTATTTTTTCGAACTGAGTTCGATTTTTCTGGGACGTCGCTTCTTAAAGTGAGACGCGACAAAATTCACATTTCAAAACATTTGCTTCTACGTGCTGTTTATTCGCGTCGCGCCCGGTGTGCAAAGGCCTTTAGATAAGTTGCGGCAGGTATAGGGACCCTAAATCTACATCCAGATGGGAGCATGTTTCTGGTCATTTGAACTGATCATGACTTACATTTGTTGTCTCTGCAGGTCCAATGGGTCCCCATGGGTACAGTAGGCCAGGTCCTTCAGGTAAGCCCGGATCCCCCGGTCTAAACGGAGCAGAGGGTAAAAGTGGTAATCCTGGCATCTCTGGTCGGCCTGGGGTGTGTGATCCATCCATGTGCTATGGTAACATGATGAGGCGGGATCCTTACAGCAAAGGGCCAAACTATTGACGTAATGCAGTGCGACTGCAGGCACCAGTCCAGAGCTCATGTGGAACAAACAGCCATTCTCAGGAAGATCTCATCTTTTCAGTTTCTCTGTCGTGGAAAACAAAACTGACCTCTTCTAACACCTTGTACGTGATCTCAGACAGTCAACAGAACTAGATCCTGTCACTTTTTCTCTGTTGGTATTTTGTATAGTTATTCTAATGTCTTTGAACATGCTTAATGATGTTAAGATAAATCATCATTGGCTCCATTTACAGCCTCATCTGAGCACCTTGAACTCACATACTACATGCACCTCTCTCTGGCCACTGGGGCTGGTACATTTTCTCATATTGCCCACTGGTGTTGCTTTGTTGCATGTCGCTCTCTACATTTTAAAGGTGGAGTATATGGTTTCCAGAGAATGCTTGTTGATATTTGAACTAACCGCAACGATATTGGAGGCTCACATCGAGTGCTCCAGCCGTCCATTAAAGAGCACAGTGCTAAAAGACACTGTGAGCATCAGTCCCATTGGATAAGCCCAGGGGTGGATTACTGCACGGGCACACCGGACACAGGCCCAGGGGCCCAAAGGTTCAGAGGGGCCCTTAGTCAGAGATACTGATAGTAACCTTTCATGTTGCATAGTCAAAGAGCTCAGTCACTGATGTCAATAACAGGGTCCAAAAAGGAATAGCTTAAATATAAGGATACTCGTTAAAATTTAACAAGATAGAAATCATCATGGGCCCCTCAACTAGTAGGGGAGAAATGCAAAAGCAAATTAAAAACAACAGCATTTCTAGCTCTGTGTAAGGGGCTCCATGAGGGGCCTTGAAGTCCCCCTCACACATACAGAAATAAGCTTTCTATGTGTGAATTCTAAATTGTTCATAAAAACTAGCTATCCACCCTTTATCTGTTGAAATGGGCCCCTCCATCATAGAGCATGGGTCTGCAGACCAATCTACTGTACTGTTTTTACAGTTGCAGAGTAAAGAGTGCTGCCTGTTTAAGAAAAATCTGAAAAATAATGTTCCTTCTGCATCTCAGGGTTTGATTGAGCCTCTAAAATGTCCTCTCAAAGTGCACCAAATTGATGCATTTTACTTTAAAAAGGTAAAAAAAAACGGGGGTGCATGCCCCCCGGAACCTCCAAAATCATGTGGGAAACACTGACTTCCTTAATATGTTTTTGCCATTAATTGTATGTATCTGTGTGGAAAAGTCAGCGTACCTGACTGGAAAGGGAAGAGTTGGGGGCCCTTTAAGAGTTTGTGCCCAGGGGCCCATTATCTGTCTATAGATAAGCCCCCTGTGTCTGATAAGAGACAATAAAATGAAACCTTTCAAGTTGGGGACCCCCTGGGAATTAGATTGTGTGGCTCGCACCGGGCCTCTTTGTTTACATTTTTAGACCCTCTGCAGTATAAACAACAGATTTTTTCAGCGCACATACACTAAGTACATGTAGTGGATGGTGGCCAGATATTCGCTGATTTAAAAAAAAAAAAAAAGTGTTTTAGATTACAAACAGTATACTCCACCTTTAAAGCTGACAATATACTTGCTGTTCAACCACGCGCTTACGTAGATATTGTCAACATATTTGTTCACATATTTGACTACGTACGGCACATACAACGTGCATTGCTCATAGTGGATGGACCTACGGATGTGTAACGTTAATTTATGAGGAAGTGCACAACCAACACTTAAAACGGACGTGTGTGAGTCGTCATGCGCATGCTTTCGCATAGTTAACAGCAAGTATATTTTCGGCTTAACAGAATATTTGGTGTGTGCTTTCTTTACAGACACACAACAACGCTACAATAAATTCCATGTTCAGTGAATTGTTTCACCATGAATGAAATTGGCACATTTCAGCAAGACTTGTGAGTTTGATTTCCTGTAGCTGACTATGAGCTGCTGTGAGCCTGTGTTCCTGAAGCATCCAGTTCCACTGTTTAGCACTTAACTTTTTATGAAAACCTTTTTACAAATGCTAATACTGTGTAACATCCAAGTTAAATTAATATGTTTGCCCTCTATCATGATGATACCCATTCATTCATACCCCCTCATTTAATTTTATTCTAATTAGGAAGTAAATGTTTCACCATCTGAGAACATGCTGGCATTTAAGTTCCCCGCGGCTTACCCTTTATTACTGTAGCAGGTATTTTATTGTTATTTATAAAATAGTCATAACTGTGTATTTCAGCAGTGACATGTCTTAAACAGCTTTTTGTAATTGTATTATTTTGTGTTAAGGTGACTTTTGTATGAATCTTTCTTTTTTTAGTAGAATTAAAATATCTTATTGATTTGTGAACAGTTTTTTTGTGTGCTTTGGGGGTTTGGATGTGGTGTGATCATTTCCAATCTTTAACTCATTAAAAAGGATTTGGTGCATTGGCCATGGACCATTGCCTTCGTCTTCATCTGTAGTTCTAGGAAACTTGGATATGTGCAGCTTAATCTAGAAAGCTTGTGTGTGTGTGTGTGTGTGTGTGTGTGTGTGTGTGTGTGTGTGCTGAGTTCAGAAATAACAATTTTAGTGTTGTAGCTTTGTACACTAGATGGCGCTATGAGGTAACATCCCAGTATGTCCGTCAGCTACTTCACCTATGAAGAATACTTCCTTTTTTATTTTGGTTAGCAGCCACCCATTACAGGGGAACCTCTGACTATTTATGTTTTTAATTACCCCAGCATACTCACTTAAACATGTTGTTTGCTTTATGCTCCTTTGAAAGTGGAGCCTACTTTATTAAAGATATTTGCTTTTCTATAGACTACTCAAAAACAGTTGTGTTGATGAAGAGGGAAACCATTTGTTTGTTGGCCTATTTAATAAAATAACGTTTTCACAGCGTCCCACTGGATAATGTTTATACCCATACAATAGGCTATTACAACAGGATCCTTGTCTGTTGGTGGCGAGTGCAGCTGGAGTCCTCTCCTATAAACATGTGGACTTCAATAACTTGAGGTGATTAAAAGGCTCTGTCATTATTCTTTCACTCGTTAAGACAGGCTCTCGGATTTCAAGTGTCTCCTTTTACACTCCCGAGTCGCCACATTCATCATGGGACCCGGCCAGGGCTGAAGTTTTATTGCGACCGCTAGAGGTGGAGGCAAAAACAAAAAGTTGGGTGTGGGATGGACTCAGAGGGCAAGTATAGCCCCAATACACTCTCAGGGGGTAGAAAAAAAATAAAAAGGGGAAACTGAGAGCCGGGCCATGAGTCGAGTGCTCTTCTCCTCTGTTCACTTTTGACACAGTTCAGCACATTTCATCCACTGGAAAGTGCGGGTTATCCCTCTACCTTATGGGCGTACCGTGTTTTCGCATCACATAGGAGTAAGGTGAGTGACGGGGTCATAGCTCCATAAATAGGCTACTTGGTGTGGCAGAGACTTTGGATGGAACCCGGAGGAGTAAATACTGCTGGAGGAGTCTCGCACACATGAGAGGAGCGTCTCTGCAAGCTGATACCTCGTTTGCTGAAGGGCTGACTGGTAACAAAAAAAAACTAAAACTTTTTTACCACCGTGAAAGTTGTGGCAATTCTGTCTAATATGGGAAGTCTATGATTCCGTTTTGGCAGAGATATACATTATTTTATTTTTCCCACTGAGTGCGATGTAGTTCAACTTCACGTCCCAAAGTGAACTATTTGTCAAGATGACAGCCCTTACACCTTTGAACCGTGCACTGCTTGGACTCGCATGGAGCTGTTTGAGTTTTCTGTCCTGCACTCAGTGCGGCTTGAGCGACAACCATGTGCACTCCAGCTTTATTTACAGGAGGTTGCGCAATCACGAACGCCGGGAGATCCAGCGAGAGATCCTCTCCATCCTGGGCTTGCCTCACCGCCCGAGGCCCTTCTCTCCCGGGAAGCAGGCGTCCTCTGCGCCGCTGTTCATGCTTGACCTGTACAACGCCATGGCCGTGGAGGAGGAGGAGGAGAGGATGCAGCAGCAGCAGCAGCAGGGCGCAGGGAAGAGCTTCAGTGCCAAGGCTCAAGGGCACTACAGGAAGGGTTACTACAGCCCCCAGCATGCCGGGTACTCGCGTGTGGCACAGCCGTACCGCGCGGCCCCTCTGGTAGGCCACAGCCCGGCGATCACCTCAGCGCACGACACCAACTTTCTCAATGACGCCGACATGGTCATGAGTTTTGTCAATTTGGGTAAGTGGCGTTGGCGTGCGGTTATTTCACACCAAGTTTTACTCGAATTAAAATTAGGTGTATTAAAAGTGCAGGCAGTGCAGTGAAGTTTCATTAATATTTAAAGTTGCTGCACCTCATCTGAAAATCCACATTTTAAAGTAAAAATAAAAGATCTTCAGTCCACCCCACTGTAAAAGAAATCAAAACGGTAAAAATATCATAAGGATTCTGAATTTTCCATTACCTGTGTAGCCTAGCCTACTTGATGAATCACCTTAGGTTTTTAGGCTACATTAAGTGCAATTATATAATTAAGAAAACACAATCCACTGCAGACGAGATACTGTAAAATACTGCAGCATGAAAGTCTTAATTTAGTCTTATTTCAATGTGTTGATATCCATGGCCTGTGTGTTGTCTTGCTACTTGCTACCAACACATGCATTTTAAAACAAATAAAACTATACATTGACACATGTATAGATTTTGTTTTAAATATTCAGAAAAATTTTGTCCTAAAAAAACGTCCATTATCATTTTTACAGATGTTGACTTTCTTTTAGTTTGTACCATTTATGGTCTATTTTTTAAAGACAGAAAGTATATTTTCCAATCTCAGTCATTATCTGACCTTTTTGTGTTCGGTTGCGTCAGCCCTGTGCAAAATACTTTGGATTTAAGAGAATTAGGCACAACATTTTGACCTCGACAATTTGAGCTGCTTTCTATTAAAAAGCAGCTGATCTCTATAATGATTGTGTTTGTTCAGTAGCCCCGACCCTTAACCCTGCAGTTCAGAGCAACTTATCAGATGACCGTCTGACCTTGAGAAAATTGGTCTAAATGATTTCCTGTTGTTAAAACGGCAGTGATCTTGACGGATTCCTGTGTATCTTCAGGTTCTGTCACTAAGACAGAGCATTGCCTTTCTATTCTCCATATTTGTGTAATTTGTTGCATGTATTGTTCTTTAATGAGAGTTAGAATATTAGTAGGTATTAAGTATAGTCATGGAAATGTCTTCAACAATGAACTGTGATGCAGCATGGCATTCATCTACATGAATGATAAAAACACAAATACATTTTTACACAATGTTGGTATTGTAGCGTTAAAGGACTTTATTTTCTTAAATACAAAGCATATAAAGTGTAGAGTTGCTTGGAAGTATTATCCCTCACCTTGCCCTGAGCCCATCTGTTTCTACTTACCACTATACCAGGGCATGTACACTGTCAGCCTTGAAAGCTCTGCTCTCCTTCTGGGGACTGTCAGTGAAGTGTTCAATGGGGCTCTGTCTTTATTACAGTACACTCAAATATAGCTACTGACCTCAACTGTTTTAGAAACGTCTATGTGTCATTTCAGGCAAGTTTTAATATGCTTACTTACGCTCAGTGTATAAACAAGAAGTCAGCTATGCACACGAGATTGTGTGCAAGAGGAGTAAAGATGTAACGATGAAACACAGCGGTCATTTATTAGCCTTATTAACTAAACGTTATGCTGTTGTGGTAGGACAAACTGAACCTATTAATATGCCCCTAGAATGCACTCAGCTCACCCTCACTGCGGAGTGAAGTCATTATTATTTAATCTATAGCTATTTGAAAGTTAAATGCTGTGCGCTCCCAGTGGCACTCCTGCTTCAGATTACTGCCCGTGGCTTATATAATAGAACACGCTCAGTGGGTAAAAGTCCAACTTGACCTCTGACCTGCTGGTGCTAAGTAACCTCAGGTGTTCTCACTTGATAAAATATCTGAGAAAAGCACTACATGATTTCACCACGGATGTCAGACAGTCCACTGACCTCGGCCACATGTCTCTTTTCCTTTCTGCTACCATGCTGGGAGGCGTGCGTGTGGAGGGGGGACAGTCTATGGTCTTTTTTATCAGCACGTTCATAATGTTGATACATTGAGGTGGTTTGATGCCATTTTAAAAGTCATTGAATGGAGGGGCTTTATTTTATCTACAAAAATCAAGCTGTATTTTTCTTTATTTCCGTGCAGGAAAACTATGTTATGATACAGGATATGACGTTTAAAAAATGACTTACCTTAAAACATAGTATCTGGATTGACTCATTATGTTTAGTTTTAAAGGGTAAAAGGCCATAAAACACTCATAGGGCATTTCATGAAACGTACAGGGGGTCAGTATAAGGTCAAAAATGAGGTCAGAGTAGACGCTCACATGGCGTTGAAGAATCCTGTCTGGTCTTTGCTCTCACTTGAGGAACAGACGAAAGTGTCTTTAATTGAAATCAGCCTGTTTTTCTTAACTGACAGCCCATTCATCACAGCCAGAGAATTCAGTTAGAAACACAGTAGAGGTCCTGTCTGGGAACGGCTACCTGTATTCAGTTGACTGATTTAATGAACTGGAAAGTGCTTTTGTTGGTAGTCAAAATGTTTGGATTGGAACTGGAATGTAAAAGAAGATGTGATAAATCATTCTTTTTGTGTGCGGTAAAACCGGCACATTTTCCTCTTATGAGCAATGCACGCAGCAGTTCAGGAGTTGGAAGTCATATTTTTTGATCAGTGTTAACTTTTGTTGCCAGTGAAAAGGAAATTCATCATAAAATGTTTTCTTTCCCAGTGGAGAAAGACAAAGATTTTTCTCACCAACGAAGACACTACAAGGAGTTCCGTTTTGATCTGACTCAGATCCCGGACGGAGAGGCGGTGACTGCTGCAGAGTTTCGCATCTATAAGGACCGCAGTCATGTTCGCTATGACAATATAACTCTGAAGGTTTCTATATATCAAGTCATCAAGGAGTATCAGAACAAGTGAGTACCTACTCCACCAAAACCAAACATTAAAGGCTGTGGTGGATTGCTACTAAGAAGATTTACTCTGCTTATGCTGCAAGTACAATTAAGATGTTTTTTTTAACAAAGTACACTAGATTTATTTAACAGATATACAGTATATATATATATATATACTGTATACATATATATATACTTACATACAATTGATGCCCTGTTAAAGGTTATAGTCCCTAGCAATATATGAAGCTGTTAAAATTAGCTCTATCTCCACCAGCTCAATCATTGAAATGCTACTTTGTATTTAGAAGAAACACTGACAGGGGTCATTCCGACATTTTGCAAGTACTTTTGTAATATCACTTAAGTAAACATATAGTGCAAGACCTGCGTTTACATTTAAAAAGATAATACTGCTACTTCTATTAAGGAAAATACTTAAGTTATCCTTCACCACTGATATAAGGATATATCAGTTTATCCAGGAGAAACTGACCCTGATCTTTGACATTTGACTGAAAATGTATCCGACCTCATTAATCAGTCAATCCCAAAGGATTCACATATATCAACAAAAAAATGTCTGAGGACCTGCATCAAGGCTGTTCTCGGTTACACAGTTTACAGTAAAAAGGCAAATCTTCCAACAGTTATAGTCTTGCACAAACTTTCCACACGCGCAGTAGGCCCATTTATCTCCGACTCTGCTCTCCTTCACTCGCACCATGTCTGCCTTACAAATATAGGTCTCGGATAAAGAGGACTCCATTAGCAAGTTGGCCACTTACGAAGCTTGGAAGGTCCATCAGTTATCATCACTCGTCTTGTGTTGCCTGCCAAGCTGGCCGTGTCCGAGATGGAACCATGAGGGCCCATATAAGGGGGGAGGGGCTCCCTCAGGGGCTCCTGTGGTCACTGTTATGCCCACCACCTGCCTGTCCTAACAATATTCCGGAAGTTTAAACCATGACATAGCTGAATACACAAGGGTGTACTTAAAAGTGGGCCCACATTTGCTTGCCAAAAATATGTGTGGGTGATTGAAGGAGAGATAGGGCCCTCGTGGGCTTTGAAAAGGTCCAAGTCAATCTTAAAGGGGAAGACTGCTCAGTTAAAGTTTTCACACACGTTTTTATGGGGAATAATGTGTTTTCATATGGGTTCACAGAGAACAGCAATGTGAAGAGTGCTTAGAAACAATGTTGGCCCACTTAATTTGAGAAACAATTAGTTTGCTTTTTTCTCATTAAAAAAGCCATAATAGGTCATAATAAGTACTATTAGTTTTTAAAGCCATGAACATTTTTTTTCTTTACTTTAACGATTAAGACAGAATGTTAATACTGTATATTCAAATGGTTCATTGCACATTGTTTTTAATAGGCTAATTATACAAAATCCAACAAAAGTATGGTTAAGTTATGGTTAACGTAGCAAATTCAAACTACTTTGTTGGGCTGGCTTAAGTGTTTGAAATAGTGATTGTAATAGTAATGAACCAGTTCAAGTCCACCAATAGATTTTTGTTGTCCTCCTTACCCATTTTCTGTCCATACTTTAAAAATAACTTACGTTATGGTCAAATAAAGGTCACTGTCAAATCATTACACCACTATTACATACGGTGAAATATCTTTTCAGTACTACTGGCCTTAAGCTCCACAGGGCACCTTTAACATCTGTAAACTCCACCCCATCCTGACCTCCTTCCAATTCACTATCAATGGTACTCTGGTAATTAACTTTGCTAATGGTCATAAATTGCTAATGGAGAATAGTGATATATGAAGATAATTTGCAGGAGACAGACAGGAGTCACAGATGAAGGAGTGGGATAAACATTTACCCCTTGGATATGACTCCCGGAATGAGTGAATTCCTTCGTAGACAATTTAAATGATCACATAATATATTCTTCCTTCTGTACATTTCAAGAGGAAGTTCAGCAGTACATCACTCATTAGGATTAGATTAAGTTGTATTACAACATAAATAAACATGTATAACTCCTAAACTATTGGGGCCACATGGAAAACCTTAGTTCTCCCTGACCAGCCCTGTGTGACCCAAAAAACGGAACAGGCGCTGCCTTATCCGATTTGCCACTTGAAAGGAATCCAATGCAAATTGTGAAGCGGGGCTTTTTCAACTCAGGGTTGATTGATGCCTTATGTAAGGCTAATGTTAAAAATACACAAATACACGCTGATATAAATGATTCATAACTCCTGTAATGTTTTGCCAATCAAATAGCCGAAATCCTGGCACAAGTTTTTACAACACAACTCTGCAGTGTATTACAACTCGCAGCTTCTTCGACAATTGAAGCACTGCTTTCTTTTTATCTCCAGGACAAAGTTGGCATACATAAAATACTAAATTTTATTTTATTCTCCAAATCACCAGTGTTCAATACCTTAGGCCTTAAGGAGAGAATGTTTGAACAGAGAGAAAGGATTACGAGATGAAAAAACCTAATAAAAGCCATTCAGAGTTTGGCTTCTCCTAAAGAATCCATTTGTGATCAGTCAGTAATACCTTGTTTTTCTGAGAAGACTTAGGGCCGGTTTCACAGACATGGATTAAGCCTAGTCCTGGACTAAATGGAATTTTGAATGGAGATTGTCCATTGAAAGTACAATTTAGTCCAGAACTAGGCTTAATCCATGTCTGTGAAACCGGCCCAAAATGTATGTTCTAGCTATCCAATAGTAGTTGCTGCTTCCTTAATTTTGAGTGAGGTTTGTTTAATGCAGATGTTTCTTCATATTTTTTTTCTTACCTTCAGAGATGCAGAGACATTCTTGCTTGACTCCAAAAAGGTCCAGGCATCAGATGGAGGCTGGCTTGTGTTTGACATCACAGCCACCAGTAACCATTGGGTGATGAACCCACAGCAGAACTTCGGTCTGCAGCTCTGTGTGGAGACTGTAGATGGCAAGTGAAGTTCAGTTATCTTTCTTTGAATTTGATACTTTGACTGCTCTAACTTATCCGCAGGATTATTCCAGACTTTTGGAAGATTTCATTTGAAAAAAGAAAAGAAAACTTAAAACATTTAATTGACTTCAGGACAAATATGTGTATAATATTGTGATTATTTACAACTACAGCCAAAAACCCACAAACAATGATGAAGTGCCTCAGCCAGCCTGACATAGTATTTGTAAAGGCCCTGGACTTCATAAAATGATAAAAATGTCCCATTTTCTTTTAGCTTTATTTTGAAAGTTATTTACCTTCTGTTTTTTTTTAAAGGACGAAGTATCAACATCAAATCTGCTGGAATCATTGGGAGAAATGGGCCACAGTCCAAACAGCCATTCCTGGTTGCTTTCTTTAAGGCCAGTGGGGTGTTGCTCCGCTCTGTCAGAGCTGCTGGTGGGAAAAAAAAGAACCACCATCGCAATAAATCTACAAATCAACAAGAATCATCTAGGGCACCAAAAACTGGAGGTATGTGCACTTTTGTTATGTAGTTAAAATGCTACGATGGTTTTGAAAAGATAATTTCATCCTACAAACATCCAATCTCTAAAATAGATGCATTTGAACCAAATCCCTTCTCCCGTCCAAAGTATTTCCATAAACTCTTTTTATTCAGCTTTCAGTTCTGATCTGCCTGTCCACTGAATTAAACTAAAATAACATAACTGCAATGGTTTAAGTACTGAGAGATGTAATGATTAGTGGCATAGTCCTAATGCACTGCCTTGTACATGTCATCAATCATGTGTTATTTCAAGGGATAAGTAATGACCCAGTTAAGGTTTTTGGATATTTACAACCCTCTTGGTTAATTTGCCTGTTAGATTTACAACCCTCACACACTGTTGTGGGACAGAAAATACCTGCAAGTCCAAAATGAAACATTTAATGGAATGTACTGTTATTATATTTTAATAGTTAAACATTTTATGGTTAATATTTCCATCAATCAAAGCTGTTGGGATCTGCAGGGTCATAGGATGCTCTTGTGTACATAATAGAGTCTATGTTTATTAACTGCATATGTGTTTTCCTATTGCATTTGTTAAGAAGATTTATAGATGTCATCTGCGCTGTTGTTCAAACCTTCCTAGAATATGTGAAGATATAAACAATCGTTACTTTCTGTCATGACTAGCATATATTTCCTTTTTTTCAGATTTCAACACTAGTGAACAGAAGCAAGCTTGCAAGAAGCATGAACTTTACGTCAGTTTTCGAGATTTGGGTTGGCAGGTGAGATAAAATTAACACTTACCAATGGCAATAACACAATGAAAAATATTTTATTAAGGCTATTAAGTGTCACTAAGAACGCCCACCATATGTCATGAATAAAGTCAGCAATTATTATTATTTTTTTCATTCAGGACTGGATAATTGCACCTGAGGGCTATGCTGCTTTTTACTGCGATGGCGAATGCTCTTTTCCACTCAACGCACACATGAATGCAACAAATCATGCAATAGTGCAAACCCTGGTGGGTATTCTTTTTTAGTGCGTATTGCGTATGCACATTGCAATAAAAATGGTGTTATAAGCTACCATAATGTTCTTAGCAGTTATAATTCATTTGAAACTGACTGCTGTGTTGCACCTCTTTTAAACCTGCTTTATGCTCTCATTTTTAGGTCCATTTAATGTTTCCTGACAATGTGCCAAAGCCATGCTGTGCCCCAACCAAGCTTAACGCAATATCAGTACTCTACTTTGATGACAGCTCAAATGTTATCCTCAAGAAATACAGAAATATGGTAGTTAGATCTTGTGGTTGCCATTAGTGGCTGGGGCTAACCTTAATTTATGCTATCTGGTATGGGAATCGCTGGAAAACACATCTGCTGCAGGTGTGATGTGATGTACAGTATTATGTATATAAGGTTATATCTAATTTATTTTCATTTTTCAAAACAAATAGCACTGAATATTGTGATATTTAAATGATTAGGACAAAATGTTGATTTTACTATCTTTTCACTTTTGTGTCCGTTGGCATAAACTCCCTCTTAGTCGTGTCTGTATTATAGCGTTTGAAAGTTAAATATTCACTGGAGTAATCAAGAAACATGAGATCACTTACCTGAGTTTTTTCTTTTTTTTACCTTTTTATTATACACTTGTGTGATAACCGCTCACTTAACTATGCAGTATATTTGGTCATTTGTCAGATGTCAGTTTAGGATAGTAATGTCACAAATTGCAGCATCAGAAGTTAATTTGATAAACAAAGGAGACGACAAGATGATGCTTTCAGCACTAAAATCATAATTTAAACAGGCTGTTGGAAATAAAATTGGAAAAATAAAAAATAGTGAGTGTTCTCTAATCTAAACCAAACTCCCCAAAGCTATTTTCAAGCTGTCACGTCTTTCAGCACTGATACTGTTTCACCTTTTCCGAGCCAGCTTTGTGTGTGTGTGTGCATGTGTGTGTGTGCGTGTGTGTGTGTGTGTGTGTGTGTGTGTGTGTGTGTGTGTGTGTGTGTCAGTCTGGAATAAAACTCTCCCATAAACACTGTTTTTTCATTCCTATGGGGACTTTGTCATAGCTGCAAACGTCTTTGCGCCACACTAATTCTAGCTTATGTTTTGGGAAAGTATCTTAATGTATGATGTTGTCTATTTTAATAAATGTACCACTTGAAAAAAAAGTGTATCTCTTGCTTTGCCTTTCCTTGACCTCACAGCTTTTCTTGGTCCATTCAACACCTTAAACTATATGCAGCAATGCATTTCATCTTAAGAGTGTTCCCCCACTCCTTCTCCAGCTGCAAGTCCTCAGGCCTTTTCAAATTCAAGTTGTCCTTTTGTATTTCTGTTTGGAGTTGTGCGGATGTTTTACACACTGTTGCCGGACTACCGTCTGAGATTTATAAATGTTTGACAAGTATGATATAAACTAGGGGTCCACCCTTGAGCCTGTTGACATGCTCATGGGGAGTGGTAATGCAAGTGGTACAGCGCTAGCAGTAAAGCAGTGCTTTGGCCTCCAAAAGGGTGATTATGATTCACCTGCCAGCAGAGGAAGGTATATCATCTTGTATGTAACTCCTTACTGATATTAAGGAAATATACCATCCGTCGCATGATTAATGTGTTGTGTATGGCACATCTGTGCTGGCATGCATTCTGTCCGGTCATATTTTGGACATTGCCATCTGCTCACGCCTGGAAACAAAGTGGAGACCATAAACCAAACTGAGTGAGTGTTGTCTCATTTCCTCCTCATTCAGGATAAGCAGAATTTTCAGAAAAAAACGAGGGAACGTTCTATTTCCAGAGAAGTGCTTTGGTTACACGGGTATTTTCAATGGTCTTGGAAATCTAGGGATTAGGTTAAGGATTAATATTTATTTACACAACTGTGTTGACCTTCTCTGAACACAGGATATGTACTGTTGCACCTTTTCTCCAATTCCCCTCCCACTTTTATAAAAAATAAAAAATAAACTCTGACATGGCAGAACATTGAGTGACTGTATTTCACTTAATTAAAAGCAGTGGCTGGCCTGTCCAGATGTTATGTGGGCTTCATCTAAAAGGAGTGTTGACATTCAGTGAATAGAAGAGGCCACCTGCTAACTTAACTTTTGGCTAGAGGAGTGATTTGCATTCCTGCGGCCTGTTGCCTGGCATGATTACGCCTAGCACTTCACAATCCCATCTACTGTTTAATATCATGGATTCTTTCCAATTCCGCTACATTTCTTCCTTTTTTGTAGCTGCTATGAATGACCTCCTATTTTATTTCTCAGAAATGACACAGCCCTCCCGTCAGCGACCTCCTGACCACTTGAAAGGAAAGGGTAACAATTGCCATACGCAAGGCAGTTTATCTAGTGACCCAATCTCCTCTGAGACCCCAGTGGACAAAGACAGGCGGCAGTGAGTCAAAGGTGCCTTATAACATTCATCAGATCAGCACTTCCTATGGCTACTTCTCAAAAATGGTCACCACCATTTGCACGTTTAAGTGTTTATTCTGAATTATTCGTCAATCATGGCCACAGGTTTATAGTATATGTCGCAACATACAGTTGGCTCTACGGAAACACAGTTGCGTAATGTCAGGATGTGTTTCCAGGTGATGATATTACGTTTTTTCCACTTCAAACAAGATTGCTCTCTTAACTTGATGGGGAAAACAGACGTGTCCGTGAGCGGCTGTTAAGAACATGTTTTGTTCAGCCGATGTGATATATTTATTGGGGAGAGATCATCTTGAAGCTTTTAGCAGGCCGGGACTGGCTGTCTGTCAAAAGTGGCAAATGTTGGATGATTCAGGTCATTTTATTATCTTATCTAAATCATCACAAGCATAAATTTGTTTCGCAAAACAAAAACAAAAATCTGGTGCTACGACTCGACCACCAATAATGGTGTTCATGCTGAAGGCCACTGAGTGTCCCTGCAGAATAAATCACAGAAGCCGCATTGTTTGTTCTGTTTACTTTTTCAATAACACTTAAAGCCCAGTATTGCCTCAGTCGTCGACATTTAATTGTCTATAAACTTCAAAGATTCAAACTACCTCAAGATATTTACAAAAACAATTCTAAGTGTGTGAAAACATGCAACAGTTGGGGAAAGTGTCTTTTCCTTATTATGTATGGGCAAACAAGAAAAGAAAAAAAATCCACTTAACGTGTATTTTCTTTCATGCTGATAAATCTTAAAACCTCTGTAAGGCTTTCCAGCCTTGTAGAAAACATTTCCTGTTCTCTTTAATTATTTACATAGTGTATTCAAAGTATTTGGAGTATTAATTCACCTCTAACCATGTGTTAAGCATTTTAAATTAAAATTGAATCTGGTCAGAAGCCCATGAAAGATTCAATTTACACAAACATACCTATAAACTGTAAAACAAAACAGTTGTGCAGTCTTGGTGGAGTTAGTATGTCATTTGCGTTTGAGGAACACAAGTAGTTAAATGTCATACTTTGACTATCATTAATGTGCTCAATTGAGCAATGTCAGCTTTAATGCAGATGGGATAGATGACGCACATGATGCTTATTTTGATTACAATTAGGTCAATCTAATACAACTGCAAAACCTAATAGTTATTGTTCACTTGGTTAAGTAATTCCACGTTTCATCGATATAGCCTCTGTTAATCAGAGGCCCTTTTCTTTCTGTGGCTCAGAGTTTATTTTTAAAGTGTCACCTTGCAGTCCATCCACAAGGCAAGTGAAATTGTATCTAATAAAAATGTTGTGCAGTTTACCTAATTCATCTCCCCACATATGGTTCTCCTTATTTGTATTCTGTGGGTGGGCTCT
Source organism: Ammodytes marinus (assembly GCF_949987685.1). Taxonomy (NCBI): domain Eukaryota; kingdom Metazoa; phylum Chordata; class Actinopteri; order Uranoscopiformes; family Ammodytidae; genus Ammodytes; species Ammodytes marinus. The sequence continues at coordinate 17,157,364 of NC_137215.1, read as the reverse complement.
GACTTCCATACAGCTCAATCAGTCCCTCTTGAAAAGAGAGACCATGTGGGTCACATTTTTACATGTTGTTTGGTATGACAAGGCTGCAGCAGGACCGGCGAGGAATGTTTCCCGGCAGAGGGCAACGCAGAAACACCGTTATGTTTGCTTGTTATTCACATATGCACATCAGCTTCCCCGGCCGGACGGGAGAGGGTTTTGAGTTCTCAAAGTTACAACGGACTGTTTGTGAACCCGACTGTCACTTCCCATTACCATTAGAGGTGGCACCTGTGAAATTTCTTTACTTTAAACCACTTTCATTCAAGAATTTAAATGTTTTGGTCATTTGCATGTCATTATTAAATGCGATTTAATAAATAAACTAAATTCATGAATTGACTGTTTACTTACTATTAATCTACAAAATGTATTTACACACAGCTGTTTTTAAATTCAGTGTCTTTCTTTTTTATATGTAGTGTTATGAATTTCCATGAGAATTGAGGATTTGTTTCAGTAGAAATAAAAGTTTCTGACATGATATGCTACTACTGTCTGCTCTCTTCTTTTAGTGCAGGTGAGTTATCACCTTCTGTCATACCCCTATTGTGCAATGTTTAGTCAAGGAACACATAAAATAAAACAAGGTTTAGAGGGAAAAACAAAACCAAAGCACATGCATGGGATAAACGTGTGTCTGAGGCGGAGGATGTGTCTGTCCTGTATTGAACATGCTGATTATGTTTGCTTTTCAAACTAATGTTTAGCTGCCAAAACAGGGTACACAAAATCTGGACATATCTGGGCACAATTAAGAACTAAGGAAAGACAGAAATAACAAAAGCAGGACGGAAAAGACCAACTCCCTCTCTAAATGTAAAACTTTTTATTGAAATCTGCTGGTCGGCTGTCTTCAAAATGAATACACTCCAAATAACCTAATTTGGGGGTGAAGTCTTGAATTTTAAGGCGCTGACCCTGAACTAATCATCATCACATAGTAGCCTAGACAACTAAAGGTACCTAGTAGTGTCTGTAATGTAGACTGGTTTGCTGAGGTTTGGCAGACCTGTGTCTTAGTAACCGCTGTGATTTAAAGCGGCTACGAGTAACATTTAAATATCTTTTAAACAGCCTCATGTTTCCTCTGATAATCATAAATTACCTTTAACAGCAAACGAGACCATCAGTGCAAAGAAAGACGTTTTTATATAGTTTGTATTACTGCTTTTGGTCTGGTCGCACACCCAGTCCGATTTTCGGTTCGCTCGTGAGGCTCTATGGTCACATATCCGTATTGGTCGTAGATTTCAGTGTGGAGCAGCAACGCGGTTTAAGAAGCCTATCCCTCCAGGTGAGGGAAGGGGAGCGGGAGCCTTGTTTGAGACAATTATTTGTCGTCATAATGACTGATAACGGGGCTGAACCATCAAAGAAAAAAAAGAGAATGCAATGAAGAAAAGCTAAAAGGGAGAGTGATATAGGCTACGGGCGGGGCGAGGGCGTTGCCAAGCAACGTGTATACAATTTCACAAGAGCGAAACTAGACTGCAGTGTTTACTCCTAAATGAATGAGCGGTTGGTACTAACACAAAGTTTGCTTGGCTTCACCATCATCAGATAACCATTATCTGAAATAGTCATTATTTACATCAACAACACAAACACATTACCTCATCGTGATCCATACTAACTGCCGTCTCTCGTTCATTCGCTTTCTGTGAGGACACGTAATCTTTCAGCTCCGTGAGAGAGAGTAGTTAGGTGACGATGCTGCATCAACTCATTGCAATCAGGTGTGTGTAGCACTGACTGGCATTAGTTGATGCAGTGTCAAAACCACTCTCACGGAGCCGAAAAGAGTCCTCACACTTTCAAGACACGAACATGCACTATATTGCGCCCTTCTCAGTTCACACTCGCACGCCTGGCACGAGCTAGAAAACAGCTTTGCGACAGCGGGCGTCGTAAAAATACTACCGCTTTTGTCCAAAGGGGACGCAACGTGCCATGTTACTCGTAGTGGCTTTAAGAAAGACAAAAGTACATCTTGTTTCAACAAACCTCTTAATTCACTAACACTTCTTTGGTTTCTGGAAACCCTCATAAATGAGGTCCAAACTTATTTGTAATGCAACTGGATGCATAGTGTCCACTAAGCAACACAGTCTGATTCAGCACAGAACGGTTCCCCAGTGCATGGTAACTCTAGATCGGGCTTATTATTATTTGGTAGGCAGGGTTAATGTCGGACAACAATAGCCGCGGTCAAAGTATATACTGCAGTCCATGGTTCAGAAAGGCGCTGGCAGCAGTGTAAATATTGTTACATCATAGCAGTGTGCACAGAAATGTTTCTCTAAACACAAGAATCTTTACCCTTGCCGAGGTCACTACACACAGCGGTTTATCTCTACCACAGAAAATATTGTGTTGACCAGTCGACGGACTGCAGTGTGTAGCTCCACCCTTTTAGGACCCTTTGGTACCCCAACAAAAGGGTTTCAAAAATAGGTGTGGCTCATATTGCTTATTTTGGGACCCGCACCGCTCAGTGGAAACAGGGCTTAATATTCTTGGGTTTTGTAGGGACTGACATTGGGTATACAAATCTCCCAAAATAACGGGATCATGAGTTGCTCAGAATTAATAGTGAATATTCAACTCAATATTTGGCACTGTCCGAAGGTTATTTTTGAGGTATTTTCCTACTCGTACTGCACATTATACCATGTGGAGTGTCAGGAGAAAACGACTGGGAAGATGATACGCACAGATTTTCCTGTGTCCCAGCCTGTGTTTGTGCAGGGTCATGTACTCATCAGTCTAATATGTGCTATGGCTATGTCAAACCTTATTGTTTGGGGTACCAATTGAAACACCAAATATCAAAAGCGGTCAATTCTCTATTAACATTTTGCCAATTGGTAACTTTTTTATTCGAGCCAGTGTATGGCTGCTGGTGTTTAGACAACGATAACAAAAGGGAACTTTAGCAAATTTGGTTAAACGGAAGCAGGAAAATGTGTCGGAAAAAAGTAAAGTATTCGAAAAACTATGATACTTAACCCTATACACGCACGCATGTCCATACATTTGGCTTGACAAGGTTGATGTGTATCTGTCCTGTCATCCTCTGCCTCCACAATACAAATAATGAACAAAACATGCCACTGTATCAATTTATAAAGCAGATAGAGATGTCAACAGCCACCACTTAACCCAGTTCATGTGTATTCTGGCTGTTGTAAATTCTGCTGTGAAATTCACTTTGTCTCCCACCAAGGATATGGATATAGTGAAGGAAATCTCTATACTTTATGAGCCAGCCGGAGCAGTAATCCAGCCGCGAAGTCCTCCACGGTGCAATATAAAAATCTGCACCATAAATATCTGAGAAACATCCGCTCGGGGGCATCCGTGACAAAGTGTTAGCTTGTGCCTAAACACAAAAACTGTAGCATGTCAGGACACATGATATGGTTATATTGCAGCCAACTGATTATCAACAGGTGAAGTTCGCAGTGCTTTTGATCAAACTTAAATAAAGACCAATGTTCAATGTTCTGAAGTCGCACAGTGTTATACCCAAAGAAATTGCATTTTTAGATATCAGTGCTTTACAGTCATGATCATGTGTGCACACAAACCCACCACACAGGTCAGTGGCTTTTGTGACTAAAAGCCGCAGGGAGCTCTGTGGTGTGATTCTGCGAGGATAATCTTAAACACACATGCTGTCTCGAAGGGGAGCTGTGGAAAGTTGGCTCAGAGCGGCCAGCTTTCCTGAAGCAACTGTAAGGTAGGCTTCAATTTTTATAAAGGCTTTTACATTTTGATGTGTCTGTCTGTGGTCATTTTCTCCCTGGGTATATGGCTGAAAAGAATGGAAATGAGATGGGGTGGGTGTGGATACCTTTCTTGAGGCATGTCTTATTCATGATTTAGTTTCAATTATACCATCAAGTGGTTTGCTGTCTTACGACTGGGTCCACAGTAATTATTCTAACTATACATCTAGGACTTTGTCATGATTATTGCTTTCAGGGTGATAATAATGTGCTTTTCGCTCAGCACCAGTACTCCCTTGTTGATACAGTTCCAATAAATCCCTGATGTAGAAATTGAACACGGATGGAGGATGAAAATTGATTTAATCTGGTTCCTGTTTTTCTTTTTCCCCACTTTGTTTTCAATCTATATCTGAGAGCTTAAAACCTCTTTCATGCCATGCCGAAATCTGTATTCTATAAAGCCCTGTTACACATCTGTTTCTTTCTCAGTAAAAAAATAACCCAACAGAATAGTCTCTTTCTTTTATATGCAACTTTTTCCAGTCCAGATACGTGTTGTGACATTTGGGCTGTTGGATTTTTATTTAATTTTTTCAGGCATTCATCATCTACTTGCTCTCCAAAATCCCCATGTGTAAAATACATTGTTCTCAGGAGACAGCTCGCAAACTAGCAGAGACATCCTTTTCCTGTCAAGGCATATCTGTTTGACTAATCTACAGATAAAGGTAGACTATTGTCCTTTGACAGAGTTTAACAAGGTAGGAAACACTGCGCAACAGTTTTTGCAGTGTTTGTTAGAAGCCTGATTAAACTGAATAACCATTTGGTTTTCATTATTCTATTTCTGCTGAACAAATTGGGACAAACCACACCTGATTTTGAATATTTCCACATTGTCTTCCAAAAATAGCAATGTTTCCTTCATTTAGAGATGTTTTTGTAAACCAGTTCCTCTGCCTACATGCCATCTTAAACTTTAAAGTTTCCACTCACCTGCACATTGTTTCCTAAAAGCTGGAAAGCCCCTGAAGGCCAGTTCTTTAAAGTGACCCTCTGCAGCTGGTATTTGTCAAGATAAACCGTAGTCGCTGAGTTTCCTTTAAAGAAGAAATGTTAAAAGGCCAGTTAGGGTTAATCCACTGATGCAGTTATCACTGACTGACAGAGAACCATTGTGAAAGCAACCTTTCCTTGATTAGCGCATACTGCTACATTGGTCCCATTACATATTTATTTTAAAGGCTCCTCTTTATTAGAGTATAGTACAATCGTGTGTTATGGTACAAGAAGCAGAATGTTTAACACTAATTTAGTGATTTTGCTAAATTCATTCATTATTTCCAGGCCAGATGCATTTACAATACAGATTTACAGAGTCTGAAATAATTGAGCGCCCAGCATAGGTGAGAACGGGGGAATGTGAGACATCGAGTAATGTGAGACACCCCCTGTAATGTATTTCACAGAAAATTCACCTTTTTAATTTTTTGGTCTGAAATAATGGTCAGTGATGCTGATTTGGTTTAATGGAAAAAGCTCAATAAAATGTGTTAAAAGCATAAGTAAAATTGCTGCTGCACTTCTTATTTTTCTGTGCCTAAGAGGACCATGAATAGGTGATGGGAGGCAATACGCCAAAAAGCATTCAAAATTTTAGGGGGTGGCAACTGATAGACATCAACCTTGAAGTCTGCTACAAAAAAAGGGCTATTTCAGGGCCGATCATGAGTCGCCCTCCTCCCCTCCGAGAGAGGTAGGGGTCTCTCATCACAGGGTAGTTTAGCGTGGTGAGATGGTTGAATGCTAGGACTTCATTAAGCCCCTCTATTGTTAACATCTGGGTTCAGAAGAATGGCTCTTTCTTTGGTAAATGTTGCCCTGGCTTAACAAGGGATTTTATTACACCATGCAGTTGACATTGGCAGCAGTGTCACGTCTGGCAATGGAAACCCCTCAACTGTTAAGGTCACAGGAGATCAATCAAAGCAGCCTGTTTCCCCAAAGCTTATGGTTCTCACTAGGAACAGGAGTAGAATGTGTATCCAATCTTTGAATCAAGATATGAAAATCAGCTGCAATACTTTTAAGTTCATACTGGTTCAATTGCTTCCACAGTGAAAAAAATAACTCAGCACTTGTAGCATGTTTTACATCATTTGGAGCTTATTTGCAGTTGTAGTCCACCTCTCTCATTTGTTTTGGTCCCATACCTGCATTTGGACGCATTCATTATATGTGTATATCTTATACTTTCTTCAAAATGCTGCCCAATCTAAAGTACTGCACAAATCTCCCATATCACTCCTTTAGTCACATTTCCTTTCGCTCAGTCTCCGTCCGCCGCCTCCCTCTCTGTTTTTATCCCCACCCTGGTAGGGATGTGGATGCCATGGCAACTGCTGACTCATCCTCCACCGTCTGTGACCGACTGGCCGTCCTCTAATGCCATCCTGGGATACATCAGGGGCTTCCATCTTCCAGGCACATATTAGCATATTGATCTGACACTTCAATTTGCTGTATTGGTTGCAGCAATCTGCGCAGGGTTTTAGTCTCGGAGGACACGGAGAAGCAGCTGGATGAACGGCAGCTATTCGGATGGGAAACGTACCCACTACAGTGAAGCACTGCCTGAGCTATGAGAAACTCATCCAGGACTACCCATGGGTGGGACGCTGGTTGCTGGAGGAGAAGGTGGGCGTCGTTTCTCTTGTTTTTAATCTGCTGCACATGCTCTGCCACATGACTCTCTCATGATAGAGAGGCTGCACTGCACTGTGGTCACTGATGCTGCTGTGTGCTGCTTATATAACCGTCCTCTGCAACTGGAATTCTGCTCTACTACATATTACTGTATTTATGAGGATGCATGGGATTCCCTTAAATGAGAATGGTAATTTCCCTAATATTTCAGAATTGACTAAATGTCTGTTTAAAAAAAGATGCAGAATAGATAGGCATACTACTGTTTCCATCTCTGTGTTGTGTAACACTATAATTAGATAATTTAACAAGATAGAGCCTTTTTAATGCAAGATGGCAAACTGCTGCTGCAAATTTACAGTAGGCTACAATCATAAACGTAACTCACTGATCATCTGCTAAACTTTAAATAATAGGAATTAACATGTGTATCTATATTTACTCAAGAAGCATCTGCAGCATTATAACACATAGCTTTTAGCCTCAGATATGTAATTCTGTAGATGTATACACTTTTTGACTATATCTGTAGAAAATGCATATCAAAAAATGTAATGTCACAACAGAAAATTATCATTGTCATAATTTATTTAATATTACTAAAATTACTGCTTCCAAGTTACACACATTTTCAAAGACAGCCTGCCTATGAGCATATTATATTATTTGGGTCACATCGGGGGCCAATTAACGATACATTTAACAAGCAACATACAAAAGCTTGCCCCTAGTCAAATAGGTAGTAGGCCTACTATCATGCAGCTAAGTCAAGTAGCTAGTTTACGTTGTCTCCTGCAAATGTAGCTAACATTACAAAGCAGCTAAATATATATTTACTTTAGTTTCCTGCTCAAAGTAATTATTACAGCTAACATGCCGTGAAGTTAGTCTGAAGGACAGGGACGTTAGCTAGCGCTAACCCATAGGCTACTACAGTATATTTAGGTCTATATCTTGACAACAGCGTTAACCACATCCAGTTGGTGAAACATAAATTGACTCACTGCTGCCAATACCGTGCATAACTGCCAGCCGGAAAACGTTATGCTAACCTTTCCCTCTGCTCCACCAGGTTCCCCGCGATTCACCGTCATTCTCCTGCTACGCTTGCCCTATTTTGTTTACAGTTTGATTCTCACGCTTTTCTCGTCGACACACTCCGTTACGTTACGCACTGTTGTTCTTTAAAGAAGGCAGGCTATATTGTGCTGCTGATTATATATTTATGTTACATGGTACGCGCATTTCTCAAATGGTTGAGTTTGAGCTGTTCACTTCAAACTCTGTGTGCTTTCTATTTTATTTTACTTGCAGAAAGTAGCAATAAAAACAGTGTAAAATAGAATACTGCATCATCAAATTCCTACTCCAAGACCTTAAATATGTGTAGATACGTAAGTAGCCTTTTGCAAATGTTACTGTAAGTTTAAGTTAAGCAAGTGTGCAGTAACATGGTTGTAACATATCTTATTGACTATAGACTAAAGATTAAATATTGGACCTACATTCGTAAGTTAGACAGATAAACGAGTCCAGACAGAAAGGCACTGTTTGCTAACAAGTTAGCCGTAGCACCAAACTGCCTGTTGTTTTTCACTCCCTTTTGGAGAAAAACACGTTTTTTGTGGTGGTGTTCTAAAATGTGGCCGTCACATTTGAAAAAGTTAGCTATATTAATTAGGCTATGTAATACTTTATCTCTGTTGAAGTTTTAACCTTTCTGATAAATAATGAGGTTCAATCCAGCTAATACCTAGGGTCCTCAAAATATGAGTTGTGGTTTTTGTGGAGTTACCCTACCTTTTTCCCAAGTATCAAAACATGGGACTGTCATGGCATACTTGAAGTATGCCATGACAGTCCCATGTTTTGGTTCTCAGGTTTCATCTCCCAATAAGGAAAACACTACAGTGGCTCATGTCAAAAATAACTTCGAACAAAAGGACGACTGACTGACTGCTTGTGTTCAGTGACCTGTTGAGTTGTATTCCTCTCTTTATAACATCTCTGTTCTCTATTTTCCCAGACTGTTACAGGACACGAGTATCCAGAGTTTGTTAAAATAGTTGAAGTTGGGCCGAGAGATGGACTTCAGAACGAAAAGGTAAACTCTTTAATTTCAGTTATGGACCTCATCTATATTTATGTGCACTGTTGTTTTTGTATTACCGTACATGATTATCTTGGGAAACTCCCCTTTTTTCCTGTATTGTTCATACATAACACAATCCATAACATCTGTGTAGTGCGCCGTAATTGCCTGGGGCATATGTTTTACATTTTCTTTGAAATTGAATATGAAAGATGACACGGCCTCTGGCTTAGTTTACCCTGCCTAGCATGTCACCGCTTTATTATTTCCTTATTGTACGCCTGTAGCTTTACAGATTGCAGAGGTCAGGTCTATTTAGCACAGTTACTGTATAGTTAAATAGATCTGAAATTATGTTGCATGTAAATGTAGATATCAGGGTGATTGGCAGGCAGCGAAGCAAAGAAAAAAAAAAATCAGTCCGATATCTGCATGTTTTACCTCCTATTCTGAGTGGAATCATATCCGGAAAGAGCTGTTTCAGTTTCATTGTTCCCCAGGAAATTGTTCCGACAGGGGTGAAAATCCAGCTGATAGACATGCTCTCAGGAACAGGCTTGTCTGTGATTGAGGCCACCAGCTTTGTCTCTTCAAAGTGGGTACCGCAGGTAATAACTCTTCTTTGTGCACAGAAAAAGGTTGCTGAGTGATTTATTAGGCTCTCTTTCTTGTCTGCATAAGTACTGAGGAAGGATCCTTATTGGACCCACAGATGCTTTTGGAACGGATTGCTTTAGCATATTCTTAACTCAATCTTTCTTTCCAGACATAAATTGTACCACTACTCACTTCCGGAAAAAAGAGAAAATGTGACCGTGTTTTGTTTATGCTGTGAAATGTGGCATGAAATTATGATTCTGTCACTTAGAAACATTTGTGTAGTAGGATGACATATTCTTAAGATCTGTTCAAATAATACATTTTTTATTTTTTATGACATGTTTTCCCCTATCCTTGTTTAGATGGCAGACCACACGGATGTACTCAGAGGTATCCAGAGAGCCCCTAATGTTCGGTACCCTGTTTTGACACCTAACATGCAAGGCTTCCAGGATGCTGTAAGCATTCATTTTCAATTCAGCACGATCTCTGCTATAAACCATAGCTATATCAATACTTTTCAATTTGGGTAAATTGTACTAGGTACCACTCTTTTTGCTCACTTTCATAAGAATGACTCAAACACAGCGTTATAAATGGTTTAACAAGTACATTTTTCTCTCCTGTTTCAAGGTTGCAGCTGGTGCTACTGAGGTGGCGGTGTTTGGGTCAGCGTCTGAGACCTTCAGTAAAAAAAACATTAACTGCTCTATTGATGAAAGCATGCTGAGATTTGAGGAAGTCATTAACACTGCCAAAGAACAACAAATCCCAGTCCGTGGGTTAGTACTCTGGATATTAATTGTCACTTACAATGAGTGAAAATACATGTAATGCTTTAATAACTTTCAGATGGTACGCTGACATTCATTTATTTATTTTTACTCCAAATGAAAACAGTTGAATATACTGCAGTTTCTATATGTAGGAAAAGCACACAGTTCAGTAATGATACTTTTAAAGCAAACTTCCAGATGTTCACTATGTTATATCTATGATTTGGTTAACCACCAGAAGTCCAGATGGACATTAAAGCAAACCAAACAGGGTAAGTCACTGATTATAGTTCTATCCTTTTGTCATTCATGGCAAAGAAAGTCACTGCGAATGCAAAGCGTGTTATTTTAAGATTATATAAGCCTCATGGCCCCCAAAAAATACACACTAGAACAACAGTGGATTAGTGTAACCTTTGTCACTTTCAATGTGCCAAATAGTGTTTGCTGATTAACAAATGGCATCGAATCAATGACTGAATAACCAACTAAAAATCTAATCACCAACCAAATTTCATGTTAATCTTTGTGTATGCCTTCTAGATATCAGACTGACAAACTTACCAACAGCTAAAATAAGTTAACACAGGGGCAACAGTGACAATTCCACATTTCACAATGGGAAAACAGGAACAGACAAACCTTGGGACCAAAATAATCAGCAGCTTGAAGTGTTCGGTCTCAAGTGAATTGCTGCTACATTCGAAGTATGTTTAGTTTGTTGTAGTAAGTCAATAACATTAAATGCAACCAAATGTTACCTACGAAAAAACACATTACCGGTACACTTCTCACTAACATTCTCTTTCAGGTACGTGTCTTGTGCCCTTGGATGCCCCTACGAGGGACACATTGAACCCGGCAATGTTACTAAGGTAAAACGGGTCTTTTAGACATACCATTATATGCTAGCAGATTACATTAGTTAAGTGACTACTACTACCAGTATTTTAAGCTTGATTCTTCCTCGTAAATAGGTCATGGCATTTTGTCCTAACTTTGATACACACATGATAAATTAATTAGAGGATTGGCGATGTGTGAGTCACCGAGCGGAGTTGTGTTTTTTTGGTTTCTTCATATCCCAGACGAATTACAGATTGGACTTTCATCATTTCCCTTAAAAAACTAAATGATGCTGTTTTCTCATTATTCCTTAGGTGGCAAAGAGGTTATATGAATTGGGCTGCTATGAGATTTCCTTGGGGGATACCATTGGTGTTGGTACTCCAGGGTCAATGTTTAAGATGCTGCAAAATGTAATGACGGAGATCCCCACCAACGCTCTAGCAGTTCACTGCCATGACACATACGGGCAAGCACTGCCCAACATCCTTACTGCACTTCAGGTAAGAACTCATAAAATAAAGTGAAGTATGACAGGTTACCTCAAAACTACTACTACCACTGAACATCATGATCAGGGTTATTAATATAATTATTATCAATAATAAGTAATCGTACTAAAAGGATGATGCTTTTAATATTTTAGGTAAGACTTATCAACAAGGACTGAATTATACATTACATTTGACAACAGGATTAAAACAAGACCCAAACTGTTTATCAAAAGCATTCACTGATTTATATATTTTTACAACAGAAAACTTACTAGGTTGTGAAAATTAAGAATAATTCAGCCAGAAATGTCCATGAATGTATTTCAATCTTCAATTCTTCTTCAAAACAAACACCCCCTGCAATGCACCATATCATTAACAAGGTGGCCCTTACATATAAAACACATACAAATTAACCGTGAAAGCAAAAGAGAACAACTTTTGTAAAGACAAAATATAATCAAAAAATCAAAAACAGAGCTCAACCCCAAATGTGATTTGTAATAATATATCCCTTGTTCTAAAATAAATGGTGGTAAAAATGTACAAAGCAGGACTGTGCTGCCTTTCACTTGGTAAGTATCAGTCAAGACACCTGGCAGGGGCCTCATTTATCAACAGTGCGTAGAAAAGGTTCTAAATTCACTCTTACGAATGAAATTTAGTATGTGCTTAAGTACAAAAAAATCGGTATTTATCAAACGTGCGCTGGCCTATCGTACGCACACCAGTAAGTCATCAATCTTGATAAATCCCACATGTTCTTAAGTGTCATGCTCGTTCACGCTCAGCCCATTTGCATTCAGAAACGCCTCCAATTAACCATATATGGTCACAACACATCCCTTTATCAACCATCTGAATGTGTTTTACCCCTCTCCGCCACAATGGTAAAGAGCCGAGGGTAACGAAAAGAAACTTCTCCAACACAGAAATGGAAACCCTTGTAAACGAGGTTGAATCGAAGCAAAACATATTTTGTTGGCGCACTTAGTGCAGGCATTAAAACAAAAGAAAGCTTGCTGCATGGGAAAATGTGATATTTTCGAGCAAGTTGTAAGGCAACGGCATTGTTTGCCGCGATTTGACAACTTTACGTGCAGTCATTCATAAACTCTTTCAATAAAAAAGAGATGAAGATAAGCTCCTAACAACAATAGAGTTAGCCTACTAAGTGAAATGAGTGATTGGCGAGTCTGGCGAGTCACCGCGGCTCGTCCAGCTCACAGCTGAGTGCTGAGACGCACAGAGAGCATCGGAGGGATCCTCCGCTTCAAAACATGTAAACGTGACACATTTAATGAATAATCAATTAGAGCTTACCTAAAAATAAGTGTGCCATATAACTATTTATTGCATTTAGGATGTTAGCTCATTTGGACGCTGTTTTGACCGTCTGTTTTCATTGATGTATTGGCGATATTATATCTACTTCAGTTTCATTACTGAGTCGTGATCAGTGTTCTTAAAGAAACTTAGATTATAAAACAAGAGGTCCAAAACACAGATGATGATTAAACAAACAAATGTATGACTTTATATTACCCTAGAAATGCACGGGTGGATTTGACGCGTGGCGATTATAGATATAAAGAGAACGCTGGCGGTTCTAGTGTTAATGCAGACGTTGAAACTCTTAAATGCTTTGCTTTGTGCTTGTAATATCGCTATTCTACCACTAGATTATGTTCGTAAGCATGGTCAGAGTTGTGCTTACATTTACACAGATTCATAAGTCTAAGTACATTTTGGTAAATGCCATACCTTGCGTGGCAATGTTCTTACGCCCTACTTACGCACAGATTTGTGCGTAAGTACGGTTGATAAATGAGGCCCCTGGCATTTCAGGAAGTTCTTAAAATGAAGAGGAATGGCTCCAAAATGTGAAAAGTGTCTGTACTTTCTCTTGCATGGGTCTGTAGGGGGTTTACAAGTACTGGCATTGTTAGTAGAGGAGGCCCATTTACGTCAGATTTGGAAGGATAAGATCTCCTCTGTACAAGCAAAGGACAGTCATGCATCATCCTCTTGAGCTGCTCATCTTCTCATGTTAAAATGTTCGACAGCTTTTTACTCTTGCAGTGGCTTGGCGACGATTCTTTAGGCACATCCTGCTTCACAGGCGCATCCCTTTACTCATGATGAATATGAACACTCTTGTGAAGAACCGCAGGCCAATTGTGGATAAATGCCCAGCCTTTGCATAAATCAAATGTTGTCACTCACGACAACATGAAGAGGAGCAACCAGATGTGGAAGCAGCACAGTTGAGATTGTGTTTCTTGTTCCAAAATATCTTTCAACTTCCTAAAGTTACTGCCAACATTGAAAGGACCACAAGTCTTCTCTGAGACTTGAAATCATTATTCCTGCTGGAGATAATCGTATGTTAAGCATGTCTGAATACATATTTTAAACAAATTTCAAGGCATACGTTATGGTGACAATATCTCTTCTTAATTTTTAGAAAGAGAAATTTTTATTTTCCACTGAAATCAGGCAAAAGTCATCAAAATCTACATTTAGGCTGATTTAGGCGGTATTTTAGAGCTTACAAGAATATAAATACAAACCTCCCAAAAATACTATTAACTTTCTCTTCTGACAAAAACTCCTAATAAATCAATGTATCGCTGTCCAAATGTTTATGAAACTCACTGTAAACCTGATTCTACCCTGAGCCTTAATGACAATGTGTCAGTTTACGACATTATGAATGCATCCTCTGTTTGGCGAGCATTGAGAACGCGCCAAACAAATGTATAGGTTACAATGGGACACACAGAAAACCTAGAAAGATCAGTCAACAAGGAAGAGGGGCATTAAGAAACATGATCTAAGCTTCCCTACAAAGCAAGATGATTCACAAACTGCCCGCTGGAAAAAAAAAGTCCCAGAATCTTAATGAGCATAAGATATTTCCAATGGGCCCTTCCATCACAGTACAAGTGTATTGTAGTAAAGAATAACCAAATGTCATGGACAATAAGTTATATTCTTTTGTTTCTACACAGCTCACAAAAATATAAGTAAGTTGTAAACCCCCTGTGGAAGAGCTCCTGCCGGGGTGTTTTTCACCACTTTGCCCGTAGCGAGTGACAAAACTGACATAAATGCAGACATAAAACAAAGGCAACGCAGATATGGCTGTATCAGATCTCTAGAGCACATTGTCATTGCAGAGGAAGAAGCTCATTGAGGGCTGGGCGGGTCAACAGATGTGAGGGGGGTCAGCACAAAGGCTCACCTATTCTGTGTCTGACGGACAAAGCCACCGAGAGCTAGGTGGATAGGGGGGCCCTGGGGGGCTCCTAACTCATCTGTCGCTTGGCTGTTGAACCCTGACAATGCTGTGCTTAAAGACCGGTGGAAAATGATCCTTTCATTTGCTCGCTGCTGAACAAGTGATGAAGGCAGCTGCAGACACGACCCTAGAAACTTTGGTCGCACTTGTGCAGTAGTTAATTATGCTGCTTTGTGACTCTTGCATCATTTCTGCGGTAATGTCATTCATATGCTCTCTGGCACTGAATCACCCAAAAATAACAAAGACCTAGTTTTACTTGCAAACATTTGATTAAAAATGTCACAGGTACACACCCACTATGGACAAAGCACCTTAGTGTGTTAACCAATAACTACCCTTAACTTATACTAATAAGTTAAGTTACTTTATAGTCAATGGTTGGTTACATTGAAGTTTGTCTTTTCGCATATCCCCTCTCAAGTTACCACACTTCGGAGGGGGTCAGAGGGCAGGGTCAGCTGCAGTACAGCGCCCCTTGAGCAGTTTGGGGTTAATTGTCTTGCTCAAGGACACAATGGTAGAGATGGTGGGCACCGTAGACGCAATACTAGCCTCTGCTAGTTTTACAACTAACTGTAAAGAATTTATTTGGAGGAATTCATGGTTTTATTTACTTTTCATATTTAGGCTTTTCTTTTGAGTATCCATGTTGCTATTAATCAGGAACATCTGCAACACTGACTTGAAGAAAAATAATGTCCATGTGAAATGTAGCAAATATTTCCAAAGTTAGCTTGAATGGCAGAGCAAATAAGTGCAGAGGGACAGTGTAAATTCTCCGTGGATCATATATAAAGTGATTCATCACAGCTGCCCCGTGGCCACAGAGGATAATAGCAGTCGGGAATATTTAGCCTACCATTTGCTCACCCATAAACAAGATGGAAATGAAAGATTTTATCATGACTTTTCATTACTGTGTGCCAGAGGTGCACACCACCAACCGGGAGAAAAATGAATTCCCCCAGCGCTGTCAGCCCTGAGTCACCTCTTTTGTTCCTGATAAAGACATTCCTCAGGCTTTGTACCTTATTCAGGAGGTCTGGGGGGGCTTTGTTACAAACCGACTCCTGGCAGGTCACACAATGACAATGTATGTACTTAGATTTCACAGGCTTGGCACGGAAAATGATTTATTCCTAACCGCAATTTTGGTGTATTGTGAGGTGCTGCAGCTGGGGAATACAGTATGACTTGTTAGTGCTCACACTTGAGCTCTCCACTAACAATAACATTCAATCATCAGTACGGCCATGCAGCGTAAATAACTTTTACTAACATGTAAAGATCTACTATTGATACTGTGTTGATAACTTCAGATAACTATATTTGTCTTTATTTATTTATTTAAATTGTATTCTTACTATTTATTTTACTTTTAATTAGTAGATGTTATGATATGATGATGTTAGAATTTCCATGTATTGTATAACGTAATGGCCATAATCTCCACAATGATGTTCACCATCACTTTAATTGTCATTTGGAAGTTTGAAGTAAACACCAACACAATCAAATCTAATAATGAAGAATTATGAAATCCATAGGTTGAATATTGATAAAATGCTTCTTTTAAATCACAAAATTTCACTGAAAATCAAACATTTTATCTATAGAGCAATACAAAGAACTGTTCACATTACAAGCGCAAAGTACTATTGGATTCTAATTATTATTATGATATTAGTTATGAAAAGATAAGTACATTTCAACGTGTAAAGTATGTTATATATTTTGATATCATAATTCAGACAATAAAAAATGATTAAAATCAAGTATGATGTTAATGTTTCAAAATTGCCCTTCCCGCTGATTTTTACCTGCAACTCTTTGACAGGTTGATTTTTTTATGGAAAGCCTCTGTAGATTTATTAAAGCCTACTGTATTTTTGGCAGCTCCAACCAAGAACATGTATTACTTTAGGGTAATAAAGTAAACTGTGGTGGGATTTGACTTCCACCTTTACATAAGTAAATATATAGACTGACCCCCGTTGTTTTTGGTGGTTCTGCATTCATGAGACTCATTTATCTATGAAGAAGGCTTGATAATATAATTCAGAATTCTTGATGCTCAAATAAATCATGAAGTAAAACTGTCATTTATTTATTCTATATATGCATGTTTTGTCTATATTTTAGCTGCCGTCCAATATCTGTGTTAAGCTCTTGAGTGGCGAGCATATTTGTGCGTTCCTGGGAAAAGGGTGATATATGTGTCAGCAGTGGATCCATGATAGTTTCTTTCAGCTTCCCAGTTTATGTAGGAGAGGGTAAAGCATCACTGCCTCATATCCTTCAGTGAATACATGCTGTCTCTTTCCCTCTCTTTGACGCAGTTATAAAACCAAAATGGGAGCATGTCCATCTTCAGCCTTTTCCACTCAGAGAGTAAAATGTCAACAAGATTATCCTGAAATCATGCAAGTTTGAAAATACACTGTGTCTTTACTCAGGAATGCATTGCTTTTATATAGCCACAGCTCACTGAATATGGCTTTTAAACGCTGAGCGCACATCTGGTTTCTAGGCAGTGTGAATCTAACTGAGCATTGGCAGGCTCCAGTTGCTGACCACCTATTCCTGTACGATTAGTGTCCTGAGGAGCAGAGCACGCTGCTAAAGGGTCTGTTTTGTTCCTCACGGAAAAAGTATGCTGAAGACCCCTGGCCTTAGACGGTTTGCCAGCTGAAAGCGAGAGGATTGGCATGGTAGATTACAAATCCGTGTTTATACTAGAAAAAAAATCTGCGTAGTATAATATCCTGCTCTGGCTTTAACCAAGGTCTGGAAATATTGTGCGCTGTACACACTGGAGTAGATCTCCTCCCCCTTCTACCCCACCTCCCCTCCTTTACCTTGCCAACACAAACAGCAATTACGGCTGGCTCAGACAGCCTTCTGAAAGAAGTAGGTTCTTGTCTGGAGGAAAAGCAACCAATTAGTGGCATTGTTTAAGAAAAAATAATGAAAAGGGCATCAGAATCTTTCAATTTAGTGTGCTTTGTTCTACTCCATGGGGTAAAAGTCCTTCATGACCCAATGCCACTGAGAAGATCAGCGTGTTAATTGTGTCTCTCTGTGGGATCCTCTGACATCTGGCTCTGCCACGGAAGCTGGAAAACATCTTTAATATTCTCATGACAATCCCAGGGACATGTGGAAAACATCCCGGAATCTTAGTCCGTAATGACTGAAAAACCCAAGGTCTGGCTTTAGACACTTGGTATTGTAGGCAGTAAAAAAACAAAAAAAACAAACGCTTCCCACACAATCTAACAATTATGATGATTGTAAGCAGCCAATGAGTCAAACATATAACAAAGTAAACAAAGTTTATATCTCTTACGGGTGTAAATCTTTGTGCCAAATGAACATCAGAGGACTTGAAGATTAGTCCAATAATTTATGACCTTAATGATTATTTCTAGCCTCCGCACATTAATTACAATTCCTGTGTTGTTGGAACGTGAAAGAGGACGCTATCCATCTTAAGAAAAAATGTCTTCTCAATGTGGCAAGAAAGTGAATCCCCATGGTTTAAGGGCAGAGTAGTGCTATAAAAACACGAGTAACCCGGAAAATCAGAAACATATGAAAAGTTCTGTTCAGCATTTATAATGTTCCTCTCATATGAACAAGGCCGAAATTATGTGGTACCAGTGGTTCACGCTGACAAAGAGGATGACTAAGCCATACTGCGGGACATTCTGTGCCCACTCATCTTTAAGACATAAGCCCACAGGTCACCTAAACAGCTGTAAAACATGACCACAGCCCTGGCAAGAGCGCGGGCAGAATAATCCGACAGTACAAGGATCTTTGTTCCTGGATTTTACCTGGGGTGAAGCGTGTGCGGAGGCGCTGAATGTCTCTGTTGTGTGTTCCTTGCAGATGGGGGTCTCTGTGGTGGATTCTGCAGTAGCTGGCCTGGGAGGTTGCCCATACGCTCAGGGTTCATCTGGCAATGTTTCAACAGAGGATGTTCTCTACATGCTCCATGGCATGGGCATTGAAACTGTAAGTGTGTCTCCACAAGGCACTTAAACAGCCCTGCTGCAATTTATGATTCTGTAATACCCACAGATCGACCAAACTCATAGTCTTTCAAAACTAATTTATAGAAACAGATCGCTCTGAAAAAATACTTCTCTGTGAATGTTTATTTTACAATATCAGTGGTTTTAGACAACCTGCACTAGCCCACAGTGTTGCCTTCCCAGTCTTGGTGACAATTTATTTAACAATTCCTACCCCTGCTGGTATTATGCTGTCACTACAGTTTAGTCACCCGTTGCACACATCCATTAAAATTCATAGGCAGTTTGCCTTTAGGCTGAAACTTTTTGAAGGTGTTAGGATTATATCATCTTCTCATTAATTTCAACTGATCTAACAATAAATATTTTTTTGATAGGGTGTGAACCTTGCCAAAGTGATCGAGGCTGGTGACTTTATCTGCAATGCTGTATGTCGCAAGACAAACTCCAAGGTTGCCCAGGCAAAATGCAGGGCACTGTGATGTGTTTCTGTAAAGGAATATATTTAATTATTTGATTCTGTTACCTTCAAAGTGCTTTCCCTGTTGTTGCTGCCTTCAGATATGTTGCCTATGCTGCTGTATTTGAAGAATGTTTTTCCTTGCTTGAAGATTTTTAACATTTTGTTTTGTGGTCTCAAAATCTGCTCTTTCAAGAACAGTTCCCTAACTTTTAAAATGTACTTAATTGTCAGATTTTTAACGAGATATTTTGGTGTCTTACTTCTTGCTCTGCATGTTAGGACATTAAAAAAGGAGTAAGGACAGGTTAAATAAGCTTGAAAATAATCACATGTGGTGCTAATGATTTGCCATAGAGGGCAAACTGCAACTAAATAAAAAATCTCCTTATCTCCTTTTAAATATGAATATTGCATTATGCACTTTACTTCTCCAAAGACCTTCTAAGCCTTTAATATCCGGTCAGATACTGTGTGAATAGCAGTTAACAAAAAGATTACTCTCAATAAACCACACAAATAACCATTTAGAAGCAGTCTCTGAAAAGTTTTTGCCCTGATGTTTTTCAAAATAGTAAACAGTAAAATCTTTTTTTGCCATTAAAAAAACTTTTACCATGAAAGAAGCTACTGTCTGGGAGGATCTGAGTTGGAGAAATGTATTTCCTTTTAGTTTAAATTGTACAATGTTATCTGTTAGACATAATAAAATATAACGTTAAAAATTTACTGTGAGTTTTATTTCTGATGGCAGAGAATACATTCTGTTTATATTGTGCTTGAGAAAAATTAAATCTGATACTATCTTTTTATGTTCACATGAGGCTTAAGATGATCCAAATAATTCCTCAGGACTACCTGGTTTTCTATTCGGCTAGCTATCGTTCTGAAATATAGTCAATCAGTCTAATTACAATGCCAAAATGAAAGCTGGGTGCCGACAGGTACTCAAATAAAGTCAACTCATAAATAGATAAGTAGAAAACTTTCACATTTTCATAAATTTTCTAAAATGTGGTAATTGCCAATGATCCATCTTCAGGAAATGAACTATCCACTAAAGATGCATTCAGACCCTACATGTTCAGAAATACGTCTTAGGGTAAGATTTGTTTGTAGACGAGCAACAAAATGAGCACACTTGGTCAAACAACAAAGATTGAACAGAATTAATCATTTGAAAGAAAAAATACAGTTCTACTGCTATTCCAGTATACATCTGCCACATACTGTACATGTTTTACATGCATATTCATGTATGCTATCTCAGTTGCTGATCGCTAAGGTAGTGATTAAACATGGTGGAATTTGATCCAAATTCTTTTTTAAAGTTAATTCTTGGTCCTTTTACCTTTTTGAGAGTTTTGGGGTTAGCATTTAACCCCATATTTCTGACATTGGGGTTTTGATTCAGACTTGAATGGATATAAATCTTTCATCCTCTCCAGATCCTAAACGTAATTAGTCGAGTTGTGTGATTGAGAGGCTAGCTTAGAGGAGGATTTTCATAAATAAACGATGTCAGTGTTGGCAAACATGTTGATACAAATATACTGTTTCAACACAAGCAACTTTCTGTCTGCTTTGTTTTGCTGTCTTACAGTTACTCTCCTGTCATCTCAGTTTCTCTCAACCCCTTCTGACCTGCACCTTTTTTACCACCATTAACCATCACCTGACTACCTGTTCCCACTTCTCCCATCTCCTGCAGTATAAACAGCCCATCCCATTCACTCTTTCACAGATTACAAGACTACAGTTTAGTGCAAAACTTCTGTCGCCTCCATGAGAATTTCTGAGTAATTACAACAACACTGTCTGTGCATACATGACAACACCAGTATATTTCCACTTTTAAGCCAAAGGAAGTGGAAGCTGCCCTCATTCTGCCGGCAGAAGCCATAAGGCAATACGACAAACTCTTTTTTAATCTGCAACCAATAACCTAACCTTTCATAACACCATCCTTTGGGATAAAATGTGAGGCCAACCAGCTAAGCCTCCCTTATTCCTCCTGGAAAAGTCTAGTGACTGTGACAAGAAGTTATGGTGGCAGATAGTGGAAAAGAAGAGAAGGAAACAGGGTGATTCATTGTTCATCGATCACCAGGCTATCAAGAAGCTTAGGCAAGACAAGGCAAGTTTATTTATATAGCACTATTCATACACACTGCAATTCAAAGTGCTTTTACAGGGGCATACAAAACATCAAGATAGACATTAGCAATTGCATTTAAAAGGCAATAAAAACAAAGACCAAAAACAGGCAGACAAATTGTTAAAAGAATTGCATTTAGAAGACAATAAAAAGGAAAGCGAATAAAAATTAAATAAAAATGACAGTGTTAAAAGGAAAACAGAAAAGTCTTCAGATTTGATTTCAAAGACCCGAGAGTTGCATCAGACCAGGGAGATTGTTCCAGATATTTGGAGCATAAAAACTAAGGGCTGATTCTCCATGTTTGGTCCTAACTTGTCCCAAGAGAGCTCTGGATGGTTCATAACGTATCAGCATATCAGAAATATATTTTGGCCCTAGGGAGGCTGCCTAGAACATGACAACAATCATAGCACAAGCTGTTCAATGCAGAACAAGAAGATAACGTTTTTTTCAAAAATAGAAGAAGACAGAGCATCCGGAGCAAAGCAAACCCTTCACCTTCCATCCACCTCTTCCTCTCCTGTGTTTATATCCCACATCTTAATGGTTGACTGACTCAGTGTGTAGCACTACGACCTCACAGCAGGAATGTTCTGGCTTCCACCCATCAGTGGTCTGTCTGTGTGCAGAATGTTTGCATGTGGCTATATGTTTACGGCCACGATCTCTCCCATGTCTTGGCGGTTCAGCTTCCTCCCACAGTCCAGACATGGCAGTCAGGGGAAACGTTGAATCTAAACAGCCCGTGATTTCACTAGTGATTCTGTCCTTTCTTTCATGTATTTATATTACCCCGAAGCCCTGAACAATAATATTATTTTTATCTTGTGCACAGACCCAAACGTAACTCTTTTTAGTTCACGTTTGTACATGGCCAGGGATGAGAGAAAGACAATGGAAGTTGTGCGAAGTCCATGATTCATAAATATATTCTTACCTGCATTTGCTCATACAAACAGGTTTTGGAACTGCCTCAGACCAAGCCTATGCAGAAATTTGGAAGTATTTGCTTTTTTAGATATAATATAAGCACACTCCTTAACTAATTCTCTTTAAAAATGGTATTCATTAAAAAAAGGCTTTAAACAGGTCAAATGTATTAAAAACCATTACTTTTATGCCCTCTAATCCCCATTGGTTATTGTTATAATTCAAATGTTCAACTAAAAACCAAGTGTCCTGGCCCAGCTTACAATGCAAATATCACCTAGTGTGAGTGCGCCCTACAGGTACGAAATAAATGACCTCTGGTGAAAGACCTTGCTGAACATTGTCACCCTCACCCTCCTTTCTTGGAAATATCAACAATATACTGTTTCAAAAAGCATATCAGACTGTGGCAACTGGCAATCACTGGTTGTCTTTCATGTGCAACAAAATATTTAATTCTGACCTTGGTCGAGATTAAAAAAATAAACGTTATATAAATACAGTATATATATTATATATATATATATACAACTATATTGTATCAAAACAGCGCGTCAACTCAGAAATGTATACTATATTTTCACATCAAGTTTATTATGACATATACGATGGATGACTAGAACATCAATAAACCATCAGAAAAAATACAACTGATCTCAAAAAGCAATCTCAGAGGTGTCCAGTGTTGTTTTTATCTTTTAAGGATTGATAGCTCTTGTCAGTGTGAAGCAGATGGAAAGATGAATGACTGAATTAGAAATAGAAAGGTTTTTTTTGTGATTCAAGAGAAAATCCATAGTTTACATAAAATAATTGATTTAAAAAAATGAATATAGGTTGTATCAACTGGAGACTGGAGTACATTACAAAAGACATTTGTGAAATATGTAATCTTATATCTCACAATGCCACCATATTTGATACATTTTCTGAAAAAGAAAAAAATGGATATACATTATTTATACAACACAAATACATCACATAAATGCATCATCTAAAATCCTAATGTGTTAAAAAGGAACAAAATTAATGAATTCTCGTAACATACATTTAATAGATTCCTAAAAATCAGAGAATAACACCACAAGTGCTTTTCTGTGGGTGGTGATGTTTTGTTTTGTCTCTTCTTCTTAACATCCTTCAAGAAAAAAGCAATAAAAAGTAAGTATTACAAATATATATATGAAAAAGAACAAAGATGCTGTTTTATCAATACCACAACTTAACATATTTTGTGTGGATTTAATGTTAATGTACTTACCAGATTGTGCTGACAACAGCCAGAGGCATTAATATAACAACTCCAACAAGGAACACAGTTGCAAAAGCATACAGTAGATAATCTGAAAATGACAAAATATTCAACATTTCAAAAATCGAAAGCTGCTAAACCCTCTTATCATCAGGGATTGTGGGGGACAGACAAGGACAGGGTCCATCATTAGTCACAGGGCAGAAGTCTAGAGTCACAAGTGAAGCAGACTTACATAGAAATGTACCATGGGACCATGGGAGACCTTGCTCAGATGTGTTTATTTCCTGAGCTTTAGAAGGGCCTCTGCTGCTATTCCAAGATGTCACTGAAATACACATAAAAAAAGCTGTTTCCACAGTATTGATAAAGAAGCCCGTCTTGTAAAGCAAAGTCCTACTCACTGAAGCGTGATCTATTATGAAGAACATCGTGAATCATGTTGCACTTCGGCAGATCCTCATTGTGCACTCCTCTGCATGTACAAGAGTGGTGTAGTGCTGTGCCCAAAGTGGCCACAATGGCCATTTTACATTCAGAATCTGCACCAAGGATGAGAGCTGGATCCATGCGGGTGAAACACTCGTCATGTTGCAGGTCGCTGTCGCTGCATTGTGCATCTTCAGGGCTCCAGCATTTGGTTCGGAATGTTTTTAACAGGTTTCTGGGAAATAGATAAACCTTGTTTTAGATACCAGCGCTGGGATTTTACCTATTACATTTTTTAATGACTGTTATTGCATTAATATTTTGGGAACACTACAACACTGGTATCTACACCTGTAGAAAATGTGTTTACAATGTGATATTTTTCTAAATAACTGCCGGTGGACATTTCAGTTTTATCATATGTAAATTGGGTCTGTGCCCCAAAACCAAGCAGGCAGTAAAATGCACAGAGCCATGAGTTTACTTGTTAACCACACATTTCTCCAGATTTTCCGGCAAGCACCATCCGTGGTAGCTCATTTCCATTGGTCTGTCAATGAGAAGCAAACTGTAAAGTGCTCTGAATAGTGCTATAAATGCAGTTACACTCTAGCTTAGTATTACCCTCAGGTCTTCTGACATGTGTCGTTTTGTAATAACCTTGTAAGAATGTTGGTGAACCTTAGACTTTTCATCCATCATAAGAGCAGCATTATAATTTGTCCAACAGTTTTGTTTTATGACTTAATGCCTGCAAAACTAATGACACCCCCATCAGTCTCAGCTTATTTAAGCATGTTAGCATTGTCACTGTTAACATGTTACCAAATATAATAAATGTTTTAATAAACTTGAGGTAAAGAATGAACATTGTAGAGAGTGACAAGAAACATACCTGCAGTTTTTGTCTTCCACACAATGGTTAAGTGTATCCTGGCAGATTGTGGTCTCATCTCCACATGTGCCACTGTGCAGAGCAGTTTTCATATGCAGACAGCTCTGATCCGAAGCCTTGCACTCGCACATGACCAGCATCTCGGCAACATTGTGGGGCATGCTGCCATAAAACTGCTGGGTTTCTCGATGACAACGCTGACGGTCGCACGGCTCCGCCATACACGTCTGGAGAACAGGTGCGAGGAACCTATTGCACACTGCATCGCTGACACAGACTCTCATTTGGTCCAAGCAGGATCCAGCACCATCGTACACTGCGAAAAAAAAAGCAAATGTAGTGAGTGAGTTCCGAGATTTGCAGAAACATGACTTCCATATTGATTGACGTAAGATGACTACACCATTGTATCTTCTCGTCATCTTTTAGATGACATTGAACCATAATAAAATATTTACCATAGCCTATTAGACTACTTGACTTCCAGTCCATCGTGGGACTCCTCATCTGCTGAGCTGCTGATAGAAAAATCAATTTGAGACACAATCTGTTCCCACCACATGCTTATTCAAGCCAGTTCTTTGATCACAATGCTCATTCTGTCACACAATAGTGTTTGTTCACACAGTGCATCAGACCTCCATTGGTAAACAAAAAAATAATTTAATCTCAGAGACCACTGAGAATACTGCACCTGGCTTTTGGTGGCATTGTGTGGCCAGCGCTTGTATGGAGTCACAGAGCTCCTCTTCCCAGGCACACACACACCCATGCAGGGAGGGAAATCGGTCCATTACTGTCTGGATGGTCAAATTACAGACCTCAAAGCTGTTTATTTGGCAGCCTCCATCTTGAATAACACAAACACGAGAGGGAGGCAGAAAAACAGGATTTTCCATAAGCGAGCAAGGTTTTGTTTGAGCAGCAGGTGTTTATCATGTACCTGCTGCTCTGATTGTTTCTCTTCTGTATGGATATAGTATGTATGATATATGCAGAGAACGGTAAACTGTCTATAAGTCCAGCATACATTTTAAAGGCATTTGAAAGGCTATTTGTTATCATCAATTTATTTAATAATATACACTTTGCTCTGGGCTATTGCCTCAGTTATTACATTTAAGCTATACTTCAAGAAATGCAATTCAATTGAACAGCCTCATGTCCTGAGCCTCCTGAGAAAATGTAATCAGTACTTTTATAATGACACTGGATAACATCATGTTCCAGGTGTTCCGCGCAGCAAAAAAAAGAAGGTAAATTGGGATTGTTTTTACCCTCACAGATTCCGCCTTGAAATGCCTGTTCTCTCTTGCATAAATCTGACATGCACGTATCCGCAGCCAAACAGTCAGAAGGTGGAACAGACGTGCTGATGCAGAATATCTGAGGAATAACAATCCCTGAAATTCAAGCACATGAATGGATTTATTTAACTTGAAAACATCAGTAAAGACATCAGATCATGTTGAACACTACTGATTAAGAATACATATGCACATGGATTATAGACTACCAGGCATGCTGGCTCTTAGAGCTTTGGTTTCAGTTACATTCCCTGACAGCACACAGCAACTTTGAGATGAATTCCATTAATTGAAGCAGTTACTGTCAAGAAATCGATTATTTTTACAATGTCATTTCACTCACCAAGTATGACAGCAGCTTCCAAACATATCCGTTGCATGATAGCTGTTGTGAAGCTGTCAGTGGACAGCTGGAGTGCTCCTGCAGCTGGTCTGCCCCTCTCGCTGGTGCCCGGCACTTAAAGCTGGGACAAACCGCCCAGAGTCAACAGGACGTAACACATTTACCGGAGACTGACACATGCTATTCCCAAACAAAACAGAACAACAGAAACCAATCGTCTTTATATATCGTCATGGTGTTTGTGTGACTTGTTGGTGAATGTTTGTAAGGGTGATTTTTTGTTTGTTGTTTTTGTCGTTTTTACAGGTGTCAATTAACAACCAGATTTGTTTGTTGATGACTAACGAGTTTGGTATCAAAATATGTGTTGCTCCTACAACAAATATGGGACATATTGCACTGAAGCCAGTTTATTCGATTGTACAGTTTCATATTGTACGTGAGAGAGAGAGACAGAGAGAGAGAGAGATAACTCTTACAGCAGAACAAAGGATTCCCATCTGGCGCAAAATGATGTGAAAAACAAGACTTACTCGTGGGAGCAGCTTGGCTTTCACAAATTTCTAAAACAAAGTCTCCCCAAAATGACTATTCTAATTGCCACTCCATGCTGCCATGAACTTAAACAATATCGGAGATTTATCTCACCTAATCAATGTAAGCCCATGCAAGAAATTAAAAAATATAAAATATACAGATACTTTATTAATAAAAGTGCAACAATACAGACACTCTGTTCAATGAAATACACTTTTAAAGCTCACAAGAACAGAAACATCAACTCAAGGCATTGAAAGTATTCACATTAAGCTTTAAAATAAATAACACACAAACAAACAAATCAATGAATACATGCATTGAACATCACAAAAAGATTATTCTCAACAGCCTGACTCTTTACACGTCCATTCCCATTGGAGGTTTTCATAATGCCGATAAAGGTTGTGCAGCCATTTGTTGTATGAAACTTCAAATCATATCACTTTTTTCCCCTGAGAGGTGGTGATGCAAATCCAAAAACCAAACAACATATCTGTGAATAAAAATGTCTGATACTTATTTGTCTTTGTTGCGTAGTTGTTTGTTAAACAGAATGTGTTATTTCTGTTTGGGATTTTTACAGCACAATTTACAACTTATTTACCACCTTTTAGCCATATGTCAAATGGAAGTGTCATTAATTAGCCTTTCAGTAAGCATTAATCAACATATTGGAACACATTCACTGAGTTATCATTTTAACTAGATTATTTACTTTCAACAAAACATACATTCATTTTCAGAAACAAAGATAGAAAAAAACTAGAATGGAACTCATCTCAAATGCGTTGAAATAATACTGCATACACAAATTCAATTATTGGAGATACATTAATTGGGGGGTTCCATCGTAAACAAACCACATCTGTGCAGAACGGAACAAACAAATCACCTCCATTATTAAATGGTGTTTCAAGGTCTTCAGAACTAGCATTTCCGTTAGTTTTGGCAGATAACATTTGGTTTTACATTATTCCAGATAATCCTTTGTCTGTCAGAGTTTCAAATTGAAGAAATAATGTGAAAAGAATATATAAAAACTAGTGCTGTCAGTTTAACGAGTTATTAACCGCGTTAACCCAAACCCATTTGCTTGAAGCAAACCCATTTGCTTGAAGATGTTGCCAACTTTGGGCCAGATTCACATACAATTATTTGCTGAGAATTTGCAATCTGCGCTAACACGTCCACACAGTTTGGCAGCTGAGCATACATTTCATAGCCTGGAGATCCAGACCTGCCGCTGGCTAATTTAAATATGCTCAGCCTACTGCATTGTTCTAGATGTGGGTCTAGATTTCCAGGCAACAATTTTCCAGCTGATATTTTCCCAGTGTTTCCCATTGTTTCTTCTAAATGAAGCAACTGCGGCAGCCAGAACAGATTAGATAACCTCAAAACCCACTCGATTCACCCCTGACTGTAGATTATGCCTTTACTATCATTCTATTCGATATCTATTCAATTTGATTCAAAGCTCACAAACTTTGAAGAGAGAGGTTGTATTTATTTGTATTTGTATTTTTCTATAGTTATTTTTTAGTATTACTATATCATGTTACGCCAGAATTGTTAATAAGCACGGGTCTTTGTTAATTAGATGGTATTTGTAAAGAGGTCTGTTTGCGTAGGAAGGGGGACATTTTGCTGCAAATGTATTAATATTCCCTAGTTACAAACACACAAATGGAACAGGCGACCCCTGAATGCTTTTGTGTGCATTTCCCCCTTTGCATGTGCTTTGTGAATTTCATGCTATTTTTTCTCTCATTTGCACAGGTTTAGTGTCCACACAAGCTGCACAATCCTTTTGTGGATTTGGCCCTTTGAGTTTGCTCATAGTTCATCATCAACTCCATACGAAAGCTTATCAGCTGCAAATGCAATTTTACAATCATGTGCTGGATTAAAAACATATTTATGAGAATAACTATTGTAAAGTAATTGTAAACGTTGTGCTTTTGGCCTCTCAGGGAATCAGGGATTCAGTATTCAGCCTTAAATAGCTGAGATCAGAGTGGAAGGTCAATCAATCCCTGCCCCAGCAGAATGATTTCTTCAGGTGAAAGTGAATAAAACATTGCTTGTTAGCAGTGAGATGCCGTCAATCAAGACCCTTAACCTGACTGCTCCAGTGGAGCTGCACTGTGGCAGATCTGTTTCTGTACTGTTAGTTGACAGTCAAAATGAATAAAGTCATTTATTTACAGGCCTCAATGACATCAAGTGACATGACTAAAAGGTTGGGAGAGAGACAGCAAGCATCCTGATGATGTACTCATTTTCAGGTTCAAATTGTAATTTGGTTTTCCACGTGAAGCTGTTTTCATAGTGTAGTGTCCTGAAAAACCTTCATCTTTCTCACAGTGCCATTGCTGAATCTCCTCTTCTTACCCTCTATATGAAACCCTCTGTCTCTTATAACGTAACAAGGGGAGAGATATCTGACTGGGCTTTTTGAACACAGGTTTACAGAAAGGTGGATGTGGACAAAAGAGAGAGGGTTGTTTCTTGTTTTCATAATTTAGGAGTCTCTAAACACACTAGGGACCCATATTAATGTTGAAAGGTTAATTTATTTTTACAAAAGGTGACCTTTGAGCAATACCTAAATGCCTGAGGACATGATAGGTTTGGAAAAAAGATCTCTGAAGGATATTTGAGGACATTGTTTCCTGATTGCATTTTAAAGTGTGCTTCAGTATAAGTATAAAAATACATTAGTTTTCTGAAATCAAAGTGTCTCCTGGTCTGTGAACCTGAAGCGCTTGAGTCCATTATTTAGAAATGTAGCCTTGAAAATCTTCTGCCTCTTAAAGACTGGCTCTCCCATCGACCCAACCATTCAACCATGAGAACAAGGGTTCTTGACTTAATGATACATGATGTGACTTTAAACCTATGTGTTGAATAACTACAAATAAAACTCCACTTTAAATGTGTAAATTAAAAGAAAAATAGTCCACTTTGCTGATGTGCCACAGAAAATGACATCTTGTTCATGGGCATTTCAGCTAAAGGCTTAAGATGGACATCTGCCTATAGCAGACTAAACACAAATCAGAGCTGTTTTATTACTCATTATGTTCAGCACCTGTTCCTATGTTGCTATGAGAACCCATACATCCAACAAATAAATCCATAAATATCAACATTGATAAATAATCATAATGATACTGGCTTCTGAATCAACAAGGTACACACAAGAATACTAAATTACGTGTACATAATGTGAGCAGTTACGGTATTATTAAATTAACATTACAACTATGTGCTTTGATAATAAACAACCAGTTTCTGTGAATTTTAGCTAACCAAACATACCAGAACCACTTTGAGATGTTCTTTTCCCTTCAAAGGTCGGTTTTGAATTATTTTTTTTTAAGATATTTTTTTTGGCATTTTTTATGCTTTATTGATAATGTAGAGACAGAGTTGAAATGGGGCAGAGAGGGGAGTGGCATGCAGAGAACAACCGCGGGCTGGAATCGAACCCGGATCCGCTGCTGGCCGAGGCCCATGGGGGGGACGCCCTACCAACTGAGCTAAGGGTGCCCCCTGAACATTTTAAAAAGTCTACCTTAATGATGAGCGATGTCTGTCTTTGAACTCATCAGAAGACTACACTATCTGATCTGATACGTGTGACACATTGTCCGTGGTGTTTACTTGAGTTGACAGGGACTTGCGGCTGTCAGTGCTCATTCTGGTGCCCTTCGCCTTTGTTTGGTTTTGGCCTTGGTTGTAGCAACAGCAGGAGAAGGCGGCTTTGAACTCCCCGCGGAACTTCCCTGCATAGGCAAAGAGAGAACCTTGAAATATGCTCAGAATCACTTGAAATCACACCCTTTTACATTCTCTTGCATGAAAACAGTTTTTCAATGTCACGATAATTTTGAACTATACTTTAATTAGTTAGGCTATTAGTCAGTCACACCAGATACTGACTCGTTTCCATTCAATTCACGTGCAACAGCCCAGAGACATTCCTGCAGTCATCATGCCAATTGTACGATCCATCAAAACTTGCTATATCTGTGTCACTGTGCTGCGTGATACATGATAGATACATGTGTGAACATTTGAGAAAAATAAGCCTAGAACAATTCTTAAATATTTGATTCGATTTAAACTTAAGAAAAATTAGAGCAAAAACAAAAGTGTTGTTCTTTAAATGAATATAACATGCTCAGCATTTCCTCAGATGAGGAATTTAAAGCATTGAGGTGCATTGTTGTTGTTGTCGCCATGTCCACTAGAGGGCAGTAAAGAACCCAAATAAATAAACTTGCCGACTGGTTCAAGGTTACAAACTTACCGCTGAGGAAATTGTAGATGATAGGATTTGCTGCACTGTTGGCATATATGAGCCAATGTGAGAAAGTGAACCATGCATACACTGTCTCTCTGTCGTTTGTGTTCTTGAAAGTTCCAAAGACTCTGCAGGTACAAGTGTGACATGGTATCAGTTCAAGATTATTTTCTTTTTGCACACTATACATTCTGATATTTTAAATCAGTATTGAGAAACGAGAGTCAATACAGTACTTTAAGCGTACCGCATTGTTCATTATTTAAACATGAAACTCCTGAGCGGTGAGCAATGAGCATCCAATGGAAAATAAATAGAGAATGTGAGCAGTGGTTTTTCAGAGTGGCTATTTCAGATGTCTCACTGATGAATGTCTTATGATCCTGGACAGCAGCAGAGCGTGAGAGTTATTTACCTCTTCATGACATTGAGGGTGCTGATTGGCAGGTAGCACAGGGCGAAAACAAAGAGCACCACCATCATCATTCGTGCTGTCTTGCGCCGGGCTCGGACCTGTTTGATCTCAGCAGTGACTGTACTGGTCCTGACCCTCACAGGCTCTCCCTGCCCTGCAGTGGGACCCGAGCATTGCATCGACCTCCACTTTCTCTGCATCACTGATGTGCTTCCAGGAATCTGTTGATCAAATGGGTGCATACATCATGATTCAAACTCACCGAGGGAAGATCAGTCGGCTGTTAAAACATGGCTTTGTGAGAGCTACACACCAGACCCAACAATACAGAGGAGCTGAAGGCCACTATCAAAGCAACCTGGGCTTCCATAACACTTCAGCAGTGCCACAGGCTGATAGCATCCATGCCACGCCGCATTTAGGCAATCATTTGTGCAAAAGGGGCCCAAACCACGTACTTAGTACATATGCATGATTATACTTTCTAGAGGGCCGACATTTCTGTATTTAAAATCCTTTTTTTATTGATTTTATGTAATATTCTAATTTTCTGAGATTTTGATTTTGGGGTTTTCATAAACTGTAAGCCATAATAATCACAATTATAACAAATAAAGGCTTGGAATATCTCACTTTTAATGTAATGAGTCTATATAATATATTAGTTTCACCATTTAGGTTGAATTACTGAAATAAATGAACTTTTGCACGATATTCTAATTTTTTGAGTTTCACCTGTATATACTGTAAACATAAAAGAGCTGTAATACACACCTGCTGACACCACAGTTTGTGACATATCTGTATGTACGCCAGGACCATGAGACATAACGGTGCAACGTATGTGACAATGAAGAAACACGTGTGATACACCTTGGGATAGACCTCATCTGTTGAAAGAAAAACATAATCAAAATCAAAACTTGATTGAAATCTGTCTCCATGATTTCCATTCACTTACACCCCCTAATTTATTGCTGCATGTCAATAATTTTTACACAGCACATTTGATGACTACATTCATGATGTAATGCTAAAATACTGAAGCTAAAGCTGTATGTCTCACCAGGTGATAATCCAGTAGGAGAAGCTGTTTGTGTATTGCAAGGTAGAGCTACTTACTTATTCCCCATTATTATAATACAGTCTTATTGAAATGTAATGATCAGGATGGTCTCACCAGGCTACTGTTTTTAAACAACTCTTTGAAGATGAAGAATTATGATTGTTTGGCAAATGTAACGCTATCTTACACATTTGGATGGAGCTGCTGGAGCATTGGTGTCAACGTAACCCTATCAAGTCAGACTCAATCAGATACAGTTTGTGCTGGTAGCTGATCATTTGCTTCACATCACATTTTGACTATAGGCGTCCTATTGAGTGTTCAGGAGTGGGGGATATTATTAGGCAGAAGTGATTGCAGTGACCAGAGTAAAAACATCTCTGTCAGCTGTGGCCATTTTCTAAATGTATGCAATTCACACTGCCTAGTGCTGATTCAACAATGTGATGAATAGATCTTCAATTATTCAGTGTGGATGCATGATTCAACAGATGGCTTTTCTGTAGAGAATTGCAGACGAAAATGTTATGCGTGTAGCATAATTTGGTCTTATGTGAAGTCACTCCAGAGAAATACAAGTGGGGTAGCATTATTCGAAAGAACATTTTTGAGAGCTGCTGAGAAAACGCAACCTCCTGTTCTTTCAGCTTAGAGGAGATGCAGTAAAAATGTCACTGTTTTACCTTCCCAGAAATGCATCTCTTATCTCAGGTCAGGTGAATTACATTATGAGGATATACGTAATATTTTTCTAAGGCAACGCAAGCGCAACCAGTGGAATCCAACGGTCACACTGCTGATTTACACACTGTTGTTATTTGCAGTAACCTTAGTTTAAACATTAATAAATACATTTTTTTTTGTTGAGTTCTTGCATGCAATTGTCAAATTCCCTGTGTCAGTTTGTGATACCAGTCAGCAACACAAATACCTTCATCCCTTTAAACAAAAATAATTGCAATGATGAAGAAACCAAGAATAGCCTAATATAATGACTAATCAAGTATGTTCGTCTGATTTTCAGCCATGTAGTGACATCACTGGCAGCTCATTAAACAATTAGTGGATCTAAGAAGCCTTTTCATTATCAGACTAAAATAACCATGAATACTAAGATGTTGATCTTTGCTCAGAACGCAAAAGCAGACCAAACTGAACACAAGAACAGCTGTCATTCCTCGCTCAACTCGTGGATGGATGAAATGGTGTGGTAAAAGGAAAATTTGGAGTTGAGATTACTTTTAAGGCCAAAAATATGTATGCTAAATGTATGCTTCCCAATACTAACAAGGACCACGGATGAGTGTGAAAAGTGCTGGTATTGTTTGCAATCTCAGACAAGCGCAGAGATGGTAGAATTCAAGCCGCAAACAATTGCCACAGGTGCCACTTTTTTTAAATTCTATATCTGTCAATACATAAAGCCCGAACAAATGTGAACAGATATATGTGTCAATAATAATAAATCAAAAATCTATGTCTGTCTCTCTCAGAGCCTGCGATGCAATGCCGAGTATGACACTGCTCGCGCCCCCTCCATCTTGCCCCCTCCAGATACTTTTTTAAAAGCTCAAAATCACAAAATGTCTCCAATCAATCATAGGTTTGTTTCTGATTAAATATGAAGCCTAGTTCAGACTGAAAGATTTTCCCATTTGTCAGAAGGTTTTTGTCCGTGAAGTTGGAACGTTGTGTGTAAACTGACACAATCAGCCTAGGTTGGCAGTGTGTGTGTGTGTGTGTGTGTGTGTCTGTGTGTGTGTGTGTGTGTTTCATGGACCTCTGACAAGTAAATGAGTAAGCAATCAATGTTTCAAAGGTATCAAATCTACAACCTGCCTCAATTACTTTACCCCAATAAATGGGAAGGAGTTACGAAGCTTCATCTCTTCAGGAATTGCTTCCCATGACGACTTTAATTGGATCTTGACTAGCTCATCTGAACTACAGTAAAGGAAATCTGTACCACTTCAGTGGTCCTTGTCTACCCTGCTCTCATAATTATACTATAATATCAAACACCAGGTAATGGCATCAGACATATATACATTGATTTCACACAATGACTAATGCTAAACGGTCTTATCCAAGTAAATGTAACAAAAGTTTGTGTTTTTAGTCCATTCAGTTCGTAATTTGTTCCTTAATTTAACTTTCAAAGGAAGTTTGGGAAAACTTACCTCCCCAGTGTTCATCACACACTGTGAATAGGCTGGTCTTGTTTGTTAGTTCAGGCAGCAGGCTGCTGCACTCCATCACAATAGCCTGAGGGATCATGATGATACACGACACAACCCAGATAACAACAATACTCTTGCGAGCCCTCTTGGCTGTGCTCTTGAACATCAATGGATGACAGATAGCATACCAACGGTCTAGGGAAATGCAACTCAGTGTAAGAACTGACACAGAAACTGAGACGGTCTGGAAAAAAAGATACAAAAGAAACACAATTTAGTTGTACATACAAAAGTCTTCTGTGAATGAATCATAATTTTGGTTGTTTAATGTCAGAAAACTGAAAAAAGATCCCATTGCTTCTTATTCAATTCCTGTTTCAAAATGGTGACACATTCACCTGAATGAAACAGTTGGTGGAGATTATGGACAATAATACAAATTATTGAAGAAATATTTCAAAGGCTCTAGTTTGCTTTAAATCTCTGCAAAATGACATGATTATAAAGCAAGTTGCTGATGGTTGTCAAGGGGGTACCAATGTATTCACAGCAGCACCACCAATTTCAGGTCAGAGATTGATTTTTCATGTCCAGCTTAAGGAGGCAAGTGGTATATTACATCAACTTTGTGGACTACTTTTGTTTATTTAAAGGTCTACAAAAGAGGGGAGCGAACATTGCCCTGTAAGCAGGAAAGGAAACATCTTCACATAAGTGTCCACTGGGGGGTCATATTGTGTACAGACTGTGTAGCCCACTGAGGCAAACCAGTCTATTTGTGATATTGGGCTATATAAATAAAGCTGATTTGAAAAATACAGACACACAATGACCAGTCGTCATGACAATTAAACAACCAGCTCTAGAAGAAGAAAGAGGAGTGGAAGGAGAACTTAGTCATAAATGGCTTTTCTGGCACACTGCAGAGAATCCATTAAATGTAACTTCAATACAAGCTAACTCAGCTGCTGCAAAAAGCATTGATTCAGGGCTTACAAAATATTTAGCCTGTGGTGCCATTCCCTTTTGTTACTGCATGCAGCATGAAAGATCTAGCTGACACAATTCCAGAGTGGGAATTTATTACGGAGAGATTGTTTCTTCTTCATAAAAGCAGTGTGACGTGTCCATTGCAAATCGTGTAGCAGCAGTTAGTTAAGTAACAAAGCACAAAACAGCGAAGCATTCAACAGCAAACAGGGTGTTTTGACTGACAAGCAGACCTTTTCATAAACCCTACTATATTCTACACACTAGGATATAGGAGGATTTGTTAAGTTTAGGATGTAGGACTTGCTCATATAGTATAGGGTTTAGATTAAGTTGCAGTACAATTAGAAAAATCGACAAGGCAAAGGAACTTCAACACAAGCTAAGCCAGCTGCATAGGCTACAGCATTAAGTCAGGGCTTACAATATATTCAGCTTGTGGTGCCATTCCCTTTCTTACTGCAATAACTAATTAACTGCAACCACAAACCAATGACTTCAACTTTACTCGTCTCATTGATCCATGATAGAGTTCCTCTCGATGATTCCTTTGCAGTATGTCAATGGGTATGTCAATGGGTTTGCAACAAGCTTTCTCTTTCTCTTGTGGGTGATTCTTCCCGCGGTCAAACAACATTGCAGCATGGAGGATCTAGCAAATTGTCACATGAAATGCAGACCCCCAATTCAGTATCAGGTGTGACGTGTTTTGTAAGCTAGAATTGACCTTTTGGTAAATCCTACTGTATTCACTGTGTATAGAATATAGTAGGATTTGTTAAGCTTAGGACGTAGGACTTGCTCATATAGCAACCCGGTATCACGCCGTTGCATATAGCGGGGGATTTAGGTGAAGTTGCAGTACAATTGGAAAAATAGAGAAGGCAAATGACTTGCCAGCAGGCATTAAATTACCCTAGGAGAACATCAAAGATGGGACGTGAAAAAAACATAAATAAATAAAGAGGGTCTTGGCTTGTATTCATAAAACTTTTACGGGCAACGTGGTTTAGATCTGGTGAAGGTATTTCATCTGCTGGTTGTAAAAGCAGTAGAAGTTGGTCTCTTACCTGCAAATAAGGCACAACTTTGCAAAGAGAGTTTCCAAAGAACCACGTCTCTGTGATGTCTACCACGAGACTCGCAGGCAGACAGATGATGGTGACCAACACATCAGCACAGGAGAGATTCACAATGAAATAGTTGGTCACGGTGCGCATGTGACGGTTTTTCCACACTGCAAAACAAACTGAAAATGATGGACAGTCAAAGATCTCCCAGTGACTCAATGAATGCAAATATTTATCACAGTAGTAGTGTGAAATGTGTCTTGAAGGCATGCAGTCAAGCATTGGGTTTAATAAGTATTTTTTCCGATCTTTGTGTTAGTGTATCATTACTGTCTAAAATTGTTCTATTAATTATGAACATAAGACAAACAGCCCTTTTGATCAAATGCATTTCCTTTAAGCAATCAATGGGCACACTTATCACTGATTATCATATTATGGTATCTATCTATGGTATTATTTAATATAATATAAAAGCAAAAAATAAAGTAAAGAGTTCATTTTGAATGTCTAAAAAAGAAAGGGAAAGGGAGCAAACTTAGAGGGTGCAATTATGATGTACACCAGGTTTAAAAGATACAAAATATCTTTAAAAAATGTCACTATAAATTCCTTATTAGACCAACAGAGGATGTCAAAATACATTAAACGTGTCTTGTTGCAATATATAATATATCATGACAACGTAATACACAAATCAATGCAAACAAAAAGCATCATTATGGTTCTAAAATAAAATAAAATTTAGAAAGTTGAGTCTTTTAAACCCTTTCAAGTAGGGTACAGTAGTAGGGTACAGAATCCCAAATAACTTGCCAGTTTATGTTTCTCTGGCAGGCTAAAAAAGTGTTGTTTATGCAGCTTCTTGACAAATTATTTAAAAAAACCTTTATCATTCACCTTTCACAGAAGTTAATAATAGCAATAACAATGGCTCTGTGCTATCAATTACCCCAAACCCAAACTGGCAAAATGCGAAATCAGCTAACCTTTATTTTAGTAATATCGTATTTCTAAAGTCACACGGACAGAGTTTGTGTGGTGAACCATTTAGGCTAGTTTGCGATCGGAATAAAACAGTGTGGGGCTGATGTCAATTGCTTGACTTAGTGGGTGGGTTGTGAAGTGGATAATCTTGCCGTAAAAACAAAAACTTTACTCAACATGTCGGTTCTTTGTATCAACAACTTGAGAAAGTTGGACTGAAATGTCTGAATCCTGAAGAACAGCTCCTGTGCGACCACTCTATGTTCATCATGATGGCAGCTAGTTATTGTCAATGGATTGAATCATCTTGCCTTAAGAGGAAGTGTTTTATAATGCCCTCGAACACCAATGGTGCATCAAGGGACACTCCAACCTCCACTTCATGCACATGTGCAAATCAAATATTCCCGGTGTGGAGGAAATATTGTATTTTTGGAACAAACATATTTTGTTTTCTGAAAAAAACCCACTTGATTTGACTAAATGCCTATTTTGCTAAATTTCAGGGACTCTGGATAAAACCAGGGATCTATGACAATTAAAAAATTTAAGCAAAAAAGAAATGAGGCCAAAGAAGCCTAGTAGTAAAATTTATTTTTCAATATATGTTTTCAAGCCATTGTATAAGCCAAGTTAATACAAAGCCTGCTCAGTCTGTCCTCAATGCCTCATGCATGTCTAACTCGAACACTCTCCAAAGTGAGCCAAACGTTTCATCATCCTCAGCTCCTTTTCCAACCCTCCCCCAGTACCTCCAGCACCTCCAATATATCCTCACCACCCTCACCTGAAAGCAGCCAGCCACCACCAGCTAAAACAAAGGAAGATCACTGGTTTACTTGGAAAAGGAATCTGAGAAAGAAGAACATCACCAACAAATAATGCAACAATCAGAGAAATATGTGGCGTGGTGTCCAGACCATCACAGACTACACACCCTTGCTACAAACCTGTGACAGCAACACCTCTCTACTGAACAATCTCAATAGCTTCTTTGCCAGGTTTGAAGCACACAGCAGCATGCCCCCACATTAAATCCAGCCTCCCCCCACCCTGGACCCTTACCAGTTTGCATACTGAGGTAACGCGGATGCAATATTTTCTGCTCTTCATCCAGCCCTCACCCATCGTGACACCAAAAACTCTCATGTCAGAATGCTATACATAGACTTCAGCCTTTAACACAATTCATCATCAAAGTCAAAAAGTCAGCTTTAATGTCAACACTTCACATGTACAAGACATGGGAATCGAGAAAATGTTACCCCCTACCCCGCAGTGAACATATAAAAAGTGCACAGGCACAAACAACAAATATACAAGACAACACTAAAAATAGACAAGATAGACAATGACATATAAAATATAGGATTTTTCTGTATGAATAAATAAGTAATTAATTGTGCAAAAAGGCAGTCAATACTGGCAGCAAAAAGTCATGTAGGATGTAATCAGTATAGTGCAGAAAGACAGTCATTTATAAATAGATAGATAGATAAATAAAAAGCAGCAATTTCAGTATGTATGGTGTGTGTACTAGTAATAGTGCTAGTATTAGTGAAAAGACAGTTAGTCCACAGGTTAGCAAGGCCGAAAGGAGGGGGGGGGGGGGATTCAGCTAACTGACAGCCCTGTTGATGTGGCTGAGGGGAGATAGGGGAGAGAATTTAGCTTTCTGACAGCCTGGTGGGTGAAGCTGTTTTTGAGTCTGGTGGTGCGGGCACGGAGGCTCCGATACCTTTTTCCAGAGGGCAGGAGGTTGAACAGACTGTGAGCGGGATGGCTGGCCTCGCTCACAATCCTGGTCGCTTTGTGGGTGAGGCGGGTGCTGTATGTGTGTTGCATGGAGGGGAGTGGGGCACCGATGATCTTTGCAGCTGTGTTTACCACACGCTGCAGTGCTTTCCTGCTGTATTCAGCGCAGCTCCCGCCCCACACGGTGATGTAGCTGAACAGGATGCTCTCAATGGTGCCTCGGTAGAATGTGCACATGATGGATGCAGGGGCTTGTGCTTGCTTCACTGTGTAACTGGCTGCTGGACATCCTCAGTGGGAGGCCTCAGTCAGTACGGGTCGTGGCAACACATCCAGAACCACCGTTCAAAGCACGGGGGCCCCCTAAGGTTGTGTGCTCATCCCCCTGCTCTTCCCGCCGCTAACCCATCCTTCAGCGGCAACCACATTGGGAAGTTTGCGGTCGACACAACCGCGGTGGGTATCATCTCCAACAACGATGAGACGCACTACAGGATGGAGGTCAGCCAACTGACCGCGTGGTGCAGAAATAACAACCTCTTCCTGAACGTCGACAAGACCAAAGAGGTTGTTGTCGATTTCCGGAGAATCCCCACTCCTAAACCCCCACTGACCATCGACAGTGCTGC
Source organism: Ammodytes marinus (assembly GCF_949987685.1). Taxonomy (NCBI): domain Eukaryota; kingdom Metazoa; phylum Chordata; class Actinopteri; order Uranoscopiformes; family Ammodytidae; genus Ammodytes; species Ammodytes marinus. The sequence goes on along the minus strand of NC_137215.1, from coordinate 17,117,006 downwards.
TGTGGAGAGTGAGCAGCACCAAGTTCCTGGGGGTTCACATCAGTGAGGACCTCTCCTGGACAACCACCACATCACTGGTCAACAAGTCCCAGTGGCACCTCTACTTCCTCCGTAAGCTGAAGAGAGCAGGATCCCACCTCACCCGCAAAGCAAACAGCATTCTGGGTGACCCCAGCGACCCTTCGCACAGTCTCCTGCTATCTGGGAGAGGAGTAGATTCCAACTTAAAAAAAAACAATACCACCAAGACACTGTCAGTTTCTGTATTCTCTTTTCTTTCTTCTTCTCACACTGTGTTATTTACCTTATGCAACTATCAAGGATGAAACCTTAGTATTTCACTAAAGTAAAGTGTCCTATATATGCTCAGATTTGGATAAGCTCCAGTGTGATTTGCTGTCAACAGCAGGTAAAGTGGCTGAAAAGCACAAAGAATAGCATGGCTAAGATGATATTAAAGGCGCTGTGTTTGCTTACTCATCAAAAGTAGACAATTATTATGAAAACCTGTCAGCTCTGAGGTTGAACTAATCCCCACGATGAAATATGCCAGGAACCCATGCAAAATCCCCCTGAATTTGTTTGACAAAGAAGTATAAATCTTAGCTGGAAAACAAAATCAGAGAAAGCCTGTTGGACAACTTCTGCAGAGTTCATGGCCTAATTACTGAAGCAGCATTAACAGAACACACTGTCCTGTTAAAAATGTCTCTGTAGGAGAGGAGGCAATTAGGTGTGTTACTGCCTATATGTTGCTTTTACACTATTTACTTTTAGTATAAAATACAAGCTTGATGTTTTACGAGTGTACGTGTTGGGCCGAATGCAGAAACCTTGAATGATTAGCCTGGAAACATTGGAGTGATCAATAGTAGTGTCTGATTACTGCAATTACAACTGTCGTGCATGCCCATGTTATGTCCAGCCTATCTGTGCATTAGACTAAGCTGTATGGCAGGATGCTGTGAATTATCTGCTGCATGTGACTAACATTAATCCTAATCTTTTAACTAGTTTTCTTTTTCACTGACTCCTATGCATAGCAGTAACTTCATTCACAGTGAATAAAGGTATAGGCACAAGTAGGGGAGAACGGGGTAATCTGAGCCACTTTTTACATTTGCTCCCCTCTAAGGGAGCTAAAATGATTCATCACTCAAATTTACACATTTCCCATTAATTCAGGATGTTTCCTAGAAATGGGCATTAGCAGAATTTTTTCAAGACAAAGGGCAGTGAAAATTTGATTGTTTTAAAAAATGTGGCTCACTTTACCCCAGCTGTGGGGTAAACTGATCCACTTACCTTTTCCACTCTGAAACTACCATAACAACACATATTGTAACAGTAAGAATCCTGAAAGCTAGCCACACATTCCAGAACTAATGTCGGACTAGTAAAAGAATGATGGGGTTTGGTCAATTAAGCAAAGCAAATTTTCTAAACACTTGAAAGGAACTCTGAACAAAATCAAATATAACATATTATAATTCAAAAGGTTTTAATAAGATTCAAATGAAAGATAGAACCAGTTAGATTAGAACACAGTCTGGGGGTCAGAACACAGGACCCTTAGAGCCAGCTAGTGTCTGGGGGTCAAAGCATAGGAAAATCAGAACCAGCGAGAAGACCCAACTGGATTATAACATCAGCCTGTCATACTCTACAACTAAGCCTAATCTACATTCCGGCCCTGAAGGTTACAGGGAAAGATGAGAAGGTGCTCTTTCCGTGTGGTTGCCCCAGGTCGTCTTCCTGGTGTATTTCCTTGGCATGATGGCTTTTCAACAATGTGTATGACATTAAAATAAAACATATGTTATGTAATATTACATTGAAATATGTTTAAGAATAAACTTAACTTGTGCCTCATGGTGGGGGAAAGTGAGACAGTGGCTCACTTTCCCCCACAGCATTTGGCTCACTTTCCCCCACCACCACATTTTGAGAAAAAACTACCTCTCTTAGCATTTCAGGCTAATCTTCAGTTATCAGCATCACATGGTTTCATATGTTGGTAGTTCATCAACACGTATGATAGAAGTTTTTCTACGTGAATACATTTGCTTTGGCACAACAGTTGATTAAGTTGACAGCAATAAAATGTACTTTTACATGCAAAATACCTATTTTGGTGAAAAAAACATGCTTACCACAGCACCATGAGGTCCTCCATTTGTGGTCATGTGAGATATATGTTTTCAAGCCCCTCTCATTTCTCCATGGCCCTGAAAAAGAGGACCTCATGGTGCTTTGGTAAGCATGTTTTTTTCAGTTTACCCCACAGCTGAGGTAAAGTGAGCCACATGACAACTTTTTTTAAAACAATCATATGCTTATGCCCATTTCTAGGAAACATCCTGAATTAATGGGAAATGTGTACATTTGAGTGATATATAATTTTAGCTCCCTTAGAGGGGAGCAAATGTAAAAAGTGGCTCAGATTACCCCGTTCTCCCCTATATATAGCTATATATATTTTTTTTTTTAGGTGGAAGTCCAGACCCACTATCGGATGGACCTGTTCATTCGCTGTCCAAGAAAATGTCAAATAAAATTCAGACAATTAATTAATACTAAAGAATATACCATTACCATGCATTGCTTCTAGTTGTATTATTGGATGGGCAGGACAGCCTGCTTCCAAGTTACCCACCCGCTTATAGTGGTCACTGGTCAGCAGAGCCGGCCCGAGGCATAAGCGAAATGAGCGGTTGCTTAGGGTGCCGACTGCCAGGGGGGCCCCCCCAATTTTTTTTTTTATTTATTTATTTATTTTGTTGTGTGTGTTTGATATCAACATCATATTATGTAAATGTAAATTATCATACAATAAAAGGAATACAATGTTTTGGTAGATAGTTAATAGCTTAATAATTTAATCAGTTCATCTGGGAGGTAATCCGAGGTTAACTGATCACGTTCAAGTCCATGGCATGCACAGTGTGTATTGAGTTTATTTAAAAATATGTGAAAATGGGGCTGCCCTCAGTTGCCCATGCACTGTGTATAGTCTATAGCAGTGGTTTTCAAACTGTGGGGCTTATGGCAGGGGGCGCCAATTTTTTTTTTTTGAGTTTGTGTTTTTATATTAAGATCATGGCATAGCTGGACAAGAGTTCTTCTGCTTCGTTCCTCTTACTGCATTTACATGCATTCATTATATTACAGAGAAATAGGTCTTGTTAAAGAAAAAGACCGCCAAGCCCAACCCAGAGGACCCTGCACAATTTTTTTTATTTTAAATTAATATTTTTATGGAACATCCATGTTTCCTTCTTCAATAGCTTCTAATTCATCAGACCCAGTGTCTCCAAATTATTTGTTCACACAAAATTCCTCATATTTAGCCTCTTAATTTTCCTCTCAAAATGCACCAGATTCATGCATTTCACTTTAAAAAGGTGAAAAAAAATCTCCCGGGGGGCATACCCCCGGACCCCGCTAGGAGGGTCTGGTTCTCCACTGGCTACTATTTTCCTCCAGCAGGACATTGGAGGCACTAGCGAAAAAACACTGGATGTGTGAATGACATTTAACTAGTCAATAATTTGGGCAAGTCTGTCTGTCTATTTTTCTCACTCCGCTGCACACTCAGTCATTACTATCCATGCTTAAAGGAAGCAGGATTAAAACACTGGATTTAGATGTTAAAATGTATTAAAAAATGTGCTTAAAAATGCACAAAAATGTTTAGAATGTTTCAAAAATATGTTTAAATTTGTAAAATAATTAAAAGATCTTTCAAAACACAGGGATTTAGAAAAAAAAATGGGGGGGGGGGCTCCGCTGAAATTTGTTCTCTGAGGGGGGGCTCACTCTCTCACACTTTGAAAACCCCTGGTCTATAGCCTATTTCAGCCTCGTCTGTGGAAAAAAAGATAACTGGACAACAGAGTTTTTCTGCTTCGTTCCTCTCACTGCATTTCAATTAATTCATTATATTACAGAAAAATATGTCCCGTAAAAGAAAAAGAGCACCAAGCCCATCCCAGAGGACCCTGCATAATATTTTATTTAAAAATTATATTTCTATGGAAAATCCATGTGTCTTTCTTCAATAGCTTCTAATTCATCCGACCCAGTGTCTCCAAATTATTTGTTCACACAAAATTCCTCAGATTTAGACTCTTAATTTTCCTCTCAAAGTGCACAAGATTCATGCATTTCTCCCGGGGGGGCATACCCCGGACGCCCTTAGCAGGGTCGTGACCTCGGCTGGCTACTATTTTCACCCAGCTGGACATCGGAGCCAATAGTGGAAAGACTATATATCTATATAGTGTGTAGAGTATATAGCTCTGGACTACCACCATCCAGGTTGCCCAGTCCCAAAGCTTTCTCTTCAATCAGCTCAGGCTGCCTACAGTTAATACTGCGATTAAAAAAAAAATACATCATGTTATATATATATAATGTGCCGCTACTCTTTGACCGCTGACAGCCAGCTACGGAAATATTGAAGGAAGTTTACCTTCATGTTGAGGTGATAGCTGACTATTATCGTCTCTCTTGCATGACATAACCTACACTTGAATGAGGACCGGATCTTGACACTCAAAAAATGTATATAAATTTTAAACGTATTATGCAAACCGAAAATATTAAGTTTTTCTAACTTGGCATCTAATTGCGCTTTTCTACTATGGGTACGGACATACTCTTAATCCGCTTTTTGCTTTGTTATCCAATAGAGATTTAAATACCACTCGATGTAGCTGTTTGTCATAGCGACGCCACATGAAAGCAACGCCTCTTTCGCATTCCCCGTTCGTCGGCTACCAAAGAGAGGAACGTCTGCACCTCATTAGCAAATCACAACATGTCTTTTCGGTTTGCCATATTCTTGCTCCAGAGGGCACATCATCATCATGTAGGCCTATTGTATGGAGGGGCAACCTAGGGCACTCAATAATTTTTGTTCACGTGTGTAAAGGGCAGCCATTAAGGCACTTTTCACCACCATAGAGGGCACTTTAGCAACACTTTTTCAACCATGGAGACACCAGACGGTCAGAAAGGCACTAGAAGGGCACTAGAAGGGCACCAGAAGGGCAGAAGGGCACTAGAAGGACCAGACAGGCAGAAGGGCACCAGATGGGCAGAAGGGCACTAGAAGGACCAGACGGGCAGAAGGGCACCAGATGGGCAGAAGGGCACCAGAAGGACCAGACGGGCAGAAGGGCACCAGATGGGCAGAAGGGCACTAGAAGGACCAGACGGGCAGAAGGGCACTATCAGGGCACTAGAAGGACCAGACGGGCAGAAGGGGACTATAGGGGCACTCATTAAGGCACGTCATCGAATTTTATTGGTCTAGAGGGCACATCATCATCATTTATTGTATGAAGGGGCACCCTAGAGGGCACCCAATCATGTTTTTTTCGTGAAAAGGGCAGCAAATAAGGCATTCCCGTCTTCACCACTCTTGAGGGCAAGGTGAGTCCGCCACTGGTGGACCACCTTTGTTTGCGTACCACTTTACAGAGCCTAGGCTGTGTATTAACACCATATTTTTTTCAGCACATACACACAGTACGGACAGGTAGTGGTAGCTGACTTTGAGCGAAGGTTATTTTGACAACAAGCGTTGTCCAGAATTGCTGACTCCAGCTCTAAGAAATTGTTTTTATCCAAAAGCCATAGGTTCACTTAATGCTAATTGAATGTGCAGTGAACGTCTTTTATATGATATACAATCGGTTTTAAACAGATGAAATTGGTTTTCGCTTTTCTGATGTTTGTACTGATAAGATTGCATTCAATTCCGTTCCACGTACAATGATAATAACAGATTGCAGTATTCAATTTAGCTGGATGCTCAGTTTGAGTCCCACTGAATTTATATTGTAGAATTGCTGCTGCAAGTTCCTCTTAGTCTGAGTATGAGTCAGAGGTTTGACAACAGATAAGATTTTTTTTGAGAAAAACGAAAAAAACTACTGTTATTTACGATGATAATCTTTTCATTCAACAAGATTGTACCCCCCCCCCCCCCCCCCCACACACACACACACACACACCACCACGACTATAATGAAAACGTTAAAAAAGTCAGGTAATTTCTCATACAATCAGTATCTTCTAATAAATCCGCGGTTGTCCGAGATGCATTATGCTGCATTGAGACTCTATGTGTGAACTTTCCTCTTTTTTCTGTCAATTCTGCGATTCCATTTAATCTGGACTACTTCAGTTTTTTTTGTCACTGGGCTATGTTTTCTTCGCTCACGTCATATAGGCTAATCGTTAACATTCACACAAAAACAGTTGTTTAAAGTGTACCTCTTCTATATGCTTTTTGTAGGACATATTACGTTGAAATTTGAAAGGATTTATACCAAACATCCAACTTACCCAGCGAGTTCCCGATTAGTGAAACGAAGAAGACAATAATGTAAGCCACAATGAGAACCCATTCATATTGCTTTGGATGTAAGTACTCTTTCCAGATGTATCTCAGAAGTTCATCGTCATCATCCAAGGTGGGGTGAAGATCCGTGCTGTTCGCCACAGAAGATGAACACTCATCGCAATCCAAATTCCCAGTGATCCCAGACATCGTTGCAGGTGTTACAGCTGTGTCCCCGTTGTTCATCACGGGTATGTGCAGTAACCGCTGCTCTGCACCTCTGCACTGTATAGCGCGCTTCACGGACCTCGTCAGGATGACGCGCTCCACGCACGTCCAAATCAGGGTCATATGCCAACCATACAGCTGACCGTAAGAGCAATACGCTACTTTAGCAAGTGAAAAAAGAGGGAGGGATGGAGAGGTTGGATGGGGAAAGTAAAGGTGAAGCAAATCATTGTGAGCCCATTTAATCAACAGCCTGCTATTAATTTTCAGATATGTTGAATATGTGAAATATTCCCACATGGATTTGACCTCTTTATAATGCGGGGTGATACTTTCAGGGTTTTTACCGTTTTTACCTTTATTATACTATCTATGGGTTTTACATATCCCATATCATTGCAAAAGTTATATCCAAAGATTTTTAATCAAGATTCAAAATAAATTCAGTTTGACAGCTTATATATTATGCATTCAGCACAGAACTCTTTAGGAGCTATGCAAGCATAAATAACTCCAGGCAGGGACGACTTTCCACACAGTTAACTTCCCTGATAGAATTGCAATAGCTGATGACAGCACCTCTGAGCAAAATGTGATTCTATTTGTGAGCAAAGAGTTGTCAGATGATAAAAATTGGGAAAACCAGCAGTGAGACAAATCAGACAAAACTGCACAATTTGGATCTAATCACAATTTGAAAGGAAAAAGTTGTTAATCTGTTCATGATGTCCACACTGTGATAACAGAGCTTTGGTTCCCAACCTTTTTATATCTGACAAACCCCCACTGCCCCATTACAGTGGCCGACAAAGCCAAGGCAAATGCAAAAGAAAAAAAAATGCATCAACAGCAAACCTACTGAAAATACTAAAACGACGGGAGTCAAAAACACAATAACCCCTAAAAGCTATAATGCAACAGAAAAACCCTTCATGCTGTCAACACAATGGAAGTGTTCAAGGCTTGGATGAGGCACTACAACTACAACTTTTGTATTCCCTTAAATATAAAAAATGGAAAAAAAGGACAAACATAAACAAACTGAAAGAACAGCAATTTGATTGCAACATTATGAATTACCAAGGTAACAGTAACACAGTGCCTGACGTGCTCAGTATACGAAGGTGGTATACAACAGTATTGACAGAAACATCCGTACCAAATTGTTTTCAGGTCTACATATATATCTATCTGTATTATTCCGAGCACTGCTTGCCAACTGAGTACTATTGCATGTTCCTTGTGAAAATAGATACGCCTCTGCCAAATAATGCATCCTCAATCTGACTTTATTTCTGGAGCTATGTGAATTAAATGGCTTTACCAGCTTATATTTTTGGTTGTTAATTTTATACATTTGGCAGTGCTGAGAGGAAATGTATGGAGTTTGTACACGTTGTCCTCTGCCACTGATAAGCTCATCATGTGTGTATGACGCCTTATTCTGTCATGTTGAGCTTCCACATATGCATTATGATTAGTGTTTATTCCCCTTTTTTACTTGAAGAAATATAGACTGATTAGAATTGGAATTGGCAGGTTTATGAGAGGTAGGAGCCATTTCTTGGTGCATGGCTTCATTTACTTCATTTAAATGTTAGTCCAATGGACCAACTCCAACCCCCCTTGAGTTGTGGATCATCTTGAATTTAAGGTTGATCTGTGCTCTGCTCCTTAAGCAATATACTTCTGTTTTCCTACTGATTTACTGTTTCTGCCGAGTTTCATAAACTCCTCTATTCTACTTTTAATTAGTTCCATTTCATTAGTTTCCTCCATTATAGTTTCCTTCAGTGATTCCACCATGTTTGACAAAGCCTTTGTCAAACATGGTGGAAAGCCTCTTTGTCAAAACACTGGACTCTTTATCCTCAAAATAACTTTTCTTGAACCTGGATTGCAGTTCATCCTCAATCTTTTTATTACTTTCCTCTTGCATTTGTCTTGAACTTATCTAGTCAGCACTTCGGCTCAAAGGACCAAATTACACTTTTGTTAGATTCAGGAAGTTTGACTGTTTGCTCAAGGTTTTCTGCAGTGAAAAGATAATCCAGAATTTACAATACACACTAAATACTAAACAACAGATTTAGCAATACTAAGCGGAATTGATCGTCAATTATTAATTAACTAAAACAAATTACAACAAAATACAAAGGAAGGTAACTAATTACAGATAAGTAAAACAGTCTTACAAGCTAAGGAACAAAGGTAGGAAGGTTGGCTGGCGAGCCCAGTGGTCTGCAGTTCATGATTGAGTTCACTTTTATTCGGTTCTGTAGTGGTCAGCATTTAGACAGCATACGGGAATTCACAACAATGCCCTGAAATAAAATAATAGCAGATGCAACAGTCAGTTCTGCCGATTAATGCACAACACATGCTTATTGGCTCAGGGTAAGAGAGCAGAACCGAGATGAAAAATTATGGGCATGAGTCGACTGTTAACTAACTGCAACTTTATTGTTAGCGCAGCAACCTTCAGAACAACTACATGACTTTCCTTCCCCTACTGTATTCCCCAACTCCCATTCATATAGGTTCCTATAACGTTAAGCTTTCTATTGGTCAAAACACATCATCAATATGTGATATACTAATGTGCAATTATACCACATCTCCCCATTAGAGATAAAAACGTTAGACTGCCTCTGCCTCTCAGACCTTATAGGATTATTCTGCCTCTTTTGTTGAAAGGTCTGCCCTATCTAAATCCTGTGAAGAAGAAAAGTGTAAACTCGGGAACCAGAGTGATTCTTACAACAAAACATAATACTGTACTTCAAATTCCCTACTCACAAACAAGTGCTTGCAACTAAAAACCAATAAACAAGTATATAAGCAAACTTTTCCTTCCTTTGCTCAAGTTTTTTGTCATGGGAGCCTGCTCAGGACATTGCCTCTGACATTTGCTGTGTTGGAGAACCTCTGTCATGTGTGCGTGCATTTATAGGTGTCACGTGATGGCGGTTGTGTCTCACCACCCTCAGACGTAGATACCGCAAGTAGGACCTTGGAGTTGAGTGGTTCTGAAGCACAGTTCCTGATGTCTTTCTGTCCGTTAAACATACCCGTTGTCCAGGAGACAAGAACACATTGTTGCCAAGACACCACATTCAAGTACTTTGCTGCATGAGAAGAGCAGATCCCATCTTGTGTTTTTATTGATTTCTTGTGCTTGTCCTAATTTCAAACCCTGACGAGACTGTTGAGAGTTGTTGTTCGTCATGCCTGAAGTGAAACAAAATCTTCACTAATAATCGCTGTCATTCCCTTTATCTGGGCTTCCAAACCCCCTCGTATTTCAAAAGCTCACTTACAGAAGTCCACGGAGGAAGGGAGTTTAGGACTCCCTGTCTTCCGACATGACTACTGGGCCTGCAATGCAAGAGCATCGGTTTTCTGGAATCAATCTTCGGTTGGGGGAGGTGAGGTGTGCGGCCCTGGCCCTAGGTTGTCTGAACTTTGTAACACTACATCACTTCCGGGTACTTCCCTGTCAGCCTGTTACGGGGTGGTTAGCAGGCAGGCAGGGAGGACCCAGATGCAGACCGTTCAGAAAATGTTAATTTATTTAGCTCCGAAAAATAAGGAAAGCAAAAATGCAAAAAGGCACAAATACAGGGAAGGCAAGAGGGCCACAGAGAACTCACCAACACGCACAATGAAAAGACACGGAACAATGACACACAGGGAGTTAGATACACCACACAAGACAGGTAGACAACGAGGAACAGGTAGGACACATTAGGGGAGGGACCAGTAAAAAATAAGTCAAACCCAAACATGGTGGGTGGAGGGGAGCCAGGAGGAGGGAAACAAAATAAATGGCCTGGGGCAGAACACGGGGGTGACCGGCTGGTCAGGGAACTGGAGTGGGGCAGTGCACGGGGTGACAGGCGGGCGGCCAGAAAAAGGCCCCAGGGTGTAGAGGGCGGGTCCCCTTAAGAAAATGTGGAGTGGGCTCAGGAACTGGACAGTGTTCTTGTGGTTGCTTGAGCGCCTTCAGGAGCTGCTAGCTAGCATGCTGGGGCTGGTAGCTAGCATGCTGGGGCTGATAGCTAGAATGCTGGGGCTGGAGCTATGGGAAAAATGGCTGAGTAGGATACAAGTCTGTCAAGTCTTTCATCTGTGCATTGTCGCAGGGTTCTCAACTTTTGGAAATTGTTTAGAGTGAGACAGAAGCGGATTTCCCATGCGAGCGCGCGAAGCGCGCGAGCGACATTTTATTGTGTGTTTATTTATTAATTTAAAGCATAATAATGGTTTTTAACACAAGTTCAGTTCAATATAATTTCTTTGTTTTAGTTAAAATATAGCCTATTGTAGTAATTTTATGATGAAAGTATAACTGGATTAATACCAAATGCCAGACTAGTGAGATGGGTGTAGGCCTAGGGTAGTTCTTCGGGGTAGTTATTTCAGTAAAACTCTTAGTTCAGTTCAGCAAATATGGATACTGGATATTACTGATGCTCGCTGTTGTAGCTTCGAGTGGCAGATTTTGAGGCCTTCAGGATAGGGGTTTTCTGGCTCCCACTTGAAGCACTGTGGCTCCACACCAGCCATTTAGACCATCATAATGAAGGACAATGTTCCTTCTAGGGCTAGTCTGTTTCTGGTGCTGGTGAAGACCAACCATGGAGAAGACTCTTTTGGCATCCGCATTTGAATGTGGGAGCACTAAAACCAACTTAGCCCCTCAACTAGTAGGTGAAAAATCGAAAAGCAAGTGCAAAACAAAAGCATTATGGGCTTCATGAGGGGCCTCTAAGGCCCCCACACACATACAGGAATAAACTTTCTACATGTAAATTATATACTGTTCATAAAAAGTAGCTTTCCACCCTGTATCTGTTGCAATGGGCCCCTCCATCATATAACATGGGTCTGCAGACCAATCTTCTGAAATGTTTTTACAGTTGCAGAGTAAAGAGTGCTGCCTGTTTAAGAAAAATAATGTTCCTTCTGCAGCTCAAGATTTGATTTAAATCTAAATTTTCCAGATTGATTTTTCAGATTGATGCATTTTACTTTAAAACTGTACCAATTTTCTTCCAGGGGGGCATGCCCCTGGACCCCCCAACAAGGTACAGGATATCTCCCACAGTATCCCAAAATCCTGTGGGAAACACTGACTCCCTTAATATGTTTATGCCAGTAAACGTATGTATCTTTGCGGAAAAGTCAATGTAACTGACTGGATAGGGAGGGGGGCGGGGGGCTTTAAGAGTCTGGGCCTATTATCTCATAATCCGTCTATGAACCAACTAGTTTCCACAATCTTTTTTATTTTTGCGGGGAGCATGCACAAGCATTATTCATAGAAAAAAATAAAAAATAAATGTGGGGGGCCCCACACAGGGTCTTGAAACGGGCCCCGAGATCGTTAGGACCGCCCCTGCACGCTTGTCGTGTAGCCTGACGAAACGCTGCGCCTTCTCTCTGCCCGCTCGGCTCTCGCAGAATGCATTAGTGGGCGCAACAAACGCCACGGCCCGTGTGAAACGGCCTTAACTACTGAACGAAGGAAATCAAATTAGTTTTTCCCCCAAAAAACGAATGAGTTTTTCCCCAAAAAACGGGACAAATTGTGTCCCGGGAGAGATTTTTCTTTCCTCGGGACAGCTGGTGAAAAAAGAGAACAATTTCGGGAAAAACGGGACGGGTGGCAACCATAGATAGTAGGCTATAAATAAGTTGGCAACACTAGGTGATGGTGGTGAAGGCCAGGATTTATCGAAGCTATAGGCTATATAAAAAAAATTGTTTGGCAGAGTTATAATTTGCGTGAGAAATGCAAGGTGTGGCGTGGAGCGTGTGAATTGCCTGAAATGCGTGTGTCTCACTCTCATTGCGTGAGGGTTGAGAACCCTGTTGTCGTATATAACAGACAACTGGCTCCTGACTGTCTACTGGTGATATTGAGCTGCTCAGACTATTCCCTGACTCTTCCCACAACAAGCCCTCATTTTCGGTATGGTCATTGCAAAGCGGGTTATTTTAAGAGAATGGAAGTCAACTTCTCCTCCCTGCTTCAAAAAGTGGTGAAATGATAGGTTTCTTATTTACACCTTGAAGAAATTCGATTTACTTTGTCTTCCTCACATGCCAAGTTTAAAAAAGATTTGGAGGCCTTTCATAGAACACATCAAGAGGGAAAGATCTCAAACTGGGTCCTGGGTCTTTATTAAAACATTTTTTTATTCCTCTTTAAGTGTACCTGACCTGTATTGCATTGTACTGATTTGTGTTGTATCCACATCCTGGGTCTTTGCTATGAATATTGCTATAGGCCTGCCTTGATCCCCTCTGATTTCGGTCTCCTCTGGACATTTCTGATTATTTCCATGAGTGGACGTTCTGAGACATCTCGTTTAATTAACACGACATGTGCATTAATAAATGTTCTTTCCTTTGTACTGAGTGAGTGCTGGCTGTCTGTTTTTGTTGTTTTTTGTTGTATTCCGTATTTTGTATGTGCTTGTCTTTCGTTGTTGTTTTGAAAAATGTTTATAAATAAAATGTACAAAAAAAACAATTGCTGTCATTAAATATATATTTATGTCAGACTCCCCACGTGATGCATATTTAAAGGAAAGTTCACAGAAAATCATGGATTGTCTGTGGAGCACTGCTTTGATTGCGCTCAAAAAGGTTGGTCAGTAATAAGCCCTTCATATTAAACCTTTATCATGGCAATTTATATAAATTACACTTCCATTTTTAATTAAGTGTCATATGAATATAAACAAATAAATACAATTATTGTTTAAATAATAGAAAAATTAATCTCTTATCAAGACACAGTCTCCATGTTCCATGTTTATCTCCTGTAGACTTTCATTAACCATCCTGAAGCCTAACTAATTAATTTCCTCCTGTGCTCTCTGTGTGCTGTTGCTCACCATGTAATGAAATCTATGATTGAGGCACCACAAAAAAAATCATATATTATAACTCCAAGTCTCCATACATAACTTATACTAATTGATCAATACGCCCCGTTAAAGTATAATGACTGGGATGAAATGACAGGTATGACCTTTGGACTGTTCTTGTTTTTGTTTAGCGAGTTTCTGCTTCAGCAGATTAGGTTGTTTCTGACACACTCTTTGAGATCTTTGTTCAGTTTTTTTTAATTCTTAATAATTCATTGTTGAACATTATCTGCTTCTTGGCACTGATCCCACTGCTGGCTCTGAGGCAAAGCTGTAAATCTCACCAACTACAATTAAACTTGGGACTGGAGGACTTTTGTTTAATTAACTTTGTGTTTCAGTTTCACATTAGCTTTAGTTAACCTAATCATTAATAATAATATCCCAATCTCACTAATATACAATCCTCTCATTACTGTACGGCAGGGCTATTCAACCTCCTTAACAAGTGGGCCGAAAAGGAAAACTGCTGGGGGTTCATGGGCCACACGTACAGCAAAACATATAGGCCTAATGTCAATTAATCGCTACAAATAAATCGAATAAACTTGTCAGACGGATTCCTTTCTTCACTTTTAATCGCATCATTATAACAATTGTTGTTCTTACATATTTTGGACACATTCTTATGATTCAACAATGTTGTTACTGTACATATGAGACAGTTTGAGCCTGTTTCAGTCAGTGAGATAAATTGCACTGCCTTGATTTAGCTATTTCAGCATAATTTGGCTTATAAATTGTAAAGCCAATCCTGAGACACTCATGCAGCTTCATAAACCAGCCTCATAGGCATGTGTAAAACTGATTTACTGCATTTGTTTTATTTATCATATTACACCGTGTATTACACACAAGAACCAGATTTGCAGACAACAATTTTCCTTCCTCCCTCATGTGTGGGACATAAGCCGAAATCAATTTAGTTGCACTGCTTCATTTGACGGCCTTCTCCTTATTAATCCAAATATGTGGAGCATTTAAGTTTGATCCTATATTGTTATGTATCTTTACTTTGTGCTTAACTTCACATTAGTAGCAGGTGTTTCTTTCACTTATTACTTGTGCTCTAATGGATGATTAACAGCTGCCTTTAAAGGTGTAGTATGCGATGCCAGTGTTGCCGGTCTTGGTTCGACCCCTTTTTGAACACATAGCAGTTTTCAAAGCCTGGGCTCTGTACAAACACCTGACTTTTTGCAGTGCACCGGCGCTACAGACAGGTTGCGGTGTGGAAATTGAGTTGATTTTGACAAAAAGTATTCTGGATTAGGATAGCTGACTCTACCTCTAACCACATACCAGTACTTTAACTGAGCGACTAATTACAATGAAATGGATACATTATAATCACTATGATTTTCAAAGCAATTTAAGGGCAAGGTTCAGGTCTACTTTGACCAAACAAGGTATTACTCATGGACGGTTGAGATGTTTAATCATTTTGAAACATTATTTAGAAAATAAATATTAAATCTCTTTTGCAAAATATATAATTTATATTTCATTCTAATATCTATGAACTGTGATTACTTTTAAAAGGTAAAACGCTAGTTTACATTCATACTAACTGAGGCACTATTATACTATATGCTCAGAGCGAGTGGTCCAGCTCTCCAGACCGTTTGCATCGGCGACTCATGACGAGCTGGCAGTGAGACTGTGTGGCTCTCTCCGAGCCGCTGCGTTTAGGAGCCTTAACTGTGTAAAACACCAGATTTTATTTTCAGCACACACACACACACACACTACGGACAGGTAGCAAATTGTGAGTAGCTTTTGACTGATTTGGACAAAAATGTCTGGATTACAATGACTCAGTATTATTTTGGCCACATTCTTTATCAATTGAGTAGATTCATGATGTGACTCACATTTTTTAAATTAATAAATCATAACCAAATATTTATTCACTTGTTGTCTTCTGTTATGTTTTTCCTCCCTTGCTTGGTTATTTCTTATTCTTTTCTGGATGATTTAATATGACATCTATGCTTGTGGATGTCTTTTGCATGTAGTCATTTAAATTGTTTAAGCTACTTCCTCTTATTCTTGTTTTACCTTTTTAGCTCATGGACTGGAAGAACTTTGTTGGGTCTAACTATCACAAACAAAAGCTTCATGGAGCTGTGATTCCACTGTGCAGGTACTTTTCTACTGTATTTCCTTCAACAGTCAACACATTTCAGACAGTATGTACGTAAAACTGTGGTGACTCTCATAGCTATATACAGTAGGTTCAGCCATCAGCCATTACATTAAAAATATAAATATATGTAAATTCAAGCTTTTATCCTTGTGTAATCACTGTGAGTGGCAGGAGTGGTTGTAGTAAATTTTACTCAGTCACTTATTTTTTTATGTTTTGCCAAAGTATAATTTAACAACTTTATATGCTGAACTTTACTACAAAATAATCGCATCAGTTACGTGGTTCTTCAGTAGATGGCTAACACAGAGAAACACATTTACTGTATCTTCAGCTATTGTTTTCGTCACAATTTGTTCAGTATCACTTAAGAAAGGAAACTGCAACAGTCTTTGAAATTATACATGAATAACTACGAGGACGCAGAGATCCGATGTAGGACCCGCTGATATTACCTTTGAATACTGAAGCACATAACTTTAAAAGAAGGAAAATGTTTAGGTTATGAATCCAAAATATATTTTTTGTTTCGTTTTTGCACTCAAAGTTTTTATGCATCACCTTGTGCAAAGGATGAGAAATCAACTGAAAATTAGCTGTAAAGCACATAAAATAAAACAAATCCTTGGATGGATGATGTCTTTCACAGAGGGAAGTCATATATTTTCAAAAACAGTTGGACCTTCAACGAAAGACTTATTAAAAGACAATAATATTATTATTTTCTGAAACTCAATGAAAGAAGGTGCACTCATTTATTAAGGAAACACAACATTTATTTTAGAAAAATATTTGCAAACCCCACGGCTTTCCTAAAACCTCTGTCTGACACATGAATCACAAAGATGTGTCGACATAGTTGTAAAACGCTTTCATCTTGACTTAGTGATTACATTCAGGTCGGATAATCCTTTGAAAGTAACAAGAGCACTCCGGTATGTCAAACACCTGAAGCAATACAATATAAACATATAATTGTTCATGTCTGTCTTTTTTTACAAAACAACTGCTTAAGGCATCCGCAACAATTGTTGACAGCTCTGATTACATCACTTCAACAAAAGCCCAAGTGGAGAATCGAAATCAAGTGTGGTATGTAGAGAGAGAAAAGGTGTGCTGCATTGATTCATATAAAATATATTCTCCTTTCAATACATTCATCTGTACACAATAAAATAAGCAGTTCGAAATGTAAAACGTTTTTACTAAAAGCACCTTCTGGAGTAAACACAGAAATTAAGACCAACCGTTAAAATATAAACATTAGAAGTAAAATGTGCTTTACCTGCTTAGATAATAGCTTATGCGTACGCATAAATCACTACTTGTTCTTGTGTATGAGATTTCCCACTCTGTGAAAGAATTTCTCCAGTTTATTTTCATGGTGCCCTCGTACAGTCCGACTGACGTTATGTTCAATGCCTGCCCCACCTCTAGAAAGACTTCCGGGTTTGTCCTGAGAGTATGTGCTGTGTCCTGAGAGTGGAGATTGTTTCTTTTCTAATGAGCAGAAAGGCTCAAATCTGCTGTAAACGCGATTCTCTGTACTTCGACTTTTGCTCCAGCTTTGTGTGTCAAGACCAGGCCTTGTACTTTTGTCAAGAATGCTGGGTTTCTTGTGTGTGGTAATTCTGGGGAGAGAGATCTGCAGTGGAATGCGGCGCTCCTCAGCTCTGAATCGAGATTTTGATGATTTTTGATGGTCGTCCTTTGTCTGGCTCCTCTGGTGCTCAGAGGAGGACCTGACAGAGTCAGTTGATGTTTGTTGAGTTGTTTCCCCTCCACCTGACATCGTCACCTCATCCTCAGCGGTTATGGTGTCTGTACTAGTGCCTGACTTCAGACTCAGCGTTTCCAAGGATTGCATTGAATCGCCCTTTTTTACTGGAATGTTGAATATGGATTTTATTTTATTGGAACTCTTATCAATAAAATGTTGAGAGCTTCTGGATTTTGCTGTCGAATCCTGGCTTTTCACTTCCTGGAATGCTGTAGACACCGTCATAGATGTTGGATCCTTCCAACTGGAAGTGCTTGGGCTCTTTGTGCTTGGGATACTCTTGACATCATAATGAGAGACAGACCTCTGATCTTCGTTTAGATTCGGCTTATAGCCTCCATTTTGTGTACTGATCCCTGCTGTGCTTCTGTTTATTTGCATCCTTGTTAATGAGCCATAGACGTGACCTGAGGATTCATGTGTGTTTGATCTTGGATCTGCCACACTATGCCTTTTGTACCAACTGTCTGTCAGGCTCTCAGGTTTTGGGATCATGTTTCCACTTTGCGCTCTGTCTAGGCTAGTGTATGCAGACTGATATGAGTTTCTACCTGAACCATAACTTTTGTTACAGTGATTGCCATCCAACATCTGCAAACTTGGCCTCTTTAACATGAACTCTTCGCTATTTAGTCTATTTTCGGGAGCTCCTTTTGGATTCCACTGCATCGATGAGTAGTGCATAGGAGTGTTTGGCCCAGCTGAGGATGTAAAACAAGTGGAGGAGTTGTTGATGTGTCTGTTTGGCTCCATTTGCTCTGGTTTGGTGGACCTGAAAACATAGGAGGACCTCATTCCTCTCTGCATGTAGCAGCTAGCTTTGTCCTGTGATTCAAACTGGTCTAAAGAGTCTCCGTATGGGCCGTCAGGGTTTTTGAGGTAAGACTCAATCCTCAATGTGCGCATGAACGACTTGGATGTATTCTCCAGTGTTGGCATGTTCTGTTGCACGGCCATAACCTCTTTATCCTTGCCATTGTATGACTGACGGACATTTTGGCCTCTGAATACCTGTGGCCCTTGTACATAATTGTTTGTATGGTAGTTGTTTGTGCTGTTTACTGCTTCTCTAGAGATATTCCAGTTGCTTGCTCTGGGCCTCATGTTCTGTGGCACATATTCATCTTGTCTCTCCCCTGCATAGCTGTGCCTTTTCAAGTAATCCATTGCCTCTGTAGACTGTAACTGTGTCATCCGGTTATGAACACCAATGCCGTTCTGAATCAAGGGCCCATGCTTGTTAGGATCCTCATCATAACGTCGCTCCTCAAAGTCTCTTGCGCCCAGTTTCCTCTCACAGGTCTTCCTGTAGACTGTGTCCAGTGTATGCCTCAACTGGTCCTTTCGTTCAATTTGGCCAGAATGAGATTTTGGCAAAACCTGTCGTCCCTGTGGTCCGTTGCGTTGGTACAAACCCTCCACAGGGCACAGATCAGGTGGTACCGTCGACCGGGCATACAGTGTTCTAAACTCTTCATCGAATGTCTTCACAAGATGTCCTGTGATGACCTGCACCATGCTCAGATTGATCTTTTCAAATGACCAAGTGAAGCTGTGAACAAACACCAAAACATTTATATTTATAAATTTATTGTGATGAAAATGTCATATCAATGAGTCATTTAGCACTTTTAAAAATGTAGCGTTATGTGTTGGGGTTGAATTTAACTTATTTTGCAGCAAAGAACTACAGACACAAAGCAACCACTGCAAGATCAAATTACGAATCCAGGGAATTCTTTTTTGCAGATGTGTTTTTTTCTTCCAGTTCCATGTAACTTTTGTCACATTTTCTAGATACCTCTTTTTTTAGATTGATAAGGTTTAGTCACATACTGCTTCTAGAGGCATCAGTGATATTGTGACAGACAGTAAATGCGATGTGCGTCATGAATGCATTTACGTTACACCTCAGTGGCCTCCACCACAGCTTCTCCTAGGGTACTGCAGTTTTATTTACCTGTATGAGCCAAAAATGGTTGTGTGGCAATCAACTAAAAGGAATCGTTGCTCCATTGCCCCATGAAATTTGGCTCCTGATCGACAGAAGTAATCCTGCCCTTTCACAGTGCGTACCCTCATGTTCTGTGGTTGGAGCAGTGAAAGGAAAATGTCAGTAAAGAGATTGAGCACTTAAAAAATTCACAGCAGAAAGAAATGAGTGTGTCAATCACTGACTAAACACTTCAGAAGAACGGTTTTGTCGGCTACTGTGCTGGTTAAAAAAAACATAATGAAGAGTTGAAACATGTAGTTGTTGTTTTGTTAGTACCTAAGTTGTGATTGTTGTTGATGTTGCTGTCATGTGATATGCACTTAATGGGAATTTAAAGGGTGTGTTTGAATCCTTTGCTTTTTTTGGCTTAATTAATAATAATGACTCCACCCATTAAGCAGGAGGAACCCATTTTATTTTTCAATAGTGAAGCCCTAACACAGTATACTAAAATAGACATTTGCATCATTTTATGCATGTACATTTAGGGTCACACACAATTGTACACAAGTTGCCAGGTTACCCTTTAACAGCCTCTTATTAAAGATGAAAAATAAACATTTGGGGAGGGGAAATGTCCTTATTATATACTGTATATACAGTATTATAATTATAATAAACTATGTATGTATTATATGTTTGCCAAGCGTTAAGGGGTGAACACACTGCACTGGCGAGTTTACATACAAAGTCAATGTATTTTGCGTGGCGCCAATGGGCGGCCGGCGGCGGGCATGGAGCGGTTCGCGAGGCCAACCGCGCGCTGCGGAGTGCAGTGTGTTCACACCTTTAGAGTTTGTGAGACGATTGATACCAGTCTTGTACTTTATTATTTAATATGAAGCTGCAGCTGGTAGCTTAGCGGTTAGCCTGGCTAGCTAAGGTAGCAGAAATATGCATGCCAGCAAGCTAACAAATTGACACATTTTACGAAACCCAAGTTGGGGTATTTTCAGGGCTTGATTTTCCTCTGTTAGCGCTGGCTTGTCATTTCCCCGTTTCCAGTCGCAAAGACACTATCTCCTCGCTTTATCTTTTTTGTTCACAGTACAAGCATGAAAATGGTATCAATCTTCTCATCTAATGGCATCTTTGGCAAAGACTTTGTTTCCAAGAGGTCAAACTATCTTATGATACTCTTTTTCTATATGTCACCAAATTATGCCAACCATAACCAGAACCATTAAAAAAATATTTCCAAAAAGTTTAACTGTAATGAGTATTAGTATATTATATAAATAAAAATTAATGAAATCGAGACTTTTTAAGTCATAAACTTACTCTGAGTTGCTGAATTTTGACATCTTGATTTTCAGCCATTTTAAGGAAACTTTTCAAATGGAAATCATTCAAAAGCACGTAGACTGGGACTCCTCGTATTGATGCATCAACAACTTCTTTGAATATATCTATGTCAGTGAAGATGTCCATCACAATGGCGATGACCTGCAAGAACAAAGTGATTAAATTATGTTCAGGTCAACTTGCCAAAGAAAAATGTGTAGATTGCCGATCCAACCAGTTTACACTAGTGAGACTTATAGATACAGGCCATGCTCGCAGTCTTCTTTTATAGGCATGAATAGTAATTGAGAGTCTGACAACAAAGACCTGAGCGATTAAAACCTCAGAGTGAGGTAGCCAATTGGATTTTACTGAAATCAATATAGAGATGTGAAGTAATTTTTGTATCTAAACCTAATAGGGGAGAACGGGGTAAAGTGAGACATCAGGTAATGTGAGACACCCCCTGTATCTAGGCAACGGAACCCATTTTTGGTCATTTGAGATATATGTTTTCAAGCCCCTCTCATTCCCCCTTGACCATGAAGTAGAGGAACTCATGGTGATGTTGTACGCATGTTTTTTTTCACAAAAATGTCTATTTTGCATGGAAAAGTACGTTTTCTTGCTGTCAACTTAATCAACTGGTTTTAATCTGACTGGTTATATCTGTCAATTGAATGTTAATGATTGAATATGAATTATATGTTGTATTTGATTATAGTTACTTTCAAATGTTTAGAAAAAAATGTGTTTAATTGACCAAACCCCATGATTCTAGGTTACAGGTTACTAGTGCGACATTAGTTATATTCTGGAATATTTTGTTTTCAAGCTAGTTGTCAGGATTCTAACTGTTACAACATGTGATGTTATGGCAGTTTTTTAGAGTGGAAAAAGTAAGTGGATCAGTATACCCCCTTGATTTCTCTGGTCCGTCTCAGTTTACCCCTAGGCTGGGGTAAAGTGAGACACAAGACAACTTGTTTTAAAACAATCATATTTTCACTGCCCTTCGTCCTGAATAAATTCTGCTAATGGCAATTTCTATGAAACATCCTGAATCAATAGGAAATGTGTACATTTTACCGATAAATCATTTTAACTCGCTAGGAGGGAAGCACATGTAAAAAGTGTCTGACATTACCCCGTTCTCCCCTACAACATTTATGAATCTTATGAAACGCAATATCCCACTGTGTTCCAGTTGCATGTAATGAACTCTTACATCCGATCATATCGCTTTGCCTCTTTTAATATCCGTGTGTTGGAGATTTCTATAAAAAGATATCTGTTCCTCAGATGACCAATGAGTTTCCAACATTTAAAGTTATATTATTTATATTATTCAAACTTACACAATTGCTGTTTTGGCCTTCCAGCTGTTTTATCTAGTGACATATCTATCTGCATTTGATTTGAAATACTTTTCCTGCACTGGTTCGAATTATTAGTAGTTAAGAAGATGATGTTATTTGTGAGCTGGAAGAAGAGATGGCATCTTGCATTTTTATTTCTCTGCAGTCCTTCCTGTCAGTCAGGGTTAAGGGGTTTGGCTGTGTAAATTGGTATGATTAAGAACCACTGCAGAAGTAACAAGGTTGTAACAATGAAGCAGAATATTCTTTTTTTCAGAAAACTACGTAAGGCTTTGTGTGAAGGGTATGACTCTCTAATAGACGGCTAATTCCCACACTGACTTCTCATGAAAGCAAGTTGTGAAACCAGATTTTGACCTAGACAACCACAGCAGACACTCCTTACCGCTGGAAATTGAGAGCAACACATTTCTGTGGAACTCCTAAAGGTGCACTATACTTTGGGTGTGTCAGAGAAGTGAACATTTTATAAGGTATATTCTCATAACTGAAAAAACAAACTTTACTCACAGAAAAATGTGATCCCTGGAACACTGTTTGAAGTTAGAAAGCTCAAAGGTGACTGTTTCACTGTTGATATTTACAGCAGCAGGGCCCACATATTTGGCTACAAACATATTCTAGTATAACATTTGGTCCCAGGAGCCTCAAGATAATTTTGTTTTCGATTGATGATGAAAGAATTATTCAATACTAAGAATAACATGTAAAGTTGGGTCTTATATGTCTCGTAAACTGGCTACAGGCTCTGCAAATGTAAATACTGTACATGTCCCTCCCCTGAAACTGCATAGTGAACCTTGGAGGGGATCATAAATCAATAAAGCGATGGAACAGAACGTGAATGTTTTATCCATCTGAACCCACACATATAGATTTTTTTCTGTTAGTTTTGATTACTTGTCTTGCTTCCTGAATACGCTTCCGGACAACCTCTTTGATGGTGGGGCTGTTCTGTCTGGCTGGATGAAAGAGCAGATCTATATTTGTCTGCAGATGTTCATTCAAGATATCCGGCCACCCTAAGTCCAAATCTGGCGTTTCCACATCCGAGTGGACAGGCCAGTATGTCCCTGAGGATGATTCAGTGTCCACTGGATCATTGATTTCCTCTGCATCGTTTTGAGATCGGAACTGTTCTGCATTTTCAGTGATGAAGAGAAGCTCTTCTTCTGAGAGGAAGCTCCCTATACGTTCTCCCTTCAGGAACTCCTGGTATTTATCACTGCCCCCGCTCACCAAGCGATCAATCGCCAGGCGATAGCACTCCTTATAATGGGGTTGGATGTAGTCGTCTGATTTCAACTCTCCCGTCAAGGACGACAGCAGAGAAGACTCCACAGACTCCATTGTTCCAGACTGTTTTAGTAGGACCTGTCACAGATAATGGATATCATTGATATCATGTAAGAATCAAGATCAGAGATCAAACATTATTACAGGGAGGATAATGCTCTAATACTGTATATTGTGAAGGCTTTGGATAATTATGGTAAGGCAACAAAATAGCTAAATAGGAGCTATGTCCTGATTAAAGAATATCTAAACAATAGTTTCTGAGTAATAAAGAAAAATATGACTTTATAATATGAATTACTTGAGAACAGACTGATAAATACCTGTGTCTGTTATAAGATATATGAATGTGAATATTTACTAGGTTACTAATGTGTTGGTGATCTGATAATTGGCACACAATCTAAATACACTGATTGAAAGTTATCCAGGAACTACTTGTTAATCAGCAGTTTGTTGATAAGCTCCACATCAGTTTCTTGGTAGCAAAAAAGGGCTTTGTGTACCTTTTTTGTAAAGCTGTTTGTTGACATTAGGATCGTGTGTACCACAGTAGTAGAGAGATCAATGTTACTTTCAAAAACACAGCAAAGCATACTCCATAATTTATACCACCATAATTTCCATCAATAATATTTTCTTTAACAGTATGACACAGTATCTAACGTGCAAATAGACCTGTTATTTGTATGGCTTGGAACAATGAGGTAAGCCTCCAACAAGCTACATCATGAAAACTGACTCATCAATATCTGACGGTAAACCTGTTCACTGCTAGGATTTAAAGGATGACTAAGTGCATGCCCAGGGGGCAAATGTTGTCGCAGACTGCACCTGTAGTGCTCCACTTTAAGGTTCGGTAAAAAATAACCAGCAGACATAAACCTCATGTTAGTAGAAGAGGAAGCAGCTTGGTTTGTTATTGAAGTAATCGTATGACTGTGAAAGGCCATGCAAACATGCAATTATACAGTAAGACAAACTTTATGCTATAAAACAGATTTTTGAATTGCATAGACGAAGGGAAACCTTTCAAAGAAGGTTGCATGAAGCTTTAACTAAAAAACTGATAGGGAATGTTTTCAGATTTCATTTAACTATACACCTTAATCCAAATGTGTTTTTTAGTTGAAATAATTATAATGATAATAACCTTATTTGTATTGCTCTTAAAACAAAGTTTCAAAGTGCTTTACAGAGCAGATTAAAAATGTATAAACAAAATCTAAGTAAAAAATAACATGAAATTCAATTAAAAACGTTCTTACAACCAGGACAAAGTGTATTAATAATGTATACACAAGATCTGAGTATAAAAGACAAGAAATGCATTAAAATAAAGTTGAAAGAAAAAAGGTATTCTGATAAAAGTGAGTTTTTAACTGAGATTTGAAATAAGTAATTGAAAATGATAACTTGTGAAATAATTCTGAGATTCTTAACTACATACATCCTCATAAACATCAATGGATGAAAGCTAACATGATTTGCAGTTGACAGCTGACATGTTAAAGATATTTACTATTTTAAGTGCTTTACATGGAACCCTGGGAAAGTCTGTGTGTACAGTATGTCTCACAGGTGAGTTCCACCAGGTAGCTTTCATTACAAATGAATAGGCCAGCGTACAGCTGTTCTTTGCTCTTTGTTCCCAGGTAGAGGCTCATTTATGGGCTACAATCTCATTTACACTTTGAGGTATCTTTTGGAAGTCAAAAGTTGTTGACTTTGCTGTGCCTTATTTAAATAGATATGTCAAACTGTAAAAGAAACATTGAACAGCTGTCGTTGCATCATATCTCATCATAACCAACACTGCACTTCATAACCTTGTACAAACAGCATATTAATATACACATTTTACCGCAGACCTCCTTCTGTTCAGATAATACATTTTAAATGTTGGTGTTTTTCAAAAGCATAGCCTGCTAATCCCAACACAATTATCTTAAGCTAAACAACAGTAACTTACATTAAGATTGATTCTTGTGTGAGAATCCTCTTGACTGCTCGCAGAATATCCCTCTTATGTATGTTCAGCTTATGTTCAATATTTGGATGAGCTACAGTCTGCCGGCTGGGAGACACAAAGACAAGTAGGTGTCTCAACATGATCAGCAGTCTGCAGATTGAGGGTGTGGATTCCAGTTTTGACATGCAAAAGGTTCTGGTTTGAAACTCGCTCACAGGCAGCCATAAACCTGTTTGAAACGTTTGGCCACTCCCAGCCTCCCTTTAGGAACAAAGTTCACTCTGACGAAAAATCAAGATAATGACATAAAGAGGCTTTGATGAACACTCAAGGAACAGAAACTCACCATAGTGCTTGGTCTGGTGAAGAACATGAGAATGTATGGCTTGCTTTTTTACTTCAGTTTTTGTGTGATTGTTTTTGCTTTATCAGGGGACAAAAGGGAATTAGCTTACATACAGAACACATATATATATATAAAAATAACATCAACAAAGATAGTAGTAAAAAATTAAAGTAAAAGCAAGTCTAGAAAGGTGGGACTTTAGTTTAGCTTTTATTTTATGTATTTCCACATACTCTAAAAGATCTTAAATTGGAGAGCGTCAAGAATTTAGTCATGACTGCCCAAAGCATAGTCTCCCTTTGTTTCGAGCCTTGTGTGTGGAACAACAAGCAGACCCTGATCTGAGGACCTGGGATTCCTGTTGGTGTGGAGTAAATCTGTAAGGTAGGGTGGTGCCCGACCATGCTGCAACCCTGTGAAAGTGATCAGTAAGACATTAAATTGGATTCTTAATTTGATTGGGAGCGAGACTTTAGGGTTGCAGTAACCTGGGACCTTTTGGGAGACCAGGTCAGGAACTTGGCAGCAGCATTTTGATCCAACTGTAACCCTAACCCGCAAACAGGTGAACAGAGAATTACAATAATCAAGACAGGAATAAATAACAGCGTGAATCATCATCTCCATCTCGGTTGTGGTCACAATGGGCCTTTGTTTTGCAATGTTTCTTACCTGATGGAACAAATCTTAATAAACCAGGTATTATTAGTCACTTTCGTCTACCTCGGATGATGGATGGTGCTATGCTATAAAAACATGTGTGGGTATTCAGCTGTTCGTGCATCTAAAGGGAGCAAACAAGCACATGTGATTTCCAATGTAATTGTAGGACGGACCCAGGCATTTGCCATGAAGACATATTGAAGATTTTTTTTTTCTTCCATTTGCTTTACTTATTTTGTAAAATCTTGCCAACCGGCATTCTTTTTTTGGTATTCTTTACCCTGTCTGGTCAGCTCTCACTCAATTTCTTGAGAAAAAGCTGCAACCAATCACTACTATATACTGTAGCAAAAAACTCTATTTTAATGGAATAATTTTACCCATGCTCAAAGTAATGAATTGAAAAAAAAAATTATAGTATAGTGATACCTTATTAACACCAAGTGATTATTTCTGCACCAGCATGTCAAGAGTAATGTTTTCACCTTGGAATGGATTTCATCAGTGAATCTCCACAATCAGCCCCAGAGCATATCTCAGGTCAGTCCAGGTGTGTATACGTAAACTATCCTGAGGCTCTATATAACACTTAGCTAAATGAAACCAATTCTCCCACTGGCTGTAGCATATGGACCCACACAAACACACACACACACACACACACACACACACACACACACACACACACACACACACACACACTGACCTCACCACCTGGACATACAAATATGTACATGCTCCACCCACACTGTGGTCAAGTTTTCACAAAGATACTCTACTACACCTTGCAGCTCCAGGTCGACTTTGATTAAAAAATGCAGTGTAATCATTGAGATAACTTCTCTGTTTTGCCTATAGTTATCTTTATTTTACACCTTATAACTAATTTGGTTTGTCTGTACAAAAGACAACTAAATGTAAAAACAACAATTACACCCTTTTAGTGTCCATGAGAGGGGCATCAATCTTCTTATCTAACTTCCCAAAATGCGGAAATAAGCCTTTTTGCCAAAACATTAAGGAATTCCTTCAAGCCTCCCACACAGTAAAATGGTTTTAATAACAGGCTATCAGGTCTTTAATTTTGCTGTGCACAGTGCGCTTAATCAGAGGACACACATACTCTGGGGAGACGAGTGAAATATTGATTGATTGATTGATTGATTGATTGTCTTTATTTCGAACATGCAATAAAAAAATAGATGAATAAATAACAAACAAACAAAAGCAAAACAAAGAAATAGAATTAAAAAAAAAACAAAAGAAAAACAGACATGCTCGAAAGGGGGTAGGAGGAAGTAAAAAAACTTATCTAGTCCTACCCCTTAACAGATCAATTTTGCTTGGATAGATTATGTTATTAGCATGTCAGTATAATAAAAAGCTATAATAATGCATATATACATTGAGTACCGAATCATTTTGTGCATATATATATATATATACATACACATACATACATACACACACACATATACATATATATAATATATGCTTTGTCAAACTGTCACTAAAAGTTATATTTGGTGAAAGACTAATGATATATTATAAATTCACTTTAATCTGTTTCTTCTGTTCATGTCATTCTACCCGTAGCAAATTAATTAGATGAACTTAAGGATGTGAAAGGTACTTCCTTCTTTTCCCATCCATTACTTTGTATCATCACTGAGTTAGTCAGGAAATGAAGTCTGTCACCTTTGTCATGATATGGTAATTAAATAATTAAGGCAAAATAGTGTAATGAGATAAAAATTTGCCGGGCTAGATTTAAACTCTCTTCTAATTAAATGATTCTATTTTAGCCCCCTATCTTTTCAAATAACTAATTTATTGACAAGAATTCACCGGAAAATATGATAATGCAATCATGATATTCCTATCCATCATTGCGTGATATGTAACAGGGATATGTAGACACTGTGGAACACCTCTGGTAGTTCCACAGTGCTTCACATGAAAGGAGACACAAAGAACAAGATACCGGCGCCATTGTTTAGCTGTGTCTTGAATCTGGGCGTGTGTAGATTAAGTAACTTGTGCGTTAAATCACAGGGAGTTTCTCTACCTGAAGGGGCCTCCCTGTGAGTCACCCTATGTGACACCCAATTCCAGCTCCGTGAGATCGTCATGATCAGTTCCTTGAGCTGTTCTTGGCTCCTGCTGGCAAGTTGGAGCAAGTTTCAG
This sequence comes from Ammodytes marinus, assembly GCF_949987685.1. Lineage (NCBI taxonomy): Eukaryota > Metazoa > Chordata > Actinopteri > Uranoscopiformes > Ammodytidae > Ammodytes > Ammodytes marinus. The sequence goes on along the minus strand of NC_137215.1, from coordinate 17,088,433 downwards.
AATATGCAGGACTGACACAAGACACCACCATGACGCTGATAATTGAGTGAAGATTCAAGATTCAAGAACTTTATTGTTGTTCTAACGCAGTCACTTAAATGCAAACAGAGCAATAAAAAGTAATATTTAAAAACATATTTAATATACAGTATAGGTTAAAACACAAAAGCAATATCACATCAATGTGGCCGCATAAGCAGACATTGTAACTGTGACAACTGGTGCATTTTAAAGGAGTCTATCAAAGGATTAAAAGTGACATTTGAAGAAGCGTTTACAATTGTATTTGAAGTGACTGCAGATTTAAGGTGACATTTGGAGATGAATACAAACATTGCAGTTAAAGTGTGTATTAAAATGCTTTAAACAAATGTCAACATGAAGCACAACGGGTGCAGATCTGTCTCGAATGCATTAAATAATCTTTCAACAAGTCACCATTCTTTTGTTATTTTTGTTTGACTATAAAAACAAAATGTCTGCATAGTTTTTCCTCTGTCAAATACAGTATCCTACAGACTGTGTAAGACATGATTGTTTTTTTTTCAGAGCCAATTCAGTATAACAACTTCATCAAGCATCTTTGAAATCTACACCCCACGTGAAGGTGATACTGTTTAAAACACAAGTAACATAATTGCATGTTGTCGTGAAAGGTGAAATCATAGGTGTCAGCTGGTATGTGCTTCACTTTAAATGCGCCGTTAAGCACAGGAAGGAGAGTTGTTTGACCAGTTTATGCCAGATAGTTGAGAACAACCTGCTTGCTGGTTTGAAAGATGAGGAAGATTTGTGTATGAAGTAAGGAAGTAATTAATTGTGTCAAATAACAGTCAAATACTACTGTTTTGCAAACAAGAGCTACTTCCCAAAATATATTTTACTGTCAGTGCAAAGAGAGGTCAGGTATGTAGGTATGCACTCCACAGAATATATCGCCATAGTCTTATCACTCTTGTAGAGAAATGTTATTTCGAGGGACTGGTTAAACTCTGTTGCTTATGGTAAATTCAGTTAATGTGTTTTTTACAATTATCATTAGCCAATACATGAGCGCGACAGTGATTAATCCATTATTGTTTATCTTGCACTTTGAAGGCTTTTCATATCCCTTCTATACATATCCCTTCTATACATTTCCTTGTTAGCTGACCTTCAGTCACTGCAGTGACTGAAGGTCAGCTAACAAGGAAATGTATAGAAGGGATATGAAAAGCCTTAGGCTACCACCTGTGAGTGCAAGATAAACAATAATGGATTAATCACTGTCGCGCTCATGTATTGGCAATATGCCACTGATTCCGTTTTCATCTTGGTCTGACAGATCAGTCTGTCCTCCAGCTGTTTAATGTTTTTCTTTTGATCTTCTCGTTCCTAACTATTGCTTTTTCAACTGAGCCACAGCGACACAACATTTACCAAATTGTTTTGATACCATTGTCACCCCCCAAGGAAAGACTTTGGAAAAGTGTGCCTTGTCTGGCTTCCACCTCGGACACAATTGTGTCTATTTATTCAGGTGTAAAATGCTTCTTTAAGGGCCATGTTTCTCTCAATAAACTTCACCGATTTATTTGTGATACACCAAGGTAAACGTATTTCTTTGTATAGCGAGGGGGGCGTGTCAGTGTGCTGATTGCAGATAACTGTTACGTACCCATTCATTTAGAATGGTTCAGATTTAATTATGTACGCCCTGTAGTAGGAACGGAATTGGTAGGTACGCACTGTAATGTTGCATACTATATGTTTTTTGCGGCAAGTAAGAACATTTCCAAGTACTTATTAGTAAATGAGGGCCATTGTGAGTGTGTCAAAAAAAATATGTGGTTGCACTCATGTAACTGCTTTTTCAAAAGTGTTATTTTTGAAAAAGTTATATTAATTGTAATTTACTCAGATTTAATTACTGTACGCCCTGTAGTAGGAACGGAATTGGTAGGTACGCACTGTAATGTTGCATACTATATGTTTTTTTGCGGCAAGTAAGAACATTTCCAAGCACTTATACAGTATGTAAATGAGGGCCATTGTGAGTGTGTCAAAAAAAACAATGTGGTTGCACTCATGTAACTGCTTTTTCAAAACTGTTTTTTTCTTAAAAGTTATATTTACTGTAATACTGTTATTATGTTTCTTAAACATAACAAATGGAATTTATCTAGTAGCCTTTTTGTTTTTCTGTTGATGTTAGGTGCTAGTATGAACTATTTCAGGAAAATAAAATTATTAAAAAATTTCAAAACTTCTTCAGATATTGGCCGCGTTTCCCAGATTCGATCGTTCTTTGGGACCAAAGAAGGGTCGAAAGAAGGGTTTGCCTAAGAAGGAGCGCTAAGATACGGGTGTGCCATCTTTGGAGAATGCGTAAGTTGAAGCGAAAGAAGCTCTTTAGTGGGAGCTGTCCACCGCGGTCGTGCTGAAACTGAATAAATCGATGCCAGGCGAATCGATCACCCACCTCTTTATCAGCGCATAAGTCACACACAGCGCCCCGTGGTCTCCCCCACACAGGTGGAATTAGGCTACGCATGTATCGTGTGTGTGGGGGTGTGTGTGAGTGCGGGTGTGTGTGGCAACAAGTGTATCAAAGTAGTAATCAAGCCCATTAGCGCATATATACCCCGTGGATATAGGCACACACGTGATGTGAGAATGGAAGAAAGCGGCAGCAAAAGAAACAAGCGGGCACCGTTTACCGCGGAGGAGATGGGCATCTTAGTGGACGAGGTCTGGCAGCACCGGGGAGTTTTATTCGGGGGAACAAGGGGCAAAAAGAACATCACGGTGAAGAACCGTGTTAGGCAGGCCATAGCCGAAAAGATGTCCCCCTCCATCCCATGTGGCCTGCGTGACAGGCGTGCTGTGAGGAAGAAGTGGCAGGAGTTCCAGAACCAAACAAAAAGGAAGAGTGAGAAGGTTTCACTAATCAATCTCCCTTCGTTGCTGGTGATGCAGACGCCCAGTAAAGACAGCGCGGAGTAACCCCTCCCCCATATGGTTTCAATAAACTATTTTGGTTTCTTTTCAACCATGTATTGTGTGGATCATTTTGCATTGAAATGAGGGTGTCAAACCTAGCAACAAAAAGTCCCAGGCAATTTGTAATGTATCTAAGCGTAGGTTAATGACGTGTCATTAAAGTACATTTTAATAGGTGTTGTTGCCTTATGAAAGATTCAAACCTTCTCTGAGGACACACTGTCGTGAAAAGATAGCACGTGTCATATATTTGACATAATAATGATACAATTACATTTAAGGGAATAATTGTGCTCCAGACATTCTATTCTTAATCCCTAATAACAATTTTAAATATTTTTAGTTTTAAAGATAAAAGCAGTTACATATGGAAGACATCCTTTTGTCTGTTTCTCAAGAATCACTGAAATACCAGTTTTTTTAGGTCAGCAAAAATAAATTAAAATCAGAAGTTTGCTTTAATAGATACATCTTATTTATTTTTATACTGTATGTTCACTAACAAGTCTAAAACAAGACACCTTATTAGTGTTTCAGTTGAAATCTCAATTCTGTTTTGAACGTCTGGTTTACAGCTGTGACAGCAGAGTGTTAGCATTTGAACAAAGTGCTGAAAATCCACAGTTTTGTGCAGGTTGTGGTTAAGCTAGGAGATAAGTGTGTAGAGTTTGGAAAATTGTGTTTAAGCAATACAAAACGAGATAGAGTTTGGTCCACATTAACTGCTGCTGTGCATAGTGTTGTTAGAGTTTTGCACATGTCGCTGTTTAGTGATCGAGAAAAAACTGTCAAACTAGCCTCTCCAGCCATGGACTAATGGTGGCAGTTAAAGTGGTTGGAGATGGGATAAGGAAAAATATCTCAATTTAGATTTTCTGTCAGATAGAACGGTGCTTTAAAATTGCATTGTCAACTGGTTCTGTCAGACTACACTGTTTTTCTGGATGAGAAGCCTTGTTAGAGAGCAAAACCTCATTCTAACAGTCATCTGACAGAGAGCAAGTCATTCTCGTGACTGCACCACCCACTGTGTTTTTACCCCCCCATCTTTGCTGCCGTTCTCATCTCTTCCTAAGGATTCAGTATTCTTTAAATACATAAGGCCACGTTTAGACCAACATTAGCACTATCATAAACTGCAACAAGCAACAGTTTGAAGCACTGAGGGCTGTGGCAGAGAGAACAGGAGCTAGCACGAGGCAACATGCAAACAGAGCTGCAAACATTTAAGTAAACTAGCGAGCGCGACTGACTGTGAGAAACAGGGTCTACAATCTGGCAGGGTCTGGAAGGTTGGGCCGGGTTTAAGAAGAACAGTTGATTGGTGATAGATGGCAGCTGTGAACGCTGGTACCTGACTCCAACACACCTGACTCAAACCCTGCAATTACACCAGACACAGACAAGGGCAAAGGGCAAAAACAACACGGGGCAAAGAGGCCCAGGCAGGATCATCATGAGAATCGTCAGAATTGTGGGAAATTGCAGGGAATAAAAAATCCACACACCGCTGTCTCCGAAAGTGTTGACTGAGTGACTGAGGGTCGGGCCAGTTAGCAGTATCAATTTGCTCCATATAGGTGAAAGCTTCTCACCCTATTTTGAGGTGTCTCATTAATTCAGAAGAAAACAGAGTTGAATCTTTTTCCATACAAAACTTTACTCACAATTCTGTTATAATCATCTTGTTGATTCAGAAAAGCAGGGCAAGAAAGGGAATGCATCTAACTTCACAAAGTCTAAGAAAAACGACTAATTCACTTAGTCTGGAAGTTTAAGTTTATGAAATTGAATATTTTCATCAGGTTAGATAATTTCTCTCCGTATTTGGGATATATTGCCGCAAAGGGAACATTTATCCTCCATGAATGATTTCAAATAAAATAAATACACAAGACAACAAAATATGAGCTTCTGTCTTATTTCTGTCCTTTCAGCAGACTGTCATCACATCCCGTCTGTGATATATATATTGCAAGCATATTGTAGCTACGATGGGTGAAATTTCTAATGTAATAGTGTGTAGCACACACACATTTTACTGCGTTTGTATAGTTTGTAAGTATTTTTCTTCTCCAATAAGGGCAATTTGAAGTCGGTAGATTGCTGTTCATCAGAGGAAGAATAGTTTGAACAGAGTGAAATCTCATGTAAAAAAAATCATGGATTTTTAATTGAGTTTGTCATTGACAGATGACAAATCCTGTATTTTATAGAAATTATCTTAAAGTAAAAGGGAGTGAACATGTTTCTGCAGACTAGTATTGTAATATTGGTATACTGCTATTATGTTTAGTCTGCTACCACTCATCTGCCTTTTTGGGACTATTCACCTCCTGTGTTGATTGCATTAATCTGGGCTGACAGCCTCGGATACCAGATTGAATCAACACATTGGCTCCAATCAACAAACTAAGGCAGATATCTTGCTGCCCCATGTTTTATCAGTGTTAAGGGGTTATTACAGCGTGCTCTAATGTGTTGGGATTGTTTGAGAATAAATTCCACCAGGTCTCTACTCGCAATGACAATGTAGTCCTTTTAAACAGCAGACAACAATTCAACATTTCAAAGAAGGATAAGTATAGGTATTACTGATAACTGATACTGATAACAGCAAAAACGGCTGCATTGCATTTAGGTGAGCTAATTTCAGGTTTATTACAGGTACAAGTTAGTCTGGTGCTACCAGACCATTGCACTTAATTTCATTTGTACAGAAGGTCTGGAAGTGCTGTAATTGGCAAACGTTCACTCATTTGGAGGCGGGTGTTTGTTGAAGTTTAAAACTATTGGATCTGCTCAGTGCCACTCTGAATTTGCCAACCAATCGCATAGCGTTTGGTCATGAGCCGGCTTCTGACGGTGCGTTCAGGGAACTCGGAAATTTCCGACTTCACTACATATTGTAGTCTATGGACCTGGCAACGGTAACTTGCTAGAGCCTAACGTTTAGTTATTTGGATGAGAAAGGTTGTAGGCATCCATACTTTCCCGAGCAGGTGCACTGGAACACAGACCGGCCGGAACTCGGAACTACCAAGTCGGAAATTTCCGAGTTCCGAGTGTAAAGTAACGCAGCATTCAACTGAAACTGGAGCGCGACTTTGACGTCATCGTTCTCAGCCACTTCCTGTGTTCACTGATTGGACACTCAGAAATTTGTTCGAGCAAAGTCCCACTAATACGCCCGATCCCTAGCCTGGAAATCCAGACCCTGATATCTTGAACGATAGGGTCTGGCCACGATCAATAGTAATTTCCAACTCAAAGGGCGGCTCCTACTCGTGCATTTCAAATGCCACTGCACGCAGTTGGATAGCACTACAACCAATCAGAGCGATGTACAAGGTGACATATTAAGCCCCGTTCGTTTAGTGAACAGCTGTTAAACTGTTAAATTAAACTTTTGCCGTGGTCGGTCGGAAAAACAGAACATTCCACTTACTTGCTTATGAAAGATTTGAGTGCCGTCTTCCAAATCGTAAAGGGTCGAGGCCAAAGCAGTCTCAAACTCAAACAACATATCCGCAGCCATCTTTGATGTTTACTATCACGGCTTCAACGGTGCATGCACGTCACTGTCGTCATCCGGTTACGTCCGCCCCAGAGCACACAAAGGGCTCTGGCCCGCCCATATCAGATAGAACCAATTGAAACGTGAGTCAGGATATCTGGACTTTCTGAAAAAGCTTCAATGGAGAGTGTCCAGACCAACAGGCGCAGCAAATTTAATTTGCCAGCGCCTAGTGGCAGGTCTGGGAATGCCAGGCTACCCCATCCCCAGACTGACTACTGAAGGGAAAATTAAATTTGGGCGGAAGTAGGGTTGCAAAATTCCGGGAATTTTCAAAGTTGGAAACTTTCCATGGGAATTAACGGGAATTTATGGGAATTAACGGGAATTTTGGGAATTAACGGGAATAAACGGGAATTTACTAAATTTAAAGCAGCCCAAATGCACTAAATTCTCCTAACTATGTTATTTCAGTCCAGGCAAATGTTCTAGACTGTAAAAAGCAGTTTTTTCAACTAAGTTTTAATATATTTATGAACATTTAATTTCAAATCAGATTTTAAAAAAAAGTTTATTGAGACACCCAACTTGATATAATTTATTGATTTTTACTAGACCAGGCTTACAGAGGCTTAAACAGTGATTTTAAATATAGTTGGGGAAAATATATTTTAGCATAATCTTGACTAAAACAACCAGATTTTATGCAAGTACACTTGGCAAATTGCACATAGCACACATCCTACTGCAGGGGTACTGAGGCCACGTCCCCTACATGCACTGTGCATTCCTCCATCACATGGTGGGGGGGCAGTTTACTTTATTCATTGAATGGGTGGGGTCAGACAGATGAGTAATATTTAACTCAACATACATCTTTTTGTTGTTCAGTGAAATTATTGATTGTTCATAAAATAATCAAAACTTGAAAATTCTTTTTACAAATAAATCTGTTCAAATCTAATGTTTTTTAATTGTATTATTTTGCATGGATGTCTGCCTATGACCAAACATAGTGTTTAAATGTTTAGATTTATGTTTGGATATGAAAAAAAAATCATTTAAATTACCGACATTTAGTTAATTCCTATCATTTCCAATTTTGAATATTCCCAAAATTCCCGAGCGAAAGTTCCCGTGGAAAGTTTCCGGAAACTTTCCGGTAATTTACCGGAAACTTTCCACCCCTTTGCAACCCTAGGCGGAAGTAGGTGGGAGGGCACAGCCAGGCTAGGTACAAGTCAGCCATTGATCAAAATGTGACTGTCCTTTTTAAACTAAATATAATGCTATTATTTGCGTTATATAAGCAGTTTATTAAAATTGACAGCTGCAGAATTGCTGTGTTTAAAAAAATAAAATTGACAAGAAAGAGGCCAATTCCACTGGTAGAGTTCTTTGGCTTGCTCATTATGAGTTGGTCGAAAAAACTGTTTCCGGTTGACTTTTGAATTTGAGCTTTAGTCCCCACATTTCCTGACTGTCTCCTTGTGGGAGGTAGCAACACCCTTTGAGGCAGCAAATCTCCTGCCAGGGTGGGCGGCAGGAGACAGGACTCACATCATCGCTGGCCTTTAGCAAACAAGCTTTCAATCACAGCCTTTTACTGGGTCACTGTACAACACTCCAGAAATTATGAAAAACAGACAACCTCTTTCAAACAAAAATACACATCTGTATTTACTATTACTGTGTGGATCACACTGATCTGACATTCTCTGACGATTAACTTATGCTTAGAGATGTCTAAGTATTAGAGTAATATTATAAGAGGGTACTTTTCTCTAATTGTGTAACCAACATATGTTAACTGTTCTCATTATGATTTATTTGTTTGATTTGTGTATTTTCTTGGATAGCTCACACCAAATGATGTAAAAAAAGTCAACATAAAAATAAAAAGCAGAGAGCAGTGGAGCTATGGTGGCTGGCTACTCCCACTGTCTTCCTGCCTGCATGGAAGAGCTTGGGATAAAGCCTCCCTAAATCTAACAACCTTTACAATGCTACAGTATGCGTGTCAATGTGAGATTACACCCTGTTTTATTGAGAGTAAATATATGAATAGTCTACAGTACGTCTATTAGCTTGTCCTGTAACAGAGAGACTGAAGGACAAGAAGACAGAGAAAGCACAGTACATAAGGAGAGGACAGCTGAATAAGGTATGACAAACAAAAGCAATTGCAGCACTCACCCAACCTGTAGGTCTTGCACACTTAATATACAGGTTTGGTGACTGGTGCAATTTGAATTCATACCTGTGTCCTATAAATTGCATCTATGTAATAGTAATGTGCAACAGCAGACACAGTTTGAACTCCTAGATTATAATTTAAATTCAACATAGTGTGGAAAATAGAGATCGTTATTGACACCATTTGATTTGTTTTGCTACAAGATAACATAACCTGAAGTTCTTCTGTTGCCCAAACTCAACATGTAAACATAGGAGTCAGGACCCTGGTATTTCTTGGAGACAGAGTGGAAGTATCAATCCATGTTTCACTGCAAATTTAACTGACGCCAGAGTAGCCGCTGTCGATCCCACAGACACAGCTTCAGACTTCATCCTTACATGTTAAAGAGTTTTTTAAGTTTGAGTTAGTTACAATAGTTCTCACGAAAAACTAAGCTTTTCAAAAATGGTCTCTGGACTTAATAAATATAAAAGTTTGGTGTTTTCAGTATATGGGGAAAAGGTAAGCTTTTGCTTTTGAACAGTGACATTATATCTGTTTTCACTCATTTAACATATTAGAATAGCTGAAAAGAAATCAAATCAGATCAGCTTTATTTGTAGCCCAATATCACAAACAGACATGTGCCTCAGTGGGCTTCACATTCCATACCGTATGACACACTCTGCCCTTAGCCCCTTAGCTCGTGTGAGAAACAAACTCCCAGTAAAAAAAAAACTTTAACGGGAATAGAAAAATTGAGAAACAGAGTGACGGATGAATGTATCCGTCTCCCATTGACATCATGCAATACAGTACATGTATCGTGTTGAAAAGAATAGAAAATCACAAAGGAATACAATCATTGACAAAAAGGAGAGACGTCGCTTGGTAGATCGTGGATGATAAACAAAGAAACACAATGTAGCGAAATGCTTAGATATATATTCTAGTCATTATCAGTTACATGTTTGCGTCGGCAGGTCATTTATGCACTGGTCAGATAATGGTACTCAGGCCCATACAAACAAGGCCATCCTTCTGGAGAGCTATTGTCATTGAGCTCTATTTAAGTTGACTATGAGGCGATCATAAAATTATTATTTGGTCAGCTTGGCTGTGTGTCTCACTCCTTTGCTGTTTGACAAATTAAAATACTTTGTACAGTTTTCTCTGATTTAGGTGTTTCACTGTGGACAAAAGGATGCCTATGGAAACACAATATAAAAAGTTTTGAAAGTGACGTTATTTTCTACAGCGGAGTAATACATTCAGGTACTTACTTTTTCATAAAAAATGGGGCTCTAGGGGGAGAGCAGCGGGGAGAGTCCAGGGAGCTGAGCGAGAGCAGGCCAGAGCAGAAAGGCAGAGGGGTCCGGGAGGAAGTGATGGCTGGCGAGGGCTGGAGCTGGTGGCTGGAGTCAGGCCGGGAGGTTGTTCCCAGGTTGTACTCATTTCTAAATGATTATTAGGTAATATTATAAATATGATTAATTAATCTAAATTAATCGCATACTTTTATGACACTTTTATACCTATTTATAAACAGCTGTATAGCCTGCTACAGTTTGTTTCTCTCTCTCTCTCTCTCGCTCTCCATCTCTCGTACCTTCTGTCTCCTCCACAACAGACAGCGCTGCACTGCCACAGATGCCTATGCCGATTCATTCACCATCGTCGTACTCATAGGCAAAAATATTTACACACACACACGGGGCGGGTGTCCGTTTACGCGGGAGACGAGACAGCTAGCAAACAAAATTGAGACACACTGAGGAAGATATATATATATATATTGTTGCACCACTGAATCAATAATGCACAGACAAGGCGAAGAATAAAGTAAGATGTCTTCCTACCTTCTTATTTTCCCGAAGCATCCCATAAACCGTCCATAGAGCCCTCGGCCCCGCCCTTTCCTCTGCTTCTCTCTTTACTTTTCTCTCTTTCACCCGTGCGGGCTGTGTATGCAAGCTACAGGTGCACCACTTTTGCACCGGGTCAAAGGGCATTATAGAAGTGCGAATAATCTGCGTTAATTTTTTTAATCACGTTAATTTTTCTGTGATTAATTAATCGAAATTATCGCGTTAATTTGACAGCCCTAGTTTATTATACAGTCTCATTCACAATATGCCAAATACCCTTGGCCATCTGTAATTATTTGACAAAGCTTTATATCTTGACAAAACCTGAATTGCTCCAAGATTGATACCCTCTCATGTTCATCCAAGCCCTCTATCATTTCCTTCACATACAGCTGTACAGCCTCTGCCAGTTCTCTTCCCCCATCCTAAGTGTGTTGATCAACTCCACCTTTGCTTAAAACACATACTGGTTTGCTTAGGCCTATTCTGCTTTCTTTTTGAAGTCATGTGCAATCCACCATATGGGTTCCACTTCTTCCTATGGAAAAGAGAGAGAGAGAGAGAGAGAGAGAGAGAGAGAGAGAGATACTATATACTGTTTACTGTAAATGTGAAAACAGCTTATTCCGCTGTCCATATCCGTCTATGCCGAAAAATGCTTAAAAAAATCAATAAAATAAAAAATAAATTAAAACTTTACTTAATTAATTTGATCTTCTTTTTGGACGACATACTGTATAACCAACCTGAGCATCATAGTCAAATATCTTAAAGCCACTACGAGTAACATTTAAATATCTTTTAAACAGCCTCATAATTAATAATGTTTCCTCTGATAATCATAAATTACCTTAACAGCAAACGAGACCATCAGTGCAAAGAAAGACGTTTTTATTAGTTTTTATTACTGCATTTGGTCTGGTCGCACACCCAGTCCGATTTTCGGCTTGCGCATGCAGGCTCTATGGTCACATATTTGTTTTGGTCGCAGATTTCAGTGTAGCGCAGCAACGCGATTTGAGAAGCCTATCCCTCCAGGTGAGGGAAGGGGAGCGGGAGCCTTGTTTGAGACAGTTATTTGTCGTCATAATGACTGATAAAGGGGCTGAACCATCAAAGAAAAAAAAGAAAATGCAATAAAGAAAAGCTAAAAGGGAGAGTGATAGACGGGCGGGAGGAGGGCGTTGCCAAGCAACGTGTAGGCCTACACAATTTCACAGGAGCGAACTAGACTGCAGTGTTTACTCCTAAATGAATGAGCGGTACTAAAACAAAGTTTACTTTGCTTCACCATCATCAGATGATCATTATTCATCTGAAATAGTCATTATTTACAACAACATAAACACATTACCTCATCGTGATCCATACTGCCGTATCGCGTTCATTCGCTTTCTGTGAGGACACAGAATCTTTCAGCTGTGCGAGTGTCAAATGATTAGGACGCAATATAGTGCATGTCCGTGTGTTGAAAGTGTCAGGGCACCGTGCGAGTGGTTAGTGAACCTGCATCAACTCATTGCAATCAGGGGCCTATTTCAGGTAGCTGGTTTTACATACTCTGAGTTTAATCCTGCGCTCTGAGTTGGTCAACTCAGAGCGCAGGGTTGATGAGCAACTCTGGGTTTTCGGTTTCAGAACAGTGGATCAGCGTTGGGTCAATCAACTCTGAGCGTGTTCACTCTGGGTGGAGCATGTGCGTAAAAGCCATCGTCAATGGATCGCTGATAACATGATTCACCATGGAAACAGGAGAAACAAATGATTGATCCTCCCACTTCTCCACTTCTCAAAAAAGAAAAGAAAAAAAAACTTCTCCACTCCTCCCACTAGAGTTAGAAATATTAACGAATAAGCTTATGGTATGAAGAAGAATTAACTGGGATATTATCTCATAACTCTGATCTAATCATTCAGCAATTCAGAAAAAAACTGAGCAAACATTTTTTGTCAAGAGAATCATTTCGCTTCCATATGAGAAGCAATAGTCTATTTAAAAAAGTTACGCATATCAGCAGCAGCAAAAGTATTAAGCTGGCGCGGCATTGCTGACAGTGTTTTATATTCGCTGTATAATATGTTGGGAAGCTGTAGCCTAATACTGTGCAGTAAACAGACTGTCGCTTCTTCTAAATGGGGAGTGAAAGACATTAACGTCAGACACATTAGGTGACAGTTTCCATTGAAGAGCTTGATTGATTTATTACCAGATCCCTTTTCCTCACGTGATCACAGTTTAAATTATTATATAATTTTTATATTCATATTAGGCTATTTAACGAGGCTCGTCTGTGACTTTGGGATCGCACAATTGAACAGTAACGATCGCCTGCAGCTGCAGCGTTACATGAATCCACCTGACAGAAATATGTTCAGTGGCACAGACGTTAAAAAGTATACAATACAAAAAGGTTTATTCATCTGAATGTAGAGCATGTCACGATGTGTAATGTGGCCACCTATATGAACGGACCGAGGGCTGAGAACAAGGCTACTGATCAGATAAATGATCGGTCAAACGTAAAATCATCAGGAAATTATAAAAACATCCCGATGGAGATTTCTATGGGGTGATTTTGCTTCAAACTGTACAGGGACGCGTTGTGACAGTGACACTCTTTCTTCAGTCGGAGCTGTGGCGTAAAGTGAAAACAAACTCAGAGTAAGTCAAATCACCTATCCAGCAGGTTAGACCCACGGCGTATGTTGCCGCAGTAACTGACTCTCGGTTGCGCTGAACCTGCTACCTGAAACGGAAAACCGAGAGTTTCCACCAACTCAGAGCGAACAAACTCTGGGTTGCCTCAAAACCAGCTACCTGAAATAGGCCCCAGGTGTGTGTGGCACTGACTGGCATTAGTTTATGCAGTGTCACTAACCACTCTCACGGTGCCCTGACACTTTCAACACACGGACATGCACTATATTGCGTCCTAATCATTTGACACTCGCACGGCCGGCATGCGCTAGAAAACAGCTTTACGACAGCTGGCGTCGCAAAAATACTACCGCTTTTGTCCAAAGGGGCCGCCAACTGACAAAGTTACTCGTAGTGGCTTTAAGACAAAGCAGATCAATGCTAAGCTCTTTACAGAAACTACATGTTAACTGAAAAATAGTCTACCCACGTGTGTAACATTTGGTAATTTACACATATTGGTTGGGGTAGCAATGTTGGCGGTGAACATATGCAACAATAAAACATTCAGACTTTTTTTTGGCTGTGATGGATAGGGCCTAATGTAAATGAATCACCTAGTGTTGTCTTTCGGGGGAGGTTAAAAAACATTCTGTTTGTTATCTCCTGTTCTGTCATTTTAGCCGACAGAGCAGAGCCTGCACTGAAAGCAACTCCAAAGAAGAGCCCTGCAGGCACACCCTCTGGCTGTATCACGATGGTGAATTGTTGAAGTGAATGCATGGTATCATATGATAAAATGCAACACAGTGCATTCTTGCCTTAGCTCTTATTCATAATGTCAATATCAAAACAAACCTTAAAGAGCCATCTTAAATTTAGTTTTTTGAGGTGGTGAAAGTTAAACTATGTTATTGTCCTTTTTGTAATACGGCCAAGTGGAATGTCAGTTTTGTTTGTTAAGCTTACTTGTTTGTCTGGTTTTCATTGTTTGGGCAGTGCTGTGGTGTAAGGGAGAGGTTAAAGGAGTTGTCAGTGTGCTTATGTGAGCTTGGCCCAACTATTGCTTGGCAGGTTGCATTGTAACATTGCTTTGTTATGGCTCAGCATACAAATAGAATATGATGAAAAGTGTAGCCTAATAAAGCAGCAGAAAGACCCTTCTATTGCAATGTTGCATCAAATTGTTTCTTAAAGGGTAAGAGTTTGATGTGAAACCATTGCTGTCACGTCCAGACCAAAAACCTTAGCTGTTGGAAGTAAGTGGTATTGCAGTGCTACTTTGCACCACCAAAGCTAACCTTCCACTTTGCATGAGGAAAGCAAATAAGCTGCAACTGAAACAATGCCTACTGAAAGTGTCATTTACTTCAGCTTTCTGACATCATGATTCAGTAGTTTCACATTTTCTTGGTACAAATGGTTTGCTTGCAGAGGACAGAAGAGAGAGCCTGAGGCCATGACTTTGCATTGTTAACTGCATTTACCTGCATTTAAAGTAGCCTAATGTTCAAGGGCTGGTACACAGTGTGCTATCCTTTAATGGGCTTATCTGTTCTTGCCAGACCTTCTGCTCATCTGCTTCTGCTCATCAAAGAAATAACCACCATTATTTTCACAGACATCTCTCATTTCCTGTGCATCTCTGGTCCACTGTTTATGTCTTTGTCCTCTTAACAATCTCTAGCTGTATATTTGCATTTTACTGCTTTTCTCTCTGCATTCATATCACTCAAAGTGTGTGCTGATCTATTTATATACGAGTCCCAAAGTAAACTTCATAAGAAAGGCCTTATATGGTGCCAATACATTTCTGAGATGTGCAGTGTTGCTTTACTCGGCAACTGCAAAAAGACTATAAGAACAAGACTTAGCATTGTGTGTCCTCTACCTCCAGAATGAAATTGTCATTGTGTCCTTTGTGCTTTCCCGTCAAACACTATCAACACAAAAACATCCCTCCATCACATACAGAATGGAGCAATAGAACAGAAAATTACTTAGGACTCTGGAGTTGTAATGTGTCTGACAAACAAACAAACAATGATGTCTCTTGCCATTAAAGACGAATTGTCATCCTTGTAAAAAAAAAAAAATCCTATGCACTAAAAAGCCACCTGTCATAAAATATCAAAGAGGGGTTCTCTTCCTGAGAGTTTCTCACAAATTAAACCAAACAGTTTTTGTCAACTATGGTCCATCATAACCCTTGTTGTGAGGGCATCTGGGTGGCACAGCTGTGTTATTGCCTGTGTGCTCACTTGTACTACGAGTGATTCAAAACAACTCCAACAGCTGCGGTCACAACACAGTGTAACGACTCTGTGTGGTCTAGGAAGCACATTTGTGTCATTATGTAACGAAAACTGAATGAGGTATTTTCTTCGCTGCACATCAAAAGGATTACTCATTTCCTCTGCTGCTCGCTCAGGAATGTATTGCGGCTAAAATTATAACAATTTAGCAAAATCCCATCATAATAACTTTCTCGTTGCTTTTGCCATGCTGATTCTTTATCATTTGAGTGGCCAAACAAGAAACATTCAAAGTAGAGCTGATTAAAAAAAGAACCTCGTAAAACTCCCTAGCTGAGACGTTATGAATTTTGCATCAGAATCAATCAGTCAAAACGATATGAAGAGCCATTTAAAGTGGCTACCACTTCTCCAAATTGAAAATGTTGCCGTGAGAAAATAAAGCTGTGATCAGACTTTAAAGGAGGTCTACTCAAATAACCCTGTCTGATGTTTGCCTAACCAAAGAGGATTCTGGAGTGGCTAATTAAGATGAGTGCATCGATGTTTACCCTTCATTTAATATCAACTGGCTTACACAATAAACACATGTTTTACAATGAACCTTTAAGAAGCAATCGTGCCAAGGACCGTATCTTGAGGATCAGTGTGAGTACACACCAGTAGCACCCAAAACCTGGGGTGACAATACTGCATATTGATGAGGCTGATATAAGGGGGAACAGAAGGAACAGAAGGGAAAACTGAAGACTCGAGAGATGGGTGATGAGGTAAGTCTATGAATTAATGAGTTCTTCCTATGGTGCTGGTAAAATACAGTCTGTCACAAATTATTGTGCAAATTGGAATTAAGTGTAATAAATATTACATTTTTTGTATTTAATTTAAACTCATGGATGGTATTGTGTCTCAGGGCGCTTTGGATCATTGAAATCAATCTCAGACACCTGTGGTAATCAGTTTGCTAAGTAAGCCCAAGCTTCAAGCAATATGGGAAAGAAAAAGGATCTCTCTGCTGCCTAAAAGCGTCAAATAGTGCAATACCTTGGACAAGGTATGAAAACATTAGATATTTCACGAAAACTTAAGTGTGATCATCGTACTGTGAAGAGATTTGTGGCTGATTCAGAGCACAGACAGGTTCGTTCGGATAAAGGTAATATGAGGAAGGTTTCTGCCAGACAAATTCATCGGAATAGGAGAGCAGCTGCTAAAATGCCATCACAAAGCAGCAGACAGGTATTTGAAGCTTCTGGTGCCTCTGGAGTCCCGCAAACCTCAAGGTGTAGGATCCAGAAGTTTGCAGTTGTGCATAAACCTATTGTTCCGCACCCCTAAACAATGATCACAAGCTGAAGCAGTTGCAGTGGGCTCAGGAATACATGAAGACTCATCTTCAAACAGTCTTGTTTACTGATGAGTGCCGTGCAACCCTGAATGGTCGGATGGATGGAGTAGTGGATGGTTGGTGAATGGCCACAATGTCCCAACAAGGCTGCGACGGCAGAGAGTAAGTGGCGGAGTCATGTTTTAGGCCGGAATCATGGGGAGAGAGCTGGTTGGCACCTTCACGGTCCCTGACGGTGTGAAAATGACCTCGGCAAAGTATGTAGAGTTTCTGACTCACCACTTTCTTCCGTGGTACAAAAAGAAGGACAGTGCCTTCCATAGTAAAATCATCTTCATGCATGACGATGCACCATCTCATGCTGCAAAGAATACCTCTGTGTCACTGGCTGCTTTGGGCATAAAAGGAGAGAAACTCATGGTGTGGCCCCCATCTTCCCTTGAGAACCTTTGGAGCATCCTCAGGCAAAACATCTATGAGGTTGGGGGGCAGTTCACATCAAAACAGCAGCTATGGGAGGCTAGTCTGGCATCCTGCAAAGATAT
Source organism: Ammodytes marinus (assembly GCF_949987685.1). Taxonomy (NCBI): domain Eukaryota; kingdom Metazoa; phylum Chordata; class Actinopteri; order Uranoscopiformes; family Ammodytidae; genus Ammodytes; species Ammodytes marinus. The sequence continues at coordinate 17,071,101 of NC_137215.1, read as the reverse complement.
TCAAGCAGAAACTCTCCAAGAACTCGCAAGTTCAATGGATGCAAGAATTGTGAAGGTGATATCAAAGAAGGGGTCCTATGTTAACATGTAACTTGGCCTGTTAAGATGTTTTTGATTGAAATAGCTTTTGATTTCACTAAATATGACTAATGCTGCAAATCAACAAATGACCATTTTTAGTTGTTTACAACCTATAAAATGTTTTGAAACTCTGTTGTGCATAATAATTTGGAACAGTGCATTTGGAGTTTTTTATTTTTGAAAAAAATACTTTTATTATTGGGAGGTTTGTTCAATAAAATTTTAAATACACTCTAACGGTTGATGACTTGAAAATTATACTGACTGTGATTTGCATCGACTATTTAGGAAAATCTGGGAAAATCTAATTTGCCTTATAATTTGGAATGCAGTGTATGTTTGTGATTATGTTTTGTTTATGTGAAATTGATTTAAACATAAGAACTAGTCTTTCAAAACTTTTTCAACTTTGTAGGAGCAAGGAAAAGAAAATTCTGCGTTCAGCATATCATACCATTGTATGATTTATTCAATAGCGTTTGTAAAGACCTTTAAAAACCAAATGTTGTAGAACTCTCTGAGCCCTTTTCTCAACCCACATGTCCTGTGAACATTTACAGAAATGGTAAAGTACCGTTCTAAATTACATGCAACAGAAGCTTGATTTGCTTAATATTTGTACCTTTGTTGTTCAATTATGATCGAGGGCCTCTTACATTTTAGGGCTGGTAACGCAAATTCATAATTTTCTTTTACTTTCCTTTATATTCCAAACGTAATTGATGCATTTGGTTTCGGAATTAAACTGGCTGATAGTCAGGGGCGGCAGTGGCGAAGTGGGCAGGGAGGTCACCTCTGGAGTGCAGGGTCAGAGGTTCGATCCCCCGCCTACCCGCCACATGTCGAAGTGTCCTTGGGAAAGACATTGAACCCCAAATTGCTCCTGATAGTTAGCTTGCACCCTGCGTGGTAGCTGCTGCTATCGGTGTATGAATGTGAGTGTGATTGGGTGAATGTGTACAAAACAATGTAAAAGCGCTTTGAGTCTGTGAAAAACCAGGGAAAAGCGCTATATAAGTGGTGTCCATTTACCATTCTTGAATTGAAAAAACAAAATGATCAATATAACAGGTGTTTCCTAACTGTTGGGTTGGCAGGTAATGCCTTGAGTCTGAGAAGAAATGGTGGTGTGCTTTCTGAAAAGTGATGTACAAAAGAAAATTATTTTTGATTGAACAATATGTTTAAATCGTATTCTAAAATGCAATTTAGTTTCTTCTAATAGGGGCAGTGCAGCTGAAGCTTTGACTGTTTTTAGTGAGAAACCGACTTGCAGGATGAAAATGTGACTATAGACTGTGGTTTTATGCACATTGATACCGACTGTGAGGCTCAGCGTGCATATGTTTGCAATGACACATGGGGTTGCAGGACACTATAACAGGAGTGAAATGTGATTGGCCAGCCCCTTGCCGTCACCATAGCTACCAACATGATCTCACTATTGCTGTCTGTAAAGTTGGGGAATGACGGATCCTTCACTGTAATCTGAACACTCACAGCCCCTGGGAGGACTGGAGCTCTTTATAGAAACAGCTGAAGAGAAAAGAGCTTGTGTACAGTCTGACCGCCTGTAAATCAGCCAGCAGTGATCACGAATATTCTACCAGCAGTTCTTGAATCATTCGTTTGTTGTTCTTTGCTGATTTCAAAACAAGGTCATTCACAACCCCTCAAGTTATTTTAAAAACATCACTTCAACATACTTGCCTTTGATTGTGGGTGGACGTTTGCTGTCAAGCCACAGCCAGTTCCACAGCAGGCGGCGGATGCTTAAAATGGGCCAATCACTCCAAGTGTTTTAAACCCTCTTTTCTCCCAGAGACACCTTTAAAGGTCAGTTGACTTTTCTTTAAGGATTGTGTAATGAAGTATAGAAACAACCATCCATCCATCCATTAGCTACACACTATTATCCTTATTCTGAACATGTCGCCAGTCAGTCGTGTCAGACACAGAGGTGTAGGGACATCCAGGATAGAAATCAAATGTTCAGCACTACTGCTCTGGGGCCGTATTCACAAAACATTTTAAGGCTAAGAGTAGGTCCTAACGTGCTGATTTAGGAGTAACTCTCAAAAATAAGGGGCGTTTCACTCCTAATTTTAGGACTCCTAACTTTTTAAGATAAGTGTAATTCACAAAGCATTTTAGCGCTAAAACTAGCTCCTAAATCTATGAAAAGCTAGGAGTCCTCGAGAGGACTCCTAAGTCACTAAGAGTAATTCACAGACAACCATTTGATGGTGTTTTGGAGAGATTTAATGCTAGTGAGCTTTATAAAAGGGACCTTAATAGCTGTAAGGGGTTAATGATCTTAGTAAAGCTATATTTAGAAAGTATAGACACATTTATATTTATTGAATTTATATAAAAAAAAAATTATTAAGTTCCTTTTCCTGCAGTTGCTTTGGGTTTACAATGCACTGAAAGTTACTGTTGGTGTCACGTTTGGGTTTAATTTCCTACTAGAGGCCTATATGTGGCACTTCGCAGCATCTCCTCCGTTGCTCTCCCACAGTGTTTCTATCATAAATTCACTCTTAGCTCTCATTCCCTCTCAGCCAATCACTGTGGGCATAGAAGGTATGAACATGACATCATCCATAGCAACAGGGTCAACACCGCCCTCTAGTCTTAGCTTAGGAGTCCCTCCCATTCCTTAGTAAAAGTTGCTCTTATCAGCATTGTGAATAGGTTTTAAGAAATAACTCCTTACTAAGAACTTTTAGTGCTCCTTAGGAGTACTCTTAGTGCTAAGATAAAATGTTTTGTGAATACGGCCCCAGAAAACTAAATCCCCTCATATGCTCTTTGAAGAATCCTAACGATGAATAACATGCCCCTATGCAAAAAAATTCTCCCCGCTTTTTTTTTTTTTTTACCTTTTATAAAGCAGACTTTCACGTCATTACCTTTTGATTGTCTTTTTGTAAATTATGGAAATATATGCTGAGCAACAGAATATATAAGACTCCCAATATAGGGGGGCGATATAGGTCATTTATTACATAATACAGTTTTTCCAAACCTCTAAGCCATTTAAAAGTGCACATACTTTTAGTGACATTTCTGTTCATTATTTGTCTTTTCTGATTTATTCACTGATTCAGGTAAGTTGACATGAACTTGTCATTCCTCCTTTAATTTTCTGTAATATGGATTGCATCTGCGTTATGATGCTTTAGTGTTAATGCTTCAGATATGAGTCTCATAAGTGTCCATCCTCCCTGCGGTACAACTGAATGATGTGGAAGCATCTTTCACAGGGTGACTGATCAGGTCTTGGGGCTCTGCAATCTGTAGGTCACATACTGAGAATGGAGTTATTCTTTCACGTGCCCTCTCCTCTCTCAGCGCTGGGTCTCTTGAACTTGTGTCCAGATCTTTTCCTGCCTCTTCAAGACTCTTATTCTCCACCTAAAATAGAAAAGGAACATAAAGGTTTCCAAGTTCATATCTGTTGTGAAAGAGACAAGAGGCAATTGGATAATTGCAGCAATTAGGATTGTGCAATTTTCCAGCAGTTTGTAACATTAGGTTGGTTTTCCCCTTCAGACTTGTCATTTAGACGGATTCCAGCCTGTGAGAAATTGCTTGAGAATAGTTCTCCCTTACGTTCCTTGTAGTTTTGGACTAGAATGAATATCCACAATGTATTTGATTAAACTTGACAATCATCTGTCTGGATTGGATGGTGACTTAAATCACCTGCTCTATGTTTGCTCTCTTTGTATTTAAACTTCTGACAAGTTGAGAAACAACTGAAAAAATCTGTGTATATATATATATATATATATATATACACACACACCCTCATTCTACTGCCTGAAGGGCATTTCGATGTTAACTCTCCTAAAATGATTAATCTGTTGTTACATTATTTACATAACTAATACTGTTTGTAGAAGACAGATGTGTTATTTGTCTTAGGTTTCTTTACTTTTTGCTTGGGGTCTCTGTAGTGACTCCATCGGTAGTCCATGTATGTAAAATACATCACACATAATTCACAACATTTTTGACCCTGTAAAATAAGTATGTTATCTCTGCTGTGGAAGAGGGGAGGAAGTGAGATTAAACATGTCCTGGACTGAATATTTTTAATATTAAAAGGACAAAAATGAAATTGATGTATATTTTCGTCTCTCTCATTGAGTCCGTATAATATCAGCATGCTGTGTGCCATAGCACCCTCGAATCAAAAATCCGGTTTAGTGTGGTTAGATTTAGGTATTTCCTTGGTTGAGGTTATATGAGGATTGTGGTGTGTGTAGGTGCATTTTGTTTTGTAATTTATGTCCGCACGGTATGGTCAGGGGAAAGAACGCATCCACCACCAAAATACTCACCCTGCTCTCCGAATCGCATACTTTCTACTATTTAGTATGGTAGAAAAAAGATTTAGTATGTTCCGATTCTTGTGGCCAGATTTAGAATGGTTGGAAAGACCCGGATGTCTACTAAATCCGGCAAAGGTTTTTAGTGTTGAAAACAGCATTTTATGTGGGCGATTCTAACCCATAATCCAATGTGAAAGTGACGTCACATCCATGGAGCCTCAAATATGAAAACAAACAGGGATGCGACGGATTTAAAAGCAAGAGACAAGTTCAAGGCGCAATGTTATGATGAAATAAATAAGTAAAGTATGTCCCAATAGTATGCATACTGCATCCTAAATTGATTATTTTTAATGACAGATGTAGTATGTAGAATAGAAAAAAGAAAGAGTATGCGATTCGGAACGCAGGGTCAGTCTCTGCTCAAATACCAGCCTTTAGTGGTTGTGCTTGTCACTGGGTTAACTGCAGATGTGCAGTGGCCAGCACTTTAGGAAGTGGCAACAGTGTTATAAATAATACAGCTGAGGAAGACTGAAAACTTGTAGACGTATGTGAGATGCAACATTAAAGCCATGGAGAGGTTTCGTACGAACCTGGAGGTGGCACATTTTCACTTAAAAACTCATATCACACACCATTAGTTCAGTCAGACACAGTGTCAATGTAGCAGAGAAACAAGTTTTAAAGAGGACCTATGATGCTTTTTGACTTTTATGACCTATAAACGTTGTTATGATGATTCATAGTCATGCTTAACCATACTAAATTATCAAATAATGACTTACATGCATTTCGACGTATTCCCTGCTGACCGTCTGGGGTGTCTGTGCCGAGCACTAAACACTATTCTAGCCAGTCGAGAAGTCACGTGTTCAAAGCGGATACCCTTTGTAACTTTGTGACGTCGCATGTAACTTCGTGAAGTCACCACGCGGATGTTTCCATGTATTCTAATGCTGTCACTTCCCTGTTCGCGTCTGCCTCGCGCCCTTATAGGTCCATGCTCGCGCTTCCCGCCACTGAAAGTGTTCCGGAAGGAAGGTAACCAATCACAACGGAGTGGGGTTTGCAGGAGGGGGGGGAGGGGAGCGGAGATGGCCGAAGCACAGGCGGAGGGAGCGGAGATTGCCGAAGCACACACACTCAAGTGTTGACAGGACGTGCTGGATCGCCAAAATAAGAGAAAGAGCTTCCCGAAAATCTACATAGTTTTTTGTGATGTGATTCGTGTCAGGTTGCTCTATAGCAGTGTAAAACAAGAAATTAAGACCAGAAAAGTAGTATAATAGGTCCTCTTTAAGGTAAAAGAAAAACATATTTAAGTCTTTACCACTTATAATTAAATGCATTGGATGCTATTGTGAGACATTTACCAGAGCATTGCATTACAAAGAGAAAGACAAAGAGAAACAGCCAAATAAAGGTGGATTATCAGTGCAGAAGACACATCTGTCAAATACAATAACCTTGATCAAACACAGCACAATGTTTGTTCAGGGTTCACATTTCCTCTTAGGCAGGTACAGTCCGTACTTTGACACATCTCTGTACAAACTTGCAGAACACGGCCATCTTTCCTTTCCAAATGTTAGCTTTTATGCTCTAAATCTTAAGTGCAAACTTTATTTCTAAATAAAAGGTGCCCTGTGGAGTCTTATTGAAACCAGACAAAAGTTATGTTTGAACTCAGTCTTACTCAACCAAATGCATTGTGTGTGTCCATAAGGTCCAAGGAAATGAAACCGCTGGCAAGACTTTGTTATGTGTCGTGCTCGTGTTTGTACATAAAAAATAAATAAAATGGGGAACCAGTAGTGAAAACATTGCTCAGCGCGGTGGTTAAAAACTACACAGGAGACTTTTAAGGATGGATCTATAAACATTAGCCCCTTTTACACAGCCAGTGAAAGCCGGGAATATGCCGGAATTTCAGCCCTCTGCCCTGCTGTATAAATGCGACCGTTGCGGAACGGGGGAAGAAAGGTGCGAGAGATTGTTCCGAGAATTTTACTACCTCTGCTGGGGGTAGTAAGATTGCAAACACAATCAGTTCCGCCTCTCTGTATAAATGCGGCCAGCTTGTTTTTGCGGAACAGGGGGGCGTTTGACGTTCCACAGCCTATGTTCTAAACATGCAACCATGTTAGCAGTTGAAGGACGTGATTGATTGATTGATTGATTGATTGATTGATTGATTGATTGATTGATTGATTGATTGATTGATTGATTGATTGATTGATTGATTGATTGATTGATTTTATTTGACCATTTCATATATACTGTAAAAACAAGAACAGCACTCTGTTATATTGAAATACATAAAAAGCCAGGGATAAAAACACAAAAAATCCCGAAGGCTTATTTCCATTGTGGTCCCTATACACAAAACATACACAAAAAGTACACGTACATAAAAAACACACACACAACAATGACCACCACTAAGACAAGCCTAATTACGTTCCAGCCATTTTTCAGGGCCTTTTTAAAATTGCCTAAACTCCCGACCAACTTGAGTGCTCCCGGTAACCTGTTCCAAAGTGTGTTTAACATTAACCACGGCGGCGTGATGTCCAAACCCCCACGCTTCATTTAGCAGTTTATGAGTCCATTTCTGCCCAGGGGAAGTTGTACAATGGGAAAGCTAGGCTAGGCTAAGCTAGGCTGCGAGCAGATCGCCGCCGCTATTATTATCCTAAGTCTGAACGTATATCCACACTTTATTTCTGTCTACAGTAACGTGACTTCACACACTGTGTGTATGTGTATGTCTGATTGGCAGATCGCTGCCCTCACAAAGAGACTTGCTCACAGCCAACCTGTCACACAAACACACAGACACACAGGTGAAGCAGTGAGCGGAGTGATTTTGTCAGTTTGGTTAACAGTCCCAGTGATGTTGGACCTGTTGGACTCAGCGCGTAGCGAGATCAACCGGCACATCATCGTGGGGACAGTAAAATACGGCCCTCTAACTGCAAGCTCCAGCACTTCTGCTCTCAATTCACCGGCCAGTGTTGTTGTTGTAAAGCAGCTGACCGGCGCGTCGCTATATGTTTACGTCACACCTGATGCTGTTTACAAGCACCTCTTTCATTCCGAAACGCTGTGTACTACTGATGCGCCAGCAGGCCGGCATTGCTTGGTTCTGTGTAAATAACACAGAAGCAAGCAAAGCCGGCATATTGGAGTGATGTTGTTCCGTCAATATGCCACAATCTCTGTGTAAAAAGGGCTATGTACAACAAAGAGTACTGCAATCGGCAATACAACACTGAGTTAACATGACAGATGAAGTAGAAATGTAGACACGCAGACCTGGCGCGTTGCATAAAGGTGAACTAGGCAATGGTGGTGGCACTTTGGCAAGGTGGCAGAATTTGGACCTATAAAGTATTTCAATTGGTTTGATTGGCCCTCATTTATCCACTTCTGTGTTTTACGCACAAGAGGTTTTGTTTCAATAAAGATTTGCATTATTTTTACAGTAGCTACTTAGAGGTGTTGAACATTTGATAATCTAAAAAATAGCTGTGTGGTTATGACTCTGTTGTAAGGGTTCTGGAACCTATTGGATTTATTTTGCAGACCTGTTGGTGCGGTTGTTGTTGTTCGGAAATGTGTTGCATTGCACTAATCTATTTGTGTGAGGTGTTTATATTGACATTTTTGTTGTTTCTGTTTTTTGCTCATGGCCTATATTAGCCAAGTGTCTTTGTTGGTTTATTTTACTTTGCATATAGATGGGCAGCATAATTGCTTTTCACAGAGCAGCAGAATTAAACGCACCAGCCCTGTAGACTCACAACACCATTTTAAAACAGTTACTGGCCGCGTTTCCCAGATTCGATCGTTCTTTGGGACCAAAGAAGGGTCGAAAGAAGGGTTTGCCTAAGAAGGAGCGCTAAGATACGGGTGTTTCCCAGGTGGCTTCTTAAGTGCCATCTTTGGAGAACGCGTAAGTTGAAGCGAAAGAAGCTCTTTAGTTGGAGCTGTCCACCGCGGTCGTGCTGAAACTGAATAAATCGATGCCAGGCGAATCAATCACCCACCTCTTTATCAGCGCATAAGTCACACACAGCGCCCCGCGGTCTCCCCCACACAGGTGGAATTAGGCTATCATGTATCGTGTGGGGGGGGGGGGTGTTTGTGTGGGTGCGGGTGTCTGTGGCAACAAGTGTATCAAAGTAGTAATCAAGCCCATTAGCGCATATATACCCCGTGGATATAGGCACACACATGTGATGTGAGAATGGAAGAAAGCGGCAGCAAAAGAAACAAGCGGGCACCGTCGTTTACCGCGGAGGAGATGGGCGTCTTAGTGGACGAGGTAGGATAGGATAGGATGAATTTCCAGTGAGTTATTAAGAATATAAAAAAAGACGTTGCACTTTTGCGACGGTCCCTAAGCAGTCCACTGCCGTATGGCACTAAAAAGTATATTCGGCGCGGTTTCTTTGATCTTTCGCAAGACTCGCTGATTTTGGTGAGTTGATCAAGCCTGTGAAATGTCAGTCTTAGTCTTCTGTACATAATAATACCATTCTGGAGGAAATTGGTGCGGTTTTCGTGACGCTATTACAGTTACAACCCTGGAAAATAGACGAATGTCGAATATAAAACCAATTTCACCGCGCCTGCCAGACTTTCAGGTAAAGCACCCGGACACTGCAGCAATAATCATAGTGTGCAGGACGTTACATGTAGCCTACATCTGCTAGTTCTGTTTATTTAGTTCAGCCTTCAGGCCTGAGAGTTGATATGGGTGATGTGTGGTGGTTGTGGGTTAATGGTTTAGTGCTTGGTGACTGGTGGTGAAGAGGTAGGGGCTGCGGGTTGTTGGACCGGGCTGAAGGCAAAATTGCAGCGGGTTGCTCTGGATGTGTGGAGACACCAGAGTGATCAGCCTTGGATCTCCGCACGGGGCAGCCGGTACTTTGCCTGGACGGCCCGGTCTGATAGCACGTCCAGTGGGGAGAAGTGCCGACGCACGTATGCATTTATGTAAACCGTCTGGCTTCGCGCACGGCGAGGCTGTTGGTTCGCAGCGAGAAGGTGTTGTATTTACAGCCATGGGCCTATCCGAAAAGTATTTTTTGCATAGGAAATTTCCTTTCCTATCGAGATGAACCGGAAGTACTCGGCGGATAGGTGATCCGAATTCTCAAAATGCTTAGGAAAGGCATAGGAAAGGAGCCTCGATTCATCCTTTAACCCTCCTTTAGCATAGGTTACTCCTGACCAACCTATGCTAAAGGAAAGGAGATAGTGGTATCCCATAATCCTTTACGGCGGCAAGATTTAAAGCAACAGGCCACTGCCGGAGTTTACCGACTCTACACGAATACGAACAAGAGGTAAAATAGAAGAGAGGAGAGGAGAAGAGAGGAAGATTTAATTCGGCTAAAACAAAATACCCCCCCCCCCCACACACACACACACACACATACACACACAGGCTACAGATAATAAAGAACTCATAAAAGACCAACATCATAATAGTTATTTTCGTAGCACATAATTTACACCATAAGAAAATAAAATACCAACTTCACATTTAATGAAGTTACTGGGGGCAGTTCATTTCAACATCAACATAAGTGTAGCCTCTTTTTATTCCACATGTGAATTGGGATATATTGGAGTGATTCTCACTCTGTTGGCGACAACCTGATTAAAATCAATATGAAAAGAACGCATGGATCAAACGAGCGCTTGTTGTAGTCAATTTTCGGAGAATAGGCTATAGTGTAGTTTCACGCTAGTGACTCACGTCAGCAATACTCGCCGTCGCGCAATGACGTCGGTTAGGAAAAGTGGAGTCGAATTCATTTGAAACAGCGCTGTCCTTTCCTATGTTCGATAGGAAGCACCTTTCATCTCTCCTTAACCCCGATGACGTTTAGGGGTTAAGGTATAGGAAAGGAGGCTTATAGGTTAGGAGATTGGACTTTTCGGATAGGCCCATGGTTTCTCACACGCGCGGACTTTGGCAACGCCTTTAGCAGGTGGAGCCGCTCTGAATGAGGTTCAGCTGAGTTCAATTAAATCTGTTTCTTTGATATCTGTGAAATGCCACAGGGTTGTTGATGTTTTTTTTGTATGTGTAGTAGTACTATAAACTCACATGTGTGTGGAAAACGTAAACATCTAATTCATTAATACATTTTTTTCTCTACTATTAGTCTATCTTTCTTGCGCCAGTGGTCCGCATTGAGCATTGTTTTATTATTTCGAAAAGTGGAGAAGATACATTTCCCTGACGCGGCATGATCACTGACGATTTGGTCGCTAAGAAGGTTGAAAGAGTGGGTCAGCTCCGTCTTACAGTTCCATCTTAGTGAAAGAGCTACTTTCGCTAAGAACGAATCTGGGAAACGCATTCTTCTTTCACAGCGTTCTTAAGAGCGCTCCAAAGAAGTACTTAGCCCAAAGAGGCTCTTAACGAATCTGGGAAACGCGGCCACTGTATTGTTCATGCAAAGGAAGATAAATGAACAAGGACTGGCAGGACTCATGTACAAACACTTCAAAATCAAATTTGACAGGCGTGTGCAATGCTGCTATACTTCAGAGCAACTGAATGTTTCTCCATTCTGCAGGAGGGTGGAGTTTAGAGTACTTAAACATTTGTTCAGTGGACCTTCAATGGAGAAATTAACAGGTTTTCAGAAATTAAACGTGGCATTTTATAGATGTTGTTGATTAAATTACTTTCTGACCATCACATCCGCCCTCAACATTGCTGTCGAATATACTGTATATATACACTCACCGGCCACTTTATTAGGTACACCTGATCTGAGGCTTATAAAAACAAAAAGCTAATCAGTCAATCACATAGCAGCAATTTAATGCATTTAGGCATTTAGACGTGGTCAAGACAATGTACTGAAGTCAAACTGAGCATCAGAATGGATAAGAAAGGGGGTTTAGGTGACTTTGAACATGGCATGGTTGATGATTAACGGCAGGATGGATCCATTCTTTCATGTTGTTTACGCCAAACTCTGAACCTGCCATCTGAATGTTGCAACTTAAATCGAGACTCATCAGACCAGGCATGATTTTTCAATCTTCTATTGTCCAATATTGGTGATCCTGTGAGAATTGCAGCCTCATTTTCCTGTTTTTAGCTGACAGTAGTGGCACCCGATGGGGTCTTCTGTTGCTGTAGCCCATCTGCTTCAAGGTTGGTTGTGTTTTGTGTTCAGAGTAGGGCTGTCAAATTAACGCATTAATTTTGATTAATTAATCACAGAAAAATTAACGCGATTAAAAAAATTAACGCAGATTAATCGCACTTCTGTAATGCCCTTTGACCCGGTGCAAAAGTGGTGCGCAGCTGCACCTGAAGCTTGCATACACAGCCCGCACGGGTGAAAGGGAGAAAAGTAAAGAGAGAAGCAGAGGAAAGGGTGGGGCCGAGGGCTCTATGGACGGTTTATGGGATGCTTCGGGCAAATAAGCATGAATATGCACTGCATATTTTTTTCTTTTTCAGACCATTCTCTGTAAACCCTGGAGATGGTTTAGAGTGAAAATCCCAGTAGATCAGCAGTTTCTGAAATACTCATACCAGCCCTCCTGGCACCCTCAACATTGCCATGTTCAAAGTCACTTAAAACCCCATTCTTCCCCATTCTGTTGCTAGGTTTTAACCTCAATAAGTTGTCCCATCCAGGTCTACATGCCTAAATGCATAAAAAAATTAACGCAGATTAATCGCACTTCTATAGTGCCCTTTGACCCGGTGCAAAAGGGGTGAGACGATTGCGCATCTGCACCTGTAGTTTGCGGACACGGCCCGCACGGGATTAAAGAGTAAAGAAAGAAGCATAGAGAGGGCTCACTTTTGTTTTTAGCTGCCTCGTCTCCCGCTTAAACGGACATTACAGAGCCTGTAATTAATTAGATAATTTTTTAATCGCTTGACAGCCCTAATATATATATATAAATAATATATAATATTATTCATATTTCTCTATTTTTGAAACACATTCTCAAGAGATAAACAACATAGGAGTATAGAGAGAGTGAATTTACAATTTTATTTTAACATTTATTCCGCTAAGGGACTGACATAAATGTCAAATTCGATGACTTGACATGGGTTCAGGAAAATGGTCCTATTATTGTATTGTGCACTTGAGGGTGCCTCCAAGTTAAACCGAAGCAGCTAGTCTGCAGGGATCGAAGCAAAGCCGCTCCGCAGGGGGGAAAAAACTCTTCCATGACAAAAATGTACCATCTAACAAGTGACAAGCTCAGCTACGTACAGCTGGAATTAGAATGATTATGTGGCTTGCCATATTATGCAGGTAACTTGTCAGAGTGAGGAGTATTTAAATGTATTCACTCACTGAATATTAAATTGTACAGCTCTTTGTTGCGAATATTCTGCATATAAATGTGTTCCACACTACAATCAAGCATTTACAAAGCTAAATATCATTCAATATGCCTTGGAAATAGGCTTTCAATGGTATCTGCAGCAGAAATTGGGTTAATCCTTTGTCTTTCTTGAGGTAAATGGCTGCTTCTTAGAGGGAAAACTGTGTTTTGAGTGTCAAACACATCAACAGTCATGACGAGATAAAAACCTCTCAGCTGAGGAAGCTTGTTAAGATGTGCACTTGATGACAGGGTTAGGGCTTAAGTGCTCACAGACTCACCAACCCCGTATATATCTGGAAATTCATTTGTCTTTTTCCCTATTTTACTGCCACGTGTCATGTTGACCTTGACATTTAATTATTCACATATTCAGCAAAGAAACAAAGAGCTGTTGAATTAGAGTCACGTTGTCTCAGTTCACTCCAATAGTCCAAATCTTTTTGTAGCAATGGCGGCAGTAGAGTTGCAGAGTTCATTTTGTTCAATGAAATCATTGCTGTACATGTTTGCATCGCTAAAAAGATAAAATATACATTCATATTTGTTTATATGTGTTTAAAACAAAATCAATTTGTTTGAATGCACCCTGTCGTGTTTGGTTGTGATGTTTTTTGGAGGTGCTGTGAGGAACTTTTTAATATTTTTGAAACAGTCAAATTTTTCCTCTGATGATCACAAATTACATGTAACAGCCACCACCTGTTTAGTGGTTAAGGACGCCACCTGGAGACGTGGGATGTAATCCCGGCGCTGGAAACCTTAGTTTTCCCTGGTGATGACGAGACGGTGTGGATCCTCTGGCAGCATCTGAAGTCTTCCTGCATCCACACTATTCGCACTTTACTTTAGTATGTAATCACCTAGTCAATGATCAAATTCCTTCGTGATTTTCTCTACTTATGACATCTATTGCAGTATGTCCGTCCTGGGAGAGGGATCCCTTACTTTGTCGACTCTCCCTGAGATTTCTTAAATTTTTTTTTTTAATCCCGGTTTTTACAGGGAGTTTTTCTCAGCCGAGCTAAGGGTGTAAGGGCAGGATGTCATATTGTATCATATTGTATGAAATGTAAAGCCCACTGAGATAAATGTATTTGTGATTTTGGGCTATACAAATAAAACTGATTTGATTTAATTTGAACAGCAAACGAGTCCATCAGTGCAAAAAATGCTATTTTTTAATCGGTTTTCTTAATGCCTTTGTCATGGGTACGCTCACCCAGGAACAACAGCTGGGGTAGTTAAAACACTACCACTTTTGTCCAAAGAGGTTGCAAGAATTAACAAAAAATGAAAGTTCCTCAGAGCACCTTTAATGTACCATTTTAATGGCAGATTTCTGCACATGAAAAGAGATACTGTATTTCTGAATGTTACATGCAACAAGTACACAAAGTTGTTTTGAATTAGAATGTATTATGTGTCATTGTATAGCCTTTAAGTGCAGGTGTTTATAAGAATTTTAATAAAATAAATTAAATTAATTCAATGTACTGTATCTACAATGGATTTCATACAATTAAAATGATCATTTTACTTCTTCTAGTCCACCTAAACATTGTGCTTCACAATCACTGATAGACAACAGTATCAAACAAAGTGACTAACCTTGTGGATTCTTTACATTGCAGTAGCTTTAACTAAATATTTTCATAGTCATTTCATAACACTGGTACTACCACCATTATTTTCTAGTCCCAGTGTCAACGTGTGAAAAAATAAGATAAATACAAAATTGTATATTCTGTGTATGTGCTTATTTACAAAAGAGGGGAACAAACACTGAGTTTGCTGTTAACATAAGTAACAAGTACAATGTACAAACAAGATTTCTTAAACATTTGCTGTCGATGTTAACATACACAGTATTAAGACATACTTGCGTGCAAGGCTTATGGATGGAAGGCAGGGTAGTGGAATATAGTTTGAAAAAAACATAGACAAAAAAAGTTTCCTACACTCTTCTATGAACTAAAGCCACCCGCCTACCTTTCTGTTGTCAGCTGAGGTGTGCTCGTCGTGAATCTGCCTGAAGGGGTTTTGATCAAATTCTTCTTCATCTTCCACTGTCAGTCTTGGAATGGCCGTCATCGGGCGGATAACCCCGGGCCTTGTCTGGACAGAGGGATTCAGAGTTGACAGCAGAAAAGGAATTTGTCAACAAAAAGAAAAAGCTTTCCAAGACATTGCACAGTGTCAGGGTTATAGAGGTTGCAGATAGATGTCATGAAAGGTGTCAGCGATTCTGGAGAATGCTTTGAGTTAATTTTTTTTTGTCAAAATGAGTGAATATCTCCTCACAATCTGCTACCTGCTCAAAAAAATATCAATTGTAAATACAAAGCCTAGGCTCTGTAAACGGGCATGTTGCTAGCTACAGTAGGCCCCTTTTGTTTACATGCCAGTTATCAGAGCCTATAAGGCTGTGTGATTTTATTTCAGTGCAACCACGGTATGGACTGGTAGCAGATCGTGAGGAGATATTTACTGATTGTTGGCAAAAGTGATATTGTCAACAAGTCTTCCACAGAATTACTGACTCCAACTTTATACTTGATGAAATAATAGTTGACTGTGCACCTTCTTAGGATCCATAAGGTTCCTCTCCAAACTGATAGATGGTAGCAAGCTTGATAAAGATGCCTGAACAAACAATGTTAAAGAAAAGAAAAACAGGTAGTTACTAGCATCTCTCACAAAAGTGAAATATTGATCAAAGAAGGCACTTACTGTAAAGTACTACAGGTTTATCGTAAAGGCAAGCAAAGGTATGACACGATTTAGTAACTGTTAGCTATAGCAAAAGCCAGTTATCATTCCTTATATCTCCATGCAATCATATCATATCACGTTAACACATTGATGGGAATATGTGAATGGGATTAACTTGTAAACCTTGCAGTAGTATGAATTTATTCATCTGACTCAGGTTGAAAAAAGCCAATATAAAGCAAATGTCCCAACATTTCAAACTGTCCGTTTACTGTTGTTGGAGTTGAACTGTAGATTCTGTTTTTAAGCATCATGTACCCTCTGAAAAACAAACATTTCCTCCTGTAGGCGACAGTACATCAACTCTGTGTAAAGATTTTGGTAACACTTTACAATAAGGTACACAAAAAAGAGTATTTACTGTTCCAAAAAAGAGTATTTACTGTTCCAAAAAAGTAGTTATTGTTCCAAAAAGAGTAGTTACTGTTTTAAAAAGAGTAGCTACTGTTCCAGTAAAACAGTAACTACTCTTTTTGGAACAGTAGCTACTCTTTTTTCTGTACCTTATTGTAAAGTGTTACCAAGATTTTTAAAGCAACAAAAATCACCCATGGAAAATGTTATTTTCATACCTTTTAGTGCCCATCTGTTTCTCATAAAACAAACAGCAAGTGTTTACAAATGTGTGAATGTGGGCCTGAGATTCTCTGAGATCTCAGTCACACTCAAATCAACTCTTACTCACATATTTAGTTTCCCGTCCCAAGGATTTTGAAAGGGACGAGTTGTTCTGCTGAAAGAAAGAAAGAAAGAAAGAAAGAAAGAAAGAAAGAAAGAAAGAAAGAAAGAAAGAAAGAAAGAAAGAAAGAAAGAAAGAAAGAAAGAAAGAAAGAAAGAAAGAAAGAAAGAAAGAAAGAAAGAAAGAAAGAAAACAAAACACCAGAGTTACACTGTCTGGCAGGAAAAAGGAAACATTCAATCTGAAAAAAAATCATCTATTTATTTCAAAGATGTCACCATAACTAAAAGGAAGAATATTTTCATAACATCTCTGTTGGCCTTGACTCAAGGTCTCATTGAATATACTGTATCTCTGGAGAAACTGATTAACCAAAGCAACATTTAGTCTTTTTTATCCTTGTGTGCCCGCCGTTCTGTTCTGTTAATGAGCAAGATAAAGAATATTAGCATTAATATTATTAGGTTTAGGTGTTGCACTTTCACTTTTCCTAGTCAGGCATTAAGATCCACACAGAGGGATGACAGTGTGTACATAATCCTTTTAACCCAGGTTCATGCACACACATGACACACACACACACACACACACACACACACACACACACACACACACACACACACACACACACACACACACACTTACTTCCTCTGGAAATAATCCTTTGATGAATTATGAATCGATGTCTTTTCATTTCATTTGATGATGATCATACAGTCTGAATTCCCTTATATCTCAAATTGGGTTTGAGTTTCAGTAAAAAGGAAAGAAGAGAAATACAGAGCACTTGTTTCAGTGGCACGAAGGTGGCTGCAGTTTTGCTATTTTTTTTTTCTAATTTAATGATTGTCAGTTGGAGTTACAGTCATATGAAAAAGTTTGGGAACCCCTCTCAGCCAGCATTATAATTGACTCTGCTTTCACACAAAAAAGATAAAAGTGGTATGTCTTTCATTTACCAGGAACAGCTAAGTACTGGGATGTTTTCCAAACAAAGATTTTTTGAAAAGCAGTATTTAGTTTTATGAAATTAAATAAAATGTGAAAAACTGGCTGTGCAAAAATATGGGAACCCTTGTGGTCTTGCTGATTTTAATGCATGTAACAGCATGTAAAACTGAGGACTTTAAACACAAAATTGGTTGGATTATGTTGTTAAGCCTTGAACCTCATATAAAGGTCTGTTTAATCATGATAAAAGGTATTTTAGGTGCCTAAATGCAAGTTCCACTTCTCTTTGACTCTCTGCAGAAGTGAGACAGAATGCGATCATCAAAACAGCTCCCAAAAGATCTTAAAAACAAAGATTATTCATTGTCATGGTTTAGCGGAAGGCTACAAGAAGCTTTCCCAAAGGTTTAAATGGTCAATTTCTACTGTAAGGAACGTTGTCAGGGAATGGAAGGACACAGGCACAGTTGCAGTTAAACCCAGGTCTAGCAGACCAAGAAAAGTACAAGAGCGGCATATGCGGCGGATTGTGAGAATGGTTGCACACAACCCAAAGATCACCTCCAAAGACCTGCAAGAACATCTGGCTGCAGATTTTGTATCTGTACATGGTTCTACAATTCAGTGCAATTTGCACCAAAACATCTGTATGGCCGGGTGATGAGAAGGAAGCCCTTTCTGCGCCCACACCACAGATACAGTTGCATGGAGTATGCAAAAGCTCATTTAGACAAGCCAGCTTCATATTGGAAGAAAATGCTTTGGACTGATGAGACAAAAATTAAGTTATTTGGTCTTTATAAAAAGCAGATGTTTTGGTGCAAATTGCGCTGAATTGTTGAACAATGTACAGATACACAATCTGCAGCCAGATGTTCTTGTAGGTCTTTGGAGGTGATCTGTGGGTTGTGTGCAACCATTCTCACAATCCTCCACCTTTGCCGCTCCTGTTTTTTTCTTGGTCTTCCATGCCTGGGTTTAACTGCCACTATGCCTGTGTCCTTCCATTTCCTGACAACGTTCCCTACAGTCGAAATTGACAATTGAAACCTTTGGGAAAGCTTCTTGTAGCCTTCCCCTAAACCATGACAATGAACAATCTTTGTTTTTCAGATCTTTTGGGAGCTGTTTTGATGATCCCATTCTGTCTCACTTCAGCAGAGAGTCAAAGAGAAGTGCAACTTGCATTTAGGCACCTAAAATACATTTTCTCATGATTAAACAGACATTTATATGAAGTTCAAGGCATAACAACATAATCCAACCAACTTTGTGTTTAAAGTCATCAGTTTTACATGCTGTTACAGGCATTAAAATCAACAAAACCACAAGGGTTCCTATATTTTTGCACAGCCAGTTTTTCACATTTTATTTTATTTCATACAACCAAATACTGCTTTTCAAAAAATCTTTGTTTGGAAAACATCCCAGTACTTAGCTGTTCCTGGTAAATTAAAGACATACCACTTTTAATTTTTTTTTTGTGAAAGCAGAGTCAATTATAATGCCGTCTGAGAGGGGTTCCCAAACTTTTTCATATGACTGTACATAATTTCTGAACTACAATAGAGACTGCATAGCATCCACAGTTGTCCTGACACAGTTGTTTCACATCTGTGCTAAGCATTAACAGATGCCTATTTGCATCTTTTGAACATTTTACAGGTTAAATGTATTTTTTATAATGTTAGAAAGCTAGACGATTTTATATAAGAGCCAAAATATTACCATCATGCGACCTTAAAGGTTGTATTTTTTTTTATTTTTTTTTGTAAAATCTTATTTGGAAAGGTACCAATTGTATAAGTAGTAAAGTAAAAGTATAGCATTTAGCCGACATTTGAAATGTTGTGGAGTAGAGGTATAAAGTAACACATACTAAAAAGTAAAGTAAAATTACCTCAAAATTATACTTAAGTATTATCCCAGAACTATATTTGGATTAATCTTGGACTCCCGTCGGATCGATTGTACTTTGGAATACAATTCTGGTAAATGTGAAAGTTTTTTTTTAATTTAAAGAAGATTGAAGCAACTCTCTCATGTCATGCAATATGAAGCCGGTCAAATGAAACAAACTCCACCTTCCAGCACCTCTAAAGCCCACTAGTTAACACGTTATATCTTGTTTAGTGTAGCTTGGTTTTACAGGGTTTATGGACCGTAGTCATGATGCAGTATGTATGAATATTTTACCTTCACACCAACGTTGCTAGTCAATGACCTGGATGGCTGTGGTGACCGGGTTTTTTTCACAAGGTTACAAAAAAAGAAAAAGAAAACACATGGAATCACTTTTTATTTATATATAAAAAAATTAACGCTTGTACATGTTTGATTGTGTATGATATAATTCATTGAACTCACTGCTGGATTGGAACCTGCCAATATCTCATCAATAACCGCGTACAGCTCTTCGGACTGTTGCCGGAGCTGAGCGGGTGAGCGCATCTGCAGGGAGCAAAAAAATAATTGATGTCACTGCTCAGTTGTGTAAAGTGTGCCTTGACAAAAAAATGGCAGAAGCAGCAGCAGCAAGGTGTGCGGTGGTGATACCTCGGCGTGGGTGTCACACAGGCTCTGTCCACTCTCTACCTGCTCGTCTATGGCCTGTGAATGCAGAGCACAGTGAACAGTGATTAGACAACACAGACAGTTCAAGCTTCTTTGCAGACAGCAGCAGACTGTGTGGTTGGAGTAGAGTGGTTTGAGGCTCTGTCAGTTGCATTATGTATAGCCTGTAAATCCTTCTGAAATTAGTTTTGTCTTTTTTTCACCTGACAAGTTTTTTTTATAATTAAAGCCTGATGAGTTGAGACCTTGCAAAGGTTGTGATGTTTACAGAAAAGCCTATTTGTGAGGCAAAGATTAAAGCAAACAAGTGTATTCCCATATCACATTTTAACATAATAATCCATGCAGTGCCTGCGTCAAAAACTCCCATTAGGGCTGATAAAATTAATTAGAGGGATTAAGAGTTTAAAAAAGTGAACTCACCTGCTGATCCAACAGAAGGGTGTTTGTGGGAATTGCTGCCAGGGATTTGTAATTTAGCTTAATCTTGTGCGTCTAGAGTTTATAGAGAGAGAAGAGAAGGTGACAAATACAAATCCATTTACCATTCAAATGAACACATTTTACTGATATGTATCCCTTTGTGGAATGTCTTGCGGAAAATTCATTATGTGTCTTTTAAATTTCTTTGGGCATGCTCCTTTATCTCACAACGCTGCAGGCCACTAATCATGCAAAACACTCCGCCTTGCCGGAGACGGCCGACAGTGAGGGAAATGCTGAAGTTTGTTGCTTTCACAACACGGGCTACTACATGATTGACTGTAAATGTCACCGAAAAATTTAGTAAAATAAAAATATTTTCCACATTGACAGGCAGGAAAAATGGTTCCATAAAAGCTGCTGCATCGACATTACAGTGATGTACCATGTTACATTTTTACATATATACATTATATCAATCAAATCCAGACATCTACAGTGAGCTTCTGACATCTCTGTGAAAGCGATGAATTACAACAACATCGATATACGATCTGGCAGAGGACAAACCTTAATCTAAAAAAAAATATCCACACAGAGGACGGCACTTTATATCCAGCTATCTAGTTAAGAGAAATCTGTTTTTAACTACACGGTGTCGGGGGAAGACAGAATGTGACAGAAGGCCATATTAAAATAATACCCTCAGTTTAAGCAGGGTCGCGCTTACGGAAAAGCAGAAGCAGGCTATACCTTTCTTTTTTTACCCTCCCTGTCACTGCAGTCTGATATTCCACTCCCGGGCCTTGGGGAGGGTGTGGAGCGTGGGGTGAGGAGTGAGGGGGACGGGGTGAGGTCTCTGCAGGGTGGAGCAGGGGAGGGGGTGGGGGTGGGGGAGCTGTAGGGCGAGGGCCATCCGGGGAAAGCCATGGGCGTGTAGCGTGAAGGAGACAGGCAGTGAGCTTTGAGAAGACCCTCCGATTGTGTGGTGGCACTCTTTTTGGAATCGGGCTCACACCTCCCTGCAAAGTTGTTGTGTGAAGGGGGGGGAGGTGATACCGTGTGTGGGGCAGTGGTGCGCGTGCTGATGGGGGAGCGTGATGGAGAAGGCTGAGGGAGGCAGGCGGGCGGAGGAGATCTCAGTTGGCGAGAAAGCGAGTGAAGCCCAGAGAGAGACGAGTGTGGCACTGGCGGGCCACTCCATTTCTGGGGCACACAGGTCTCCCGCTGCTCATTAATGAGTTTAGGGGACGGGGAGACGGGTTTTTTAAGGTTATCTGTGTGGCTCCTGAGGTGCTTGTGGTGGGTGTTGATGGGTGTCAGCTCAGGGGACTTTGAAAGGTGTGTGTGTTGTCGCTGTCGTTCGGGAGCTGCATAGTCTATATTGTCATGCTTTGGCTTTGGGGAAATCGATTGCATTTTTGGACAAAACAAAGGCGGCGGAGCATGCAAGAGTGCGCCGCTGCTCTTCACTGTCTGATGGGGTGAAATGACTTGCTTCCATCTAGGCGTGCCGCTCGAGCCAATTTGCTCCGAATCTCTTTTCACTCGAGGTTGTTGAGGGTATGATTGGCTGAACTTGTTGGGCTGCACAGGTGGAGGGGAGGTGACACATCTGTGAGGCTCTCTGTGAATGCGGCTCTGGCTATCTATAGATGCCGATGAAGAGCAGCGTGAGGAGAACTCCAGGGGAATGGAGGCCAAGCTGGAGGCCGCAGAGCAGGCGTTACAGAAGGACAGGGTGATGGGGTTGACAGGCCAGCAGGGGGTGTAAGGCCTGTGCAGAGCCGAGGACAGAATGGGCAGACGACCTTTCCTCAGGATGGCAGTGAGGAGAGAGAGCCTGGTGAGGGGAGGACGGTGCCGGGCAGGAGGGGGAGGGGACTGGGGGGGACCGAGAGAGGAAGACAGGCTCTCGCAGGAGGAGAAACGGGTCTGAGGAGGGGTTTGAGCCAGACTAGAGCCAGGCGCTAGGAAGTGCCTCTTGATCTGCACCACAGCAGGGGTGAGGAAGCCAGAGCGCACAGAGGAGCAGGGGGAGACAGTGCGGCTGAAAGAGAGCGGAGAGGTGACAGAGGAGAGCCCTGGCACAGCAGACCAGCAGCCCCTCAACTCTCTGTCCCAGCCCTCAGAGAGGATGGACTCTCTGGAGGAAGCCGGGGTGGGGAACTGCAGGTCTGCGGAGTCGGCAGGGCTCAATCTGCCCTCTGACGGACACGCTCTATTTACAGGAAAGAAACCCGAGCTAACCTCAGCGAGTCCAGAAGTATTGCAACACCGCCTCTGCTGCTGGAGGGAAATGCCCCGGTGTTTGTCAACAGCTGTTTCCATGGAGGCCGTGCAGACAGCAGCCACGTGGTTGGGTGTATTTTCAGACCAAGCGCTGGCAGGAGGAGAGGCTTTGCTCTGAGAGGGGCTCACGTGATCCGGCTTCGGCTGAAATACAAAGGGAGTTTTCATTAAATGGCGACCAAAGTGGGATTGTTTATTTTCTGAGGACTTTCACTTTGAATTTAAGTATCAGCTCAATCTCATTTGTGAAGAGAAAAAAGGGTGTACTTTGATGAAGCCACTATTTGACACTTAAAATAGCAAAAAAACAAGCCTGTCCAGGGCTGTACGCTTATTTTTTTAGGTGGTAGCACTGGTGCTAGCAAGCAAAAAAAATCAGTAGCACAAAAATAAATTCAGTAGCACACAAAGTATGATCGAAAACTTGCATAACCTTAACCCATGCATTTCGCTCTAATTACCTTTTAGCCTGTCATATTGGTCTCATTTGAAATTCTCAATTAATATCATATCCTAGTGTGTGCAGTAATAATTGTAGAAAAATTGATTGCAATTTAGACAAAATAATCTAACCTGCCAATTGCAATTTTTTCTGTCAACTTCACAAGAATATCTTATATTTACACTGCGTTGATACACAGATATACTGTACAGTATTCCACACACCACACATGCACATATCAATTCTGTAAAATGTCACAGCTTTTAGTCATAGTTTCCGTATTCAGAGTGTCCATGCTGCACGTACTTGAACTTGTGTCTCCGGTTGGATTGTGCTTCCTGCTCCTCCCTCTGCAGCTTCTTTGATGAAGACTATCTCGACGTTGGAAATCTGCCTGTCCGTCATGCCGTCCCTGGTCGTCTCCTCATGGGATACAGTGAAGTTCTGCCAGGTGAAAAAAACAAGCAAATGTTTTACAGGAACTGAGCAAGTGAAACCTGAGAAAACCCGAGGTGAACTTCAGGGAACCGCTCTGAGCTCAGGGCTGTGCTCAGTTACACCACACCACATGCCCACGACACATATCATTCACATGTACATGCACATGTCCAGCTGACGTCAAAGTAGTGCACAGCTCATGTGCCGAACTTGGAACAACTGAGGAGAAGAATGTGTACAATGCAGCTTTGTAAGCTGTTGGATGTCGACAGCAGTGAGTAGGCTAGATGTCTTCAAAGAGTCCCGTAGCTATATTTATTTGTATTTCTTGATTTGTTTTTACCACTGTGCATTAGGCTACGGTCTGCCACAGTGCCATTTTATATGCAACCCGTACAAGTTGAATATGTGTTCAAAAATCCCACACATATTTGCAAGACTCGGCATGTCCTCCAATGTAAATAAAAGTTACATTTTAGGCAACCAAAAACTGCTAAGTTTGGGAAAGTTATTGGTTGTTGTGTTTTGTGCTGTATATGTGATGCTACATCTATCAGCCTGTAAGCTTAGCGTAGGGGAAATGGGTAAACAGCTAATCTGGCTCTGTCCAAAGGTTAAAAAAAAATAAAATAAAAAATCAAGCTACCAACTGTGAAGGAAGTTCTGTTAAGGTTCGAGGTCAACTCAGGTGGAAGAATATTTCAGGAGACTTGGATGAATTATGAAGCAATATTCATTACAGACTTGGCCAAGGAGAACCGGACTGCAACTCTCGTGACTTGCACTTCAATTCTGACAAACTCATGCTTAGAGCTGTTTATTAACCTTGCGCTATCTCTAACACCTCCCCAGCTCGGGCACCAAGCGTACCAATGTTTTGGTTCAGAGCTGAACACAGTGAACCATAACATTCTGGAGTAGAAGTACAACTGACCTAAGTGTCTCCTAACAAGGCTCCAAGGCTGACCTAGAGTCTGTGAGACAGACACACAAGATAGGCATACATATATGGCCTATTAATCTTTCCCATTAATATTACAACTAAATACCCAAAATTCCCTCACACCAACGATGCTGAAGTTCACTCATTAACATACTATATCTAATGTGTTAAATACATACCAAAGATTAATACCAGGCCTTCCTGTTTCCAGTGAAATTAACCTATGCTGAGTAAAGCTAGCCCACTGGCCCCAGCTTCATTAAATCCCTGATGAGAAGAATCACCAGAATAAATGCTGCCATATTGTATCTATATCTAACTGGTGGTGTGGCATTTGACTGAAACATGAGTTCAGGTCATTAAATTCTACAGGGTATGATTGAAATGGTTGAGGTTAATTGCCTAGCTGTGCATTCAAACGACAATACGTGTGACATTTAAGTTCAAAAGGGTAACTGCAATGGCAAGCATCGTTACAGACATAAACTCCAACATACCTGCTAATTATGGTCCTACAAATATGAAACCCAATGATAACAAAATACTTTTTAATTACATAATTTTCTCAGGGCTGTTAGATACGCAGTCATCACACATATGAAAGGCTGCCAGATTGACATTTATTCCTGGGAATGCATTTACCCAGAGCCGGCCCGAGGCATAAGCGAACTAAGCGGGCGCTTAGGGCCCCCGACCGCCAGGGGGGCCCCCTCAAAAAAAAAAAAAAAAAAAAACGTTTTTTTTTTTTTTTTTTTTTTTATTAGTTTGTGTGTTTGATATTAACATCATATTATGCAAATGTGAGTTATCATACAAAAAAAGGAATAAAATGTTTTGGTCTAGATAGTTAATAGCCTAAAAATCTGTGAGGTAATCCGAAATTATCTGATCATGTCACGGTCACATTCATGCACAGTGTGTATTGAGTTTATTTAAAAACAATTGGAAATGGGGCTGCCCTCAGTTGCCCATGCACTGTGTATGGTCTATAGCCTATTTCAGCCTCGTCTGTGGAAAAAAAGATAGTTGGACAAGAGTTCTTCTGCTTCGTTCCTCTCACTGCATTTAAATGCATTCACTATATTACAGAGAAAAAGAAAAATAACTCCAAGCCCAACCCAGAGGACCCTCCATAATATTGTATTTTATATTTTATAAAATCCATGTGTCCTTCTTCAATAGCTTCTAATTCATCCGACCCAGTGTCTCCAAATTATTTGTTCACACTAAATTTCTCAGATTTAGCCTCTTAATGTTCCTCTCAAAGTGCACCAGATTCATGCATTTCACTTTAAAAAGGTTAAAAAAATCTCCCGGGGGGGCATACCCCCGGACCCCCCTAGGAGGGTCTGAATCTCGGCTGTCTAATATTTTCGCACAGCTGCACAGTGGAGGGACTAGCGGAAAACACTGGGTGTGTGAATAATATTTCACAAAGATCTATAATTTCAGCAGCGCTGACATTGGAGAGGGGCCCCCTAATCATATTTCGCTTAGGGCCCCCTGAAGGCTTGGGCCGGCTCTGCATTTACCCTTAAATGGCAGCTCATGTCAATAATAATATCATGTGCTGTGTGTAAAAAGCAGTTCTATTTTGAGCTTAAATGAAACGCATAGTTTATCATGTGAATACCAACTGACTTTTCTAAGTACGCTACAAGGTTTCCCAAAACCACGATACACAATACAATTTAAATCTGTTCGCATACTAATCTCCTATTGAAATATTTACAATGTCAAATTGGCAAGAGTAATTACTTCTGGAAATTTTGGTACATATTTATTTAATCACATTTGTTGTGGTTCTGGCTTCACTCAAGTGTTATTATCAAGATAAACACATGTGCTTTAATTTCTTCAAGTTAAAAAAGTGTAATTAAGTCTGCCCTTTTCTAGCACAAAACTGAACAAAGGAACATTTAGTCTCGCCTGCTGCTCATACTTAATTTCCTCTCTGGGATCAACAAAGGTGAATCTCATCAAATTGAGTCCTTTTAAAGATAGCACACAATGGGCCAAGGATGAATGGATAAGAAGCCCATCACAACAAGCTCTTATGTAGTGAAAAGAGAGTAAGGGAAAAGAGCCTTGTGCTGTAGTACCTCTTCTTTCAAATACATTGTGGTCAACAAACTGCAAATGAGCAGGTGAGGTTACATTGAATTGGATAAAATACTACACAAGTACTAAGTAAGTCGACTGTTGCACAGGAAATCATTTCGATTTTACCCTCAGCCAAATAAATGTATACGTTGTCTTGTCACGGGGACTGCTCGTAATCCCTCATGTGTCAATACAATGATGATAGATGATATTTAGATGTCACTCACTCTAAGCTGCAAATAGCCGTAAACTATATTTTGGATTACTGTGAAAGTGGTTCTTTTGTTGTTCATCCACATGCTAGCATCAAAGGGGAAGAAGGTTACTGTGAAGTCCAAATGTATGAACCGAGATAAGGCTCTGAGAAAGTGTTCTCATGTGGCTTGAATCTGAAGACTGTAACTAAACATCAGGCTCCTCTGTTTGCTTGTTGTCATGGTAACCAATCCCATAGCAATGTAGCAACATTTAAAAACTATAGAATTAAAGGGGCACTGTGTAATATGACATCATAAAGAAAGTTCTAGAATGCAACGCTCCCTGGGTAACCCACCCCTTTTGAATAATAACAGAAGCTACAGTGGCCTTCAAGGACAAGAACAATTCTAAATTCTAAACAATGCACCTGATGACATTCCAAAAACATGGATGCCTCCACAAGACATGCCTGCTCAATGTACAACATCTAATATTAATATTTGTAATTCTCCGCCCAGGAGGATCATTCAAATTATTGGCAGAGGTGATTTTACACCAATGAGGACATATTTATGAATGAGGATATTGATTGTAGCTAATAAATTACTAAAATGTTACACAGTGCCCCTTTAACACATACATTGGTAAAGATGAAAACACAAGTTTCTACAATGTAGCTTCATCAAAAAACTACATAATAAAGCAAATAATAATAATATAAGACAAATACTGTATATGTACAGTCAAAACCGAAATCATTCATACCCCTGGCAAATTTTAACTTAGAGTTACTTTTACATGCCAATTTTTGTTCAAATGTTAATAAAAGCTGAAAAATATTTTTTTCCACAATGATGCCTCTTGTACATTGTCTTATTATCTTTTAGGAGAAGCCTGTGTAATTTCCAATCAAGAAAAAGCTAGCTGGTTTCATAAAAGTAACTTTAAGTCTAAATTTGCCATACCCGTTCGGGGTATGGATCATTTCGGTTTTGACTGTATATATTGATACATAACCTCTGCATGCTGTTATAGAAATCCAAATTTTAATTTTTTTTGTTTTTTTTTTATCTATGGCACTTCTCAATGGTAAAATAAAGAGACGCAAAAAACACCACAAAGGAGATGAGGTTGGAAACAAACAA
This sequence comes from Ammodytes marinus, assembly GCF_949987685.1. NCBI lineage: Eukaryota > Metazoa > Chordata > Actinopteri > Uranoscopiformes > Ammodytidae > Ammodytes > Ammodytes marinus. Next base: position 17,043,317 of record NC_137215.1, on the reverse strand, counting down.
CAAATGAAATTGTTAGTCCAAATTAAGACAATCACTTGCAAGAAAAAGGGAGAGCTTGTGAAAGTGTTTGATACTGAAAAAACACATGTTCTTACAGGAACGATTAATGTTTACTGTTGCACTTCCTGAGGGGTATACTACGAAGCGAGATTAAGGGCTGAGCGAGGTCTGTTGAGTCTAAAGCGGTCTAAAGCCAGAGTTTTCAGTATCACGAAAGGTGGCTCTCTTTCTACCTGGCTAGATCACCGTGGTAACAGAGGCTGCACGGCTAACCTGCCCAGACCAGTTTTTGTTCCAGAGTTTGAGTTTAAATTCAAACTCTGCCCTTTAAGGAAACTACACCTTTTGAAATCCCGCGGAGGCGCGGACCTGACTATATTGTCTGAGCGATACTTCTCACTGAGTAAACTAGTTAAATCAGTAAACTTATTGATCAGAAAGTTAATGAACGAAACGAAGCCGTGACATAAGGCTTACATTAGAGTGAACTGTAACATTGCGCTGCAGCTTTTTGCCACATGTATAGTCATTGATGCAGAAAATGTCAAATAGCCTAGACCTATGTATGCAGCGCCATGCTCTCACCTCAAATGATTTTACCTGGCGATCTACACACACTGGCTCTTAAAGGTGCAGTGTGTAATATGACATCATCAAGACAGTTCTGCAAAGTTCTAGAATGCAACGCTCCCTGGGTAACCTCAACCCTTTAGAATAATAACAGAAGCTACAGTGGCCTTCAAGGACAAGAACAATTCTAAATTTTAAACAATGCACCTGATGACATTCCAACTATGACACTTTCAAGATGGCGGCACTAGGCCTTGGTCCAAAATATGCAGAAATATGGACATATATGAGACCCTTTCTAAGGGAAAAAATAATAATTCAAAACTTTTTGTTCAGCTATTATGCACTAAATTAAATGTACTTGATGATATTATAATTACTTTCTACAAAATTTGCTAGGAAATAAAACCCAAAATTCTACACACTGCAGGTTTTTAATGAAGCGTTCTATAAAATCACAGGTTGCAACATTATTTCACTGTGGACTTCTTTCTTTTCATCAGTAGCGATTACAGTTGTGACGTGACAGGTGACAGCTGTCACAGTTCGGACATTGCTGCAGACTCGCAGGTTAAGCTTCTCACAGTAGATTCATATTTGTCCGGAAAATACAGACTAGCCTACAGGTTTTGTATCTAGGCTATTTATTTTAATGGTATTTATAAGATGCAAATAAAGGGCTATTAGCCTAAATCAAAATCAAAATTGTATTAATTTTGATGTGCCCCAAAACTAACGTGATTTTCCACATAGGCTATGCTATTCATTAGGGGACAGTGTCAGATTTAAATCAGATTCTTAAGTGTAGGATTATCAACTAGGCTACATGGTGTACTGTTTAAATCCGAGTTCAACCTTTAATCGCTTTATAATGTTATTTAATGTCATTTATTTTACAGATCGTTCTCACTGCGAGAACGATCTGTAAAATAAATTAATCAATTCAGTAGCCCAATTTTCTGACAACATTCCACTCTCTCCTTATTTGCAGTATGAGTTTTTTTCGGCTCTCTGTTTTCTGCTGTTCTGTGATCATTCAGACTGACAAACTCTTGTGAAGTCAGCGAAGTCAGCTGCTCGCAATCAGTCCGTTAGTGTAAAGTTAGCGGCACAAGATCAGTCCAGTCTGTGCGGAAGCAGAGTCAAATGACGGCCAAACACCCCCTCTTATGGGGACGCGCACAGAGCCTGAAGCTGAAACCCTCGTTCAACATAAGAGGTTGATAACTGCCTTTGTGATACCTGTTAGCTCTGAGCGAGTGTATGTGTTATGTTGAACCAGATCAAAAAAAGAGAGCCGGGCTCTGTTGAGTTTGCTTTGTAGTATACCCCTCTGGTCTTCATCCTTTGAGCTTGCATCATAACACCTTCCAAGGATTCTGATATGCTGTTTGGATACTGTTGGGGATCGTGGCAATTTCATGAAGAATTACAGTACAGAGACCACTCCCTTGAAAATCGAGATGATGCGTGATGGACCCATTTTGAGGCTGAGATATTGACTTCCATTTCCATCGTGAAAGCCAGGGTTTAGATGTGCATCCTGCTATGATGCCTACTTCCAGGCACTGGCAAGAAGTGGTAAACGCTGAGGTAATTGAGCAGAATCTCAGGTCCTGGAAATAGGGTTTAACTAGGGTTGTTATGGTGTCCGGTATGTGGCAGACCAAAGGAGGAGCAGATCACTGTAACGATGGGGTCAATTGGTGGGATATTTGATGGTAAGATGATTGTGCCATCTTGGTTCACAGTGTGGTGTGTTCTAGTGATCCTCCAGTTGTTTTTTTGAGTTCCACTTTTTTCCCTTGTGATGATACTTTTTAGGAGATGTTTTTTAATGCCAAAATCATATCTATAAATATGGGTTCATTCCCAAGACAGAGTCCAGGCCTTTATGGCAAGTGGCAGCTTTACGCACACCTTCTCAAATTAAGAAATTCCTGCAAATTTCTCCTTGAAGATGAGTCAAACAAACTAATTTCCGTTAAACTATCTGAGAAGGAAGTCTTAGTGCTGCAGGTAAGACTGAGGCTGGTTCTTTTCCAGAAGCAAAAGGTGTGCCATTAAATCTTAAAGTGCGCTAACATGATTTATTGAGAAGCTTTCAAGTTTTCTGGCTCAAGGATCTCTTATAATTTTAGTTTCACTTTGTTTTGAAAGGGAGTTCAGATAAATAGCAAGCTCACTATGTATGTTTTCAATGGTTTACGGAACTGCAGAAGTTATGTTGGAAGTGTTCTAATCGAAGAGAATTAAAAAATAATTATGATAACGGTCAACGGATTGTAAGTCAACACTTGTGAGTTTGATAGAGATAATAAATGTTATTATGAGAAAAAAAAACTAGATTCAATCAAATTTAGGAATACACTGGTGGAAGATTGTAGTAGTAAGGAGGGAGACAGGCTGAGTGGGTTTGATTCCAATCCTAGTGAGTGAGTCAAGTTTCCCCAAAAAGATGAATAAGTACATAAGTAAGTTTGTTTAAAGTCAGCTCACACATTTTGTTAAAACCATTGTGATTAAAGAAGTGATAATGTTACACACCATTTAAACCAGTTTGCGATATTAAATCTATTCTTAATCTTCTGGGTGTGTAACCTGGAAATCAAGACCTGCCGCTGGCAAATTTAAATTTGCTCAGCCTGTTGGTCTGGACACGATCCATTGGAGCTCATTAACTATGTTTGAAAATTATATTTGGCAAATGTTCACTGACTTGGAGGCGGGTGTCTGTTGAAGTTTAAAACAATTGGATCTGCTCAGTGTCACTCTGGATCAGCCAACCAATCGCATAACGTTTGGTCGCGACGTATGTCGTGAGCCGGCTTCTGACGGTGTGTTCCAGTTGTACTGGGAACTCGGAAATTTCCGACTTCACTACATATTGTAGTCTATGGATCTACCGGTACCTGGCAACGGTAACTTGCTAGAGCCTAACGTTTAGTTATTTGGAGGAGAAAGGTTGTAGGCGTCCATACTTTCCCGAGCAGATGCGCTGGAACACAGACAGGTCGGAACTCGGAACTACCAAGTCGGACATTTCCGAGTTCTGAGTATAAAGGAACGCAGCATTCAACTGAAACTGGAGCACGACTTCGACGTCATCATTCTCAGCTACTCGCTCTGTTCGCTGATTGGACACTCAGAAATCTGTTCGAGCAGGATCCCACTAAAGGCCAGGACACACTGGTCCGACTACCGACCGTCGCCCGAAAATGGAGTCTGCCGATTCATGCAGCTCCAGTCTGCCCGTCACAGCCAAAAAAGTGCCAACTACCGAGCCGACTACTGACTTTCCATACGCTCTGCGCTTGTGCCGGACATAATGTCCTCGATACTCAGCGATTTGGAAGACGGCACACAAATCTTTCATTAGCAAGAAAGACAACGGCAAAAGTTTAATTCAACAGTTAGCCCCGCTTTTTGCTAAGTGAACGGGGCTCAATACTTCACCTTCATTGCTCCGATTGGTTGTAATGCTATCCTACTGCGTGCAGTGGTATTTGAAATCACCCCTTTAGTTGGGAAGGTATATTGATCGTGGCCAGACCCTATATTGTTCTAGATGTTGGTCTGGATTTCCAGGCTACTGGGTGTGTGCTGCTGCTGTACCTGATTAGTTTTTTCTGTCAGAGCTCCAGATGTGTCTTCGTCAGTAAGTATGCTTTCGATTGGTAATTTCCACACCATTGGCACAAATGTGAGAAAAGGAGACGCTGGCAATCCTATTGAAACCTGTAAAACAGAGATGAGAGGAACAAACCATCCACAAGCTTTTGATTTCCCTCATGTAATAATTCCCCTGTAGTTTCCCTGTCAAGCACAGAATCTTGCTTACTTAGTAAAGCATGAGTCATGGGACTACTCCTTTCAAATAATTATGATAATAGTTGCAGCTCTCTTAAATCTGTGTTTGAGTTATTCCCAACATGTCTGTGTCACAGCTGAATACACTGGATGTTAGATTTAGAATGTATTATTTTGTTCTGCTTCGCAGGATTATGTAACTACCCTGACACTAATGAGCCATCATTACACACTCACACACTTTAGGCACTTTAGCACCTTGCAGCTCAAAGCCTTGGACACACCTCGACTAGATGTGGAGTAATGAGTTCCAATTAAATCAGATCGTGTTCTCATTTGCACAAGGTGGCTCACTTGTGAAATGTGCTGTGCTTTTAGAAATGCTGAAGTTATGTAGGTATGAATAAGTCAAATATTATCTTTGGTGTAAAGTAAATGTCATGTAATTTCAAATAAATGTAGCCTACCTATTTTCATTGAGCATTAGGTCTGTCCACATACAATCTTACCTACAGTTTGTGTCTGGTCACTGCAATTTAATGTAGAATCACTACTTTTGTCTTTATAGTGTTATATTTTGCTTCATGGATTGCTTTTGTTGTATTTGCACCAATTTTCAAGCAATTACAATACACAGAGAAATCTCCACTGGCATGTGACTTTGCGAGGCTCATCCTTGTCCATAACCTGCAGCAACTCCTAAGAGCAACAGTGATGATAAGCTTTTAGCACCCTGGATTCCAACTTTTAACACATTATTATTTATTCTAACTACAGCATTAAAAACATGTCATCCCTGCTCTCCGTGATAAGTGATTTTGTTGTGGTGTCAAACCACTTTGGTGTTGACGTCATGAAACAACCCCTGGGACAAGTAGTTCCACACTGTCAAACCTGTGTACTTATGCAGTTGTGATCTAGTACATCCGACTCTCATTTGAATTTCCCTCGGGCCATCCATTCTGAAAATGTATGAAGCTGAAGAGGTGAAGCTTTAAATTGTGGTGGCTAAAAGTTCCCTCCCACCCAATCTTGGGGGAATTACAGCTACACACATTTACATCCAAGGTGAACATCAGTATGCTTTCCAATGACTTGAATTTGCAAAAAGATTGCGTGTTGGGTCACTATATATGCTGTGAATAAAAAGGGAGCAAAGCAAGGGCTTCAATTTGTCAAGGTGGTAATAATGTTCCAGACACACTTTGGGTCCGAATCCTTCTCATCGTCTGAATATGTGCTAACATTTCCCATTACAGTTTTTTCTCAATTGCTTGAATGCATTTGTCCTATCAAAAATAACGTTTTTAAAACAGTTCACACACAAGAGGACTAAACTCAAAATCTCCACAATATGAGACATTTTGTTTGACGAATGCTCTCACATTCATAAAACACATGCAACTAAATCAAATATTTTCCCATTCAATCATAACAAAATGGAGAACAAAATATTGAATATAGCCGTCCATTGTATTATTTGCTCTAAAGAAGACAATTTACTAAAGACATTTGCACTTTTTGGAAATTTCCTTGTAAAAATACTTTCTTTATAGAGACATTTTCACAGAAAGTTACCATGCAATCGTCTTATTTCCGTGTGCAGGTTTTCAAATTAGGACATGCAAATGACATTTTTGGGTGGAAATATAGAAAAACAACTCTTTTTATGAGCCTCTGTGATACATGCTTGCAAAAGGCAGAACAGAATTTGGCATCTTGTATAGGTGGATAAGGTTAAATCGCTCATTTGAACATTTGTGGAAAGGAGATTTAAAAAAGGTGCATCCGAGATTCATTAAAATGCAAATAATTTATGTCAGTTGTAAATAGATGTTTTCCTTAAACACGGTTAATCCAAACCAGTTTGATGTCTCTCAATGGGATCATTGTTAAAGGTGCTGTAAGCGGAATGGTTCTTTTAGCTAACTTCCTGTCAGTTACTGCAGTTAGCAGTCCCCTCGCTCGTCCCTACGTCACCACATTAATGCACTGCGGTCTTCAAGCAGCGAGTTATCAGAGATCATCTCAAATCCATAAGTGTGATAAAACATGATAAAAACCATCACGACATACATTGGGAAGGATTTTTACCTGCTCCGCCATTGTAGGCACATAAACATTCACCCATCTGTTGCTCTGGCGTGCACCGGCAGTTAGACCATGAGTGACAGTGGGTGCCGGTTTGTAGCGTTCTCTCTTGTGATTGGATAAAAATGTCGGAATCCTCCAATAAGTTTATTTGCCGATTACATGCAGAGCAGCTGACTGAGAGATCGGCTTTACAGTATGAAACGCGCACATTATGTAAGTGATCACTGTATGAATAAAGAGCGATTTAACACTTATATTAACATAAATAAACCGCTTATTTCACCTTTAACTGTTAACTGAGTCTGGAAAATGCATATGGAACCAATGCAACCGTTTTAACAGATTTGTTAAAGAAGAACTTTGCTGTCTATGTTAAAAACGTGATGATGAAGTGGATCCCAGGTCCATTAAGCCCATCGAAGCAATCAAGTGGGACATCAGTCCCACTGAAGCAATCAAAGCTCACACTCATCAAACGTCTATCCATGGCTCACTAATCAGGCTTCTCTCCATAGTATTGTCAGGTCATCTATAAAATATAAACCAGAGGGGAAAGGGCACTTAAATTTCCATATCTAATCAGAGGACTTAATTGCAGCAGATACTTGAGACATTAGAAATGGGTTACAGGAGCACTTCCAATATGAGGTGTATAGATTAAAACAATATAGTAATTTACTTTTCAAACCTCGTTTTTATCCAAACTTTTTTTTTGTAGTGTAGTGAGCCAGTGTACAACTGTCATGGTCCAAAACAATGGCTAGTCGGAGCTCGGAAAAAGAGAGGGAACCATCACCGACAGCTAGTATAACCATGGTTGACATTAGCTGGCTATTTAACACTGCTAACATGTTAATGTATAATCAGCGATAATAATAAAATATGAATACGTTTTAGTATAATGATCATTTGACAATGACATGAGCCATACGTATCAAGTAGCTACATCTGAGTATATTCTGTGTCTGTGTGTGTATGTGTGAAAGCCTTGATGTGGCAGCGGGTGGTAGCCGGCACAATGAGGTAGCTAATAGTGTGAATATAAATAAACCCATATTCTTTCACTGGTTTCATTTTCTACTCTGATTTAACTTTGAGTCAAACTATTAATCCCAAAACAGAATTGGAGTCAGAACCATTGGAGCTACAAAGGTCAGAAGAAAATAAAGGAAAGTCAGCAAGATTACTTCAACCCTCCTGCAAATACCCAAAGCTGCATCTTCAGAAATAGGGAATGTAGCAGAGCTTACAAAATTTGATTTATTAGATTTATGAGTACAAACAAAGAATTTGATTTATATTGAGTTTATGAAATATAATATAGGTTTATATAATACAGTACTGCAGAGTTATATGTAACAGTTCGAAATTTGCACCACATTTACCAGCTACCACAGTAAATGGCTGCTTACACGTTAATGCATCATCAGCAATAATGATCAAATATGAATGAATTAGTTTGAGTATAATAATTATTTAACACTGGAATGGGCCATTTGTGTTGTATAACAAGTATTGACATTGTTAACCTATGTAGGTTACTTTAATTTAATATATTGATTGCCGGACCTTAACTTTGTACTTTACTTTTATCTATCAGTGTACTTCTTTGACCTCTTTCTTGAAACCACCCATGTTCCTTGTGACATGACACGTAGTTCCCGAGCCTGAAGTGGTTCACTTATACTTTTGAGGGGCCAAGTTATTTATATTTGCGATACCAGCGTGTCTGTGTTCAGCTATAAATAAAGAAACAGAACAAATGCCTTGACTTTAATAATCAGGTGCCATCTTATAAACTTGTTTTTGTATTTATGTTCTGGTGTAACCTCCTTGTTTGCACGCCGTCTGTAGTCATAGCAGAGTAAGTCTATACTGTGACAGGCTAAAGCGAGCGCTTCCTCCCTAGCCTGTCAGAGCTCTCTTAAATGTTTTATTGCGTTGAGTGTTACAGAGGTCATACATGCCGTCCTCATAGATCACATTTCCAGCCACCACTTGCGCACTGTGCGTAATGTTGCCTCACGGCGTGTGTGTGTGTGTGTGTGTGTGCGTGTGTGTGCTTGCGCTCTCACTTAGTTATTTCCTGTGGTATGTCCAACATGTACCAAAGACCAAATACAAGCCGTACTAAATCATTTCCTGAAGCAGACCACCCTCCTTGTGACTCTTTTAAGCGACACTCATACACATTGACCCACTAGAAAGTGACAAGACATACTTTAAGGATGTGGAATGAATGAAAGGGAAGGCATTGCTTGTGATTCCTCTGCCATTCCAAAAAACAACAGCGTCACTCCTTTTCATGTGGCTTTCTATGAATCCATTAGAGGTGTACTATGTCACTTTGAGTGTGTCGGAGAAGTGATTTTCTAATGTATATTCACATAACTGAATAAACAAACTTTCCTCACAGTAAAATCTGATTCCTGGAACCCTGTTTGAAGTTAGAAAGCCACCGTTGTCACTGTTGTTGTTTACAGCAGCAGGGCCCACAGTTTTGTTTACAAACACATTCTAGTCTAATGTTTGGTTCCAGGTGCCATCAAACAATTTTTTTTTGTATTTCTTATGATAGATTTATGAAATGCTAAGAATAACATTTAGAGTAAATATGTTTTGTAACCTAACTGCAGGCTCTGCACATGTAAACAAGTACCCCTCCTCTGGAACTGCACAGTGCACCTTTAATGCTTCCAAGCAGCTTCACAAAAAATAATAATACATCCTAAAACTCTACATTAATTATTCATGTATTCACTCCTTTGTGTTTACCACTGATTATGCTCACTCCCGTTCCACGCTGACCAAATGAGCTTGTCCCTTATATCTAAAACAAGGGCACAATCACAGCTACACATCTGAAACTTCTGTGCTCCATAGATGTCAAAAATGTTTATCCGAGGCAGTTTATGCCGTGCCACAGTAAGAACATAAACAGTTGGGTGTGTCGCTGAGAAAAAGAGTTTGATTACAGACAAACACACCACTCCTCCCTCTGGAGTAGATTGGGCGCGCAAATATAGCTCAAGACCAGCTGCTACAGAGCGCATTGGTAGCCTGGTACAACCAGACCATCGTACTTAATTTCATTTGTACAGAAGAGGGAAAATGAAATTTGGCCGGATGTAGTTAGGCGGGCGGAGCCAGGCTAGCGCATTGGGTTATCTCTCTAGATTATGAACAAGTGTTATGATCCAAAGTCTCGCACATTGGAACAAATTAGCCAACATGAAAATGCACATAAGTCAATCGTGCGGCAGAATACAAAAAAAAAATTAAAATGGTTGCTTTTTATTCTGTTGTAGGATCTATCTATGATTAATTTATGAATAATGCATAACTAAGTTACCTGTATAACCTGACAGCATAGTGACAAGCAGTATATAAAGAAAAATAGTCATCCAAATGACTCATACATTTCTATAAATAACATCTTCATGAAATACAAAGATTAATAATTTAAAAAAATTATGTAAATCCTGACTAGTAGTTTAGTGTGTGTGCATTTAGATTAATCTCTAATCAGTTTGACAACCTTTAGAAGCAGCTGCGTCTGAGTGTATACTGTGCCTGTGCGTGTGAAAGCCTGGAGGTGGCAGCGGGTGGTATCGAGGGCACAAGGGGGCTAATAGTGTGAACAAATTACAACCATATTCTTTCCTTGGTTTCGTTTTCTATTAGGATTTAACTTTAAGTCAAACATATTTATCTCAAAATGGAATTAGAGTCAGAACCATTGGAACTTCAAAGGTCGGGAGGCAGGTCAGAGATTACTTCAAGATACAGAAACAAATCCCAAAGAAGAGGTTTTTAATCTAGTGTACAATTTTCCAAAGCAAATCATCTGTTTTCAAATCCTCTTACCTTCCCCAGGCTATTATTCAAATTGTCCATTTCTGGTTCAAATGATTCTTCATCCAGAAGTCCCTCTTGAATCCAAGATTGAGGAAAAATGGAAAGCAAGATGCTAACTTTTCAGCCTGTGAAGCTTATGAAGATCAAAGTGCATAACTGTTGGTGTGTGGGTGGGTGGGTGGGTGGGTGGGTGTGTGTGTGTGTGTGTGTGTGTGTGTGTGTCTATGGCCCCACAGATTTCCTTTTATAGACACATAATAGCCGCAAATAGCTTACAGACAGCAGTTAGCCTGCTGGGCGACCCCTAACAATGTTCACTCTGAGAGCTTTATAGGCGGCACAGCTCAACAGGAAGTCCCTACAAACACAGCTACAAGTTCTGTTTATTGACCGCAAAGCTCATTTATACGTTATAAACAGCCCCGATATGACAGACACCATGCTGAACAACATGGCACATTTCTTGGCTGTCTGAACTTCGATCATTAAGAAAGCAGAGTAGGCAATTATAGTTACAGTTACCTATATTGATTTGGCAGTGGGAGAAAAAACTGCAATTTTTTTTTGAGCATAACATTTTGTTCTTATTTTTTTTCTTTACTTGGGACGTAAACAACTATTTCCTCCGCGTGATCATCATTTCAAACATTCATGACAGCATTTCTCTTTTTAGAGCTTTGTGTGGTGAAGCATTCTGTATTTTACAATGTATCGAAAATGTAATAAAGGCATCTCTGTTAGCCTTCAGATAAGCTAAACCCAGGCCAGTCAGCAGACAGAGCTTGTTTGCAATAATTAGTTATCGGGTTGCATGAAACAAACTAATTTGCCTGATTGTTTGTTGCCACATGGACTTCTCTGTTCCCATTATCAGCGAGTGAAAGCAGACCTGTGGAGTGGATGCTAATCCTTTAAGAACACTACATTCTTCATTCCAGTCACAGCTGTTCTTGTCTATTACCACCCGATGTCTCCCTCCCCCTGTTTCCCTGTGGCGGGCACACACAGGGAAAAATTACAATATGACAAACGTGTTCCACCGCTGCTGCCTGTTCTCTTTTTTATTTTATATTATTCTCTCAGGTGCATAGTGCTTTTGCATTCAGATGGAATGGCAAGTGCCGGAAGTCTATGTAAAAACTTTTGGGCATCAACTTTTAGCAACAAGTCTTATTATAGCCTCAAACCATTTCATGATTGTCATGTAATTGTTTGCCCTGACAACTAACGAGTAAGCCTATCTGTGTTAAAAGGCAGTAAGTCACACATATATATGCTTTGATGTCTCACATGTCACATGTAGCCTCAAGCAAATTCTCTGATATTGAAACAATAGTTGGAGAGTCAACCCATTAGCGAATATAAGCAGGGATGCAATTTTGAATAAGGCAATCCACAGTTTTAATTAACTTAGCCTTGATCAAAATCTGATGTGTTGTTAACACGTCCAAATTATTTAGTATTTATCATAATTTGATTAAATATTAGGTCAGGTCTTAAAAGTAATCCCCCCCTACAGAGAGCAAAACTCATTCAATGCAAGTTTGCAACAACAAAAAAAACAAAAAAAAATAGTGAAGTGCAGCGATATTGCTTCCTCCGCAGAGGAATGGTTTCAGAGTTCATACGCAGATAAGCAGATATGGACATGGTAATCTATTATGGCATCAAATTGATTTAGGCTCCTGATTTGAGTCATTAACTTAATGATACCAGAATGTTTCCCTCACAGTGACGCATGCGTCGTACATCGCATAATATTCAACATCAATAAAAAGTGAAGGAGTGACAAAAACATGACTGACATAAAAACTTTTCTCATAATTAATGACACTGCCGAAATGATTCCAAGATGTGTCTATGGCAAGAGACAAATATGAGCTAATGATTAATGCTACAGCATAGTGCACTGTGTGACAGACATAAAGTTAGCAAACTTACCTAGTTATGCAAGTTACATGCAAAATCCATCTTCAGTTTGCTAACGTTACCTAAGGACATTTTCACACCTAAAGATCCGCACAAAGGTCCGAACCAAGGTTTATTTATTTGTATCCCCTGTATGGATTTGATCCTGTTAGTTTTAGTTTCACATTGCAGTTTTGCAAGCACACTAAATAACTTCCCATGACATACCTACGTCCTCTGGTCATCACCTACTTGGGCTGTGTCTCCCTAGACTGGACATTGATTGGTTTCTATAGATGGCCGAGTGACTGATGGCTGCGTTCCTATTAGAATGAATAAATGATGAAAAATGTATAAACAGATTAATTACTCACATCGCTTTATAAATCAGGTGGCCACACAGACAATGGACACCTCCTGCTTTAAAAAAAAACTTGCCCTTCTCCCGTCATCAACCCCCCATCCCCGCTACTTCAGTCGCCTTTCAGGAAGCTGAGATGGTCGAGACTGCCCCAGTGACTCATGGCCAACTTCTACCACTGTGCAGTGGAGAGTATTCTGACCTATGGGTTACTGGTGTGGTTTGCCGGCTGCACCAGCGCAGATAAGGATACACATTAGGCCTGCAACAACGAATCGATAAAATCGATTAAAGTCGACTACTAAAAGCTTTGGCAACGAATTTGGTCATCGATTCGTTGAGTCGCGCAATTAATAAGTCACTTGTTGGCGCGGTACTGTTTACATCCAGCCGCCGACAGGTTCATGCACGCCCACAGCGAGCCTTCCGCACGTGAAGGCTCGCTTCACGTGCGGGAAAGCCATAGTGTGAGCGGCCACAGCTTGTATTTTGGTCATATCTAACACTGGACTGTAGGCCTATATAAAAGTGTTGTACCTTTGCTGTCTTTGGGTTAAAAAAAACTCCTTCAACTCAGTATCCGTCTAGTCCAAAAAAACGGTGTGCAGACGGGCTCGGAGAGTCGGCACCGTGCGCATCAACAGTCATTCAAAGCAGCTGCAGTAATCACACAACCGAACGGTGTAGAAAGTCCCGTCAGTTAAAAATAGTAATCCAGTTTTTAAATTCATGTTAAAATCGGAAGGATATAGAGCTAGTTAGCTTAAAAAAAGTAGCAAACATTTCAACTGTGATGTATTCAGGCCGGTGTTGCACCGAAAGCTGTGACCTGTCAGAATGTGTGACCCTAGAGGGCGCTGTTCTTATTTCTTAAAGCGGCTACGAGTAACATTTAAATATCTTTTAAACATCCTCATGTTTCCTCTGATAATCATAAATTACCTTTAACAGCAAACGAGACCATCAGTGCAAAGAAAGACGTTTTTAAATAGTTTTTATTACTGCTTTTGGTCTGGTCGTACACCCAGTCCGATTTTCGGTTCGCTCGTGCAGGCTCTATGGTCACATATCCATATTGGTCGCAGATTTCAGTGTGGCGCAGCAACGTGATTTGAGAAGCCTATCCCTCCAGGTGAGGGAAGGGGAGCGGGAGCCTTGTTTGAGACAGTTATTTGTCGTCATAATGACTGATAACGGGGCTGAACCATCAAAGAACAAAATTAAAATGCAATGAAGAAAAGCTAAAAGGGAGAGTGATATAGGCTACGGGCGGGAGGGCGTTGCCAAGCAACGTGTATACAATTTCACGAGAGCGAAACTAGACTGCAGTGTTTACTCTTAAATGAATGAGCGGTTGGTACTAACACAAAGTTTGCTTTGCTTCACCATCATCAGATAACCATTATCTGAAATAGACATTATTTACATCAACAACACAACACATTACCTCATCGTGATCCATACTAACTGCCGTCTCTCGTTCATTCGCTTTCTGTGAGGACATGTCTTTCAGCTCCGTGAGAGAGAGTAGTTAGGTGACACTGCTCAACTCATTGCAATCAGGTGTGTGTGGCAGTGACTGGCATTAGTTGATGCAGTGTCAAAACCACTCTCACGGAGCCGAAAAGAGTCCTCACACTTTCAACACACAGACATGCACTATATTGCGCCCTTCTCAGTTCACACTCGCACGCCTGTCACGCGCTAGTAAACAGCTTTGCGACAGCGGGCGTCGTAAAAATACTACCGCTTTTGTCCAAAGGGGACGCCAACGTGCCATGTTACTCGTAGTGGCTTTAACTGATTTCAATAGACTGTAGGCATAAAACAACCCAGTCTCACAGTGAAATGTTTTACTTATGTTGGTCCACAGCTGAAAACATAGTTTCACAAAAACAGCCCTGCAATGAGAGGTTATTAAGTTGTTTGCTTCCAATTTAAAATGATTGCACAGTGGAAAAAAGTATAGCCTACACATTTCACTGTGATGGGTAACTAGGTTGGTTATTCACCTTTAAAAAAAACAAAAAACAATCTGACCATTTCAGTGCCAATTTTGAGAAACTCTACGATTTGTGCAATGGACCAACGTTTTTACCTATACTATCTATGTTTTTTACATAGCCTATATTTCACTATGAGACTGGGTTAAAGCTGCAGTTGAGAGTTTCAGCCGTTGGGATCCAAACGGCTGTTTTCCCAACGCTCTACCTGCTGTAGTTCCTCCCTCCGAACGACAGCTATGCACGTTCATGTGAATTCAGTTACATTGAAAGGAGACAAACACCATGTCCGATTCCGAGGTGATTAAACATTAGTAATGATAACTACATAAGTACATATTGAGCATCTATCTTACTCACAGACAGACCATGTATGTTAGCTTAAAATCATTGTAAGTGTGCTGGTAGGCCTAACAAAAGTAGCTGTAACAGCCAGGCAAGATAGCAAACTAATTGTAACAGAGCAGAGAGGTGTGTGTGTATCTCCTACTATCTATGCTCCTGCTCTGACAGCAGCTGGGAGGGGCTGCTCGGGGCTGCTGCGCGAGGAGCGGGCTGCGTGTCAGTGCTCCCGCTGCTCGTTGAGAAGAGGTGATACTTGCTTTGGCGAAAAAAGTCACCAATAACACCAGAAAAAAAAGCTAGATTTGTTGCTTGTCGCTGTTTTGAAAAAAAAAAGTCGCCAGGGGGGCTGAAAAGTCACTAAATATAGCGACAAAATCGCTTTGAGTTGGCAACACTGAGCACAGGACGAGGGCTATATATGCTAGCGGCAGGCAGCCTAGGGGCAGAGGAAGGGGACGAGGTCGCGGTCGGAGAGGTCTTGATGTGATAGGGCAAGAAGACATGGCCGGTGTACTTTTTTTCGAGCTCTCTCCGTCTCCCTTTCAGCAGTTAACTTTTCAACATTCGTCTTTCCTCGTTTTTTTGGATAATGGCTATTATGACAGTTTTGCCAAATATTACAGTAAAAAAACTCTCAACTGCAGCTTTAATCAATAAGAACAGCGCCCTCTAGGGTCACACATTCTGACAGGTCACAGCTTTCGGTGCAACACCGGCTCAGTAATATGATTGATGTGTTCAAATGCAACACAAAAAAAAAAAATTTTGATTTTGGCGAAAACTTGTTTTCCCAGCAATATAAAATACAGTAGATAGTAAATTATTATGACCTGTTTGATGTCCTATCTTGAGCTATGATCATATCAGCAATTAAAGCAATAATACAAGTTCTATTTCAACAAAATAATAGAAAATTATCAATAGTGATATCAATAAAGACTTGGATTGTTAAGGAGTCTCGAAAATGGTATCAATAAAAATTAACGATCTCCTGTCATCTGAGAGAAATTAAGATGATTTAATTTTTTTATCCGTTAGTAATTTACCGGTTAAAAATCTTATCGGTTGACTGGTTTACCATGGACATCCCTATACTGTATAAATGTATACCATACTGTATGTTTTTTTTTGTGTTATCCCAGTTAAGTTTATTATTAATTTTTTATCATTTAATATTACTTTTAATAGTTCCGGGACGTTGGAGCAATAACCTGGTGTTTTGACACTTCAGTCTGCACTGTGAATTTGAAGTAATGTTCAGTTTTTGAATAAAGATGCGGCATTTACAAATGTTTATTTTTTTTATCCGATTTATCGATTAATCGAAAAAATAATCGACCGATTAATCGATTATTAAAATAATCGTTAGTTGCAGCCCTAATACACATACACAGAGTGGTACGAGCCGCAGGGAAGATCATTGGACTCATCCTTCCAGACATTGTGAATGTGTACACCTTCCACTGCATGCGCCAAGTGAAAAACATCCTCCAGGACAATCTACACCCAGCACACCACCTATTACAACCAAAGCCCTCTGGGAGAAGATATAGGTCCATCAGGGCCAAAACTAACAGGCTGGCCAACAGTCCCCCAGGCAGTCAGGCTGCTAAATGGACAGTTTGCTTCCCCACTCCCCATTGGACACCCCTCTGTGTCATAATTGCCTCCCATACACCTCCATAACTATGTACTGGACTTTGCATTTCTGCAAAACACTCAACAACCCTACCACCATCATGTGTATATTTATTTATTGCACTAAGCACTTTACGGGTTATGGGGAGTCTAAGGGGTATTTATGAGATGTGTGAGTTCATGTGTAAAGTATTGGGGGATTGATTGAATGCTAAAACTATATGAGTGTCTTTGTTTTGCTCTAACAACATTTTGTTGTTATTCTGTAACAATGACGAAATAAACTGAACTGTCAGCGGCTACTTTTTCCTCTTTGTGAATGGGAAGACGGCCAGGACTTCCTGTAAATGGTCGAGAAGTCCATACCATCCCAAAAATGTTTTGACACTGGACACGAACCAAGACCACCTCTTTTGATCAGCCCAAGGTCTGCCTGTTTACTCCAGACCGTGGTTCGCTGGGGGTTTCAAACCTGTTATTTTGGCTCAAATCAAGCAGGAAGCTGGAGTGGCTGTTTTGCAGTGAGAACGCAATCAACCCTGCAAATGGAACAAATAACTGGTTGGCTCCCCGGTGAACTGATACCATTTCCTGTTCACTTACCGTGAGAGGAATTGCTTTGCAGGTT
This sequence comes from Ammodytes marinus, assembly GCF_949987685.1. NCBI lineage: Eukaryota > Metazoa > Chordata > Actinopteri > Uranoscopiformes > Ammodytidae > Ammodytes > Ammodytes marinus. Next base: position 17,026,102 of record NC_137215.1, on the reverse strand, counting down.
CAAACAAAACACAAAAAACCTATGTAGTAGGTAGCACAAAAACAATGATAATGCAATTATGTTATGATTTCTAATTATCTTATTTAATTATTATATTTGTTTTTCTCTTTTTCGTCTTATTATTATTATTATTATTATTATTATTATTATTATTATTATTATTATTATTATTATTATTATTATATTACCATTATTAGTATAGGATTGTTTTTCTTGTTTTTGTTTTGTTTTTTGACTGTGTGTTGTATATGTGCATGCATAGACCTATGTATGCAAATATGCATGTATGTACTGTATGTGTTTATGTTGGTGCAAGGAAGGGATATATGGACATTCTGTGTTCAGTGTGTTCATCGTTGTATATACCCATCCCAAATAAAAAGATGATGATAAAACCTATGTAGTAGGTAAAACATATCTATGTAGTAGGTACTACAATGTTGACTATCGCACACAGGATGTGATTACCAACAAGTAGTGTCCCCACATTATCACTGCACCACGCAAAGTCACTGATAAAACCAAAAGTCACTTCAGAATGTGGCCAGTAGTAATTGCACAGGGTGTGGAGTGTGGACACACAATTACAACACCAACCACACACCTAGAACATAACACCTTTCTGACACACTGTCAACAAAATTGGATTGAAGTCTTTTACTTCAGGGTATATCACTGAAGGGGTTCATGTTATTGCCATGTGCCTCTGTGCAGACAGTATAAACATCAGTGTGTATTTGCCTGTCCTAAATCTTAAAGAAAAGACAGGCTTCATACAACAACATATTTACACTTTATTTAGAAAGGTAACACTGAACAATGTGGGAATGTCAAAACTGTGAAAGAATACAAGGCAGGTTTTAATATCTATAGTTTGCACATAGGCTTTGAAAGCAAGACAATACATTATTCCAAGCGCAATGTCTATAGCCTACACAAAGCAGCGTGAATAATCTCACAAGCCCATATTGAGCAGAGGTGTCATATGAACATGCAGAGTTCAGTCACTTTTCCCTGCGGGATTCATACTCCCCGGTGTGCCCACTGGTCAGCCATGTGGTGTTCCATCTCAGTAGAGAGTAGACTAAGTGGTCTAAAAAAGAGGTAGTCATCAGCCTTCACTGTTTAATTGATTGTATTTAAAGCTCACATATTATGCACTTTGCTGTCAATTTTATATGGTGTAAGTAGTCCCTAATACTTATTTTTTTAGATGTTTGCTGAAAAACCCGTTCAGAACATTTATTGTAGCAAGCCTCTATACCCTGATTGTCCTCTGGTCTCAGGATGACCTATATTTGTGCGAACTGGCTGGCCCCTCCCACCTCTCTGCCGGGCTTTCTTTATATGTCCATGGTTTTCTTTATAGGTCAATGGTCCATGGGGCTCTCCCACCGTCTCTGCCGTGCTCTCGCGATACTAGAGAGACACTGCATGACTGCGAACACAGTGTTTACCCGGAGCTAAGCCATAGCTGGTTGCTTGTCCCAAAGCTAATAGCTAACACCAGTCAGGCAAAACTACCAATAAAAACTATTATTTTATGTTCACCGTTTAAAAAAAAGCACAGGTAGCTTCCTATCCGTTGTGTTATTAAAAACGAGGCATTATTAGACTGCAAGGGGAAAGCTAAGTTAGTGTATTAGGAGCAAAACTTGATGCTACAACCGAAGCTACATGGGCGCTAACGCTAAAAATAAGACTCAGACGATTTAAACCAGTGAAAACAGTAGCTTCAAAGTGTGATTTCTACAGGAATATCTTCCCATCCTTTGTCATGTTAAAAACAAGTCATTTTCAGACTGCTGTGGGGAATATAAACAGCGTGTTATGAGCAAAAGCTGGTTGCTTGTCCCAAAGCTAATAGCTATACACCAGTCAGGCAAAACTACCAATAAAAACTGTTATTTTAGTGTCACCGTTTAAAAAAAAAGCACAGGTAGCTCCCTATCCGTTGTGTTATTAAAAACGAGGCATTAATAGACTGCTGTGGTTAAGATAAATTAGTGGAGTATGAGCAAAAGCATTCTGTGTTGGTGTATGTAACATTCAGGCTGTACTAAGGGCATCTTGTCGCTTAGCGGGGAAAACAACATGGCTGTCGCTCGGAAAATTTTCCATTGGATCTCGGGTCCGTGGACCAATAAGAAATGGGGGGGTGGGGGTTATCATAGACTAGTGCACGGTGGACGTTTCTGGGGGGGAAGCATGGACATATAAAGAAAATATGGGGATGTGGCTGTGCCGACTATTACGTAATAGTCGGCGAGAATTCTGACTGGAGTATATTGGGGGGAGGGGTGGGGGTTTCAGAAAGAGGGAGAGTGAGAAAAGGAGAGATTGTTATTTTTTTTTAATATTTTGGCAGTCTCTAGGCACACCGTGGACCCATGGATATGTTAGAACACATTTAAAAAGTGCATTTAGCATAATATGTGACCTTTAACTCTATTATGACGTGTTTGGTATGTGGACATTAGTGCACAGTATGTTCATACTTTTCAGCCTCTGGTAGTGGCACAGACAACATTTTTGTTTTAGTAGTAAAAATAAATTCTTTGAGTTGTCCGTTCTTTAAGCGACTTAAATATCACAAAATACCACTGCAACAGTTAAATCTGACAGCTTTGTATCACTGAAAATGCTTCAGTGTGAAGAACAAAAAGAATGCGCTGGGTAACAACAGTCTGTGACCTTCATGTATGCTCAAGGGGGGTAGAAAGCGTCAGGAATTTCAATGTCATGCAGCGGTTCTCTGCTGGGGCTCTGTGTCAAGAGCTCCACATCTTCATCGGAGGTGGAGGGATGAGTGAGGATGATCCGTGGGATCTGTCAAAATGATTGCGGCAGAAGGAAATAGAATTGTTAAAGGAAAATAGAAGTGAAAGAAAAATCTATCAGGTCTTAAATTCTTAGAAACGTGTTTGTTTTTGCAGGATTTTTGAATAGAGGGAAAGATGTACGAGGCGATGTTAAGTATACATCCTAATGAGGGTTTCTAAATCTGCTTACTGTCATTGTATGTTTCCCCACTTCAAGTGAATCAGTTGTCATGGCATCCTCTCCCTCCAGTTTAGACAAGGTCCTACTTAGGTCACTCTCAATAACCGACTGAAAAACAGAGGGACAAGACAAAGCAAGACGAAGTGTAAAAGACTGACACTGGTATTTTGTTTGTCCACATGTGGTTTTAGGCACATTGTAAAGAATGAAATTCAAATGTTTTAATTTTTAATTTTCTTTGCGCTATGATGATTTGAGTTTAAAAAAAACACCCACAATGCCGTTGCCGTTGCAGAGAACTGTCTCTATCTTCTTGGACAAGCACTCTTCCGCGCTCTCCCTCTTGAGCTGTTGTTTACACATCAGGCCTACGCCATCCCGGCTGCATGGCTGTTGTCCCACCACCACGTCCAGTGGATGGTGAGGCCTGTCATGGTCATACACCTCTCGGGGGAGCAGCCCCTCTCTAAGCACTTTCATTTGGATACAGCTCCCAGCATTCCTCAGGGCGTTGACTGCTTCCTGGTGAGTTGCCGCCTGCATGTCCAGGCCGTTGACCTGTATGGACCAAGGTCACATTATAGCTTAGGGGGGCCAGGAGAAAGTAGCAGCAGGAGTCAGGGGTGAACATGGGTTCTCTGAGAATAGCATGTACACTCCCACACTACAGGCACACAGAAGGATTTCTAATCAGCTTTAACCTCCAAAAAGGTGTGAAGGTCAAGGTTGGGTTTGAATTTGTATTCTCTTGCCATTTTTTCTATATTTCAGCATCATATTGGCCCTCATTTACTGACAGTAAGTGCATTTGTGCTTTAACCATGGGTACGAATGATCGAAGCACAAACCTGGGATTTATCAACATTTAACTTAATATATAGAATATTAAAACTAGATTTATTAAACAAATAAGATAGAATATGTTTTACCTGTTCATTTTGCCCACCGTCTTAGTACAGATAAAATGTAGGTGTTCTATGTCATTAAGGCCTCTGTCTTGACCGGTTTCTTTTTCTCTCCTTTGAAATCAAAGCATTTTTTTTCACCACAACGTTTACCAACTCCACGTCATCTTTTGTTTTCTTGCACTTTGAAATACATATTTCCTTATTAAGAGAAAGGAGGGAATGTCAGTATGCTGATTGCAAATAATGGACACACGCACCGTCAGCAGAACAATTTCACACACTTGTGAGTAGATGAGGGCCATTGCCACTGAATGTAGTACTAGCTGGGTGTTAGTGTTATGATGCCCTCCACTGGTCACAAGAAGAATACCATGAGGAATTAGGCCTTCTTGATATTACAGCCAATATGAAGTAGGCCTATATTAGTTTAGTTTATTTATTTATTTCGATCAAAACATATTCACAACATCACTTACACAAGTTAAAAAAAATAAAATAATAAAAAACACACAAAATAACACAAAGTTGTAATCGTAATTTAAATATTAATTTCTTATAAATAGTATCGAAAAGGTGTAGGCTGAAGCCTTAGCTTATTGCGCCTACCCTTTTTACATTATGTTTACATTATGTTTATTGTTTATATGATCTCCATTCAGTTAAAAAATAAATGGCACACTGGGTTGTATAAACAGGGAGTAAATGAAGAATTACAAACATGAGAATACAAACATGAGAAAAGTGCTTCCCCGCTTACCTCCAATAACCTATCTCCAACATGGATCCCTGCCTTTTCTGAGGATCCCCCTTTATTTACTCTGGAGATAAAAATGCCCTGAAAAGGAAATAAACACATTCAACTAAAAGAAAGTGGTAAGAAAAATCACGCTCAAAGATTATGCTGTCAGTTCATGTGGAATGTGTAGGCTACTTGTGGTCTGTTGTGCTGCTGCCTTGTCTCATGCTCTTTGCTAAGACAGCCAGACAAGTGAATACAGTATGCTGCAAGAGATTGAGCAATGCTGGCTCTCTCTGCAGCTAGCGCTTACCTCATCATGCTCTTTGTAAGGCAGGGAACCCTTCCCACCAGCAATGCTGATTCCCAAGCTGCCCCTCTGGCAAGACACTTTGATCTGTAACTAAGAGGAAATTGTTTCATTACAAATAAGAGGCGGCTTAAGACCTAAAGAAAAAAATTCATTAGCAGTGGCTTAGTCCAACCCCCCGCAGAGATAATTTGATACTTAAGACAGATGCACAGTGCAGTTACTCTTAATGGCACTTTGGAGATGAATGACTCCTGAGGAAGGGTCTTCTCTGTGGCCATAGAGGACTTGGGTTGCCACGTGATGGAGGAGGTCTGTCTATCGTCTCCATGGGGACCAGAGCCAGCATTAAGAGCTCTGTGAGGCGGACATCTCCTGCCCTCAAAGGGTTCATCTCTCGGGTGGCGGAAGCGGCGCGGCGAGACGTCACACTCTGACAGTTTGCCAACGCCATCCTGCCGATGACAAGATGATTCAGTGCTTTTACCGTCCATCAATGGAGACTGAGATTTCCCCTATGAATTCATTCACAAACACATTAACAACTTGACAGATTGTAAAAGGAATGGGATGATGAAACATTCAGTTAATCATCTTCTCAGATAGAAGGTTATTATGACGATAGGATGTACGAGCTGGAAAAGCGGAAACCTGCATCAGGGCCACACTTTGTGCAGGTGGAGGTGGTTAAAGGTGCACTATGTAACTTTGTGTGTGTCAGTGAAGTGAACATTTTCCGAGGTAAATTCTAAATATGAATAAACAAACTTAAAAAAATTGGATCCCTGGAAAACTGTTTGAAGTTATAAAGCTACCTTAAAAGTTACTGTTGTTCACAGCAGCAGGGCCCACAGTTTTTTTGTTACAAAAATATTCTAGTCTAACGTTTGGTTCCTTTAAACTGCATAGTGCACCTTTAATAAAAATGTGTAGAGGAAAAAAAACAAGATGAACTGGCTTTGATGCCTAAATTGGGAAAAAATAGACCTTCTCCTCAGGTTGTTCATTTTCTTCTGCCTTCCTCTCTGCGCTGGAGCAGTGACCACACACACTGTCGCCGGCCGGGAATAGCCGAGGTGTTGCCTGGTGACACACTTTGCTCGCCACCCAGCTGAAGCCTGGCACAGCCCAGCTTTGGCGAACGGTCACGGGAGACGGGTTACTATGAGGATTTCTATACTCCCGGAGATCATCAGGAGACACCACCCGTTGCTGAAAATGTAATGTTAATGTGATATCTTGAAGAAAGAAAACGACTGAGTGAGAACGTTTCATGAAACTGTGCCCCTCATCGAGAATGCAAGTGTATGGACATAAAGATACAGCAGAATCATTTCTTATCAGCTGATCCTGGGAGGAATAGGCTATCCTGCATCAAGTAGAGCTGCTGACAATCAGTGTAGCTAAGACGCATTAAAGGTCCCATATTATGCAAAATGCACTTTTTCAATGTTTTTTTTTTAAGATATTTTTGGGGCATTTTTATGCTTTATTGATAGTGCAGAGAGACAGAGGTGAAATGGGGCAGAGAGGGGAGTGACATGCAGAGAGCGACGGCAGGCGGGAATCGAACCCGGGTCTGCTGCTGGGCCCGGCCCGGGAGGGGGACGCCTTACCAACTGAGCTAAAGGCGCCACCCACTTTTTCGATGTTTTTGAGCATAAATATGGGTACAGGCTGTGCCTAGAGACTGCCAAAGTATATAAAAAAATAAAACTTTTTTCACTCTCCCCCTTTCTGAAAACCTCCATCCCTCCCCCCAATATAGGCTACTCCAGTCAGAATTCTCTCAGTTTCTGACATCAAAAACGGGAAAGCCACGTTCCCCCACGTTAGTAACCAGAAACTTCCACCGTGCAGTAGTCTATGATAACCCCACCCCCCTATTTCTTATTGTTCCACGGCCCCGAGATCCTCTGGAAAAATATTCCTTCACCGCCATGTTGTTTTCCCTGCTAAGCGACAAGATGCCTGTACAGAAAAGCATGCTGAATGTTGCATAAACAAACACAGAAGCCTTTCGCTCATAATCCACTAATTTATCTTAACCACATTAGTCTCATAATGCCTCGTTTTTAATAACACAACGGATAGGAAGCTACTTGTGCTTTTTTTCAAACTGTGAAACTAAAAGAAATGTTTTTATTGGTGTTTTTGCCTGACTGGTGTAGGCCTATAGCTATTAGCTTAGGGACAAACAGCTTTTGCTCATAATAATCTATTTATATTCACCACAGCAGTCTAGCAATGCCTCGTTTTTAGCAAGACAAAGGATTGGACGCTAGTAGTGTAGCAGTCAAACTTTGAAAATAATGTTTTCACTGATTTAAGTGTTATTTTTAGCCGTTAGCCCCCGAGTAGCTTCGCAGTAGCCTCCATCTTTTGGTGCATTTAGATTGTGAACATGCCGTTTGTGCAGCTTGTGGCTGTCAGAGCATCTGTATGAACATAGTCTTTCATGTAGACAAGGATCGGTCATGTCAAACTGTTCAAAGTGCAGCTGAGCTCCTGCTTTACTAGCACTAGACATGGTTCTTCTCACGGGTAAACGTAACCGTGGTAACAGGCACGGCAAAGACGGTGGGAAGGGCTATGGACCTATGGACAGAGGGCGGGGCCAATGGCTTCACTTCTGGACAGGGGCGGGGGGAGCTCATAGATGGTATATAAAACGAGTGGAGCTGCAGCTCGTTTTCAAAAATAGGCCATCCTGAGATTAGCTGAAAATCAGGGTATAGAGGCATACTACAATAAATTATCTGAAAAAAATTTTCAGCAAACTAAAGAAAAACGTATTAGGGACCTCTAAGACCATATAATATTGACAGAAAAGTGTATGATATGAGACCTTTAATACAATACTGCTCGACTTTTCATAATGCATGCTTAGGCTTATGCACCAGAGGGCGCCACAACAGTCATCACAGCAGAGCGACGTTGCACTACTCTACTCTCACCGGTACAACTGTTCTAAACGCCCTAGTAAGCAGCCAAACTACAAGATGCTTCTTTACTCTGGCTTCAGCCAAAATGCATCCTCTGAGGCGGCAGACAAAGGGAGCAAAGGATGATGTCATGCTGAAAACGCAAGAGCTGTTGAATATAAGTACCTAAGTCTATCTGTTGTGCAAAACAATTGCTGAGATTTTCCTATGAGTTGTCAGTTTTTTTGACTGGCAAAAGCTAGTATGCTTGTCTTCAAATGGTTAATAACAAATGTACAATGAGATTCAAATAAAACAGCACTTGTACACAAACTGTCAGAGACAAAAAGTATATTTACATACATTACTTTTCTAATATACTTGCCAGTCAGTAGAACATGCAGCTCGTGCAGTGTTAAGTCAAATGTGGCACATGCTGGCAGAGCATTACAGAAACACCATGCACTGCTGGACAGACAAGACAAGCGATGGAGGGGTCTGGAAATGGATTATCTGGTTTATTGCCAGTTTAAATTGGAACTTACTTTGTCAGGATATTAGTTGTGGATATGGATAAAAGACACAAGCTAAATGTATCTTGTTTTTAAATGTAACATTTAAAAAAAGTTAAAGTTCAACTTCACTATGATGACATTAAGCCAGACAGTGTTTTGATGTTCTCTCTAAACTCAAACGCCTAATCAGATTAAAGCAATAACAAACATGTCGTTTAGTGTTGCACTCATTTTATTGATCAGTGGTTAGAAAGGTCATCCAAAACTCCAGGCACAGTGCCCATACGAGATCAGATTTTGTGCAGTTTGATCAGAAAATAATTAAAAACATAAAAACCAACACTTGAACCAGTTTCCCTGGTCCACTTTTTGCCATAAATTTAAGAATAAAAATAAAACGGTTTATCATGTACCACGTAAAAGAATTTAAGAAATGCTGAGAACTGTATATTTTTAAAGGATGCCATCCTTCGTGGTACGCACCTCATTCTCACCCCACCTCCGATGATTAGACTATACAGTACTCTGTTAAAAGGAAAGATTTTTTTGTGAAAAAATACATCTATTTTTGGCATCTATTTGCGAAACATTGCAAAGCAGTGAAGCACAGCACATATAAATAAGACAGCATTTTCACTTCTGCGTAATTACACTGCAGATGAGTAATTAAGTTTGATGTGCAGTACTTAAATACAAACTTAATTTATTAATCAAATTTATTTATCAACCACAAATAAGTCTAGATGTTTAGCAAGATTCAAAGCCATCAATGATAATTATACGGATTGAATAAGACATTAGTGAATGGGTTTTGTTCATTGCTTTGATAAAATAAAAAAAAGTACCAAGTTTGTAAAAGAAAGAAAAAAGTTTAAAAATCTGCAACTGATTAAGAAATTTGCTATACACTTTTATTTACATCTGAGCTGCCAAAAGTATAAAAGTATCAATATTCACAAGAGACTATACAATAACCCTTAATCAGTAGGTCCAAAAAACTCCTGCTTTTATGTTTGCCCAAAAAGGTAAAAAGAAGAACTCACCCAGTGTTTTAAAAATAGATATAGGACACACATATGACACATTTACAAAGGTTTGACTTATAATAGTGCAACGACCTTATATATATTTTTAAAAAGAGAAAAAAGTAATAAATCTTTAAAATATATATATTTTTTTAAAAGGAGCATCTCTGTGCAGATTATTGCTGTGGACATTTAATTAAAAGAGAGGAAGGCACGGCGGCCCTGATAGACTGAGTCAAATACACAGGACTGAAGATGGAGGAAGGTTACAGGCATCCAAGGGTTTAATCAGCGGAGGGGGGAGGCCACATCGGAGTTTCTTAGGTAAAAGAAGAAGAAGAAAAAGAGGAGCGGGTCTGCGGGGTTGTGCAGGATGACACGGTGAGACACAGGAGGTAAAAAAAAATTCTGAGCTCAAAAAACAAAAAAAAGGTCACACAGACGTGGTCACTCTGTCTGCAGCGTTATTGACCTCGTTTTTGTTGGAGTCCAGGCCTTTGGCAGCATTCATGTCCTTGAGGATGTTCTCTGCAGTTTTCTTCATGGTTTTCAGCTCGCCGGGGTGAGGCGTGGCCCGTCGGAGTAGTGTTCCCTGCGTGAAGGAATCAGATTTTACGGAATTAGTGGTAACATTTGTTATGTGTGTAGAGAACATGTTGTTAGTGTTGTTGTGGCTGGCTAAAGGCCACCTCATAATTGAGCGTGATAACAAAATGATTTAAATTTCTTGCGTTTGCCATGTTGCTCAGTGGATGGCAATGCCAATCTGCCGGTTCACTACTTAAAGGTGGAGTCAGCGATTCTGGAGAATGCTTGTTGTCAAAATCACTTTTTTGTCAAAATCAGTGAATATTTTCTCATGATAAGCTACCAGAACGTACTGTGTGTGTGCTGAAAAAAAAATCCAGTGATCATTCTCAGCCAGGGCTCTGTAAAGGGGCATGTTGCTAGCTAAGATGGGCCTCCTTTGTTTACATACCAGTTTCCAGAGCCTAGAATATTTATTAGCACCAGATTTTTTTTAAGTGCACACACAGAACATACAAGTAATGGATTGTGAGGATATAATCTCAGAATTTGACAAAAAGTGATTTTGAAAACAACTGTTGACTAAAACTGCTGACTGCACCTTTAACTATCGTACCGATATTCATATTCCTAGAAACTTTGATGCTCTGACCTTTTCTCTAGCGCCACCAACACGTTAATATTTGTGGACCAGAATAAAATATCAGTGATCGATATCACCCCAAAAAAAAACAATGGATTTGCTATGAATTTTTTCCTTAGGGGCTTTTCTGCTCTCACCTTGGCATCCGCCTCGTCTTCCTCATCATCATCATCCAGGAAGTGAATGGCACTGATCCGGTTCATGGCTTTGTTGTCCCACGTTTCATCAGTCACGTCATTCACCAGGCTCTCCAGGGCTCCACAGCGGGCAAGATTATCAGAGCCTGGGAGTTGTTTAAAAAAAAACAACACAATTTGTATTACTGGAATTGATGTGCACATCAACAGGCTCAGATGGGAGTTACATGGAGTGCGAGCTGCAGTGAACATTTCATCAGATTAATATTCAAAGCAATTGTTGTTATGATTGCTTTTTTCTGCAATCTTCCAACTCAAGAAAAATTAAAGCTGTCACATAACCCAGGGCCTGAAAACTGCCTGATCACAGTTTCAAATCCCAGCTTAGTCACAGGCTTACAGCAACACAATCTTCCCTGCCCCCAACCTCACTAACGTCCAAACCTCCACCAGTCTCACATCTGGATCTCGCCTCCCAAGAGAGACATGAAAACATCAAAGAAAATGAATGAATAAATGTGCAATTTCTTTTATGGAGGGAGACACACAAACAGTTTTTCAAAGCAGGAAATAGTTGGCAGTGAATCAAAAATATGCCATAGACTAAGCTGTGACTAAGCTGAAAACGACTGCAAAGAACAAAAATGACAATAAACCGTTGTATCAGGCAGAGATCTAGCCGGCCATCGGCTGCATCGCTGCACCCAGTGGGTGAGCTTTTAATGGCAGCAGGCCAGCTACTGCTAAGCCTCTTTAGCTGTCCAATCCAATGCATTTTTTGAAAAAACATAACCAAGGAGGGCCTCAAGGGGACAGGGAAGGCCCTGATCTGTTATGGGTGCTGTGATCCCTTACAGGACCACGTAATGGACAGATACTGCAGGGAAGGATCAGAGGGTGCAGAACACAGTGTGCTTCCCCGAGCAGATCATGTGATAATGTCATCAAAACAGCGGGGCACCAAACACCCAGAGACCATACAAGAACAGATGATGAATACCAAGTCAAATGTCATAGTGTTGACACTAGGCATGGTATCCGGCTCCAAGGTATACCGTGCATGGAAAAAGTCAAGGTTTCAAAATCACTTTTATTTCTACTATTAAGGTCTTAGCGAGCCCCCCACAGGATGTTAGCATACAAGTTTATTAATGTTCTGAATATTCCTGCAGCATAACTTTTACTCGCCAAAAAGAAACATGTAGAAAGTGAGCATGTCTCTAAAAAACCTTTTTGAGTTGCTCACTTAAAAAAGGACTGCTTTTATTTCAATATTGCTTTGGAATAATTCAATTATCTATTGTATTATGTTATCATACACGTCTATTAATGTTCAGAAAATTATATATGTTTAAAACAAACAAAAAAAGTTTAGCTTTTTTTACCCAAACATTTCCAAAAATAACACATTTAAGGGTCTTATCTTCCAATTAAAAAAGTTATAAAATGAGCGTTACCTTTATTGTCTTCTTCATATGGCTGTTGAGGCAGCAGCACGCAGGTGAGCACCTTCTCGCCCGAGTCCGGGTCCTCGTCCGTCTGAAAGGTGAGGAGAGGCTGCGACTGGTTCTCTGACATCCATAAGGCCTTCAGTCGTAGTGTGGTCAGGGACAAGGGTAAATGTTTGAGCCTGGAACAAAATAAAACAGAAAGGATATAAAGCACCATCTGGCTCGTATCACGTTGTAGGATACCTGCAGCACAGACAAGTTGCTGTGTAAACATTTTAGATCAGAACTTGAGTCAGGAGTTAGGATGTCGAACGTGGCAGTTGTTTTAACAATGTGCAGGAGCGGAAACACTCTCCAGACAAGGCGGGGAACGGGAACGTGTGTGTGTGTGTGTGTGTGTGTGTGTGTGTGTGTGTGTGTGTGTGTGTGTGTGTGTGTGTGTGTCTAAAGCAGCTAGACAGCGCTGCAGCTTTTTACTGTGAAGACAAAGCTTGGCACCAACACAGGCACTGGCAAGAGAAATGCAGCCAAAACATTCTATGACTGACTGGTGAGTAACATGGTCAAAGCTAGATATCTTTCCAGGCCTCAGCAAGTAGAAAAGGTGTTTTTCATCAAGTAAAAACATGTTGCAGTGTTTGCTTAACATTTTGTATCGCAAAAGTCTACAAATCACTTCAGCACTGAGTTTTTACTGGTGAGTTAAACTACTTAAAACCCCGAGAGGTGTGAATGGAAGATACGAGAGTGTGTAGTTGTGTACGAACCTATTTCTAGAGACGTCGAGCACATGCAGCTCTGTGGCCTGCGACAGCTCCGACGGTATCCTCGTCAGTCGGTTCTCTCGTACACAGAAGACATTGAGACCGCTGCATCCCCCGACCTATAGGTAACCAAGGAGACAACATATCAGTCACAACACATGCGTTCCTGTCGAGCATAACAACATTGTACAGGCAGACAAGAAACATATCCCAAGTACGGGGAAAAACTTTCAAGAAAGTCTGGTAAAAAAAGGAAACCAGGAGCAAATCTGTTGTCAGCATTTTGGCATTTTGGCCCAGAATTGGCAGATAAGAAGTTAAATGTCAATGGGATGTGTCAGAGGGACCTACAATTGGGAACAATTAGGCCCTCATAGCCAGACAAAGTTAAATGGCAATAATCCCATCAGATGCAGACCTGAGCAAGAGACCAGTGCCACAGCTCATCAATACTCAATACACAAGACAATATGATGGGTGCTTCATCTGTAAACAAATAACAAGGAACTAACAAAGGAAAACATATCAGATGCATTATTGCGTTAACTTCCATGTAAGCAAGGAAAAAATTCAGGCAGGGGAAAAAAAATTTTATGAGCAGCTAATTAATAATCAATAGAATCCATAACACTGGGCAAATGGTCAAGTAGCTCAGCGAGAGCACAAATCCATACCGGTGGTCCTTGGTTGCACTGTGATTGTTAAAGACGTCATTCAATGCCGGTTTGAGAAAGCAGTGACCCCATCGATTCATTATCTAACGCCAACTGTTATTTTTTTCTCCAAACACTGCAGTCTTTGCATTATTAAGACACAGGGGCATTGTACGACGTCTAAAGAAGCCTTTCAGATGAAGCTTTAAACCCGGCGCGCCTTCACTTAAACAGACAAGAGGTCTGACAAGAATGGCACACGCAAACACAATGGAGACACTCAGACAGAGTTGGACAAAAAAATGGCAGGCTGAGCAGCAAAAAGTGAGAGAGAGCACAACAAGTGTGAGCATTGTTGATACGAACCTGAATGAACAGTGTCAGCCAATGAAAATCAATCTGAACACCAGTGTACTCAAAATGGATTGTATTTTTATTGAAGAAATAAATTGAGGGTTTTGCATACATGTACATGTATACATTGAATGTTATATTGCAGGTCAGGTGTGCAGATTCAGTCCAAATTGCATCTCCCGTTGACATAAAATTAACAGCAGCAGCTTTTGAGTAGAACGTGTTGATGTGTGCCATCTGCAGGCAATGATTGGTACAGATGTATTTTTTTTATTTCTTTATTAATTATGTTTTTGGTTAATGTGTATTTTAAAATGTTATATTATACACCTGCAAGTTGACTTTCAAATTTGGAGATTATTTGGCAAAGTTGACTAACAGACCTAATGTTAAGCCTTGTTCACGTTTGGATAGGGAAACAATTTACAAGTTTGTGAAAGGTTTACAGCTATAAACTGATTTTTATTGATTGTTTCATTTACTCCCAGTTCGTTAAGTGTTTTAGTCATCAGTTGTATCACTTGAACATTTTAGTGAAAGGATGTTGGTTTGATAAGTGAAAATCTTACCTCCTTAGGTAATGACGTTAGCTGGTTTCTGTCACAGTTGAAGTTGGAAAGTCGCTTCAATTTCCCAATACTCCTTGGCAAACTCTGTAACAGTAAAACCCCCAAAACAACCATTAGAAATAACATCACATGCGAGTCCAGTTTTTATTGAATTGTTTTAAACTGGAAGCTAGATGGACATCATCTATTTGTCACCAGTGTGCTGCAGTGCTCTCACGCTCAGAGACAAAAGGAGACGTGTTGCTCACAAAGAAGTTCCATTTATCACACACATACATGCAGTCGTGTATGCATCCCCTGAAAGGTTTCAATCTCTGTTTGACCTTGTGTGTGAGTGGGTGCATCCATAACAACCTGTCCTGGAGCAGTTTGACTCAATCCTACCTCAGCCTTCATTTTATACTCAAATTATGCTGATCAACAGCACACAGACAAATTAATAGTGCTTTTTAACAGCTATACTTTTTAACAGCTATACATTACTAAATATGACTGTAATTATGATTAATGTATATAAAGAAGCCACAGTTACATTTACGGTAATACGTTTTTTTTTCTACATTTAGATTTAAAGATGTCGCTACATGTCCATGTATGATTTTAATAAGTTCCCATTACTAATGTTTTCAAATAGTTCCAAAACATAGAAAAGCATGAAGGGCAGATGATTGTTCATATGTTAGTCGATTGAATACTACTCAATAGTGCATTTACCACTATGGGTGTGGTGATGAGGGACATTGCTAAAGGGCAAAAAACAAACAAATCTATGATACTTTGATGCAATTTGTAATGACGAATATATCACCATCCTTTCATTATTACATCAAAGCCATTATTTGTTGTGCTGCTGCTCCTTTCACACTGACTGTGTGCCATCTACATATTAACAGCTAATACTAATTCACTTTAGAGATACAGTATGTTAATGATAATATTAATAATGTGACATTCGAGGTTGAACTCTGTCAAATAAATGTGAAAATAATAATTCAACAGTGTTTTTGTTTTTTTCAAATTACAAATAGTAAAACAATAAATCCAATGCTAACAGACCTGTAGCTGGTTCTCTGTGAGCACAAGCTCGGTAAGGCTTTCACAGTTGCCAATGCTCTCTGGAAGATAAGTTAGCCGATTCTGATCCACTTTCAGTATAGAAAGTTTCCGTAGTTTTCCTGCAGATAAAGACAAAAATAAAATTGTATTCATTAATATTAACCCATTTAAGCATTATGATGAGGGCACATGTACTGATGTTGTTTCAACTATCTTGTAAAAGTGATGCTTGCGTAATTATGTTAACTTAGATTTTCCCCAAATGTGAGTATTTCTAAATTAGGATTGATAACACATTAAATAAGACAGTACCCAAAGATATGCTTGCATGATTGCATATGCATTACAAATGAAGAGCTAGGAGTATTCACATTCTTACCGATGCTTTCCGGCAGAGCATCAATAAGGTTCTGAGACACCAGCAGGTCAGTGAGCGACACCACGCCGCCTAACTCCTCAGGTAGTCCCTCCAGTTTGTTTTCTGACACGTCCAGACACAACAGGGTCTTTATACTGCCAATTTCCTAGAGCACAGAAATGGTGTGAGCAAAACGTGAGTCAAAAAATATGCCAGCACATACAAATCTAAAGCAAGCAGAGTAGAATCAATGCTGTCAATTCATTTGCCATTTCTTTTTTTAAACTCTGACCTAAAGACGAAAAGCATATGTGGCTGGCTACTCTGATAATGTTAAGACGTCTTTGAACAGTAATGTTCTAAAAGGAGTCAGTTCATTACAGTTACATTCAGAGAACACACTTATTTTTTATATTTAATACAACTTTAAAACATGATATGCCCTTTCATTCCGTTCCATTTATAACAAACTATATTTATACTTACCTGTGATGTTCGCCATTTAACACTACAAATCACATAACTAAATAAAATAGTGGTACTTACAGAAATTGAAAAAACAACAAGAGTATCTGAATGACTGAGGAAAATGAATTGCATGATGAGCTTACTGCAGGTATTTCAGCCAACTGGTTTCCATCCAGCCACAAGTCTTTCAAGCTGACAAGACTGCCTATTGACTCTGGCTGTGTGGGAGAAAGAAACGAGGGAATTGAAGGAGTGGGAGCAAGAAAATACAATAAACGTGACTCTGTTGTGATAATTTACTTCTAACTTCTTTAATTCAAATTCTTAGTGTTGAAATATATAAAACTAATAAGTTAATACTTAATTACAATAATTGATCTGCTTTTTGGCATCACAGGATTTTCTTATTTGTCAATGGTCAGTTCAAATATTAAAATGAAATTGGATGTTGGTGCACGAAATACAAAACTTAAGTCACCTTTATATACATTTAATTCATAAAATAAGAAACACATAAATAGCCATTTTCTTGCAGCCTGACTTTGCTTGATATGCGAGTAAATCTTTCGCGAACGTAGTAAGACTGATCACATAAGATTACAATTTAAAAGCTCAAAGCAGATGGTCATTCTATCTGGGTGATAAGAGGTGAACGCTGTTCTCGAGGGACAACACTAATCTACTTGGGACATGACAAGATCAAGGAAATGGCGAAAAATGTAGTTGTGCTTAATTATTTTGTCTCTAAACAATTTCCCAAAAATCCAGAAGAAACAAAGGGGAGGAAAAAAAGCCTTACCAAACTGTATAGTTCATTATTTCCTAGGTCAAGTTCTTCAAGTCTATGAAGCATAGATAATGACCTGTGGATGAGATGCAAGGGTATATTAACTCCTTGAAATGTAACGTTTAAAAAAAAAGAGTATACAGCCTCTCCTTTATATTGGGCCACATAAAGCAGACTTTGGAGATCTATGACACAAGATTGACATGTCCACAGGGACAGCATTGGTAGGTTGAATACTTACTCTGGTAGGAATGTCAGCAGATTTTCTCGGAGTTCTAGTGATGCCAAATTTGAAAGGCTGCAACAAGAGGGAGAAGGAAAAAAATAACAATGCAGGTTAATGTCTGGGAAAATTCCATGCAAACATAAACTCTAGTGTCCATAAAACAAAAAGCTGTTTAAAGACAGCCGAACATGGTTGTGAAATGTTTTCACCGCAATTAAGATATCTGGGAACAGGAAGTACTTTAGAGGTGTGTCGGTCTTATCACGGCTGTGAAATCACGACGGCATAAACAAAAAGCTGCATACTTTAAAATGGAGGAGCAAAATGTCTTCACCATAAACCAAAGTACAGGGTTATCTCCTTATAGTGGCTGCTAATGTGCACCTCAGCACTGTACGTGTAGCCAATTAATGGAGGAGTTTTATGACCACTGCTACAGGCGAAAGTCCATCTTGTAGATCAGGGCTCTGAATAAATAATTCGGCCATTGTGTGGTCTAAGTAAATAGACCACTGAATCTGCATCTTTTCCCCCAACAATTGAGATATAGAGACAGATTAAAATAAGCACTTTTATGTGGATTCGGCAAAGATTTTCCTTTGTCAAAATCTGTGAATATTTCCTCCTCATGATCTGCTTCCTGTCCATACTGTGTGTGCTCGCGCCGAAAAATAAATCCAATGTTGATACAAAGCCTAGGCTCTGTAAGCTGGCATGCTGCTAGCTACAGTGGGCACCTATGTTTACATACCAGTTTACCAAACCTTAGCTGTGTATTAACACAAGATTTATTTTTCAGGGCACTCACACACATTACGTACAGGTAGAGGATCCAGAGGAGATATTGACTGATTTTTACAAAAAGGAAATTTGGTCAACAAGCATTTCCCAGAATCACTGACTCCACCTTTAATTGTATCAAATTTCTCAGGTTTCAGTGAGAGACACCATTTTTTGTCAGAAAAGACAACGCGCCCAAGAGAAAAACCAGCGCTATCATTTAACCCTCTGCACGTTTATCTTATCTGCTTCTAAAAACGCCTTGGTTTTTTTTCCTGAATGTGGTAAAAGAAAAACTAAGGTTTTCACTACCTGCTTCTCCTGACAGAGAACAGGCCTCAAGTCACTGTGTTATGCAAAATAGACATGTAGCATATGTGAGCCATATGCCGTAGCATGAGGAATATGGTGTTGGGAGAACTGTTGAACTTAAGTTGACTTGTTTCATAGGGGAACTGTCATACAGATACAATTAAGAGACTCTGCGCAAAGACAAAATAATGTCAATCAGTCATAGTTGCCATTTCATTTCACTGGTGCTGTGAAAGAGCCAGCTCTTATCTATGTTTATCTCAGCTGTCGCCATGATGGAAGACATAAACAATATCAGGTATAGACAAAGTTTAGATTTTCCAGGTGTAGAAAATAGAAAGAAAATATTTGTATATGCAATAAATCCTTTTAGGAGGGCATTGAATGAAATTCTGTACATGAAAAACATGGATGCAGCATTGGATACAATTTAAATCCTCCCTGACTTTTGTTTTTAGGCTATGGTTTTAACATTAAGCATAAGCTAAAAGTATCAGTAGCACAGTATTAGCTCAGACCTATGAGCAATAGAAGGAGCAAAAAGAATTCTGTCTTGAATCACGTAGTTGGGTTCTTGCATTATCCCTGGCAGGGTGAGCAGGAATCCTTAATTTATGACACCACAGCAAGGCAACACAAATCTCTGTTTAGCTTAGCTCCAACTGTTTTCTGTTTCAGCAGTTATCTAATGGTTAAAATATGCCATCCGGAAAACAGCAAATACATTATTTAAAGTCTTTCAATGGACAACCTCTGTACAAGTTTCACCGTGGGGATACACGTCAGAAAAAAGTCTCAGTTGACAAAAACAAAAAGGATGTAGCACTGGTTACAGTAGTCAAATATCAAGCAGGATATTATCAACATTGCTAGCATCCAGAGTGATTATATCCCTTTAAATCCATCCTTGTAGGCACTAGTTTCTAAACCCCTACTTAAAACATCGCTTGGGCCGATTTCTAATCTAAAAGCACATATTTCTGTTATTAAATGCAATTATAACTGAACTTAACAATAAATGAGACTTTGTAGGAATGAGAATGTGCCTTTTCACTCAGGCAGATTACAATGTGTTTTACAACAGAAAGCAATGTTTTAAAAATGTTACTATTCACAATCACATTATTAATTTAATTTATGCTCCTTGATAGGGAAAGTCAGTTCTGTTATTAGATGCCACATCAGGGAGGGTGGTATTAAAACCACTGGTTGAAATAGGTTTTTCCTTATATTTAATTAAATCCTAGGTAAAAATTAATGGTTATCCAGACAAGAACAAACAGACGTAAAGAAAGAGATTGGGAAACGTAGAGAGACAGTTTGGATTTTATTTGACCCTTCACCTCATCATTTCATGTGTACGTCAGGCTGAAAGAATTCCTAAAAAAGGCTAACAAGGATCTGGAACAGCATTCTTTTTTTCTTTTTTTTGCAGCCGCTACGAAACTGTGTGGAAATATTATGTTGGCAGAGGCTAGATACACCCAATATGTCAAAGCACATACGATTGTCGACTTACTTTCCAATGTTTTCTGGAAGAACTTGCAAAGAAATATCATTGATGGAAAGGCATGTTAGATTCCGTAGCTCGGGAAAGCTTTCAGGTAACCTGGAAGAATGAAAAGGAAAAAAGAGAGGCTGCAATGTTAGACACCAGCTACAAAACAGACTAACAGAGAGTAATTTCATATAAACGCTTTAAATGGTAAAAAACAGTGTGTGAGAATGTTGCTTTATTTCCATTGTAAGTATAATGTAAGCTCAACACATCTTCAGCCATAAAGTTTTCATAAATGGACTCATTTTCTGCTTGTTCTAGACTAACAGAAATATTGCATGATGTCGTTTGACACGTTTTTTACTTAACAATACATTAATCCTTTATGCAGGCTGGCTGAGACCACTTAGACACTATCTTTGGTCACGCTTTGTTGCAGGAAACAACAAAAATAATTCTTGCAACCTTTAAACTTAATTCTAATCCTAGCATTTCCTTGATCATTCTACATAAATGTAAATGTGAGACAAAAAAAGACTAATTCTGCACAGTATTTCTGTTCAAAAAAACATTATTTGAATCATATTTAATTACACTAAAGCCTTGAGCCAATCCATTTGTAACACTATATATTGTTACCTTCTAAACTACATACTGCAAGGCAATGTGGTTTTGCGCCTGCTGAGGTGTAAATTAGCTTAAATCTCACCCACACAATGAAAAGCAGACTGTGCACAACATGTCAAGGATAGTGTATTCATTTTTATAATAGCAGGTGAAACAGATTCCACAATACATAAAGCAGACAATGGAAACAGTAATTCCTCTTCATGATAAAGATATACACATAGGTATGTGTTTATTTAATTTTTTTAAATG
This sequence comes from Ammodytes marinus, assembly GCF_949987685.1. Taxonomy (NCBI): domain Eukaryota; kingdom Metazoa; phylum Chordata; class Actinopteri; order Uranoscopiformes; family Ammodytidae; genus Ammodytes; species Ammodytes marinus. The sequence continues at coordinate 17,005,218 of NC_137215.1, read as the reverse complement.
TAATCCATGCTTTTGTTATCCCAACATTTTAAATCTGGATAAATGGGCATTTTATTGAAGAAGAGATCACTTCATATAAAATGTATGGTTTTAGCAATTTTACAAATCTTGACAGCTGTATATTTTGAGAAGGGATCAATAGTAAACCATTAACTATGTCTGATTTGGTAATCTGTTTTGAAAAAGTCAAACAATCTGTACGAGTACCTACCTTGTTAATGGATTTCCACTGAAATCTGCCACTTGAAGGTCTTTGCAGTATGAAATGCTGTCTGGAATTTCCATAATATCTGAGAAAGATAAAAGACACAAGTTACAACACTTTTTCATCCGTTCCATGTGCTGACTTGACAAATAAATATACGATACAATCAGCAGTAGCTCAATTATATAGACAGCTACTTTAAGTGTAAACAAAACAACATTAATGGTGAAGATCCAAATGCACAAATGTCTTTTTTTGTGGTAAGTCTAACGTAGCAGCCTGTTGATTACTTCATAGTACAATATAAGCAAGTTTGACCAAAACAAAGAAGATTTACTGTTGTTTAAAACACATGACTTAATGCAAACAGCACTGTGTGTTTAATGTCTGTTTGAGCAGAACTTTAACCTTTGGCTTCCCTCTAGAACCACAACTGTTAACAGCCTTCTCTGTGCATCTAAAAAATATGTTCATGTCTATACAAACAGCCTGCTGCAGATTCAGGCTAATTCAAACCATGCTTTATATTTATGCTCTTTTCTTGCGTCAGCCTAACTAGTGAGGAGTGAATCTGTCAACGTGATTCAGTCGCTAAGCGTCCTTGCTCAACGGCAAAGAAATAATGCAATCTCACAGATATGAAGAAAATGCACAGAAACACAGTTAAAACAAATGGCTGTAGTTTACTTTTGTGCTGCTCGGGGATATCACCGTTTCCCCCTTTTCTTACCATTTCGAGAGACGTCCAGTTCTACCAGCTGCATGAAGTTGGCTATTTCTGGTGGAAGTCTCTGGATCTCATTGTCACTCAGGCCAAGTTTTCTTAGTTTCACCAGCTGGAAAAATGGCTGAAAAGGTGAAAAGACACATGAAGTCAATAAAAAAAGCATCGCTCGTTCCAAAACCTGGTCTAGAATATTATAAAATCAATAAATGATATCAAAGTTGGGTGTCTTGGTAAGCTTTTTCCAAAAATCTGATTAAAAACAAATGTTCAGAAATATTATAAAAAAACTTAGTTCAAAAAACATTTATTTTTTTTACTGTCGACCGTTTGAGAGGACTGCGTGGGCGTGGCAGTATCAAACTGTCTCCATGGCAACACTGATTGTTTTTATAGAACGTTCAGGCAGAGAACTGCCGTGATCGGTTCAAAATAGTTTTGTCATAAGAACCAGAGCATAGCACGCCTCATTTAAACCAAATTTCTGTTATGTTTATCAAACTTGAATGACAATATATTTCATTCAGCTGCTCCTACTTTGATTTCTTAGGTTACTCTCCACTTGGTCATACAAAATAATTATACAATGGAAGCACCTCCGCAGGTCATATTTGTTTTTTAGGGATGCTACTGTAAATCAGTCTGATAGACTGCATTGTAATGAGATTTATACTGTATGTCTTGTGTTAACTGACAAATAAACTTAACTTAGACAAGTTTTTCTGTTTGATTAGATCCTCTGGGGAATTACATGAGGTGACCACAAAGTAAGAGAGAAAGAAAAAGGTGTTCTCCAACTGTAACCTGAGCAACAGAACCCACTGGAGTCAGTGTCGGGAAAATGTCAGTCATGTCTAGTCTGTACACGCCCACACACACACACACACACACACACACACACACACAATCTGACGACTAAGAGGTCCAGCCAGGTGTGACATAAGGGAAAACACCAGAAGAGGTGAACCATGTGTGTTCCTATTCCCTGTTGTTTTCCCTTATACACCTTCAATAAATACAGTAATCTTGTGTGGTTCTTATAATATTGTATGACAATATATGGGGGAATAACCGTAGAGATTTTTCACAAGAGACATTTTCTCATGTCACATGAGCAAAGGCTCACATATCAATAAAAATGAATGATGGTTGAATTCATTTAGCTGTTCCAGGTCCTGGTATTGTGCATGCTGTCCTCACTGTCACACAGGCATGGCTCAATAGGACAGTGATGGTAATGGTATCAGTCAAATCTGTGCTTTTCCTGTAATGCGACCAGTTAAAATGGCTGCGTTTTATCGGTCAGGAGCCATCAACTTAAACTTGTTATGTGGAGAGTTAACAGGCAACAATACTGCCTATTGTTTCAGGCTTTGAATGGAACCTAATGCAAGAAAAAGATGGAGGTTCATCCTTCTAGTCAATAAGGTGATGATGGCTAGACTGCAGCTTTAAAAGGGGGTTTTCTGTCTCAAAGTCAGACACAACTCCTGAAATTGTTTAGACGGATCATCATGGTCACAAGTTGCAACTTAGAAGTGCAGAGATCCGACTTTGCTGCCAATTACCGAGAGAGAAAAAAAAAAGATCCTGTTGTTGACACACTTATTTAATAAGGCAAAAGCTATTACCTCAAGCAAGCACATACTTGACGCCCATGACAAGCGCAGGCAGAACCTTTGCTGCGTGGTGGTAAAGCAGATAGCAAACAATCCTGCTTCATATTGCCTTGATGTTTTGGCATGAACAGAAACACCAGCCTGAGCCTCGTTGATCTCCCCCTGCTACTGCTAGTTTCATGGCATGCCAATGGACCATGGGGGTAATAATCCATGAATGCAGTTGCTAAAACCACACATTTATCAGTCAATCAATCACTTGGGTTGACTGTTGAATGTGATGTGTACTCTTTTGGTCTGTATGTCCAGCCGTATTGAACAGCACAAAATATGTTCACATAAATGTTTTTTTTTTTACTTTTTTATAATTCTCTTTCCTTTTTATAATAACTAAAATAAAAATGTATCGCCTTGAATTAATTGTATCAACCTCAATTCAAGCTACAACAGCTTTTTAAACCCACTTGTTTTATACTCAAAATATGTGGGTGTCGTACGGCTTTCGGTAGAACTGGTGGGGGAACACATCACTCATTCAGGAGTCAAACTTTGTAGGCTTTTGGAAAAAGTTTGTTTTTAAACAAGAAACCTAGAGCGGTGTTTCCCTTTAAATTAGCTTACTGTCCTGGAGCTGTATGATCACTTAAATGTATATCACTAGCAGACTAGCTGTATTGCGGTCTGGCTGTGCGAGACTAAGCTAAATGTATTATGTTTGCCAAATAGGCTATAATGAATGGGAAACGTTGCAGATGTCAAAATATGGTGGGCCGTTTTAAAAGGTAACTTATAAATCAGGAGTGTGGCTGGTGCACAGACAACCAACACAGCTCATTATTGAAATATAAGCTTCACTTCACTCTATTACAAGGATGAATGATTTCTGATTAATTCTTAATGATTTTGCCTCTTCCAATGATATTTTGCACTTGAAAAAGCATGAAAGCCATAATCAAAAGCAGCACATAATGCAATGATAATGCTATGCAAAGTGCTACATCACTTGCACATAGCTTAGCTGACGTCTGTAATCTTTAATAGGCGTTTGCATATTTGAAAACAAGAGCTCAAGATCAGGCTGCTCATTCATTATCCTTTAGGCAATATCCAGATATAGATCACATTTTAATAACAGGTACACAATAAATAAGGCCCAAGAGTCCAAAAGTCAAACTCCACCCTGTTTTTAAATGCACTTCATTCCAACGCCTTAAGACAGTTCAAACAGTCTAATCCATCTTACTTTCATCGAGCAAACAAACATGTAATCCCGCTGGCCATGGAGTTTTTGCATCTTAACCCCCTTAATGCCACGTTCCCATTTCACTTTCTTACAAAAAGATATTGCGAGTGAGTCATACTGGCAAATCACAAGTGCACACAGCTCAAAGATGTGTCTCTGGGTGACCTTATCAAGGCAGTCCTGACTAGTTATGACTTGTTCATATCAGGAAACCTAACCTGAACCTGCGAGGGATCAGGAATAAAATGCAAATTCAGTCTTAAAGGTGCACTATGTAACTTTGGGTGTGTCAGAGGAGTGAACGTGTCGATTTTAATATAACTAAACAAACTTTCCTCAGAAGAAAAAATGTGATACCTGGAACAATGTTTGAAGTTAAAAAGCTACCTTAAAAGTTTCTGTTTCACTGTTGTTTTTCAAAGCAGCAGGGCCCACGGTTTGTTTTACAAACATATTCTATAGTCTTACATTTGGTTCGAGGTGCCTAAAAATTATTTTGTTTAGATTTATGATGATAGAATTATTCAATACTAAGAATGACATATAATAATAAAATGTGTTTTGTAAACTAACTGCTGGCTCTGCAAATGTAAACAAATTCCCCTATCTTGAAACTGCATAGTGCACCTTTATGGTAGATTGTACTGACGTCTCTGACTTCCTACTAGAACTATTACATCCCCCTCTCTACTTCCTATATGACACAGCAAACACAGCTGGAAGCAAAACCCAGGTCAGGTATCAAGGGGTCAAGAGGAAACAAAGGCAGTTTAATTCTAATACTTGCATCTTTTCTAATCTTCTTGATTCCGATATAGATAAGTCGGAGCGGAGGAGTAACAAAGGGAGATACTTGGTGAATTCCTGTGTATTATCATTCCGGTCGCACATTTACAACAAGCTTTGTCTGTCCTGCATTGGCAAACTGACATCAGACCTGTTCTTCCTGTTAGTGTCCTCCTGGGCCACGCCTCAAACAACCACCCGACCCGTGTGTGACATACAAAGAAAAAAGTCAAAACAGGCCGAGTCAAGGAAAATGATTAACCATACCGCCGACTCCTGGTGTCAATGTTTGAATCTTTTTAGGTTCAACTTTAGCACTGTGCGTTAGAGAACAAGCTGAGGCCTGACACTGGCTTACTGTAGATAACTGCACCGAGGAGTTATCAACAGAGGCCCCTAATGTTTTCGTACAATACAAGAAAGATGTGCTTTTAGTAAAGTGACATTTCTTCTTACAAAAGCAAGTCTTTTTTCACAGTAGATCAGTACAATGTAGAGTAGTAGGTCTAGGCCTCTGTGCTTTTTTTTTTATTTGTGTTTAATAAAAAACAAACAATCAATGAATCCTCATGATGTCTATAAGATTTGTCAGGCCACAACCCTACAGTCGTAAAAAGGTTAAGTAAAAGACATCAGTGCCAAATGCTTAGTGCGGTATAAGGTTACATACAGACAGGCAGGTGACGTGGTCATAAGCAAAATGTATTATATGTCATATGGTGGAGTTAAAACTGTCTGAACCACAAGCAAGCAGATGTCAGACAGTCTACTACAACTGCTGCTACCTTTATGACAGCTCTTTCTTAGCAGGAACACCTTCTTGTAGATCACATGACGGTTAGTAAGTCAGTTCAACCAGCAGCTTCCTGCTGTGGGGTTCACAGCCCCACTATCTTTACCACTTCACACACACCTCATAAACCTTACAGCTTCCTGTCTCAAAGAGGACACCGCTTGTTCTTTCCATCACTGACGACAATGTGTGTATGTGTGTTGTGTTGTGTTTTTAAAAAGGCCGAAATGGTGATAATGACAGGAGATCCCCAAAAAGCTATACCCATGCCTAAACTATGGCTGCAGCTAAACATTTAAAAAAACAAAAACAATATTGATTATGTAGACTATGTTCTTATTCAAATAAATAGCCAAGAAAGTGCTTAGTCTAAGAAATGTCATAAAAAAAAGTGTCCTGGAGATTGCCAAGGAGATATATTCAGATGATTGGATTTAACTCGATCTTCAAAATACAGTTTATATATTCAGTTTTCTATCATTACATGTCAAAAAGGAAAAGCATCAGTTCCCCAGTTCATCGATAAATGTTTGCTGATACATTTTGTCTCTATTGACCTATCAATGTGTCGACTCGACATTAAGTATATTGCAGATGTAAGATCTCGGTAAACCAGTCATTTAATGCGGTTTGACACAGCCACCAAAAACCTCTGACTAACAGTTTCTGCTTTCAATTGTTCTTAAACTGGAAGAACAGGCAGTTTTCCATTCCTATTCTCCCAGTTGCTATCTCAGTTTGACTACTGTTTACTACCTGCTCATCACAAACCAGTCTGATGGTGTGTATTGTGAGCGGAAACTTTGACAAGAGACAAGTTACTGTTTGCTCATTCGGGCCTAGCCATTACACCTGCCATCTCTCCATGACTTGGTCATCACATTCTTCTTTGTAAAACTATTGAAACTATATCTGCTTCCTAGTTCAGCTTGCCTCATCTCGTAACTGTTAAAAACACACCAGTGCCGTTTCATCTTGCCGTTAACACTGCCTTCTGCATGTTTTTATCTGCCTGCTGCTTGAAATGATTGACTGGAATCACGTTAAGGTGACTCCAAGGCATCATCTTCTTACATCACTGTCGAAACAATAACAAAGTGAGTGGTCCGCATTTACTCAGTTAGCAAACCTCGGAGGCAAATGTGTGCAGGCCACGCAGAGAGCACTGAACTGGACTGATACAAAGGTTTATCCGCTCGGACGTTTTCTTGGGTTCACTCTGCAAACGTTTATGACATTAGTTACATGTCACAGAGCACAATAAACAGTTCCTCTAACCGATATACTTAAAACATACTTAGGATGTTTCTGAAGTGAGAGGGGAGACTGCTATACTGTCACAGTTGTGCTTGGTTTGTCATGTGAATGTGAGTACACCTGCTAATCACACATCCTCACAGTGACAAGATGAAGGAAAAAGGACTGTACCTAGTTTGCCAGGTGTTGTGTTGTGCTGTGTGGTTTTTATTGGTCTTTTATACCTCAGGTCAATGATTCATTATGACTGTTTTTTTTTAGAAAACACCAGAAGAAGAAAAAAATGCAAGAGTGAGGAAACAAAAAAAAAACACATAATGCAGTCTTTGTTTTCCATTAGAATACCTGTCCCTAAGCTTTTCTTCGCCGGACAAAGTGAGCAGTGTGACAGCCATGGGAGGCTGCTGCTCACATTATCTCCGTTTCATCACATTTCTATGGACATGCCAAGCCCAAATATATTCTTTCAACTCTCCCTTTTTTTCCCCCCTCGACGGGCTCACTGTACAAACTACACAAAAGGATGAAGAGGTAACCACCAGTAGTTGTATTCATGGTTGAGGTTGCAAAACAGTCCTTCAATCCAATCCATCTCAAACAGACCCCAGCAGGACTTCAGTTACACGATCCAGGGCCGTTTCTCAAAGTGGACTAAACCTCATTGCAGCATACTCCAAATGCATTAACAAATGCTGTTCGCTGCACCTGAAGGTTACACCGAGCCTACGTAACAAATTATTTTCCCCTCTGGCTTAAAAGCACATCCTCCGGAGCAAACCTCATACAGTTGAAACCGGTTTATCCGCCATGGGTAAACTCCAACGGAATAGGCTACGAAAACACAGGGTCAGTGGCTGTAGGCTATATGGTTGGACTTGAGTCGCCACAGGTCACACTCTTAGTTTATAGCCACAACAGTGATAAATACTAAATAAAATGCTCTGGCCCGTGGGAAATGACATACAAATCCTTGAACTGGTATCACACTTAATCCAGGGCACTGGGGTCACAACAACAAGTAAGAGAGGCCCACCTCTCCAATGCAATCAGTATTTCAGGGAGTAGCCTGCAGACCTCCTTCGTGGTTTCTAAACACAAATAGAGCCGCTGTGATGGAGAACTTCAATCATCGTGAGATACATAATTTGTGTCTGTGAAGCTAAGTTTCACTTTTGTGGTCTTTCATTTTCAAGGCAATCTAGCTGTTATTGGCACAACAGAATTTGTTCTGCCGATGGATACGGCTCTACAGTGGATAGAAAAGTGTTGAATCGGTTATTTTGTTTAATACTTTTTTAAACTGACATTTGTTTGTAGACTAAATTATTTGGGAATGCACTTAATCATGGTATTGGTGCAGAAACTGTCCATAACTATCTGACCTTGCATACAAGCTACATAATAGCTGCATTTGATCCTTCCTTAATTCAAAAGGTTCATATTTAACTTTTCAACCTTTACATTAGAGTACCCAAGGGAGAGTGCAGATATTGGTTTTCTTAATGTCATATCCCTCTCATCCACCATGGACAAAAATTTGCTTTGGAGCACCATTACTCATAGGCTTACCACTTCAATAGCCTGTAAGGAGTCATAAAAATAATCACTTTAGATAACAACATTTTTAAACTACTCCCTCCCTCCCTCCCTCATGCAGAAAGCAGAAGAGTTGAGAGACATTGGGTGATTGCTATTCCTGACCTCAGTGTGGGATCACCTGCCCCAACAGGTTTGACGTATAGGCTAGCCTGGCTATCACACATTTAAAGTCAAGTCATATTCTGCTTGAAAATGAAAATGTTTGGCACGTTGCATTTAATTAACCTGCGGTGCGATGTGTAGTAGTGCATGAGGCATTTCCACCTACACAAGGGTGCCTGCCTTGCTGATCTTGCATAATTGTTGTCCCCGGGTCCCTGCACCGGACTCGCACGGGATGCCTGATCAGCTCAGTTCAGTTGGGAGCAAATCTGTGTCACAACCACTTTAAACGGAGGGAGGCAATTCATGTTAACCTAAATAAGCCCCCGGTGCTCCGCCGCTGAAACATGCAGATAGAGGAAGCAGAGTTCACGCTTACCTTGGGCAAGTCTCGGAGTTGGTTGGCATCCAGCAACAGCTCCTCCAAACTCCGTCCGTAGCGATAAATCTCGTCGGGCACATACAACAGGGAGCAGTGTCGTTTATCGATCATTTCCACATGACGGTTGCACCGCCACAGGGGTATACAGTGAAACATCACGGGGGTACTAGGAATAAATCTCGCTCCTGTGTGATAAACAAACAGTGGGGAGGATGGGGGATGCAACAGATTGCTACGGCGGCACTAGATTTAGCGTCAAAACACAAGCGAGTCGACTCTCACATGCACAAGCGACTCCAACTCAAAGTAACTGTCGGTAACGTTACCGTGCTGCTAACGCTCGCTTCAGTCCCAGCAATTACTCTCCGTCGTTGCCTCACTTTGGTTAGTTTGTCGGCACCTGTTTTTTCTCTCTCTCTTTCCACTTAGTTCCTAGTCATGCGTCCACTTCCGCTGTGTTTAAAACCCCCCTCTTGTTTTAGTTCTATCGCAACAGACCGAGGCTACATCTCCGTGTAGAAGAGGGTTAGCATTCTCGTTATTTTGTCCCGTCTGTTCCCGGAGTTAATTTCCTCTCGCGTCCAGTTTCTGACCCGGAACATTCACTCCCTCATTCCAATCCTACGTCACCGTTCCAGGCCGCTCCTCCCTCCCCCGGTCCCTCCTCTGGATAGTTATAGGTCCATGGAATAGTCCCGTCGGTCCCGTCCATGGTCCCGTCCCGCACAGGGCCGCCATGACGGGGCACGGAGCACCGACACAGCCCGGGGGGGACACCCATGGACATATAAGGGGACACCCACAGTCAAAGAGTAAGCTATATGAATTATATCTTGGCTGACAAAGGGGCTACATTTTTTTTTAAATTATTATTATTGCCTAATGCAAATGATTTAGGCCAATAGGCTATAGCCTCATTTTAAATCTAATTTAGCATTTCAAATATAGCAAAACTCCTTTAGGCTACTATAGATTTACTTTTTTTTTCTCTTTAAAAAAATAACCAAAAGACTCAGTCTCACCCTTGTCTCTAAACCAAGAAATGTTTCAAATAACAGATTTATAAACACGTGTTGAATGCTGTCTAAATTAGGCCTATCACATCCTGTACCAATCATAATTTAGCTCTCAAGACAAAAATAAATAAATAAAACAGAATAGATGTTGCCTTCATTTAGATTTCTATCATTTGATCTCGTTTCCGTCCAGGTCAGAAGTCAAAGACATCTACAGCCCTCTTTCCCAAGGTCCCCTTGTGGTAGCACAACAGTTCATTTTGCCACCCTACCACTATGAAGGACATTTGGAGTATTAGTCCATAAAGTTATTTTAAATTCACAACCTGTTTTTCATAGATCAATAAGTATGTATTTTTCGATTGGCCTGTATAAACAAATTCATGAGAAAAGTGAAAATAAATAAGCCTCTAAAAAGTCAATATTTAAAAAAATAATGAGCAAAACCCACTGAATTAAAACGGTCACCTCAATTAAAAATTAGGGTGGATTAATGGTTCAGTCTAGTAGGCTGCCACGGGCGGCTGCTGAAGGCTGAGGTAGTTTCAGACTGTTGACTGGAACAGTTGCTCAAACATACCTTAATAAACTAAAATAGAAACAAAGGGTCCATGAAAAAGGTAGCTTGGGCTGAAAAAGCAGGTGATAAACCATATGCATAAACAATTTGATATGAAAATATCAATGTACCAGCAGCATTGCCCCTGTGTCAATGCTGCTGGTTGAAATGTGTGTATATAAGTTGTATTTTAAGTTTTAACACTTAAAAAGCATCAGTTCACTTTGCTCTTGTTCAATGTAGTGCTAATAGAGAGGGGGATTTGATAGATAAAAATATTAAAACAGTGGCATCTATGGAGATACTTTGTAATTGTTTGTATCCATACAAAAAAATATTACACTTCTCAACACGTCCTCTAGAGGGAGCCAAGCCCCAGTGAATAACCAATAACACACCGATTGACCTGGTTTAAATAAATCGGGCTTAAAGACAAGATTTGCTCAGTTCATTGTTGATTTAATAGTGAAAACAATTCAGTTTGAGAGAAAAAAAAACATGGCAAGGCCTATATACTTACACAAACAACACAATATAGTATTAGATGAACACAGGCCTATCTATAGTCGAAAGTTAATGAATGACAGAGTGCACTTTCACCACATCCACACACTGTAAATATCAAGATCATATAAGTTTATCTGCGTCCCAGCTGCTTCTTGAATGCCTTTAAGGACTTTGCCATCATTGGAGCAACTCCTGTGTGAAGCAGAAGAAAAAAAAACATACATCATGTGGAAAATTGTGAATGTGGCATTACTCTTAACATTGCATCACCTCTTCAGTGGTCTCACTTGTTTTTTTGCGAAGATCCTGTGTATTTGCTGCTCCTGAGCTGGTGCTGCTGGATCTGCTGGGCTCATTACAGCTCGGCCTCACTCTGTTCTCCTGAACCTTGACACTGAGCATGGCAGAAATAACAGTGCGTTATCTAAAAGACGAAAAACAATGCACATACTATGACAAAATGACTCCTATCTCCAAATGGCATGTAAAAAGAAATATCCAGTGCCAAGCTCCAATTCTTTTCGTTTGGTTGAACTCATCGGAGAAAAAAAAACTATTCGCCAACTGTTATCAGACAAGTCGCTGACCGACTGCGATCCTGCCAAGCTGCTGTGTTGAGTGATCACTTTGCAGTTAAGGGCTTTGTGTGGAATGGGACAGGAGCAGAGTAAACAGAAGGCTTACTATGTGTTCATATATTGCAAAATATAAATCTACAACAATGCCCCAGTGTGGTCCGTCTATAAACTTTATAACTGCAAACAAAGCTGAAATTAAGATATATGAACAGATATTAGATAACAGAACCAGCTAATCATACAACCCACGTAGGTATTTTTCTTTATATTTAGGACACTGAAGCCCACCTGCACCTGGGCTGATGAGGCTGCTGAACAGCAGTTCCATGGATTTCCTGCTGAATTCGCACATCTCTTGGTGGCTTGGCAACAGTGTGAATAAATGCCATCTTCACCTGCCGACCTATTAAATTAAATATTAACTTTTTTCTCATTGTATTCCAGAAAGGATTTATTTTTGACAGTGTTCAACACAAAAATGATTTGTCTGCTCAGGATTAATCTCCATTTTAGTGTACAGCACACACCTTTGGGTTTAATAGAATTTGCCGAGACGATGGTCTTTGTCAGTCTATGGAGTTTCCTTTCCCTCTCCTCAGAGAGCCTGGTGTACATCTCTTTCCAGGATTCGTACTCCTGAAGTTTTGAGTGTTTGAAGTCCCTCTGGCAATGTTTTCCCCACAAGTGGTCTGTCACTCCGATGTACATCTGTTAAACAATGACAGCCCTTGTACAAAGCACACCAATGCAAACAAGAATCTCCTACCAACAACTTGTCTTTTCTATACACAAGGTCGACAAAGTTTAGGTGTACTAAACTTTGAAAGGTAATCTCAGAATAACCTGACATACATTCAGTGGCCACTGTAGGAAAACCTGCTCATTAACAGCCTCCTAGATATCTGGAACACCTAAACACATGGCAATGGGGTCAGGAGGTGAAGTTACTGTTCAACTATGCATTGGTACAAGACTTGTGATCTTATTGGACTATCTGTGCCAGATGTGATGGTTGAAACAAAAAACAACTGACAAGGACATTTTTAATATTTAGCTTTTAACATCTGTATATTTAATAACTAAAATCTGAACACACTTAATCTGCTGCAGCATACAAAGGACAGAATACTTATACCAATCAGAATTTACGTTAGATTACAATGCGATTACTTGGGAACCTTTGCCAAATTGTCAATTTTGCACACAAGACAAGACATATATATATATATATATACACATATATATATATGTGTGTATATATATATATACATATACATATATATATATATATATTTATTTTTCCATATATATATATATATATATATATGGAAAAATAAATATATAAATATATATATATATATATGTATATATATATATATAAACTGCGAAACGGCGAAAAAACTGTTTTCTGCTGGGAAACTGCAACAATACAAGGCTAACTTCTGCTACAGCGACTTCTGTCCCAAACTCCTTAAAATGACTGTGCTGAGTCCGACCACCATCTCCATAAGGTTAGACTCACTATGCATAAGTAAGGTAAGTAGCCTAGCAAATACCCCACTTCAGAACTAATCATTTAAAAGGAATACTGATTTTCCATTCATACTTCCAAGTGATTTTAACCATCATCTTTAATGATGCTATGCCTTTTTGTCTAGATTAGAATAAAGTTTGAAAATATAAATTCCTCACAACTCACATTCACCCTCAAGGACTTGTTTTTCCAAACAGTGCAGTTCATTCTTTTAGGAAAATCTACATGATTTTGAATACAATGTTAGCCTCTGTTGGTCATAGTCCATTATTTTGTAAATGAAGATCTGTTACTATAAACACATGTTGAATGTCAAGAGTAGAAACATTTTATGGTAATAAAATTGTTGTTTTAGAATTTTCATGAATCTATGACTTCCAGCTGCTCTGGAGACCAATGGGGTCCCGAGTGCAGCGCTGACTCAGCAGGTGTACCTAATAAAGTAGCCACTAAGTGCGTGTCTGCACTAAACCTCATTCATATTCACAGTCTTACTGGGTTGAATTCTTCTATGCGTAGCAGCTGCTCTGGTGTACACCGCTCCAACACCGGCTCGAGGATTTCAAACGGGACTCCGCCAGTTTCATAAAGCACTGAGAAGAGATCCCTGCACCTGAATATAAATCCCAACACACTGACAGACTGATCAGAGCCCTGCAAAATATTGATTTTTTAAAAGATCTTTGGGCTTTACTCACGGTTGATATTGTTCTGGAGTGTGCGGATACACTGTTGGTGCAGGCTCATCATGGTGGGAAGGAAGACGGTCTTTGCACCAGAGTACACTTGCATCTTCTTGTAGAGCCGTTGACCGGTGAAGCCCGCGTACTCCTCAGAGACTTCACAGCAATCAGACTCCTTCTCAACTTGAAAGACAAAAAAGGAGCGTCAAGAGCGTAGCAACCGACAAGAAAGAAAATGCAGCTGGATCTGTTATGTTAAGTACAGTACCGTTCCTTTCAAAGTACTCCACGGTGGAGGGATTTTCACATTCAGGCAGAATGGCAGGTAAAGGAATGCTCATCAGGTCCATTATAGACTCCTTAAACTTCTAAAACACGAGGATTATTTATTTCACAATAATCAGTCATGGTCTGCTGCACCCTTAAAGCTACATTTTTAAAAGATCCAATATACCTGTTTTGAAGAAGCAACACTTAAAGACATCACAGGTGACTTTAAAGCTTTCAAGCCAGGACTTGACATGGACCAGGTTTCTTCTTTTACTACAGTCTTGATTTTTTTGGGAGGTTTCTTCACGCCAGATTTTTCTTTCCTCTTTAAAACATTGCAGTCATAGTCTAGGCAAGATTCAAAAGATATGGTCGGCTCCTTGGGGGCTTCGTCACCATCATAGTGCTTTGTTTTGGCCTTTTTGTTTCTCGAATGTCCCTTATTTTCAGACTCCTGTTCGTAGTTTAGAGCGGTATGTTTTTCTTTCCCCATTTTCTTCCTTTTTTTGTTGTGGGCCTCTGGGCTCCTCGACGATCCTGGAGATCGGTCCTCTTTGACGCTGGACAGCTTTAACATTGTACAGTTTTTGTCACTGGACTCGAATGGCAAAGATTCTTTGACTTCCTTTGATGATTCCTTTGACCTCTTTGATTTCTTCTGTGACTCCTTATCTGGCTCAAATCTTCCATTATCAGAGCTGCTTTTAAATTTTTCCCTAGAATCGGATCTGGATTTCTGCAAAGTGCTATCGTCGCCATACTCCCTGTTACTCTGATCATTGTTCTTCTTCTTGGAAATAACTGAATTGTCCATTTCATCCTCATGGATTTCAGTTTTCTTTTGTAAGAGGTCATTCTGTTTGACATTCTGGCTTTCTTGTTGACATTTTTCTCCTTTCATATTCTGGTCCTTGTGTCTTTTCTGCTCTTCACATTGTGGTTTCACTGAATCAGCTTTTCTCTTCCACGGTTTGAGGGAGGAGGCCTCCTCTGAAGAATCCCTGCTCTTGCCCTGAGATAAACAATTATGGTTTAAATCCACCAATGTCACACTTCCATTGTTTGGACAGTTTATGTCCCCCAGTTTGTCTTTAGCAGATACTCTCTCTGACCCCTTCCCATCTTCTGTGTGGCTGCGTGGAGGAAAAAAAGATTGTCAACACATAATAACCAAGCACAATCGATAAACAATATTACATTGGTAAATAAAAATGAAAAAGATAAAAACACTTTACCTAGTGGATTCCTTAGGGACCAATCCTTTCCAACCCCTGACTAGTGACTTGGCAATTTCTCCAGCTTGTTCATGTCTGCGCAATGAGTTAACCGTTTTACCAATTCCAGTTTCCTAATTCACATGCAGACACAAATCAGTGTCAAAGATCAAAAGAAAACTTAACTTATTCAAATTTTATAAATGGACATTTCCACACAGAATACAGTCTTTGCAACAGAAACTCACAGAAAGAATGTCTACTGTGATATCCAGATTCTTCAGTTTCTGCAAAATGTTTACAACCTGCAAAAGGGAGAAACACATTGTAGTTGTGTTGCCATACTTTAGTGCATTTCTTAACCACCAGTAACAAGGTTTCATTAAGTTTATAACACTAAAAGTATGAAAAAGATAAAGTCTCTGGAGAAAACCTTACATGCCATATATGGCAATCCTGGTTTTAGGATCACCACAGTTGCTGATAGTGCATTTAGAGCAGAAGCTATGTATGGGAGCCTCACACAGGCTGCTCCTTTTACTGCAAACTATATATGGGATAATGCTAGGCTACTGCAGGCTGCTACAAAGTCTCACTTTATAATTGAAATCAGGTGTTACAGGTTGAGCTCATGGAATTGTAATTCAATGGTATGTGTCTAAATATAATCTGAGGACCTACATTTTTGCAAAAAAAAACAAGAACAAAAACCTCTACGTATAAAAGTTCCTCAAACAAGCACGCATGCTGTCCCAACTTCCACTGATGATGGACAGCAGCCATAAGTTGAACAACTGGAGGAGTTTCCAATTTTAGCTGCAAGGCACCTCCCATTCCAACAGCCTGCTGAACGAACCCCGTAGTAAAGTGGTTTAAACGCAGCATGGGCAGCAGCGCACATGTCAAACTCCAATGTTTGAAGCCTTTAAACTCCGTCCACACACGGTGAAGGATACAAGGCGAGCATAGTAGCCTAAAATAGGCCTTCAGTTTGCCAGATGAGCCAGGGAAACAAGTCATTAGGCTATTCAGTTCAAGTGCAAGTTACTTTATAGTAGCAGGTGTTAAACGCGTATATTTAGACCAAATAGGCTACTAAGTTAAGGGATATTGCTGTCCGGTAAACGTGACTGCCAGTGGCATTTTATTTGTCTCGGTACTCACATTATCCTAAATAGTCTACAAATAGGCCTTACGACAAAAATATCACGACAGGACAATAAGCCTTGATTGGAAGATGGGTTAATTTGGTTTGGCAAATAAAAACTAAAGGACTCCCGGAACTAGTCTATTGTTAATGTTTCTCGAGCAAAGATTGGCTGTTTGTCACATCAGATAAAAAAAAAAGTAAAGAAACGAGTTTAATGGAAACAATTTCTGCAGCCCCTCAGTCCGTTTATTGTGCCCACTTATTATTTACAATAACCTAAGAAATATTGTATCTACCGTAGCAGACTCTGCTGTGTCTGCAAGCTGAAGTTTGAACCGCATAACTTTCTTCGCCACATCAGAGCTGCTGGCCATCACGGTGGTTCACGTGCGACCGTCTGCACACACCGGGCAGCGCGCGCCCGATGATGACACTATTATAATAATGGGCGGATCCGGTGACAGAAATTAGGTGCGGTGCATGGTTTAATAGTTATGTATCAATTAATAATAATCATTGGAATACGAACATGTGACAGAAATGGACATTATAGGGCCTATAGGCTATAGCATGGAATTGTCTTCAAAGTCAGAAACAACAATCAGGCATGCTGATTTGACAAGTATTATAATTTCCCACAGTTTACCCAAAGACATGGAAATATTCATAGGAAATATTTTTTTGGTATGCCTAATGAATGAATCTCAGAATGTGCACATTTCAGGTTTCACCCACACATCCCCCAAGAATGTGAATGTGAGCTCAACATAGTGTGTGTCACTCTTAATCTTCTTAAATCAACCGAATACACCTTTTTTCTATCTCCCTGGACTTTTGCACATCCTCTGAACAGAGACCTCCATGACTGCATTTGAGCACTCACATTACTTAGTGTGCTGGTAATGCAGCGATTCTTCACTCTTGTTAGTGTCCTCCATGAACTTGCATACAATTATCATCAACTACATTCTTCGGATTTCCTTCGAAATTGTTTCTTAAATGACGTCCAAGCAATAAACCATGTTTTATTCCAAACAATGGGCAAATTAAACTCTCCAAGACGTCCCATTGAGGATATACCCTACATCGAGCCCCCACAGTATGTTGACATCAACTGATTGGAAGCTATTGTGGGACACTGTTCCGAAGGAGGGGAATGGTCTTTGCCATCTGCCACATGCATTGCACAATACTTGATTGGCACCCACTGTCCAAGAGGAGGAGTTAACTGCATGTCTCTTTCAGCTAGGGTCACTTTTGGTCTCTCTGCCCTGCTCCAGTAACTGGAGGCACAAGATCCTTCTTAAACAGCCTTAACTTCATTGATCAGGTAAGTGGAATTTGACCATGCTTGATTTTGTGTCACTTTTTCAGCAAAATAAAGCGATTTGTTGCAGTTAATACAACATCATTTGTCATTTTACATTGGATAATGTCCTCTATTTCACTTACTCTAGGTTCAGAAGGGCAATACATTGTTTGAAGCTGATGACCTATTTGTAAAATTAGTTTTGACAAATGGTCACAGTAAGCATCAATTTAAATATCTGGGCAAATATCTGTAAGGACGTTCTTTTTATGAAAACTTTTTTGGGATTGGGTTATTTCTAGACATATTCAGGACAGGCCCAAAACAATTAAGTACAATTAAGAAAATATACAATGAAAATAAATAGTTGCCCTAATTTCAACATAAAAAGCCAGAGGACATGAGGCCTATGGCTTGTGTCTCAACGTCTATAAAAGGAACATCATGGGTGAGAGGTCCAGTGTTGCTATTCCTGGACATACTGCTGATAAACTGTGACAGATGCAAAGAGGGGCATGTTGACGCACTCACTCTCCCCAGCATCACCTTGTAATACGCATGTATTCAAAGATGTCAGTTCCTTGGTGTTGCTTAATTCCACTGACTTAAAAATGTAAGAACACTTTTCTTGGTGGATTGAACAAGTTCAAGGTGCAGATATTTGACATTATTGCTTAGTTTGGGGGCAAATAAAACCGTACACAGGCACGATGCAAGGACCACAGGACCTCAATGCTAATGCTCAAGACAGAGTATACATGAAATAATTTTCCAACTAAAGTTTCAATGATACAAGCTATTTTATTTTATCTTAAAATGTGGCTTTCATTTCACTCCTGTATTAGCAGGCAGGTTACTTATCTTCTGATGAGCAGGCCAGATCTGAAGTACATTTCTTTATCTAGCTCACAGAAACATCTTTTCTAACATGTTTCATTTATATTTCCAGAAGGTTTGGGCTGTGTTCTGCTACAGCCATGGCACCCAAAAAGAACAAGACGACCAAAAAGAGCAAAGGAGACATAAATGAAATGACCATAATGGTCGAGGACAGTCCCATCAACAAGATCAATGGCTTAAACACTCTGTTAGAGGGAGGAAACGGCTTCAACTGCATTTCTACTGAAGTCACTGATTCTGTGTATGCCCCAAACCTCCTGGAGGGTTTGAGCAACATGAGACAGGACAACTTCCTCTGTGATCTATCGGTCGCCACCAAGACAAAGTCATTTGATGTCCACAGGGTTGTCATGGCCTCTTGCAGCGAGTACATTCGAAACATCTTGAAGAAGGATCCGTCTCTCCAGAAGATCGACCTAAATGACATCTCACCGGTCGGCCTGGCCACAGCCATCACATATGCTTATTCTGGAAAGCTAACCCTGTCTCTGTACAGCATCGGCAGCACTATTGCTGCAGCCATGCTGTTGCAGATTGGCACCTTAGTGAAGATGTGCAGCGACTTCCTCATGCAGGAGCTCAGCACGGAGAATTGCATGTATGTGGCAAACATCGCCGACGCCTATGACCTCAAAGAAACCAAGGTGGCAGCTCAGAAGTACATGCGTGAGAACTTCATCGAGTTCTCTGAGATGGACCAGTTCCTGAAGCTCACCTATGAGCAGATCAGCGATTTCCTCTCAGACGATTCACTGCAGCTCCCTTCCGAGATCACAGCCTTCCAGATCGCCATGAAATGGTTGGACTTTGACGAGAAGAGGTTGAAGTATGCCGCTGATCTCCTTACTCACATCCGCTTCGGAACTATCTCTGCCCAAGACCTGGTGAATCATGTCCAAAGTGTGCCTAGAATGATGCAAGACCAAGAGTGCCATCGCCTCCTTGTTGACGCCATGAATTACCATCTGCTGCCGTACCAACAGAACATCCTCCAGTCACGCAGAACAAAGGTGCGCGGTGGCCTCAAGGTGGTACTCACAGTTGGCGGACGCCCTGCCTTGACAGAGAAATCTCTCAGCAAAGAGGTTCTCTACAGAGACGAAGATAACGTATGGAATAAGTTGACAGAGATGCCTGCAAAAAGCTTTAATCAGTGTGTGGCTGTCTTGGATGGCTTCCTGTACGTGGCAGGTGGTGAGGACCAGAACGATGCAAGGAACCAGGCTAAACATGCTGTTAGCAACTTCTGCAGGTAAGAATTATTTGTCACTTTTCATTCTTAACATGGAGTTTGTCATGTTAGTTTGTGTAGAATTAAAAAATAACTGTAAATCCCTCTCCCATTCTTAAGATATGACCCCCGCTTCAACGCTTGGAATCACTTGAGCAACATGATCCAGAGGCGCACCCACTTCAGCATCAACACCTTCAATGGCCTCTTGTTTGCCATCGGAGGACGAAATGCTGATGGTGTTCAGGCATCAATGGAGTGCTACGTGCCCTCCTCCAACCAGTGGCAGATGAAAGCTCCCATGGAGATTCCCCGCTGTTGCCACGGCAGCTCCCTCATCGATGGCAAGATCCTAGTATCAGGAGGTTACATCAACAATGCCTACACCAGGGCCGTATGCTCATATGACCCCTCCACTGACACCTGGCAGGATAAGACCAGTCTGAGCACACCTCGAGGCTGGCACTGCGCTGCTACCGTGGGAGATCGAGCCTACGTCATCGGAGGCAGTCAGTTGGGAGGCCGTGGGGAGAGGGTGGATGTCCTCGCTGTCGAATCTTACAACCCTCAGAACGGGCAGTGGAGCTACTGCGCGCCTCTTCATACAGGAGTGAGCACGGCCGGTATTTCCACTTTGAACAACAAGATCTATCTCCTCGGGGGCTGGAACGAGGGTGAGAAGAAGTACAAGAAATGCATTCAGGTCTACAATCCTGACCTCAATGAATGGACTGAGGATGATGAATTGCCAGAAGCCACAGTCGGCATTTCATGCTGCGTCGTCACCATACCCACACGGAAAACACGAGAGTCCAGAGCCAGTTCAGTGTCTTCTGCGCCAATCAGTATATAAGGGGTTAGATGGTAGCCATGATGTACTTTACATGTTTAAGGTCTCCAGCTTTTTGGTTTTGCTTTTGGTTCTAAACTCTATGGAATGCCTCTTTATGGGGGCTAAAATGATCAGTTTCAATTTTCATCAACTAGCATTAGATGAATTAATCAAATGCAACGATTACAAATTTGGGAGGATGTTCTTTTAAGATCCTTTAAATACTCTACTCAATAGAAGCAAAATGAATCCTAAAAATAGAATTCAGAAGCAGTGAAATTTATTTTCAGTATTTATAGTTTAATCAGAAGTATAATTGGCATTATGTTAACTTACGATTTATGATAGAGACAAACAGAACATAGCAATAACTGATTTTTGGGGCCAATTTAGCCGGGATAATTTCATTAACACTGTTTCTATAACAAATGTAATGTTATTCAAAACTCATATAAAAGCTATAAAATGGCTAAATCAATGCTGTTATTGAAATTTGCCCAGTCTCTTTTTTTACCCGGTGACATACAATTAACACTACAACAGCGCAATAATGAAGGCTTTTGTGACAGTCTTGTTTATGGTGACTTAAGCTACTGTAATTCTCAGATGCTTGAAAAGAATAATGAGAGGCAAAAAGCTGGGGATGGAGTAAGTGTTGGTATCACCTATCAGGAGTAGGTGCTCATGATTGGTGTTCAAACACACATTAAGTAATGCAATGTAAGTAGGCCTGCTGCAGTATCTATACATGTGTGTCATGTACTACTCAGTGGTCTTAAACACTATCATGACTCTGTTGGGGAAAATGTTGGGATGATGATGTTTGAATGCATTTAAATGTTGCAGTACATACACTATTTTGTAAAAAAAAAAATATATATATAACTTGGGAATGACGTTGTCAGCCTGAGTTTTCCTGGAGGTCAGTACTCATGAATGCCCTGACGGCTCATGTACATTCATTTTTTGTTTTTAAATTAAAGGGATGAAGTGTAAGCTACTCTGAGCCATGGTCATTTATTTAAAATCATTTTGTTTTGTGGGTTTTTTAGAGGGTTGTATTTGGGTAACTCACTTATTCAAGATATCAAGATCAGTTTTGTTTTTCACCATAAACCACCAAATCTTCATGGACACAGGATATTTGACTCTTTTCAAATTCGATTGGTCTCTTTTTGATGGTGCAACTTTTACTATAGCTATAGCGGATTGAAAAGTTTCACCATGTTATGAAAACAGCAATAAAGGATTTCATCACCATATTTGCACTGCAGTATTTGTGGACCAGAGGAATCAAGGGACGACCCATAAATGTTTATATTTTTAAATATCTTTATTGGAAAGGAAATAACAGGTTAGTGTTTGCACTAACTGCCTCAAATCTGTAATAGTGAATACCCTAAACTCTTGAGTTTAGGATATTCACGCATCGAGTGAGTAATCCTAATACCACAAAGATTACAGCTCTTTGAGGAGGGAGAGCCTTCTCATATACACTACATACTTTGTACTGTGAGCGTGAGGAAACAGGTCGCCAGGAATGAAACATGAGCCAATCGGACACGTGAAAGGGCTATTACATTATGCAGACCACGTTACTCTTGTTGGTGTCCTCTTGTCTAGTCCCAAAGAGGGAGGCGTCTCATATTCAACACCAGGGTTAATGTTCCATCTCACACATACTTGTCAACGATCTGCCACACCCTATCGTTGAATGAGCTGAAAACCTATTTTCTGTATCATTCTCTTACTATGAGTGCGAATTCTATTTGAACACAGACTTTTTCATTTTGGTTATTCAACATGAGAGATATTTCTATTTCTTTTCTGTGACTGTCTCCAAGGATCTGAAGTGGGCGGGTCTATAAAGGAAAAGGTGAACACATACTTTTGAGAACCGATAAGAGTAATATCTGAAAATTAATTTAAAGACAGTCGCTATGAGTCAAATCTAATCAATCTATTTAGAAAAATTATAATTTGATGATTATTATTACTTTTAATATTGTAGTTAATAATACCTAATTATATTTCTTAATCTCATTTCGAATTATGTTTAAGTAGTCATTATTGATATACACAACCTATATTTACTAGTATAGTCCTAAACCGAATTTCCAGGCGCATATGACCTGCACGCCTGAACTCGTTTACTCAAATTTAACAGCTCTCACAACTATCAGTGCTGTCACTGCAGTTCAGTCACCTATAACCCTGTTGTACATGTGCAGCTCACACACCCTTTCAAAATATTTGAGTGCTGTGTCATCATTACAAGGACATAATTCAGCCTTCATAATGTTGCATTAAAGTGTTCCCAGTATGATTGTCCTTCCTTATTTTACTCGACAGCATGACTTGTCCTTTTTTAATGCCGTGGCTTTGGTAATGATAAGACAAGGGATCAAATAGGCGAATAGATTTGTGGTGGCACATGGCTACTTTGTGCATCTTATTCTTGTTTATCATATCACTTTGGCGTTTAGGTTTAGCCTTGGACAAGAAAGCAACCCAAGTCAAAAGAAAAAAAAGACAAATACATGGTATTATTACATATATAACTGTGGGCTTTTTTTCATACACTGATTTGGAGTTTATAGAATTTAATAACAAACTACTGAAACAATTAAAGGATTAATTAATTTGTTATTTAATTAATTAGTAAATGAACCGATAATACTCACAACAGGTCTGATAATTGAGCAAGGGCAACCTATTTTGTCAAGCAAAAATGTTGAACATATTATGTCCCAGTCTCTTGAATTTGCTTATTCTCTGCTTTCCTCCGATATATTTCACTTACAATGTTATTAGTGTAGGACAGTTGTTGGACAAAATAAAACTATTTGAAGACTTTAAAAAAACAAATTTGCATAGGGATAGGGAATTCAAATAAAATGAGAAATGAATAGTTAAAACTATTGGGCCAATTAAAATGTAATGTAAACTGAAATAGGAAATATTATATTGATATTCATATGAAAAACGGATACTGTGAAACGGAAATCTGAAAATTCTAAGAGAAATTGAAGGCTACCTCCTGAAATGGAAAGTAAAAAAGCTGAATTTGAAATGCTTAAATGTAATGTTAAAATACAAATCTTGGTACAAAAGAGAGATAATTAACCATTGCCATTTAATTATGAAATTATCTGTTATTTAGGATATTAATTTATTGTTTTATATTTTATTTTTCCCTTTTTACATTTCTCCTTTGCAATTTGGCCTTTCAAGTAAAAGTGAAGGCAGTACAGTGGTTTTCAGTAAATATGCAAACCTTGATATTAAAAATATTATCACGACACGCTGTGTTTTCATAGGATTCTTCCACATTTTCCTTGCCATCATTAATCTCCCACAACACCTGAATGTCGCATCGAGTCCGCGCTGATCGACAGGTCAGTGGGAGGAGCCGAGAGGGCGAGGAATGCTGAGTCATGGTGACGTTCTCCGCTTCGCCTGACGCCATCACGTATGTAAAGGCAGGAGTAACGTTCACATGTACAACCAACACAGACCGACTCCGTGTGGCATACTTGGCTTGGCAACAACGGCCTGGTTACCGGTCTACTTCGCTGTCATTCCATCACAGAGCTGCTCCTTCACCAAACCCAGGGGGCAACCGAATAACACGTAGGTTTTCCCGGGGGAGCAGCGTTATCAGCTCTGGGGGTGTGCTTACCGAGCTAACCCAAACCAGACATTAGCAAAGTGATGAACAGGGGCCTGCTTCTTCTGGATGCCCTGCTAAGGTTACCGACAGGGCACGCCGCTTAAAAAGCACCACGAGACTCCGCAGTCTGCACGTGAACCCTCTGACAGCACATTACATTAGAGGCCTAGCTGGTTTGTTTGGATCGCTACCGAGATTTCATGCAAACGCCGTGTGAGTTGGACAAACTAGCCAGCTAGCTTCCGTTCGGCGTGCAAAGTTTATACAAGCAACCATCAACAGACACCGGCAGTAAGGCTCAAACGCTACAGGCTTTTCTTTGCCATGGGTTTACTCTCACAAGGATCTCCGCTGAACTGGGAGGAAACCAAGAAGTATGCCGACCACATCAGAAAGCACGGCATCATTCAGTTCCTCAACATCTACAACAAGGTGAAGGAGCGTCAGAAGGACGTGCTGAAATGGGGCGATGAGGTAAGAGAAGAGTCT
This sequence comes from Ammodytes marinus, assembly GCF_949987685.1. Taxonomy (NCBI): domain Eukaryota; kingdom Metazoa; phylum Chordata; class Actinopteri; order Uranoscopiformes; family Ammodytidae; genus Ammodytes; species Ammodytes marinus. Next base: position 16,980,563 of record NC_137215.1, on the reverse strand, counting down.
TTTTTTTTCTTTTCTTTTTTAATTTTGTTTTACTCAAACGTGGTGCATGCTGCACTGCTGCTTTGGTCGATCTGTCAGACATGATGTGCAGTGCATGATGCAATAGTGGCTTAATTGGTTTTGGAGAAAAACCTTTGACTCAAACGTAACCAATACATTTTTATTTGTGTTACTGTGTATGGCTATTGTTTAAGGATATGACAGGAGAAACCTGTTGCACAGGTTACAAGAATGTGAGTCCATAGAACCAGATGTTTGTGTTTTTGAAAATGATAAAATATGTTTACTAGTGTTTGTTCAACAGCTGCATACTATTGGATATAACCAATCATTCTGTTTCCAATACTGTCTAACTGTGCTAATAATTCAGACCATAGTGCTACAAATTATAACCCTAGAAGGGTTAAATCACAAAACCTGCTTTAAAATACCTTAAGTTATGTGGGCCTGGCTCTAACCTGCGTTTCTAGTCATTTATCCCGCCACTGGTCCACAAAACTTCAATGTGCTGCTGTGTTTTCATTAGGAACAATGTGGAATGCTGTTGTTATAGATTAATCCCTCTTTCAGACAGGGGATTACAGGGCAGCAGAGTCAAAGTGAAGGAAACATAACCGATGAATTGGAATTGATGTGATGGCGTCCAAGTCTGATGTTAAAAAATGTCCACTTTGTGCTGTAGTCTAGACCGAATTGAAAAAAAAAACTAGTTTAGAAGTAAGAAGCGCAAATTGAATGAATGAATCAAGCAGTGGCTATAGTGCAGTGTTTGACTAGGGATTGATCAAATGTGTCCTGTTTGTTTTTCAATTATTTACTTTAAGGTCGAGTACATGCTAGTGGAGTTGGACGACAAGGATGAAAAGGTTCGTCTCGTCCTGAACGGCGGAGAAGTTTTGGAAACTCTCCAAGAGCAGGGTGAATTGATCAACCCCAAGTAAGTAAGCCAACAGTCCACTGAATATCACAGACATCAAAAGACCCATTTCTATATAATGTTTTGTTTTAAAGCACAAACGCCACAATTGGCTTAGGTAATGTGGTTTTTATTTGGCTTTGTTTCTTTCCTCGCACCAATACACATTTATATGTTGTTAAGGACATTTGTAACTCAAGTCAAAGTTGTCTTTCTGGAATAAATCACACTCACAAATGTACTGTTGAAATGGACCACAGAAATAGCAACACTTCAGTCTCCTCTTTAGCAGGTAAAATGCTTGCTCTATAGGGTTTAAGTCTGGAGATTGACTTGACCAGTCTAAAAGCTTCCATTTCTTGACAGTGATTAACTCCTTTTCAGGGTTCGTACAAATGCTTGAAAGTCTGGAAAATGCTTGATTTTCAATCGAGTGTTTTCAAGGTTTGAAATGTGCTTGAAATCTGAACACTGTGCTGGAAAATGCTGGATTTTCTCTTTATTGACCAGTGTCGTAATTCAACAAATTTTTTTATTATGTAAATTTAAAAAAAATCTGTCGCAATGTTTTCTTCGCCACCGTCTTGTATGCACGAGTGCAGTTGCTCCCCGTGTTTTCTTTCCTGGCGCACGCGCCACACCTGGCGATCGCTCCAGGAATGATCCAGAACCACGAGTCGCTGCTCATGGACCTATTGCTCCCGATTACCATACCAGATATCTGTTTCCATTTGGTTATGACGAGGCCCTAATAACCGGCAGGCATAGGCTACTGTACGGCTGCAAAAAGTACCTCCAGCTGTAGCAGGCTACACAATGGGGGAATCGGCACTTAGAAGTCATGCAAAAGGTAAATCAGTTTAGAATTTTTTTTCGTTAAAACTTATCGGACAATGTCACTCTGGATGACTGTTCATTCGTGTTCTTTTTTGTAAATTGCACCAAATCCCGAGTTTGTATGTGTTATTGACTTGTTGATACAAATAAATAGCATGCTAAATTGATGCTCAACACCGTTAGCAATTAGCTGACCAGCTAGTTCTCAATAGTGTATTGCTCCAAATCCATGTTGTTAGCTAGATAATGTAAGCTTGGGGGTTACTTCATTGTAACGTGATGTTACACTCAGCGGGGTTAGCTCGATGCAGCTCCCATAACAAGTTGTAGGCCTATAACCTAATCCATTAGTCACACTGTAGTGAGATTAGTTACAGAACCAAGATCCAACATTTTAATTTTGTGAAGTTGTCGAAGTCGAGAACGGTCTTTGCTGTCAAGTGATTTCAGTCCACAGTCTCAGCATGTTAACGCTATGTCGCCATATTTGTACTGATGCTTTATTGGACCAGAGCCCACTTAGTCCCATTGACGTTCTGAAATCATGGACATATATTGGCTTAAATACCTTTATTTTATTTGACTGAAAGCCCTTTTTGGGAGGATCACTTTTTGGCAACACACCAACATACACAAACTGTAATCTGGAAACCTAGCAATATTGAAAATGTCTGGTCATACACAAGCTCAAGAATGTATTTAAATATATAATATCCAGGCATACATTTATACATATTGTTATAATTCAGCCCGGGGAAAAAAGGGGTGCAAAGGCTGTATTTGCCCTTTGTTATTCGTGTGTGTGTGTGTGTGTGTGTGTGTGTGTGTGTGTGTGTGTGTGTGTGTGTGTGTGTGTGTGTGTGTGTGTGTGTGTGTGTGTGTGTGTGTGTGTGTGTGTGTGTGTGTGTGTGTGTGTGTGTGTGTGTGTGTGTGTGTGTGTGTGTGTGTGTGTGTGTGTGTGTGTGTGTGTGTGTGTGTGTGTGTGTGTGTGTGTGTGTGTGTGTGTGTGTGTGTGTGTGTGTGTGTGTGTGTGTGTGTGTGTGTGTGTGTGTGTGTGTGTGTGTGTGTGTGTGTGTGTGTGTGTGGCCGACCATAAGGGGTAGAAAGTGGGAAAGCTTTCTTGGGCCCAGCCCTTGGGGGGCCCATGGTCTTCAGAGGCCAAGAACCTAACTGAGCCTAACATTATTTTTAACAGAAATATTCACTATAACCATTTAAAACTTGCACAACCATAACGACAGAACAAACATTTTAAATATTGTAACTTAGGTAAAATGCCAATATCTATTCCTCTGCTACCCTCTGCTTCATGTCCGTCCTGTGTGCACGGCACGCTGAAAAAAAGTCGCTAACACCAATTTTAAAAAGGGCTAGGCGGGGCACTGGCTCTGAGAGACACATTAACGTGGTTAGTAAACATAAACAAACATTCGCCAAGTGTTCGCTAGAGATTAGCTTAGCCTTTTAGACATCATAACATACTCCCCCACCCTTACCCAGGGCAGGTGGGCTGGGTACCACAAAACTGAGCTGAGGGGGAATGGAGGCTGGCCAGGGAACTTGTATAATTTATAATTTGACCCCTTATACAGTATAAGCCTTGTTGGCTTCCCACCTAGTTGTAGTAATGTGTTAATCACAAAATAAATATACATTTGTTCTCCCAGGAATTTTAGAATCTTTCAGCCCAGCCTCCATTTAATTTGAACTCTCAAAAAATAATCTAGTCTTGAAGAGCTTTTTTAAGTTTGAGCTACAGTAAAATTATTTCCTTGATTAATTCAGGTGTCTCCATATCAGATAAATGTAGTTCTTTAATGTATTCATTTCCTTTACTTTTTTGTGCCATATGGTTACAAAATTTGGTTTTGATATATTGTTGTACAGTTTTGGCTGGATTGTTTTACCTGAGTCGTCCTGCTACTTGTGTCTGGGTGTTATTCTATGAATTGTGAAAAGTATTTGGACCCCTCAGGTAAAACAGAAAACATTCTTATAAAGTTGACAAGGTAATTACTTTGTTGTTTTCCTGAGTCTACTAACAGGTTTAAATGTCTTAACGTACATTTTTGTGTCAAAGAATTTCCCTTTGGGGACAATAAGGTCCAAAGTCTTTGATCTATGTCTTCAGGTTGACGCCAGCAGCCAGGTACAATTTGAAAAATGTTCCATGAGTTTCATGTCACATACTGAACATACTGCATAGACAACCAGACCCAGGTGTCACACCATAAGGATGTCTGACCAGTTCTTTACTGCACCTCAGGGGCGGCCCGCAGCATAGGCAATGTCTGTAATAGTGTCCTTTGTTGTTGCCTGCTCCTGTGATAAACCTAGTGAATACTCAAGAAAACCAATGTTATTTTGTAAAAATCTGTTGAATATTAAGCAATTGCGTGAGTTTTAGGGTATTACAATAAATTGGTAAGTAAGTCAGAAATGTGCTACTATTTTTAAAAACATATATAGTATAACAGGGCTGTACGCTTATTTTTTCAGGTGGTAGCACTGGTGCTAGCAAGCAAAAAAATTCAGTAGCACAAAAATAAATTTGGTAGCACACAAAGTAGGCTATGATTGAAAACTTGCATAACCTTAACCCTTGCATTTTGCTCTAATTACCTTTGAGCATGTCATCCTGGTCTCATTTGAGATTCACAATTAATATGATATCCTAGTGGGTGCAGTAATAATTGTAGAAAAATTAATAGGGGTGCACTGATTGCGATTTAGAAAAAAGAATCTAACCTGCCAATTGCAATTTTTTGCTGATTCAGAATTATTATTATAATGTCCTTCTGTTAATTAAAACCAAACTTTAAAACATTAAACATAGCCTATTAAATAAATAAGTATACATATTGGTACAATTTAGGATAAATTAAATAGGTTGTTGTGAATGTGTTGGGAGTAGCTTTTCAGTGGCTTATTTAAAACTTTGTAAATAGACTAGGCTACTGTTGACTGCTCTCTGCAGCTGAATGAGTTGCCTTTCAAGCTAGAAAAAAGCGCTAACTTCCTGTTCTTACCGGCTTCAAAATAAAAGTCAACTAACGTTTGGCTAATAACAGGCTTTTAATGTGAAGGCGCACAGGAAATGTTCTGTTTGTACACGAGCTAACTTAACTGCGGTAATGTGCCGTCTCCTCCCGGTAATTGCCGTTGGTGAAGTTTTTATACCTAGAATCGCTGCACCCGCACAGATCCCGAGGACATATCTTTCACCAGCCAAAGTGGAGGGTGGATTCAATAACTTACTTGCCTAAGACTCATTTACCTGCAGTGTTAATGTAGAGTCCTCTAAGCAGTGTTGTGCATCTCTCCTCTGTGTTTCAAAGAGACAGCATCTGCTCATTATCAACCTGTCGCACGAGTGCTAATGGGTTCGTATTCATCATCGCACGTGATCAATTTCAGTAGCAAATGCGATCAAAACTGTCGCACTGTACAGCCCTGTATAATAATCACAAAAGAGTCCTTTTTCTCACTTGAGCTACTGTTCCCCAAACTCTCGCTGCATGTCCCTAGTTGATAAGATAGTTAGTCTCTCTACAAATACATGTATGTGTTTATTTAGGGATGAGCGCACACACACACACACACACACACACACACACACACACACACACACACACATTGATACAAGTGAAGTATGAGTAAGGGGGGCCCATTGACAGGAGGTTTTCAGGGGCCCAGCCATTTGTGTCGGCGGGCCTGTGTGTGTGTGTGTGAAATAAGTTATTAATTAGTAACCATTTCCTACATCTAGACCTATTGATTATCATTATGGCATTTTCAACTGAATCACAGCAGCACTGATATAGTGACAATATGCTCCATCTCATGTGATATTGCTCAAGTAGGCCTACAGATGAAACTCGAAAAATTTGAATATCATGCAAAAGTTCATTTATTTCAGTAATTCAACTTAAAAGGTGAAACTAAAATATTATATACTCATTACATGTAAAGTGAGATATTTCAAGCCTTCATTTGTTATACTTGTATTTATTATGGTTTACAGCTTATGAAAACCCCAAGTTCAAAATCTCTGAGCATTTTAATATTACATAAAAATCAATAAAAAAGGGATTTTAAATACAGAAATGTCGGCCCTATATAAAGTATAATCATCGATATGTACTCAGTACGTGGTTTGGGCCCCTTTTGAATGAATTCCAATTAATTTTCCATGATATTCTAATAATATGAGTATCACCTGTATAGTCATGTTGTTATTAACCTGATTGATGGTCATTTTGGGCATATGAACTAAACTGATAAAGGTCTCCTTAGGGCCATACTGCAAATTGGTGATTGTCCATATACATTATATGAACACTCCCATTTTACAGATAAGGCAATGTATGAAATCATAAGCATTTATTTATATACTGTATATTTAAAGCTTTGTCTTCCTTGAAAAAGTTGACATGTTATCTTGATAGTGCTGGAAAAGTGCTTGAATTTTACTCTTATAAAGCTGTACGAACCCTGCCTTTTGTTATTTTTGCAGTGTGTTTTGGGTCATTATCTTGCTGCATTATGAAGGATCTTCATGAGCAGATCATTTCTTTCTCCAAACTTTAGCCTTTCCATCACTTTGGTAAAGGTTCCTCTTGACAACAACACAGTAACACATGATGGCAGCAGAAAAATGAACTTAGAAGTCTACAGAAACATTCTGTCTGCCAATTTAAAGAAAGATGCAACCAAACTGATTGGAAGATCCTTCATCATGCAGCAAGGTAATGACCCTAAAAAACTGCAAAAGTCAATCTCCAGACTTAAAGAGCATGCATTTTACCTGCTAAAGAGGAGACCGAAGGGTGTAACCCCCCAAAACAAACAGCAACTGAATGAGGCTGCGGTAAAGGCCAGGAAAAGCATCACAAAAGAAGAATGCAAAAGTTGTTATGTCAATGGGTCACAGGCTTGATGCAGTTATTGCAAGCGAAGGATTTGCAACAAAATATTAATTCTTATTCACTTTAATGTATTTTAAGTCCATCTGTTCCATCTATGCCTGTTTATTAACAACTGTATAGGTCTCTCTCTCTCTCTCTCTCTCTCTCTCTCTCTCTCTCTCTCTCTCTCTCTCTCTCTCTCTCTCTCTCTCTCTCTCTCTCATTTATTTATTTTATTTATATAACTTCTGTCTCCTCCTCTCAGCCAGGTTACTACTTTATTGAGAGATACTGTTTTGAACCTATTGTTAATTAGGCACCCACTAAATCAATAATGCACAGACACTGCGGAGAATAACATAAGACGTATTCCTACCTTCATGCTTATTTGCCGCTATCGCCTCACCTCTTATGCACCGGGTCAAAGGGCACTATAGAAGTGCGATTAATCTGCGTTATTTTTTTTAATCGCGTTAATTTTTCTGTGATTAATTAATCGAAATTAACGCGTTAATTTGACAGCCCTAGCTTAAATGTTGATCTATTGTCTCACATTCATATTTTGGTGTCAAACCCAAATGTTTCCAGTCTACAGCAAAACTAAAGGAATTGGCCTCACTGTTCCGATACTTATGGAGGGGACTGTACCAGGCAGGCAGCACTGAGTTTTAAAAGGCTGACTCCAAGTATGGCACCCACACAAAGATAAATCACCCTGGCTTGTTAGCATAGCTCCACCCAACTTCAATGCAAACAGGTATCAGTGTGCAAGATCTTTAATGGACAATGGAATATATATGCTATCATGTTCTAGTAGTGGTTTCCAAGGGAACAATCGTGGTCGGAAAAGTGATAAGAAAAAAGTTTTATAATTTTTGTTCTCTGCAACCCCTGGCTTAATATGAAGGAATCCCAAGTCCAAAATGTTTAGTGCCATGGATGTGGAGCGCAGCATTGCCCTGTAGTCAAAGTAGCCCCCATCTCCTTGTTTTCAACATGAATTTGCCTAAAGCCTATAAACCACTTTGACTTTCAAAATTGTAGTACATTCATCACTCTTTTTACATAATTTATCCGACCCAAATGCCCAAAACATATCTTATCCTTTTGTTAAACAACACGAGCCATTACTTAAAAGTTTAGCCAGTGAGTTTTGAAATGTAGAACTTTTACCACTATAAAGGTCCACCCCTATTTTCTCACAAAATGCCTGTACTACTAGATGATGCCAACATTCTGCTATATTATTAACTGTACCTTTAACAGACATGATTGAATTTCTGTACAAAAGTCATTGATTCCTTCATAGAAAAGTAAGTACAGTTTGTTATACAGTATTTTACTTTATGTTTCCCCCCTTTTTTCATGAGATAAATAAATTTCCAGAATTGCTGTTTTTAATAAATTACAAAAATATGCCACACAGTTACGTGTTTTGACTGTCTCTCTGCCTGCTCTGCCGCATGTTCACATATGACAGAACGTACACATTCTGCAATCTTTTGAGGTTATGTTACATTGGTCTTTGGTCTCCTTTAACCAAGATCCTAGTTATAAAACGTTATTAACACATAAAGGCACCTGGATTAAGTTTGAAGGGCATAAGAATGATTTATATCTTGGATAACTTGTGGATTCAAGGATAACCCATTGTAATGAAGTCAAGACACAAAGGAAATCAATGGCCCTGTTGTTGGCAACATTATTTAATTTTATTTAATTTTATTTAATTTTATTTAATTTTATTTTATTTAATTTAATTTTATTTTATTTTATTTTATTTTATTTTATTTTATTTTATTTTATTTTATTTTATTTTATTTTATTTTTATTTTATTTTTATTTTATTTTTATTTTGAACGTTTCACTATTGTTCTCCTGATAAATCTATCAAATGTCAAAAATAAGGTGTTGAGAGGCTGTTTTGACTGCGGACATCTGTCAGCAGGGCCGCCTTTATGCACGGGCTTACCTGGGCTGAAGCCCCAGGGCCTACGAAGATTAGGGGCCTCTCAAAAAAAAAATAAAAATAAAATGTTTTGTCTGTCTCAATATAGGCCCCTGATCTAAGAAGGCCCCGAATATTGTCATTTAAAACAATACATTATTGACTGGCTCATGATAGGCCCCTAATCTTCGTAGGGGGGGCGGGCGTACGGAGAACAGGGGCCTATCATGAACCAGTAAAGAAAAAGGGAAAAAAATCACATTATTTTTTGGCCTATGAAGATCAAGGAGCCTATCATTCACCAGTACATTTTTGTTATTTTTGTTTAAATAACATTGTTCGGGGCAACGCAGATCAAGGGCCTATATTGAGTTGAGCCATTAAAAGCAAAACGAATAATTCAAAGAGAGAAGTAGCTTTGGGATAAGGGATTATTTAAAAAAAAAATGGAATGCTGAATGACTGGATTTTTTTAAACCTTTTATATTTTTGTTTCTGGTTTTTGGTATTTCTGTCTCCAAATTATTCCAGAAAATAGCTCACATAGGACACAGTTGATTTAGCCTTAGTTTTCTTCTCAAAGTGCACCAGATTGATGCATTTTACTTTAAAAAGGTTCAAATTTTTCTTCTGGGGGGGCATGCCCCCGGACCCCCCTAAAAGGTCCTGGGACCCCACCGCTGTCTCCTCAATAACTTGTGTGTTTGGTTATTAAAAGTCATTAGACCAGGAGGGGGTTATTTACATGTTACCTTAAGTGATTTTGTATTTCATCAATAGAGATATTGTGGTGTAGACAAACCGTATATAAATCTGTATTGTAAGACCGCCGCCCGGGGAGGCCTACGAAACCTCTCAGCCCCAGGGCCTAGTGGCAGGTAAAGGCAGCCCTGGTGGTAGGGAAAGGTAGTGTAGAGTGAAGGGGGAGATAGAGGGGTAAAAATGTAATTATGTCCTGTTGCAAGTCTGTATTGTGTTGTTGTGCAAGAGTTTTTACATTTCTAACCTGGAGGGACATGCCACTGGTTGCACCCCTAAAGGTGTTACAGGTGGAGATGGTGTTAAAGGGAGAGGGCCTGCAGCTACCTCTCTGGTAGCTGCAGAGGTTTCCATGCAATTGTGCCCGTTTCTTTGAGAAGCCCAGGGTATTCTGACTTAATCTCTGAAGCCTGTATTTTTTGAGTACACTCCCCATGGTGGCTCTAGCAAGCACCTGTTTATCCTTTAGTTTTTTTGTGTTGAGGTACTTTTTTTGTAGTTCATCAACCACACAGACATGCAACAACAGTTGTCTACGTGAGCTGGGAAGCCGAGGATGCTGTAGCAATTGATTAAGTTGTTTGCGAGGGGATGGGCTTTGTTTGTTTTTTTGGCGTTGCCACTTTTTTTTTGCCTGAACACATAATAAAGACAGTTAACACACACACAATAGTGGTAGGCAGGGCCGCCTTTATGCACGGGCTTACCTGGGCCGAAGCCCCAGGGCCTACGAAGATTAGGGGCCTCTCAAAAAAAAAAAAAAAAAAAATTCCAGAAAATAGCTCACATAGGACACAGTTGATTTAGCCTTAGTTTTCTTCTCAAAGTGCACCAGATTGATGCAATTTACTTTAAAAAGGTTCAAATTCTTCTTCCGGGGGGCATGCCCCCGGAAACCCCCTAAAAGGTCATGGGACCCCACCGCTGTCTCCTCAATAACTTGTGTGTTTGGTTATTAAAAGTCATTAGACCAGGAGGGGGTTATTTACATGTTACCTTAAGTGATTTTGTATTTCATCAATAGAGATATTGTGGTGTAGACAAACATGGCTTTAACGCATCTGTATTGTAAGACCGCCGCCCGGGGGGGCCTACGAAACCTCTCAGCCCCAGGGCCTAGTGGCAGGTAAAGGCAGCCCTGTCTGTCAGTGATAACAATGAGAGCTCCTCCTGGGTTTACCGGCCTCCAAACTGTATGCCCACACTCTGCTAACATTTGTGTAAAAAAGAGGCATTATCTGCAGGCAGTGTGCGGACCTGTTTGCACAAGCCCATGACTGTTATGCTTGCTCGCTGCCCCATGACGTCGGTCTAAATCTGAGTAGCCAACTTTCACCCAGGGGAAATACCAGTGGCAGTGGGAATAGTAGAGCCCGTGCATTCCTCATTACTGCCCCTCTGTCGCACACACACCAAAGAGCACGCTCCGGAGCACAAATACGTCGTGTTGCCTTTCCCCCTGCCAAGATCATGGCTGACATACGAGGAAGCGAGAGCGCTGCGTTTATTAATCACAGAGGTCACCGTGACACTGACACAAGGCCCTTTTCTTGATGAGTCGAATGTTTTCACAACACTTTTTTTTTGTATTTTACATTTTTTTTTTCAGCCACCCCACACTTTGGAGACCAGAGTATGGCAGCTACATGATTGAAGGAACTCCCGGGCAGCCGTATGGCGGGACCATGTCCGAGTTCAACACTGTGGAGGGTAACATGGGCAAGAGGCGTAGAGAGGCCTCAGCGGTCCTCAACCAGAAAGAAACCCTATGCACCATCACTGCATTTCCAAGGTACTTCACTTTGTATTAAAAAGACCACATGTTTTAACCCTCTTTAATGATATAGTGCAGCATGAGCACAAATTCTTTTTATTTTATTCGTCATAATATTTTAGAGCTTCAACCATAAGTTGATTAATTTTTGTATCAGTCCACCTAAATTAATTGGCAATACATCCCATCATGGATGAGACGTGTTAGTAATTTTAGCTCTTTATTTGGAAGTATTTGATGCTTTTCTTTTCTTTAAGATTATTTTTTGGCATTTTTCATGCTTTATTGATGGAGGCAGAAATTAAATGGGGTGGAGAGGGGAATGACATGCAGAGAGCGACCCGGGCCATACTCGAACACGGGTTTGCTGCGCCGAGGACTGAGCCTCATGGTGGGGGCGTTTCAACCACTACACCACGAGCGCTCCCGTATTTGATGCTTGCATGCTTGGTTGCTTTGGAAGGCCTTTGTGACAAAAACAAGACATTTGAATATGTTAGGAATTCATTTTTATTTACTCTATATTACTCCTTTTTTTATATAAAAAAAAAAAATCTTTGAGAAAAAAAAATTAAATTAATAGAGGGGAAAAAAATAATGATTGTCAATGATGGTGATGGCTAGTTGAAGCCCTGTAATAGCTGTGTATGTTTTGACTCTTTTGTTTAGGTTAGGTTGCCCAGGTTTCACCAAACCGGAATACCGGCCGACCCCTGTTGAGAAAGGAGTGTCAAAGTCACTGTTTTTCCCCGACGAAGCAATCAACAGACACCCGAGATTTAGGTGAGCTCCATGGTTATGTTTTTGTGACATTGTGTATGTGTGGTTTCCTCACAGGATTATTGAATCCTTTGGTTGTGTGATGAGCAAAGCAGCGACGACAAAAGTCTGCATCAGTCATTCATGTCATGGTTTTCTTTTGGGCTTAGTTTTACTCTAGGTGCCAGTGGATTTGGACAATGGCATACATGCTTGATCCTGTTATTGCTTGTACTTGTTTTAAAGCTGGCGTTTGTGCACTTGCTTTTTCAGCACCCTTACCAGAAACATACGTCACAGAAGAGGAGAGAAAGTCGCGATTAATGTGCCAAGTAAGTTTAAATGGAATGACGCGAGAGCCACAGACTTTACACAACGTTCCTGCTACAGTTTCCTCCACTCTGACTTCCAGACACGGACGCACGTCTTGGTCTGTCCCTTAGCTTTTTGAACAAGATTCCATAAAAACATTAATCAGGCTTAAAGTGAACAGCTGACATCAGTTTGCAGGCTAGAGAGCTACGTAGCTGCTCATCTGCTGCATATTAAATGGCACGTCAAAGAACCTGAAAATGCCACTTCAGTCAACTTAGATGGTGTGATTCTTAGGCCTTGATCACACATCCTGCATCTACCTCTGTCGCTGTTTTCGGCCACACATGCAACGTCTCAGCTGCTGCTGCGGCGCTGCTTCTAAAAGCCTTGTCTTTCTTCAGAGTTCTCATAGATAATTCCCATTAATATGAAGTTGATTCATGTCAGTTTATGATGCATATGATTAATATTGAGTTTCGACAGTAATCCATATGCCTCACTTCCTTTTTTCTCTCTCCACATTTTCGCTTGTGGGATATTTTATTTTGAAAGAGACAAACCGGGAAATAGTGAAATTACAGTGAATGCTGCTGGTATAACTCAACCGAGTATTTCTCTATCAGTTAAAACAGAGGAACCCGAGAGACGCGCGTCTCTCCGAAAAAATTGCTGAGCCTCCTGAGGTGAAGTGGTGCGTCGCTGCAGAAGCGCCTCCGATGGGCATCGGCAGGGTGTCAGAGGTTGGATGTGTGGCAGCTGTAGTGTGTTAACACGGTCGCCGAAAAAAAGTCAGATGCAGACACGGAGTAGACGCTGGACGTGTGTCCCAGGGGTTAATCTTCCAAAACCACTTCCAACTCGCTGTCAGCCCATGACAGGGAAGCTACAGAGCCTTGTTGTAATATTTATCCCGTCCCCTACGGGGACAGCTGGAAGCCGAGCAGCTGTTGCCAATCAATCACAGACGCCAACACGCCAAACAGCCAGCTTTTTAATAACGAAAAATCGTTCACACGCAGAGACTATTTTTGACTACAAAAATGTTATGTCAGTTGGACCTAGTTATGTTGCATATCATTTGCCTGTCTGACTACATTCCATTTTGGTTTTCAGTCTTCAAAGACAAGTGCACTCCATCTCCGTTTGTGGAGGAATTTCCTGAGGATGACGGTGAAGCAGCGAGGGCGGCTCTGCCTGATCATATCTACATGGACGCCATGGGCTTTGGCATGGGCAACTGCTGCCTGCAGGTACTGAAGCAACTGACTGATTAGCTCTGGCTCTCCGAGTCTCTTTCACCTCAAACCGTTGCTCAAACTTCAAACAGGGATGTCATAAACATGGTTTACTTGGACTGTTTTGTCTTTTGTGAGATCGCAACTTTGCGATCCCAATCAGTGATTTATAAATGTACTTCAGCCTGTGTTTTTACGATGCTTTTTTGCAGGTGACATTCCAGGCTTGTAGCATTGATGAGGCAAGGTACCTTTATGACCAACTAGCGACATTCTGCCCTATAGTGGTGAGTAGTAGTGATAGTATCAATAAAGTATTGTTCTCTGTTTACTATGATCCTTTACCTACCCTCTTCCTCGTGATGGACTACTAATTAATTATTATAACTAATTATCTATTTAAATTAATCCCTTATTAACTATAACTATAGTAACTATTTAATTGTACAAACTTAAGTAAATTACCATAAAATAAAAGTGTGACCAGGTCTTGAGAAACATGTTTTTGGCATTTTTTTGGTGCCCCCTGTTGGCTGGCATCTAAGTCCTTTTGGTAAAACTATTGCCACATACAGTATCTCACAAAAGTGAGTACACCCCTAACATTTCTTCAAATATTTCATTATATCTTTCCATGCGACAACACTGAATAAATGACACTTTGATACAATGTCAAGTAGTCAGTGTACAGCTTGTATAACAGTGTAAATTTACTGTCCCCTCAAAATAACTCGACACACAGCCATTAATGTCTAAACTGTTGGCAACAAAAGTGAGTACACCCCTAAGAAAAAATTTCCAAATTGGGCCCAAAGTGTCAATATTTTGTTTTGCTATCATTATTTTCTAGCACTGCCTTAACCCTCTTGGGCATGTAGTTCACTAGAGCTTCACAGGTTGCAACTGGAACCCTCTTCCACCCATTCATGACGACATCAAGGAGCTGGTGGATATTAGAGTCCTTGCGCTCCTCCATCTCCCGTTTGAGGATGCCCCAAAGATGCTCAATAGGGTTTAAGACTGGTGACATGCTTGGCCAGTCCATAACCTTTATCCTCAGCTTCTTTAGCAAGCCAGTGGTCGTTTGGAGGGGTGTTTGGGGTCGTTATCATGTTGCAGTACTGCCCTGCGGCCCAGTTTATGAAGGGAGGGGATCATGCTCTGCTTCAGTATGTCACAGTACATGTTAGAATTCAATGAACTGTAGATCCCCAGTGCTGGCAGCACTCATGCAGCCCCAGACCATGACACTCCAACCACCATGCTTGACTCTAGGCAAGACACACTTGTCTTTGTACTCCTCACCTGGTTGCCGCTCCACACTCTTAACACCATCTGAACCAAATAAATGTATTTTGGTCTCATCAGACCACAGGACATGGTTGCAGTAATCCATGTCCGTAGTCTGTTTGTCTTCAGCAAACTTTTTGTGGGGTTTCTTGTGCATCATCTTTAGAATAGGCTTCCTTCTGGGATGACAGCCATGCAGACCAGTATGATGCAGAGTGCGGCGTATGGTCTGAGCACTGACAGGTTGACCCCCCACCCCTTCAAGCCCTTCAGCAATGCTGGCAGCACTCATACATCTATTTTCCAAAGCCAACCTCTGTGTACGACGCTGACCACGTGCACTCAACCTTCGTAAACTGGGCCGCAGGGTGGTATTGCAACATGATAACGACCCCAAACACACCTCCAAGACGACCAGTGGCTTGCTAAAAAAGCTGAGGGTAAAGGTTATGGCCTGGCCAAGCCTGTCTCCAGACCTAAACCCTATTGAGCATCTTTGGGGCATCCTCAAACGGAAGGTGGAGGAGCGCAAGGTCTTTAATATCCACCAGCTCTGTGATGCTGTCATAAATGGGTGGAAGAGGGTTCCAGTTGCAACCTGTGAAGCTCTAGTGAACTACATGCCCAAGAGGGTTAAGGCAGTGCTGGAAAATAATGGTGGTCACACAAAATATTTACACTTTGGGCCCAATTTGTAAATTTTTTCTAAGGGGTGTACTCACTTTTGTTGCCAGCAGTTTAGACATTAATGGCTGTGTGTCGAGTTATTTTGAGGGGACAGTAAATTTACACTGTTATACAAGCTGTACACTGACTACTTTACATTGTATCAAAGTGTCATTTATTCAGTGTTGTCCCATGGAAAGATATAAAGAAAAATGTGAAGAAATGTGAGGGGTGTACTCACTTTTGTGAGATACTGTATGTTCTGAAGATAAATACCAATAAGAAGTTTTGTGATGATTGTACTATTGGTAAATGAGACATGGCAGAGCATAGGGAGCTGGATTGCAGTGCTGCCATGTGGCAGAGAAAAGTAATTGTACACCATTCCCGGTGGGGATGTTTTGATACATCTTCAGGGTTCGTACAGATGCTTGAAAGTCTGGAAAATGCTTGATTTTCAATCGAGTGTTTTCAAGGTTTGAAATGTGCTTGAAATCTGAACACTGTGCTGGAAAATGCTGGATTTTCTCTTTATTGACCAGTGTCGTAATTCAACATTTTTTTTTATTATGTAAATTTAAAAAAAATCTGTCGCAATGTTTTCTTCGCCACCGTCTTGTATGCACGAGTGCAGATGCTCCCCTTGTTTTCTTTCCTGGCGCACGCGCCACACCTGGCGATCGCTCCACACCTGGCGATCGCTCCAGGAATTATCCAGAACCACGAGTCGCTGCTCATGGACCTATTGCTCCCGATTACCATACCAGATATCCGTTTCCATTTGGTTATGACGAGGCCCTAATAACCGGCAGGCATAGGCTACTGTACGGCTGCAAGAAGTACCTCCAGCTGTAGCAGGCTACACAATGGGGGAATCGGCACTTAGAAGTCATGCCAAAGGTAAATCAGTTTAGAATTTTTTTTGTTAAAACTTATCGGACAATGTCACTTTGGATAACAGTTCATTCGTGTTCTTTTTTGTAAGTTGCACCAAATCCCGAGTTTGTATGTGTTATTGACTTGTTGATACAAATAAATAGCATGCTAAATTGATGCTCAACACCGTTAGCAATTAGCTGACCAGCTAGTTCTCAATAGTGTATTGCTCCAAATCCATGTTGTTAGCTAGATAACGTAAGCTTGGGGGTTCCTTCATTGTAACGTGATGTTACACTCAGCGGGGTTAGCTCGATGCAGCTCCCATAACAAGTTGTAGGCCTATAACCTAATCCATTAGTCACACTGTAGTGAGATTAGTTACAGAACCAAGATCCAACATTTTAATTTTGTGAAGTTGTCGAAGTCGAGAACGGTCTTTGCTGTCAAGTGATTTCAGTCCACTGTCTCAGCATGTTAACGCTATGTCGCCATATTTGTACTGATGCTTTATTGGACCAGAGCCCACTTAGTCCCATTGACGTTCTGAAATCATGGATATATATTGGCTTAAATACCTTTTTTTTATTTGACTGAAAGCCCTTTTTGGGAGGATCACTTTTTGGCAACACACCAACATACACAAACTGTAATCTGGAAACCTAGCAATCAGGGCTGCCAAGTTTCACCAAAAGTTTGGAGTGAGATTTTTTGGCCGAGGGACCCAAAACCGTCCTCTTTCCCACCCAATCATTTTTGCTAGTGTCCTGCAAGTTTACATATTGTTCATAATAAATCAGAAATAAAAGACAATTGGAAAATGTGATAAAACATCAAAAATCTTATTAAAATAAACAAATTCATGAATTGCAAAGTCGTAGGACAGGTTTTAATTAAACATTGGGTGTGGACATATTGTAAGTTGGGGTCTGGGGTTCCCCCCCAGAAAATTTTGAGCATTAAACACTTAATTTCCTGCATTCTGGTGAATTTTTATGAAGCAATGTGTGCCTTTTCTGCATTCATTTTTATGTAAAGTAAAAGAGAACATTCACGGTTTCGCTGACACAAATTTAATTGAATAGCCTACAATGCATGTGTAGTGCTTTCAAATATCTCCTGTAGCCTATTGTTAAAACATTTGGTTAAACTGTAATAAAGGTAATTATTCTATATGTATTCAACATTGTATGGGTTATCCAATTATCCAATTTCAATTCACCATTATTATATTAAATCCATGACACTTGATGTCTTCTCAGAACATATTTTCCCACAGTAACCTCTAAGCTTAGTTACTCAATTCATTCAATTAATGTTGACAACATTTTAGAACAAAAATGTGTTGGTGTGTCAACCAGCCCAATAACATAACATAATGCAAAACAAGCTTGAATATATCAAGTGAAGTGACTGATTTGAATTAAGGTGTTCTTACCTCTTTGTTCATTTAATACCGGCATCCTTGTTGTCATTAATTTTCCATATAATTTGAACAAAGGGCGGGACTGGGAGGCGGTGGGCTTTTATTAGTTTTGTAGTGTAACGCAGGGTGGTTTGCCAAGTGACTGCTGCGGCTACGGGCTGCACACGGCCATGGACCTATAAAGAAACCGCGCGTGCAGAAAGCATGGCAGAAAGAGGATGTCACGGAACTCAGTCCGTTTAGCTTTTCAAAATAAGACTTTCAAAGTAAAAGTACCAAAAAAATATATATATATATATATATTACGGGGATTCATTTCTCTGTGTGAGAAATTGGAGGTGTGGCGTGTGAGCGTGTGAACTGGTTGATATGCGTGTGTCTCACGGGCAATATTGAAAATGTCTGGTCATACACAAGCTCAAGAATGTATTTAAATATATAATATCCAGGCATACATTTATACATATTGTTATAATTCAGCCCGGGGAAAAAAGGGGTGCAAAGGCTGTATTTGCCCTTTGTTGTGTGTGTGTGTGTGTGTGTGTGTGTGTGTGTGTGTGTGTGTGTGTGTGTGTGTGTGTGTGTGTGTGTGTGTGTGTGTGTGTGTGTGTGTGTGTGTGTGTGTGTGTGTGTGTGTGTGTGTGTGTGTGTGTGTGTGTGTGTGTGTGTGTGTGTGTGTGTGTGTGTGTGTGTGTGTGTGTGTGTGTGCAGGGCCGCCCATAAGGGGTAGAAAGTGGGAAAGCTTTCTAGGGCCCAGCCCTTGCGGGGCCCATGGTCTTCAGAGGCCAAGAACCTAACTGAGCCTAACATTATTTTTAACAGAAATATTCACTATAACCATTTAAAACTTGCACAACCATAACGACAAAACAAACATTTTAAATATTGTAACTTGGGTAAAATGCCAATATTCCTCTGCTACCCTCTGCTTCATGTCCGTCCTGTGTGCACGGCACGCTGAAAAAAAGTCGCTAACACCAATTTTAAAAAGCCTGGCTCAGAGCCATTAGCTGTTTATATTTACGATTTTGACATTTTGGGGAACGGGCTAGGCGGGGCACTGGCTCTGAGAGACACATTAACGTGGTTAGTAAACATAAACAAACATTCGCCAAGTGTTCGCAAGAGATTAGCTTTGCCTTTTAGACATCATAACATACTCCCCCACCCTTACCCAGGGCAGGTGGACTGGGTACCACAAAACTGAGCTGAGGGGGAATGGAGGCTGGCCAGGGAACTTGTATAACTTATAATTTGACCCCTTATACAGTAAGCCTTGTTGGCTTCCCACCTAGTTGTAGTAATGTGTTAATCAAAAAATAAATATCAATTTGTTCTCCCAGGAATTTTAGAATCTTTCAGCCCAGCCTTCATTTAATTTGAACTCTCAAAAAATAATAAGAGCTTTTTTAAGTTTGAGCTACAGTAAAATTATTTCCTTGATTAATTCAGGTGTCTCCATATCAGATACATGTAGTTCTTTAATGTATTCATTTCCTTTACTTTTTTGTGCCATATGGTTACAAAATTTGGTTTTGATATATTGTTGTACAGTTTTGGCTGGATTATTTTACCTGAGTCATCCTGCTACTTGTGTCTGGGTGTTATTCTATGAATTGTGAAAAGTATTTGGACCCCTCAGGTAAAACAGAAAACATTCTTATAAAGTTGACAAGGTAATTACTCTGTTGTTTTCCTGAGTCTACAAACAGGTTTAAATGTCTTAACGTACATTTTTGTGTTAAAGAATTTCCCTTTGGGGACAATAAGGTCCTATGGATCTATGTCTTCAGGTTGACGCCAGCAGCCAGGTACAATTTGAAAAATGTTCCATGAGTTTCATGTCACATACTGAACATACTGCATAGACAATCAGACCCAGGTGTCACACCATAAGGATGTCTGACCAGTTCTTTACTGCACCTCAGGGGCGGCCCGCAGCATAGGCAATGTCTGTAATAGTGTCCTTTGTTGTTGCCTGCTCCTGTGATAAACCTAGTGAATACTCAAGAAAACCAATGTTATTTTGTAAAAATCTGTTGAATATTAAGCAATTGCGTGAGTTTTAGGGTATTACAATAAATTGGTAAGTAAGTCAGAAATGTGCTACTATTTTTAAAAACATATAGATTATAATAATCACAAAAGAGTCCTTTTTCTCACTTGAGCTACTGTTCCCCAAACTCTCGCTTCATGTCCCTAGTTGATAAGATAGTTAGTCTATCTACAAATACATGTATGTGTTTATTTAGGGATGAGCGCACACACACATTGATACAAGTGAAGTATGAGTAAGGGGGGCCCATTGACAGGAGGTTTTCAGGGTCCCAGCCATTTGTGTGTGTGTGTGTGTGTGTGTGTGTGTGTGTGTGTGTGTGTGTGTGTGTGTGTGTGTGTGTGTGTGTGTGTGTGTGTGTGTGTGTGTGTGTGTGTGTGTGTGTGTGTGTGTGTGTGTGTGTGTGTGTGTGTGTGTGTGTGTGTGTGTGTGTGTGTGTGTGTGTGTGTGTGTGTGTGTGTGTGTGTGTGTGTGTGTGTGTGTGTGTGTGTGTGTGTGTGTGTGTGTGTGTGTGTGTGTGTGTGTGTGTGTGTGTGTGAAATAAGTTATTAATTAGTAACCATTTCCTACATCTAGACCTATTGATTATCATTATGGCATTTTCAACTGAATCACAGCAGCACTGTTATAGTGACAATATGCTCCATCTCATTGCTCAAGTAGGCCTACAGGTGAAACTCGAAAAATTTGAATATCGTGCAAAAGTTCATTTATTTCAGTAATTCAACTTAAAAGGTGAAACTAAAATATTATATCCTCATTACATGTAAAGTGAGATATTTCAAGCCATTTGTTATACTTGTATTTATTATGGTTTACAGCTTATGAAAACCCCAAGTTCAAAATCTCTGAGCATTTTAATATTACATAAAAATCAATAAAAAAGGGATTTTAAATACAGAAATGTCGGCCCTATATAAAGTATAATCATTGATATGTACTCAGTACGTGGTTTGGGCCCCTTTTTGAAAGAATTCTGGCCTCAATTCCAATTCATTTTCCATGATATTCTAATAATATGAGTATCACCTGTATAGTCATGTTGTTATTAACCTGATTGGTCATTTTGGGCATATGAACTAAACTGATAAAGGTCTCCTTAGGGCCATACTGCAAATTGGTGATTGTCCATATTATATGAACACTCCCATTTTACAGATAAGGCAATGTATGAAATCATAAGCATTTATTTATATACTGTATATTTAAAGCTTCGTCTTCCTTGAAAAAGTTGACATGTTATCTTGATAGTGCTGGAAAAGTGCTTGAATTTTACTCTTAAAAAGCTGTACGAACCCTGCATCTTTCAAATCAAATCAGTTTTATTTGTATAGCCCAAAATCACATAGACATTTGTCTCACTGGGCTTTACATTCCATACAATATGATACAATATGACACCCTGCCCTTTCACCCTTAGCTCCCAGTAAAAAAAGCCTTTCCCGGGATTAAAATTGTTGAAGAAATCTCAGGGAGAGTCGACAAAGTAAGGGGTTTGCGTTTATGCGTGCAATTGTGCAAGAGGAGTAGCGTCCTGAAACAAGAAGTGGTGGAAAAATAAGACTAGTAAATAAAACTCTGCCTTTTCAGTATGCACAATAATTTTATGTGATAGATTTGTATTATAAATGTATAATGTGAACTGGATTAACAGAATGCCGTTTTTTGCTCATCACAGATGGCGCTGAGTGCAGCCTCGCCCTTCTACAGAGGCTTCGTGTCGGATAATGACTGTCGCTGGGGAGTTATTTCTGCCTCTGTGGACGACAGAACACAGGAGGAGCGCGGCCTCAAGGTGAGCAGTTGGAGCTGACGTGTTCTTTTCTTTTTTTAAACCACCAATGGACCATAATTGGTTCTCCAACAACAACTGTTGTCGTGGGATCTGAATCTCCTTTTAACAACAAACACCTAATTATGTTTAACTCTGAATTTATTAAACCTGAGATTTGTTTGTTGATGCTATCAGCCATGGGTCGATTTATCTGATTTCCGGTTATTTATTTTGTTCAGTTCAGGAAATGCTACCGTTGTCTATAAATTGACCTCTAAAAGCTTGTTATTGAGGATGGAGTAAAAAGCAGAACCACACAATCTAGTGTTACTTGGCTCTTTCTTAAAAAAAACATTTCTCAAGCTAAAGGCATTAGCACTGGCTAGATATCACAGTAAAATGCTTTCGGTTTGCATTTTGAGTGTAGTGTATGAAAATTACCTTTTTTCCTTTTGCAGCCGTTGAAAAACAACAAATACAGGATCTTCAAGTCGAGATACGACTCAATTGACAGCTACCTGTCCAGCTGTGGCGAGAAGTACAATGACATTGATTTGACGATAGACGAGGAGATCTACAATCAGCTGCTGGCTGCAGGTACTGTCATTTGTAAAATGGAGAAACTAAAATACAAGATGTTTTCAGTGTCACCTCTACAAAAACGTAAAATAAAAATGTACAGAAATAAAATGAATGATCTGCTTTCTGTCTATAGGTATTGATAAGCCGATGGCCCAGCACGTAGCGCACCTCTTTATCCGAGATCCACTCTCCGTCTTTGAGGAGAAAATTCACCTGGATGATGAAAACGAGTCTGATCACTTTGAGGTGAGATTTTCCTTAAACCATTTCTTGCCGGCTATGTTAAAAAACACCACCAAGCCTCGACTGATATTTAATTTGAAATGTTTCTTCTTGCAGAACCTGCAGTCAACCAACTGGCAGACCATGAGGTTCAAACCTCCACCTCCAAACTCTGATATCGGCTGGAGGGTTGAGTTCCGCCCCATGGAGGTACAAAACCAGGGACACCATTACTTTATTAACTATCAGTTGTAATTTGTGATTATTTTTTATACAATGACCTAGATCAAATATAAAGAAAATACTTGCCAGTGAGTTTAAGTTTTTATTCTTGCATTTGTTGTTCAGGTGCAGCTCACTGACTTTGAAAACGCTGCGTACGTGGTTTTCGTGGTCCTGCTCACCAGAGTGATCCTGTCCTATAAACTGGACTTTCTGATTCCTTTGTCAAAGGTAAAAACTCCTACGCAGTTCTAGTCTTTCATAAAATATTAAAGGATTTTTTTTTTTGTGGGGTTGTATGAGGTACGTAGGCATAGTTAGTTTGTTACCAGTACAAGGCTGACTTCTGCTACAGCGACGTATCCCCCAGACTCCTTGAGGTGCGAACACACTGCACTCCGCCGCGCGAATCGCAAGTTCCGCGCCGCGTGATCATATTGGGATCATATTTCGCCGCCGCCCGCCGAGAGTAGCATTCTCTACTCAGGGGATATGCTGGTGCTAACCGGTGCTGAGGGGGACAGTCTGCTGTGCTGATGGTGCTTTACCCAAATGCTAACCGGTTCTAACTCGGTTCATAAGCAAAACTGATAGCTGTACACAGGCAACAGACAAATATTCACAGAACTTAGCAGGGAGCTCGACCTCCTCGCTCACCCTGAGCCACGCCTGCTCCTTTTTCCGGTCCTTGTAGAGGACGCTGGTGATGTCATAGAGCACCGGGATCCCGCAACAGTAACTATTATGTTTTCATCCATCTTAAAGCTGGGGTATATGATTTGGGAGGAAATACAGACACAGAGGCAGGGGAGAGCAAAGTGATGAGTAGATATTCTCAGACCAGCTGAATGGCTAATATTTTTGCCAAATATTACAGTGAATAAGTTACCCACCCCAGCTTTAATTTCCTCTGTCCGTTGCCCCGAAGTGAGTGACGTCGGGAGGAGCTCGGTGCTGATTGGCTATCACGGCGCGGCCGGCGGAAAAAGTGAAATATTTAAGGTGCGAACACACTGCACTCGCGTCAAGATAACATACAAAGTCAATGTACAAGCGCGTGGACCCGCGAATCGGCAGCGGGTGGCGGCGTTTCGCCCGAAGGCGCGTCATTTGCGTTGTATTTTGCATCTGTTTAGCTGTTGGTTGTACTTTAGCCAAGGTAGCGCCGGTTAGCATAGTGAAACTCACCCAGCTGTGTGCTGCTCCGGAGGATAATACGAACCCAAACTTGACGGCAGTGTCCGTGTGGAAATCCAATATAGTACAGCGAAGCACCGGTGTTGTCCTTCGCCAGACCCGGCGCACTTTCACTTTCAGGTAGGCTGATGTCTGCCTTTTATTTTTGCCGCTGAGCACACAATGCTGTTGTTAATGTGTTTAGTATTTTGCTGAATTGCTGTTAATGTATTTGCGAGCGGGGTGCGTCTTCATGCTGTTATAATGCTATTTGTGCCATTGCTGCCGCTGGTTAAACAGTGTACCTACATCTGTCTTTTGGCACAGCTGGACCATGTTGTTGTTGTTGCAGCGTAAGTGTGACGGGTCTGATCACAAAAACGGCGTCGGCATCAGGCATATATGGCCCAATATGATCAAGCGGCGAGCCACTTGCGTTTACGCGGTGGCTGCTGGCCGCGAGTGCAGTGTGTTCCCACCTTAACAACTTCTGCGGTGGCCGCGCCGCGCCTCGGGGCGCTGCGTGAAACGCTCAATGCCCGCCGCCGATTCGCGCTGCGCTTGTACGGTCACTTAGTATGTAATCTCGCCGCGCAGCTGAGTGCAGTGTAATCGAACCTTTATAGTGACTGTACGGATCGCCATCCTCATAAGGTAACACACTAGGTACCTCATACAACCCCACTTATTCAAAAATACTGAACTATCCCTTTTAAGATACGTTTTATCAATAGAGTGGATATTTGGATCCTAATAGTAGACTTTCCATTCAGTGGTGTGACACAGACAAAAACACTTCTTTCATTAGGTTGATGAGAACATGAAGGTGGCACAGAAGAGAAATGCTGTTCAAGAGGGCATGTTTTACTTCCGAAAGGACATTTACAAAGGTAAATAAGAACCAAAAGTGCTGCTTATCATTGATGCTCATAGTGAAAGCTTCAGACAGGATGTTGCTGACACATTTGTGTTGTACCACCAACAGGCTGCAACCCGGGCCTGGATGGTACTGCTCCTGCTCAGAACGGCTTGGAGGCTGGTGCTAATGAAGAGTACACTTTGATGAGCATTGACACAATCATCAATGGAAAGGTGATTATTTTCTTGATTGTCGCCAAATCCTGTTTCAACATTAATGGTCACTAGAGGATGAAAACAAAATGCTTCAAATATGAACTTATTCAGGCTGTTCAAATAATGTGACTATGAGGTTTAGAATAAGCTTGGGATGTTACCCAGGTAGAATAATGCAGTTTTTCCATTTTCTTCATGTCTTGGTGACATTGCACGGATGCCTTTTTTCTCTCAAACACAGCTGTGTCTAAGTGCAGCCTCACAGAGTCTCTAGGATGGCTTCTTAAGTCTTACTCTTAAAATGACTGCTGTTATGTCCTTTTTTATCACCAGGATGGAGTATTTCAAGGGCTTATCCCAATCCTTAACTGCTATCTGGAAAACATGGAAGTTGATGTGGACACCAGGTGCACCATTTTGAATTATCTGAAGCTCATCAAGAAACGTGCCTCAGGTAAATTGGCTTCAAACTAAATATTCTCATAAGCCCAAAGCAGATTTTTTCTTTATGCAAACTTGATCGTAACTCTTTATTTTGCTGATCTGAAACAGGTGAACTGATGACCATGGCCAAGTGGATGAGGGAATTTGTTGCAAAGCACCCTCAGTATAAGCAGGACAGTGTCCTGACTGACAAGATCAACTATGACCTGTTCAAAAAGTGCGACAGCATCGCAAAAGGGGAAGAGCCTTGTCCAGAGCTCATTGGAAACCCAGTCAACAGGTTCAAATGAGAAATGCTGTAGACCTGCACCGTCATTATTCAAACTCGCATGTAAAGAAAGACCAAATGTTTGGCTCAAAAGGAAAGCGGTCCAATTTTAAGAGAATGCAAAACGGTATGTGTGTGTTGTAAGAAACACACCTGCATCAAATGTATGTATATATACTGTATCAGATTTTTATGATCGCAAAATTATTTTAATTAATAGGGTTAAGACAAGCAAAAGGTTGTGTATTAGAAAATCAGATGTGTATTTATTTTTCTCTGGAAATTAAGCAGTGTGAGAATGTAAATGTAGCAAAGAGTTGTACAGTAGTCTGCTTTTAATCCTGTCTTCTGTAAATACTGTACTTCCGCTCTTTGAAGATTAACATCACGAGGGTTTGTGATTTTATTTCTGTTGTTTCTGAGCTTTTTTCACCTTTGGTAGAGATCTGTCTTCTTTTTTCTTTTCTTTTTTTCTTTTTAAGAGAAATGTTTGCTTTGCCTCTGCTGACTTTGTAGTTGGACCTTGAAGGTAGTGTTGCATTCAATAGATGGTGAACCACTGTTTGCAATGTGATGCTGCTTCAAAATAAATCTGTACAACAGTAATTTTGTAACTTTTTTTCAACTATCTCCGACCTTTTTTTATGGAGAGTTAAGGAACCATATGGGGATCTGATCACGACCTGCACATTTCCATCCACAAGATGGTGGTATTGAACCACAGCGTTACATAATAACTGAGCTGCAGTGATAAATTGGAACATTGCCACAGTTTGACCTTTTGGACCAGATAATGATTATCTTTGCTACAGGCCTATCCTTGTTATAGGCTGCCAAATAAATTAAAGCACCAACCAGGCCCGGGGGGATAAAATGCATTTCATTAGTGTTTTTAAATCGTTGGGATTCAACACAAACATTATTCACTGAAAACATATTGTCTTACAAAAGTAGAAATATTAGGAAGATATAGTTGAGAGAGAACACCTAAACGACAATGAAATAGCTCACTTCAACCTGTTCAATTTTGATTGAGTTACAATGAATCCCTTTATTGTTTTGCAAATAGTTACAAAATGCTCATCACAATTTACAAGATGTTGTCAATTGTGATGAGCATTTTATACTATTTTGAACACATCCTATTGGTCTTCATTTATTTTTAATTAATTACATTTATATAAAAGCAGTAAAACAAAATATGTATTGTAGATCAGGATTGACCCTTGACCTTTTGTGACAGAGAAAGAGGTTAAACTGTCTGGCCAAGTGTGGGAACATTTTTTTTATTCCATTCACCTATATTTGAAGTAGGCTACTTGTATTTTACTTGGATAGTTCTACCTAATGCCATTTGTATAAGCTATTCTTCCACAACATTTGCAGTTATTGCTGTGTGCCATGGGAGGCTACTTTAATTAAAAGTGTGAATATTTCCCCAAACACTCCTGGGGTGTGACCATGGAATGGCATGATATATGATTGACCACTCCATGTGCAATGCCGTTATGATTGGTTATTATCCGCTCAGAGGCGGGACCTCGGTTTTTAATGCTAAAGCATTTTGTCCATGTAAAAAGATTAGTATAAATAAACAGAAATGGTTCCAACCACCCTGCATTAAGTGAGTGACCCCCTTGGGTCAATAGAAAAGTCTAGGCCTAGGCTACCTATTAAAATAAGATAAAATAAAATAGGCTATATGCCTGTTTTTACACTGACCGCACAATTTAGACTTCTTCAAGTGCTTCGGCTTAATCATTTACAGGGGCCATCGCCTATTTAACTGTAATTACAATAAGGCAGGCAGAGATAGCCTACTGTAGCTTTCATCTTCAGTGTCTTTTTGTGTTGCGGGTCACCTCCTGGCTGTGGGCAGCGGGCCAATCCGCGTGTTCCTCCCACTATTTTCCACTGAGCGACAAGGCTGCACATTGTGCACAGAGCGGCCAGCCAGCAAGGTTACAGCCGCTCAACCTCTCCCCGCCTCTAAAGGTAGGATAGACAGTCCTCGGCGCATAGCTGCATCTCTCCACATCGTTAACGCGACCGGGCGTCTGGGGCTACTTTATGGTGAGCTCTTCTCTTTCGTTTGATTTTCTTTTTCTTTTGTTTATGTTGCAGCGCGCATGGTGTCTGCTTTGTGAGTATAAGCCATGAGTTTGTGTGAGTTATACCTTAACCGTCGCATGGATGCGATCGACAGGATTAAGTTTGTTTGTTATTCTTTTTCAGAATAATTTCATATATCCTCCGTGGAAGTTTGAGCTATGAAACTAGAGGATGATGTAATGGGATGAGCGCCGCCTGTCAGCTCATCTTTCTGGGGCTGCTTCTGTACCGCGCGGCACAGTTCACGTGTGACCCCGATGGAAAATTACTTTCACACAATAGTCTTGTGCGAATGAGCGCAAGGATTCAGCTTTTGGTGCAACATCCTCATGCATTTACTCTTGTATGATAGACACAGCGCTGCCCATAAGGGGTAGAAAGTGGGAAGGCGTTCTAGGGCCCAGCCACTTGGGGGGCCCATGGTCTTTGGAAGCCAATAACCTAACTAAGCTAAACTTTATTTTTAGATTTTTTGATATTTAGGCTATGTCAATATATATTCAAAGTTGGGTGTTTACACAGAGCCGCGGCTCCGCTTACGGCCATTTAAAAAGCAGTAGAAAAGCAGAAATGTTCAAAATTGTGTGTGCCAAATGGTGACAAGATTGGGTTTTGATAGGCTATTAATCAGTTTTGGCTTGATTATAATTCCTGAGTCGTTCCTGCTCACGGAAAACAAATGTAGGCCTTCCTGCTACTTGTGTCTGGGTGTCGTTGTGAAAAGTGTTTGGACCCCATGAAAAAACAGGTTGGGTATCTTTTGTAGTTCTTCTACATTCCATAGTTACTCTGTCATTTTCCTGAGTCTACAAACGGGTTTAAATTCTCTCTCCCCATAAGGTAGGCCTACATTTTTGTGAAAAACAATTTCCCTTTGGGGACTATAACTTCTAAAGGCTTTGACATAAGTCTTCAGGTTGACACGACCTGTTTTAATTATTGCCATAACCACCAAGGTCCTGCTTTCTGTATTGTTTCTAAAAATAAGAAATAAAAATAGACCTACAAAAGTTCTTAATGCAAAGAAAGGCACAAAGAAGTTGGAATGATTTCAGTGCTTTTGCAGTGATAAGAGCAGAATGAACTAAGCCTAAATGTTGCAACCAAACATAGGCCAATTTTATAGTTTTGAGGGTAGGTTGGTTTGGTTTTGTAGAGAACCGCCTTTTTTCATTTGTGTGTGAATAATTTGTTGTTGATATTGTTTTTTAAGTGTTATTTATTTCAACAATGCCACCAAAAGATTTCAAATGATTTAGTGTCATGTTTAGAAATACAAAAAAGTGCAATATTTGGTGCAGTCAATTAGTGTAAATATACCAGAAACTAGTAGCATAGAAAACGTGCAAATTGTGAAAACTGTTTGCTTTAGTGAATACTAAAGAAGAACAAAGTCTCTGTGTGAACTGATTATTTTGTAGAGATCTGTTGACCTGTTAAACAATTGTGTGAGTGTAAGGGAATCAGAATAGATTGGTAGGTATGCTGGGCTAAGTCAGAAATGTGCTACTATGGGGCGCCCTTAGCTCAGTTGGTAGGGCGTCCTTCCCTGGGCCGGGCCCAGCAGCAGACCCGGGTTCGATTCCCACCCGCGGTCGTCCTCTGCATGTCACTCCCCTCTCTGCCCCATTTCACCTCTGTCTCTCAGCACTATAAATAAAAGCATAAAAATGCCCCAAAAATATCTAAAAAAAAATAAAAATAAGAAATGTGCTACTATTTTAGAATAATAATGAGCCCTTGCTCCCCCAACTGTCCCTGCAAGTCCCTGGTTGATAGTTAGTCTCTCTACAAATACATGTACAGTGGAGGAAATAAGTATTTGATCCCTCACTGATTTTGTAAGTTTGCCCACTTACAATGAAATGAACAGTCTATCATTTTAATGCTAGGTTTATTTTAACAGTGATAGACAGAATATCAAAAAGAAAATCCAGAAAATCACATAAAAAAATATATAAATTATGTTGCATTTCATTGAGTGAAATAAGTATTTGATCCCCTATCAAAACATTGCTTAGTACTTGGTGGAGAAACCCTTGTTTGCAAGTACAGATGTCAGACATGTCTTGTAGTTGATGACCAGGTTTGCACACAGCTCAGGAGGATATTTGGACCACTCCTCTTTGCAGATCCTCTCCTAATCTTTAAGGTTTCGAGGCTGTCACTTGAGCTTCATCAGTTCCCTCCCCAGATCTATTGGATTAAGATCCGGAGACTGGCTAGGACACTCCATGACCTTAATGTGCTTCTTCTTGAGCCACTCCTTTGTTGCCTTTGCTGTATTTTTAGGGTCATTGATGTGCTGGAAGACCCATCCATGACCCATTTTTACAGACCTGGCTGAGAGAAAAAGGTTGTCACCTAGTATTTCATGGTACATGGCCCCATCCATATTTCCTTTGATGCAGTGAAGTCCACCTGTCCCCTTAGCAGAGAAACACCGCCAAAGCATAATGCTTCAACCTCCATGCTTGACTTTGGGGATGGTATTCTTGGGGTCATAGTCAGAATTCCTCTTCCTCCAAGCATGGCAAGTCACTATGATACTAAAGAACTTGATTTTGTTCTAATCTGACCACATCACCTTCTCCCAAGCATTCTCTGAGTCGTTCAGGTGTTCATTGGCAAACTTCAGACGGTTCTGTACATGTCCCTTCTTGAGCAGGGGGACTTTACGGGCACTACAGGATTTCAATACATTACGGCATAGTGTGTTACCAATGGTTTTCTTGGTGACTGTGGTCCCAGCTGCCTTGGGATCATAAACAAACTCCTCCGGTGTAGATCTGGGCTGTTCCCTCACCTTTCTCCTGATCATTGATACCCCACAAGGTGAGATCTTGCTTGGAGCCCCAGACCAAGGGAGATTGATCATTGGTCATTTTGTGTTTCTTTCATTTTCAAATAATCGCACCAACAGTTGTCTCCTTCTCACCCAGCTTAATCCAATAGATCTGGGGAGGGAATTGATGAAGCTCAAGCGACAAGCTCGAAACCTTAAAGATTAGGAGAGGATCTGCAAAGAGGAGTGGTCCAAATATCCTCCTGAGCTGTGTGCAAACCTGGTCATCAACTACAAGACGTCTGACATCTGTACTTGCAAACAAGGGTTTCTCCACCAAGTACTAAGCAACGTTTTGATAGGGGATCAAATACTTATTTCACTCAATGAAATGCAACATAATTTATATATTTTATTTATGTGATTTTCTGGATTTTCTTTTTGATATTCTGTCTATCACTGTTAAAATAAACCTAGCATTAAAATGATAGACTGTTCATTTCATTGTAAGTGGGCAAACTTACAAAATCAGTGAGGGATCAAATACTTATTTCCTCCACTGTACATGTATTTGTAGAGAGACTAACTATCAACCAGGGACTTGCAGGGACAGTTGGGGGAGCAAGGGCTCATTATTATTCTAAAATAGTAGCACATTTCTTCTTTTTTTTTTTGATATTTTTGGGGCATTTTTATGCTTTTATTTATAGTGCTGAGAGACAGAGGTGAAATGGGGCAGAGAGGGGAGTGACATGCAGAGGACGACCGCGGGTGGGAATCGAACCCGGGTCTGCTGCTGGGCCCGGCCTTCTAGGGCCCAGCCACTTGGGGGCCCATGGTCTTTGGAAGCCAAGAACCTAACTAAGCTAAACTTTATTTTAGTAAAGCAAAAGAAGCCCGACGACATCTACGACGACCGATTTCACGGCACACACCAAACAGATTCGTGTCCCCGCCCCCTCCCGACTCTACGACGGCGATTATCGGGCCGGTGTGTCCTGGCCTTTATGGGCGGCGCTGAATGAGCGCACTCACACACATTGATAGCAGTAAAGCATAAGGTGGGCCCATTGACTGGAGGTCTTCAGGGCCCAGCCATTTGTGTGGGCAGGCCTGTTGGTAGTACATTACTATTGTGCATAGCATAAGTCTAAACATTAAACTCTATGCATATCGGCTATTGTCAGTGTTATGGTAAAACCTTTCTCCTGATGAAAACGTTTTAATGTTGCTTTCCCTTCTGTGCCAGACCCTGCTGTGATTGGTCGAGTTTGCATGTCTGAATGATGAAAAAAAAAACTACTAGGCTACATGCATACACTATATACAGTATATATTCTAACAGCCTATTGGGTTATTATTCCAGTGTCTCACTATTGATCTTGGGAATGTGCTTTCATGTAAGCCTATATTAGCCTGCATTACTTATTTTTTGATACGCTATTTTTATTATCAATACTAATCTAAACATTTGAAGTAGCCTACCATTTCCATACCGCTGCAAAATCATATTTTTCACGTTTCTGTATATTTATAACTTTATTTCTAGTACACCTATCTATCTATCTATCTATCTATCTATCTATCTATCTATCTATCTATCTATCCCTTTCTAAACTCTTACTTCAAACTATAACGTGGTGCGGGCACTACAGATGAAATGCTAGATCACAGTAGCCTTTATATTTATGATGCAATATTGTATGCCTACATATCTTGATGAGGTTCATGGAAAATGTATTGAGGAACCAATGTGTCTGTGTATTGGACTGTTTGAATGAATCCTTATCAGCTGCGTTGTAGAAACCATTGTGTGAGTTAGTGTTTCAGCCACTCCTTTGTTTGTTTGGAAACATTTTGCAACACTAAAGCATGTTGCCATAGCGAAGTACTGACTGGCTGACTCATGACAGGCTCTTCTGTTGTGGCTCATCGTGCCCTGATTAAGACCTTGCAGATTATCATGTTTGGGTGCAGGCTAATGCATTTCTGGTAATCGGATATTACTGCGCTGCGGTTGATCTCAATAAGCAATATTTTCTCGTGGCTGTGGAGTTTCTGGACAAGTGATGATGGACAAATCCATGTCTCAGTTATGAGCTTTATGTTCCCTGGCCAGGACACAACAGGTTTAATCAATTTTAATTTCAATTTTTACCTGCATTCATCTGCACAGAAACTCTTTGGTAAACTGGTATTCATATCACACAAGGTTTACAAGGACGCTTTTCAGAAATGACTCCTTGATACACTTATTTGTTCCTCCTTCTATGCAATTGTGCCACTCGGATGAATGAATTATTAGGACTGCTATTTACAGAATTTGTATTAATACTCCTATACATTAAAAAAAATTAGGGACTGCGTGGGACATGTGAAGAAAGTCACCAGTGTGTCCCCCTCTGATCCGTTAGTCATTTTTCAGTATCGTATCACCTATGTTTATGAGAGCCAGATTAAACTGAGATGTTTTAGCTAAATGTGATAGATACACTCACATTTCTGTCTGTAATATCCAAGGTGAGTCAATAAAAAACTGATTAATTTATCATATTATCTTTAATCTTATTGGAGCAACAGGCCCAGTCAATGTAAAGAGGTTCACATGACCCTCAGACATATTTAGTAGGCTACAAGAGCCACAATGTCTCACCAATGAAGGAGGCATGATGGAAAGAAGACGTATGCAGTGCACTTTGGGTTTCAAGGTGTGTTTCCAGTTGGCGCAGGTGTAGCGTAACGCTGGGCTGAGGTGAATATATAGCTCAAAGACACGTCAGCAGGAAAATAAAGGACGCAGTAACTTCTGTGGCTGCGCGTGGGCGTTTTGTGCAAAGCCTGAAGTGATACACTTGAGGCCATTGCTGGATTGTGAAAATACTTCAGCTGCAGGGATTTGAACAGTTGTTTTGCTCTACAGTGTGAATAATTGTACTATACACAACTGTATATGAGTTAGGCTTGTGCAGGCCTGAGAACAGACTATTCAATACTAACCTAAAACTTATCTGTGAACATCCAGACATTTCACGCAGTGGTGTTAATGTTTTTTTTCTGACTGCCAAGAGCATAGCTGTGGAATCTCATATTATATTGTAAAATAATAAATAGGCTGTTAATGGAGAAGGTACACAGAAAAGCTGTTCCTCTCAGCTTTTACCCTGACAGCTCCACAGCAAGTTGTTTTATAAATCCGCACTGGAAACACCAACTGCGTGTTTGAAAGAGTGATCAACAGATGTCAAATTAGAGAGAACGGGGTTGACAGGTTGGAGCAGAATCGCTAGACAAAATACCAGACTGACTAGTACAAGCATTAGGCCTTGTTTCTACCTTGTGTTCTAAGCCAACATCGAGAATGAAAAAGCACCTCAAACAGTAAAAGGAGAGTGAATATCTGGCTTTAGTTTGTCAGGTCACCACTAACATGATTCCAAATTATTTACAGGCGACTAGGGGGGGGGGGGGTAGAAAGCAAAATATAGCCTTTTTAATATAGCAAACTAAAGCAAGAACAAAACCACCACTGCCAAGCAGCTGAACAGACACACAAGTAAAACAGTTGACTTTGTAACACTGAACACAGAGAGCACTCGGAGACAACCTCTCACTACCTCTTAAGGTGAGACAATGAGCAGCACAGAGCACTGGAGTCTCAGGGCATATATAACCTCCTCACACCTGGGCTCAATCAGCCAATCAGTGCCACACACCTGATTGCAGTGAGGGAACCAGCCACCATTCTCACGGAGGCGAAAGACTCTGTGCACCCACAGGGCTGAAATCTTCCGTTTCCTCACAGCGAGTTAGCTTTTGATAATTGTTCTGTTTCTATAGGTGACAAATGGAGACCTTCAATCATAAACTCAACACTTACTTACAGTCATGGATGGGTCCCAGGGGTAAGTAGTGTGAAATTGTCATCTTAGTAGCTGATATCAAATGCCTTGTTTTTGTCTTTATTGTGTTTGATGACCAAACTATTGCAAGTACTGTAATCAGTTCAAAAGCTCATGAAGAGTATTACCGTTACAAGAAAAGTGAAAGTGAACTGCCTCAAAAAACCTATGAACCAAAATTGTTGATGCTGTACAACATGTTACATGGATTCGCTGCCAACATTTAGAGGTGTTGAAACATTCCTCCATCCATGTGTACTGCTTCTGCTTTCTCCTTTTTAATGAGGCCCCCTCATTGGCCTCCTCTCGATCTAGCAGTAAAAACCTGGCCATTTCTATCCCAAATATTTCAGATGAGCGGGTGCAGGGATGGCTGCTGCTCGACAACTACCCACCAACCCTTGCACTCACAGTGATGTACCTGCTGATCGTGTGGATGGGGCCCAAGTACATGAAACACAGGCAGCCGTACTCCTGCAGAGGCGTCCTGGTGCTCTACAATCTGGGCCTCACTCTCTTGTCCTTCTACATGTTGTATGAGGTAAACAGACTGCTCGCCATTGAGACGCGCTCAAGTAGGCCAAAGGTTTCGCTGCAGCGTCACACCACAGGCATATTGTTTAAAGGAAAAAAGAGAAAACAGACCTGAACTAAAGCTGCATACTCACCACAAAGAAAACCCCTAGGGGTGGTAATATACCCATATGCTTATTTATTTTGAATTAAAATGAATACTTAGACATTTTGGAAAATTTGCTCATTCATTTTCTGTGTCAGCAGGTAAATTAGAAAAAATTATGAACCTTATTGTTTTACTTTTCTTCAAGTTTTTTTTATTTATCTTTTGTCTAAGCTGGACTATCATAGCGGTACATTTAGTAAGCTGATTTGAGAGTGGTACCAATCTCCTCATCTAACTCTCACTGAGGAAGGGGCAAAGAGTGTTTTCCAAAAATGTGGAACTATTTCTTTAACACTTAACTCAGATTACACGCGGGCCTGTGGTTACTGGCGTCGCTGGCTGAAAGCTAGCACCAAAAGCAAAGCGATCAGGGAGTGAGAGGGACACAGCTCACAGGCTCATTGTTTCAGAAGTCAAATCCCTCATATGCCCTCGCAGACATCTGCACAGCCCCCTATTGTTTCCTGGAAAACTGCTTTTTAAAAACAGCTGACTAAATATTTGAAATTGATAGAGGCACCCATGTAAACAAACATTTGTTAATTTTTTTTAAATTTTTTCAAGGCGGCCCAAGTCTGAGCTGAATTAGCTGTACGCAGCAGCAATCATGCCCAGAGTTCACTTATCACAGTGTTATTATCTGGTGATTTGTGCACCTGTGAACACCAGGAACTAAGCATTTACATGTGTATCTGTACTATTTCTTCCCATCCCACTGGCAGAATAAAGCTTCTTGTCTGTCTGCATTGCATAAGGTCCCAGTGGTCTGTTGGCTGTGTGAGTCTGTACTCTGGAAATGCCATCGACTTAGGGTTAACT
The DNA here is from genome assembly GCF_949987685.1 of Ammodytes marinus. NCBI lineage: Eukaryota > Metazoa > Chordata > Actinopteri > Uranoscopiformes > Ammodytidae > Ammodytes > Ammodytes marinus. Next base: position 16,944,740 of record NC_137215.1, on the reverse strand, counting down.
TTTGGCTGTCCAAAATCAATGCCATTAAAATTGCCCTGTACTTTAATGTGGATCAAAGTGCAAGTTGTGTTCTTGTAAACCTTCCAGGTCACAGAGGTCAATCACATAATGATTGCTAACTGCTTGTGATTCATTTTGTACATCTATGGGATGACCAATGCTGCTGTAGCCGAAGTTTGTAGAACCGGGGGTGGGGGGGCTAACATCCTTGGTGTTCTTTTCATTGTGCTGGTTCTGAGATGCAGTTTCTTGTTCTTGTTCTGAGGTCAATTAATATGCCTTTTACAGCTGCAAAGACAGTGGATCTGTATAGATTTTTCGAATCGACAAAGGCCAGCGACGAGCATTTGATTATTTATTGGGGGAATGACACAAAACAGATTGTGTACTTGTCACAGGGAGAACCACTCAGTTTTTCAGTATTTTGTGGCTTTGTACATTTTGAAGAAATAACCCTTATGTTGTCAACTTGGACGGAGACTTTAAATGTCAAAGTCTGTTACAAACTGTGTTTGTTGTTGCTGTTGTTTGGAGTTTGGGAAGCAAGCAGGAACTGTCAGTGGCTAACTGGCTTTCTTTCTGTACATGCACGTTTCTGTTACCTCTGGGGAAGCTAAAGTCTGACATTTGACGGCATTTTCAGAGGTTGCTTTACATTTAATGTGTGTGCTGCGGTGTCACTTTACAGTACGTTTAGCTCGTGTATTTAGGGATTTGGTCCATTATCCAATCATCCTTCATCTAAATTGCATTTTTCCCAGCTTGTTAGTGCTGTGTGGGATGGCGATTACAACTTCTACTGCCAGGACACTCGGAGTGCACAGGAAGTGGATAATAAGGTGAGTCACATTTTCACAATGTGCAACCTTTTTTAACGTTGGTTGCTGCTGGGGATTTTACTTTCATTTAATCACATCTATTATGTCATTTCACGATGATTTAGAATTTTCTTTCCTGATTCAATAAACACTAGATCAAAGGTATATTGCAGTAACTCTAGAAAGCTGTATAGAGACAGACAGGAATTGCTGCAATAAATTCTAATCTAAATGTTTTTTCTCAATCAAATGTATTTCTCTATTGCTCTGATTCCGTGGGTGAGTACCTGTAAATCCCAGCTATAAGCTGCACTGACCGAGCAAATTTAATCTCAGGTCAGGTCATCATAATGACTCTGTTCAGTGTTTGTATAGAGCTCTTCAATGGAGGTGAAAACAAGGTTCACACAGTAAAATGTTGCACAGTCTTGCACTTCTGAATCTATTAAATACAAAGTGTTGTAACTGTCAATGCTACAGATAAATTGCTTTCTGATTCATCCTTGACTTTTAGGGACATTTGGGACAGATGTCTGCGCTCAACCTTTTATGATAAATAGTGTGTTTTTTTTGTATTTTTTTCTGTAATATTTCATCTGTATAATCTTCCCTTCTGGAATATAGAGGGAGTATTTGTTTTGTTTTCTTTAGTTTTAAACCATTTTTGTTCTGCTTGTTTTTTTGCGTGGCCTCTCAGATCATACATGTCCTGTGGTGGTACTACTTCTCCAAGCTCATCGAGTTCATGGACACCTTTTTCTTCATACTGCGAAAGAATAACCACCAGATCAGCGTTCTTCACATCTTCCACCACGCCAGCATGCTGAATATCTGGTGGTTTGTTATGAACTGGGTGCCCTGCGGACATTGTGAGTGTTCCGACACAAGTTTGCCCTCCACTGACTCAAATCTCTCTAGTAACCACATTTTGCTGTTTGGCCCCTAAAGGGAGCTAAATAATTCAAGTGCTCTAATGTTGAACCCATTAGCCCTGAAAACTGCCTGTTTTCCCCCAAAAGCCTTGAAAGACACAAAGTGGCACCTGCTGACCTGAACACTTCTGCACTTTGTGACATATTTGTTAAAGTTGTGCAGAAAAGAGCACGCCAGTCCATGAGTTTACCCAACTCAAACAGTTATTCAGATGCTTACTATACTATTTCTGTATTACTTAAATGGTAATGACTTCTATTGATTTCACTTGAACTTGTGTAGTAGTAGTAATGAAACGTTTGTTATTCCCCGTATGATCGTTGCAATCCTGGATGGCAGACGTTTTGTCAATCACTCACTCACTGTTATTACGTTCCGCGTCTCTCTTCTGTGTCTTGTCAGCATACTTCGGTGCCGCCCTAAACAGCTTCATTCATGTGGTGATGTATTCTTACTACGGCCTCTCAGCCATCCCAGCGATGCGGCCGTACCTTTGGTGGAAGAGGTACATCACACAGTTACAGCTGGTGAGTGAATCCTGTAGTTCCGTCCTGGTGATAGAGTAATTATCCAGATACTTCACTTAAGTAAAAGTAGCTGTAGCATGGCGTTAAAAGAATACTCCCAATACACAAGTAAATGTCCTGACTTCCAAAGTTTATTTAAAGCAAAATTTAGTTTAAAGTATCAAAAGTAAAAGTGCTCCTTTGATGGAGAAGTATTATACATATACATTGTACATTTTTCAATATCATAAGTAGCCTTTCACTGTTGTTGTTCAAAGTTAAGATAATTTGAACTATTTAACATGACTATGCTAACCCCCCAACTCATGAAGACATGTCTGTCACATTTGGTGGTGTTAGCGCTCTCACAGCACAGGCACAGACAGATGAGGCGATGGGGTATAATTGGAGTGATTCCATGAAAACACACGTAGCTTACTGGCAGGTAGGCAGGCAAGCAGGAACAGGTCCAGGTAGATAGCAGATAGGCAGTAACTGGTAAGTTAGCAGGTATGGGCAGTTAACAGGAAATGATGACGGTGAGGATATGACAACGAACAAAGGAATGGGTCTGATTTATGTTATGTTTCAGCTTTGTCTTTAGACTAAAAGGTCAGTGACGTAAAAAGGTACAATGTTTGTCTCTGAATATATATAAGTAGCATGAAGTAGAAATACTCAAGTAATATAAAATGATTGTACTACTACTATCCTTTTTGAAATTCATGTGAGTAATAAAAGTTGACAATGTATGTGGCTGGTAATTGTTATATTCACTTTACATTGTGAAGCTTTATACCGTTCAGATCGTCCATTTAAGATATTTTTAGCCTCTGGATCAATATAACCTTTCTGTGTCACCTTCTCACTGTAGTGTGTGTCTGCATGCGTGTGTTGTTTGCCCTCCACAGATCCAGTTCTTTTTAACCATGTCCCAGACAATTTGTGCAGTCGTGTGGCCGTGTGGCTTTCCCAAGGGATGGTGTTACTTCCAAATAAGTTACATCGTCGTGCTCATTGTCCTTTTCTCAAACTTCTACATACAGGTCAGTTTTTTTTTCCCATTTTCAAAATGGTAAATTAATGATTCTAAAGTATACGACTGGTGATATTTTCTTAATGTCAGCAAATCCCATGAAAAGACTTAAAACTAACAATGAATTGATCTCACTAACAAGTAGCATCTGTGAATCAAAGGCCTGATGCCATAGAAATCTGTGAGGAAATATACATCAATGAGCCACTTTGAAAGATGTTCCTCCATCATGACAATCAAGGCCACTTGAATTTATTTTAAATTAATCTCACATACAAGATCCTGCTGCTGTTAATCTTTTTTTGTACTTTATATTTGTGACCCGTTTCTAAAGACATGAAACATCAGTAGTAAACAACACACTTTTTGGCATTGTTGGTTTCAGTACGTTCAGGAGACTGTTGACTGTAAATAAAATAGAAAATAAAGCCAGTCTTATCTTTCATTATTATACACATTGTGCTGTAAAATTGTGTTAATTTAGAAAAAAACTAAAATGTGAATTTGGTGAACTAGTTATGTTGCTTATTGAGTTTAATTTAGGCCTTTGTTTTTGGTCTGTCCGATAACGTTTTTAAAAATATGATATTCATATTTGCAAGACACATTTTTTCATTAACACACATCAACAAAATTGTGACCATTATACTAAAACCGATACTTTACAGTTAATAAAATAAACTTGTTGATGAGAACACTGCTTATGAATTATTTTCCATTTAGTAACGAGCATGTTAACCTTGTTCCATTTTCAGTTCCATTACATTATATGTAATGCTCTCTGCCTCTCTTTCTCTCACAAAAGACTTACAAGAAAGCAAGTGGTTCTCTAAAGAAGGAGCAGCAGAACGGCTCTCCCGTATCAACAAACGGACATGCAAATGGGAAGCCGTCTATGGAGCGCACAACATACAAGAAACTGAGGGTGGATTGACGATTGAGAAAAGGTCGATCAATTCACACTGTAGCGAGTTAGCTAATGCTGCTAGAAGGTAAATGTATCTTCTTAACTAGAATAGTTTGGCACTCACTTGAGATGAAATAAGCTATAGCTACATTCATACGGATACTTTCCATGTATTTGCACATGTTCCTACTCTTTGGTATTGAATTATTAAATGTATAGTCAACGGAGAACATGGTTGTAGTAGGCTATGTTTGACAATGCGCAATGTTGCCTCCCCAACTCACCCTCTAGAGGAAATTAACTCTTAAGAAGAAAATCTCTTACCAGCAAAAAAACAACAACACACATTTCGACTCATTTGCCGATGCTTTGACCACAGAATGTCCAGAGACAAAAGATCCAGTGAGTGTGTTGGCACTGGCAGCTGAAGCTTTCTTCACACTCAACAATGTCTCTGTTTCAACAACCCAAGAGACAGTTCAGTGCTTACTATGGTCCTAAATGTGTACTGTTAACAAGAGCATTTTGCGTGATCTCATTCTGGTCTGTGCTAAAAATGCTACATTTCACCCAATGTTATACTGTAACATTTTGCTGCATATTTGCAGAGCAGGGACTCCAACTTGGAATATTTAGCCATGTAACCAAAGCATAGTGTGAATATGCTAGGATATTTATACCAGCTAAAGACACAATATTAGAGGGCAGTTGTTTTATAAGCACAAAATAGCTTTATCACATAAGGCAATTATAACTTAACTTATATTATTATAATTTGAATGAAATAGATAAGACGATGCCCATTAGGTCAGCGGTGCAACAGCTTATTGGCAATATTTAGGTATAATTCATCAAAGTGGATATCGTACTGTAGCCTATAATTCAGTGTTAATTACTCAAATATGTTATATTTAGTTCAAATGTATTATTTAGTTTAGAATTCAAGCTCCTTATTGGCCTTGGAACCAGCCATTCAAATCTCACCACAAGGTCTATTTAGTAGCTGTTCTGGAACTTTTGATTGTCGCAGGATCTTTCTCATTTGGAGGTGTTGAATGTTAAAAAAAAAAAATGTAATATCATGTGATGCAAGCAAAAGCCCCAGAACAGCCACTAAATGGGCCATGTGCTGGAATTGTTTAGTCAAATACTTTATATTGTTTATTTTTGTCTTTCCTTATAGGCCTTTAGGGTGCCTTCTGGTACAATTGATTCAGTATTTAATGCAGCTTTTTTTTCTCTCTCTCTCTCCCTCTCTCTTAATATTCTATCACCAGATTCATGTTGGTCCATGTCAGACTGTCTGTCAAACTTCCTGTTCAAATCCTGTGCCTGACACTTTGTTTCTGTTTTTGAAAATACCAAATGTCCGAAACTTCCATTCCTTACTCGACCCACACTTAACACAATTCATCTTATCTTAAAGGAATAGCTGGCAAAGGCTTGTTCGCTTTCTTGTTGCCAGTAAGACGAACAAATGTGTACATGATCTGAAGTTTTATCTTTCAACACTTCTATAGCTCACTTTAGATCGTGTAAGCTTTTGAGAGAGCCAGGCTAGCTGTTTCCCCCTCATCTCCAGTTTTGGAGAGTCTCCATGCTATCTTAGGATAACTAACTTCGGGAGCGTGCTTATGTTCCCACAGCTGTATGTTCCCACATTTCTAAGTCATCTAACTATATCATTGACAATAGGGTGGGGGTGGGTGGGTGGGTGTGTGCCTGCGTGTGTGTCCCTCGTAACCTCTCCCTTTCCCTTGCCCCTTACCCTAACCACCCAGCTGTGATGCCTGAACCTAATCGCCAATTCAACCTTCTCATGTAACTCTCAGCAAAAAAGCGAACAAGTATATTTTTCAAAAAAAACATTGAAATATTCCTTAAACCTCTGTTGTGTTCCTTATGTAAGTGTAATTTTCTGTAAACCATTGTCAGGGTAAATATGTAGGTAGGCTGAAGGGTTGTTTGAAAAATAGACTGTGTGAATCTGACACCCTCTGCCTCAATTTAATGAGACACTGTATGGTCTTAACCACTGAATGAGCACAGTATGTCGGTCAAATGTAAAGGTGACCTAGATTCATGTTCACTGCATCAGAAATGATGTCAGAATTGGAATAATACACACAAAGGCCACATTTTCTCTGCATGAGTCTGGTCCACAGATATCTGCTGATAACACAATACATGCATGATGAAGCATATCTACTCAGAAATGTAATTAGTTATTTTTCGTTTGTTTAATTAGCCTATTATTTCTAGCTTCATGTCATCCCTTTTCTAGTTACCCCTGTGTATAGGCTATAAGCTGATACAAAGCACTGAAGGTAACAGGGTTTACATTATTTAAGGGTATAGGCTAGATTAAATCACTCCCCATTTAACAAAGGCCGATGAAGTTTAGAGGCATGTAATGAGATATTACATACATTTTATAAACTTGAAATAAATATATATATTTTCTGAAATCTGGGGTACATGTGGATTAACATGTTATGACTCATGCTTTACTTGCTGTAACACATTAAAGACAAACTGAGATTGTAATTGTACGTGTGTTCAAATGGTTGTTTTTCCTTCTTACAAAATGCTGAAAATGCTATAAATAATCATTGAAGACAAACAGTATTTGAGAGTTCATTGAGCCGTAATAATTATTCTGAATTATTCCATTATTTAAGGTTTTGTGAAAACCTTTAAGTCATGCTGGAGGCTCTTTTGATGGTAATGTTAGTTTGTTGGTCAGTTTACCGCTAATAAGCTAGCTATACGTTAGCAATAGCCTACTAAAACGCTAAATTAACATAGTACATTATACCTGCTAAAGAAAAGGAAAGACTAACTTTATATCTGCTAAATGTTAGCATTGTCGATGTCTAAATTAAATTAGTTTAAGCCAAACTAGCAAGGAGACAAGAAACATGCTAACATTCCTCTCTAGGTCCATCGATGCTTGCTCGAAATGGCCTGAGGTTGAAGTGAGGGTGTTGTGAACAAATGTGTTTGACTATAAACAACGCACTCAAGACACAGTTTATTTTTTAGTTACAAATGAAACAATTCTGTTTATTCTGCCTTGATATCAGCTCTTGAGTTTTTGTAAGATAAGACAAAGGACTTGAGGAATTCTTGCCATGTCCCAGATCTTGACTTAAAATCAAATAAGTAGGCCTAAGCCTCATTCATTTAGTTTGGTGTTGGCAAATGAAACTTTCTTAAGTGACTTGCGCTCTGTCTCTCAAGTACAAATGTACTTCCTGTGATCTGTTTTTGAAAGAGCAGCCCACCTTCACTTCCCTCAATCTCTTCCCACCTTAAGTAGTATCACTGTGACCTCCCCTGCCTAGCCAGCACTGTGTGCAGACTTGATGCGCTGGAATGCTGTGTGTGTTTGCAGGACAGAGCAACTGTTTGTGAGCTTTGGTGGCGTGTCTGCTGGCCAGCCGCTGTGCAAACAATGCCTTACTCACTGATTTTTCAGAGGCCATGGCCTCAGAGACACACAGGGCGGAGTGATGGTGTTGAGTCATTTCTACATAAATGATGTGATGATCAGACAACTTCTTCAGCAAGAATAAGAATGTGGCTCTTGAGGAGGCCTCTCCCTATTTGAACGTCAATACGATGTACCGTCTATGGTGAAGGCTTACAACTGTTCTTATAAGTATGTTTGGTCCATATAGGAAGGATTTCATCTATCAGGCTTCAACAGCAAAGCAAAAAATTTAACTTTTAGTACGAAAACTATGTGAAATGCAAAATGCTGTGGAAAGTGACTGCACATAAACTAAACAAATAATCCCAATCCCATCAATACACCAATGTAAAGATTAGGACATTTTCCACTCATTAGGTTTTGAACTTGAGATAAAATGTGCAAGTATTTGCTTTAGTGAAGCTTGTAGGAGGATTTTGTCATGTGGACAGAGCACGGATACCAGTTCCCCTCTGTTTCCAGTCATTATGCAATATGATAGATATATGATAGGTGAAATCTTCTTATCTAACTCTTGGCAAGAAAACTAAATAAATCCATTTCCTAAAATGTCAAACTCTTTCATTGATCAGATAAAAAGTTGGCAGACTGAGTGTTTTCAAAGTGATAAGTTACATAAACTGTAACTTTAAGTAGATTGTTTTCTAATGCTCCCTTTCATTATTATTATACTCCCACTGAATGTAAAAAATATAAACCATGAGCTACGGGGGGTGGGGGGACCTGATTTGAACTTTTACTGTTGCCTCTTTGTGATGCCATGTTTTTTTCTAACTTAGTGTTATCTCCTATTAACCCTGAAAAACAGCGTCAATTTTACGTTTTCACTCTTTTTAACAATTTGCCACAGACATTGGAAAAAGCAGCTGAAGTAAATTCAAGGGGCCCCAAATCATGTTAGCCTAATCCAATATAACTTTCGCATTCATTTATTTATTTTCTCTGCAAATCCTGTTTATCTGCATGTGCTTCGTTTCCAGAAAATGTAATACAGGGATCATACCCTTGTGTCCTCAGCAAGACACATTATTGTACTTTGTGGTATCGTTTGTCCTTCGGACTGAACAAGTTAGAGATATCGAGTAAACATAACTTGACTGGTTTCATTGTTAAATTTTCACATTCACAAAGCTTTTCTATAGAGTTCAACTAGATAAATGAAACTATACAAGGGCATTCTGCTCACAACTGTTTATTTGAGGGAGAGTTCACTGTGAAACAAAAACAATCTGTAGAGTCATTGCTCGGAACAGACGGGAAGAAAGGTTGCTAATTATTTTTAGCTCATCATTATCACAATCATAATTTCTTAAAATCAGAAAATAAGTAATCTAGTATGTAAACCTGAAACGCCACATGCTAATAACACCATAATCCAGCTGCAGCACACATTAAACAGGCTATGAGTATGCATTTTAATAACATGGTGAAAGAACCTTTGCTGTGGTCTTTTTGGGGTCATGTGCAAGTCTCCAGGCTGCTTACAGAGGCTGCTCGGAGACCGCGGTGTAGCTCTTCACACGTGCAAAGCAGAAGGGTGTGTACATGCTGTCCATGTCGAACTCCGTGATAACTGTTTCCCCAGAGAGCCTAGAAATATAATAATTCATGTGAATTTTTAAACAAATAGGAAACCCATGTTTATTTTCCTCTACTATGTACAAGCTACTCATCTCCTTACTTGTATGAGGTGTGGCAGGAGTGGTGGATCCACATCAGCTTACTGAAACTCTGGTGCCCCCCAGAGGACAGATGCAGTCCCACATGGAAGCTGTGTTCAGCCTCCGGAGGCGGGTTCCGCCTGCAGAACCGATTCCTTTGAAACTCGGCCGTTTTCTGTCAACAAATTATTTCATTTACAAGCCGAGCCGTTAACTCACCAGTTTGACTTTAAAGACGATACAGTGTCACCATTACAATAGCAGTTAGGTTAGTATAACAATTCACAATTAAATTGTTGTTCTTCTGTTATCACTCTCTGATAGCTTTGTACATAAACCTGAAAAAACCTTAATTATATGTATAACCAAATATGTACACAGAACATTGCAAGGAAAAAAAACAATAAAACTAGAAGTGTGAGAAATGTACTGCTCCAAGGTAATAAATTGAAGCATTACTTTGAATAGCAATGAGTACAAAAAATTATAACTATGTGGGTTTTGAAGAGTTTCACATTTCAGGTCACAATATTTTTTTTCCCCCCTCTGAATTGAGTTTGAAAATATGAAGGCACATTTCGGCCAACAAATGCAATGATACCAAAAAAGGCAACACTAAGTTCAAATTAGAACTTTAAAATAATAATTTTGAATATGAAATAGTAACTCATTGAAAGTATTTTTTTTTTATTAAATAATAATGACTATAAATCTTTTTTTTCCTTGTTAAAATGGGTTTCCATAATAAAGGAATTTTTTTTAAATAACACATTCACGTTCCAACTTTGCTTCGAAACTATTTGTCAAACCAAATTATTTCATTCAGAAATAGCTGCAGTTGGATTAAAGAGGCTGATGTTTTTTTGATTGAGTTTGAGTAAACAAATAAGATGAAACCCCCTCAGTAAAGAATGTACAATGGCCACTTCAGTCTTTCCTACAGATCTTTATCTCACTCAACAATTGCCCCAAACAATTTCTCACCTCCTCCTTCTTCTTCTTGCAGACAACAGCAAAAACTTTGGTTTGATTGTCGGTTTCCTGCGACAGACGGTAATGACCGAGCAGAACCGAATCCGATCTGAAGAATGAAACAAAATGTGACTATCGCAGAAAAGCGCTGGCACTCAACATTTAAAATTAATTGGATGTTGCAACGTCCTCTCCAGGTGAGAAAAGCAGAGACAGTTTACCTGGTGTTTCTGTTACGCAAGCGAGGGACAACGATTAGAGGGTCCTCGGGGGTGGTCTGCATGAAGACGTGGCCGTCAGGGAAGAAGCGCATGTACCTGTGATGGCAATGCTAACTCTTAGCTGTGATGTCTTTACAAGGCATGATCAAACAACACTGATCACAGTCAGATCTCTACCTGTAGAACTCAACGTTGTGCCAAGCCCTGTAAAATCCATCCAGAGATTGCTCTCCTTGACGCATGTATGTTGTCTTGCTGATGTAGACCCCTGTGACAATGAGCAATTTAGCAAAACTACATGTGAAGTGTAGTCGTAATAAAATACATATTCACCAGTACATGGCAAGCTTAAATAAAGTGGTATCCCATTCAACAAACAGGCACATTTTCAGATTTCTCCAGTAGATTGATTGTTATGGATTTATGATTTTTAGTACACATTTTTAATTGGCTGAAATGGGTGGGAAAATAAATATTAGTCCTAAGTGTGAAGGAGCATCCCAAATGTATAATCAATAAAAAATTTAATTACCATCAAAACGAACACGGGGCCTTCGCAGAAACATCTCCCTCCAGGATTGGAAGGGTACAACTTTGGTGCAGTTCCGTCCCCACACTCTTGCACAGGCTAAATGCCAAATCTCAGGGTCCCTGGGCAACAACAAAAAAGAAGATTGAGTGAACCTAAAACCATGTACATAGAATTGGCTTTTAATCAAGAACTATTGTGCAGTAACAATGAAAGCTCCCTAATTGATAGATCCAAGGTCCGCAATTTTGATAGGCAAAACTATAGAAAAACAAGCTTTCAAACATCTAAGCTGGTATGACGGCGGGACTGACCTTGCACAAATGTAAAACCCACGGCAAACCAGAGAGAGCTGCTCCAGGGCTCGCATGTCCAGATCACTGGACACAACCCAACGAAATATGTACATCAGGATTTCCCGCGGCAAGGCTGCAGTCAGATAAAACAGGAAGTAAATTTGTGACAATGAATGCAAGTTAATAATGACTTTAGACACAGTCACAACAAGATATGACAGATTTTGTTTTATTTTATATATATACCTGAAATGTGCATCTGAGACAGTTCCAGCTGAGGGGTGCAGATCTTTGGAAAGAGGGTTTCCAGAGAGAGCTGCTGATCAAAGTAGGTCAGCAGGTCCTCGATCTCCCCGTTGCTATCATTGTCCTCCATGCTGCAATTAAAACACGACGTATTCGCTTTATAAATGTTTGCTTTGACGTTGCTCCGAATGTTGAAACATTTCAGAGTTAGGTTTAGTTAACTGATCTAAAATGCAAAAAAAAAAAAGTGCTGCTCACTAGTTTCCTCCACCTCGGTCCCCATCAGGAGGACGGTTGTAGTTGATTTTGAACTCAATGTCAGGCACAAGCTGCATAGACAGGCGATAGAACTTGATAGCTGCAAGGAAAGAGGTAGAGTAAATATGCTTTGCCAAGAAAACGAAATTGAAGTGGTCAAGCTTCTCATACAAAAATTACAAAACTATATGGGTGTCGAAAATGCTCAATTACTGTCGATGGCAATGATGACATCTTTCAAATTTCACTTAAGATAATAAAAAAATAATGTAGACATTTTCACTAGTTTTAATTCGGTTGACTCCGAACAGAATTATTCTTATTTTTTAATGTGGTGATTTCGATCCAACATACATGCATACCTTCATAGACGGCTCCATTCTGCTCTTCCTGGACAGCTCTTAGGAACAGCTCTGTGGCCTGAGGGAAGGTGAAGCATGTCAGTTGCTCGACGGGGCTATCAATTTGAGTGACAGCACTCACCATACACACACACCATACATGCCAATGCATAACCTGGTGAACAGCTTTCACAACTTACTTTTTCCTCCTTGGCGATCTCTTGCGCCCTTCTCAAACTTTTAGCTCGCAGCAATCTGTCACTCATTCCACGTCCTCCAGAGCTCGGATTGAGTTCAGACATCCACTGATCTCTGAACACATTGAGCTGCACCTGCAATTCAATTTGAAATGGTTTTCATTCTTGCAAACATCTGAGGCAGCAAAATAAGTATAGACTTGAAAACTCTACATAGCTGACAGAGTGCAGAATATGGATATGTCCTTATTTTATATTTTCCAAGAAGAATGACAAAATATATAACCTATGATGCTCCTTTTTGTGCCATGATTCCATAAAAACTGCAAAAATATGTAAAAACTTGGCTAAGTATTCTGTAAAACACAGGCTCACAGTTACAACAATGGTACAACTACAAGCACAAACATGAATTGATGAGGGACTAGATACCAGTGTTGGAAAGCAGAGTGTGACAGAGCAGTCTGCGTTAAGACTGTACTTCAGTACTGAAAGGACACCAAATGTACCAAAAACTGCTCTAGGTCTGGAAAAACCTCTCAAATCAAGTCAAGTATCTACTTCATGACTCCTTCATGACTTCTTAAAATAACTGATTAGTTTTACAACCAAAGGTGTGTTACTATTAGGGTTGCTATTAGGGTTGCAAAGCGGCGGAAAGTTTCCAGTAAATTTCAGGAAACTTTCCATGGGAAGTAAAGCTGGGGAATTTTGGGAATATTCGAATTTGGGAATTAACTGGAAATGGGGGTAATTTGTGGAACTGTATGATATCCAAACATAAATATGTTGAGTAAAATATTACTCATCCTACCCAATGGGCTCAAAAATGTGGCCTCAATAGTCCAGGGTTCTAAAAATCTGTGCATGTGATAAGAGTAATGCATAGTGCCTGTACGGGGTGTGGCCTCAATATCCCTGGAGTAAGCAGTGTGTGTTTTAGTCAAGATGATGGTAAAAAATATTTTCCCCAGTTGCTGCTCTGTGTCATGCTGCTGTTGGGAGTGTATATAAGGGCATGTGTATTGCCTTACAAGTGACTGGTCTTTTTGTGTTATGTGTTGTTTTTTTACTGTGGCTGTGAGTATTTGCGAGCAGATGGCTGTTGGTAATGTCATACGCTGCTGTCTTTTAACTTTGCTGAAATGTGTGTGTGTGTGTGTGTGTGTGTGTGTGTGTGTGTGTGTGTGTGTGTGTGTGTGTGTGTGTGTGTGTTGATATTTGTCTCCTACTGTGTGCACAGTGTCTGGATGAAATGGGTGTGTGCTGTTTGTCCTTTTCACATTTAACTTGACCTTTCTTTTCAGCTCCCTCCCCTCAACATGCTTTTTTTCGCCAGGCCTTCTTTGTAAATAAGAATGTGTTCTTCAAAACCTGCCTGGTCAAATAAAGGTCAAATTAAAATGAAAATTGAAAATAGTTGCAGACCCCTACTCTAAAGTTTTGTCCTCAGAAGCTCCTGTGGAGACAGTGGAAACCAATGGGTATACTTTTGGTTCAGTCGTTTGATCATGCAGTCTTCATTAACTAAATATTTATTTAAACTTTATTTATTTATACAGAGTAGATGGGGTGAGCACACGTGACATGACAGCGCTCTGTTAACTGTTTAATGGAGCAAAAAGAAAACCAGAAGAGTCAGATAATATATCAGGAATACTGTAACAGTAGGCAACATTGCTCTCATGTCCTGATAGGCTCATTTGCAGTTTTTCCTTTATAGAAAACTATAAAAGAAAATATAAATCATGATGTGTATATAGAAGATTTCTAACCTGAAGGTTTGGGTCATCTAAATTTTCATCTTCATCCTCGATCGCAGCATCGATATCATTTTCGTCAGCCTGTACAAGGAGAGAGTGAAGTGTTACATAAACTAACCACAGGACCTGTTTGTCATTAAAACCTACTGTGTCTTTTAAATGGGCTTTATCTTCCTGCTGGTGAGAAAAACAAGACACCTGTTTGGATTCTGTGGAATCCTCATAGGAATTGTTCACTACTTTCTCTTTCATTAACCAGCTAAACAGTTGATCCATCAACTTTAAAAACAACCGAAAGACTAATCCATAAGAAGGTTGAAGGTAAATGCAGTCCTAGAGAGAAGAGACAATTTCCTGTAGTGCTTTAACTTTTTCCACATTGGACACTTGTGTAGTGTGGCGGACGGTAGTGAAGTATTATCTTGTTTTGGTCAAACTGTAATGACCCATCTCTTTCTACCACGAAATGTCACTATGCCCTCCGTGAAATTTCTCAGCTTGAGACCCGAATCATTCTCAAGGAAACCAACGACAAAACTATTCGAACTCCGCTGCTCCCTTCACTACGCACCATTATTTCCATGTAGGATTTATTTATAACTCATTTTGCAGACTGTTAAAGGTTAAATGTCAGGTCAGTTTTATCAAGTTCACATCGTGAAACGGTAAACCTTCTGTTCATACCCACTTTTGAACACAATGTACCGAGTGCAACTTTATGTTGGTGTTGTATTAATATTGCACGTTACATGTTTAATATGGTTTTCAAAAAAATTATACTTTTATTAAAAGAGTTTCAAAAACTCGAAAACCAGTTCAATAACAATCTGAACAAGATAGACACATGGCAATTTAAAGTCGCAACTGGGAACAGCCCACAAAAACAACCCCCATGTGGTAAACATTAGGTATGCTGATGCTAACATTCAGTTACCTAAACGGACAAATACAAATAGTTCATTTACAACATCATGCCCTTTTGTGGTCATTTAAGGGTCGTAACTAGTTAACCCATGTAACGACTTGTCGCGCGGACCTATGTGAAGTAAACAGGTGACGTTGGCTACGTTAGCTAGTTAGCTAGCTGGCTAACATGTTTGTCTCTGAATAAACTGGTCAAAAAGCGCGACGACCCACCATGACAGCTTGGCCAGCAGGTCTCTCTCGTTTAGTTTAAATCCTCACAAGCGTTCAACACGGGCGTTTACAGGTCACGGTCAGAGAAACGGACAACACAACGAACATATTTACGAGCTCGCAGAAACGCAGCCATTTCGCTGAGCGGCCGCGAGCCACAGTGACAACAGGAAGTCAGGAAGCTGCAGAGAGTCTGCGTGTCTGAGGACAAAAACCAAAACACTTATAAAGTCCTTACAATGTGCATGTCTGGGGATAAAAACAACTCAAATGTCCGCACAACAGCACACATGAGAGAATACTTTGGAAAAATAGTATAGTGACATTGAGAGACCAAGTGATGGGTTAAAACTTATTATTATTGTGCAGGTCGATTATCTCTAAATAAATAGGCGTATGGGAGAACAAAACGTTTATCATCGAATAGACGGCCAGTCTATGCCTAATGTCCAGTAGGCCTAAGTTAGGACTACTGGACATTAGGCCTAGCCTACTTGCTGTTTTTAAACGTCGTGACTAAATTTGAATTGGTCTACTTATCTGGTTGGTCAAAGCTTTCGAAATGTGACAAAAGCATAGACACAATCACAGAACATCATTGGTCTCTAAATTCAGTGTAACACCTGAAACATATTTACCATGAATCTGAAGGAACAGCTACTCCAATGGTTAAGTGTACCTGGTTTCAACAGCTGGTTCTGCAGACCCCTGGGTGCAATTTTCAGGAATGTTCACCCATAAAGCCAAAATCTGGATTATCTGAGAAATAGAACTAGTTTATTTAAAGACATGTCAAACATATGATGAGCTAGATTTGGTTGTTAGAAAATAATGTGCATTTGTAAACATTGCTGCTAGAATCTTAAAATTCATCTTATATTGGAATCCAACAGTGATGATGACCTATACAAATAAGTTTAACATGGTAATACAACACTTTAAAAGGATCATAGGCCTACTTTTATTTTTTATGCTTAAGTAGGGCCTATATTATTATGCTCATAATATTTTAGTTGTCTGTTTTACATACTTTTGGTACAGTTTAGTCCAGTTAACTTAATTTGTTTTTCCAAAGGGCAAAGTCATAAAAAACAGCCCTGTTTATGTCAGAAAACAAGCATTTTATAATTTTCGAAAGTGTTTGATGTTTCATTAAAATAACTGAATGAGAATGATAAATATAGGCCTACCCAGGGCGCAAAGTGGTTTTGCAGGCATGGTGTGTTGTAAAAGGTTGTTCAGAAATGCCACTAGGACCTTCAAGGATCACAGCGAGCACAACCTGGCTAGACTACCTGGTCAACTGCAGAGTGGAAAGCGGTAGGCAAAGGTAAAATGACTTGTAGATCATTATGAACTTTGCCAGTTCACTGCTGACATATATAATCATTTATTTTTTTGATATTGAGTTGGAATGTTTCCAACATCTAGATTTTTATTTAATTTTTTTTTAAGAGATAAGAGTAAATGTATGCATATTTAGTTGGATATTGTCACATTTGCATATATATTCAAACATCACGGAAAAAACTTCACTACAAAAAGTAATTGTTTTATCTTTAGTGTGTTTTCCAAAATAAGGGGGGTTTGCCCCCTGGTTAATAACCTATATTTAAAACAAGGGACCCACACTATTACAATACTAAATTTGGAATAACCAATACTTATATTTGTAACTACTTTAAACTACTTTGAGTTTTTTTTTATTAAGCTATGTGGTCATACTGTGTAGTACAATAAATAAAAATTTGACCAGAGAAGAAGAACGTGAGGCAAGATCAGCAATACTCGTTCACTTCCGGGATTGTTTTGCGCCTGGAAATCATTTTCGTTTTTTAAATATATTTTTTAATATCATCCTTTCTTTTTATAATTTTTGTGTTTCCCGAATAGTAACGACAAAGGAAATTCCACGAATCATAGAGTTTAGTTTTAAATAGACACACATGTTATGCCACAGACATTAAAAATGTGCATAGTTTTGTAGTAATGGATGGAGTGATTTATCTCGTTTTTGTATCTTTGCAGACGGAGAGCCGTGATTTGTTGTAATGCGACGCGAGGTTATGAGGGGCTCTGTGATGAACGGGCCTGGATGAAATGTTATTTATGTTGTATGTTAGACATACTGGATGTGGCCCAAAGATGTCAATCAACTGATAATCCCGTTGAGACATTTGTTGAACAGCGACCACGAATGCTCGGCTATGTGTTGCTGTGGTTTTGACGCGAGGAGGGTGAGTGCCTCTCATTGTATGTTCTTATGTTTTAGGACACTATTCACTGAAGAAGGCCAGTTTTTTTTTTATCTTTCTTCCTCTGTACCGCTTACATGTATGATGTTTTGACAGCACCTGGGCCACAACTAACACACCAACTGCACCATGGTTTGATGTCGCCATTAAGGTAGTCGGTTAAAAATAAATGAAAAATACGGACGAGCCAAGCTTTAATATGGAAACGATTCAAAGGGAATTAACCTATGGAATTCAATTATATCACCCAAACGTTTTTTTAATGCTACATTGCTCTCAGTCTGAACTAAACAAGGACTACAACCGCTAGCTCATATTAGCTGCGTTATGAACCAAACAGGAAGAAAGAAAAACGTGGGAATATTATGGTTACCGTCACTGTCCAATAGCTACTGTTAACATCGAGAAACTGGTTATTGACTGTTTACTAACGGACCCATTCGTAGTATACTGTATGCACCACTATTTGACTTGTCAGTTAACAGTGACATGCACCAGTAAAATAGGATAATTGCAAATATCTTTCATGATGTCACCAAAAACCATCTTGTAGGTCCACTTAACTGTCCCTCTTCAGAAGATGAATGTCTGTTAATGCCACAGGCAGATACACTGTGCTTCTTAGTAAAGGTAGGCCTACATCAGATAAGATGTAGCTAGGATTGGGAGGATGAATGGAACCCGATACAAACTTTATTGTGTATGTTGGAATGGTTTGTGTATGATATTAGCCAACATGTATTAGTTTATAGTTAGTTTGTGACCATGTTATGATGTAATTATTGCTTTAGTATGGCCCATGCAAATTGTATGTGACACAGAGATTCATTACTGTAACCAGCAGTTCATCCTGAGGTCCATAGAGTGAAGGTCTGTTAGTGCACGTCTACATAAATAATGCCAGTTCTTGTCATGTCCATCCCTCACCTTCTCAGCTAAAGGAAGCCAAGTCCATGACACCATGAGTCCTCCGGCTCGGCCTGCGGTCTTCTGCTGTTGTCACAGGAAAATCTGGTTGTATTCAGCAGCAGGAGGCAAACACATCCCTTATTTTCCACACACTTTGTACCTTCCCCCTGTGGATGCTATGGAAGGACAAGCATAATGAACAGATACACTACCATCCGACAGCTCGGGGATGGCACCTACGGCTCAGTCATCCTCGGCCGCAGTCTGGAGTCCGGAGAGCTAGTTGCCATAAAGAAGTGAGTGTCTGGAAATTGTTTGTTTTTGTGAAATCTGCAATACATTCTTCTTCCTTCTCGAGTTTAAGAGATGATGTTCTGTGTCTGAAAACCAGTGGTCGTCTGTATTATTATTATTATTATTAATAATAATAATAATAATAATAATAATAATAATAATAGATAAGATTTATAGCGCTTT
The DNA here is from genome assembly GCF_949987685.1 of Ammodytes marinus. Lineage (NCBI taxonomy): Eukaryota > Metazoa > Chordata > Actinopteri > Uranoscopiformes > Ammodytidae > Ammodytes > Ammodytes marinus. The sequence goes on along the minus strand of NC_137215.1, from coordinate 16,925,782 downwards.
TCTAGACGCTTGCTATATCTGTACAGATTAAGAGAACAGTGCGGGGCACCTTACAAGGTTATCATCAAGTGTTGACCCTTGTTTTGAGATTTATTAAACTTAACAGCAGGAAAAAAAATAGAATGTTATGCATTTTGATAGCCTGGAAATCCAGACCCAGCATTTTGATGTATTTATGAACAAATTATCTAAAAGTAAAAATAATATTTTTCAGAATGAAAAGGAAATTCTACTCTTGGGAGGAATGCATGAACCTCCGTGAAGTCAAGGTGAGTTGACCTTTTCCTAAAACATTTTGACACAGTTTAACATATATGGATAGCACAGAAGAAATTATGAAAAAAAAAATCAATCCAAAAGCCACTTCACTGGAATAACCTTTTCTGTACTTCTGTGAAATTTTCCACATAATCTCAAAGTTTTTCTTTTATTCTTTCAGTCCTTAAAGAAGCTCAACCATGCCAATGTGATCAAACTCAAGGAAGTTATTCGAGAAAATGATCACCTGTACTTTATATTTGAGTACATGAAGGAGAATTTATATCAGCTAATGAAAGACAGGTACGTGCAGTTGTTGCATGTTGCATTACTAATTCCACATTGGAAACTATATTTGGTATCTCTTACGGTTCTTAAAATATGTGATGTTTTGGATGTGCTTGTTTCTCGCTGCAGGACTCGGTTGTTTCCTGAATCTGCCGTAAGAAATATCATGTTTCAGATACTGCAGGGGCTCACGTTCATTCATAAACATGGTACGTCTGGTATCCACTACAGGGTGCTAAGTTAAATGTGCCAATGTGTACCATTTTGAGTCAAAGATAGTCATACAGTACGTCATGTCTTTTTTAAGGCTTTTTTCATAGGGACATGAAACCAGAGAACCTTCTGTGCATGGGCCCGGAGCTGGTGAAAATCGCAGACTTTGGGCTTGCCCGAGAAATCCGATCTCGACCACCATACACAGACTATGTCTCCACTAGATGGTGAGTTTCGGTAGGAGTCAACAACATAATGAGCTTCTACATGAAAGTGTGTTTAAATAGCTCGGTGCACTCTCAAGTACCCTCTCTCTTTGGTTGGACCAGGTACAGAGCCCCGGAGGTGCTCCTCAGATCCATATCATACAGTTCACCCATAGACCAGTGGGCGGTTGGCTGCATCATGGCGGAGCTTTACACCCTCAGGCCTCTTTTCCCAGGCTCCTCTGAAGTAGACACCATATTTAAGATTTGCCAAGTCTTGGGTACACCAAAGAAGGTAAACTTTATTTTTTTCACAGGTTGTACACAAAATCTGAAAGGTACATTGTCTAAAAGGAATTAAGTATGGTCTGCACAACGGCTTAATGTTTCGAAAGACACTGTTATTTAGCAAACACAATGTGGCAGACCATTTGGCCTTTCTCAGTTATATTTGGATTTGGGTGAACCTCGACCCAGAAGGGTACAGGTTTTGCGTGAGGCCGAACAACGCCCTGATAAGATGAGAGTATATCACGGCCTGTCGTGAGCTATAGCGGTATATTTTTGTGAAGTACAGCAAGTACTTGTCCTATATCACAGGTCTACTACTCTTACTACTATTACTGTTAATAGAGTCAAATTGTGTACGATGGACTGTGTCTTCTCCCTCTAGAATGATTGGCCGGAGGGATTCCAGCTGGCATGTGCTATGAATTTCCGTTGGCCTCAGTGTGTTCCCAGTAATCTGAAGACACTGATCCCGAACGCCAGTCCCGAAGCCATCCATCTGATGACAGACCTTCTCCAGTGGGATCCCAAGAAGAGACCAGCTTCTGCCCAGGTAGTGCACCACCTTCAAGTATATTCCAACAGCCCCTCGCAACTTGAGAACGAAGGCTGATGTCCAAATCTTTTAATATCTTCTCAGGCTCTCAGGTACTCTTACTTTCACGTGGGCCAGGCTTTGGGCACTCCTCAACAGATCCTGGAGCAGGGCAGACCTCGGCCGGGCCTTGTGCCACTGCAGGCTCCGTTACAGTCACAACAGACCCTGCATCAGCAGCAGCAGCAGCAGCCCCTGATGCTAAAGCCTGTGCCCCCCTGCCAGCCTCCCAGCCAACACTGCTCTCCCTCCAGGCCTCTCCAGCAGGTCCAGCCCTCCCCTGTGGCCCAGGCGGCTGCGTACCAACGGCACACAGAGCTGCTGCGAGAGCAACAGCAGAAGCACATCCTGAAGCAGGAACAGAGCGGGGGAATGCCACAGAGCCATCTTCCCTTCATTGTTGACAAGAGTCTCCAGAGCAAGGTAAGCTTTCTTGAGGTTATCACTTGTCTTGCATTTGCTGATGGACAGAATATTAAGACAGAGAAAACTCAGAAAAGTAAGAGTTATGACCATGAAGAAGGCTGAAGCCTACAAACGTTGCTGTACTTTTAATGTCTCTCCAAATTAATAAAAGCTTTTTTAATTTTTTTACTTTGGTCATAACACCTCCTCTTCTGCCTTTGAACTTTATTCCCTTCCATGAGCACCGGTGGTTTGAGAATATTAGAAGCACTCCTGCCACTTTATTTTTTTTAATAGACCATAAAATGTTCTTTCTTTAAATACTTAATTGTGGGAAATATTACTCATGCGTTTGATGTTCTTTTAGCCGACGAGACAAGAGTCAGAGAATGCTAACTCACTGAGCTATCAGTTGAAACCTAAAGGAGGGCGGCGGCGTTGGGGCCACCAAAAGGGTGAGGACTGGGACGACTACGAAGAAACTGATCTGACGTCCATAAGTATTCTGGGGAAAAGCAACTTCTCCACAGAGAAGTCGAGGCAGGGGGAGGACACACGGGGCAGGTGATGCTGTGATCCGTCATCGCATTTTAGCCCTTCAGGATTTTACTCAGAGCAGGTAATTCATACCATCTTCAACTTTCTCTTTCAGATATGAAAATGCTCTGGATTTCAGTCGACGCAACGGTGCGGAAGATGTACCTCTTAACCTGAACAAGAGTGCCGCCTACCAAGAGCCATCACGAACTGCCTCTGCTAAACAGCATTACTTGAGACAGTCACGATATTTACCTGGTAATGTATATTGAAAGACCAACCTTGATAAAGAGTACATCCTTGTAGGATTAAAATAAAAAAGGGTATCGACGTGTACAGGTGCTTTTACATATAACCCGTTTCAGTTTATATTTTTTCTTCAGTGATATTGAAGAGATGTAAAAGTTGACACTTTTTGTCCTGTTACTGCCTGGTCGTCATAATTCATAAAAAGTGTTTAATTTCTAAAAATATTTGAGTTATTTTATTTTTTTCTTCCTTGAGAACTGATCTTAATCTTAAAAACATGTGTTCAGCAGAGAATGTATCTGACAATCCTTTACTGTCTCCTTAAGGCATTAGCACAAAGAAGAATGTGGCCATAAATGCCAGTAAAGACTTTGCGGGAAGCCATCTTTGGGGCAACAGTAGTATGCCCTTTGGAGGGACTCTGCCGAGCAGAGGCGCTCACGGTAAACCTCCCGGAACACCTCACGCTTTTAACTTCACTGTTATCATTGCAACAATGTTCTCACTGTTTTGTTTGTTTGAAAATATCAGGTACAAATACAGTCCCCGGTGGATACATGCCGTCGTTTTACAAAAAAGACCTTGGTTCTGCCGGTCACAGAAGGCATCAGGTTCCGTCAGTGGATTCAACAGCTTCAAGTGAGGAGGAACTAAACTTCTTGTACACTATCTATATTTTATCTGGTATACATTTAATAGCTTTTTTATTTTATTCTACTTTAGATTATGCAACATGGCAGTCTGGCCGGAGTCCGATGAACACCTCTGCCAACATGCCGTTGGCCAACAAAAGCACCCCCGGTCTGCTGCCTCGCCCCCCGGTTCAGAGCATCCACGGGCGAACAGACTGGTCTGCCAAATATGGACACCGCTAGTGCCCCCTCTGGAGCTGTGATCAGCGCTCCGGAGAACTCTTTTCACCTCCAAAGAGTAGGCCTAGTTGTTTTATAATCAAAAAGTCTGTACTTGCATCTTACACAGCAATACAATTAGTTTTTCATTATGTGTGCTATTGATGTTGTGAGGTGTAAATTATCTTAAGTGTATGTGTATATCTAAATGCAACCGGCCAAAATGTGAGCCAAGTTTTGCTCCGCAGTGTTTTATTTTGTATTTCTTTCACATAAACTACTGTCCTGTGTTAAATGTATCATTGAATGTTGTTCACCAACCTGTATACTTAATATGCATATTATATATATGAAAACTTCACTGTGACTTGTTTTTGACTAACTCATTTCTTTGCCCCTGCACAGTACAGTCATTGTGTTTTTTTTTTTACATTCCTGCTGTTTTTTTTATGATGGAAGCCTTGTCAATCAGGAAATTATTATTTGTGCGTGTATGAAATTAAAAACCGCTTTCATTTCAGTGAAATTCAATGTTTGCCATATTGTACATATTGGTTTTTACTTTCAGAAGTACACATGCCATCCTCTTGGCCAAATTGTGTGAGAATAGGCTAATTAAACTGTTGACTGAGTACTGATATGTTCAATTGTGTCCCTTTTTCATGAACATTTTTTTATTGAGTGGTGTGACAGCTAATCAGACGCAAATTAATTTGACCAGAGTGGGAACATAATGTAGGGAAATGTATATGTACCTGCATCGGTACAAATTGTGTTTATGATTTATTGTGAATATGTTGCATTTACTATACAAAGAAAGTTTTTTAATTGAAAGAGTCACAGAGTACAAATATCTCGGCATCTGGTTAGATGATAAACTCACTTTTAATTTTCATATAAAAAATCTTGTTTGTCGACTACAACAAAAAATTGGCTATTTGTATAGGAACAAAACCACCTTCCCTTTATTTAGTAGGAAAAGGATTATTGAGGCAGTTTTCATGTCTGTCCTTGATTACGGTGATGTGGTTTACCGGCATGCATCACATTCATGTCTTAAACTCCTGGACTCTGTTTTTCACTCTGCTTTAAGGTTCATCACAGGAGATGCTTATGACACACACCATTGTCTTTTATATGAAAAGGTTGGGTGGTCCTCCCTTAAAGAGAGACGTGACGCACATTGGCACATTTTTACAAAGCCTTGACCGGGAAGCTTCCTCGTTATTTAACAGAAATGCTGCAAATTTCAGATGGGCTTTATCAGACCCGCTCCACTGACATGCTTATGCTTTATGTCCCACAAGCCCAGTCTGAGCTGGGAAAGACAGTGCCCCCGACTCCTGGAACAACTTACAGCAACAAATGAAACTAAATACCTTCATATCCTTTAACCAATTTAAACAAACTATCTTAAATCTGCCTAACTCTACCTGTAACTGTTTTAATGAGGCTATACTGTACTTTCACCCATTTCATTTTAATTGCTGCCATTCTTCACCACTATGTAAATGTTTAAATTGTTTTTTTCTCTTCACCTGTTGTTGTGTATTTTATGTTTTTGCATTGAATATTGTTTATGTATTGTTGTTTTTCCTTTGAATTTGTTTTGAACTCAACGTCATTGTAAATGAGGGTCACCCCTCAATAGGTCTCGAGGATAAAAGTTAAATGAAAAAAAAAAAGTTGGAAATAGTTAAATGGTTTACATCATATATCATGTCATCCTATTAGTTATCAGTATTGTATAAAAAACTGGTGGAGAGGGCATCCAAGTTGCGACATTAGATAACTGGTCTAAACAGAGATGTATAAAATAGAGCTAGTTGTAAATTAAAAAAATAAAAGTCTTTGAAAAATAAAGTATTTTGAAAGAATAGGCGTCATCTTACAGAGTAGTTTATCAGTTGATAAAACGCATAAAGCAATACACATTTAAAAAATAATGTTGAATTGGTAAAAGGAAGGCAGACTGCCACGTGCAGCGCCTCATTTGGACGTGTCTGACGCTTGGAGCTTTTACTTCCCTACGTTTCTCCTACAAATGGGCCTTGAGCTTGTTTGGAGGTTCTAGCAGGGGAGCGCAGCTACTGGTACACCGATGGATGGTCGTCCGCCGGGGAAACCTCGTCCTCTTCCACAGAGCGCTGGGCTTCGGGAGGGACACACATGGGGCGGGGAGGGAGGAAGGGGACACCCGCCTAGCCAGCCAGATCAGCCGAATCAACCATAGCGATCAATGGGGTGACAGATGTCGCAGCCAGATCGCCCTCACATCCAATCAAGAATACGTGAGGCGTGGGCTATATAAATCACAGACGGAACCGTTTTATATCACGGTGTCCATTTTAAAAACGTTCGCCGCGACGTTCAGTTTGCTTGATGAGTTTATATAGGCTAGCAATTAAGACACCAATGTTTTGAGTTGACGCAGATCATTAGCACCCCTTCAATAACAGCAATATCAGTTAGTACTTTTTCCCATGATGTTTAGCGACTATGTTAATAAGCCTTGTTTCTATTGGCCAGCACCAACCAATCACAGCCTCAGTTTCCTCAGGTCCTAATATTTAGCCTATCAAACGTTCTGAGAGGCACCTATTTGCAGCTTTGCAGACCCATGAGCTCCACCGGAAGCCACGCCCCGAACTCATTTCATTGGTCAGAATTGTAACCTACTCTGAATTTGTTTTCTTCTTTTTGTTTTACTGCCGGAGTTCACCTAGCGGTGAATAATAATACACAGTTTCCACCGGTTATGGTGCTAGTACACAGTAAAATACGTCAGTTTGTTAAGGGTCCCAAGTGGCCAGGACGGTAGTAAAAAGTAGATGTTGAGGTAGAAGATGATTGAAGCAACGAAGCTTTGTGTACATCTTCCGAAATCCGTCTGTTTAATTCACAATTAGGCTATCACGAGTAGGTCAATCACATACAAATATAAACTCTTGTAAATGAAACACAAAAAGTGCCACCACATTAAAATAAATAACTCATTTTAAAAAGTGCAAAAACTATCACAATTAGGTCTATTTCTAGTAGGCCTATCTGTCTAACAAACAATTAGGCATATCTGTGTAACAAATATATAATTATCCTGACTTCCAAAAGCTGCTTGTCTGAGTCATGGTCTGAGTGTGTGTCTTTTCCTGGCTGAGGACAGAAAGCCATTCTGATACTTGTACTTTACAGTACAATCATTGAATGAAGCTGTCAAATGTACCAAATCGTACCAAATCGTCTTCTAAACCAATGAAATTGAGAGTTCATGGTTTTCCACCAATAAAATGACGTTCGGGGAGGGACAACGCTTTTGACCAATGAACGAATGAACTGAGTTTGGGGCGTACAATTCTGACCAATGAAATTAGTTCGGGGCGTGGCCCCATCCTATTTCCGGTGGAGCTCCGTTTTCAATGGTTTCCCCAGGGCCCCAGGCATGGACATATAAAGAAATGGACACCGTATTGAAAAATGGCGCTCATTCATTCCTATGAAAGCTTCTCATTGGCGCAGAGAAGCAACAAGGAAGCTGCCATATTGCTTTCATGAGAGCCCTGGCACGCCCGAGTGTATGACGTAGTGGCGCCATCGACCTATCAAGAAAGAGGGGGCGGCAACGGGCGGCAAGCGTAGCGGGCTGCCCACTCCCTCCTCCTTCCTCGAAAACAAACTGAAAGCCGTTAAAAGCCGTTGGGCTAATAAAACGCTTGATGTGGCGTTTTGAAATGAAAAAACTTCAGGTTTAATAGTATATGGTCTAAAGATAAGTTTGAGCCTATGATTGATATCCAGAAAAATTTTGCGGCGACACAATCTTGTTCGCCGCTTGTATTGGTGTGGACGGGAAAATCTGCCTTAGGGCTTTCATGGAAAATAAGCTCCCATTCACAGCATGCAGTACTAATGGGTTGGCCACTAGTCCATGCTGGTTGCTCGGAAAAGGCAGTGTCCTGGGGCCCTGGCCCTGGCCCTGGCCCCAGGACACTGCCTTTTCCGAGCAACCAGCATGGACTAGTGGCCAACCCATTAGTACTGCATGCTGTGAATGGGAGCTTATTTTCCATGAAAGCCCTAAGGCAGATTTTCCCGTCCACACCAATACAAGCGGCGAACAAGATTGTGTCGCCGCAAAATTTTTCTGGATATCAATCATAGGCTCAAACTTATCTTTAGACCATATACTATTAAACCTGAAGTTTTTTCATTTCAAAACGCCACATCAAGCGTTTTATTAGCCCAACGGCTTTTAACGGCTTTCAGTTTGTTTTCGAGGAAGGAGGAGGGAGTGGGCAGCCCGCTACGCTTGCCGCCCGTTGCCGCCCCCTCTTTCTTGATAGGTCGATGGCGCCACTACGTCATACACTCGGGCGTGCCAGGGCTCTCATGAAAGCAATATGGCAGCTTCCTTGTTGCTTCTCTGCGCCAATGAGAAGCTTTCATAGGAATGAATGAGCGCCATTTTTCAATACGGTGTCCATTTCTTTATATGTCCATGGGTTTCCCCCATGGGTCTGCAAATAGGTACTCCTGGAGATTCTTTGCAGTGCCACAGTCCAACATAGCCCACTTTGACGTCCAAAAAGAAAAGCGATAATACTAGGTTACTATCTATGTTCATCATTTTAATAAAGCCTACCAGATATATGTGTGAAAAGTGCCCTCCCTCACACATTCAAACATTTGAAAGTATGTTCTTTCAGGCAATTTTTATCCACATCTTTGACAAGCTACCTTTACATTTTAGATAAGGAAAAAATATATCAATGACTTTAATTACAGTCCGGTTAATGATGCCCTGAATGAGGGAGATCAAATAGAAAGAAAATAAACACAATAAATTGTTAGAAAAATATTGCATGTCAAGTTATGAGATGTGTTATCCAGCAATGACTGTTAAACAGCGGCATAACAAGCTGCGGACAAAGAACTGCTTGTGTAAAATGGGCAGTCGGTAAGGATTAAATGTAACCATAAGATAAACAGAGGGAAGTAAAGCCCCAAAATATCCATTGAAATCATTCAGTTTTAACACTGATAAAATAAATTACCAGGCATGTACCTTTAATGACAAAACAGTAGACTTCTGAACACATATTTACTTTCATCAACACATGGTGATAAAAGTATTGTAGTTTAATATTTTGTCAGCGTACATCTGGTATTCACCTCAGATACAAAACTGTTGATGCCATACATTTCTAAGATGTATTCACATTGCACCATGCATATTTTGTCAGCAGCGGCGCTTACTCTAATCAATATTAGCAGTAAAATAAATAAGTATTGGTTACAGCTTGAAATAGTTTTGAAAAATACATAATACATTTAAGTTAAAAATCACATCATGCTGTTTCACACATTGTCCTACAGCATTACATGTTTGTTAAAGACATAGTATGGAATAATAAAGCTCTCAGATTGTGTAACTCCGATAAGGCACTTGTTTACAGTATATATACAGTATATTTCACTCATCATAACACTGAATCTTTGGTCGTTTTATCTTACAACTTCTGAGGTTCAGCTTTCCCTGCTGCATACTCAGTCCAGCTCCAGTCTTGTTCCTGGAGAGAGAGCAAACAAGTTAAAACATAAAAAAAAACACAGTTTCATCTTGAATCTTGACCTCAAACAGGCAAACCTGTGTAATCTTCTAAAGGCTGAATGCAAATGTTTTAAAAGGAAATGTCAATGCATGATCCAAAAAAACAAAAACAGTATTCAGCTACACCATTGTATAAAATCCTATTCTACAACTAATCAGAGTATTTCTTACAGATGCATTTTAAAGTCAATCAAAACCTGTCAACAGTGAGATCCTCAATAAGTTGTTACTTCAGGAATATGTCTATGTCTATAATAATAATAATAATAGTATGCCTTTCACAACTCTCAAGGACAATGTACAATCAGATAAATATACAGTACAATCAATGGAATTAAAAACTGTTAAAATGTGGGTAATGGATGGAGGTGATATGGTGAAATAAGAAGGGAAGATCAGGAGGAGTATGCAAAATTGAAAAGGTGAGTTTTGAGTTTAGATTTGAACAGGGATGTGGAGTCATTGTTGCGGATGTCGGGGGGTAGTGCATTCCAGAGCAGGGGAGCAGAGCGGCTGAAGGCTCTGCACCCCATCGTGGTGAGACGGGCAGAGGGGACAGTGAGGTGAACAGAGGAGGAGGAGCGGAGTGCACGGGAGGGAGTGGCAATTTGAATGAGGTCTGTTAGGTATGTGGGGGCAAGGTTGTGGATGGCTTTGAAGGTGTAGAGGAGGATATTAGATTAAATATGAAAATGAACCGGGAGCCTATGAAGCTGGTGCAGCACAGGGGTGAACACACAACCATGCTACTATGAGCATGAACACACACCCACTCACACCTGATTACCATACCATGACACTGTGCTCCATCTCCCGGTTGGCGTCTTGCAGCAGAGAAGTAAGCTGACTCAGATAACGCTGGTTCTCTTCCAGTAATTGAGGAACTGTGTCCCTGAAAAAAGACAAAAGACTCAGCAGTGACAGTGTGAATGTGTTTTCCTACGCTGGGGTCATGCATAAAACAAAAACTAAAATATGTTCTTGGTGTGCAATGGGAAAGCCAGAACATTTGGTGAGATGTTCAGAAGACAGCCAGACATACTGACAGACAGACAGACAGGTCCTTTATAGTATGATGATCTTACCTGTCAGTTGGCCGTTGCGTAAGTGACTGGGAAGGGGAATTGTTCTGGGCCTGAATACACAACCACAAACTGTATCAGCTACAGTATTATTTGACATACACATTAGTTTAGTTTATTTATTTAGCACACATTAACATGGGCTTGTACAGGAGTTCCACCCCTATCAATAATCATAATCAAATCATATTTATAAGGCTAACAAATCAACAGAAAATAAGGAGACAAAGTACATAAATAATCAAAATAAGATGGAAAAAGATTTGATAAATACAAGTGTTGGATAGAGAAAAGATGTGGGGCAATGGAGAAGACAGGAGTTGATTAGATGATTCATGAAAATATAAGATGTTTTTTAAGCTGAGTGAGTGGGACGATATGGATCTTAATAGAGGAGGTTAGCCATTGATTCCATAATGCATTTTATATTGTATTGCAAAACATCAAGCTCCTTCAAACTTCCCAGAGACCTTAACATATTTTCTGCAGTACCAATTGTTATACACTCACACAGGCAATCTTGAGGAGATACCAGAACTCTTTCTGTCTCTTCATTTGCATCTGCATCACTGCCGCCTCTGCAGTTTTTATGTTCTCCACCGCCGTCTCCAACTTCGGGAACAGATCAACAATGCGTCGCTTACACACCAGAATTGTACTACAGGGGAGAAAAAAGGGGAAAATCAAAGTTGACAAAATGAAACCTCAGTTGTGCTGCCCATTACATGGTTGTGCATGTGTTTGTGCATTAATCTGTTTGGACTTCACTTTTGGGTAAATTACCTCAGATGAGTGTACAAGTCTTTCAGCACCCTGTCCTGGTTCTGAACTGTTTGCAGTATGGTCTTCACCATGTCCGAGCTGTCACTGTAGCCATGCGGAGGATCTGGACCTGTGCAAACACACACACTGAAATGATATTCCACGTACTATCGCCTGACACAGTCATGTAAATACATACTACAAGCCCAAGTTGACAATGGGAACCCCTGTGACACATTTGTTCAGAGAACCCTATTTATTTGTAAGACATCTATCCGTACTAGCAACAGGCGTTATTGGATCCCCATGCTCTGTGATTGGCTATGAACACAAAAAAGGAGGCCCTTTAACCCACGTCTACTATTTTATGTGTGATGATTTGTACTAACTTTTGCATTTGGCTTTCAGTTGCTTGTACAGTTCAATAGCCTTATTTTCACTGAAAAGGCAAAGAGAGAGAGAGAGAGAGAGAGAGAGAGAGAGAGAGAGAGAGAGAGAGAGAGTCAGCTACAGTTGTTTATAAAGAAATTGATTTTTTAACTGCCAGTATGAAAAGAAGAAATAATCACAGAAATATGGAAGTGTTTATAAATGAAATATTGGTTGATTTAAGATCAACTTGAAAACGTGAGAGCCATATAGCAGTGTAAACATAGCAGAATACTGACAGCTGCTCCATCACATCCCCTTGTCTCCTTGCAAATGGACTCCTCTGCAACTCCACAATCTCAGAATGAAGAGCCAGGATCTCTTCTTCCAGATAGCCCACATCTGCAACCTGCAGCCAAAAAACCCAAAACACCCTTAATAATGGATTGGATTTATATAGCGCTTTTCAAGGCACTCAAAGACGCTTTACAGGGTTCCAGGTTCCACTCGTTCACACACAGTCATACCGGTGGTGGTAAACTACCATAGTAGCCACAGCTGCCCTGGGGCAGACTGACGGAAGCGTGGCTGCCATTCAGCGCCTACGGCCCCTCCGACCACCACCTCAAACATACAGCAGTCATACACATTCACACGAGGCAAGGTGGGTGAAGTGTCTTGCCCAAGGACACAACAACCATGACACAGGTGGCAGAGCGGGGATCGAACCGCCAACCCTTGGATCATTGGCCGACCCGCTTAACCACCTGAGCCACGGTCGCCCCCCATCGCTTAAAATGAGTTCTGTTTTCAAATAAGTGCACATGTGTTTGTGTGGATTTATTGTGAATGGAATAACTGCCCAAACCTTCGCAAACCCATCAGCCTTCTCTTCATTTTCCTGCCACGTCTTCAGCATTTTTTCTGAGGCTTTTGTAACAAAACACAAAACAACAGCAGATAGCTCCCTCAAGGCTCCAGTAACAACTTTAAATCATGTTATGACAGCAGGAGATGAACATCCACTCACAGATGCCGGTGTTTCTCTGCTTGGTATATTGCTCGAGGTCATGCTGGATGCTGGTCTTAAAAAAAGCCAGTTTGGCTCGGAGCTGCTGCGACTGGGAGAACAGCAGGTTCTTGTACCGCGTCAGGTTGGTGTTGTAACGCAGCAGGCTCAGCCTACACGCAAACACACACAAACAAACAAATAAACACAAAGTAAGGATATCTCAGTGTGTGGGTGTATGTATATGAGTGTTTGTGAACTTACATGGCAGCCCTCTGTCCCTGGTACAGGCGGATGTAGTCCTCTTTCAGTCCGCAGACGTAGCTGACCGCTTCTCCCCACACCTTTCTCAGTGCAGACAGTGGCAGCTGTGTCTTAGTCTCCCTGACTGAGAAGACACATAGTTCACACAAGACACAGGATTTTCCGCATTAATTTGGTGCCAAATAAGTAATATTTTTTCCTATTTTTTGAAGAAGAAACATCAGCAGAAATCTTGCTCTCACTCACAATAGTTTTAATGACAGCTGCGTTCAATTATTATTATTTTTTTAATCTTAACTCAAAATCCCAAACAATGTTGATCATTTGCATTCATGTAATCCAAGTACAACCAACCTTTTATCATAAGACCTTCACCAGGTAAGAATCTTGCCTACTAATTAAAAAAAATTATGAATAGTGAGTAAAGTCTAGTCAGGCATATTTTACAGTTTTCAACCCTGGAATACAGTTATGGTATATCTAACCTATGAAGTTGACACTATCTGGCAGAGGTCTGGCGGTCAGCGGCCCAGAGTACTTGGTCAAGCTCTTATCGAACAGAAAGACAATGGAGCTGTCCCAGCCTCGCTGAAAGCAGAGGACAAATATCGTTTGGAATATTATAGCATGTGTTTATGTATGAAGACAAAGCTACTGCAAAATAACAACAACAACACAAAAACATTCCAATTACCAAAAATAAGAAGTTCTGTATCATGCAGAACCAGTCACAATTTTAAAATAAAAACATATTTAGAGATGAAATACAGCCGGTCTTCTGCTGTGTGTGTGTGTTGTGTGTACTTGTGGTGGAGCTGGGCCTGTTTGTTTTGTCACATACCAGTCCTTCTGGCAGACAGTGGGAGGGCGGCCTGCGCGGGTCAAGGGAGATTCCCGTCTCCAGCAACAGCTCCTGACTCAGCGGGGACATGTGTGTCTGCGTGTCTGTCTCCAGGCGGAGCTGCAGGGAGTGTAAACTCTCCTCAGCACCCAGAACCAATGAGTGCAGCTGGGCTGACGTCATGTCCAATATGTGGATCACCTGGACAAAGAAAAGGCAAAAAAGCCAAGGGGGTTGTTTGCGTACTGTCCTCGTCTGGGATATGTTCAAACCCTGTGATAAAAACCATGAACGCATCCAGTCAAATCTGGTTGAAGGGAGTCTAGATAGAGACGAGGTTTTCATTATTAACCTTCATGTTAAGTATATTCTGTAGCGCCGTGTAGCAGCCTGGCTTTTGTGTGTCAGGATCAAGCCCTCCACCACGTGCAACAGGGTCCCACAGTAGCAACATCTGCAGAAGAGACTCGATTGGTTCCAGCAGTGGCCTATGAACACACACAAACACACACACAGGTTAGATGCAAGTAACAATGAGGAATGACTGGTAGGTTTGAAAAAAAAACTATATTTGTATTCTCTACCTGCTGAGATTGTTGGGGTATGGAAGATGTGCAGAGAATCTGACTTCTCCATTCATGTCCTCGACTGCCATGATGTCTTTGGGACCTTTGTTCTTGACTTTACTCGTCCTACAAAAGCAAGTAGTGAGAGTGAGAGCTGAAAATAAAGCAGACTAATTGAAAATAAAAAAAATCAGTATATACTTGTGTTACTTTGTCTCCACATTTAACAGGCAGATATTTTGCAGTTCAAAATTCAGTATTCATCATCATGACGTGTTTGTCATATGTACATGTTTGCATCTTGGACGTCTGTAGTGCCCAAGATTACATTTATTTATTAAACATTTAGTTATTTTAGTTATAGCAGATGTGTTTTAAATGTAATTTATACATCCAGCTTCTGCCAGACACATAAAAGAAATGCATTGCTGATGACCTATTGACATACCACTGGACAGGTTGCATGTGATGTAGAAAAGGGCGAAAGCCACAAGCGCATTCAGAAATCACTGTCCCAAAGCTCCAGTAGTCCACAGTAACAGTGTAGGGTTTACTCTCAAACAACTCTGGAGCCTGCCACACACACAGATAGATTTATAGAAGAGGGTTTGATTGTTGAAAAAAACAAAAAAAGCTTAATGACGCAACACTCACCAGATACTGGAGGGTTCCCACAAAGGATGTGCAGAGACTACCCTGGTCCAGATCTTTTGCATACCCCAGATCTATGATCTTATGGACAAGCTGGAGAGAAAACATAGTTTCATGAATGAGTGCAAGGAAACACAAACTTTAGGATGCATGCGATTACACAGGTCATATGCGTGTACAAGTGTAAAATTAGTTCACCTTCCCACCAACTTCCTGCAAAACTATGTTCTCTGGCTTTAGGTCTCTGTGGATTATCTTATTTTCATGAAGATACTGGATACCAGAACCTGTGTTTGTTAAAAAATAAATAAAAAATTATTTCATATACTGTACATACAAACATAAGATAACAGTGATTTTTCTTTGGTCGAATTGAAATTACCGATGTCGCTGAGCAGCGAGAGGACTTCACTCTCCTTTAGCCCACAACAGTTTTCTGGTTTATTCAACACCTAAATAAAGAGGTGTGGGGGTTAATAGTGCAATGTTTAAAAAGACAACAAACTGTTGGGGTATCTTTATAAAATACCCACTTGGTACCTTGCGTAGGTCTCCTCTTGAGCAGTACTCCATGGCCAACAGAGGTAAGTCATTTAACGCGATGGAGCTCAACTCTTCTGGCACTTCCCTGGCCTGAACCACATTCACATGGTTCAGCCTGTAACAGAAAGAGAGAGAAAAAAAATTCAGCGATGGCTTGGCAAAAGAATATGATGTTCAGTACAGTACAGTGAAGTGAAGTTTGTTCAGGGGCTGCCTGGCAGATGATTCCCACTCACTTCTTCATGATCTGAATCTCTCGGCTCCAGCGGTCTTTGTTCTTGGAGTTCAGCTCCAGGCGGCACAGTTTGACAGCCACCTTCTCTCCCGACTCCTGCTCCAAACATAGACGTGGAATCAAAATTGTGCCAAACACACACAGACACAGACACACAGACACACACAGACACACACAGACACACACACACACACACACACACACACACACACACACACACACACACACACACACACACACACACACACACACACACACACACACACACACACACACACACACACACACACACACACACACACACACACACACACACACACACAGGTCTGGGGGTTTGTGTTCCCCTCAGGTGGATGTAGCTGGACTTACAAGGTGCTGGTACAGGTAGACGTGCCCGAAGCCTCCCGTCCCGAGTCTGTCCTTATTCTCCCAGGAGCCACACAGCTGGCTCTGCTTGGGTGCAGTCCGCTCCATGGTGTCGAGGTCTGCTAGAGCGACCAGACAACTGAGAAAGTCTGCTAGAGACCTCAGCAGAAAAGAGACAAAATAAAATATCAGCCAATGTCTGGACTCTGGAAACATACACTGTAGAAGTATTTTATTTAAGCATTTGAACATATTAACTCTATGCACCTGCAGGGGAAACAGTATTAATGTTACCACACTATCATCTACCTGTTCATTTAGATGTTAGTGTGGTGCACAGACTTTTGTAAAGTTTACAGAGCTATGGCCTATTTCTTCCCTTATGGGATTACAAGACAGCTTTCTCTCACATTGAATACACTTGCTGCTTTTGATGTTTCACTTAGCACGAAACGTAGCATTAGCATTCCCATAAAACCCATTTGTTGTTATTGAACTGCCTGTGGTTCAGTTGAATCGGATAACTCAAAAGACAGCTTGATTACGTTGAAAAAATAAAGTGTACTACAAAGCAGCACCTCACCTGTCAAGGAGGTCAGAGTCCTCAGATGACAATTAGCTTTCCTTGGGTGTCACAACATTGTCGCTAACCGAGTTTACGGGTCGTCTTCTACTATCTATGGTCGTCTTCTTGTTTAGTGTTAGGAAAAGAAGGATGAACCGATATGATATCGTCACCCTTCACGGTCCAAAGTTAAAGCTAATGTGTTTTTGTGGTTCTTTTTTGTTATAGTTTTAGTAGCAAAGCTAGAGCGAGAGAGACTTTCTCAACATTGCGCAAAGTGAAAGTAGAGACCAACAGCCAGGCGGTGTATATGCGCATGCGCGTCTGGATCAACAACAGCGGACTGGACGCACGAGGCAGAGTGCAGGACTACTCCCTCACATGGGGGAATTTCCCATCCCACCCAACCCCTACGTAGCCGATAAAGTCGAAACTGGTGTGGTGTTCTATAAACATACTGTTTTTTTCTTTCTTTGTACCATATACAAAAAGTAGCAAACAGCCAGAGGACGAATTTTTCCAAAACATTTGCAAGGTCTTAATTTGTCCACTAGATGGTGCCACATGTAGTCATTACAAGAGGCTACAGTAGCCTATTGGGCCTATTACAGAACACAGATTAAAGGGAACATGATTGCAATTGTCGCTGACACAAGCTCAGTTAAAACCTCTTTATATATCCATGGTTAAAACATAGCTCACACAGTTAAAGGAATAGTTCAACGTTTTTAATGACTCAATAAGGCTCACGAAAAGGCAACAAAAGAAACCCTTTCTGTAACTGTGCCTGCATTTTGATATAAATGGGCAAATGTTGTTCATCCAAGTAAGCCTAGCTCAAACACTGGTAGTCAACGGGAGCTGGTCAAAAGATGAACTTTACAACATCACTAAACACTGCTGTGTGCTTGTTGGTGTTATTCATCAAGTCATGTTGTGCTCTATATTGTTACACGTTATGTCATTTTAGACTCAAATACATAGGCTATGTAACCACTTCCTGGTTTAAATTTCTTGGAAAATGTACAATTCTCTCATCTCATATTACACAAGAGATGAGATCACAGTAGGCCATGGGAAATGTAAAATGAATCACAAATTGTGACAAAATGTTATAACGGTGATTAAGGGCTGATGCAACAAGGCCACAGCTGTTACTGGTCACAATGAAACAAATTGCTTGCTTTGTTTTCTAATGTGAAGGAAGATCTATTAACAAAATTGGTTATTTGCTTCGTTATAAAGTAGTCAACCCTTCTTGATATTTTTGTATGTATACATTTTATTCCATACCAAGTTGCACAAATACTGTACACTGTGAATTCAGTGTTTTGTCTGCAGACCATTAAGACATCCAGGTGAATGTGAACAGGTTGCTGAAAATAAAGAGGCCCTTTGAGAATCATTTATAACTTCAGACTGAAAGTAGAAGGTAATAGTCGCTTCTCGAAAACTTTACAGTTTTATTTAAAGGAATTAAAAACTTTTTCTCTGTATGCTGGAAAGGAGAAGCAGAGTGGTGTCTTATGATTGGAAAGAGAAGTGTGAGTGGTTTGGCACGTGAAAATAAATGTTCTCAGTGGTTTTCTATAGCTGTTTTACTGCCTATAGCTGCTCACAGAAAACAGTGGAGTTACAGCTGTTTTGCACGTGGCTTCAAGTTCTATATTCAGAAAGTTCAGAATTCAGAAGAATAACTTTAAAATAATTGTAAAGTTCACGCTGACAGAAGAGGAGGTAAAACTTTGATCATGATAGCAGCCCTTCTGTGAAGTCTATACTTATTTCATTTTTGATCCGATTAATACAGAATATGAATCACATACTGCTTCTGTGGAATTGTAGTTCTTATTTTCATCTTCCTCATTTTCTCTGAGTTGATGTCAGTGTGCATATTGTGTGCAAACTCCCACAGTCTACAGACATATAAGCTGTCACATGTTACTGTGCAGGAAGTGGCCCTTGTTTTGATGTGAAAAGGGTCAAATGAAATCATATTTAATGTTTTTAAACTTTATTTCAATCAGACTTGTTATATCAAATAATATTTGGAACAAGAAGCCATAAAAGGTTTGGATTAAAAGTGGAAAGAAGATGATTTTGTATTAGAAATACAGAGCTGACAATTACTGTCTGCTTTTTCCCATATAAATTCGGTTCACAGGTAACTTAAGCTTGAGTTGTGTAACAAAGACAACGTTTACATGCACATCATATTCCTATTAACCTTCAGTGCATCTTAGGCCCTTTTTGGTACATTTTGGTTTTTCATTTCACAACTGCTGAGGCTGTGTTCATGCAAATGGCTTCATATTTGGTCAAGGCTAATGTTTTCTGACCAATTTATGAATTTTATCCTCAATTCATTAATTTACACTATAATGCACTGTATATTAATTTTCCTCACACTCAGCCTCCTTGGCCAAATAAGCGCCTCATTGACTCCCATTCAAACGACATTTTTTGACCCTTCTGCCAATAGCTGATAGAAACCAGATTTTTTTTGTTTTGTTTTATTTCCTTGCACTAATGTCTTGAAAATTTAGATTTTTTGTGTTTTTTTTTTTATTGCATCGGTTTTCTCTCATATACCATTGGTTTTAATTACAGGCTGAGATTTAATATTGCTCTCCTCTGCTACTAGCCACTGCAGGCCACATGAATAAATTGTTTCAGCTAAAATGCTCTCTCTGTATTCTTAGTGATGGCATAGTATAGTATAGATGTGTTTTTCGACAAATAAGTGTGTGTGCGTGTCTGTGTGTGTATCCAAACACGGACACTCAAATTCACATAGAGAAAAACAGTTCAGTGTAAATCCATAAAAACTGCATGTGTTGATCCCATGGTCAATTGAGGTTAAATACATGAATTTGGTAATATTAAACATTCATCCTGTTCTTATACCTTGAAATTTTACATTTTTACTATTTTACAGCTGATGCGTGAATTTCATCCTTATAGGCCTGAAGAGCAAAGATACCCCTAGTGGAAACGAGGGAACTGTGATTCATTTTGTATTGTTATCAGTTGTAAAGGCTATAGGCAGGACTTAATTCATAAAACATCTGAAAAAATCATAAAAATATAAAATTTCAAGTTATAAGAGCAGGATGAATGTGTAATATTACCATATTCACAAACTTATCCTCAATTAACCATGGGATCGAAACATGCTGTTTTCATGGATTTACATTGAGCTGTATTTCTATGTGAATTTCACTATCTGTTATTTGATACACACACAGGCACACATATTCACAAATACATATTTGTTGAAATACACATATACACTACTCTATGCTATTATGAAGAACCCAGACAGGGCATGTTATCTCAAATAATTTATTCATGTGGCCTGCAGTGGCCTAAGTAGCAAGGGAATGCAAATTTACATTTTAGCCTGTAGTTGAAACACTGGCATATGTGTGAAATTAGCAACAACTAGGAAAAAACACAAAAAATGGAAAATGTCAAGACATTAGTACAAGGAACCAAAAGAATAATAAAAAAATCAGTTTCTCTTATCTTTTGGCAGCAGGGTCAAAAAGTGTGGTTTTAATAGAATTCTGTGTGCCGTACAATGGCCCTTAATGGAGGGCACATTTTAAATCTTAAATAGCAAAAAGAATAGAAATGCATTCAATTCAATATTATTGCACATTTTTTACATCTATCACACTCTTATAATCCCCCTCAAAAAAATCCAATTCAGACTAATTATTTAGCTTTTAATTGATATTTTGTGTTTTTCCATTAAAAAAACGAGTGACTTTTTCTAAAACAACTGGAATTTAAAGGGTTAAAATCCTTAAAATAAAGATGAATATGGTTTGTATGGTGAGGACTCGAGTTGAAAAAGAAAGGTATAAAAAAAATTGGTGGAAAAATACATTCATGTGATTTTTATCTACATATCAATCCAAAGTGACATCTTAAGCGCCGAAGGAGGCTGAGTGTGAGTATTTTTTTAAATCTTAGATATAAAAAAATATAAAAATGCATTCAAATCAATTTCATTGCACATCTTTTACATCTATCACACTCCTATAATCCCCCTCAAAAAAATCCAATTCAGACTAATTATTTAGCTTTTAATTGATATTTTGTGTTTTTCCATTAAAAAAAACAAGTGACTTTTTCTAAAACAACTGGAATTTAAAGGGTTAAAATCCTTAAAATAAAGATGAATATGGTTTGTATGGTGAGGACTCGAGTTGAAAAAGAAAGGTATAAAAAAAAATTGGTGGAAAAATACATTCATGTGATTTTTATCTACATATCAATCCAAAGTGACATCTTAAGCGCCGAAGGAGGCTGAGTGTGAGTATTTTTTTAAATCTTAGATATAAAAAAATATAAAAATGCATTCAAATCAATTTCATTGCACATCTTTTACATCTATCACACTCCTATAATCCCCCTCAAAAAAATCCAATTCAGACTAATTATTTAGCTTTTAATTGATATTTTGTGTTTTTCCATTAAAAAAACAAGTGACTTTTTCTAAAACAACTGGAATTTAAAGGGTTAAAATCCTTAAAATAAAGATGAATATGGTTTGTATGGTGAGGACTCGAGTTGAAAAAGAAAGGTATAAAAAAAAATTGGTGGAAAAATACATTCATGTTATTTTTATCTACATATCAATCCAAAGTGACATCTTAAGCGCCGAAGGAGGCTGAGTGTGAGTATTTTTTTAAATCTTAGATATAAAAAAATATAAAAATGCATTCAAATCAATTTCATTGCACATCTTTTACATCTATCACACTCCTATAATCCCCCTCAAAAAAATCCAATTCAGACTAATTATTTAGCTTTTAATTGATATTTTGTGTTTTTCCATTAAAAAAAACGAGTGACTTTTTCTAAAACAACTGGAATTTAAAGGGTTAAAATCCTTAAAATAAAGATGAATATGGTTTGTATGGTGAGGACTCGAGTTGAAAAAGAAAGTTATAAAAAAAAATTGGTGGAAAAATACATTCATGTTATTTTTATCTACATATCAATCCAAAGTGACATCTTAAGCGCCGAAGGAGGCAGAGTGTGATTTTTTTTAAGGATGCACTGAAGGTTAAGGTCTATATTCTGGTTGAGACAATATTCCAAATAAGGTGTTAACATGCACAGCAGTTATGGGAATATACCCGTTAACATTTCAATCAGCATATTCTGAATATTCTGTCTAGAAAATTATGTGGTGCATGTAAACATAGTCACAGGTACTTTCCACCCCTGATACAATATCATCACCACCTCCCATGGTGCAACTGTAGAGGTTTTGCTGTCTTCAGGGCACAAATGTCGGTGCTTTCCCTGTGTTGGCTCATTCCTGTGTTATACGTAGGGGAGAGTGGCCTAAATTGTGCATTTTGGAAGTTGTGCCACCCCTTGTTTCTAGAAAACCGTGGAAGAAATTGGAAATGTGGCCACATATTTAAGAAGAGCCATCCATTTGACTCATCCTGTAAAGAAGGGAGACACAAGGAATAAGATATAAGCACATTTAAGCTCAAAAAACTGTGTTTTGTCTTTCAAAGTAAAATTTCCATGATCAAGGTTTTTTGATTATTGTGTCTGAACAATTATAGACAAGTTTGAAAACATTTGACACATGTTTTAGTGCTTTGGTATGCTACATTTTGAGTCTATACAGTTAGCACGATGTCAGCCCTACATTGCTGCATCATGCTTATTATCCAAATTTCTGGGATTGGGGTGATTTGTGCCAAAGGGCCTGGGTGAGTTATAAGTAAGTAAGTAAGTAAAATTTATTTATAAAAGCACATTTATGACAGTTTGCACTGTCCAAAGTGCTGTACATAGTGCATTCAGTAGGTAAACAATGAAGGTAAAATAACAATAACCAAAATAAAAGACATAAAGCCCATACATCCACATAAACACAGATAGTATTGCAGAGGTAAGATAGTTAATGGGGAGGAAACACCAGGGTGTACATATGGGTTTTGAGCCTTGATTTAAAGGCAGAAATGGAGGGGGAATCACATTTGTCAGGTGGCAGTTGGTTCCACAAGCACGGAGCAACTAGTGCAAAGTACATTTCTGAGAGTTGTGCCAGTGGCATGGCTGTATACGCTGGTCACCAAAATAAAGCGATTGTCTACAGTTGCTCAGAAGAGAGTGACATCTCAATTCCACTTAACGACACCACTGATGAGAGTTCAGATGGCCAGAAAGATGATGATGGTGACTTTGTCATTGTGAGCTTTGCAGGTAAAACCATTAGATCTGCTAGGCCTTGTTTAAGAAAATTGTCCTTCAATCTTTGTCAACTATTTACTTTATTTACTTTAAATACACCTTAAATAAGTGATTGTCTAATGGATTTGTCTTGCATTACAGTTTATGAGATATATAGCAATGGAACAATTTACCCCATGGTATTCTCTCCAACCGCACAATTTACACCACACCGGGGGCAAGTTGTGCATCAAGACAACTTTTTTTCCGAAAGCTATATCTCTTCAACAGTTTATTCCAGATCCAAAGTTTTTATTGCCAGGGATGCACAACACCCTGAAATATATGTACATATTTGAGTTGGAGACTTTACTGTCAAGGCCTTACTTTAAAGTCACTTTGAGTGAAAAGTTGCACAACTTAGGCCACTCTCCCCTATAGTCTTTTGGGTAATCAAGTGTGTGGTGCTTGAGATAGACAGACGTGTGTCAGTGAAGGCCACTGGAGTCAATGAATTAATAAATGATTCTGTGGTTTTTTGTTTCTTCAGGCTTCCTGACTTGGCATCACCTCCGCTTCAACGAAGTTGTCACATCTGGCTATTGTTGCCATCAATGAGGAGGAAATGTGAGTAAGACAGGCGTCAGAGATTCAAATCTAGAAATCCCCATGCCAATGCCGAGGGCTATTGTTTCAGCGGAAGCTGTGTTACACTGTTAGTATAAGCTGTGCGAAGAATTGGGTAACAGCTGCTCTGTTATCCAAATCAGATTGAGGAGTACAGGGGTTGGTGTAACTCACTAATTTAGAAAAAGTATAAATCTCCCAAGCTTCAGGAATATGCCAATATTTTTTTAGGTGAAATTTACTATTCATGCATTTGCCAGTATGTGGTGACTGGAGGATGATTCATGTCGTTTCAAACGTCAGAGTATGCAGTGCATGTATTAGATGGAAGATGTAGGATCACTTTATCTTATCTTATCTTACACTATCCATTTAAATAAAAATCCAGTTATCTTATTTCTTATTTATTTAATTATGTATGAATGTATTGATCTGTGGTCGTAGTGATCGAGTTGAATGTTTACTAATAATGAGAATTATGTGTATACAGTCCCTTTATTGACAAGCTCACAAGGCGTTGCACATGAACGCATTAAACGTCCAAAACAACAACCAGGTAAAAGCATGAGAAAGTATCTGTAACACAAGCACCAATAAAGTCCCATGGCAGAAAAACATGGTGATTTGCAGATGTGGCTTAATCCCTGTCATTTTTGTAAATGTGATGTCTAAACATGTGACTACCGGTAGCCGCACTTCGTCCATAAACATGACAGAGGGAATGTGTCACTGTCAACCTATGATTCCTAAAGCATGCTGGAATCCCACATCATGTATTAAGCCCCTCTAAATAACAAGGAAATTAAATGCAAAGGCACTGAAAACATTTCCCTTTATTGAAACGATGCAGCAGTGCAGTATTTAATGAAAACATTTAGTGAAGCACTGGATTTAGCAAATAAACTATAATATGTAAGAACACCGTTTAAAATGTTTGAATTTCACAGCTTCTTGAGCAGAAATCTTAAAAGATCATCAGGGATCAAATAATTAAACACGAGTTTGAAATGTAGCAATCAATGATATGATAGTAAAATTTCATATTAATTTCATATTTAAAATGTTGTGAACTAAGTTTTGAGATTTAATCTCATTTCTAAATCTCACACATGTCATTCTTTCTTTGAATGGGATGTGCACCCACAGCTGCATCTAACACATGACCAATTTTGGACATATGATTCTTTTAACTGTATTTCTGTGGTTTAAGGGGAAGGAGGGGCTGGTTAAGTGTGAATGTGTCACAGGACATGACAATAGGACATGACAAATTCAGTGTTTGAGTGTTCGGGGATATGTTTACATTGCACCGCCCAAAGCCCTCCCACTCGTAGCCTGAGTGTTTTTAAATGGGAAGGAAAGGCGGGGAGGATTCAGTGCAGGATCACTGCAGCACCAGAACAACTTACAGCGAGAGTCCTGCCACACACAGGTTCATATCAGAGGGGGAGATCATAGGCTACATCTCAGCAAGAGAAAACACAAGGAGCTTCATTTGGATTGCAAGTTTGGACAGCAAGGTAAACATATCTTTATCAAAGCTTCCCTACTCTAGTCAAGTCCGTTTTATTTCAATCGTCAAATATCAAAAATGTACAAATGTCCCACAAGGGAGCATTGCAATCTGTGCAGCATATGACAACCCTCAGTCCTTAGAACCGTGATTCGGCAGAAGAAGAACTCCCCCAAAACTCCCCTTTAACAGGGAAAAGATTGGAAGAAATATCAGGGAACACACAGAGACATGCAATAGTTGTAAGTTATTAGAAATGATAGAAAAGAGTGTTACTGCACACACATACAATACGCAAAGCTGGGAGGGAGAAAGGACACAAAACCCACAGTTACACATACAATGCCAAAAAAAAACAATCCATCCATTTTGTTTTGTCATTATCAAGTTAATACTGTTTCCTTGAGGTGTGTATGCAATGTTGGAACTCTAAAACTAAAACGTGATGCAATGGAGTGCCAAGTTATCAACCAACCTAATCGCACTCACTCTACAAGTAGAGATTATGTTTATTGTGCAGAGCGCCTAAAGAGGTCTAAAACCTTTACAGCACAGTTTCTCCCTCTGCAACAAATGTACACGAATGTTACAAAGAAACCCTGTGTCCATTCAATAGTCCCACTTGTTTTTTTTGTCCTGTCATATACATAAAGCCCATATAAGGCAGGGCTGTACAGTGCGACAGTTTTGATCGCATTTGCTACTGAAATTGATCACGTGCGATGATGAATACGAACCCATTAGCACTCGTGCGACAGGTTGATAATGAGCAGATGCTGTCTCTTTGAAACACAGAGGAGAGATGCACAACACTGCTTAGAGGACTCTACATTAACACTGCAGGTAAATGAGTCTTAGGCAAGTAAGTTATTGAATCCACCCTCCACTTTGGCTGGTGAAAGATATGTCCTCGGGATCTGTGCGGGTGCAGCGATTCTAGGTATAAAAACTTCACCAACGGCAATTACCGGGAGGAGACGGCACATTACCGCAGTTAAGTTAGCTCGTGTACAAACAGAACATTTCCTGTGCGCCTTCACATTAAAAGCCTGTTATTAGCCAAACGTTAGTTGACTTTTATTTTGAAGCCGGTAAGAACAGGAAGTTAGCGCTTTTTTCTAGCTTGAAAGGCAACTCATTCAGCTGCAGAGAGCAGTCAACAGTAGCCTAGTCTATTTACAAAGTTTTAAATAAGCCACTGAAAAGCTACTCCCAACACATTCACAACAACCTATTTAATTTATCCTAAATTGTACCAATATGTATACTTATTTATTTAATAGGCTATGTTTAATGTTTTAAAGTTTGGTTTTAATTAACAGAAGGACATTATAATAATAATTCTGAATCAGCAAAAAATTGCAATTGGCAGGTTAGATTCTTTTTTCTAAATCGCAATCAGTGCACCCCTATTAATTTTTCTACAATTATTACTGCACCCACTAGGATATCATATTAATTGTGAATCTCAAATGAGACCAGGATGACATGCTCAAAGGTAATTAGAGCAAAATGCAAGGGTTAAGGTTATGCAAGTTTTCAATCATAGCCTACTTTGTGTGCTACCAAATTTATTTTTGTGCTACTGAATTTTTTTGCTTGCTAGCACCAGTGCTACCACCTGAAAAAATAAGCGTACAGCCCTGTAAGGGCAGGGGAACTTCATATGGAGTTGTCCATTTTTTTGTTCCATTTCTCTAATTTCGCTTCTTGTTTCAGACCGTCTTTGGGACAAAAATATTCACAAGGAGGGGAAGCGAAAACCAGACTTGAATATGAACTTGCTTGTTACCCTCACAATACTTGCAGCACTCAGTGTTGATGCGGTAAGCAACAATTAGAGGAAGTAACTGTAGGTTGTTTAGTAGTCATCATGCTCATGAGTCATGGGATGTAATATAAATCTCTCCCGACCCTTCAGGCTTTTTCACGAAGAGGGTCGAAAAAGAATTGGTCTCCAGAACCCCGGCACATCACTCCCAAGGGTAAGCCGACCTTCAAGGCATCACATATTCTATAACATTTGTTTCATTTTGAGACTGCCATTAACCGTCTTAACCTGTCCTTGTAACGTGATGCACAGAGATGTGTAGGTCCGGGGATGGCAGCACTTACAGGGGATCCGTCTCAGAGTCGACATACGGCAACAGATGTCTCAACTGGATCCGATACACAAACCATTTGCAACCTTCGAAAGGACTTGGTGTACATAACTACTGCAGGTAATATTTAGGTCACCAATCGGGCAGCTAGACACAGTACATTTGGTAAAGGTGTCATGAGTTTATTATTGTTCCACTTGATTGCTAGGAATCCTGACAAGAGCTTGATGCCATGGTGCCATGTCCGCAGAGGGAGGAGGGCTGTGAGAGAGTTCTGCGATATTCCCAGATGTAAGACCCGCAAATTGTGAATTCAGAAATCAATGGCATATTATGTATTATTTGGTTTAAGTTTTTTCCCAAACTGATCTCTGTTTTATTTTGCTGCTTCCTTACAGGCACCCCACCAACAGTAAGACCTCCACCACCTCCACCTGCTGTTGCTGTGGATACAGGTAGTTTTGCTGTTCTTATTTAAATTTGTTATCTTGCGATTCCTTTTCTTATAATATCACTGACCCGCCTTGTGTCCCTTACAGAGCTCACATGTGGCGAGAGGTCTGAGCGGAGGGTGCAAAAGATTGTGGGTGGTTCTTTCACACCTGTGGAGTCGCACCCATGGGTGTCTGCTCTCTTCCATAAGCGCAGCGGCTTCCTCTGCGGTGGCTCTCTCATCGCGCCCTGCTGGGTTCTCACGGCCGCACACTGCTTCGTCGATGGGTGAGACATAACATGGCATGCTATCATTTCCTCCACTGCAATGACCATAATATAAAAGCATCATGACTCATATGGGTGTGAGTGTGTGTGTGTGTGTGTGTGTGCGCGCGCGCGCGTGTGTGTGTGTGTGTGTGTGTGTGTGTGTGTGTGTTTGTTTGTATATACAGTATGTGTGTGTGTGTGTGTGTGTGTGTGTGTGTGTGTGTGTGTGTGTGTGTTAGTATGCGTATTAACCATTTGTGTTGGTTTTTTTCTTCAGTGATAAGACTAACATCAGGCACCTGTCCGTGTATCTGGGGAAGAATGCCATCAATGAAACAGATGCTGACAGGGAGCAGCGCTTCACTGTGGAAAAACTGATCATCCACCAAAAATACAACATCTCCAATTTCAACAATGACATAGGTATTACAGTAAGGCGCACAGTTTGACCAGGCACATGTATAATACGAGAGAGTAAGATAAAGAGCTGCAAGGCCACTCTCGTCTGCATGGACTCACGTAGCCTGTGTCTGTCTTTGCATTCCAGCACTGTTGAAGATCAAAAGCAGAAGTGGAGGTTGTGCTGTGAGGTCCGACTCTGCACGGACGGTGTGCCTTCCTCCGCCACACACTCAGCTTCCTCCAGGAATTCATTGCAACATCGCAGGATTCGGGATGGAGAAATACAGTATGTCCTGCAGAGAAAAAACATGCATCTCTCCCATTTCAGTGATTCAAAAGGACTCACAATGTTTTTTTTTCTGCAGATGCGTGGCATTTCTCCCAGTACCTGAAAGAGGCCCAGGTCAAACTGATCTCCCGCACTGATTGTCAAAGTAAATCTTACTACGGAGATTTGATCACTAACAACATGTTCTGTGCTGGGAGCCCTGACTGGAGCGCTGACGCCTGCAAGGTGAGCTAAAGTGTGCACATGGGACCTAAACCTAAAGATCAAAAAAGGATTCTTGGATGTAAACAGTGAATATTCTTGGCTTAATGTCTGAATAAAGAACAGAACTTAATAGAAATGATAAGCTCAAACACAGATACACCGCGTGGTTTACGCTTCAGCATTGTTGAAATCATCCCTTAAATGATAAATAAACACTTGGAAGATATCAGTCAAACATTTGTTTTAATGAAAAGATTTTAGATACTAGTGACTCAATACAGTATTCACGTTTTTTCCGTTCCCTCCTTAATTTACGTATTGCCAGTCAGTATCCATATGAGCGTTTACTGTAAAACTATATAATTGGAACCTTTCTTCATTCTGCGAGCACTGACTGACTGCCGCCTCCTCTCCTCACAGGGTGACTCTGGTGGTCCGTTGGTGTGTGACGTGTCAGGCCGAATGTTTCTGTTCGGGGTGGTGAGCTGGGGCGATGGCTGCGCCCAGAAGAACAAACCAGGGGTTTACACGCAGGTGACCAACTACAACAAGTGGATCGCAGCAACAACAGGGCTCTCCAAATACACAATTGGATCCATGTACCCCCAAAAATGAAGCCGTTAGCAGTTGTAGCAGTTGTATAGGCTGTGTGTGTGTGTGTGTGTGTGTGTGTGTGTGTGTGTGTGTGTGTGTGTGTGTGTGTGTGTGTGTGTTTGTGTTTGTGTCTAAGCAAAAATGTTGCTGGTTTTGTTTCAACAGCTGGCTGACCGGTGTTCATATCAATGTGCAAATGACTTGAAGTGTGAAGTTTTACTGTAAGACTTAATTTATGTGTTGTATGTAAATTGCATTGTACAGTATATATATTTAAACAAGCTATAAAAAATGTTATTTATTTTTTTAAAGGCTGGCCCTGCTGTAAAGCAATCTTTGGAATAACAATAAAAAAAATATGTGTATCATTAATTTCCAGACTCAAAATGTTTTTGTTTCACATACAAATATATAATCATCATAATAATAATTATAAAAATAATAACACTTGTTGTTTTTTAATTGCTGTATAGAAGGGCAGCATCAGCAGCAGAAAGCATCAGGACACACACAAATATACAGCTGATAAAATTAGCTGCATAAATACTGCGATTTACATTAATTTTAAATTATTTAAATTAAGAAATCCAAAACAATAGAGTGTTTTACTGTCCAGTACAGTTTGTGTAGTTGTCACAGTCGCTGTCCTTTAGTGAAAGTGTCCTACAGTCAAACACTTGAGGGCGCTGCAGTGTAGAAATTCCATGCAAGCGGCTCAGTGGCCCCAAACACATAAAGACCACATAAAGTATTTTATAAACAACTGAAAACAGTTGTACTTGAAACCACACAGACAGTGAATCAGTGTGATGTGTAGCAGTTAGGTGAGGCCACCTGCCAACAGTCACAATAAAATTCCTACATAGAAAACTGTGATATTAAAACTATTTCCAAACCCTAACACCCCTACTATTGTTTTGATCCCTCAGAAGTATTTACCCAAAAATTATGGCTTTGTTCTTTCATTTATTGAATGACGCTATGAGAATGAGTAGTTCCACTAAATGTCTATAGAAATGGATGGCAGCAGATGTATCTCCATGTGTTCAACATGAAATAGAGACACAGAGTTTAGTTTAGACAGCAGAGGCCTCTAACCTTAAATGACCTGTAAGCAATCTGCTCTTTCCTCTTGCCTGAATTGACTTCCAGCCTATATTGTTGCATTAGAAGGGCACAGTATGGGACATAAACCATTCTCACCATTGTTCAAAGCCGGCATAGTGAGGGTTACTTGTCTACAAACAAGTCATTTTCACCTCTCGTCTCATGTGATGAGAAGGTAAAAGTGGACCATTGCAGACAGGGCTCCTGCAAACTGCTGTGCATCTCTTTCATTGTCGAAATATTTTCTCCTCAGAGCTCAGCTCATGATAATATGAGATATTTTTTTCTTAATATTGTTGTGAAGGATTGGTCTGGTTTTTCATTACACAATCGAACAAACAAGAATGGCATATAACCAAAAGTTTAAAAAAAGAAGAACATTGGGACAAAGACCTGCAGTATTGCATCCTCAGAGGACCATCAACGTCCGAACGGAATTTACATGAGTTGTAAGAGGAGTCTATCTGGACCAAAGTGGGAGACCATCATTGCTGTCCCATAAAGCCTCAAAATCCACAAGGCAGTTTATTGTTTAATTTGACTGTAGAGTCACAAAGAAAGCATTTAAAAAAAATACACTCTTGGTGTACAAACACCAGCTGTGTGTTCACCTGCAGAAGAACTTAGGTTATTTTCGAAGAATCAGCAGAAATGAAATACTTTACTATTCCGTTTCATCTTTGGGACTCGAGAAACCTTTGTTCATATCCATAAGCAGCATCGTACAAATTAAAACATTTCTGCTAAACATGGTCCTGCTTTCACATCTGTACGAGCGTCACGTGATTCCCAAGAAAATCTCGGCAGGAGCAGCGCCTACATGATCAGCTGTCCTCTGACTCACACCTCTGTGCCTAGGCTAATACCCTGTACTACCTTCACCCACTCCCCTTCCCAAAGAAAGGAAAGTGTCACCGGAGCGCTAACCAAAAGCAATCCATCAAAGCAAACCGATTTACATCAGCAACACAGATTAATTGTGGTGTAATCATCTGTGTTTACTTCACAGACCAACTGGTATTCACGTCATTATTGAAAGCATACTTCGAAACCTCTCCAAGCAACATGCTGCCATGCTTTCTATCAAAGTCTGTTTGGACATGTCCACATATACAAACAGTCCACAGCTATGCTACTGCAGCCAATCACCGGCAACTAGTTTACTTTTCTTCTCCTCTACTCTGCCACAGTCCATATATGGATTTGAGATGCTGCGAGTGTGATTCTTACCCTCTGTAAGGACAATTCCTTCTGAAAGGGAGGGGAGAGGAGAGGAGAGGAGAGGAGAGGAGAGGAGAGGAACAGGGTCTATTCTAACCAGGTGGACCAGCCAGAGTGTCCAGTCGCTCAGGTTTAAATTGCAGCCCCACTTGTCTACATGTACCAGCCGCATTAAGGACACACACACACACACACACACACACACACACACACACACACACACACACACACACACACACACACACACACACACACACACACACACACATGGGGGGGGGGGCTATCTTGGCTGCAGGGGTATAAATACCTCTGTTTGAGATGCTGGGGTCTCCGGTTTCCCCAAAACGGATTCGGAGCAGGGACGACCCTAACAAGCAACCACACACACAAACAACATCCACAAGTCAGAGTAGGATACATTGAGACTTTCTTCCCCTTTAACGGTGGATTCAGTGATTCTGGAGGAGGCTTGTTGTCAAAATCACTTTTTGTCAAAATCAGTGAATATCTCCCCACGATCACCTGTCTGTACTGTGTGCATGCTGGAAAAAGAAGATTGTGTTAATACACAGCTTAGGCTCAGTAAACTGGTGTAAACAAAGGGTGCGTAAACAAATGGGCCCACCGCAGGCAGCAACAAGCCAGTTTACAGAGCCTAGGTTGTGTTTGAACATTGGATTTTTTTTTCAGCGCACACACAGTGTACGTACAGGTAGAGGATCGTGGGGAGACATTCACTCATTTCGCCAAAAAGTTATTTTGGCAACAAGCTTTTTCCAGAATCGCTAACTCCAATAGGAAAGGAATCGCTTTCACTTGAATGCAAGTGCAACCTGTCAGGTCAGGTGGGTGTTAATCCAGTGGGACAGCTGTTAATGAGGACCCTCTGTGTCTGAGTTGAAGAAGTTGTAGAACCAGTATGTGCATGGGTGCGGTGCAGGATCTGTAAGTTTCCTGGAGAGACTCTTTCTCTCAGCTATGGCCAGCAGCAGGCTGAATCCTCAGGCTTTATTTAGACCTGGACATTTAGGCCTGGACACATGAACTCCTGACCCACCTTTTAATGATCAGAGATCATGTGTCGAATGCAGGTTGGAAGCTTCATAAATTAAATACAAAATAAAACAAAATGCACCACCAGTTTTCTTCAGTGTATAAGGTTCTGGCGCAGCTCCTCATCCCATCTCCAGTGTCCTCTGTGATGATGACCTTGATCTTTGCAGCATGGAGCAGCTTACAAACACAATTAGGTTTACAACCTGTCCCTCTGCAAGCACCTCTCCTATATCTTGGAATTGCAATATCTTCCCCCGACACTTTCCCTTTCAGAGCCACTGGCATGCATGACGTAATTTGGGAAGCGCTCTGATTTGCAGTGCGTGTGTGTGTAGGTGTGTGTGTGTGTGTGTGTCCGTGTCTGTGTGTGCTTTGTGTGGACCAAGCTTTTATGCATTCGAGTGAGGACATTTTTGAAAAGTGAGGACATTTAGGCTGGTCTTCTGATCTTCGAAGGGCTGTTTGAGGGTTATGACTTGGTTTTAAAGTTCAGGTCAGAATAAGGTTGAGGTTAGGGTTGGTGTAAGGGTTGTGGTTAGGTACTGAATTGTGATATAGGTAATGATAAGGGTCTAGAAAAAATTGATTATGTCAATGAGTGTCCTCACAAAGATACAAGGATGTGTGCGAGTGTGTGTGTGTGTGTGTGTGTGTGTGTGTGTGTGTGAGTTTCTTGTGTGCGTGCGTGCGTGCGTGCGTGCGTGCATGCGTAAAAGTGCGTGTGCGTCGGGGGCTGAAGCGTCAGCGCGCACCAACACCAACCCGCTTGGCAGCTGTATTCCTTTGCTGTGATTGGGTGGAGGGCGGTGATTCCTCCTGTCACGATTTGTGTCGCTCCCACCGGAGGACACCGAGGGTCTGAGTCCAGCCTTTACCGAGGAGCTCACCAGAGGAGACGGTGCACAGAGGGACGCATGAGGGTTTAGTCTCGGGGGCTGGACTGACAACTCGGGATTTGTCCTCCTGTCTAGGTGTCGGTGAGGAGAGGAGAGGAGAGGGAAGGAGAGAGGGGGGATCTTCAGTGCTGGAGCTACCAGCCGCCTTTCTTCTTTAAAGGGGTTACGGTAGAAAGTCATTCACGATGCCGGTGTTTCACACCAAGACCATCGAGAGTATCCTGGAGCCGGTGGCCCAGCAGATCTCCCACCTGGTCATCATGCACGAGGAAGGGGAGGTGGACGGTAAAGCCATCCCAGATCTGACGGTGCCGGTGGCAGCCGTGCAGGCGGCTGTCAGCAACCTTGTGCGGGTGAGTCCCGAGTTCTTACCAGAGCTGCATCCAGTTACAAATCAGCCAAACTTCCAATCGCGACGTCTGTGGGGGCACACTGGTCCAATGACAATAGAGTATACCTCAGATTTAATCAATTAAATAACTGTTCGCCGAGCTGTCCGGCGCGGTACATGGAACAGTAAAATATTATGCCAATCGAGATAGATTTATGGCAATGCCATCGTGATCTTTTGCGCGCCATTGAAATTATACAAAACTGCCACACACCCAGCTGACGCTCGTGCGCGTTTCACGAGCTCCATTCAGTGTAGCCTAGTAGCCTATTTAAAAAACGGCAATATGTCAAACTTAACTTTGCCCCGATTGATTATGAGACGGCTTAATGAAGTTTATGGGGCGGAAGAAACGAGCATGAATTGAATTTACAGGATGCCTGTTATACACACACATGCGCGCGCGCGCACACACACACACACACACACACTCACACACACACACACACACACACACACACACACACACACACACACACACACACACACACACACACACACACACACACACACACACAGTGATCAAAGGGATAAATGTCACTGAGTTAGGGGGACAGCTACTGTAGTCTTCTATGTTCTCAGCTTCTTTGAACTTAGTGAGATTGTTGCATAATTAGCTGTTTATAGAACAAGGAACATAAGACACATTCATAGTAGTAGCGTCTAGCACTCGATAAGACTCCCAACCCTTCCCTTCATCCTACAGCTTCTACACTTTCCTCCCTGTCCAATTTCCCCCTCCTCTGTCTCATCTTCTTGAGTCTTAAATGTGTCACATTGTATAGAAGTCAAACCACTGACTGAGAAAATCAATACTGGCCACATCATTAATGCAGAGCCAGGGTCATTGCCACTGATGCCGGGGGCGACCTGACTCCACTCACTCAGGAGAAATCAGCAGCAGACAGGAGGAAACACTCCCTTGTTTACACTTTAATTCAATAATTGAGTCTGATTGGGAGAAGAGAAGCCAGTGTTAATTTGAGCCAGGATGTAGCTCAAAGTGTGGGAGACCCTGCTTGGTGGAGCAGACTGTCTGTGCGCTGTATGATCATATATGATGAAATGTACAGTATGGACCATAATCCCCTCTTTTAAAAGGACTAAACTGGCGGCTAAAGCATTGGCTATATACTTATATGTGATTTTACTCGGTATGTGTGAGCAAGTGTCAGAAGGATTTAGAGGTTAGACATTTGGATTATGAGAAACCATATAAGGGAATCAACACCCTGAGTCTACTTACTTTACACTTACACCTAACTCACTCTGCCCAATATTTGAGTGCAAACCTTTGAGTGCAAACACACAAAGTTAGTTTTTCTCTTACTCAGTGTCAAGAATCCATTCAGATTTTACCTGGAGGGATTTTAAGACGTCCCGGTCGACAACAGAGATATAGTCTATTCTGATCTACTCTATTCCATTCTATTCTATGCGAATACAGTCTGGAAAAAGACGGAAATAAGTTTGAGTGAGTATTTGTTGTGTGAAATGTTTCTGTCAACGTTCTGGATAGTTCTCGCATAAAGCTGCTGCTAACTGCCTCCATGAGCACGGACGCATAAAGATCATTTTTGATACATTTCTCATTAACTGATAATGACAAGAGGGCTACTCAGTTTGAACGTCTTGATGGAAAAAACCCTCCTTTTTACATGAGATACAATCCAGCCGTCCTTGATATCCCATCACTGCCGGGCACACCTCTATAGTCTCCATCTCTCCCTTTCTCTGCTTGTCCTCGTTGATCCATTCAGTTGATCCATCCAGACAGCGAGCATATAGGGAGGCTAATAGCTGCCTGGGGCTTCTCACTGGGAACTGGGATGATGCGAGATGCGAGGCTAAACAGGGAGCGGATGAGATGAGGGGCCGAGAATGGAAGGACAATGGAAGGTGTCGAGCAAGTGGATAAAAAGAGAGTTGAGTGAGAGTTAAGAAGTGGGTGGCAAGAGGGTGTTGAAAGAGAGCACAAAGGGTGCTTGAGAACTGCGCTTCTAACATCAGCAGCGGTTTAGTTGCCGGGTAGATTATTTTGATTTTATGTGTTCAGGACACCTGAAGCTCAAATACGCACACTTATGAGCACCACACATGCTTTATTTTAGAAAGTCGATTCATTTCTACACTTGCTCAGTTTGAGCTAAGAGGTAACTCGGCACACAGCAACACAAGAGTCCCACACTGCACACTGATACAATTACACTGTTAGTTAACCCCCATACAGGGTGGGCTGGCTGTGGGGGGTACTTTAAAATCTAGGTCACTGAGACTCTCTCAGACACACACACACACACAACCACGCGCACGCACACACACACACACACACACACACACACACACACACACAATTAAGATGGTGTCAGTCTCCATCTGTCGGCGTTAATGCGTGGGTTGATTTTTCAAACTAAAGATCTGAAAAATGCTGCAGCTGGTGCATTTGGTTGAAAGTGTGTGAGTGTGTTGCCGTAGTTGTGTCGAGGAGAAGGCTGCCTCAGTTTGTGAAGTATCTCGCTCCTGAAGGAGTCAACATAGATCCTGGGTATGTCTTGGCGAGGGGGGGAGGAAGGAATAAATAGATTTAACGCTGAGTGAAGGAACCACACACTGACGGAGCAGAGCAGATTGAGAGAGAGAGAGAGACAGAGAGAGAGAGGGAGAGAGAGAGAAACAGAGGGACAGGAGGGATGTGTGGACTGTTGGTTTAAACTGTCGAACATGGAGATGTAGGATGAGGAAAGAGGAGGCAGGATGGAGGAAGGAAAAGAAAAAGCCACTTTCAGTCGGACGACCGGCACCCTGTGAAGGAGGGAAAGTGTCTTCAGACTGGACTCTGCCAAGCCTCAAAGTCGGGGACCCTTTTCCCCACTTACACACACACACACACACACACACACGCACACGCACACGCACACACACACACACACACGCACACACACACACACACACACACACACACACACACACACACACACACACACACACACACACACACACACACACACACACACACACACACACACACACACACACACACACACACATACACCAAATGCTCTCACTGCTCCATCATGTAGATATGAGCCATCTCTTCATGTTCACTGGCAGACCCAGGATTTGTTTCCGGCTGTGTCAACAACACATTCCCTCTGCTTCTAAATCAAATCCTGGCCTATGTTGTATACTAATAATCTTTTTCCAACTTGTCTTTTCAAGTCCTTACATGGTGTAAAGTCTTTTTTTTAAAGGAGAATTTAAAGAAAAGGCAAATATCCTGAGAACGCTTTTTGTCAAAATATTTATATATATATTTTTTAGGATTATTTATTGGTGTTTTCCACTTCATGAGACAGATTTGGAGGGACATAATTGAAATGGGGCAAAGAGGGGTGGACATGGATTCGAACCGGGTCTGCTGCAATGGGGACTGAGCCTCTAGGGGGATGCTCTAACCACTACACCATGAGCGCCCCAGTCAAAATAAATTTTTATCGAAGTCGGTAAATATCTCCTCATGATCCTCCGCGACCGCTTCCTGTCCATACTGTGTGTGTTAAAACAAATCCAGTGTAATTACACAGCCTAAGCTCTCTAATTACACAACTACTAAGTAAATAACTTAATAAATTGAAACAAAATATTGTTATAGAAACGCTATCATTGCTTACGGTGGGCTACAAAAAATAGTCCATTACAGGAACTTCCTCCATAAAGGTAACTACTGTATATAACTTTGTGGCCAAACGTATTCACGTTGTTTTGATTGGAGTTTTTTCAGACATTAACCATGACTCTGAAAAAGTATTCAAATCCAAGACCTGGCTAATTGGACCTTGTCAGCTGTGATTGACAGCTATCTGACTCATGCTGCAGCAGTCACACTTTTTGTGCTGCAGCCAGGCTACACACACACACACACACACACACACACACACACACACACACACACACACGCAAACCACACTGTCAGCACGTCCAGGAAACCTCTTAACTTTCTCATTAATTATGTATTGAATAATCAATGTCAAGTGTTGCTGCTTACAGGAAATTCTGGAGCTCACACAGCTCTTTGATCTGTCACCTGCTGAAACGTAAGGAGTTTCTACCAGTATAGGTCCATTCCTCACATTTAAATTCTTGGAATCTCCCTGGGTCTTTCATAGCCTGGCTACGCCCGCCTACCTACGTCCGCTCAATTTTCATTTCACTTTGGACCAGGCTAGGTCTTTCACAGTGTCATGTCAAATATTGTTTCTCTTAGTAGGTAGTAGGACTAAAGGTTTACTGGCGTTTAGTTTGTTTAGTTCAAGAAATGTTAAGAAGATTTGAGACTACAGCCTTATAAACAATGTTTAAAATCCTGTATGGTAATCTTTGTTGTCTACTCTGAACGTGGCATGTGATGGCTGCCTCCTGAGTATCTGGAGCCAGAAAGTCTATTAACGGACTTTCAACAACGCAGCAGCAACAGACTGAAGCCATCATCTTGTGTTAATTGCATTTCAAGAGTGTATGTGTGTGTGTGTGTGTGTGTGTGTGTGTGTGTGTGTGTGTGTGTGTGTGTGTGTGTGTGTGTGTGTGTGTGTGTGTGTGTGTGAATGCTTTCTCATGGGTTTTGGATGTGTGACAGCCAGTATTTTGGATACGTTAAATTATATGTCCAGCTGTATCACTTAATAAACATCTCCATTAAAAGCGACGTCACCCTGCTGTGTATCTGCATGTCTTCTGTGTTCTTCGCCTCCGAGTGCCTGGGCATCAGATTAGATATTGGTAGTTAAAGGGATTTTAAATACTGTATCTCTCCTCAACAGAAAAAAAACAAACAAAAATAAAATATAGACAGAACAGCAAACAACAACGATGTAATGTCTTCTGACTCATAATGTCGTTTACATATTTGTGGTATGAGAAATGTTAAATGTGTTCAAGCAAATCTACAGACAAATTTGAGAGGCATGAACACATCCCAAGTTTTTAGTTTGAATCATTTTCTGAATGAAAACATTGTGGGACAGGTGGAGACGGAAGGGGGAAGTACAATCAAGCAACTCTTATAGAAAAAAATCTATTTTCACAGTCAATTGAAAAAACTGAAAATGATTGCACAGGTTTATGCTGTACTGACTAGAGGAAAGCAGTGTTAAAGACCTCCAGCCCATCACCACATACTATGGCTACTTGGTGTGAAGAGTTTGGTCAAATTAGAGGAGCCTAAATGTCTTTCCCCATGACCTGCCCTCGTGTAGAACAACATACGGTCAAACCAGAGCAAGAGGAAGTTCCCCTCACAGCTTGAAAAGTATGACATGGGTGTGAATCGATACGCACCCGCTCACCCTTCAGACTATTAATAGGGCTCCCTTGAATACTATCTCCTGTCTTACTGCAAGCTAACGATATTACAATGAATGATCCGTCTGACGTGTGTTTTTGCAGGTGGGGAAGGAGACGGTTCAAACCACTGAGGACCAGGTGATGAAGAGAGACATGCCTCCTGCATTCATTAAGTGAGTCTTGTCTCTGAAACTCTGAAAGCTCTTGTTTCCCTTGTTTCCCCACTGTCACTGTCACCATCACTCATGGAAAACACCCAAAGGGCAAAATTGTGGAAATGTTCCACTTTATCTCAGCAGACAGAGCACTTGTTAAAAAAAGGAGGATTCCAAAGGATTTAGAGTTGGGAAACGTGGCCGCGTTCCCAGCTGCAACAAAGAGACACTTCTGAAGCTTGAGCATGGGTGACTGTCCGGCTCCAGCATTCAAAACTGCTTGTTGTTGTTGTTGTTGCTGCTGATTTCCGGCCTGAGTCCAATGACCAGACATGAACTCTGGTTGCAATCCTGGAACGTATAGGACATCGGGCTGTGTTTTGCTTGCCTTCATGTGTTGCATATGTACGTGTCTTACTGACTTTACAGTGCATTTGATCATTGGTTTCCCCAATTTCCTTTGAGTGTCCAATTAGTTTTTTTTAGCTTTGAGGAAAGGACCCGAGGCAGATCCACACACTGCTCTTTCTCTCTCTCAGGCTTGCTGGCACATACACGAGGCATTACACCATAAATCTCACTCACAGGGCTTAGGAGGGGGCGTGTGGGAATGTGAACCAGCCTAAATATAGATGAACCAGCAGCCATCGATACCCTGACCAATGGGGGTCAGAAAGAGGAGGGACTTGGCTTTATTCAAGCGCTACTCAAGTCCATCACCTTCTTCAGGTTAAAGGGATCATTCAGCTCCAAAGGAAGATAGCCCGCCATTTGATTTTTGAAGCATTGTTCATGAGGAATTGGCAGGTTTTGCTACGTATATCAAAGGTTACAATAATTCAAACACAACTAACTTTGAACCCGTTATGTAATTAAAGGGCATTCATAGCTTTGTCGTAGGGCTTTACGTAGAGGAAACAAACTCTCAAACGCAGAACAAAACATAAATATTCCTCCAAATTTGGTGCAAAACACTCTTCCCTGCATATGTGCAGGTTGTAAGCCTTGTGTCCAACTCCTGTTACCAGGAGAGAGAATTAGGCTTCTTTTCAGGTTCAAATTGTATTTGGGTTTCTATTGGAAACAGTTTGCATTGTGAAGTGTCCAAAAAAATGTTTTATATTTCACACAGTGCAATTGCAATCTCCTCTTTTTTTTCTATGAAACACTCTGTTTTAGCCCCGCCTTCCAAAAGCAACAGGGGGAAGTTTTGCTAAGTTCGGTTGGTGAGATCGGGGTAGTGGCTTCTCCCTTTATGGCATCATAAGAAATCTGACTGGGGTTTTTGAACACAGGTTTTCAAAAAGATGGAGATCGGTAAAAAGAGAGAGGGTTGTTTTTTCTCATACTTTGGGATTCTTAAGTCACAACAGGGACCTTTATTAATGGTAGACGTAAAATCCGATCTGATTAGATTTACAAGGTGATAGATTCCTGTTATTGGTAAACGTTTAAATGCCATGTGAAATCCTGACTGCTTGTCTCAAGCCTGCTTGTGTGTTTCCCAGGGTGGAGAACTCAAGCTCTAAGCTGGTCCAGGCGGCTCAGATGCTAAAAGCAGATCCATACTCTGTTCCCGCGCGAGACTACCTGATCGATGGATCCAGGGGGATACTGTCTGGGACATCTGACCTCCTCCTTACCTTTGATGAGGCAGAGGTGTGTGTGTGTGTGTGTGTGTGTGTGTGTGTGTTTATGTGTCTGTCTGTCTTTATATTTGCATGTCCTGAGAATCATTCTTACTTCAGAGGTGTGGCATCTTTCAGGGAAATAAAGCTTTATATAGCTGTACAGAGGAAGGAGGAACTCAGCTTGGAGCAAGTCTGTAATGGACTCTCAAATGCAGCCAGATCTAATCACTGAGATCAAATGACTTCCCTCTCTCATAACCCATGTGTGTGTGTGTGTGTGGCTGGCTCTGTGTGTATGTATGCATTGTGTGTGCATGTGTGTGTGCATGTGTGTGTGTGTGTGTGGTGTGTGTGTGTGTGTGTGTGTGTGTGTGTGTGTGTGTGTGTGTGTGTGTGTGTGTGAGAATGTTTGATGGCAGATCCATAAGTGGAGTCACATAGGGCACGTGATCAAGCTCCCCGTGTCTGATCACTAACCTCATTTTTGAGAGAGCAACTTTTCCCAGTCACAAGGCGCACATCACAAGACTGTGCACGCACCACAGACACCAGCCCAACACAATGATGGCACACAAAGATGCCACACACAAACAACAGGCTAAATTCAACGCTGTCTAAAAAAAGCCTGTGCACACATTGAATTCTGTTGTCATCATGAAGAAGTTTGTCTCTGATCGCCATTATAAGCCTTTGTTACACTCCTGTGAACATGATCTACATCTGCCTGTGATTACATCTGTTTTGTCATAGGTGCGCAAAATCATCCGCGTGTGTAAAGGTATCCTTGAGTATCTGACAGTAGCTGAAGTGGTGGAGACAATGGAGGACCTCATCACTTACACCAAGAACCTGGGACCAGGTCAGGGCTTTCTTTTCTTTTTTTAAATTAGATAATTATAAACTTCTGCTGTAAAGCTGCTATTCTGACTCCATGTGGTTCTTCAAATGTCACTTTATGGGTGCAGTGTCACACGATTTGACTAAGGTTAAAGATCTCCTATACTACTTTTCTGGTCTTAATTTCTTATACATAAATGACCCCTATAGAGCAACCTGACACGAATCACAGCACTAAAAAATATGTAGATTTTCGGGAAACTCTTCCTCTCATCTGGGCGCTTTCAGCGTTCTCTGTCAACACTCGGCTTCGTCCTCCTCCGCCCCCTCGCCCCCCTCCTGCCAACCCCACTCCGTTGTGATTGGTTACCTTCCGGAAGACTTTTAGCGGCGCACAGGCAGATTTGAGCAGGCAGGTGGGGGCATTGCAAGAGTGTGCCTGAGCACGTTGCAGCATTACCATAGATGGAAAATCCAGATTGTTCTAGATAAATTCCGGAAATTTGAACAAGTGAATCGCGACCAGCGTCCCTAGTGTTTAGCGCTCTGCACAGCCACCCCAGACGGTCAGCAGGGAATAAGTCTAAATGCATGTAAGTCATTATTTGACACTTTAGTATGGTTAAACATTACTATAAAGCATTAAAACAACGTGTATAGGTCATAAAAGTTGAAAAAGCATAATAGGTGCTCTTTAAGAATCACAGAGTCCTATTAAAGGGGCCACCATCCGAAAGGCATGCGTGCATATACATTTTTGGCATTTGTTAATCAACAAATGATTTCATTTTTATAGCCATTTTTATGTCCCAATTCAATAGTCAAAAGGAGGCATAGTGTGGAAATATGGTGAAAGAGGGACAATTTATAGACCAAATGATACATTGATTAATCAAGCATATAGTCTGCACATCAGTTGATGAAAATAATAGTAAGATGCAGCTTTGCTCTAGATACACCGGAGCTAAATTAAACTGTTGTTTAAGATTAATATTTGTTCAAATCAATAACATACCATATCATATACATTCAGTAATATCTCTAGATAATACATTTTGAATGAATTATTAAGCCAAATGCATCACACTATTTGGCATCAATAGTAATTTTTTTCTCAAGAGCCACTGCTAAAACATGGACTAGGCAAACAACCTGTGTTTGCTGTATTACCTGGATTAGACCTCGTTCTGTCATGATGAAAAACTAAATCAACTGCTGTATGACTGACTGACTCCTCTGACACTAAGATGCAGCGATTAAGTATTTTCACTGGCAGGAGAGCCAGACCATAAACAGGCTATTTATCATCAGAAGGGAAAGGTCAATTGTATTGTCGGTGCAAAGTGGCATAATGAGCTGAAGGTAATACGATGCCAAGGATTTTTCACACTCGACTGATGCGGTCATTGTATGGGATCAGTTCGTTCGTGAAGTAATGTTGTGAAGTAATCTGTTTGGATGTGTTGGAAATACTCCATATGTAAATGGCTCCGGTTGCTCGAGCTAACTACAACTGTGATGGGGATCTATAACTCTATGGCAAAATAAATCCTCACCTGTGTTTTAATTGCTCCTGTCCAGGGATGACCAAAATGTCGAAGATGATTGAGGAGAGGCAGCAGGAGCTGACGCACCAAGAGCACAGACAGATGCTTGTCAATGCCATGAACACCATCAAAGAGCTGCTGCCTGTTCTTATATCAGGTTGGTGTGTGTGTGTGTGTGTGTGTGTGTTTGTGTGTGACACTGTGTGTGTGAAAACGACAGAGCGGGTCACTGAGCATCCAACAGTTGTCATAGCAACGCGCTGGTAATTACAGTCATTAGTTGCCGGGGATGTCAGACTGACTACGCATCGCCCACCAGCTGCATGCTTTCTCACACTGTACGTTGTGTCTGCAAGATGTGCATTTGAACATACGTGTTCAATGTGGATGTAACACAAGAAAAGCTTGCACCAGTGGTTTGGTTTTGCACCATTCTGGTTACTATCATATGTTTACACTAACATTGGTTCACAAGTCTGCTGGTGAAAATACTGTAGGGAGAGATCTTTCAGTACCATTTGAGGAACTCAAGCGCTCCGACTAGAGTCACCAACGCTCACAAAACATCTGTCACATGTCTGCGCTTCTATAGCAACAACAGCAAACTGAAGTCCAACTGTATATATATATATATATATATACAGCATATACAGTTTATATATATTTATTAAAAAATTATATTTTGTGTCCCTAGCTATTAAGATTTTCGTCGCAACCAAGAGCAGTCGAGGTGCCGGTGTGGAGGAGGCAGAGAGGAACAGAAAGTTCACCTTTGAAAAGATGAGCGCGGAAATCATCGAGATCATAAGAGTCTTACAGCTCACCACATGGGACGAGGACGCCTGGGCCAATAAGGTACGATGTGTGCCACACATTTGAACTCTTAACTCTTATTCATTCACTAACCCCCTTCTAATAAATTCCCCCACGTACCTGAAAAGGATAATCACTTTTGCTTCGGAATGCCTGCTCGCGCACACATAGCCACACACGCTATCCACAACAACAAAAAATCAC
This sequence comes from Ammodytes marinus, assembly GCF_949987685.1. NCBI lineage: Eukaryota > Metazoa > Chordata > Actinopteri > Uranoscopiformes > Ammodytidae > Ammodytes > Ammodytes marinus. Next base: position 16,881,190 of record NC_137215.1, on the reverse strand, counting down.
TCTTTACTTTCTGTCTCCACTTTTCTTTTTGCTCGATAGTATAACTCCTGGTTTTTCTTTTTCTTTTCTTTCTTTACCTTCCTCCTCCATTCTTTTACTTCCTGTAGAAGGTAAGCCTGTTTCTCTCCCCCTCTGCAGTTTCCAGCATGCAGGTGTGTGTGTTTCTCTGTGTGTGTGTGTGTGTGTGTGTGTGTGTGTGTGTGTGTGTGTGTGTGTGTGTGTGTGTGTGTGTGTGTGTGTGTGTGTGTGTGTGTGTGTGTGTGTGTGTGTGTGTGTGTGTGTGTGTGTGTGTGTGTGTGTGTGTGTGTGTGTGAAAGAGAGAGTTAGAGAGAGAGAAAGAGAGAGAGAATAAAGAAAATATGTCCTCATGCTTACATACTGTATCTGTCATGCTGGTATTTAACAGTAAGCGTGTCATGTGTTTTTTGTCCACTGACTGTAAGCTGACGTGATGATGTCGAGCACAAACACTTCATCACTTTATTGTAACATCTGTTTGTCCCTAAATGTCCATTTCAGTGAAATGGCTTGAAACAGATGACAGCTGTTACAGTTGTTATGCTTAATAACATATTATTTGAACAATAACTACTAAAGAAATGAAATCCATCACCAGTCATGGTTATTTTCCCTGTTGTGCTGCTTTAGTTTTCTGTGTGAAAGCGCCGTCAGCAGCACAATTAGATGCTGTTCTGGGCCGAATCAGTTACATACTGTGCCATGGAATCATTTACTGGTATATATTTAGGATCTGTTTCACTTGTCCAACCTGTAACCCTGCATGTTTTATCTGCACAGAGCTACCTCAGACAATGATCTGTCTGTGTGTGTGTGTTTGTGTATGTGTCTGTTTGCTGTGGATATACTGCATACTCTGTGTATAGGCTGTGATACGCACTTAGTGTCAGTGTGTGGGAGAACTGCTGGCACACGGTAACTGTCCGCCTCTTAGGTCATGAATTATAGAATTAAGCTGGTTGGCGTCCAGACACATCTATAATAGATGGGCTGTATTGACAGGCTCCACTTGAGGCGGTTCATTCTTCGCTGAGCTCAAGCTGTTATAAAAAAGTTGTTGGCATTTAAGATGTGAGGTCATTATCTTCTCTTAAATGTCTAATTGTACCTTCATCTTCAGTATTTATTATAATTTCATAGGTCACACTAATCACATGGCTTTGAAATTGATAATAGACTTTAATAAAAGTAACTTTGGGGTTGGTAAGTAAGTAGCCCACAATTAAGTGCATATGTTTGCCTGCATTGCTTGTTATATCAGTTACCATTTTTGAATGGCTGACTAACTCACAGTGTGAACTTTACAAGGATTGCAGCTATAAATGTTTGATAAAGAATAAAATTACACATTTTGTGATCCTTTTACTTGAAAAAAATAAAATAAAATTTGATTATATATCATCAAGAAATCCAACAACACAATCAATACCTAATTGAGCCCAAAACAGGTAATACTTGGGCTGACACCAAAACTGTCATTTATGAATCGCTCCCATATACACCATCCTGCTAATGCAAATACCAACTTGCACAGCAAATGTGTATTAATCCGCGACTGAAAATAGTCCCCCACAGAAGAACTATTAATTCCTGTTTAAGTAGATTTTGCTAACAAGTAAAGTGTCCAGCTGTTCTTTTTGAAACATTAAATGTATGTAGCATTTCATCTGTATTTTTGACCCATTCTTTCACCCAAGATATCCAGAAGGAAAGGATCAGTTCAGAGCTTAGTGCCACAGGCAATACTGGGGATTGAAAATATGGATAGACTGACGTGTTGTTTTCGGTACTTTTACTGTCTTTGTTGACAGTAAGAAAAAACATAAAGGAACCTCGCCCACTTCCTTTAATGTGGAATCACTTGCTCACAACCCAGCACATTGTTGTTAGAACAATATTTAATTATTTACCAGAAACTACAAATGTCATTACAGACACCTCTTTATTTACATGAATCAATCTAAAATATTTTACCGACTGCTGTTTCCAAAAAAGCTATACACATTGCTGTTGTTTCTCTTTACCTCAGGATATGGAGGCTTTGAAGAGATCTCTGGCTCTGATTGAGTCAAAGATGGCCCAAGCTAAAGGCTGGCTCAAAGACCCCCATGGACAGCCAGGTAACTGGATCGTTTAAGCCTTTAGCTAAAAACTCTCAGTCAGCTTTTATGATGTTATTGCATGTTGTGTTGTCGTCCCCAGGAGACCTCGGTGAGATTGCCCTCCGCGTGATACTGGATGAAGCTGGTAAGGTGGGAGAGCTGTGTGCCGGGAGGGAGAGGAAAGATATACTGGCTACCGCCAAGGCTCTGGGTCAAATGACTGACCTGGTCGCAGATCTACGAGCCAGGTAACGTGTTTGAATGAGATAATGTGAGTTAATCTGTCGTCCTGTGTTCATGTAATGTTTTTTGTCATCTGTACCAATATTTCTTTATGTGTCAGCTGTGTGGGTTTTATTTTCTTTAATGACAGAGGCCAGGGCCCGAGCCCGGGGTGTGTGCAGCGTGCAGGCCAGTGCTCTCAGGGCTTGGACCTGCTGTTCGGCAAAGTGGACGGTGCTGCCCGCAGACTGGAGGCTCTTATCAATGCCAAGCAGGCCATTGCCAGGAGGATGGATGCTGCACAGGTTAGATAAAACAAAACAGCAACATCGTGACCCAAGTGGACCCTCTTCCTCCCCAGTGAATGATACCTCCCTTCTGTATTATTTTTTCTCGTAATATGTCTCTTCTGTTTAATTCGATTTCAAAGCAGGTGGTTTCAAATTTTTCCCTGAATAACTTTAAGCTTTAAGTGCTGAAAAAGCTATATTGTGGTGTTTTTGTACTGATGTTTAAGTTTGCCCATTTCATCAGATGAGAGCTGAGCCATATACTGTACGTGCTTTTTTTTTTTCTTAGGCCTGGCTGGCTGATCCTAATGGTGGCCCTGAGGGGGAGGAGCTAATCCGAGCGCTGTTAGCAGAGGCCAAACGTATAGCCGACGTATGTGAAGACCCCAAAGACAGGGATGACATCCTGCGCTCCATAAGTGAGATCGCAGGCCTCACCGGCAGACTCGTGGAGCTGCGCAGACAGTATGCTTTCCCATCCTTTTGACACATGCACAACCGAATGAAGTTTTATAAATACTGTGTAATTCAGAGAACCTTTTTTTTGTAGGCTTAAACTGCAACCTCATGCCACCAGTAAGTGGCATATTTTACCTGCCTGGAAATTATGTTGTTGCCTTTCGACCCTTGGCATCAGTCCTACTATAAGGTTTCTAACCGTTTTGAATATGGTGTGATGGGTGGTGTCATGGAAGTTAAGGTGAAGGTCAGCAACCTGAAAGGAAATACCACACAACTAAATGTTCGTGTCACTGAATGTTTTATTTTTATTAAATTCTGATGCAGCCTGATGGGCTAGTTTGTTAGGTCTGAAGCAATAAATGAACTAAATGGTTCTGTGGTTCAGTGAATTACGGCGAGATGAGTCATCGTAAGCAATATATTTACTGAACGGCGCTCCCACTGCATGTAGTGACCATAAAAGGAAACGAGGGACAAACACGACAGATGATCCAGCTGTTATCCACATCCATAAAACAACTGTGGATGTGAACTTAAGGAGGAGAAGGAGAAGAATGTGATAGCTCTAGTTAACAGGAAGATTTTAGATACCGTCACACAATTTTCCTGTCTAGGAAAGATATTTTTATTATATTTGACTATTTAAATTTACTAACAATATATGGTCTCATTCAGACTTAAGAAATGGAACCTGTAGAAAGTATTTCACATTTCCATCTAATAAACTGTATACGTAATATTATTTTTAAAATTATTTTTCAATATTTGTCTCGTAGATTTCTTTGAACTGTTGTAGAAGAATTATTGGACTTCACCAGAAAGTATACCTTCATGTATAAGCGAAAAAATACACATGCTCCGAGAACAAACCAACCAGTAATCTTTATTTCTGGCCAAACAAGAACAAAAACAAATGTCAACCAAAACAGATGAAAAGGTGGCATCAACCTTTGGTAGTGGTATTTCCCTCAGGTGGTGAGGTGGTGTAACAACAGGTGTATGGTGGTGAGACTCCAAACATGAACATGATGGGTCTGTATGTTTATGGCTGATATGGACACTGCAGGGCTTTAGCGCCTTTTTTGTTCCCCTCCCCCCACCCCCCCCCAATTTAAAATGGTCTCTAACTGTCTCAGGGGTAAGGGTGACACCCCGGAGGCCCGTGCACTGGCAAAGCAGATCGGGGCGGCGCTGCTGAACCTGCAGTCCAAAACCAACCGAGCCGTGGCAAACATGAGACCGGCCAAACCTGCCATCACTCTGGAAGGCAAGATGGAGCAGGCCCTCCGCTGGGTGAACAACCCCGCAGTGGACGACAGAGGAGTAGGTGAGCAAGGGGGGGATGGGGGGGTAGGAGGATTTTTGGGATTCAAAAATAAAGGCCCCTTTTTCCAGCCCTGTGTGGATGATGGAAAGGGTGTGAAAGTGGTCATGGCAGCAGCTGGGACTCTTTGCAATTAGCCGGCCAGTTATGATAATGATGTTTGTGGTCCATGAGGAGGCCTCGCAGTCAGTGTCTCCTTTCCAGAATTAATTTTTAGCATTTGTGAAAATGGTCAAGAAAGGAGTGATGCGTCGGTTCATGCATGAATCAGCCAATGACTAACTTGACTCACATATAGTCAATCAGGAAGCATTTCAGTGTTTGTAACGCTTTGTCTGATCCCTGTTGCTGTATCCCAGTTTTCTTTATCCTTTCGTTCTTTCCTATTTCCTCGCATGCTTCCCTATGGGAGCAGAGTGGGAGATACTACAGTGGAATACAGGTACCTTTTCCGCTATATGCTCTCTTAAACGATGTATCTAAACAGTATAGACGTTAATCACATAATGAGTTCCTGGGAGTACAACACAAATACATTTTGTGTGTATGCTATGCATGTCTAAAATAAGGACCTGTAATTGTTGCGTTGGGTTTTTATTCAAGACAGAGCACATGTGATGTGAGAATGACACATGTCCCGTGCCCCTCTCTCGTCAGGTCAGGCAGCGATCAGAGGAATGGTTGGTGAAGGGCGGAGGCTGGCTGGAGGCCTGTTGGGACCGTATCGACAGGATATGGCTGGACGCTGTGACCGCACCGAGGGTCTGACGGCCTCTTTGGCAGACATGGCCAACAGGGGCGAGACTGAGACTCCCCATGCACGAGCTACAGCCGCACAGCTGCAGGACAGCCTCAAGGTAGCTCCAGCGGTCTCATAAACACACATATTATTAATTTATAGGACAAAATTAAGGCTCAGGTTCAAAACGTCACTGTCAACGCAAAAGTATGCCGTGCAGCCGAGATAACAGTGTCCAAATATACCAAATATTTCAAGCTAAATGATGCACATAACATCCAGAATATTTCCATTGTATCAGTTAGTACATCGTGGACTCTCCTGTTTGTGTATTTGATGCATACTTGCTCGTTATTATTGAGTGTTGGTGCAGAGCTCCACCTAGTGGATTGATTACGATGCCTTCTGCTTCTACCAGGACCTGAGGAAGCACATGCAGGAGGTGATGACCCAGGAAGTGTCAGACGTGTTCAGTGACACCACCACCCCTGTCAAGCTGCTGGCTGTGGCTGCAACTGCTCCCCCTGATGCCCCCAACAGAGAGGAGGTCAGTAACGTGCTGGTGACAGATATGGTGACAGCAAGAAAAACCTCATAGCCACTGATTGTGCGCATTATAGGTGTTGTGTGTGTGTGCATAGGATTGGAACCCAATAAAAGAGAATGCTAAAGCCTGACTATACCAATAGTAATGTTTGTTGTAGGTTTTTGACGACCGTGCAGGGAACTTCGAGGCCCATGCAGGTCGACTGGGGGCGACCGCAGAGAAGGCTGCTGCCGTGGGATCGGCCAATAAGGGCACAGTAGAGGGCATCAATACTGCTGTGAAACACGCCAGGGAGCTCACACCACAGGTGCCTCTGTTTGTTTTAGTGTCCCTGATTTGCATTATTACGTACGACACATGTAGCTGTCAGAGTGTAAGTGTGACGCGTTTGTCAATGACCAGGTGACCTCTGCGGCTCGGATCTTGTTGAAGAATCCTGGAAGCAACGCCGCATACGAACACTTTGACACCATGAAGAACCAGTGGATTGACAATGTGGAGAGACTCACTGGTGAGGATTTGCTCAACATCTGTTTTGCTACTTAAATTATTGACAATTTTTGAGATAACTGTATTGTGACAGCAGCACACGAACAACACTTTTGAAATGCTACAAAAGTGTGGTTGTGTATGATGTGTGTGTGTGTGTGTCTCTCTCTCTCTCTCTTTGTGGCCTCAGGTCTGGTGGATGAGGCCATTGACACCAAATCGCTGTTAGATGCCTCAGAGGAGGCCATAAAGAAAGACATCGACAAGTGCAGAGTTGCCATGGCGAATGTTCAGCCCCAAATGCTTGTTGCCGGGGCAACCAGCATAGCAAGACGAGCTAATCGGGTTCTGCTGGTGGCCAAGAGAGAGGTGGAGAACTCTGAAGATCCACGCTTCAGAGACACAGTCAAACATGCGTCGGACGTCCTCTCACACACCATCTCGCCCATGGTGATGGATGCTAAGGCAGTGGCTGGGAACATACAAGATAAAGGTGCTGGAGTACACTATGCAAACTTGTTTTCAAGATACTGTATGACACGTGTGGTTATATTTACTTTATGCTGTACCCTCTCCTCCGCAGCTCTGCAAAAGGCCTATTTGGACTCGTGTCTGAGGATCCTGGCTGCAGTCGGTAAAGTTAGAGAAGCCTTCCAACCTCAGGAGCCTGACTTCCCTCCTCCACCTCCTGACCTGGACCAGCTCCATGTAGGCTCATTCAAACACTCACAATTCCTCATATCCACGGTAAAACTTTAAATGACCCACCGCTTCCCAACTGGTTGAGGCATTTTCTCAATCGTCTTCTTAATATGAGGAACTGGTTCTTACATTAACAGTTCTCTGCCAAATGTAGGACAGTTTTGGTCAATTCACAATAATTATTATAATTTTTTTTTTACTGTGTTTATCTTGCTGATTTGAAGCGGAGCGTACTTGGTTGGGAAAAGATTATGTCAACATCCTCCCCTGCGCCAATCAGGATTTAGCTCAATTTGAATCAGAATCTGATTGTTTTAAATATATATATAGTATATGAATCAAATCTGAACACAAACACCCACCACAAAGCCCAAATATGACTTATTTTGTGATGTTGATTCAAAAGACCTAGACATAGCGGCTTTCAAGTGTTGCATATCTACCCCTTGCATCCACCTGTTGCCCCTGATCCATAGGTCACATAACACACTGTATCTATATGTGTTTATTCTCCAGGTTAGTGACGAGCAGGCGCCACCCAAGCCCCCTCTGCCAGAGGGTGAGGTGCCCCCGCCTCGGCCCCCTCCTCCAGAGGAGAAGGATGAGGAGTTCCCAGAGCCCAAGGTCGGAGAGGTGCTCAGTGAGCCCATGATGGTCGCTGCCAGGCAACTGCACGACGAGGCACGCAAGTGGTCCAGCAAGGTAAGTTCACACTGACAGAAATACACACTTTGCATTATTCAACCCATAAAATGCGTAGCAGACCTGAAGTTCTGGCTAAAATAAGCTAGCTGGTTAGTGACATCTTTTATGTCAGGCATGACAAAATGTCAACGTGGTCATAATACACATGGCTGATGATAAACTTATCATGTTCTGTGAATATCCTGAAATCATCTTTTTTGCTGAAATGTGGAGATCAGTGGGCCGATTCCAATTTCAGAGGGAAACTGGAAACTGTCATCTGTTTGAGTTGTCTGCATGTAAGGTTGTTAACAGTTTACACATGCAGTACACACAACAAACATACAAGAAAAAGAGTCATCTGTGGAGAAACAATCCAGCCTCCCATCTATTGGTAGAAGTAGAGCGCGAGAGCTTTGTATTCTTTGCTTTAACATACCTTTTAGTGTCAATGTTCTGTATTTGTGCGTCCACGTGTTTTTGCGCATAAGTGTTTTTCCACAGCTGTTGGATCTGTCAGAGGTGTCTTTTGGCACCCAGGCACAGAATATCTCTTAGAAAGGAAACACTCGGGTCACACTCAGTTTCCCGGCACACTGCTAGAATCACACTATTGAGGATGCCAACCACTGGTGTTGGTTTCAATTAGTTAGTTTGCTTGTGCAAATGCTTCACAAACAACTCAGCCCATTGCCTCAGAGTAAGGCATGTCCTGCACCTGCTACCTGCCCAAACCAGCTCCTCTTTCCTCTTTTTTTCTCCTCTCCACATCTTTTTGCTTGCCCCGTGCAGTTTCACCTCCCCTTTCCCCGCTCCTTCACAGTGCTTGTATTTGCCCCCTGCTCCCTTCTGTAAATCTCCTGTCGTCTGTTCTTCCATCCAGTGCCTCTCATACTGTACTAAATGCTTCCTTTTCCCCATGCTTACTTCCCTTCTGCCATTCGCTGGCTTCCCCATTTCCTCTCTACATTCCTCCTTTTTTCCTCCTTTGCCTCCCTCCCTCCCTTTTTCCTACCCATTCCAAATGACCCTCCTCCTTTCATCATCCCTGGACACCCCCCCCCCCCCACAATTGCCCCACTCCTGCCCAGCCTGAGGATGAGGAGGCAGTAGAGGAGAGGGAGGTAGATGATGAAGATGAGTTTACTGATGGTGAGGATGACTATGAGCCAGAGCTGCTGATGATGCCCTCCAACCAGCCTGTCAATCAATCCATGCTGGCAGCTGCCCAGGCTCTCCACCAGGAGGCGCGCAAGTGGTCCAGCAAGGTCTGCGCACGTACATGCTCATGATGAGTGCACACACAAACCAGACGCGCGGGTCACACAGTATTTGTAAATACGTAGCTCCCAGTGTATGGTTGGGACGATCAGTCAGCTGTTTGACCCAATGCACCCACAGACAGACATTCCAACACACAGGCACGGGCGGGCACACACACACACACACACACACACACACGCTCTCCATCCAAACAGATAAATTAGTAATTAATTTTTATTTAAATTGATAAGTGCACCACACAAGGAGAAAAGAAACACCCCTGACAGTCACTGGGGCCGTGCAAATGATGAGCTCTGCATCTGCCACTACCATGAACACTTCCAACCAGCTGTGGCTGCTGTTTTACTACTGTTGTTGCATCACATGTTTAAGACACACGGTTTATGCTGATGCCATGCTATGGTTGCACTAAAGGTTGGGGATTGTTGGAATGGCAAGTTTGTTTGTTTTATAAACTGGTACTGGCTTCACACGTCCCTCCCTTATGTTGATGATTAGGTAAAGTGGCACTTTGCTGCCTTGCTGTTATCGCTGTTGTCAATCACTCGTTGCCCGGCCAACCTGTGAAGCCAAGGATGACAGTTTCCCAAAGACATCTGGGTGATGTAGTTTTGACGTTAGACTGCCTGCTTGCCTGGTTTGACCACCTGCTACTGCTTCCTAGTCTCCTGGTGTGTACTGAGTGACCGCTCATACACTGTGAACATCAGCTCAGAGCCACTAACTTCAGGTTGACTGTGATGTGAGGGAGATGCTGAGAACCTCAACACTGTTCCATAAAAAACTACTGCTATGAATTTCGAAATGATATAATTCTTCCATGAGGGTTGAAGAACAAGTTTTTGCACTTGCACTGACACTGCATGCAGCTTTCTGCTCGTAACTTCAGTGCCTGCTTTGCTTTTGTAATTCACAATTCATTCACGCAAAAGCACTAGCTTAGTGGTTTGATAACACTCTTTTCAGCATCCTACATGTTGATTATCATCAGTCTCATCAGAAAAAAATGTGTGGACATGACTTACATATACAATAAATCTCTGATGCATTCTCATCTTTAATACAAATACATGCTCCACACCAGTATCCTGCTCATAGCTCCTTACTGCTTCCTCCTCCTCCCCCTCCTCCACCCCTTCTCCTCAGGGCAATGACATCATAGCAGCAGCCAAGAGGATGGCTCTGCTAATGGCGGAAATGTCTCGGCTGGTGCGCGGCGGAAGCGGCAACAAGCGTGCGCTGATCCAGTGCGCCAAGGACATCGCCAAGGCCTCCGATGAAGTGACGAGGCTGGCCAAAGAAGTGGCCAAGCAGTGCACGGACAGACGCATTAGAACTAACCTGCTACAGGTACAACTCATGGCAGACACCAGAACACCGAAAAGTTTTCAATTTGATATCATTTACATATTTTTCCCTCCTTCCGAAGGTGTGTGAGCGAATCCCCACCATCAGCACTCAGCTGAAGATCCTCTCCACAGTCAAAGCCACCATGCTGGGACGAACAAACATTAGTGAAGACGAGTCGGAGCAGGTAAAGTCATACAAACTGCATCAGTATTAACAAACCATTCAAACCATTAGGAGTATTTTTACATCAATGTATTGGCACTTATGTAAAAGATTAGAATACCTGTGGTAGAAGAAGCACTCGCATATTGTTTTACTTTGTAAAGTAAAACTATATGCGAGTGATGTGTAAAAGTAGCAATAGTGCGGTGTAAAAGTTCTATACTACAAGTGGAAGTCTTGCATTCAAATTTTACTTAAGTAAAAGGTATCGATATCAATTGAATTTGATTACCTAAACTTAAAGGGCTCATGATGTAGGATTTCCTATTCGGGAATCATTCATTTTATATTAGTAAATTAAATTCTTGACACATTAATGTGTCAATCATTTTATTGTTGCATCCGCAGAAGGTGGAGCAACTTTGAACTACTGTATATGCTGTTGGTTAGCTTGTGGATTCCCCCCCAGGATCAATTAGGTCTTATCTGTTTGTTATATACATAGTGTATTAATAACCTGATTTAGCAAATTAACTAGTAAAGAATCACTAGTAACTAAAGAAAGGCTACAGTAGTATTTCCATCTGAATTGTTGTAGAATAGGAAGTATAGGAGTAACACAAATAGCACTTGTAAATGTACTTAGTTACTCTCTCCAACCCATGATTCTTCCACCCCTTATGCCTCTTTCTTGTTTCCCCAACCAGGCCACGGATATGTTGGTCCACAACGCCCAGAACTTGATGCAGTCGGTGAAGGAGACGGTGAGAGAAGCAGAAGCAGCCTCCATCAAGATCCGCACAGATTCAGGATGCACCCTTCGCTGGGTGCGCAAGACGCCCTGGTACCAATAAAACAAACTTGATCCTTGAAACTAGTAACACTATCAACTTCGCAAAAACGCCTCAGGTGAAAGTGGCACCGTGTGCGCTCATCCCGAGTAAACACGTGCACTTTCTACAAAGAGGACACTTGCGGGTGACTTTAATCCGTCCTCCTCCATTAGACGTCCATCAGGAAACCATTCGATTTTGTGCCAAGCAAGCAGGTTTCATTTATTGGAGTGAGTTCAGCTTTGCTCTCCAGTTCTCTTTGTCTGTAACTGTGGACTCACGCAGGGCCAACCGGGGAGACAGCTTTTACTATATATTTTTGGTATGTCGTGTTACGAGAGTTTATCCAAATCCCAGGTATATATATTTTTTTGCATGGAAATATTTTCTATTTTTTAAAAGGCAAATTATGATATTGAGATACATATCTCTTACAGGACATTTACTTAGAATTTTTTCTCTTTCAGTGATAGTTTTGTATTGTCTATTGTACATACGGTAATTATTTCTTTTGTGGACAACACTCAGCTATGAGCTTTGACACTAAAGTGTGGGCCGATGAGCTCTCCTCATGTTTACTTTAAGTAATAACACTGTTCTTAAGAATTCAAAGGGTGATGCATCGTCGCTTACTGTGTGGTGATGTTTAGTCTGCTGGATTCAAAGTGTTATTAGACTTGCAGGTATTGATATAGTCTCAAACGTGATTGATTGTTTAATGTGAAAAAGGAATTTTAGTTGGTCAATCAAGTTTTTTGCTGATTGCAGAAAGGTTGTTACTTTACAGACAAGCGGTTGTCAGCAGAGTTTGGTAAAAGTTAAGGAGGGTTGAGATTAGTTTTTTTTATGTGAGTTTTGAGCTCTTTGTTTAACTTTCACAGTGATCAATGCCAAAGGATTTATTTAACAATACAGTTAGATTCATAGATATCTCTTCAGGTTATTACCAACAAGAATACAGACCATTTTCCATTTTGGAGACCATGAAGTACTTCTTTGGGTCTGTTTTATTCTATTTTTTCTTTTCATTATCAATTTTTTTCTGTTGCACTTTCTTAACTAATCACTGTGTTTGTTTCTCTGTAACAGTTGAACTGTTTGGATTTATTTCTCAAAATTGATCAAAACCAATGATTTAAGACAGCCATTTAACAATTCTCCCTGTGTGAGCTTAGTTGTCCAAATCTGAATGCTCCAAAAAATTATTTAAAATTTTCTAAACAACCCCGGCGGTTTGTAAACAAAAAGTTTTTTTTAATGCAAGTTCAGTCTAGCAGTTTACTTTCCTTTAGGTTTAAAATTTGTGTTTGTGTCTTAGATGGCAGTCGAATAATTCATGATATGGGAACTTAAATATTATATAATCACATCAGTAAATGGATATTTTCATTTCTTTAACATCATTTTAGTTTAATTACTTTTTGCTTTAAACAATGGCTGGGCAAGTTGAACTGTTAAATGGAGAATATGTATGTATGTGTCTGTGTGAAGCCTCTTCACTTAAATAGTATTATAGAGTGAGCAGTCCCCCATGATAGTCAGGGACAGAGCTCTGAACAGCAGCACACATTTTTTTCTTTAGGCCTACTGAGCATGTAGCAGTCACTGACCCCTCACTGAGAGCAACAGGGTGTGTTTCTGTGTGTTCTTGATGTGTTCACTCACCCTGAATGTATTCTGATAGCTTCTAGCCCTGCCAACACATCTGCTGTGCCTTGGAAGAATAAAAGACAAAAATATTTATGCAGACTGGAGTTTTTTTTTTTTTCATATCATCACTGGGCCCACAAGATAAAATAAGTTTATGGTCGGGCTATCAGATCTAGACGAGCGTGTACTAAGGAAGAGCTATACTGAAAGTCAGCATACAAACAAGCTCACATTCTAATGTTTAACATGCATACTATTTACCTCCATCTCACTTGTGTGTGTTAGCTTGCTTACACTTGCTAATAAGACCTAAATAAACAGTAAGGCTGATGCTGGTGGGATTAGTTTGTAAAAACAATTATTGGACAAAAATGTTCATACATTTTAGCACCAAATGAAACGTTGGGGTAGATGACCAGTTATTAAAATGTATTCTGAGGGGGGGACGTGAATTTTTGTCCATAGTTGTCGGGACCATGGTCAGGACGCATCCCTCAAAACCACAAAAGTCCGCCTCATGGTGGCGCTTGAGGAAGAGTTGGGGGATAATCAAAGTTGATCTGCGAGACCCTCTGAGCGCAGTGAATAACTGTACCAAAGTTCATGGCAAGCCTTCCAACTGTTGTTGAGACAATTCAGTCTGGACCGAAGTGGTGGACCCACGAAGCGACAGGCCAACATGGCTTAAGAACACACACAACAAACACATTCTTAAAAAAAGGCTTTATAAGACTTTTTTAAATGAATACAGATTGAACTTCATACAAGAGCTTTGAGTTGTATTTCCATGCGGACAACTGATTGTGCAAATCTTGTGCAGTGTAAAGAAGTTGCATTTGAGGATATTTGAGGATCTTGGAGATTTCCGAGAGTGCTCCCAACTAGCTCGTATCCAGCCCCTACAGAGTTGTACACCCTCCCCTCGTGTCAAACTATGTAACTAAGATATACCGTAAGATATATTTCTAGAGTTATCTTCCCTTGGGCCTTTAGTTTGTGCTGTTGTGTGCTATGCAAATCCCCTTTACCTACTTACAAGGCCTCATTAAAACAGCGTCGCAAGACACACTGTACTTAGAAAGTAGATACACAACATAAGATTTTTCAAAAATAATCACATATACATATATATATATGTGTATATCAGTGATTATTGGGAACCGGGACAAAAGGCCGTCTTGCGTATGTAACTGCTGTTATGTTTAAAACTAAAAATATTTAAAATTGTAGATGTTATTAGGGATTAAGAATAGAATGTCTGGAGCACAACTATCCCCTTAAATTTTATTTTATCATTATTATGTCAAATATATGACACTTGTTATCTTCTCACAACGTCCAAAACAGTGTGTCCTCAGAGAAGGTTTGAATCTTTTATATGCAATAAAACCTATTAAAAATGATTAAAAATAGCTTTTCTCATCAAAAGCAACACTAAATATTCTCTCATATCAATAAAAACAGTTTTTCTTCCGAACATTCATGTTTTATATGGATTCTAATTGGTGGGACACTTTGTCACCACCGTCAGACATTTCATTAAAATTTAATAAAATCAGGCGAAATAAGGGGCAGCTGTCAAATTCTACCTCTGCAGAGTACATTAGAGTCAGACAGGCTTTGATAAGTGTTGTAGTTTTAGAATATTTTACATTCCGAATCTTGAAAGTCCTGTGTCAAAACCATGATATGTCAACACCGACTAACAATTTCTGAAGAAGTTATTTGACATGTTTTGATCATTTTATTTTCCTGAAGAAGTTCATACTAGCACCTAACATCAACAGAAAAACCAAATGGCTACTAGATAAATTCCATTTGTTATGTTTAAGAAACGTTAAATATGTCAACACCGTCAGACAGGAAATCTGACGGAGTTGACATCTGATGGTGGTGATAGGCCAATGACGGTAAAAAAAACAAAAGCTGGGAGGTTGTGTCAAAGCTAAGCTCAGTAGCTTAGTATATGTTGGAACTTGGATACATACATGTAATTTAATTTGCCGAAACATAGGGTTTGTGTTTTTTCAACATTGCACCCTGTTTTGTCCCACTTCTCAAGAATCACTGAGAGAGATATATATAATGTATATATATCAAACTTGATAGCTTATATATTTTTTTTAAAGGATTGAAAATGTGTGTTAAAGCAGTGAGGAGCAACGGGGTGAGAGCTGCAAGTGTCCCTTTTCAAACCAAAACATTCCCATAAGGCAACACTCAGAAAGTGTTAGACAGAATCAAAAAATTAATAAAAACATATTTAGAAATGGTAAAAAAAAAAAAAAAAAGAATGTCCATACAAGGCAGCACAATTAAATTGGACATAAACTAATATCACTTCAGCAATGTAACATTGATTATTAAGGCTTCCCTTTACAGGTGACAAATACCATTCGGTCCTATATATATATATATATATATATATATATATGTATGTAATGCCAAACACATAATAAATAACGTTAGAATGCAAAGTCGTTCATTAATACCATTGAGATGGAGGATATGTAAGACTCATGGAGGGCTATCTCCTATTTGGCACATTGGAATCGTTGGCCTTTGGGTGTCATCACGAACATCACTCAGGTCCGCACTTGGAATTTTCCCGCCTTAGTCAAATATTTGACCCCTTTAAACGGCTTGTACTTCTCCCCGTACATGTCCAGACGATTCACCTTGAGACCTGCACAGATGGTGGGAAGAGCAGCAAAGTGAGCGATCAACTATGTCAACATCAACCTTTTTTTTTTTTTTCAAATTGGCACTGCGTTCCCGCTACCAGAACTAAGGCTAATTTGAAAGGCTAGGATTACCTGATAAGGCCAGCTGTTGTATTTTCAGGTCAATGTTGAGTGAGGGGTTTTCTTCAGGTTTTGGGGCTCCTGCCTGCGTACTCAGACTCCCTCGCAAGTTAGGAAGTTTCTGGGGGTTCAGTTTCCCAATGTCCCAAACCAACACCTACCAGGGCATAGACAATTACACAGAGTAAGGACAATAAAACAAGATTGTCTTCTGATTTTTATTTTTATTTTTTTCAGAAAAATATCTAAAATGTATCACAGACCTTGCTGTATCGCCCTTAGGGCAAATGGTTGGTTACCTTGGTAGCGAGGTCGTATGTGTAGTTTCCCTGCGTGGCTGTGAGGTTGGCACTGAGCACGGCTTTGGGCATGTGGATGGTGACCATCAAGCTCTCCACCGTCTTCCCCATGTTCTGCTTGGGTCCAATGGTGATGTCCAGGCGTCCACTGGGTCCGGTCTCAAAGAAGCTGATATTCTGTTTCACATACACTGGGATAGCCACGAGACTGCGGTAGAATACGCCATACAAAATAAAAGTTTGACAGGTAAGCAGGCAGCTTTTGATTAAAAGTAAACAAGGCAACAAGACTGTGAATCTTTGGAGTTATTGTTGCTTTAGGATGTAGCTGAAAATCAATCACATATTTACACCTCACAACATTGCACAACATGTAAAGGTCATCCCTGCTTATTATATTGTATAAGCAAACAGATTAAATGTTTTCCATATTCTTTTTGTATTACAAGTTATTATAAGATGTATAGCAGGGTCTGTGCTTACTTTTGAGAACTGACGTGATAGTTCATGAGTGTAAAGTTTCCATCTGGAGGGATGAAAGAGAGGACACGCTCCGACTCCCAGCGCTTGAACCGCACACACGGGTGGAAACTAACGTCGTCCAGAAGGCGAGGGTTCTGTTATTAAAAATAAAATAAAACGAGAACCAACGACGGCAATGTTAGTTTCAAACCAAAATATGCACAAAAGTGAAACGAATGCGTATGTTAGAAAAAGACAAGATGTGTGCGGTAAATGAACCCACCATAAAGGACAGAGTCAGGTCAGGCATCCCAGTGAGCCTCACGGAAGCTTCTATTACACCCTGGATTTCTGCACATACCGTGGTACCTGAATAAAGAAACATTCAATGCGATGTAAGCATGATCAAAAGCTATTAGGTGCAATGATATGATCCTCCAGGAAAATACATGTAGCATCTTTGTACCCGATTTGTCCAGAATGGCATCTATTTCCTCTATCACATCAAAATATGCCTCGTTATTGGTGTATTTCACACCGGCACGCCTCCACGGGACATTGGACAACTGACCCGTGGGCAACGTATCTCCAACATTACTACCTCCTGGTAAAGACAAAGTAAAAAAAAAAAAGAAGCAAAGAACATAAATGTACTCAGAGGATATTGCAGATTTTCTTTAGTTCAGAGTGGTACAGTTCACACCACAGCCATATTGGACCTCTGTTTACCTGTGAGCGTATTGACAACCGTTCGCAGGATGGTGGGAGGCCGGATCATCTCTTTGAGGACGTTGGACTCTGTTGCTAAAGGGAAGCCATTGTCCAGCATCTCCTCCAGCAGCTCGTACACTGTCACCATGTTGTCCTTGATTACGCCTTCGGAGCAATCTCCGAAATAGTCCTGTCCACACACAACAACAAAAAACTACCGTCACAGTGAAGAAAACACTTTACACGCGAAAATAAATAAAAAGCATGCAACAAAACATTTGTCAGCCATCCCATACTACACACTCTTCTTATGCAATATGTACAATGAATTCACTTCATGTTTCAGTGTATTGTTTCTGCAATGAAATCAAATCAACATGCTTTACTATTGTACTAAAATATATTATGCAATACCTGCACCCACCCACAGACCTCAATCAAATGACAGCCACTTTCAAAGGTGGAGTCAGCGATTCAGAAGAAAGCTTGTTGTCAAAATCACTTTGTCATCAAAATATGCCTCGTTATTTAAGTGCACTATGGCTGTGCAACAAAGGCACACTAAATGAAAACAAGCATTTCTTTATTAAGCATTTTTGCATGAACTCACACTACAAACTCAAAACAAAACAAGTGGGTATGTAGTGTCCAATTAGACCACTGCACAATGATCTGTTCACACATTTGGCGTGTTTCGTTAAATTCTCCAGTGTGTAGCCTATAACATAACAACACTTGCCCATAGTGAGATACTAATAACGTTTTTAAAACTACCAAATGAGCATGAGAAATAGCTGTATCCCAAGCAGGTATATATATGTCTCAACATAATCTACAGTTTTACCTGATCACTTTGGGAAACAATATGTCAGATGTGAACCACGATCGCCTCAATCTACATTCCCGACACTGAGTTTGAACAGAACCAAGCATGTCTGGCATTTCTATGTTGAGTGCGGAGGGGGTGAATCACACCTGAATGGTGTCGGCCACTCTGTGCAGGAACTCAATGACAAAGAGAGGAGGCACTTCAGTCTGGACGACGGAGAGGAAGAAGAGCTTGCCCCTGTATATGGTGATGAGGTAGTGGTGTGGGGTCTGAAGGACTGGTGGCACATTCTCCGGGTCCACCGCCTTCTCTTTGGCCTCAAAAAAGTAATCGCACACACTCCGGCCGATGACACTCTTCCAGTGTTTCTCCAGGAAGATGTCTCCCGAGTTATTAATGAGGAACAGACTGTGGATCATCTCAGCTGCAACAATGAGGAGGTTGTTTGTTGTTGTTAGTGGTGCTCTGTGTTTTATTGTGAGTGGAAATAAGACAAGACAGAGGGAGAGAAAGAGCAGATCATGAGACCAGCAGTCTTCCTTATCAATCATCATGTGATTGTGACCAAATCAGAGCAATGCAAAGTAAAAGTGAATCCATTTCACTTTGTTGTCAATATTTACCTACTGTCAAAATGGTAATCTTTACAGCCAGGTAAACTGACCGGTTGGCTTCAAATCTGTCAATGGCAACTTCATCTACCCTACTGTTTGCAGTCTGCAATTTTATAATGACAGTGAAAAAAAACATCATAACAGCGACATTACAGCTCTAAACAGAGGATAGCGTTTGCAAAGTTTCTCAGAAGTTTTACCTGCGGTCTCGAGTTGATTGTGCCAACAATCTCACTCGGTGCCAATATGGCAGAGTTGTCCGCGAAGAAGACGCCTGCAGATCTACGTACACGTACACGCAACGTGGTCACGAGAACATACCGACACAACCAAAGAATACCACCAAAATACTATTTGTAGAGTATTAGAATATGTTTTGGAAGGTTTTAATACCAATAAACTCTAATGTCAACCGAGTTGACACTTTCAGAGCAAAGTTTCAGACTTTTTCATCAGGCCACATCAGCGGGCAGCTAAGACCAGCCTCTGAATGTGAAGTTGTGGGATTTTGAATCCCTGAGTGACACCTGTCAGGTGTTCCTGCAGGCCTTCTACTCAGAATGAAAACAAGATTTTTCTTTGTAGACAGAAATGTAGCACAGCCAACTTACCCTCATATCAGGGTAAAAATGTACAGATGCTAATTGCTGTAACTGTCACAATTAAATAATAACATAGATAGATAGATAGATAGATAGATAGATAGATAGATAGATAGATAGATAGATAGATAGATAGATAGATAGATAGATAGATAGATAGATAGATAGATAGATAGATAGATAGATAGATAGATATTCGTATTAATAAAACAGTCATTGTAGATGATTCATGCCTTTGGCAGGAATGACTTTCTGTACCAGTACTTGAAACAATGAAGCCAAAGCAGAACCGGGTTCGATTCCCGCTCGCGGTCGTTCTCTGCATGTCACTCCCCTCTCTGCCCCATTTCACCTCTGTCTCCCTGCACTGTCAATAAAGCATAAGAATGCCCAAAAAATATCTTTAAAAAAAAAGAGCCTCTCACTAAAACACACTCTGCTGTCTGACCAGTAGGCTGTGTGAGGGATGTTTAGTGTTTTCCATAATGTAAGTATTTACATAATGGGAAATCGTCTTGTGTGGAAGATAAGAATACCATAGTCTTGCACAGCCAGACCAGACTACAGAATACTGAATGTAAGATAGAAATATAAACAAGATTTCATAAGCACTTTATTATAACGTACTTATGCTGGATGTATTTAACTACTTTGGTGCTTATTTTGGGCCATTATGTTCTCGGTTGTATGGACATGAACTATATTTAATAAAGGGAGAACTATTTGAAGGATTTTTTTATAGGCCTAACGTATTTTTGATTGGTGCAGCTTTGAATCTTAAAACAATAAGTTTTAAGTTTTTTCTCTTGATAGCTGGAAAAGTGGGCGTCCCTATGGGGCGTCCTCGTTTTAATAGCCAAAACTAAATGTGAGGCTTTTGATTGGTGGAGCTTTGTGCTTCACGCAGCGAACGGCTGCCTGCGAGGCTCTGCTCAGGGGTAAACCCCTTTTACAGTTTACGGGGGAAACAAGCTGCACGATCACGTTGTTTGCACAACCGCGTTTTCACACCGGTTAAGTTGATCGCAACGTGCACAGTCAGCAGCAATGGCTTCTTCCGAGGGACCAAAGGCAAAGAAACAAAAACTTTCAAAGGTGGAGAAGACGGAGTCTCCGACCAAAGAGACACCAGTCAAACTAAGGTGACCAAAACAAAGAAAGAAACAAAAAGCTAACAAAATGCGTCTCTGCGCGCGAGGGTTCTTAGAATGCTAATCTGTGCTTCAGCCAAACCAATTTGTTTGCAATATGTTCATGAAAGCATTATGAATGTGTGCATGATGTGGAGTTAAAAAGTGTTCGTTTCTTGACGCTAAGCAGTGTAAATGTGAACCACGTGTGGAGGGGTCGTGGGGGTTATCGTAGTGGGAGTGAAATCCAATTATGTGGTTATCCTTCCACGCGCAGCTAACGCTTAGCTCACGAGCGCTTCAGACACGCCGTTGTCTCGAGCAAGTGTGCCAATATCTAATATAAGTTCAACGTGACTACCACCTGCCCCTGCGTGTTTTAAAGCTGCAGGAAAAATACTTGGGCTTCACTCAGTGCCATGGATTGCTTCTCTGCTCGGTATAGCAACGGGTGCTGCAAGAGGAAACTTTTTCGGACCAGCTTTCTTCCAAAACATTGCATTGCATACGTTTTTGTTTTGTCCTTCCGTATAAATCTGACTCGGACTCAGCTCTCAAACAACACCTCGCTGTTTGTTCGCATCCTGTATGGTATCTCTAGAGGCTGTATCCACTATCATCAGCACGCTTCTCACGGTGTATTTTGGCTTCAAAAGAGTCAGCGGATTGAGGCTAGAGTCAGCAAGACAAGCCAATCACCAGACAGAGACGGACCTTCCCGGCCCTTCCTCCTTCGGATGCCTCCTATCAGTCCGTCCAGAGTAGGAGGAGCCGTGGTTGCAGGGCAAAATCGATCTGCCCGCACACTGAGCTGAAATTGTGAAGTTTTTTGAATGCTAAGCCCTTTCAGAGCCGGTTTTTGGTCGCTCAACAGGTCTTCCACTTTCTAGCTCTCCGACAGAAAAAAAGGGACACCATGTCTTCTGCAAGGTAAGACCACGTTGACATGTAGAGAATGGATCTAAAGCAAACCATGATGAGCTGTGAGGTTCTTTGAGTCCTTGTTGCACAAGCCTAGTTATCATCTGGCTACATATTGGCAATATGTATGTACTGTGGAAAATGATAGTGTAGTCAGGGTGTGGCATCTGCTGAGTTTTTCAGTGACAGCAGCAACCCATCTGCCCAGCATAAGTCACTGTTTGCCGGGTAAATATGTCTCACTACTCTTCCGTGTAGCTGCTTCTCCTTGCAATACATCTTGTCCTCAGGCGAGTGTAGAAAGAAGTGCTTCACAGGGGAAAACGTGCTGGCACATGATAATGTGCCTACAGCATATGTCCGGCTGCGTTCTTTTGAGACTCCATATGGTTGACCATATTTTCTCAGACACACTGACACGATTGTGGTGACACCAAGGACTGAAAGAGGGAAGATGACACAGCATCTGAAGGAGCATTTTATTAACATTCTACCACAAACTATTTGTGCTTTTTCTGCATTATGCGGAGGTTAGTTAGTCTTTTCTTATAAAAAAAACGTTGACTGTCATTGTTTAGGGTTTTGTGCAAATATTGTGTGTGTACTTTACACAAAGTAAAGGGAGTTCCGATTTTCAAGCCGTGTGCAAAGTCGTTTGCCCCCAGGAAAGAATGGAGTGTTCCAACGGAGGCGCACACAGCCTACTACTGTACTGATGTTGCCTTGCTGTGGATGTCATAATAACATGGTGTTGCCTTGCTGTGGATGTCATAACATGGTTTCATGCTTGACTGACTGGCTCCTCACCACGGCCGACCACGATCATGTTCATTTGCAATGCTGGTTGATGAGTAACGCGTGTTTTCAAACACATGTTCCCCAGACCTGTGCTTTTTCTGCTTTTTCTTTTGTGTGAATTGAATTTAAGTCATGGGATTAGAAGTCACATGGAAACAAAACTGGGTTTTGCAAGTTACTGGTCAACACTGAAATAGAAAACACCCCAGCACGCTGATTGGAGTGAGCAAACATGATTTTTTTTTAGCTCCATGAAATGTGCCTTTTTACACTGTGTCTGATCTTCTAATAAATAAACCAACAAGTCTTAAGTCTATAACTGATTTCTAAAGCAATTTCAAGACAACATGGACTATGCACAATGTTCTTCCTTCTAAGTTCCTCATTAGTTTCAAGACAGTTCAGTTAATGTAAAAATACTATTATAACGTAGAGTTAAATAAGGAAGCTAGGTAGTCCCTGCTGTCATGTTAAAGCAAAGCATTAAAGAGCTGCATTTTATTTGTTTTTTTAATGCATCCTCTTTATGTTTCAGCCCTAATTCGCTCTTTGGGATGGGAAACCCCTTACTGGACATCTGTGCTGTAGTGGACAAAGACTTCTTGGACAAGTAAGTTCAATAAAGTGCCGTTATCAGTGGTTGTAGTCCTCCTCACTGCCTTTTTGGCTTAGAAACGCTCAAAGTGGCTGTAAACTAGAACCCGGTAGCTGAGTGACTCCTCAAAATGAAAAATGTAAACATGAGTGCACATATTGCACCATTTTATATTGAAAGATTTGCAAAGGCAAATAAATAATAACATATTTTTAAATTATTTATTTTATTACGATGTTGAATTAACTCTTTTTTTTTAATAGAATACAATATTTTTGTTGTTTTAAAATCCATTACGCACAGTCAAAAACAGATCAGTTTAAAAGATATGAGGGCACCACAGCGACCGTCAGAGAAAGAGGTTTTATGATGTAATTTGATCAATGGAGATAACAATGATACGAGAGAGCAGAGCACAGGAAACAGCAGAGCTGTCTGATCAGCACCAACAGAGTCGTCTTTCCACCATATACTTTGCTTTAATAATACCAAGATGGGACAGTCATATTACAGTGTGGTGATACTGGCCCAGCTGATTGAAAAGAACAATCAATGTCCCTCCCTGTTTTGTCATACATTTTCACTTGTATGAATTAATTGTTTGTCTATGTAGTCGCATCACGTCAGCTAAGCCTTACAAAAAAACTTGTGTGACTAATATATTTTTAATCTGAAGTGTAGGGTCACACGGTCTTTACCTATGTTGTAATAATTAAATACCATACATAGGTTTTATTTAACTATATTCCTACTATTTATTTTCTATTCTTTGAAATATTGGGAGTAGCATTTTCTGGTCTGTTACACTGAGTTGACCAGGGCAAAGGGATATAGCTCAGAGTCCAATCTCAAACCCCTTGCGTAAACTCCTCGATTACAGCTAAACAGTTCTAATTCAGAGAATTGAAGAATGGACTAAAGCAGGACTAAAACTGTACCTAAATCCCCAATTCAACTTTGTCTTTCAAGGGAACAACGCTCTGCTTCACATTATTGACCAACATATTGATTAGGACTGAGTCAGTGGCGATGGGTAGTAACAAAGTGCCTTTTACAGAGTTTCTCAAAGTGTCTGCCTATGACTTAATGGCTGAAAGATTTCATTATCACAGTTTCCAGAATGGAACAACCCATTTGGCACACTGTGGAATGTTTAGCATCATAAATATAATGCAGATGTTTATTATGCTTATTTTTTTTTTCATGGATAAAAACAGCAAGGTTTGATTTAGAATGTTTCCAATCATTTGAAGAAACTAACCTCTTTCCCACCCCTCTTAATTATTTGCAGATACACTCTGAAACCCAATGACCAGATCCTGGCTGAGGACAAACACAAAGCACTGTTAGTAACCCCTTCATTGCAACTTTTCCTCTAGAATATCGCTTGTGGTAGAGCTCAAGCACGTCCTTGCAGGGACAAAAAAGGAATGCTTCAAGTTTGGTCCTCTCTGTTCCGGACCAGGCCAGTCAAAACAGGCACACGCCAGAAATCATCACGATTAACCCCTTGTTCCTTCATAGATGGCCAATGGCAGTGCAGCACATCCAGAACAGAGAGTCAGGCCGAGCCAATAGCAAACCGGGACACTAAACCACCCAGTCCCTCTGAGACTAGAGCAGGAAAGCAAACATTTGACTGTAGGAGATAAGAAAGTTGTGTCAGAGCAACGACTACATGCAGCTACATCTGTTTGAATAATTTATTTCTAGGGTATATTTGTTATCTTGATTCCCACATTTAGAGTCGGCAGTGTTGTCGGAGCTTACTGGTTAGGTAGGTTAAATGGGAAACCACTAGTAACTGGTTATGTATAAAGTCTACACAACTTAGTTTAACCTGTCTTTATTGTTCCTCCTTCATTTTCAGACCACTCTGGTCTTTCCTACTTTAGTGCTCAGGAATAGAGTGCTTATATGTTAGAGATTCCCCCCGGGTGAAATTACTTAATGGACAGAACAAACTAAGAGATCAAGAAAAGGGTTAATTTCACAGTAGAGATTCGCCTCCCATCTCCATCTAAATAGATGTCTCTGCTTCTGGCTCAGTCTCAGTACAGCAGTTGACCTGCTATACTCTCCAGTGATATATGAACCCACTGTCTCTCCAACTCACATAAACCATTCCAACATATATCTGAACGTAGGACGCGGCAACTGCTATATTTAGACGGCACAGCTCGACAAATTAGAAATGCTTTAGCCCCACGTGGAGCATCAACTCCCTTCTGTTATTGTGTTGCATAACAGGCATAAATGGTTCATATAGGAAAATCAGTGACTATTCATGCAGGTATTGCATGTTTTACCTGCAGTCAAGTAGGCCGTCAAGCCACATGCCAACTGCAGGGCAGCTGTGTGCACTCTCATGCAAGCTAATACTACAAACATAAAATAAACACACTTTTTTATATGTTAAGGATTGATTATAAACCATCTATGATATCAATGTGGTAATGTCTGATCTAAGAAATAGTCAAATAGTCATGGAGACTTGAGGGAATAGTTTGACATTTTGGGAATAAGCTCATCCGCGTTATAGCTGCAAGTTGGATGATACTGCTCTCACGTCTGTCCATTATTTAAAGATCTTAGTTGCAGAGGTAAACACATTTCTTTTTTTTTGTATATTAATTACATGTGTGTCCCTGTGTAGATTTGAGGAGATAGTGAAGAAGTTCAAAGTGGAATACCACGCTGGAGGAGCCACGCAGAACTCGATTAAGATTGCTCAGGTAAGCAATGTAAACACACAACTTGTTATGTACACACTAACTTCGGTCATCACATACATGCTCTGTGAGGACTGACTGTAGATGAAGGCCTCGCTGAGTGGCATTAATGGACTGACCAGAGCTGTCGTTACTGTCTGTAGTGGATGATCCAGGAGCCTCATAATGTGGGCACGTTCTTCGGCTGCATCGGCAAAGACAAGTTTGGAGAGATCCTGAAGCAGAAGGCGAAGGAGGCTCACATCGAAGCCCACTACTACGAGCAAGACCAAGAGCCAACGGGATCCTGTGCCGCTTGCATCACTGGAGATAACAGGTGGGTGATTACAAATAATAAGCTTATGTGGATTTGTTATAATCTCCTCTGTCTAACAGCTCCATATCTTTTCTAAGGTCTCTGGTAGCTAACCTAGCTGCTGCTAACTGTTATAAAAGGGATAAGCATCTAGACCTAGAAGAGAACTGGAAGCTGGTGGAACAAGCTAAAGTCTATTATATTGCTGTAAGTATTTTTTATTTAATTTGCCTTTTATTATACAGGCATATAATGGCTGCCTGAAGAACAAGTCCTTATTTACAATGCTGGCCTGAAAGTAGTAGTTACCAAACTACTAAATGGGGTTTTTGCTCATTTTACTTCTGATATTATGGTCAACTCATGTACAATCACTTCACCCATGCACCAGTGGGTAACCAACAAATGACACACCAGTATGTATGCAGACATTTAATTTAATTTAACTTTTATTTATCCTCGAGAGACCAATTGAGGGGTGACCCTCATTTACAATGACGTCGAGATCAAACAAATTCAAAGGAAAAACAACAATACATAAACAATATTCAATGCAAATGCATCAAATACAACAGGTGAAGAGAAAAACTATTGAAACATTTACACAGTGGTGAAGAGTGGCAGCAATTAAAATTAAATGGGTGAAAGTACAATATAGCCTAATTAAAACAGTTACAGGTAGAGTTTGGTAGATTTAAGATAGTTTGTTTAAAGTGGTTAAAGGATATGGAGTTATTTAGTTTAATTTGGTGCTGTTTCTTTCTATTGAAGACTTTACTTGATATGATTAGATTAGAGCCTGCCAATATATAAAAAAGGAGATCAACAATGTCATGTTTGCTTCCAGGGTTTCTTCCTGACCGTGTCTCTAGAGTCCATGCTGAAAGTGGCAAAGCATGCTTCTGAAAACAACAAGCTGTTTTGCCTGAACCTGTCTGCGCCCTTCATCTGCCAGTTCTTCAAGGATAACCTCATGCAGGTCATGCCCTTCGTCGATGTGCTTTTCGGCAATGAGACGGTAAGCCAGACATGATTCCCAGTACATTCTCCAGATGCTCACACCATATTGGCTTGGGCAGGGTTTTGTGTCCACCAGATGTTTATGATTATTAACACATCTTTGTGTGTAAAACAATGTTGTTGTTTTTCTCATTGCTCAGGAGGCAGCTGCATTCGCTAAAGAGCAAGACTTTGAGGTGAGTGGTCTTGTTTTAGCATTTGGCGTGAGTGGTGCTGCAATTTTTCATGTATTTCTTTTTGTATAATATCAACTGGTTTTGTGAATGTGTGTTTTGTCTGCAGACCGAGGACATCAAGGAGATTGCCAAGAAAGCCCAGGCGTTGGAAAAAGTCAACAAAAAGAGACAGAGGATTGTAGTGTTGACCCAGGGGAAAGATTCAACTACTCTGGCTACGAGTAAGTTATTTATTCTCCTAACTTTACTTTCCTGGTGTTGCTCTCTTGTTAGAGTTATACTGTGAATATAGATACATCACAATTTCTATTTGTGTCTGTTCAGGTGACAAGGTTGAGACATTCCCTGTACTGAAAATCGATCCCAAGGACATTGTTGACACAAACGGCGCAGGTGACGCCTTTGTAGGAGGTAGGATTTTCCTATGTTTTTCATTTGGTACATTCATATTATCTCCATTTTTTTTTAACTATTATGTCCATATTTGTTGGTCCTTACTCTGGTGGTTTCTTGATCCCAAGTTCTTTTTTCTTCTGTGGTGCAGGTTTCCTGTCTGAGCTGGTCCAAGAGAAACCCCTGGCCCAGTGCGTGAAGGCGGGACACTACGCTGCCAACGTTGTCATCAGACGAGCAGGCTGCACCTTCCCAGAAAAACCCGACTTCAACTGAGGGTTTACGGACGACTTCTCCTTCAGCCTAAAACAACATACTCATCCTGCCATACACTATACCCGGACCCAGTTTCCCCTTATATTCAAAATACTGCCTTCAATTCTCCATAGGTCCCATTTTTTTTTATCATTATTAATATTAAATCAGCCCACCGTCCATTTTATTTTTCAATTCATCAGGACATCATTTGCCATCAATTGTTAGTTGGATGCCACCTGACATGGGTGCCTGTGTCTGTGTTCTCCACTTGGGGCCGCTAGAGGATCATGAAGCCAGGAGCCAAGGCATAGTTCTTTAAACATAAATGACCATAAAGGAATCACAATAAAGACACAGGATGGGATACATTTTGCTTTACATGAAGGATTTAAATTGGGAATCGTGTTTTCATGGACATTTGTTTTGGGATTGATTCTACATGTATTCGGTCTCCCCGCCACTGTCACCGTCGAGCTGCTCTGACAGCCATCAGACTGCCCTGTCAGGACCCATGTTGACATCACACATATCTGTTGCTTCTTCCCCTTGGTGATGGAGTCAGATCACACGGGGTTAATTCCTCAATGGGAGGACACATAATACACAAAAGAGGACTAAAGAATAATATACCAATGCGTTGTCCAAGTTTAATACTGCATTGAAATGTTATAGACTTTTTTTTAAAGTTGAATTATTATTAATTACAAGTTTATACTTGAAGAATAATGATTAATTTAAAAGGCCAGTACTGAAACCAAATGTTTAAGCGCACACTTTTTTAATTGTACTTTGACACTGCCCGTTTAGGGTCCTGTGATCACTGTTAAATCTCAGCTATCCTGCTTTACTTAACCTGCGATATTCTGAAGTTACCCTCAATATCACCACTGTGGAAGTGTTTTTTTTCATTTAGCTGTTTTTTTGGAGAAGATGCTTCTAGTACCGAGTGCCTTTTCCCCCTCGTCTTTGTCTGCAAGTATTACATGACTGCATTTGTCTGTGCAGGGAAGCTTGCAAGCTGGTACAGTGATGGGCAACTGGTGGCTTGAGCTGGTATTGTTGGAAGGATGTCATATCTGAATGTTGTCTGTCAAAAAATACAGCGAGTTTAGAAACTGGTCTGTAGTCTGTTTTTCGTTGCTTTTTTTGGGTTCGGTCTGTAATATAACTCAACGTTAAGACCTCGCTTTGCTGAATCAGATCGAGGTTCATGGAAAGAAAATACATTTTCACCATTAAACTACAACTAATAAGCTAAATTCAGGCCCAGTACACGGGTAAGGGCCACACATTGCAAATCAGGTATTGTCCGTAATACTTGAAGTCAACTATCATGAAAATAGTTACAGTACATTAAGTACATGCATTTTTCTGAATACTACGAGATATGAGATGTTGTTAAAACTTGTGTATCTGTTAGTACTACAATGACGCATGTTGTCCCTCTGTTTCTTTTTATGTTCAGATGTACCAAAACGCCTTATGTGACATTTTCTTCCTGGTCTCATTAGCACTTTTAACCATCTGTGTGCTGGATTACGACACCTAAATTTCACAAATAAAACTTAACAGGTTGATCTTAATGTTGAGTAATTTTCCTGTTTTGAGTATTTCTCTTTAAAGCCCCTGTCAACCCAAATCCAGAGAATCCACTTATGTATGTAATTTGGGAAGTTGGTTGCATGATAGCAAGCATCTGAAAAGAGTAAGGCATATTTATCAATCCAAATCAAAGATATTGTTAGTTTGATAAACTTTACAGAAGTTTGGTTTAGATGAGGCGGGCTTTGCTCTGGATCTTATGACAAGTTAAGTATTTTGATTCAATTAGTTTGTTTTCAGATGTAAGAAAAAGAAGGTGAGTGAATAATGCGGAACCAAGAATGTACTGAAAATATAATCAATATCACATTTGATCTGAATCACAATATTATACTGTTGGACACATGCAGAGCTGAGGCGGAGTTGCACTGTGCTCTCATTTGATCATTTCATTCTTCATATCTTTTACACATTCATTTTTTTAGACTGACGTGCTACGGTCGAGATAAACAAAACAAAGTTAAATATTTCAACAGTTGAAGAGACACAAAAACATTACACTTGAGGTGAATCCAAAAGGAAAAGTTGTATCTACTTTCTGCTATTAGTCTTTCTTTATAGGTCCATGGTCTTGAGTCTCTCTTTTTTGTCTCAGCCTCTCCTCTTGTAATGTGATGTCCAGGGCCCTGAGCTGTTTCAGGAAACCATGATTGGGAAGGATGCAGCGGCGCTGTCGCACATGCTCAATAGCATCCACCACCGTCAAGCTGTGCTTCATCATCAGGTATGCCAGGACCAGAGTCGCTGACCTGCTCCGCCCCATCACACAATGCACCAGCACCTTGTCTAGAGGGAAGTAAAGAACAAGATAGATGGAATTACACAACAATAAGGAATCGCCTATAAGGTCCTTCTGTACAGAGAATGAAAGGTTTTGGTCTGTACTAGGACCTACTCTCTGGGTGACTGAGGGCCTCGTTGATGAAATGGGCAGCAGGGCAGAAGTATGGGGAGATGTTGAAGGTGGGTTTGTCATCAGCCTCTAGACCAAAGTACTGGATGTCCATGTCGCTGTAGTACTCAGCACCAGTCAGCACATTGTTAAACTTTCCCTCCGCTACGTTAAGGACATGTGTGATACCCAGCTCCCTCAGGCCAGGACGCTCCAGGGCTGTTTTCCTGTAACACACAGGGCTAATCAATAAGCTGCCCCTTTATCAATTCTGACACTTGTGTTGTAGAAGTATGAAAGCACGCCTGCTGTGTGCATTCACATTCACTTACTGGTCCCCGATGTAGACACCGGGCCAGACCTGGTTCACGTGTGCAAACTGAGCCCCGGTGCCGGTCCAGAATAGCTGCTCCAGGTCTAATGTCCCAGGTGTGATGTAATCACTGTCTGGGTCCACCTTCACCGCTGTGTAAGGGTTCCTGCCTCTGGATGACATAGTTTACCTCTGCCGCACAGAAATATATACACACACAATAACACAGCCTTGAACGTCATCACAAATGACAGAAAATATCTGCACAGTACATTTTTACACCCATACACCAGAGATAGGTTATATAAAGTTGAAGAGAGAAAATTAATCAACGTTTTCTAAAAATTTATTTTAAAATGTGTTATATTATTTCCTGAAAATTGATCAATCAATCAAGCCAAGCCATGGCATGTACTCACCAACGCCTGAAAAAATACCCACAATGCCCTTTTAAACAGAACAAACTAACCAATCCTATTGCCAGGATGTATGGTTTACAAAACAAGTGCATATAAAAAAACTGGTTGGAAATAATATATACAAGCAAAAAAAACAAATGTGATAATACAATTTAAATGACCAGACTAGAACACAAAATGTAACAGTAACAATGGTAGAAAATGTACTTACCTTTTTGTTGTAACTGTATAAAGCTTTAACTCTGTTCCTGATTGGGATCACCAGCAGCTCAACTTCAATAGACACATGAATTGTGTGTGTGTGTGTGTGTGTGTGTGTGTGTGTGTGTGTGTGTGTGTGTGTGTGTGTGTGTGTGTGTGTGTGTGTGTGTGTGTGTGTGTGTGTGTGTGTGTGTGTGTGTGTGTGTGTGTGTGTGTGTGTGTGTGTGTGTGTGTACCTCCCACTGCATGAAGGAGTATATAAGCTCCGATACAGATCTGAAATGGTAACTGCTCCCTCAGGCTCTGTGTTTAAGATGGTATTTTTAGGCTGCTGGGCTACACAAAACCTGACCTCAACAACGTGTGGAACACACACACACACACACACACACACACACACACACACACACACACACACACACACACACACACACACACACACACACACACAAAGATGCTTTCTTAAATGTGATCTTAGTCCTCTAATCTGAAAGCGATTACTCTTCGTTTCCAAAGCCAGGAGGAACCACACCAGAAAACATTTACCAGTTTAGTTTAGAGTGTCACGTTACATTATTGTCGCTATTAGAATTTGACTAATGCATGGACAGGTGTAGGGCTCACTCAGCATTTGTCACCCCAGAGTTATTTCTGGAGACGTAAAAGTTATAGCATTTCACTGGCTGTCAGTGGTGCAAAGAGAGTCTTAAGAAACGTTTTCTTACAACAGTTTTAATTTCTGTTTATCATATTTATTCATTAAAACAGAAAAATGTTCATTCAAATAAAACAGGTGTATGTTCATAGCAATGATATGTCTGTCTGCTCTGAGGACTGAAGACTGACAACCATGTTGCATACATGTGTCAATGTTTAAGGCTTATAGTCCTGTTTCTTGCGTGACTTTACATGGTATGGGCCTTTCTTTGCCTGCTCCTCTCTCTCTCCAGCCTCGTATCAAGGCTGCGTAGCTGCTGCAGGAAGCCCTGGTTGGGACAGATGTCTCTGTGGGGCCTGACTGCAGCCAACTCCTCCTGCAGCCTCAGGCCCTCCACCATCATCAGGAAGGCCAGCACCAGTGTTGCAGTAAGTAAGTAAGTAAGTAAGTAAGTAAAATTTATTTATAAAAGCACATTTATAACAGTTTTCACTGACCAAAGTGCTGTACATAGTGCATTCAGTATGCCAACATGAAGGTAAAATAACAACAATAGAAAAAATAAAGATAAAAATACAAAATACATATAACCCGGACTTCCACACACAAACATATATAGTAGTGTAGAAGTCAGATAGCTAATGGGGAGGGAAAGCCAGGGTGTACAGATGGGTTTTGAGCCTTGATTTAAAGGCAGTAATGGAGGGGGCATCACGTATGTCAGGTGGCAGTTGGTTCCACAAGCGTGGGGCAGCTACTGCAAAGGCCCGGTCACCTTTTTGTTTTAGTCTGGATCGGGGGATGTGGAGAAGACCCTTATTGGAGGATCTTAGGGTCCTAGGGGCTGAGTGGGGGTGTACAAGGTCCGCTATATAAGATGGGGCCTGACCATTGAGGGCTTTGAAAACCATGAGAACTGTCTTGAAAATGATCCTATGTTGTACAGGCAGCCAGTGAAGGGAAGCAAGAACGGGTGTGATGTGTTCCCACTTTTTTGACCCAGTCAACAGTCTTGCTGCTGCATTCTGGACTATTTGGAGGCGTGATATGCTTTGAGCAGAGCGGCTCACACCCATCAGGCAGTGGACAAACACCCTTCCTGGGGGAGGGACATTTGCTCTTACTTTTACAAGGTACACCTGCAGCTTATGCAATCCAAAACCACAGCCCTGCCATTACATCTTTATTACTGAGGTTTTAGTTAAAGGTGGAGTCAGCGATGCTTGTTGTCAAAATCAGGGAATATCTCCTCATCTCACAATCCTGTACCTGAACCTATCCTGTCAGTTTACTATGATGTGTGTTAAGCGCACACAAAGTGCATATACTAGGTAGGAGATCGTGATGATTTTGACAAACAGTGATTTTGACACAACAAGCATTCTACAGAATCATTGACTCTACCTTTAAAGATCTCCTATTATACAGTACTACTTTTCTGGTCTTAATGTCTTGTTAAAAACTGATATAGAGCAACCTGACATGAATCACATCACAAAAAAAACATGTAGATTTTCGGGAAACTCTTCCTCTCATCTCAGCGAGCACAGCAGTCTCTCTCTACACTTGGTATTGTGCTTCTCTATTTTTCATACATGAGGGGCAGAGTATATGAAACACCTTTGAATATATTGTACACTATAACTAAGAATGCTGAAATATTTCCAATCACACACGGCTCTTAGCGTAGCTGACTTGCCTCTCATGGCCAGTGCAGCTCAGATGTATCGCGCCGTTGGGTAAAAGAAAATACTAAGGAGGAAATCTGTTGCATTGTCAGCTTCCACCCCATAATAATCCACTTTCATGTCTCTGTAGAAACGTGGGCCGGGCCGGTTCTGACATAGAAACAGGGTCCGGGGCCTGGCTTGGTGGGGGGTCCGTGAGCGGCATTGACAATGTGAGTTATGCCCAGACTGTGGAGAGCACCCTTGTCACGAGCCGCCACCCTGAAACACAATAACATATTCCCATCTGCATAAGTAAAGGATGTTTAAATTTTTTTTTTATTTATATATAATATAGATGTGCGGGTGCATGAACACAGCCTACTCATTGCCTATGTAACACATGTCCAGTGGGTCGTCTGTCTGCAAGCAGGAACTCCAGCAGCTCTGAGACAGAAGGAGATTCATATGGTGGATCCCTCAGAGACATACTGACACACAAACAAATACACACACACACAAACGCACACGCACACACACACACACACACACACACACACACACACACACACACACACACACACACACACACACACACACACACACACACACACATCCTTTTTTTTACAATAAATATTTTTCACTGTAATCTTTTATTTTTATCTTTATAAATCGACTTCAGTGGTAAAACAAGAGCTTACAGACTGAGCAATCAGTCCTGAAAGAATCCCAAACTAACCTGTTTCCACTCTGAATCATGTGAACTTACCTCCCTTTGAGGCAGTGCAAACTCCTCTCCTAGCGCGATCGCTCTTATTATTAACACTCATATGACCCGTTTCCTTTTATAACTCTGAAATCAAACACTCATTAGTGGCAAATGATCCTGCACACTGTATTTATCAGCAATCCAGGGACCTCAAAAAAACACATTTAATCCAGTTTGACCACAGGCTACTGTTCTCATTCTGATGGAACAACACAATGTGGTATTATCCTGTGAGCTAACTTTAACATTCGCTCACAGGACCGCAGACTGTTATGTACATGGCTGTGGCGTACAAGTGTCTGTGTTGCCACCCAAGAAGCAGTGATGTCCTGCTGCTCTGCTCCTTTAAGAAATATAATCTAGACTATGATTAATGTTCGCAATTGACGTCTTAACTATAGCAGCTTTTGATGTGTTATGTTAGTGACAGCATACTGAATTATAAGCCATAAATCAAACGTGTAGACTATTGTCAATGCATTTAAAAATGGCCTTGGAGAAACAGTATTACAGCATAGGGGTAGTACAACGCTCTTGGCTCTTTAAGATATCCACTGTAAAGCACAACTACAGGCTGAAAGAAATCTTTGAGCCACATTGACTTTTGTTATGAGTTAGAATTCATTTAATATTCAATAAAAGTAATTTTTTAGTGTGTTTTCTGCCGTTTTTAATGCAAAATTATTTGGATTAAACAAAAATATTACTCTGCTTTATGAGATTATGGAAGCATCACAAGGCAACCCATGATACAGACACTATACATTTATGTCTTTTTAAAAGTTGCAATGTGCATGGTTCAAAGTATTCAAAAAAGTATTTTAGATCCATCCAGCAAATGAAATATCATAACATGTCTTTAATGGACACATAGTCACAAAGCTGTATTTACAAAGCCTGAAGCCCGACAACACTGACAGGTAACGTTTGAATATATTTTGAATGTGAAAGACAAATGGCAAGGAAATATGGCTCCGTAATTAGATATTTACAATATTTCACAACACGATTCTATTTCTGTTGTACCCAAACGTGAAAAATATGGAATATAAATGCCACTTTGACGGTTCTCCGATAGCAAATCCTTATTTACAGATGCAGTCCATACTGATGAATGCGGATTGTAGGGCATGGTAAAGTGAGGGATGTCTGGAGGTCTAACTAATGGCAGATGTAATGGAAGAGGTACACAAACAAAGAAATGGGGAGAGATGAATGTCAGAGAAGAGGGCAAAGCCTCCGCCTGAGTGTCAGCTGATCCTCTAGCTTGAGTAGGAGAGACAGGAAATTGCGGTTGGGGTAGATTGCTCGTTTTTGGGCCACACTCCTCAGAGCATCTCTCAGAGGGAGTCGCTGCCGCATCATCAAGTATACCAGGACCAAAGTGGCTGATCGACTCACTCCCATGATGCAGTGCACCAGCACTTTCTCTGTGGAGCAGAACAGAAAGTGTTAAGAAGAAAAAGAAAGTAGAGAAGCCTTTTTAACAGGACGGTTTGTGTCCCGTTCTTCATATACTGTACCGTTTTTCTTCTTCAGAGCTTTATGTATGAAGTCGGCAGCAGGTTTAAAGTACAGACTGAGGTCAAAGTGATCTGAATCCTCTGCTGGGATGCCAAAGTAAACACAGGTGTCCCCGTAATAGCTCTGGTCACCGATGCTGCCCTGCTTTGAGTGTGCCGCGTTCAGGACGTGAGTGATGCCAAGCTTATGTAATCTCTTTCTGTTTTGTGCTACAGCCCTGGAAAAACACACAAAGAAGAGACAAACATGGAAGAGACAAACATGTCTTTACTCTAACCGACTTATACAACTGACTTTCTCTCTTCTAGAGCTCACAAGGTTTAGTTTTTTTTTCCTGCCCTGCGACAGATTCTAGAAACTTAAGACACTCACACATTTCCTATGTACAGGTTTGGCCAGACTTCATCCACTGGTGTGAGCTCCAGCGTACTGGAATCCAAGATGAGCTCCAGTTCTTTAATGAGCGCCAGGTCCTGTAGCTGGTTGCTCCCTGACATTCTCCCCCCGGGACACAGATCGCTCCTCCAAAAAGACACATCAGTAGCAGCACTAGCTCCTGCTGTCTGTGTGTGTGCACTGTCTGGTTACAGCCCTAGAGTCTGCAAGCTCAAGTGAGGGACGTGAGCAGGTGGCTGTTTGAATGAAGCCCCGGCTCCAGAATTAGCTCTCGGGAGTTTTTGAGTACTCTGTGACTTGGATGTGAGAGTTATTCAATGTTGTTGTTGTTGTTGTTGTTGCTGTTGTTGCATTGACTGGTCTGTTCACTGATGCCAACACAGATACTCTCTCTGTTATCACTGAGGTCAAATCAGGAAAGGGGGTGGGGAGGGTGGGGGTGAACTGTAGCCTATACATACAACAAATGGTACAAATGGAGACAGTCTTGCATGGTGTAAATGGGTACATTGACTCAAATCGGGAGAGTTGTATGGATTGGTTGTTCCTGGCCATGTTTTAATTTCAGCTGTTCCTCTAGCAGTTTTCGGTCCAGGGCGATGAGCTGTCTCAGGAAGCCTCTGTTTGGGAAAATCCAGCGTTTCTGTTGCACATGCTGCGTGGCAGACAGAAGACTGAGGCGGTGATGAATCATCAGGTAGGCTAGGACCAACGCAGCCGAGCGACTCACGCCTACAGCGCAGTGCACCAACACCTTTCCTGTAAAGAAGACACACTGAAAGACACTGGGAGTAAAAGTTTTTTTTTTTATCAATGTTGTGTCTTCTCAAACGGCAACAAAACAAAACAAAAAAACAGGTGTAAAATACCTCCTGATGTCAGTGCCTGATGGATGAACTCAGCAGCCGGGTAGAAAAAAGGTGAAAGGTCAAATGTTGGCAGGTCGTTGGCCGGGACGCCGTAGTATTTCACCGTGGTCCCATAAAAATCATCGGTCCCCTTACAGCACAGTTTGCCATGCGCCGCATTCAGCACATGGGTGACGCCCAACTGCCAGAGCCCCAGCTTGTCGTGAGACATGGACCTGACACACACACACACACACACACACACACACACACACACACACACACACACACACACACACACACACACACACACACACACACACACACACACACACACACACACACAATATATATTATTAAAGGTGCAGTCGGCAATTCTGGAGAACGATTGTTCACAAAATCACTTTTTTTGTCAAAATCAGTGAATATTTCCTGCCGATCCGCTACCTGCGTTCAAGTGTTAATACACAGGCTCTGTGAAGGGGCATGTTGCTGCTAGCAGTAATGGGCCCCATTGTTTACAAACCCATTCAAAGAGTCTAGGGCTTGTGAAGGAAGTTCTGTTAAGGTTGGAGGTCAACTCAGGTGGAAGAATATTTCAGGAGACTTGGATGAATTATGAAGCGATATTTATTACAGACTTGGCCAAGGAGAACCGGACTGCAACTCTCGTGACTTCAATTCTGACAAACTCATGCTTAGAGCTGTGTTTTAACCTTGCGCTATCTCTAACACCTCCCCGGCTCGGGCACCAAGTGTACCAATGTTTTGGTTCAAAGCTGAACACAGTGAACCATAACATTCTGGAGTAGAAGGAGATGAGACTTTATCTATACAGCTGACCTGAGTGTCTCCTAACAGGCTCCAAGGCTGACCTAGAGTATATGAGACAGACACACAAGATAGGCATATATGAAATATTCATCTTTACCATTAATATTACAATTAAAGACCCAAAATTCCCTCACAGGGCTGTGTATAAAAACAACACTTTCTTTTCAACGCACACACAGTACGAACAGGTAGCAGATCGTGAGGAGATACAGACAGTATTAACTGATTTTGACACAAAGTGAATTTGTCAACAAGCATTCTCCAGACTTGCTGACTCCACCTTTAATGCGCTAACATCAATACGTGTTAATGTTTTAAATGAAGGCCCAGGACACTCACATGTCTCCCAGATACAGGTTGGGCCACACCTCATCTCCGTGGCGGCAGGAGCGTGGAGCCGAATGCAAAACCTCCTCCAGCTCCTGTAGGGACGGGATGACCCGCGTCCCCTTCAGGTCCTCTGTCACACAGGTGCACCCATCTTCCTCTTCCTCCTTCTCTCCTGGGTCTGTGATGCCATCTCTTGTGTCACACCTCACCTCAGAGGCAGCACCTGCGATTGGTTTTCTGTCAGTCATTTCTCCTTAAAAAACGATTATGTTCTTTCCCTACAAAGTGTACACTCTGCTGTCCGTCTGCTGCCTTTGGCTCTCTTTGCTGGCTGTCTCTTGACAGTCAAAAACAGGTGGTGCAGTTTGGCACTGTCTCTAGGCCAAACTCTCACTCACAGAAAAGCGTTTACAATTTCATTACCGGTCACAAAACAACCGCGTGTTTTTTTTTTCTCAAATTCAAACCACAAAATCAGTTAAATCCACCCTTTTCTTTTTTCTCATGGGTTACCTATAAAAACACAACCTGTAAACAGATCATGTGTTGTTCCTACATGTGTCCAGCAGATGTCAGTGTGATTTAAAGTTGCAGCCCTGCACAAGGCCAGCAGCTCTTCTTTCTTCAGTGGTGTTGTTTATCACTGTCTCTTCCTGTTTGGTGTTGCCTACTTGTCCAGAAGCATGTTGGCCATGGAATACTCATACGAGTGGAGCCACACGCAGGCAGCTCATCCACCACACCCCCTGACAGCTCAGTGACAGAGGATTTATGGGTAATGTAATGTTTTCAAATCAGTTTAAAAAGGACTTTAAGTGGCTTTCTGTGATTTTTGTTTGTTCTGTCCTTTGTGACACACTTCACCTCCTACTTTGTGCTTATTTTAATGAGATGTTGTCCTAACTTTTCCACACACCATAAGGAAACTTTGATTTTACCTTAATGAGATGATAAAAGCAGCATTCGATTACTTCCACTGTGGCCCAGCTGTGGACAGACTATGAGCCCATTGTGTATCAGTGTCTGTCACACACACACACACACACACATACACACACACACACACACACACACACACACACACACACACACACACACACACACACACACACACACACACTGAAGGGCTTTCTCTCCCCCAGCTGTGTGCCACCGCTTAGTGTGATTCAATGTAAGCCAGCCAAACAGACTGACATAGCACTTATTATGAATCTCCCAAGTAAAGCCACCACACAGTCAACAGTCAACTAGAGGCTATAGTTAAAAATAACTTATTTATCTCAGAGGGTAGCGGAGCAGCAGCTATACCCAGGTGAGTGGCTTTAATTTGCAGACCTGTAGCTATTGTTATGTATTTTCTGTTGCGTTTGAGACTATGTTGGTTGCTGATAAAGTAAGGTCATATAAGGTGTGACTGTTGTTGAGCATTTGGTGACACTCCTACTCCGAAAACAATTAGTAAAAAGTGTTTCACCTAAACTCCAATGCAAACTATAGGCTATACTTCAGTGTTGGCCTTGTATCACAAAGTCTGTATCAGTGAGTAATACTCGCATGCAGCAGTTGACACTAGCACAGTGGTGTTGGACGAGCCTGGCAGACCTTTGGAGCAGTGGGGAGTAGTACAATGTGAGCTTATCACAGGGTCAAAGAGTAAAAACACTCATAGCAAAGACGAGGGTTTTCATCAGTATCCCAGTCTGTCTGCAGGAGAGGAGCGTGCTCATACTTGTTTTGTCTCAACCCTGCCTCGATGGTTAGTGACTCGATGTTTTTTGTGAAATATTCTATTATGCAAGGATGTCCTTGCAACAGAGAGGATGGTGAACTGGAATTTCTAGTTAGTGTGTTGTCGTTCGACTCGTACAGTGGAACATAGGCCAGCTGTGTGTGGGGAGCGGAGCATGGTGTCAGTGCATACTTATACTCTGTGTTTGCTTTGCCCCGTCAACGACCTGAACACAGATGAGAATAGCGCTAAGTAGCCTGAAAGAGGTTGCGTCGCCTTGCCAGAGCAGATTACCTCTACCCTGACCTGCATCCTGTTGAGTCATATAGTGTAACATTTCTGCCATATGCCGGCCTTCACAGTGTGTAGTAGTGACTGCATTTACTGTCTAAAAATCAATGAGTCCGTTTTGATTATTTGTAATTGGTTAACACCTTTCTTATGGTTTCAGTCCCTCTCCTTTTTCACAATATTTAATTTAGGACTGCATTTAACTGACTTTTTCCTTTTTATTAAATATTTCAAGAGATGCAGTCTGCTGAAAGTGGAAAGCAGAAATATCCCACGTTGTGGAGATGGAAGAAGAGATTGTTTGAGGTTTAAATTGTGATTTGCACTTTGACCTTTTTATTGTTAATTTATAGATCAAGTGATTTTTGATCCATTAAAAAAAACACAGTCCAATCAATAATGCAAATAATTATTAGTTGAAGATACAACGCAGATATTTGTTGGCATTGTGTGTTTATTCGTATTTAGAGTGAGTTTGAGGACGTACACAGTGCAATTCATTTTACAGCTAAAATCAATTAGTTTAATGAAAATCAGTTGAAATAGTTTTGGAAACTAAGCTGAAAAGTGACTGATTATTTGAGTCCCTTTGTCAGAGATGTGGTTGTTATTGCTCCTTTAGTGTGAAAATGATCTGTTTCTCTGTTTCATATCACTATAAACTGAGATAAAGTTATTGATGAATTGATCATCATTTAGCTAATGTATACAGTAGAGAAAGGGGTTGTCATCATTAGCATACAGGCTGAATACCAGTAGTAATACAAATGGCTGAATATCAGGCTGTCTTGACATTCAAACAAGATAGTGAAAAAGACATTAATGCAATAGGGAAGTGGACAAGGAAGAGCTGCTCAGAATCAAAAAGTTATCTCAACTACCATTTATTTTTTTACTTTTCCCTACATGACTAACTGCTGTTTAACATTTGTATGTGCAGTGGCATGGCCTCGTCTGAAGACAATGCGAGCGGCTGGAGCTGTAAGCAGGCGGCCCGGTGGCTGCTGGGAGAAGGCTTCGGGGAGTACGTGGAGCTATTGTGCACGCAGCACCGCCTGGACGGCCCCGGTCTGCTTGCTCTGACCGAGGCTGACCTGCGTGGGCCTCCGCTGGGCCTCACAGTGTTGGGCGACATCAAGAGGCTGACCATAGCCCTGCGCCGGCTCCAGAGACACAACCAGGCTCATCTGGAGGAGCTGGGTCTCCGGCCTGCTGCAGACTGTCTCCATGTCTCCACCGGGCTCTCGCATGCCACCGCATCAGAGCGGGGCTGTGGAGGAGCAAACCGGAGGACTAACGGAGGTTGTAATGGGACTGAGCTAAGGCTGAGGAACATTGACAGATCTGGATACAGCTCAGGAGAAGAGTCGACGCCGTGTCACACGCACTCCAACGGCAGGTGTAGGCAGCGACAGTCCGGTAGATTGGACCCAGAGGTATGGAAGACGATCATCAGTACCGTCTACGTCTTTTTGGTGTTTGGATTCACGTCTTTTATCATGGTCATCG
This sequence comes from Ammodytes marinus, assembly GCF_949987685.1. Taxonomy (NCBI): domain Eukaryota; kingdom Metazoa; phylum Chordata; class Actinopteri; order Uranoscopiformes; family Ammodytidae; genus Ammodytes; species Ammodytes marinus. The sequence goes on along the minus strand of NC_137215.1, from coordinate 16,839,711 downwards.
TTCACGAGCGCGTGCCGGACACGACAACATACCCCCCGCTGCCTGACATATTTCTTGACAGGTACAAGTGCACGTTTGAGCAAGTATCCCAGACTCCATAGTTCATGTACACATTCTGCTGTGCTAATCTAAACGCTGACACACGTTTTTGAATTCCGACAGTGTTCCCAGGATTCCTTGGGCTTTTGCAATGGCTGAAGCCTGTGGCCTTATCCTGTGTTACATGTTTGTCTTGATCCTCCTCCTTCACAAACACAGGTAGGTGCGGCTATCCCCATCACTGATACTGTAGAAAGTTTTGTAATAATACGTATGTGCAAATAGTGCACCAGTGCTAAAATACATGGAGTTTTTATTCTCATTGATTTTTTTCCTCTAATTTCAGGTCAATTCTTTTGAGACGTCTATGTTCCTTGATGGGAACTGTGTTTCTGCTTCGATGTTGCACCATGTTTGTCACGTCACTCTCTGTGCCTGGGCAGCACCTGAAGTGTGCCAGTAAGGTGGGAAGCACACATGAGATTAGGTTCAGATTAGATATGGTGTGCTACTTTCGGTAGGGAAGGGGGGGTAATTGCTGTTGCCATTGGCATGTTTCTCTACACTCAGCACTCTTCACTCCCACTGTGATAACCTGATGAACAGCTGCCCCTGTGATTCACACATTTGGACTGATAATTGTTGTGTTTTGTCCTTCAGACATACGGTGATACCTTGGGTAAAATACAGAGGGCGCTGGCAATCTGGAGTGGATTTGGGATGACTCTGACAGGCGTCCAAACGTGCGGAGACTACATGTTCAGTGGACACACTGTTGTCATCACATTGCTCAACTTTTTTGTGACTGAATGTGAGTGGTGATACCTCTATGTTTGCATTCAACGTCGGAATGTAGGCTTTAAAGTATGCATAAGCTAACAATATTTTATATATTTCTTAATCACAACAAATCCCATTCCAAAAAAAATTATCAAGATCATATAATGTCATATAATAAGACCATTCCACTTCTGTGGCCCATACGTTCCTGGCAGATACATCTTTAAAAGGTTCGTCACACATTTAAAGTTTGATTTAAAAAAGAAAAAGCTTTAGTTTATAACAAGCAGTTGCTCAAACAGGAGGAAATAGAGCTTCCTTAGGGACTTCCTACAGATGTTGTTTAATACACATTTGCTGTGAAAGGCAGCAGGACAATGTAAATGGGATTGAATCCACACATATTAGATAGGCACGCTGATGTTCGGCTTCACTGTCTATGTTTCTTAATGCTTTGGCTGCACAGGTAATGGGCTACTTGGTACTATCAATTAGCCTAACTGTTTGTTTTGTTTATCTGATTCATTTCAAGACACTCCACGAAGCTGGAATCTGATCCATACCATCTCCTGGGTGTTGAACCTATTTGGGATTTTCTTCATTTTGGCAGCTCATGAGCACTACTCCATTGACGTGTTCATCGCCTTCTACATCACCACCCGCCTCTTTCTCTACTACCACACTTTAGCCAACACTCGCGCCTTCCAGCAGAGCCGGAGGGCGCGCATTTGGTTCCCCATGTTCTCCTTCTTTGAGTGCAACGTGAACGGTCCTGTTCCCAACCAGTATCACTGGCCCTTCAAGAAACCAGCTTTCATGAAAACCATGATTGGATAGAGTATATGTTCAAATATCAGCCGGTGCAATGTGCGTGGACTGAAATATTTAAGCCTGAAGGAGAAACATTTTACTTGAAATCCTGCTTTTTATCTGTGGATGGTTTTAGTTTATTTCCGCCGAAATATGTCTAAAGGGACGATCTTGCCATCAAAGAAATAGTTTTACATGTTGGCAAAGATTTTTAAAATGTATTGAAAAGGTTGAGAACACGCTCATCTATGACTATTTGAATATGATAATACAGACAGCAGCTAGTTAGCTTAGCTTAGCTAATCTTAAAGATCGGAAGGTGAAATGGTTTGAAAGCCCTTCAAGGTTCGTGCAAATTACATTTTTACAACGCGGGGGTGATGGTTGGTGGATTTGTTTTACCTTTGGACCAAAATAATTTAGCTGTTTCTATGCCAAGTTAAGCTAACAAGCTGCTAGCTGTAGCTTTGTATTTAGTGTAGCTTACCTGCATGAGAGTGGTTTCTGTTTCTCATTTAACCTTTTGCAAGAACGCAAGTTAAGTGTGTTTCTAAAAATATTAAACAATTCCTTTAAATTAAATTGCACAATGAGAACACAGAAATGTGTTGGCGCCTAAAAGCTGCAGGTACGAATAATTTATTTTGCTTTTTATTCACTTTTTTAAAATGGATCCTTCACTTTTGGGGCGTTTACGGTTCGCTAATGGTTTGGGTTGTTAGTGTCACTCCACATCTGATGCCGGTTGATGCTGAAGGTTTCACTTTTTTTGGGTGTCGTTGAGGAGACTCTTCTCATGTTGTTTTGCTGCAAAGAGATTGAACACCTGTTTGGTAACTACTACCAATTAAGCAGATGTGTATGCACTGAAAAGGCTCTGTTTCAGTCTGTTTTTGATTGTTTATTATTCACATACATTTTATGAACTTCACTCTACAGCTGTGTTATATTTGATAATGCCACCACAGGGATACCAAAGCCCACATTCACAGTTAAACTCAACCAACCATCTGAACATTTATTCAAATGCAAAATTTTGCCAATCAGCCCTGAGAGCATGATCATTTATTTATCCTAATTTTATGCTGTTTGATTGTTTACTATTGTTTTTATCATTCTAATTTTTTTTTTACAGATTGATAATTATATAAAGAGTAGCCTATGCAAATGTTCTGTTGGATGGTAGCTTACAAAGACTTACTGTACATGTTGCTGCCACACCAGATGACAGTTTCAAAAGTATTACTCTTTAATATGTCATGGTTGATCCAAACTATAATCTTTTAAAATAATTGATTACAATTCATGGCTTTATTTGCAATGCAAATGCTATTTTTGCCTTTTGGCTTAGCAATAAAAGTTTACAGATAAAGAAAATGGCTTTTAAACTTTAAACTGACTGTTTTCTGCTTTTTCACTAATGTGTTTTCTTTTTGGAATTTGTTGAATAAAATGGATTATAAATGTTATTATAAATCCGGTTTTCTTGTGGGTTGGTTAAAAAAACAACACAAGGTATTCATAGTGGGTGGAATTGTCACGGTTGTCCCTCCTAATGTACAATATAAATATAACAAACATACCTGCCACTTCTCCCCGCCTTAAGACCAATATTTGACAGTCACTAATCAAATACTTTTTGAAAAGATATGCAGGGGAGCACACCTTTATATAAAGCCCCTGTTAGAGAGTTCCCATTCACACATACGCTTCCTGTTGAGGTCATATCAAGTCTGAAGATGGTAAGTTGCTTACACCTTACATTTGGAGAGGCTATGAATATGTCAAGTTTAGGAATAAAGAAACTATCGTTCTTTTTGTACAATCTGGTCTTGAATTCAACCATTTTGATACGGATTAATTTATTACACTTTCAAGACATTAATGTACTTTATCTAATGAACAAAATTGGAGTGTAAATGGAAGTGCATCATTTAAATCTACAAATACCTATACACGTCTGCATTTCAAAATGTTAGGCCAATTGCATTCCTTATTTTAATATAATTATTTTTATTAGATTGTGGTGGTAGTAAGAAATACATAGGCAAGTGAAACCAAAAACATAGAAAAGGTACATTTGTTAATGATGATGTAAATTCTGCAGATAAGATGCAAATAATTTAAGTGGAAGACTGGTGTCTTGTGTGATATAAACTGCAACTCAATCTTCTGCAAACAAAATAAAATAAATCTTATTTTTCTATACAGTATTTTGCAGACACAATTTATTTTGCATTGAAGTTTATACAAAAGGCTCCTTTTTGTATAGTACTGGATGATTTGAAGTCATAATTACAATGCAGAAAAAAGAACAACATTACAACATGCACCATGCTCACAGGTGTCTCTTATTTCTCCTTTCAGGCATCTCTCCGTGTGCTTGTTATTCTGCTCGGGCTCTTTGCCCTGTGTCAATCTGAATGCTCTTTCCAGGAGTTAACCAAAGATTTAGAAAACCCTCCAAAAGGTGAGTCAACATGATAACAATTGGAAGAGGTACAATTTAACAGCGGTGTTGCAGCTGATCTGATCCTGCTTGATAAAAGTTGGACAAATTATAGCATTATAGTCCTGTGTCTGTCCGAGAGTTTCAGTATCATCCAAGTGTGTTTACTTAACCCTTCAGCTAAAGCAAACCCTTATCAAACACCACACCTATGCACACGTTGATTCACACTCACACAGGTTTAGTCACTGCCACAAATGTACCAGAGCTTTGTTATAGGCAAACCAGCTCCTCTGACCTGTGGTTTCTTTTCTTCACCATAGGATGTGTGGATAAGGATGGTAAGCTGCATGATTTTGAATCCGACTGGGTGAGGGACTGCATAGAGTGCTCTTGCACGAAGGAGGGCTTGGCATGCTGTACCCAGTAAGATTTAATTTTTTTTGGTTACATGTTTTTCTTTGCATCCTCCCGATGCCCCAAGAAAAAACTAAACTGAGACAACAAACCTCCAATATTACAGAATAATGATGTAATACTTTCTCTTGCTACGTTACTGTATGTTTGAATAAAATGCGGACCAGAGGTGAATAAATAATAAATCCCCCTCGTTACACTTTACAATAAGGTACACAAAAGGTGAGTAGTTACTGAGGAACGAATTGTGAGTAGGTACTGAGAGACTGTGATTCAAGCACTCTTTACTTACTGATCGTTAATGCATCATACTCATTAACGAATGCTTACTTGACCATTAGTGTACCGTTAATGAATCAGTACATACTCATTAACCTATTATTACTTAATGCTTTATTAATACAGTAGCTCCCTTTTCACAGTAACTTATCAATGGTGCTTGAATCACAGTCTCTCACTATTCGTTCCTCAGTAACTACTCACTTTTTGTGTACCTTATTGTAAAGTGTTACCCACCCTCCCCTGATCTCACACAATCTTAATTTGTGCAAATAGTTTTTTAACAAGACCATTAGATTTAAATTTTTGTCTAAGGTTTAACACTCTTACCTTTTGTCTCTCAGGCTCCCGGACTCCGACACAGTATACATTCCTGAGGAGTGCGAGCTGGTTGTAAATAAGGAGACCTGCTCTGCCAAGGTGGTGCTGAAGTCTGACAAGACAAAAGAGTGTATTACTGTTTGAAAACTCTGCAAAGTGACCTCTAAACCTCAGTAACAAAGAAAGTCCAAAATGGCTATAGGTCCTTTGTTAAGTCATACTTTGTCATGTTATGTTGTGTACATGCACGAAATAACCAATAAACATACGCTAGTCAACCTGGTTCTTGCTCTTACTTGTCATGTTTTAATCTCACTGAGAATAATGTAGATAGTATATGCCTGCTCCAACTCTTCTTGCCTGCTCTGCTTCTCTGTAAGAGCACCCTCTGCAGGTATAGTTTTTTCTGGGTGTAATTGAATAAATCAGCCACTGTGTGACAGCAGAGCTCAGTGCTCAGAGGGGTGTCTGGCACCAAAAGGTCTCCTGCAGCCCAATAACAGGGTGCTCCCCTCACTGCTTGCACAAATGGTCTGGCGTTTGTGATGTTCAGCTCCTTCTCTCATCTCGGTGGATTCGCACCTTCTCACAGCACGGCTTTCTCTGTCATCTCGGCATCACAGAGACATGTGAGTGCTCTATTTTATCACGCACTATCATGATCTTTGTCATGAAAAGTCAGTGTCCTTTTTTTCAGTTGTTCAGTTCTAAAATGTATATTGTGTTGGTTCTCTGTCACTGTGCAGCATGGTGTCCACAGATATGCAGGCGTTGCTGTATGTTTCTGCACAGCACGTTTGTGAATGATGCCTTCAAACAAACGCAGTCTGCAGGGGGGCATTTCTGTGAATTTGACGTCATTGAAAATGAGGGTCACCCCTCAATTGGTCTCTCGAGGATAAATAAAAGTTAAATGAAAAATAAATGAAAAATTTGAATTCAATCCGATTTCAGCAGAAGAACTGGAAGGGTAAAAAGGAAATGAGGGACAACATTTACTGGATTCGCATTCGTGTTTTATGCGTATGTGTTTTATGTGGAAATGTGGACAAACTCAATTTACTTACATTATTCATAGAGCTTATTGATTGGGAGGTATAACCCACAAACCCCCGAGAACCTCCAGCTGAGAATAATGAGGCGTGGGTCTTAGGTTGAGCACACCCCCACTGCTAATTGTCGAGCTGGCTCCTGCAAATGCATGTGGCAGAAGGGAAGAAAATTGTTCCTGAATATTCCCACTGACTGAGCATGTATATGGAAATACTGTTTTGCTGTTTACAAATTGAACTCACAATGACGGAGACAAGTAAGTGGTAATATTTAAAATGTAATTGATAAAAAAGCAAACCCTCAACACTATACACCGTGACCAGCTTTCAAGATACACATTTTATATGAATAGATATGAATAAGTAAAAGCACATATGGGAAATGTAGAGGTTTGGTGTCTTTCTTCCAATCTTTCTTTTTGTTTTCTCTTTTTGCTGTCATACACATATATTAACAATATAATCGTCTAATTTGTTTCATTCTTGGAATTGCTTCAGATAATCTTTTGCAGAGAAAGAATATGAGAAATTGTCATGCAGTTTGATGCAATATTTCGTCCGGAGTGCAATCAAACGAGAAACATTAATCACAGTGTAGGTTATAAAGTGGAAAAATTCAGATCAATTTTTGACCCGCGCAGCTGTTCTCTGAAAGACACAAAATAAAGAATCGTGATGAATCTGGTCCAAGGAAATTGACATTCAGCCTGTGAGAGAAAGTTATTTTCTCAGAGATGCACTTCACTTGGGAAGAAAAAAGAACAAGATGGAAACAGCAGTGCCATGTCACAATGATCCTCATCCTGCAGGCATGATCACAATGGCACAGCTACTTACAGGGTCATTGTAACACAACAGGTTCAAATTAGCCTATAAAGGGACATTTTGTCTTTTTTTTACCCTCTGCTTGTGTTTATACTCCCACTGCTCTGTTACAGCTGTTTGCTACATCTAGTTACTGGTGACATGACACTCCCCCACAATCCCTGAACAAAGGATGATCAATGATGAGCCACCTGGCTCCAGCTCAATCAACACACTTACATAGTTGGTTAGTAATGATGCAGGATGAAGTGACTGATATCAAAAAGTGTGCGTGCTACGGAACAGAAAATTACAGCCTCACTTTCTTAGCGATGCTGGTTCTCAAAGCACATGGCCTAGGTTTCAGGGGAGAGAGCTGGAATCCATTGGCAGACTTTCACTTGTTTTCAGGCCAATTTAAGAAATGGATTGTCAATAACCAAACCTGCCCGCATTAGTTTAGTCTTTAAAAGTCCTCGTTTTAATGATAGTTTTATCTCAGTGTAATTTTGAAATGGTGATTTCATGTGTGCCATATAGTGATGTGATATGTATATATAGCCTGTATATTGTTATTGTATTATGTGTTGACCTGCACAGGGACTGCAGATGGAAATTAGCAAACTGCTATAATCTGGTACAATGCATCTTTTCTCTGTGAGATTAATGTTACTTTGTACATGGTCCCTGACAAATAAACTAATAAACTAAACTAAATTTGTAGGATTCTGACAATGAATTCTGACAAAATGAAAGTCTCTGCTCAAAAGTATGCATAGCAATTTAATTGTCATCAAGCTATTACGTATATGCAGTCTTGAAAACCTGACCAAAGGATTCATTTGTGGGAGGAGAACTGACAAGTCTGAGGTTTTTGGTTTGGGTGAAGAAGAAGAGAAAAGGAGTAACTACTCTGTGCAACAGCGGAATGGCGTCTTACGAAATGCTGAAAAATGACCGGTTGTAGGCTACATTATAATCTTATATTTTCATTATAAACCGTGAAAAGAGTTTGAAGAGTTTCCCATTATCTACCCTATCAAGGTTTTTCACGTTCCTGTTGTAGCCTATGTGTTTTTTGAGGACAATCAATGTACAAAGTGAGACAGTACAGCAATGTAGTGGCTCTTTGATGCTGTGCTTAGGCCTGCTAACATTAGCATGCTAACATGGTCACAGTTCAAATGCTAACATGAAGATGACACCATGGACCTGTTATAAGAGATGAGACAAGCTAGCATGCTAACATTTAGCACAAAACACAATAAGTACAGCTGAGGCCGGTGGGAATACAGTATTTGAGAGTACAGTATTTTGTAGGTATTTTGCCATAAACCAAAGTTTTGAGCATAATACAATGTTTTCCTCATGATGGAAGTAAAGCTGAAGTTAGGGGCTTATCAAATTCCAATTCATCCAGCGGGGGAAATGAATGTCTGAATGTTAAGTCAATTAATTCATCCAAATGTTGAGACGTTTCACTAAAACACTAAGATGCCAACCTCTTGAATGTGCTGCATTAAAAGTCAGTAGGATTCATCATCTGGGGACCATACACGTCTTTACCAAACTTCATAGCAATCCATCTAATAGTTTTGAAGATGTTTTAATCTAGACCAGATTGCTGAGCTGACCAACATACTGACAGTGCCATCTCCAACCGCCCAGCTAGCATGGCTAATAATGATAATAATAATAATAATAATAATAATGATAATAATAATAATAATAATAATAATAATAATAATAATAATAATAATAATAATAATAATAATAATAATAATAATAATAATAATAATAATAATAATAATAATAATAATAATACGATTTAAAGTCTGGCATCCCATTTTTTTGTTAACATTTCACTAAAAGCCTCAAAACACAAATGCCTTTGACCTTTTTTTTTGCAGTCCATTAAACAGTTGAGACATTTCCATTTGAACTGAAGTGGCGAACTGACTGACCAACAGACAGACTGCATTGCCATATCCTAGAGCCCTGCAAGCATGGCTTAAGATAGAACACAGAGGCATGTTCTGACAGCATTTTCATCAACCTAATCTCAAGGTGACTTCAATAGAAGAAAAAAACATCTATTCTAAAACCCTCACATGTTGCATCTAACTGACCACAGGATGACTGCATTATCAACTCTACATGAGTGGACTCTTTGATCTTGCAAGTAAAACATTCTCTCTGCTTTTTTTCTCCCACTCTATGTTTCAGATGCATGTTTTCAGAAGGCTGGGATGGACAGTTTGATGCTGGGGGCTGGTGACACTGAAGTCAGGGTGAGATGGCCTTAAGTGGCAACACGAGCCAGTCTTTACCGTCAACGACAGCTCTGCCTCTGCCCTTCAACAGCTCCACCTCTCCACACTCCGTGGCGTGGGAGGTGGCACAAGCTGGTCGGAAATCGGTGCAGGAGTGGAACAGGACGCAGCTCCTCTTAGACTTCGCTGTTCTTGGGCATGATGAACATTGCCCCATGTCTTCCGTCCTCACTGTGTGTCTTGTAGTGTGGTACAGCATCACAATGGTGCTGGGGCTGGTGGGAAACATCGGCCTCATCTGCGTCATTGCCCATCGCAGAGAAAAAGTCAACGTCACCAGCATTTTCATCTGCAACCTTTCCTTCTCTGACATTCTGGTGTGTGTTTTTTGCCTCCCCTTCACTGTCATATACACTCTCATGGACCATTGGGTGTTTGGGTCGCTGTTGTGCAGGCTGGTGCCGTTCATCCAGTGCGTGTCCGTGACCGTGTCTGTGCTGTCCCTGGTGTTCATTGCTCTGGAAAGGCATCAGCTCATCATTAACCCCTCTGGGTGGAAGCCGAGCATTCCTCAGGCGTACGCAGCGCTCTTTCTCATTTGGATTCTGGCCGGCTTCAACTCCTCGCCTTTCCTGGCCTTCCAGCTCCTCACAAACGAGCCCTACACCAATGTGACGCTGCCCCAGTCTCCACTCCATCACCAAGCCTCTCCTCAGCCTTACCTCAATGCATCCACACCTCAACCTGTTTCCCACATGTATAATAACTCATCTGCGCTCCCAAATTCATACCACAACGTCTTTTCTTATTTTGCCACCTCTCCGCATATGGAGGCCTGTCTGGAGCACTGGCCATCCCAGCAGCAGAGGCTGGCTTACACCACATGGCTCCTGCTGTTCCAGTACTGTGGTCCACTACTGTTGGTCCTCCTCTGTTACGTACGAGTTTTCGTGCGCCTTCGCCACCGCAAAGACATGCTGGACCGCACCAGGAGCCTAGAGAGCCAGCGCATGACCCATAGCCGCCGGATCAACATCATGCTGGTGGCCCTCATAACGGCCTTCGCTCTTTGCTGGCTGCCACTCACGATCTTCAACGTGGTGTCAGACTGGAACCAGGAGGCACTGCCTATCTGCCACCACAACCTGCTGTTCTCCCTCTGCCACCTGCTGGCCATGTCCTCCACATGCATCAACCCCATCATCTACGGCTTCCTCAACTCCAACTTCCGGCAGGAAGTGAGAGAAGTGCTCATGCACTGCCGCTGCGGCCCGCCAGAAGACGAGTTTGAATGTGTCCCCATGTCCACAGTGCAAATGGAAGTGTCCCGCACGTCTGTGCCTATGAACTGGAGGAGCAACTCTGATGTTACGACATAAATCTGTCTGACCTCATCCAAATCAATACTCCCACCTGGTCACTTAGGGTGTATTCACACAGGGAAAGTCCGCTAGTTCACTTGCTTTGGTCCAGACCAAATAGAATTTAGATTTTTTTTGTTTGGTGTGGTCCACTTTCATATTGCCCCTTTTGCAAGTGAACCAGCATTACGAAGCAGAACCACACGTGATATGAGGTAATTCATTCATTGGACAGACATTCTGGGGTGGAGAGAAGCAGGAAGTGAACACTGCGAAATATATAATTGATATAATATAGGGTTGAAAATAATAAATAAATAGGCATCTAGCCTATAAATAAAAAAGAAAAACACCAAATGATTGTTGTTTCATATGGTTATAAGATGTAGGCCTATGTCAGTGCCACGTTATGTGGCTTGTAGCCTACCATGTGAAACGTAATTTTTACTGTACTTTTGCTGCTGGACGCGCGGCTCGCGAGAAGAATAGACACACAGCTGATTTAGCTGTACAGCTGAGCTGTGTGTCAGTTCGGCGCAGCTCAGCTCCAAACTGAAACGGGGATAGTATAAACGGTGGCCGGGAAGCAACATAAAAACACACACTTCATGCAAAGCGCAGCGTGAACCTGTTGGCACTGTACGTGAGACGCTCCCCTCTCCTTCATCTGATTGCTGAACACATCAGCATGTTTACGCGTCACTATCAAATGTAATATATTCGCTCGGGGCTCCCGGTCAAACCATAACTAATCTTCCTAACAATGGCGACAACAACACTGTCCCATAATGTGAAGCTGATGGCGATGTATTAAAAAAGTTAAGAAAGAAAAGGCACAGTGCTTCCTGCAATTGGGTCGGATCGAGTCCGGCCGAATTCACACCACAAACGAACTGCAGCAGAGTGCGCTTTGAAGCGCATCGAGACCACCTCTTCAGCTGGGTCTCGGAGCGTTTGTATGGTCCGCCCCCGAGTGCGATTGCTGTATTCACACATGTCTGAAAGATGCGCACCGAAGGCGGAAGTGCACCTGAGTTCGTTTCAACCGAACTAAACAAGGCATGTGTGAATACACCCTTAGATCCGCCTCCTCCATCAACCTACACGTCCCCCCAGCTCGTCTGTCCACCATGGGGGCTCGAGCTTTCAGCCGCTCCGCCCCACGCCTCTGGAACAGCCTTCCCCCGGACATTAGAAATATGGACTCACCTCTCACCTTAAAATCCCACCTTAAAACACATTTATTTAGGCAGGCATACTCACCCATGGACTGAAAATCTGCTGCAAGCTCTGTGCTTTTTAAACTTGTTTTAATTGTGTTTTTGCCTTGTTTTATGCTTGTTAGGCGACCTTGAGTGCCCCGAAAGGCGCCATATAAAATAAATGCATTATTATAAAGGGTACTCTTGTTGTAGGATGTTTACAATATTGCTGTGTGTGTTCTACCTTTGCAGCTACACCTACAGTGCAGCAGTTATGACAGTCAGTGGGTTGAAGTGACAGTGCAGAAAGCTATAATTTTGGTTTATCTTATTCTGAAGTACTTATAAAAAAGGACTATGTTGATGTAAAACATTTTTTTTCAAAATAATGTGTTATTTGCACTTGTTTTGTGTTGTAATGTGTCCCATGGATTATTGCATTTCTTACAGTATACGTTTTGCAGTAAACAACTATACAACAAATAAATCAACATAAAAGGAAATTATAATTTGTGACCTGTTGGAAGACAATTTAACTGTGACTTCATAGAGCGACTGCCAATTCCATATAGGCTATTGAAACATTTTACACAGAGGAAAATGGAAAATCTGAATCTAATAGCCTTGGCTGCTACTGGTGTTTTTCTTACATTTTAAAAATGTTTGTATTATTGGCAATTGTGCTGTGTAACTGGTGTGTACACTTTTACAGGGAAGAAAAAATAGAGCATCTTGTTTTGTTGTTTATGCGACTTAAATAGTTTATTGAATTGTTAAATTATACTTTTTATTTAGATGTATGTTTAATAAAAACAGAGATTACATAAAATGTGTTTTCAAGTCAATTAATGGATATTAGAATAAGTTTAATCATCAAAATATCTTCTACCATAAGTCATGACCATAGCCTACATGTAGGTCTATAACAGAAATTCAATTTTAATTTTCCTTAATTAGGCTATGCTATGCACTAAAAAAGTATAGGCCTATTTTATATAGGCTATATAATAAGATAATATATACTTTATTAATTTGCTCTCATATATAAATTGTTTGATCATAAGCTACACCTTTGTAATGTTTTTTGGACTTATGCATATCATTTGCCCTGGAAACTAAAGGTTTGAAAAGGACATCAACTGTTGGCATGGTAGCATTCAACAAGTTCAGCCTCATACCAGCTCCTGGAGGCAGTGGAAAACGAATTAACAATTCTAAAGAAGTGGTTTGACATTAATAAGCTGTCTTTGAACCTAAAAAAAACTAAATGTATTATCTTTGGCAATAAGAAAATTAACGAACAGGATAAACTTAAGATTAATGATGTTGAAATTGAGCGTGTAAATGAAAATAATTTTTTGGGAACCATAATCGATAATAAACTTAACTGGAAACCACAGATAAATAATATAAAATGAAAAATATCAAAAACCATTGTAATATTGTACAAAATGAAAAATATAACGCATATAGAACAAACATCAACCACATTTTTTTACTGCAGAAAAAAGCCATAAGAATTGTAAATCATGCTAATTATGCATCAACAAATCCTCTTTTCATTAAACTCCACGCCTTGAAATTAGAAGATATAGGTTTCCTCAGAACGGCAGTTTTTATGTACAAGGCACATCACAGAACACTTCCGCACTGCATCCAGGAGCTGTTTGGGGCTAGAGAGGGTCATTACAAATTAAGAGGTTCACATATGTTTAAAAGTAGCTACAAGGGCAAGAACAAACACCAAAAGCAGGTGCATTTCCGTTAAAGGTATCAACCTATGGAACCAATTATACTACGAACTAAAAACGTGCAGCTCTATTAAAAAATTCAAAAAAAAAATCAAAACCAAGATAATAGAAAAATATAAAACTTCATTATGACATCAATACTAAGAGCATTACCAATATTACTCCTGTAAATTTGACAGCTGTGTACATGTTTTTTTATGTATGGAGGAAATGTATATATATATTTATATTTTAAATGTATCCATTTGTTTTGTTTTTTGTTTATTATTTGTTGTTGTTTTTATTTTCTTATTTTTTTATCAATAACTCTAAATGTAATAATAGTAACCAACTATAATCAAACTAACTGTGTAAATCAATACAAGGAAATGTATTGCACTTACACATAGAGGGAGTCCCCAGTAGAGTGTTGATATGTATGTATATGGTAACACTGTACACTATGAAATATGGAATAGAATGTATAGAAAGTATAGTAATGTATAACTACAACCAAACTATAACGGTGTAAATCCATATTGTGTTGCATTGTTTTAAATGTTCAGGTTATTGCTTTGTTTTTGCTTTTTTTTAAATATTGTATTGTATTACATTGTATTATGTTATGGTATATTACATTGCATTGTTTTGTATTATATTATAGTATATTATATTTCATAGTATTGTATTATATTATGTTGAATTATATTTTATTTTATTATATTATATGTATGTTATATTTATGTTATTACATTGTATCATATTATATTAGTATGTTATGTTGTTATATTTAGTTTTTGTAATACATTATATATTTAAAATATAACAATATGTAAAGAGGGTAGGCATAATAAGCCTCGGCTTCGTCCTATACCCTTTTTCGGCCATTGTTACTTTTAAAAGTAAATGATTGATCTTGTTTTTTTTTATTGTGTCTTTGTGGTCATGGACCGAAAATAAAAATTCTACTACTACTACTACTACTACTATATGAAACATCACCTGTGATAATTTACTTAGGTTTAAAGGGACACTGTGTAATATGACATCATCTAGAAAGTTCTAGAATGCAACGCTCCCTGGGTAACCCCAACCCTTTAGAATAATAACAGAAGATACAGTACTTCAAGGACAAGAACAATTCTAAATTTTAAACAATGCACCTGATGACATTCCAAAAACATGGATTCCTCCATACGACTTGCCTGCTCAATGTACAAAATGTAATATTAATATTTGTAATTCTCCGCTCAGGAGGATAATTCAGATTATTGGCAGAGGTGATTTTACACCAATGAGGACATATTTATGAATGAGGATATTGATTTGAGCTAATAAATTACTTAAAATGTTACACAGTGTCCCTTTAAACCATGGACATATAAAGAAACCAGTCTATAATGATAATAACACTAAATTAAACATAGCGCTTTTCAAGAACTCAAAGCTCAAAGCATGGACATCGAAGTCGTTTACACGCTTCTGGACTGGAAGTGACATATCTCCTTATCAGCCAATCGTGGCTCTACGTCCCAGAATGCATCGCATCACAAACTGCAAGCGCGAACAATGTTTACCGTAGTCAAGTATTGTTGGAACTTGCGCAATTTAAACCACACTGCCGCAAAAAGTAAGTACCTGTCAATGACTAAAAAACACTGTCTGATATCTTTATTCGTGTCGTTGTACCGTTAAGAGTCCAAAAAACACGAGTCCTAGGTGTGTCATCAAATTACGGAAGTATTACCCAATTTAGCCACAGCAGCATACTGCTAAGGGTCTCCGGGTGAGTAAGCTCATTTTAGCTCGCTAATGTAGCAAAACTAGCGGTGAAGTAGCAACAACATTAGTTTTATTAGCTAATTAATATACATGTATTGTTGTACATTGAAGTCAATACAAATATCGGCACCTTAAATAGTGTGCGCAACACAGTTACACATGTTATATATGTCTATAAGCCATATTTGAATACAAGATTCGCAAATAACGTAACTATGAGGTTTAGTTCGTTTTCGTTAACACTTCTCTTTGACAATATAGAAGTAATGTTTTTTCAAATTAAAGTAAGAGGTTCGACGGCATATCGTATGGTACTTTTTACAACAGGTCCATGGTTTAGACCCTCACGTAAGAGTTAAAAAAAAACGTCAGGGTTTCATCAGACTAGATTCAATTTCTGTGGCTCTACGAGACATATTTACCTGCACAGTGTCTTCACTACTTTAGATATAAGTCAATATATGTTGGATTTATTGAATTAAATTCATCCAATCTGGTGCGAAAATACGTCATTGCATAGTAGCAGGCAGCCTTTATCTTGACACTGAATTACATTTGAGTTATGTATTTGTTGTTTAGGATCCCATTTGTTTGTTTTTTTAAATTTATTATTCTCCTTTTTTATTGCTCAATTGTTTTATTTATGTTTGTATTATTATTTTTTAACCATGTTCAATAAAGACTAATAATAAAACATTTAGATGTCATGCTTTGTTGCCCCTGACTGGTTTAGACTTCATCATGGATCTTGCCTTATTAAAAGGGTGAGTAAAAGTGGATTGTAAAAGCAAATACTCCGCCTCTAAAAACATCTGAATTGGTTTTGTGCAGGTAAACGTTGGAGCTTAACAGTCCAGTAATGGCCACAAGCAACACAATTCTTAAAGGTATTGTACATCACCTTTTGTTTAACTGCAGTTAATCAGGGCTGAATGGTTTATGGTTCAGGCGTATGACTTTTCAATGTGTATGCAGATGTCGTTGCCTATGTTGATGTGTGGGCATCAGAAAAAAATGCAAACTATTCGAAACCATTCGTTCAGCAGCTGCAGGAAATGGGAGCTCAGGTGAGATCACATGGGACAACATTTCATTTGTACTTTATTGTAATGTTTACCATAAATACCAAACAATAATAATTTTTTTAGACAGTAGACTAGTGGATGTACACTTTTCAAAACTTGAACCTTTTTTTCTTTTACAGGTATCAAAAACATTCAATAAACAAGTCACACATGTTATCTTTAGCTTTGGTCATCCAGCCACATGGAGTAAAGCCAAGAAAAACAATGTGAGGCTTGTCTCTGTTCTTTGGGTAGGCAGGTAAGAATAACGCTGAAAGTTGTTTGCTTTTTAAAACTTCAACAATTCTAGGTTTTACAATATTTTGTGATCAGTCATTAGTTGATTCTCTTAATGTGGCTTATTTTTGGTAAAATAATTTCCAGATGTTACGATGACGGTGTCCGTGCGGATGAGGAGTTGTATCCGGCCTTAAATGATGAAAGCAATCCTGTGTTGAAGAACAAAAAAGTGAGTACATGGGATGTATATGCGTCACAGTTAATGCTCCAATTGTAAATCGGTGCTGCCCACTGTTTGTCAAGCCTTAACTGTGCTTATTTTATATGATAGAATCTTTAAACACGGTGGTCATCTTCAAACACAAAAACAGGCATTTAAAAGTAAATTACATTGTATTTATTGAACTTTAATTTATAAGCTTTTAATTTCAACAGAAACATTGTGTGGCAGTCAAAACAGAAGCTTTGATCCTATTGCTAATGCTAACCTATATTTCACCTCTTTGTACATATCACTGTCACACTGATGCGTAGAGGAAAATCCACTTGAATCGTATAATTAACCTGTGCAAAGCGTTTTATGCAGACAAACAACTTGTGAATGTTTTTTTTCTATTTCAATTTACTTTAACCGTACTGGCAGACTGCAAGCTTACAAAACAAACCTGGTGTACCAGCAGCAAAGTTTGACATGCTGTAACGGTAGAGCCCCTTACTTGTCTTTTAAGGGTGTGGGGGGTATATGAGCTGTTTATTCAAAAACACTTAAAATCATTGGTAAGAGAGCATTTTAGATACACAAAGAATCATCTGTGAGAATATGGTTATCCAATCTGCAAAACTGCAAACATTTTAAAGACTGCATTTGGTTAATGTACTATTTGCTTCAAGAAGCCAATCTCAAAATGTTGTAGGAGACAACAAAAAAATTAAAACTGTAAATACAAATGCTCATAATAATCATATCATGAGATTATATTATCGTTGCATCCCTGGTCCTTGTGTTATGTTGCATAGACTGAGCGAAATAACATCAAAGTGCGGGCATGCTCTTTTACTTAAAATTATTTCATATTCAAAATGAAATAATTCCAATCTGCACTTATATTTACTTCCTAATCCAAAGTAATTTTTGTGTTTGATTCACCCAGCACCGTTGCATGCAGCCAAAAGATCCTCCAAGCAGGACACCTGAAAACGACAGACGCATGAAGAAAAAATTAGACAAGATGATGAAAGACCTAGCTCCAAAACAACCCATGGGTGAGAGATTAATATGCCTTTGGCAACTTTTAAAACAAATGTACGGATGCAGTTTTTCATTTCTACTTTATCCACAGTTACAGATGTGTCGCCATACCCGCCAATATTTATTGATGAAGAGAACGGAATAATCTATAGCCCATCATTGAAAAGATCAGAGTATATGGCAAAGCGTTTGAAAGACATGAAAGAAAAAAGGGAAAAACTCCTATCCACAGGTACGTGCAGCAGCAAATGTATAGGTTGATGGATGTCTAAACTTTTTTGGCACGTTTGAAATACCCTCAAATTAACACAAATTACTGTCTCTCAGCTTCACAAATAGTTGAATCCTGCTCACCGACTGGACTGAAGCCGTCTATTGGAAGCACTCCAACTGTCCTCAAGTTAAAGTGTAAGAAAATATGATGTGACATTCTTACTAATCAACATAAACAATGTTGTGTATTTTTATCTTTCTGATTATCTCCCAACCCTGCGCATCAATTATAACATTTCGAGGGAAAGGAAGTTGCGCTGACAAACAAAATTATTTCAAATATCCGAACTAACAGTTTGGATTCTGAAGTCATTTAAACTGCGAAGGGTTGAGTAAATAAAGTGCGATCGCGAAGTGGAGAATTTGCTAGAAATTTGGACCGGCGAAAGTATTCAGTTACAGCCATGGTCGCAGCTGGATAAGACCCACACAAATTCGGAGGTGTTTGGGGCATTCCGCGACTACTGTTGTTCTCCATTGTTGTTCTACCAATTCCAGCAGCGAGTATGCTTGGTGATGACGTATGTATCGTATTACGACGTGATGACGTATGTATGATGGAGCAATCGTGCCCGGGCTGCGGCCTTTGGGAGCAGTGTGACCGCGGGGGAGTGGGGAGGGGGTTGGGGATCTTCCTGCAGCACGGAACAGGCTTGCCTAGTGTGAGTGCGCCCTTAGTGGGTGTCATTGAGAGCTATTGCAAATCTATCAAAACACATTTGCAGAAACCAGTGGATAGAATATGCATCAAACAATCAAAACATTTATTATTATTATTATTATGATTTCCCTTTTATACAGATGACGAGTCGGATGATGATTCCAGTGCTGATGTTGCTGAACCTGGTTACTCACCTGATAAGGAAGAAGGGAGAACACAAGTGGATGTTTCTGCGCCTGAGCATCTTGAACACATGAAATCCACTGAAAAGCCCTGGCTGTCACCATGCCGCGATGTACCAAAACGGATAACAAGTCCTTTGAAATGTCCTGACTTCACTGACGAAGACTTTACTAGCCAAACAAAGTCAAGACGGTCCTCGGCCAGAAAGAAGTCCACAGGGAAAAACAAATCTGTAGGTTTGTTAGAAAGTCCTTGCCAGGATGAGAGATCTGACAACACCAAGAACTTTCAGAAAGCAAAAAGGCGTTTAGAGATAACATCATCTAGCCCATCACCAAGCAAATCTGAAAAGGGAAAGGGAAAAGTTAAAGCAGCTAAATCCTTTACAGAGACCAAGACCCATTTCTTTCCTGACACTATGAACTCTGCTAGTTGCCTCTCCCCTCCTGCCACTGTAGGCCATGCTGTAGTTGAACCGTCAAAAGAAACGCCTACTCCATTACAGAAAATACCCAAACGAGCCAGACCATCAATTTCTGCCATGGTACGATCTCTTACTGTATCCGGTATAAAAAGTGTTGCTTCTTGTTCCACTGATGGAGATGATAATGTGTTTGAGGACTACTTCTCCCCAGCTAACCACCACAAGAAATCCCAAAAATCTCTTTTGCCTAATTTGCCAGTGGAGAAAGACATTAAGATTCCTTTTGAGTTGGGCTCTGCGGCAAACAAGAGAAAGCTGAGAAGAAGTGAAAGCGTTGCATCCGAAACTAACAGCAAAAAGAAGAGAAAACTGGAAGAATGTCAGAGAGGCAGAAGTCCCAAGCAGCAGTCTGATGCGAGCAGTATTCCTCAGAGTCAACCACAACAGGATGTTAACGAATCTCCGCCTGCGTCAAATAATCCAGGTGCAAATAAAACGCTAATAGCTAAAAGGCGAAGACAAAGCACCCTGTCATTTACAAGCACCAATACAACTCCAGGTGAAGCGGTAGAACAGAGAAGAGCTTCTACATCAGCACAACAGACATTGGTACTAGAGGCTAACACAGTATCAGACCGTTCTCAGACCTTTGAAAGTGAGTAGTAAAGACTACCAGAGTGACAACAGTGAAACCAATATGCCTTTGTCAACTTCATTCATGACCTGATCAAAACAAAATATAACTAATAATGTTTACATTTTTACAAAGTCGAGGTTTTGTATGTTTTTGTATGTGTAGTGTATGTGGGTGATTTATATGGATTTAAAGGGTTTGCAACATAATCATTTTTACAGGGAATACTTGAATCTTGATACATTTAAGGTCGATTTATATTTCTGAATGTCACATTTTTCAAGAAAAAAATAAAGAAATGACTTCAACTTAAATAAATTGACTTTTTATATGAATGTTCCCGTAATATTCTGTAAGTGTGTTTGTGTTTGATAGTGGACAGAGTTATAGAGTTAAAAATTATAACTTAAATGTAACGTTTGTGTACTAAATAACTTTTCGTGGTAATTTGGCCCTTTAGATACATGTTAGATCACAGTTTTATCCATTCATTGAATCTACCGATTAAAGGATTCACAGTTTTATAACGGATTCTATGAAGACACAATTTTAGTATTTTTCCCATTTTATTGAAATGGTAATAATTAAGTCTTACCTTATTATTGATGAACTTGGCATTATTCATGTTCAAATGATGTGAATACTTTGTAACTTAACATGTCATGTCAGGGAGATAGTGGTTTTAAAATCATGCAATGTTTTAAATTCAGTGTTATGGTTTCCAACCAAGTGTGAATGAAATCAATGAGCAGAAACAAACAAATATGAATGCACACAAACAGTGCCTGCTGCTTGACATCTCGGGTGACGCCCCCTTTCTCAAAACATAACTGTTTGTTCAATTGCTTTTCTTGTTATTTTCATATGTAGGTAGAGGAAATGAATGTACAGTCTCAGCTGGTTCAACAGAGATCCCCTCTGAAGGAGAAGAAAATCTTAACGAGCAAGTCAGCTTGAACCTACAGAAAATGGTTAACAAAGCGAAGGTAAGAATATATTGTGATTCATTCTTTCATGTTGAACTGACTTCAAATGTTAAATTGACAACAGGATGCATTAAGTCACCTGTGGGAAGTTTACTAATTCATCAACTATACTGCTTTGATGGGATTGTCCAGTTTTGTATTACAAATTATCTTGTACAGTTTTTATTACAAATTATCTATTTACTATGTAAATACTTCCTTAGTTTTCTGTTGTGCTTTAGTGCACGCATAATTGCATTGTTGACTTTATGACAGGTTATAGTTTAATATAAAATGTTTTGTTCCAGTTAGTCTCAATGTTGCACGGTGCATTTATAAAATGTGTTGCAAAATATATATTATTGGACACAGGGTAAAAAAAACAGCTTGTACTTTATCTTTGCAGATGCAGGTGCATGTGAGAGAATCCTGTGACATTCATGGTTTTCTGTAATAAAGGAAGTTTAGGAAGTTAACTAAACGTGTGTGTGTGTGTGTGTAATTCCCTCTAAAGTGCTTCCTCCATAAGGTCACACACTTCCATAACTGTAGGCGTTTGAAGAGGGTTCTGTCTGGTCCTGAGGGCTTCCGGTGTTTTTGCCTCTGTGGTGGTAGCATACAACTTCCTTGCTTGTGAATTGCACCTGGGCCTTGTTTTCGTTATTCTGGTAACCTCAACAAGCTGTTGCCAAAAAAAAAGAAAATGCCAAACATGGCGTCATCTCCCCCCAGGGACGTGTTATGGGTTGACTTTATTGTAACGCTATAGCAGAGATGTTATTGTAAGTTCATTATGGAAGATCTAAATATTAGGTATTATTGATGGACTAAGTCATTCATGAAAGGTGTTTGGATGTCACACTGCATGGCTTACTGATCTTTGAAGGTGCTGATGGTGAACAATGATACATTCCATGTAGCTCGACTTTGAGTTTATAGAGTGCAAATGTGCTGAGACAGACTTAAAAAGGTATTTCTGTCATCAGATAAAATGGATTGAATACATATTTGTGTCATTTTTAAAATGTTATTTAACAGGTTACAAATGCTCTGTGATAAATGTATCTGGGTGCTGGGAATCAGTTAAGGACCTGTGTCACATTTTATTCCCTTGTTGGTCCCCTAACTTAAAAAAAGAAGTTGTCCATTAAAGACCCAGTTTGTTGAAGATTCCTTTCTAGGGTCAGAAGAAAACCTCAATTTATCCCTATTGTCTATTTGTGCCCGGGATCTTTTTTGAAAGTCACTCACTCCCCATCACTTTCTCATTTCTTATCATCTCACTTTTGCTAATTTTATGAGAAATGCTTAAACATTTTATGTTCAGTCTGTCTTCTAAACCTAAATCTCAATCTTATGATTTCTAAAAATGTATCACCTCAGCAAAGCCCCTATAAAAAAATCTGTTTTACCTTGATTTGGAGGTAACCACCTTGTGTTTATTTTTATAAATTATTTTAAGCTTAACATTTTCTCAATAATAGCCAAGAGTCAGAAGATGTTGCTTTGTCAGTGTAAATGAAACTTGTTAAGTGATCTGGGCCTCTGTGTTTGTGTAAATTGCTTCAGTGGTAATCCGGTATTTTTTCTCTCATAACTGCTGGTCGTAATACACTCTCAGCTTTTGCAGTGAGCCAGGATACACAACTCTCTTTTGATCTTTTCTGAAAAATGGCATTCTCAGTGCGCACAGAGTAGAAGCCATCAAGGAGACGTAGTCATACAGTAAAGAATTTCCTTCATTTGTGCTGGGAGTGCTAGTTCTTGTGGACCGTGCTGAACTTCACACCGGCTCTTTGTCAGAGGCTCATTATGTGCAACTCATTCTTCAGTGCCTGTTTTTTTGTGTTGCTGCCAGAACATGTCCACTGAATTAGATAATCTGAAGTGCCCTCCGAGGAACCATTGGACTAGCAGCCCATGTTTTCAGTTGTTTGACTTAGCCTGATAGAAGTCAAAATCATAGTGTTGGCAGAAGATAAACCCTGGATCATGAAACAAACTTGAATATGAAAATAGTTTCCCCTTTTTTCAGGATAACGGAGGAGCAGCAGCAGGCATTAGGTGATGATAACCAGCTCAGTAGCTTCCCAACTTGGTTATCAGGGATAATGGGATTTGTGACTGTTGTGAGAGAGGCTGGTGAACTGTTTTGGCACCATCGCGTTTAGCAGGCCTTAACCTCTGACTTCCAGCTGGGGGGACCAGATATCAGAGTGTGGCAGGAAAGGGCTCGGTGGGCCTGTTTGTACTGACGCTCAGGTGTTTGTATGGATGATAGCTCACTGCAGCGGGGCCAAAGTTCAAGGATGGAAGGACCGCAGCTGTCTGGTTACACATTTACAGTTTCTGTTGCTCTGATGATCTTTTTCTCCACTCATGGCCTGGGTGTTTAAATTCCCTTCTTGTTTCAAAGCAGAGTAATTGAAAGTGCATGGACTGTCTAGCTGTTGAATAATATTATTTTACCTGGTCAGTGCTTTTATCATTCAAGAAACAAGCTCAACAGAAACATAGGATGCATTACATTTCCCAGTGTCTTTTCTTATTTTGGCTACTCTTTTCTGTGATTTTCGGGGCAATTAACTATATTTAATTGTTTGACAAAAATGTCACATAATAAAACGTGTGAAAGCACTGAATACACAACATTACATGCTGTGTAATACTTTGATCTATTTAACCCTTATGCCTTGTTAGTGGAAATTTGTGTATTAGGGGTTGCATTTTTGAGATAATTTTGGCTGTGATTGTTATTTCGTAAACTCATAAAAAGCCATAAAACCAGTATTTTTGATTCCTTGGCCATGGCAAGATATAATCAGGATTTATATCATGTTGTGCACTAATTTTGAAGGAGAGGTATCAAATTTTAGGTTGTAACTCATATCTAGTAGATGTATGCATTTCATATGGTCTCCAACTGAGGAGCAAACATGCCTCATGACACAAACGAGAAAAAAATAGGAATTTTCATATTTTCTGTCAAACTTCCAGATTACTGGCCACTGCGACAACAAATCTAAAGAAAAATGTCAAAGGTGTTCTGATATGGATAGTATGGACTGCTGTCTGCATGTCCATGACAACATAAGATTGTGTGTGTGTGTGTGTGTGTGTGTGTGGGGGGGGGGTGTGTGTGTTTGCATGTGTCATAGGCTATTAGGGCTGTAAATCTGTACCCCTTGTAATTTCTCTCCTCTCATACACACACACACAAGCACACTTTCACACACACACATGAACTTACACACGCACACATACACACACATATACAAACAATTTTTTTTTTAAAGCTGGTATTTTGTAGTTTTAGTGAGTGGTTTTCATCATAAAAACTCATATTTTGAAATAAAGACGATGATAAAAGAGGTGATAAAATGGGTACATTTTACTATTCTCTTTTATTTTACCAAATTGCATTGTGTTTTCTGCAGTAAAATAGGAAATCGGACAAAAAAATGTTTTCACTTTAATTTGAAGGCGGGTTGCCAAAAAAGTTTTGTTAAAATGTAAGTCAATGGTAGAAATCTAACCTTTTTTTATTCAATCCGACATAATAATAATGCACCAAAATTGATTTTCTCACCCATCATTCAGATGGGTAAGCCGGTGATACTAATAATAACCAAAATAAAAAAATTGGAATATTGAATTTTAGTGTATTTTTCAAAAAAGTGGTTGGTGGTATATGATCAAAACTGGCATCTAAAGGGTTCATTTCTAATCACCATTTATTAAACCATAACATAGATTGAACAACAACCCCTTCATTAAGAAAAGGAAAAAAAATAATTGGGAAAAAATATTGATCTTTCATAATGTTATTGCAGTTTAAAGGTCAACATACACAAATTTCCACTAACATACCAGTGTAACTTTTTTTTAACAAGGCATAAGGGTTAATTCTGTGTTTTCTTGCCTCTAGCTTGCCCTATTTCTTTACAATCACAAAACACAACATTAGTTTTACTGTCCATTGTCAACAGAAAATGTTTTATCCCCCGTCATAAGTTGTACATGTTCATATTTGTTTCAGGTTATGAGAACATTGGTCATGACGAGCATGCCCACCGAGTGAGTACATCAAACATTTCAAGCTGTTTGTCGAAAAATGTCAAAAGCCATAGATTGCTCATAAAAAAACCTTGTAAATCTTGTTTTATCTAATGTAGATGATGTGTCTACTCATGTGTAGGAAGCAGCAGACGGTGAGTCAGGTGGTGGAAACACTGGGTGGCTTTTCAGTCGTTGACCGAGTGTCTGAGAGTACAACGCATGTGGTGTCAGGGAGCAACCGGCGAACACTCAATATTCTTTTGGGAATAGCTCGCGGCTGCTGGATCCTCTCCTTTGAGTGGGTATGTAGTTTGTTTTATATACTTTATACTATTTCAAGTGATCATGATGTTTTGTACTATATTTAATATGTATTTTTCCTAAATAGATTCTCTGGTGTTTGGAGCAGAGACAGTGGATTCCAGAGGAACCTTATGAACTTTCAGACCAATTTCCTGCAGCACAGGTGAGACACCGATACTAGTTTAATAGTACTGTAAATCACATTATGTATTCCACTACTTCATGCAATTGGATATTTTCATTTAATGGCCCTTTCATTTGTAACAGTGGTTTTATCAACACATGGCACATCTTAAACATTGAACATGTGACAAAAGAAAGGTAGAACCCTGTAAATTAATATTTACTTGAATAAGCCTTTAAGATCAACAGCAATGCGTGTCATATTTTCCACCCAACACAAATTTAACGTTAGATATTTATTTTTTATTTGCATATATCAAACACTAATAAACACTACTCATGATTTAAATTTATTTTGAATTTTTTCTCTCTTCATAAATCATCTCTGACTGCAATGCCACTTCTTGACACTTTAAACTAATACATGCTCGTAGAACCAAAGGTGAGGAGGTTGGACGGAAACCTGCTTATTTTTATTGCCAGTCATCCATTTTCAGTCCACTTGTTTTTCCTGAAGCATCCTGTGTGAAATGTGGATGATGCCTCTTCCTGAACTGGTCATTCATGAATAAATGTCCTCTCCTGCGACTGCGAGGAAAGACGTATGGTCTGGATGCAGACACATGTCCACACATTTCCTCTTCAAATTACATGATCTCTTTTCTGTAGGGACAAAGCACTTTTCCCTCCATGGCCATTAAACCAGCACATTCCAGAATTTGGCCAGCTGATGTCACTGTTAATTACAGATACTGATTTTATTTATTACTGTTGTTTCAACAGACAAATTTCAGTCAATATTACTCAGATCTGTTGAATATCATTCAGCGTAAAATTGTTCCTCTGTTCAAATAATGAACAGTGAGTGAAGTTTCATTAAATGACTGGAATCCTGCATATCACATGAAAAATAAATGCTGAAAAAGTTGTGATGATCTGGCAACTGTGCATTCACCAGGCTGTTGCAGTGTAGACAAGACTATTGCAGACCTAAGAGTTAAGGCTTATCTGCTCTCTGCTTTGTGGTCGTGTTTAATATTCACCTCAGTAAAACAAGTAGAGCATTACAGTAAAACGTTATGAAGATTCTAAAGCCTATGTTTGCTGTTGAGAAATTCAGTTTCCTTACTTAAACAACCTTCTCATAAACTTAAAAAATACATAATACATAAATAGAAAAAAATACATTTCCAAAAGATTGTAAACTGAAGCACGTGGAAACATGCTGCAGAATTATATTAATTCATAACTCTTAGTTTATGTGCAATGAAATTGTTAACTAGCTAAAACTAGCACTCAAGCTCTGTAACAAATCTCCATCATATATAACAATGTTAAATATCAACCTTAGAATGTACATATAAATTAAACAACACATGTACGACCATTATCTGGAGAAAGAACAACATTATCTAAAGATAAAAACATTTTCTGTGATATTTGCATTTACATTTAAGGCATTCAAAAGAAACTTGTACAGAACACATAACACTAACTTTGAGCCAATTTATGTTGTACCATAGTGTCTTTGTTTCATACAATGGCATAGGCAGCTGTTATCTGTCTGGTTAGCAAGCTGTAATTTATCAACGTAATATCTACAGTTATCCATACACACTAAAGACATACGCATTTATGTACAGTATGTATATTTGTATTTTTGAAAATCCGTAGTCAACATTTTTTGTAACAACCAATTTGATTCAAATGATTACACACAGACATACAATGCTCACAGTATCTGTTTAGAAAAATATGAAAAAAAAACATTGTCACTAAGTGCTTTGGCTCCCTGGATACATTTTATTTTTGGTTTTGTTGTTTGTTGCTGTTTGTCTGTTAGAGTTTCCTCCCCACTTTGTTTAATGTGCGAGATACTGTTCAAAGGGAACCTAAGAAGTCTGCTGGTCTGATCATCATTGTAGTGGACTTCAGTGAGTAGCCCGATCCTTTCCAGTAGTACCATTTGATTCCATTAAAGCGATTTGAGTTTTGGCCTTGTTGATAATACATCCCATTTAAATTCGATGGACCACAAGCATCGAACCACCAACCTAAAAAGTCAAAACATTCATCAATTTTAACTGAATATATAACAGTGTAATCTATGTAACTCTTTGCAGAACAGGGAAGCTTGTGTTCTTATCTATGGTAATAATAAGGGTTATACTGTATGACATTATGTAAAACATTGCATGAATGTATTTTGCACTTGTAGCTGTAGCTTAAACAATTTGTTATGGCACCGCATAAGCAGGTGCCAAAACAAATAGTTTTTGCCAAGTTGTTGGTACACGTTTGAGGTTCTCATGACACTTCTGAAATCATTAGTTTTCATCAGCTTGTGCTGGGTGAATCAGAATCAGAATCAGAAAAAGCTTTATTTATCCCAAGAAGGGCAATTTAGTTTACAGTTCCAGTTCGCAGTAAAAAATCATTTGAATAAATACTATAAAAAGCAGTATGAGGTAGAAAATAACATAAATAGACAAACAGCAGTCCAACACACAAATTCAACTCACATTCATTTCAACTCAACCTGTCAGAACAACCACCCAGCTACCCTGGTGCTCTCCACCTACTCCTGACCCTTGTGATCATTCAGTAACCTGATGGCTGCAGGAATAAATGAGTGTGAGTACCTCACTGTTCTTGCCCTGATTGAAAGATAGCGCCGCCCGGAGGGCAATAGTGTGAATTCCTCACTGAGGACATGGTCAGGCTGACTCATAATGCATTTGGCTTTCTGGACGGCATGTTTGTTCCACAATGAACGTATGCTCTTCAGCTGGATTCCAGTGATCTTTGAACAGATCTTTACAATGTTATTTAAACTGTTCTGGTCCTTCACTGACAGACAGTTAAACCAGCATGTAAATGAAAAAGTTAAAAGACTCTCAATGAAAGACTGATAAAAAGTTCTCAAAATAACTTTGGAGACACTGAAAGAGTTGAGCATTCTCAACAAGTGAACTCTTTGTTGTCCCTTTTTCACAATGACCTCAGTATTTGCATGAAATTTAAGCTGGTCATCAAATACTGTGCCTAGATATTTGTAGGTGTCTACAAGTTGGACTTCCTCCCCATGGATAACACTCGGTTCAGGCTCTCCCTTCACTTTCCTAAAATCTATGACTAGTTCCTTTGTTTTTTCTACATTCAGATCTAGGAAGTCGTCATCACACCATTTAACAAATGATGTCAAAGCAAGGCCATGGTTGCAGTGTGGACCTTGGAAAAGAGACAGCAACGCAGTGTCATCTGAGAATTTAGCTAGATAACTTCCCCGACAGCTATCTGTGTACATGATGAACAACAGGGGTGACAGTACACACCGCAGTAGACTGATATCTTACACTCAACAAAAATATAAACGCAACACTTTTGTTTTTGCTCCCATTTTTCATGAGATGGACTTAAAGATCTACAATTCATTCCAGATACACAATTGTACCATTTCTCTCAAACATTGTTCACAAATCTGTCTAAATGTGTGATAGTGAGCACTTCTGCTTTGCTGAGATAATCCATCCCACCTCACAGGTGTGCCACATCAAGATGCTGATCTGACATCATGATTAGTGCACAGGTGTGCCTTAGACTGTCCACAATAAAAGGCCACCCTGAAATGTGCAGTTTTGTCTCACAGCAAAATGCCACAGATGCCACAAGCATTGAGGGAGCGTGCAATTGGCATGCTGACAGCAGGAATGTCAACCAGATCTGTTGCTCGTGCATTGAATGTTCATTTCTCCACCATAAGCCGTCTCCAGCAACTTCGCACAGCCATTGAAGAGGAGTGGACCAAGATTCCACAGGCCACAATTGACAATCTGATAAACTCTATGCGAAGAAGATGTGTTGCACTGCATGAGGCAAATGGTGGTCACACCAGATACTGACTGGTTCTGAGTCCCCAGACCCCCAATAAAGCAAAAAAATGCACATTTCAGAGTGGCCTTTTATTGTGGACAGTCTAAGGCACACCTGTGCACTAATCATGATGTCAGATCAGCATCTTGATGTGGCACACCTGTGAGGTGGGATGGATTATCTCAGCAAAGCAGAAGTGCTCACTATCACACATTTAGACAGATTTGTGAACAATGTTTGAGAGAAATGGTACAATTGTGTATCTGGAATGAATTTTAGATCTTTAAGTCCATCTCATGAAAAATGGGAGCAAAAACAAAAGTGTTGCGTTTATATTTTTGTTGAGTGTAGTTTATAAAGACTGGCTCTGAATATCAGTTTTTGTGTATCAGCAATGAGTGGGCTGTCATAAGTAATTCCCAGGAATATCTGAAAACTTAAACTTTCAGTTAAAAATATATCCATTAGTTATTTATCAGACTGTGTGCGGCTCCCTCTGCAGCCACAGAAGGCTTCATTGAACTCATGTCATATATGTGGTAGAACTCTGTGTATTCCCCTTTTAAAGCCACAACTAGTGGTTAAGTTGGATTGAAAAGCATTATGCCTCATTTCCACCGAGTAGAGCGGGTCGGATCGGAGCGGCTCAGAGCGAGACAGCTCACTTTTAAGAATCTCGGTGTTGTTTCCACCGCGGACCCTACCTTTACTGGTAGGGCGGGGTTTATGACCCTACCCTTACTGGTAGGGCGGGGTTTAGGCTGGACTGCGATATCCACCGCCAGAATATGGGTCAAACTATAGGGTTGTGGAACAACTGTGGTCAAGCAAGCGGTCTCTCGTTTTTGCTTGGTCAAACCAGCCGCTTCTTTATTTATTACCCCCGTGTTGTTGTGAGCACAAAGACTGCTCGGTGCAACTGATAGACAGTGAGCGAACGGCGCTGGCTACGTGACATCGTAGCAGTGGGACACAGTGTAGCCAACTGATTATTTTAATGACGAGGAAAAACACCACACAATAAACAGTGCCGCGCTCACATTTTCGCCAAAACAAGACTCTCTTCACTCTAGCCGAGGTGACTACACACGGCGGAAATGACTATTTCGACCAACTGTGGTCAAGCCAGCGGTCTCTCGTTTTTGCTTGGTCAAACCAGCCGCTTCTTTATTTATTCCCCCCGTGTTGTGAGCGTGTATTTAGCCTAAAACTATCTAGGCTATGGCGTAAACACACAGAGACGGCTCGGTGCAACTCAGTGAGCAAACAGTGCTGGCTGCGGCAGCTACGTAGCAGTGGGACACGTAACTAAACCAACTGATTATTAATGACGAGGAAAAACACCAAACAATAAACAGTGCTGTGCTCACATTTTCACCAAAACACAGACTCTCTTCACTCTTGCCGAGATGAATACACATGGCGGAAATGATTCTTTCGACCAACAAATCAAATGACGCCAGCGTGTAGCTCCGCATTTTCGGTCCGCTTTCAGGCGGCTAGTACCCCTACGGAGGAGTACTGAGATCTGGAGCGGCTCAGAGCGGTTAGGTGCGCTTAAACCATACCCTACCCAACTTTTTACAAATGAAAAGCCAAACTACCCGGACCGAACCGCTCCGATCCGACCCGCTCTACTCGGTGGAAATGAGGCATTACACAATGAGGCATATCTTACACTTCATTCTTACAGATTCATATGTAATGGAAGATCCTGCTTTACTCTTTTGACTGGTTCAGTGCCAATCAGGCACGACTTTGCATAATATGCACTGGAGACCCCCGTGCAAGACCCCTAATTGGAAAAAAGGAATTAGGTTACGTCTTTTTTTTGCTTCCACGCTCACTTGGCAAACCCAGGGACAAACTTCTGGCAGCGGAGTCTCTTTTAATGGAACGGAGGAGGACCTTTTAAGCTACCAGAGGAGAGAGGGAAAAGCTCTGTTCCCAGGCTATTAATGTCAGCCATTGTAGGGGCTGAATTCCCAAATGAGTTGATCAGTGATTAACTCTGAGCTAATTGTGCTCTTTGACCTGGCCACAAAAGTACGGAGTGCTTAAAATGCCCTTTAAGATTTTTGGAGGAAGTGCCAAGATTTGGGTGGGTGGGAATTTGTTCAACAAGAACTGCCTTCACAAGTTTAGGTGATCATTCTGTTTTCCTTACCAGCACAATTATTCAAAAGCACAAGTTATTTACAGAAACTGTGTTTCTTACCCCCTGTTGTCAGTTGTGAACATTTGCAAACACATTTGTCGTTGTCGGCATCCTTTGTACTGAAATCACTTCCTGGCTGCCCGATGCTGCTTATTTTGCCTGCTGTTCCACTGTAGCCTTTAAGGTGTATCCTGTAGAATGGAAGGGAAAGGAAAAATGAAGGAAGAGGAGGAGGAAGTCTGTGATTGCTGTTCCTCAAAAGGCAACGTCCAAACCCACTGTAGTTTGGCAAGTAGCGTCCCTACTACTGGATACAATTGGGTTTGCCCCGGGATTAAATTATGAGCTATTTGAATTAAAATTTATTTTTTAGTATTTTTTGTGCTGTTTATCAAAAGCAGCTTGGTGATTTCATATTTTAAAGTTTTTGCCAAAAGATTCACATCATGCTATTTCTGCAGTTCCTTTGAATTGGAATTATTGAGCCAACCCACTGAAGACCAAATTGGTCATAGTCAAGACTCCAGACCTGATTGAAGTGTTGCATTGACTCATTTCATGCATTTCCTATTGGTTGAAAGCAAACATGTAACAATTTCCAGTAATTGCCTCCAAGCTTCTCACACACACATTCTTTGATGTTGTCAGTACAACGTACCTGTAATTTTGTTCTTCACTGTCAAGAGAAAGCTGGTCATATTGTGCAAATTCAGAGTTTCCCTCCCAGTCACTCAACTGGATCCTTAGTTTGTAGG
Source organism: Ammodytes marinus (assembly GCF_949987685.1). Classification (NCBI taxonomy): domain Eukaryota; kingdom Metazoa; phylum Chordata; class Actinopteri; order Uranoscopiformes; family Ammodytidae; genus Ammodytes; species Ammodytes marinus. The sequence goes on along the minus strand of NC_137215.1, from coordinate 16,807,448 downwards.
GCTGTTTAATTGTCAGTCTGGAGACAAATTCATTTCCTAACCAGAATTCTCCTGAAGCTTCTCCAAACCCCTAAAAAGATGCCAAATACATGTTATTAAACCTCTTTGGGCAATAACAAACAACATAAATTAAACACGTTTTAGCTTTTACGGAGAAAGTAATTTTTTCCTGTAACTAAAACATATTTCCTCAGAATACTTTCATCAGTTACAAAAAAACAGCACTTGTATGCACATTCACAATGAGATATTGATGAGAAAGCATGCCAGTTCAAACTGATCTTGCATTGAAGCCAGTATGAAGGAATTTGCATGAATGTCTCTGTATTGTTTCTCCACGGGGACTTGAGTCTTTTTTTTGGCATTGTCTTGGTCCATTTCTTTGCTACTTAGAATTGGCAGTGCTGGTCACTATGTTTGGGAATAATCAGGGCTCCTTTTTGCTTTTTGAAAGGTAGATTTTAAGAGCATTTTCAGATGCACTCACAAAAGTATTATGCAATAAGATTTTAAGAATCTAGTTATGGATGCCTTGCTGGCATTATTCCATAAGCTACATAGCAGATAGTGATTACTTATTATCTCTGTTTGTAGTTTTAGTTTTACCCCTCTTCTTGGATTGTATCTAGGAATTCCCTCTAACGGTGCAAAATCACCATGCCCATAAAATACTTTCAGACGATTACCAAAGCCAAATCTGTCCACTGTATTTTGCATTTATAACGAACACCGTAGCCTAGGTTATATTCTTTTTGGAAGGGAAGAATTTCTTGTTTGCTTTTACCATTTTGTACTCTTGCCACGTACGGTGAAAGTCAACACGGCCGTCAAACCGTTTTTGTAGTACTGTCCAGCCACCTCCTTCGGTCTCCATGTCACAGAAAGCCTTCAAACACAAAGAAAAAGGAGTCGCCATAATTAATAATTCTAAATTAATGCTCAGTAAATAATTAACACAGAATTAAAGTTTAAGCATTATCTGCTGAAAAATGTGACGGTTTAAGCTCAAGCATGCACATCATTAATGGCAGTTTGAGAAAATATTAATTAATCTACACAGCCCTAAAACACAATACCGTTTACTGAGCACTTACATTAGTGTGCACTGTTATTAACGTCTTACAATTGTAGTTGCCTGTGTTCATATACATATGTAGGCACTGTAAAGGCATTATTAAACTTCTATAGGACCTTGGAAGACGTCTCGTTTATACACTCTAAAAAACATATTTCTTCTCACACCAGCTGATGAGAGTGCACAACCCACTTAAAGACCTACTTCACCGGTGGGAATATGAAGGTGTATTGAACTCTGAGATCCTATTTAGTATAAATGTGCAAAAAAAAATAGAAATTGGTTCATCCTAGCCTGAGAAAAGGCAGAAAGAGTGTTTTATGGTCTCACTGTCTAACCCTACATTTGTCTTACTGTGACATCACAGTAAGAACAATGTAGGGTTAGGATTAACAGGACAGCTGGGCCAAGGGAAGACTGAGGGAAGACTGAGGGAAGAAAAACCTCATTCATTATATTATAATAGTGATTTTATAATGATAGAACGCCGGTTCCCTATGGGTGAAGTATTCCTTTAATGTTACACAATTCAGAATCAGGTAAACAAGCTTACTGTACCTTAACCTCTATTGTAGTGTTGGGCAAGGTGAGAGTGTAGACTCCACTTTGGGTATTTCCTGACTTGAAGACTGATGCACAGTCTACAAATGTGGTAGGAGTGTCCTGCATCATGACAGTTTTGGTCTCTGCAGAATAAATCACACTTGTGAATTTTGCATTCACACTATTGTAGAGAATTTACAGTTTTTCACAATTGCTTAAACACATTTCCTGATAGACTACCTCACTTTTTCAAAACCATAAACACAAATCTCAAAACTCAAACACAAAATGCAAAATCCTTCACTTCTCTTGCAAAAGCACACTTTATCTTCAAAACAATGTTAACTCTTAGCTAAATGGTGTTTTCTTTTCAAATGAGAAACACACACTTCATATGACTAGACATTTCTAGCACTCATTGAACACTGGTGTGCAGAATGGAAAACACTATAGTATAAAAGCAAACCACTATATGAATGCTTTATCAGTAGAATTATGCCTTTGCATGTTTATACACTTTCACCTACAGTAACAACAAATACTTTACGGTTTTTGCCAAATGCTAACACACATGTTGCAGAATAGTTTATTTTGCCATTTCAAACAAAAACAATGAATAAGTAGGACTGCAGTTCAAGCAATTCAGTGTGTCAGTATAAACTAAGAAACAATTACAGTAAAATTAGGGAACAATGGTAAAAAAAACTGCGTTGTAAGGAATTGGGTGGTTGGATTATGAATCCTTTTATGGATACCGCCTCCTGCTTGCGTCTGGACACATCGCCTCGTCAACATCACACTCAATGTCATCCTTTGAGAAGCAACAGGGAAATGATCACCTGATATCATCCAGTCTAAATCTCCTAATTATGGAGCGACTCAGGTTGGGCTGCACTCTCTGTCCAGGCTCCCTCATTGATAGGCCATGATCTATAACATAGTCCACTATAGTGTTCCTGTTGTATGTGTCTCCGTCTGTTGCCTTATTTGTCCTCGTACTCTCCTGTCACTCTCTCTCCTCCACTTCCCCTGACTCTTACTGTTTCAGAAAGGAGCTGAGCTCACCTGGGGTCTATTTGTAGTGCTAGGGTTTAGACTGATTGGTATTCAATTAGTTAAATTTTTTTTCAAGAAGTGTGTTGGATAATTTCTAACACAGTGCAAAGCATATATCGTGTTTGTAGGGTTGGTGCTTTGGTTTAGGGCATAGTTACAAAAGTTAGAGGTTGTGGTCATAGCAGTCACTTTTAGTGTTTACAGTATTTGGCAAAAACTGAATTTGTACCAAAATGTGCCTACTGTAAATCACAGCAAACAGGAGCTCATCTCTGACCCTTCTATAGCTAACTGCACAAAAGCCTTTTGAGTTTAGAACTTTGATTGGCATTGTGTTCTGTGTGAATACCATGAGAGAGAATTCAGGAAGAGTGTGCAATATATAGAGAATTGTGTGTAGTGTTGTGAAAAATGTGACATGCGACCATGTTAGCAGTTGAAGGACGTGTGTTTAACATTAACCACGGCGGCCTGATGTCCCGTAAAAATCACCAAATAAAAAGAATGGCGTATATTCTAGCTGGTCATAAGGTCCGCTGCTCAATCCAAACCCCCACGCTTCATTTAGCAGAGTTTGAGTGTAATTCTGCCCGGGGAAAGTTGTACAATGAAGTGGGAAAGCTATTGCTATGCTAAGCTAGGCTGCGACCAGATCGCCGCAGCTATTATTATAATTCTGAGCGTATATTTACACTTTATTTCTGTCTACAGTAACGTGAATTCACACACTGTGTGTGTGTGTGTGTGTGTGTGTGTCTGATTGGCAGAACGCTGCTCTCACAAAGGCCCCTTATTTGCTAACAGTGCTTATTCACAAATCTGTGCTTAAACCTGCAGTGTGTAGAATCTTGTAGTTTTATTTCCTAGCAGATTTTGTAGAAAGTAATTATATATATTATAGTACATTTAATTTAGTGCACAATAGCTGAACATTTTTTTTTTAATTATTTATTTTTCTCTTAGAAAGGGTCTCATATATGTCCATATTTCTGCATATTAAAGGTGCAGTGTGTAATATGACATCAAGAAAGTTCTACAAAGTTCTACAATGCAACACTCCCTGGGTAACCCCAACCCTTTCGAATAATAACAGAAGCTACAGTGGCCTTCAAGGACAAGAACAATTCTAAATTTTAAACAATGCACCTGATGACATTCCAACTATGACACTTTCAAGATGGCGGCACTAAGTCTTGGTCCAAAATATGCAGAAATATGGACATATATGAGACCCTTTCTAAGGGAAAAAATAATAATTAAAAAAAAAAAATTCAGCTATTATGCACTAAATTAAATGTACTTATGGATATTATAATTACTTTCTACAAAATCTGCTAGGAAATAAAACCCAACATTTTACACACTGCAGGTTTAAAGTGTGCATACGAAAAGTTTCACACACAAATCCGTGATGAATAAATATACGTACATGAATTTCTTTGTACTCGGAAAACTAATTTAGAACTTCCTCAGACCAAACACAAATGATAAATGTTTGACTGTATTAGAACCTTTTAACACACACCTTTTAAATAAATACATAGCATATTAAAACCACATGTGTTAAAAAAGTCTAATAAAATATTTCAAACTGTTTAATAATGCCTCGGCCAAATGTATAAAATAACCATGAAATTGGTGTGCTTTCATTGTCATATGTTGTTGTCGTAATTAAAATATTCAAAATAATATTGAAAATACGATCTTAAAATGTCCACACACTTAGTAGTAAATTAAGCCATTGTGTCCTCCTTCCCTGTGGTTGTACTGGCATATCTCTGGTGTGGATGTGTACATAAATATAAATATAAAACCTAAAATAGTTCACACTTCCTTTAATCGATTTATATACTTAAGATGTGACTCACTTTGAGCTGAGCCAACAGAGATAGTGTGGATGAGATTGTTCACAGTGTCCAGTAGTTCCTGCTGCTGATGCTGAAGTACAGTATTGTTGGAGGAAACTTTGAGCAGCTGCTGCTCCAACTGGCCTATGATGGCCGTCTGCTTCAGTATGAGAGTCTGAAGCTGGTCCTTTTCTTCTCGAAGCATCTTCAACTCCCCGTGCCTCTGATCCTCCATGTCCACCACCTTTTTCTCCAGAAAGCTGAGGAGAAGTGTGTGACTAGTTCAGCAGGAAGCTTTGCCTTTGAACATGAGCCCAATACTGTACTGATGACCTTAAAATGAATCTGTTTTTATTCATAGGATTTGATGTCCTTACCTGTTTTTGTCGTTTAGCTTGTGGATTTCATTTGTTTGCACAATTAGTTGTTTTTCCAGCTTGTTGGTTGACAATGAATTTTCAAGAAGTTTCCGCTCAAGTCGAGTCGTATGATGAATTACCTGAAAACAAAAGAATAAGGTGTGGCAGTTTGGGCAGGCTGTAAAACTCAGAGACGCCTCGTTAAATCATACACCAGTAGATTTCTAAATGCTCCCGAGTATGATGTATACAGTCTTCTTTCTTTGTAAAGGTCAAATGTTTTACATTTGCCTAAAGAATGGCATTTGATTCCCCACACGACCCACCGCCAAATTGAAAACACAACTGGAAATAAAACTTCCATAAAATACAGATTTACAATTGACAGTATATTTTAGTGTTAAATTATGCAGTTGAATATGACATTTCTCCAAATAACACTACTGTACAAAAGAGAAATAAATTTAAGTATCAAACATATAAGAAGCTTATGCAACGAACATGTTCAAAAAAATCCACAATAACATAAGATTTCTAAACATGTTTAGTTTGGTATTCCATCAGTCACAAGTCCAGCACTTTCAAAGTGAATGAACAGCAATTTGACAAATGGAAAATGACAAATCCCAACAGTAGACATACCTGAGCAAGGGAAACGCTGACAATCCACCTGTTTTCATGGACCGACGTATTGAACTAAACTCTGGGGTTGGGGACCTTGCCTCTAATTTCCCATTTTAGAGGAACTGAACTCAGCAAAAAGCAGATTGTTTACATGGATCCCAGCTATGTGTCTCCAATGGAGCTGTTGATGTCTTTGAACAGACGGATGTGTGATTGTGACAAACTGATGAACCCTTTCTGTGGGAATACGAGTGTGCTAATAACAGGAAATGCTGTACAGTTGGCTCACATAAGGTCATTGACGTGTAGCCACAATAATAAACTGACGCAGTCATGCCTGTTTTTCCCTTCAGCTTATTTTTTTAACACTGAAGCTATCACATAGCACACTTAGGCTTGCATTGTTAAATGCCAAAAAAACCTAATGTTGAACCCAATGAATGTGAAAACTACTGAGAAAATGCATGCACCACATTTTCATTAGCACGTTTAGAAGACAACAGTAAGTAAACAGGTGTCAGCTGTTGACAGCTTTTACTTTTTTAACGATGTTTTGCATAACATGCGTGCACTTTTTAGCATTATTTCTTTCTGTATGTTTAAAGTAGCGGGCAGTGCATCCTCACCTGGGCCTCCACATTGGTCAACTTCCTTGTTTGCTCTGCAGTTTGACTGAGAAGGTTTGTTCCAATTTCAATCATCGTAGCCGTGTGGTTCTGTACAGCCGTCTGATGGATTTGGACCAAATCCTGCTTCATGCTGTCCTGTATGTAGTTCTCAAGCTGAACCAAAGAAAAAATTTAGCATTTTTTAGAGGTATTGATTAGTATCATTAAACGGTTTGGTTGAGCCTGATCAATCCTCAATCCTGCATCACATACGGTTGTTCAAAGATGAACAGTTAAGGGAAATATTTCTTCCAATTTTCTTATTTTTCAAAATCTCTGGAAAGCATGCAGAAGACATTGAGTGTTTTTAATTTTTTTAACACCTTAATTGAGCGCCAACCTTTTGATCTTGATGAAATAGTAATTTCCCCTTTAGTCTGAAGCAAACACAATCACACTGGTCTCAATTGAATATCCTGATATTAATTAAAAATAAATTGTATCACCCTCAGATTTAGTATAGTTGTGTTCTATGAGTACATGATAATATCCATGGTGAGTTATTGGGCTTTACATGAACAGATTTAGTCGGGATTTGTATTTGTTTTGTGTCAAATATTTTAGAAGCTTCTTAAAATTGAACCATTAAAGTACATTTTTAGCAATTGTGTTTCTTGAAGAACAAAATGCAAGTACTAAATGGCAATGATTTCTTTGTAAAATAATTAAATAATTTGAATCTTGAAACAGTTCATAAATGTATTATTTTCTCTTTTCACTCGTCACTTTTATATCAAGATCCTCAGCTCCTCAGGGAGCTTTACAATCTGTAGACCATACAACATCCCAGGGGACCTTGGGTGCTCTGAAAGGCGCCTATAGATAAAATGAATTATTATTATTATCCTAGCTGTCCTTAGACCCTCGATACAGATTTTTAAATCCTATAGAGTCAAGAGAATAAAAAACATTTATAGTTCTTATGTGACCATGCCCATGTCAAACCTCTTAATCACAGGAATAATACAATGGCCCATAATGCAGTCGATGTCTTCTGGGTAGGAAAACGTCAATGTTTCATCTTTACGAGATTCGTCCCTATCTACCTTACAGTATTGCCAGATTTAGACGGAGACCAATCATTAAGTTATTTCCTGCCTTGTGTTCCTGAGTGGCAATCAGGTCACACGACTCGTAAACAGGATGGAAGTGTTGACTGAGGAGTTACATCCTTCATGACAGTACGGCATGTTCGTGAAACTGAAAACCTGCATCAGTTTTAGGTCTTTGTCATCTAGTTAGTTTGCATAATCGCTTTTGTTATTTACTCATCAGTCAGTAATGCGACCAAAAACAGCCAGTTTTTATTATTATTTTTCTTGTTTCAACTACAAATAGCAGTGGCAATTAGTGCTGATTTTGTTTGTCTTCCTTTCATGACTTCCAGTTTATTTATGTTCTTGGATACACACAGGGATGTGTCGTAGGTGGAAGTTTTTAATTTGAATTGTTGGCAGGATGTCCCTTTGACAGTCAATGATCTAATCAGTTGTTTATTCCGTGTTGCCTCAAAGGCGTCAGTAAGGAATGATTGTGTTCCTCATTCACACGAGAGAGCAACACATTGTTTTCCTTTAGTTGTAGTCAGCTGGTGCAGCATGAATTTCTGAAATGAAGCTGTTGTATTCTGATAAAGAAAATAAGTACATTACACCTGAGTTTAATAAGAAAATACTGTTAAAATGCAATGAAAAAATAAAGGATCAAAGGAAGGTTACTTTCTGTAGACATTCTAAACATGTTCATTCAATAGCAGTGTGCCATTTATTTATAATTCTGATCTGATTAGTCATACACTTTTCTGTTTATCTTTAAGAGGAATTCTTACTTTATTTGTGAAGTCAGATCACTGTACTTTTCTACTAGACATAATATTTCTTGGTCGCTTTGATGTTTGATGTTAGATCAAGGCTTCTTCTTTTACCCCTATTGCACAGATGCAAAACCAGGGCTGGTTAGGTGCCGGTGCCCAATTGGGAACCAGTACTTTGGTTTTCCACCACAAAAGCGCTGCTTCTCAGCCAGAAAAACTGGTTCCAGGGCGGCACCAGTTTTGAGCTGGTCTGGAACTGTGAACCGCTTACGTCAGGGGCCAGGGGAGCGATTATCCTGCCCAACCAGACCAACTAAAACTCCATGCCTGTCATGTTTAAAAACAACACTACTACAATACATAATCAAAACATAATTCCAGAACGTAGTCATCAATTCGACCAGCGCAAATACGCTAGATAGCTCATGTTTGGTTAACAAAGCAAAACCAGAGGCAACATGTGTAAAAATACGGCCTACTGTTAGCCGGGAGAGCAGCGACGTCGAGTGATGTACACAGGCAATTACAGTGACGTCATGACGTGGCTCTCTAACAAATTAGTTCTGATCTCTATGACAAAGTATCACAAGTTTCTTACCCTGTATTCTCATGTGCAAATTAATGAGAAAAAATCACACGGAAGAAGAAGATACTTAAGTCCTCCTTCCTTTTAAACAGACTGCTGATGTTGATACTGGTATAACTAGATCTGTGACCCATGTGCTGTTGTGAGATGTTCCCTTGTGTTGCAAATGGGTTTCGAGTTCTGAGACAGCACTTGAGCTGATATGTGTGAGTGTAGTTACTGGGTATCAGCATTATCAATCATGAAGAGCATCAAAGAATAGTCCCCTCTTAGAGCTTGTTTTTATGATACAATGAGAATAGCGCAAGACAGGCTGCAGGATTCTCCTGTCTCGTCTTGTATATTTCTTGTTATTGAAAGGAGGGAGATAGAGAAAAGAGGAAGCTCAGTTCTTTCACTCGCACAAGTAATGGCTTGGCAAACTGAAAGGGAAGTATGCATCCCTAGTGCAGACACCTGTGTTAAGTCTTTGTCAGCCACCCAACCCATTGTCCTTTTGCAATGAATGAAAGTCTCACACAGACACTCAGCAGGTTATTTTTGTGTATGTGTGTGTGTTGCTTTCTACATTTTCATAATCAAAAAGGATTCACCAAATAATCTGTCTTCTTACCATAAAGCGTTGCTCATTTAAACTGTTTTGGCCTTTCTTAAGTTGAGTCTTTTCATCACTCCTATATTTTGTGTTATTTGTTAGGCCTCACTTATGTTAGTATGGATCTCAAAGATTTAAGGCCATTTCAGACGGAAGGTGACATTCCGCTTACATAGTTAAACAGTTTTCAACTATTCCAACGCATGTGCATGCGTTTGCCAAGCAAGTAAGCAACAGTTTCATGGTAGCCCGCTCGCCTCATTGAGAATACATTACAAGGCGCAACAGGCTTTAGAGGTTTGAGCCTAAATAATCTCACATAAAAACAAAAACAGCAGTTATCCTTCAATTATTCTGTAATTCGGTATAAATACGATTAAAGGCCTACTTCACCGATTTGAATATGAAGGTGTATTGAATTCTGAGATCCTATGTAGTATAAATGTGCAAAAAAAAATTAAATTGGTTCATCCTAGCCTGAGAAAAGGCAGAAAGAGTTTTTTTTTTAACCCTATATTAATCTTACTGTGACATCACAGTAAGATAAATATAGGGTTAAAAAAAAAATTACTTTGTAAATATTACTGTGATGTCACAGTAGGAGAAATCACAGTAATATTTACAAAGTAAGGTTTTTTTTTTAACCCTATATTTATCTTACTGTGATGTCACAGTAAGATTAATATAGGGTTAAAAAAAACACTCTTTCTGCCTTTTCTCAGGCTAGGATGAACCAATTTCAATTTTTTTTGCACATTTATACTACATAGGATCACAGAATTCAATACACCTTCATATTCAAACCGGTGAAGTAGGCCTTTAAGTACATTAGATATTTTTACGAGTAAGCAGTTCATCCAGATTATCCTCATGTACAAGACATAGTGTTTGCTTTTCTTTAAAGATGCTGCCTTCTTTTGGTTTGGAAGTATACATATCTACAGTGATACCTGTGTAGTTTTTTTAATCAACCTTATCAGCACACATCATCATGGTCTGTGTCAGATACCTGAATAAACCTCATCCTTGTTTTTCTGAAACTCTCACTATCAAATCCCCCTAATATCATTGGTTTCACAGCCTCTTGTGTGTACCTGCTATCAATGGTGTGACACAACATTACCTTAAGCAGCCACTGTGTGTTGTTCTCCATGGTGATCTCCAGTTGTTCAAGCCTCTGAGCCGACTCATCGTTGTCAATGGGTCCGTCCTCCTGAACTGGATAGTTGTAGTTGCTGCTCTGGGTTTGGCAGTTGTCCTGCTCAGGAAGCAGAAAGGTGTAGCTGCATGGCCCGTTTTGAATCTGATACTGTCTCTTACCCGCAGCACTGTATCCTGTCCCTAGACCGAAGCAGAAACTTAAAACTAGCAAGTCCACATTCAGCATCTTCATAGTGGACTTTTTTGTGCAAAAATGAAGCGAGAACAGTTATAGCTCCTCTGATTTTCCTTAATCTTCTCTCAATGACTAGATGACGTTCCCCAACAGCATCCAAGTGTCAACAATCCTCTTGAGGTTCTGCTGGTTTCTTTTATTACCTCTCAGTGGTAGGAGGAGAACAAGCCATCAGGAATTAGAGTTAGTGTGTCATTCCCTCATGTTACCGGTTGTAGACTGCATGTCCTTGCCTTTCATAAAGCCCCCAACCACTTGTTTGAGCTGCCCATGCCCCCCCTCTGATTAGCTAGCAAGTTTAAACCACACCCCCTCAATTTGGCCAGTCACTGTAAAGAGCAGTGAAGTGGGATCCCTTTCAGTACACACACACTTACTGAACAAAATAGAGGAGCAGATACACAAACTACACACACTCCACAATACCCACATGTTTTGTTCTTGCATTTAGTTGAACAGCTACTCAGGATGCACCTGTCCAGCCTCAGCACACTGTGATAGTAGCGGTGGTCATCCCATTCATTGAAGAATGTTTCCTGGCCTGCCACAAGCACACTAGCATAATTGAAAGGGCAATTCCAAGGAATATGACATTCTGGAGAAATCTTTTTGTCAAAATCACCTTTTTGTCAAAATCTGTGAATATCTCCTCACGATCCGCTAACTGTGTGTGCGGTATAAAAATAAAAGTCCATTGTTTATTCACAGACAAGGCTCTGTAAACTGGCATGTTGATAGCTACGGTGGGTGTTTACATACACACATAACCCGTTTACAGAGCCTAGGCTGTGTATTTACACCATTTTTTTTCCAGGATGTTTTTTCCTATTCTGCAGGAATGTGCCACCATCACAGACACATCAGTCTGCAAAACACCGGTAATTGTTGACAGATTGAGCTTTGTTGTATGCACTGAATAGTCATATTACATTGGCTTTAGCATTCTAGAGGCAACTGCGCCACATTACATTTTTTGACAGGAAAGCCTTATTATTGCCCTCTGCAGTCAGATAGAAATACAGAAGCAGAATTGTAGGAAGTGGGCTGATGTAATAGTTACTATATAAGGGAAATGCAACATATTTAAGGCGCATTACCAAGAGGAAGGACTTGTCGTCATTCCAAAAACATTGACTTGTTCAGGTGGTCAGCCTGAATCACTCAAGCAAGCAGTAGATAAACATTTCTTCTATTCACTTTTTTTAGGCAGGAACATGAACACTTAAATAGATAAATGTATTTAATTTATAACTGAGCCACATCCTACGTACGTTGATTTGCCAGTCAAACAGTTTCCTCTTGCTATAAGCCAACAACGTGAGTTCTGTTAGGCTTCATTTATGATTGCCTTATTCATAGTTACAGAGCTCTGTACTCAGAAACGTGTAACTATAAATTAGTGGTGGCAAAGACAGTGACTAGGTTGTAAGATAATGAGGTAGGATTTCCCATGTGAGGTATACATACATTTTTGCTTGCACTATGACTATACAGTGAAAGCCATACAAGAGAGTGTGTAGCAGAGAGAGCTTGTTACCAGTGGCAACGCTCTGACCCACCCTCTAGAGATTATAAAAAAATCCACACTCTGATACTAACAAATTAGATGCAACAAACAGGCTTCATCTGTCAGACATTATTTTTATGTTGGCCACCATAAGATGCCGGAAGGGTTGTGGGTCTTCATTATTCATCTTCAATGCAGTAGGACCCTAATTTGAAAGGAACTTTATGCAAATCCAAACACCACAGCACACATGTACATTTCTTACTACAAAACATGACTGTACTCAACATATGTTCATTGTGGTATGTCTATGTATACATTGTACTTATGTTGTTGCTAAAAGCATGTTGTGTGATTTTCCTTTGCCTTAACACACCCACAATACTATTTATTTAATTATTTTAAACCAAGATTCCAGAGCTTAATATTGTCATTGTCTACTGTAAATCTACTTTCGCGACTGTATTTTGTTAAGCTTTCTTTTATGTCACCCTGTTTTTCTTCATTTTAATACCTCTTTTCTCACACAGTGTACCATACAATAGTCTCCAATCATTCACTTTAAAGTGCACAATGTGGGTTAATGTTAACCTGACCCTGCCTCTGAACCCTCTGACCAATCCCTGATTACTTGACGTAAAGTGAAACCTGTGTGGACATTGACAAAAGACCAAAAGCCCTGAAAGCTTGTTTCCTGGAATTCAACTTAGAATAGCAGATTGTCCCCTTTAGTTTAGCAACTGACCCTTGCTGGATTCAGAGCAGGCCTGTGGTGGGAGCTCAGAGCACCACTCACCGAAACCCAGAGAGAAACAGAGCCTCAAAGAGATTCACCGACTGTGATTTAGTCAGGCAGAGCAGCAGACAATGCTGTGTGAACAATGTGGGCTGCCGGAATGAAACCAGGCATATAGCTCACCTTAGTGCCAGGCATAGTTCAACAGTGAACCAGGAATGTCTGAGGGAAATCGTAGTTATTCCGTCTTATTAAATACCCTCATATTAAATTGCCTGAAATTATGTCCTACATAATTTGTCTATGTTACGCAATTGTATTAAACTGAAGTTAACTTAAAGTTTTGCACTCAACAAGACCTGTTTACTCATACTAACAACAGTTGGTATTTGTATTGTCTTTCATGGTAAATTTTTGTTGTGTGAGTAGTGGTGTGTCCAGATATTTTTAATGTTCCTCAAAGCCCAATTGTCATTATTGGTTATGCTGTATCTCCAGTAGCCACCCTCAGGCCACTTCCAGTATTGCATTACAGTTAATGACGATGATGAAATTCAGTTTTTTGGGGGTTTAAGTGGATTATTCAGTTATTCATCGCTTGTCAGGTAAAATGGGTTAGTGTTCTGCAAGTTGATGACATTATTATGTATAGTTATATAGCATTAGTATGTGTTCTGTTGTTTTAGTGTTTATCAGAAAAAAGACCTGTGGCTTACATTCGATAAACTGTGTTTTACCCATTCACAATGTTTTTTCTCCAAATCTTTAAAGGAATCCTGTCAAGCTGTTGTCTTGAATCTACACCACTGTGTTCATTTGTTTCTCTCCACAGATCTGTCGCCTCCAGAGGCACCTGTCAGCCGGGGAGCACCAGCAGGACCTGTTCCAAGGCCTTCCAGCCATCTTTGTGTCCCCTCAGGCCCAGCCGCCCGCTCAGAGTCTGGTGGAGTTGATCCAGCTCTGTGGAGGAACAGTCTGCAAAACTGTGCGCCAGGCAGGGATCTGTATCGGGAAGTACAACGGCAGGAGACCGGAGGGAACCAAGGTCCTGTCTGAGCAGTGGGTGCTTGGTAAGATATTTTTTGTGGAGCTGATAGGCTTATTCAACTTTCTGTCAACTCGTTTGGTGATAGCTTGAATGCAACCAACATTAATTTATATGAAAAAGTTTTGCATTATAGCTTTAACTCCTTTATCGTGTCTCTAATAATTATTTCTGTTATTTTCTTGTGCTTTTTATTTCAGATTGTATCACCAGTCTGAAGCAGCTGTCATACGATAAATACGACTTTGAGTGAAAGCTGTTATATACCTCCACAGCTGTGAAGTTTAGTTTGATTGATTTTATTGCGGTCACATACCTCCATTTCTACCTTAGAGTTTCCACTTTGCTCGGCAGATGTGTTCAGAGGCTTTACATAGATCCTATATAATCTTCCCCTTACTAAGACTTTCAGTATCTGGTAACCATGGAAACCTGTTACCTCCGAGGAACATTCAACAGTTGTCTGTGTTAATGTGAAATGTGGAAAACGTCTTCGGTGAAGTGTATGTTGTTTGATTTTTTGGTATTTTAATCACAATTGCATGACCGTGTTTGAGATTGAGCCTGTTTTTGAGATTGAGACTGTTTTTCAATTATAACTGATTTTAGAATTCTTGCTGAGCCACATTCAAATGGAGATAACATACTTACATATTTTATTAGATCATTGTTAATAAATACATAAAAAAATGTTTTTATCGTGATAGTTTTTCTTTTTTCTTTTAACACAATGAGATGGATCAATCTGTCAAAAGTGATGTCAGGGTTCATAGTCTCAGTGGGTGAAACACAGCACAATAAACAAACTGATGTAGGCTATCACTCACTTGTCAGTCATGTTAAGTGATGTAGATAATGGCTAGAATGTTACATTAAAGCTGCCATCTGCAAAATTTGAGTTGCGTTGTTTCTCGTGGACGTACATTTAATTGCAGGCGCATCTGGACCAGAGTTTCTTTCAAAACTGGACATTATTGACTGTATGACGTCAGTAGATTGACAGTTCTTATCTGCACAACGCTTTCTGTGTTTTCTGATCCACTGTTGTGACCCAGAAGTTATGAGAAGTATAGACAGCGTGTGCGCTCCACACGCAAATATTGTGCAGAATGACTTTTTCATACATTTTTAAAATGTGGGAACTAGGACCATGTTTAAAAAAAAAAAAACGTAGACTGTATATATATATATATATATATATATAAAAAAACTAACATATGTACTGGAATGCACACAGGCTGGAACTCAGTACCACTGAGTCTGAAGCTCCTATGTCCCGACTACAGGAAGGTTAAACCAGACATTCTGATATTATAACTGGGAAAAGCAGCAAATATAGGCGCTTTCATCAGTGGGTCATTTGCTCATTCACCATTGTTTTAACTCACTATTTGATAGATAGGAACTTAACAGACAATAAACTATGTTAAAGTTACGGAGAACAACTTTAACTGTTGGCCATTTTCTTAAGCATCAGTAGCCTCCTATACGTATGAATGTTTCCATTCTTAAAAGTCTGCAATTATTTTAGAAACCATCGTCCGCTCTGAAAGGAAGGGGCATACATTGTGTAGGATTCTAATATCTCTTTTCTCTTGGGTGTACAAGTTAATTCTTGACATTTGATTGTCAGAAAAAATTAAAACATAGCAACTTGCTTTCTCCTAGGCCGAAGAAAACTTTGAAATAGAATTGAGAGACCTGGAAAAGGCTGGGGACCTTTGATTTTCCTCTCGTTTAGATACATCCAGGAAGTGAAATTGTATGGTGGTAGCAAAAAAGTAAAAAGAAAAACAATTTAAACATGATTCTTAAAATGAACATGCTTGCCCACAGTCCCTAACAGCAGGCCCGGCCCTGGGCATAGGCAGTATAGGCAAATGCTAGGGGCGCATCCATCCGCAGGGGGCGCCGCTACAAAAAAAAAAAAAAAAAGAAAATGGGCTACCAAAACTTTATTTTAATTTTTTTTACTAATACTGTTAATACTATAATTTAAAAATATGAGTTAAGATTAAAATATGACAACTACTGAGGATAGACAAACTATAAAAAAAAATTGAAGCGCCCCCCTCTCCTCCGATAGACTCTTCCAGATTTCTGGCGATCAGCCAGGTATCTGAACGGTAACTTCACCGGTCGGAACCGGAGGGAAGAGCGCACACCATGTCAAAATGACAAAAGCGCTCTCGTGCCAAGGGAAGACTGAGAAGGAAAAGAAGAGGAGGAAAAACGTGACAAAGACAGAGGTAGGCCTACAGTGACGTTAATGTGATGAATGAATAGTGTGCTGCATTGTTTTAGCCGTTGTAGGAGCAGTGTGTTAACTTGCTAGCTTACTTTTGGAAGATGGGTAACGTTACTCCCAGCTTAAATTCATCAGAGGCATTTAGAAAGATTTTTCATGTAGCCTACATCCCCTGTCATAATTTGCCAAAGTTTGCCCTGCTTGTAATGGTTATTAGAAAGCTATTCCTTTTCCACTATAATTAATGGTTGTCAACCATGGGTTTATTGTGTTAGTTTACATCAGTGTTAAAAGTGCACAGTAGCCTATAATAACTGTTAATATTGCCTACTTGAGGCAAGTCAAGTTTATTTGTGAGGCACTTTTCAACACAAGGTAAATCAAAGTGCTATACATAAAGCCATGAGATATCATCAGAAGGCTTGATTCTGATTTAATAAAAAGCAGGAGCAAACTTTCCCGTTTGATTGTACCTTACCTAGGCCTATAGCTTTCCATTACTTACTGCTTCTCTTCACTCTGGTTGGATGCTAAACTGCATTTCATTTTAATGACGAGTTTAATCTTATCTAATTTCCATTTTAAAGCTTTTCACCATGTATTAATGTAAATAATGTAACAACATGTATACTTCTCTTTTCTCTTCAGGTTTTCATTTGAAATACTTTGAGCCACCTGTCCTGCAGACATCTTCTCCACCTCAGCACAGCCCAGTGATGCAGCATGAGGAAAAAAGGCTTCAGCAATAGACCAAAAGGCAAGAGTAGTCAGGCTGTAGCAAGGTGAGGTGAGCTTGTTGAGATATGAAGATGAGGTCTTAACATCTAAATGTAGACAGCTCTCTGTTGGAATCAAGTTAAATAGCAGTACAAACCAGAGGTCTCTGTCATTTAATTTTGTAATATAGCTTTTGTGTGGAATTATATTCAATGCAAAGTTATGATGTATTTAAACTATACTTGTAATATATTATAATTTTAAATGTTAACGTCTGCATTTTTTTGTGCAAATCGTAATATTGTATTCATGTTTTAATGTTATGTCACTTGTTTTGTAATATGTTTTTTATGGACCTGACTGCAATGCAATGGGGGCGCCAGCTAAAATCTTGCCTAGGGCGCCAAATTGGTCAGGGCCGGCCCTGCTAACAGAATGAGAACATGATTTAACAATACTACATCCTTCTGTTATTTCAAATAAAGTTGTATTTTTGGGAAATAGAAGAAAATGAGGCAAATGATAAAACAATAAAATAGAAATGGTGTCATAAAGTCACAGTGCGCTCTCCACCATTGCTCGGCCTCCAATGCGTCAGTTAATCAATGGGCTTCGTCAGGGGCGTGCGCGCGTCTGTGTGTTTTGTGACATTTACTGCAAGGAGCTACTTTACGAACAGTACGCCGGATTAAGATGAAGAAATAGGGGAGCGAGCCAATAGAACAGAACAGTGTTTAACCTTCATACATCTGCGACTGCGTTTACGTGTGGGTGACACTTAGTCATCGTTACAACACAAGATGGGACAGTAAATATTAAATGTAGCGTAGGGTAAGGGAAAACTTCCTGTGTGACCAAACACGTTCAAGAGTGTGCTTACGCTTTCTGTGCATTTTTATTGAGTAGAAAATGTGTGTCGAGAGAGTGCATCTTTGAAAACCGCACAGGAGTCGAGGTGAGTTATCCCTCTGTTGCTTCACCTAAACTCACTATTAATACAAATAGCCTACAGCAGAACAGTCAAGGGACAGCTGCCTCTGGCTGTGCTAACAGGCTCTGAACATGCAATTTAAATAACATGCGCCCTTCATGCAGATCAAGGCATTTTTGTTGGCTTCTGTAGTTTGTTGAAACAATTTTAAAATATGACCATGTAAATTGGAAGCCAGACACAGGCTGACAACGACATCATGAGTATCCAGATCCATTTCAAAGCAAGAAAGTCCGCCTTTTGTTTGCCAATTTTGTAGCCACGCCTTGTACAGTTGGTTCTTGAGTGTGCACATAAGCATCAGTGATTGTGTTGCAACTGATTTGATTCGTGTAATAAACGGTTTATTCTGTCCAACCAGCAGGAGGCTACAGGAGTAGATTGGAACTTGAGATGGTTTTTATAAATCCCCTTGGGTTTATTGAAACACTGAAGTCTTATGTTGGTATAGTGTTTGTTTGTGTGTATCAATAATGTAGAATCAGATCCCAAATGCAGTTTAAATATTTAACAAAACAACATCAATCATCATCTCAATGTAGAATCATTTATCAGAGTTATAGCTATCATTTAGCTTGAGAGTGAAATATGCTTAACCTGCTTTCTATGTAGATTGTTGTATGAAGATATACCAAAGATGAAGAGAACGTCATCTAAACCTACCTGTCTAATCATGTTCAGGCAACCGTTTTAAATATCCCACTTTAACATTTCAGTCTTGTATAAGCAAGCACATATGAAGTTCAAGGTTTTTTATTAATGTCCCAAGAGGGCAAATTTGTTTAATGTTAAGTAAATGTTAATCTCATTCTCTGCCAACAGCTTTCCTTGTACCGGACTGGATCATCGCTGACATGCAGAGCGCTCTGGGTCACGTCAGATATGTCCTTAAAGATGCCCCCCTCCCCCCCCCCGGCTATTTTCATCAGATTGTTTTCCTCTTTCAGCATGGTGGGCGCCTACACTAAATGAAGTGCAAAGTTGAAAGAAAAGGTGATGAAGAAGCACCTAACTCAGACTCACTGTGGAGCATTAGTAAGTCGACGCACTGGTAGAAATGTTCCAAGTTAACCTTTTGACTAGCCTACTCTTGGTTTGTCATCTTTTCAGATATTGCCTTTGTGTCGGTCGAAACTGTCAATACAAATTTAACTACCAACAAAATACTTCATTATTAACGACAGACATTATCATCACCAGATATAAGTTTTTATGGTGGACATGCTGTCACGTCTTCCTACCCAAAGACAAACGTTTTGGGCTGTTACAGATCGTTCTACAATAATCCTCCACAGCTTGCCAGCTTGTAAGAAATCGTTTCTCAGAGTTGCATTAACTGAACCTCTGATGACGACTGATGACAGGTAGATAATTAAATTACATTCACTGGCCTGTTGATTCCAGAAATGAACAAATAACTGCAGCTGAAAATGTTGAATTATTTACAAATGTGAGAAAGTTCTTATTGACAAACAAGGCTTTGTAAGCTTTGTATTTTGCAGAAAATTAAAAGGAGCGATTCTAAGTTACATTCAGTAGCCTTCTTTTTTAATTCACACGTCATCTTATCATTAAGAAACAATTATATTACGCTTTTTGGGGTTTTGACTTCAATTTGCCATCCTTAGCACACACCTGTGTATTTATGTAATCTATGTTATTCCAATAGCTCTCTTTGTTCAACCTGGTCTCACAATGTGTTCTGTACCTGGATATTTGAATGTTACTGGATTTTGACAGAAAAGCTCATTTGGGATTGATACATGTGTCATACAGGTCACAAGCAGCTGAAATACATTGGGAAAAGCAAGCTCACCTCCAGAGGCGTTAGCCAGGCAACAGAGGAACTGCTGCAACATGGCCTAAATCCTCTCAGTAATTAATCACATGGCAAACATTACCTATTTTACAGTTGTGTCTCTGTGTTTTGGAGTTTTTGATTATTCCGTGTTCCCAGCTGTTGTACAGGCGCCGTTTGAATGTTGCAAAATAAACAAAACAAAAAAACATCCCGTTTCGCTCAGGAATAAACATCGACGAGTTTCTAGCAAAACAGACCAGAGAGAATAGAAAACGCATTCTTCTCATCACGCACTTCCTGGTCTCATGTGGTGAAGGTGACTTTAATGAATTCACAGGGAGGTGGAAGTGACCCAAGGCTGCGTTGACTCTGCAGCTACATGAGATCAAACTCCAGATCATTTTTGTTATTGACATATACAATATGACTAAGTTTGGGTGCTGACGGGAACGGGCACATTTAAAACATATTTTTTTAATAAAACTGTAGTCAAATCGGGAGTAGGGCATTTTTGTCTGAGCGGTCGCCTACACACACTACTACAGCGCTGAGGGATATTAATCTATTTATTAATTTTTCATTCATTCAAACTTAAGAAGAAGAACGACCACGGTGTAGAAATGCAGACGTCAGACACACAGCCATCTGCAAACCAATTGATGTCCAGTATAGGGGCATGCAGCACACATAGGTGATGACCACATAACTTCGTATGTTATGAAAGGTTCTTTAGTGTGCTCCCAAAACTTTAACGTGGAACCAAACCTAAACCTATTACCTTGGTGCAGACTTTTAGGTGTAAAAAAACACCCTAAATAATTAAATTTTTTATAGCATTATTTCATGTAGATTAGCTCTCACCAATTTGCCTCCCATGCAATAGTATTTACAGATTAAAGGGATATTACATCGAAATCCTTTAAGTAACTACGAGGAGCTTTCAGTTTTTGTTGATTCAAGCGGCACCTTTGGACAAAGACGGTAATGTTAATACACCAACCCCCAAGCGCGTGCCGGCGGCGCATGCATTTGTTTAGATAGCGAGTTAAAGAGAGACTACAGGATGCATCGTGATGAGGTAAAGTATATGTGACTATATAAGATTAATAATAATGGTGAGTATCATTTGAGAAACACAGGTTGTTCTGCTCTGCCTGGCCTAAATAATTTTTGTCTTAGTTCCCGGAAAATGCAAAGGCATCATTAATAATATGATAAAATAAGTTGTTTTCGCTGATTGTCTTGTATGCTTTGACAGTTCATTTATGATCATCAGAGGAACAATGGGACTGTTTCATAGAAATGCAAGAGTTCCTCGTAGGAGGTTTAAAGTAGAATAGAGCGAGGGCTACATATACTGTAAATGACTGGCTTCTTCATGTGTGTTTTCGGAAAATCATTAGTCTGTGTATGTCCTCCTGAGCCTGCATTTACGCCAACCATCAGTGTTCATTAAACTGGCACAAATTGTGTTTTGTCAATTTAAATCTGCACAGTAGCTGAGTGAGGTGCTCTGTCCACCGGTATAGCAATCTTTCGCCGCTGCCTTCGATCAAGTTTCCTCTTTTGGCCGCAGTGCCAGGTTTCCTGCTAATATCGCATGTTGTGGAAACAGGAACTTGAAGGTCTCCTGGGATACACGTGTAGCCTTGAGCGTTCACACTTGGTTACATTGTCATGCCTTACCTCAGACACTTTGCTTTTTTCGGATAATGCTGTGAGACACTGAAAACAGTTATTGTAGGAACATCTATCTGTCTATGTTCAAACAGATGTTTATTTTTTTAATCTCAATTATAAAAATTAAGAATATCCAATTAAATATCTTAATATTAATTATTACTTCAGATATAAAATAATCTGTACTGTTGTCCCTTGTCTCTCTTGAATCATAGGGACTTGGCACCACAGTGCCACAGCAGCTCTACTCTACCAGCGTCACCTCGTGTTGATTTTAAGTGCGTAGCCTACTCTACGTGCCGTTTTGTTGAAAGGCTTTTCCTGTTTTTGTTTAGTCTTTTTTATTGTGCGTGTGTGTTTTACAGAATTCCTGTGCAAAGAATGTCCCTGGGTCCACATACACTTCGACCGACTGGACATAAAGGAAATTCCTTCAGAGCTACTGTTTTTCCGCAGGTGGCTGTGTGAGCGCTTCAGAATCAAGGACCGGTAAGTGTATGTGGGTGGAACAATTAATCATGTCAAAATTGCATGTTATCCATTCAATATGAGAACTGCAAATAGTTTTTTAAATGGTTTGCCTACGCACACCACCAGTTGTAAACACAAATATGCATCCTAGCTTCTGTATGACCTAAAACTGCTGAAAAATATAACATTCTTCAGCTTAATCTGAAAATGTTACCATGTATAGTTCCCTTGAGTACACCGGTGGGGCTCAGAGGGCATGGCCATCCACCCACAGTGGTTATAGATATTTAAGGGGGTGATTTAATCTGACTAATGTGGGAAGAATAACCAAAAAAGGTTCTTCATATGCTAAAAGGGAATCAAAATTAGTGTTTGCAATAATTATTCAGAGACATATCTTGACAGGAAAAGAAAGATGGGTGATGCCTATGCCTACTGACCATAAAACCAAAATAAATATCCAGGGAAACAGAGCCTTGTACCTTTTGTGACTAACAGCTTTGGCAGTTTGGGCATAGTTTATCAAATGAGTAACATGAGTGAAACATAAAGAAAGTTAAAACCAGTGTTTCCCCTACTACTGTTTTGCAGGGGCTGTGTTGACAGATCTGCTATGAACTTTTTTACACATGATGGGTAATTGTATTTGGAGCTACATTTGCTTGTATGAAAAGTGCTACACAAATCAAGTCTGAGTCTGATAGTACTGATTACTGGTACAAACACTAACTGGGGTTCTGGCACTCGATTAGCCTGATTTTGGAGACCGGGGGCCTCTCCGAATAGTCCAATCTCCTAACCTATAAGCCTCCTTTCCTATAGGCCTACCTTAACCCCTAAACGTCATCGGGGTTAAGGAGAGATGAAAGGTGCTTCCTATCGAACATAGGAAAAGACAGCACTGTTTCAAATGAATTCGACTCCACTTTTCCTAACCGACGTCATTGCACGACGGCGAGTATTGCTGACGTGAGTCAATGTCCATGCGTGAGTCACTAGCGTGAAACTAGGCTACACTATTCTCCGAAAATGGACTACAACAAGCGCTCGTTTGATCCATGCGTTTTTTTCATATTGATTTTAAACAGGTTGTCGCCAACAGAGTGACAATCACTTAGATCGGACTTTGCCAAGGGGAATATTTAAGGCCACTTGAATCCCAATTCACATGCAGAATAAAAAGAGGCTACACTTATGTTGATGTTGAAATGAACTGCCCCCAGTAGTCTTCATTAAAGAGGACCTATGATGCTTTTTGACTTTTATGACCTATAAACGTTGTTATGATGATTCATAGTCATGCTTAACCATACTAAATTATCAAATAATGACTTACATGCATTTCGACGTATTCCCTGCTGACCGTCTGGGGTGTCTGTGCAGAGCACTAAACACTATTCTAGCCAGTCGAGAAGTCACGTCTTCAAAGCGGTCTACCCTTTCATAATTCGTGACGTCGCATAAAAATTTGTGACGTGACCACGCGGATGTTTCCATGTATGGTAATGCTGTCACTTCCCTGTTCGCGTCTGCCTCGCGCCCTTATAGGTCCATGCTCGCGCTTCCCGCCACTGAAAGTGTTCCGGAAGGAAGGTAACCAATCACAACGGAGTGGGGTTTGCAGGAGGGGGGGAGGGTAGCGGAGATGGCCGATGCACAGGCGGAGGGAGCGGAGATTGCCGAAGCACACACACTCAAGTGTTGACAGGACGTGCTGGATCGCCAAAATAAGAGAAAGAGCTTCCCGAAAATCTACATAGTTTTTTGTGATGTGATTCGTGTCAGGTTGCTCTATAGCAGTGTAAAACAAGAAATTAAGACCAGAAAAGTAGTATAATAGGTCCTCTTTAAATGTGAAGTTGTAATTTTATTTTCTTATGGTGTAAATTATGTGCTACGAAAATAACTATTATGATGTTGGTCTTTTATGAGTTCTTTATTATCTTTATTGGGGGGTCGGGGGTATTTTGTTGTAGCCGAGTTAAATCTTCCTCTCTTCTCTTCTCCTCTCCTCTCCTCTCTTCTGTTTTACCTCTCGTTCGTATTCGTGTAGAGTCGGTAAACTCCGTCGGTGGCTTGTTGCTTTAAATATTGCCGCCGTAAAGGATTATGGGATACAACTATCTCCTTTCCTTTCGCATAGGTTGGTCCGGAGTAACCTATGCTAAAGGAGGGTTAAAGGATGAATCGAGGCTCCTTTCCTATGCCTTTCCTAAGCATTTTGAGAATTCGAATCACCTATCCGACGAGTACTTCCGGGTCATCTCGATAGGAAAGGAAATTTCCTATGCAAAAAAGACTATTCGGAGAGGCCCCAAGTCAAAGACCATCTTCCTTGCTAAGAGAAAAGTCAAGAAATCCAGATGATCAGATAGGATTTGCCTTTAGAAAGGGACCTGTAGCCCCCCACTAAAATAAATGAATGCATTTCACACACATTTTCTGCAGGAAATTATGTTGTAAAAACTAAAATCAACCTCTGTATCGACAGCCCCTGAGTTGTTGTAGACAGGACTTTTTTAACAGGTCGCTTGACTCCAAACACGTTATACTGTAGTGAAAATATGGTTAATACTCATTAATTATTTTCCTCAGTTATTCACCCTACTAAAACAATGTGTGACTCTCCTGACAGTTGTCTGTGTGCATAGGTATTTATAACTGTTACATTTGTATGGTTAATTAGCAGTAGTTGAATAGGGGGTGGAAATTAATAAGCTTTGGCTTCTACCTGCTCCTTTTTTCCGACACATAACATTTATTGGTAACGCTTTATATTAAGGTTCTTGTTATAAGCCTTATTAGATGCTTATTAACATTAATTTGTGTTAATAAGACTATATATAAGTGTTAATAATAACATAATAAACATGTTGACAGTGTGATTATAAGACTTTTATAAGCACTTATAAGACACTTCTTAACTATTAATTGATCGCTTAATATCATTAATAAAAGTCTGATGAGTTTCTGATAGCTGTTAATAAAAGCGTTACAAACCTATTTATTGAGTCTTACTAACTTACCTATTATGTCATTGTTAAACCTTTACTAAGCATTGTTTGTTGCTTTATGAAGGTAACCACATCTTTATTAATCAATTAATAACAGTTAACTATGCTCTATGAACAATGCTTATTAAGGTTAATAAGTCCTTTATTAAACAATTGATAACAGTTAATAAGTACTATATCTTGTCAAGGAGGATACAATGAGAATTAGAAAAACGACATGTAAATACAATGTTAGAGCGGTGAAGGTATTTGATTAGCTTTAATGTTTTTCTTGTTGAAGTACCTTCAAAAATGAGTTTTCTGAGTTTGGTTTGCAGCGCCATATCTTAGTTGGCTAAAGTCACTGATTTTCATCCCTCTTTCCAAAATGTTGTCTTTTGGCATCTAGCATAATGAGTGCATAATATATTTGTTTTTGCTCTGAAGTGATTCTTTCACCTCTATGTGTGCGCACACATGTTGAGTGAGTGTTAAAATGAGATGCCCCGAGAACGTAGTATATTTTTCACAATCTATAATGAATATGACTCGTATGATCGGTTTTGTGCCTCAAATCAGATCCTTAAAGGGCTTTTATTTTGAAGGTAGTTGTAAAACCGGAAGTTCCGTGTATGCAAGTCGCTGATGGCTTGACGCCAGCTTGACGGCCATGCTTGACAAAGTGTTTCACGAAAGTAAGGAGAACATGTCGGAGTCGTCAGCACGGTCAGCACCCCAAACCAGGTCTCTGAAAAATAAGAGGGTGAGGTCCGAACTGGAGGATGACTCTTCTGGTAAGTTTAAGAATGTAATGCTATAGTAACGTTAGCTGGTTCTAGCTTGCTAGTTGTTTGCCTAGCTTACATTACTTTCTTTCAGAAGCTTTGATGAGCTTCTTTTTTGAGCTAACGTTTAGCTTACACTATCATAAAAACTGCAACCAAACGTATCTATTAACAGTTGTGTCATGCTAGCTTGTCAGGAAGGGGCAAAGTAATGCTGAATGGTTATTTCTGTGCTGACCCAGATGCTGCCCAAATTGTCCTAACTGCCAAACTGGGTCTACAGAAATATAAACATGAGCTGGCCAGGTATAAATTAGAATGCCAGGATGTAAAAATAAAAGACCTGACAACGGAGAGAGATTTCTTGAAGGGACAACTATCTGAATGAAAGAAAATATTTACTTTTTTCCAACAATTGTCACCATTACAGACTAAATGTACTTTGATACTGCACCCCTTTTTGCAGATTCCATGTCCAAATCGCTTAAATGCTTAGTATAACCTGTCTCTAATTGTGATCAATGTTTCTTTGTGTTGTCTTTATACAGTAACAAGAAAGACCAGCCTGACTCAACCTTCCCCTGGGGCTCAAGTCCGTTGTCGTCTGACTCCTCCTCAGACGATGGGAAGAGGAAGAGGAAGTATAACAGAAGTCAGCATTATACTGTTGCAGAGGGGGCCAGCAGAAGAAGGCTTTTTTTTTAAATGATCTATTTTTGAATTGTATTACTTGATTTTATTTCAATACATTTTAAACTTTTAAGACTGACCAATTTTCTTACTATTTTGTTGACACAATCGGGGAACGGTGGGACTTGAAAATATTCCCACCTCCAAAGTGGGGAATGACAAAACAAGTTTGAGAACCACTGGGTTAGCATCTATATAGTTGTATGTGGTTTTCTGCTTGTCCTATCTGCAACAGTATAATGCTGACTTCTGATACAGCAACGTCTCGCCCAAATTCCTCTAGTGAGGATTGCCATCTCCATAAGGTTACAGATTCAATATGCAGAAGCAACTCATACAACCCCATGTCGTTTTATATTGTTTTACCTACAACAGAGTTTTTTTTTTATTATTGTTTGATGGAAGTTTTTTTTTGCTCTACTCGTTTAATTGTTTTGTTGTTCTTATTCATTTAATATTTTAAATTAATAGTCTTAATCATTGGACACTTGAATTGATGTCAGGCAGCATTTTTATTTTACAAAGGTATTTATTTTTTTACATTTAGTAAAATGTTGTTCATGAAAGTTCTGGGAAACAAACAAACATGTTTACAATTGCACAGTTGTTAAGTGTTTTTTTTTCTTTAAAAGTAAGTTTTTGTGCTTCACCTCTGTAACATTGTATTTACATGTATTTTTTTTTAATTCACATTGTATCCACCTTGACAAGATATAGTACTTATTAACTGTTAAAAAGTGTATCTTAAAGGATTTATTAACCTTAATAAGCATTGTTCTCGCTTTAGATCCAGTACCTTCAAAATGCATTATTACCTGTTTAATAAAGGACTTATTGGCCTTAATAAGCATTGTTCTCGCTTTAGATCCAGTACCTTCAAAATGCATTATTACCTGTTTAATAAAGGACTTATTAACCTTAATAAACATTGTTCTCGCTTTAGATCAGGTACCTTCAAAATGCAATATTACCTGTTTAATAAAGGACTTATTGGCCTTAATAAGTATTGTTCTCGCTTTAGATCCAGTACCTTCAAAATGCATTATTACCTGTTTAATAAAGGACTTATTGGCCTTAATAAGCATTGTTCTCGCTTTAGATCAGGTACCTTCAAAATGCATTATTACCTGTTTAATAAAGGACTTATTAACCTTAATAAGCATTGTTCTTAGAGCATAGAAATGCATTATTACCTGTTTAATAAAGGACTTATTAACCTTAATAAGCATCGTTCTTAGAACATAGTTAACTGCTAATAAACAAATAATAAAGGTGTGTTCACCTTCATAAAGCAACAAACAATCCTTAGTAAAGGTTTAACTATGACATAATAGGTAAGTTAGTAAGACTCAATACATGGGTTTGTAATGCTTTTATTAACAGCTATCAGAAACTCATGAGACTTTCATTAATGCTATTAAGCGATCAATTAATAGTTAAGAAGTGTCTTATAAGTGCTTATAAAAGTCTTATAATCACACAGTAAACATGTTTATTGTGTTATTATTAACACTTAAATATAGTCTTATTAACACAAACTGATGTTAATAAGCATCTTATAAGGTCCTTATTACCTATTAACTAAGACTTATAACAAGAACCTTAATTTAAAGCGCTACCCATTTATTTATTTATAAATATTGTTTTATGACATTTTATAAATATTGTTGTTTTTGTATTCTGTTCCATCTTGCTTATTATTTTTTTATTCTGTTCAAAATAAAGATGAAATGAATTAATGAAGGTATTACACATTCAAATTTCCATCACTCCCTACAAGCTGAGGCAAAAGGAATAGGGAGTTGTGGGTAATGGTAGGTGCCTGTCACCTCCTAGTGGTCATAGCCTAGATTACAAAGGCAATCATATCAATGGAAAAGAACAGTCTGTTGACATTACATCATGTTAGTGTTATACAAAATCGACAGCTTTGACCACACTCCCTCAGCTGTGGTAGACATGACTTTTTAACAGGTCACTTGACTATATACTCTTCACTCTACGTATAGTGGAAGAATGGTTTCTACTCGTTCATTATTTTCTTCAGTTATGCAACCTCAAACCATGTGTGGCTCTCATGACAGTTGTCTGTTTTCTGTCACCCCCCAGTGGTCATTGCCTAGATTACACAGGCAATGATTTAATATGAAATTGTGGCAGGCAGGACTTTTTAAAGTAGTTACTAGGAACTTTCAGTTTTTCTTGATTATAATGGCCCCTTTTGACAAAGCTGTAGTGTTGCATGACACCAGTGCGGGCTGCATATGCATTTGTTTAGGAAGCGAGCGAAAGAGAGTGAGAGACGCTTTGATTAGAGATTTAGAACTGTTGGGGTAATGCAGGCCGTTCCGGTATGCTTGCCATAAATCGTTTTGTCTCATTTAAAAAAAATAAAAAAATAACAATGTAATTGTTTTAAAAGGTTCTGTATAGATACCATTTTTAGTATTTTGGTGAATTATATTCTGTATTTTAGAATTTGTAAAATAATAAAGTACATTCACTCTCCTCTCCTCTTGACATTTCCATTACACACTTTCAAAACTCTATTAGATTTCGAGAGTATCACAGCATCTGATTACCTGTTCATTTTCACCCCTCACAAACTAAGTGTTTAGATCCATGATATGTTCAATTAAAAGTCCACTCTGCAGCTTGTTCCTGTGCTTTTAACTCCACTTCATGCTTTCCATCAGCAAATGCATTGGCTGAGATGTCATCACATACCCTTAATATGAAATGTCTAATGTTGTAGTGGATATAAACACAAGTGGTGTAGTTTATAAGCCCTGTTTGAAGATGATCCTAGGCATCTGGCGTTGATGGCCTCCAGGCTCCATCTGAACTTTGACCCCTTTTTCCTATAAGGTTGATTGGTTGATGCTAGGGAATGATCATGGTCATAGATGAACAAGCACTGATCCATCGTAGGACACAAACCACAGTGTTCACAACAAATCCACCCACTGTAGCGTTCAGCTTAGCAAAATCACACATGAGCAGTTTGATCTGTTAGAACCAACACTCAGCTCTGTCCTCAAAGAAAAACACATAGTCACACTTAAATTCAATCAGCGGGCCTAGCTCCCTTGATACCTGCACACTTACCGACACAGCGCTCATCAATACAAAGCCAGACACACCTCACAGAGGCACCGTTGGACTGGTTGGTATAAAAGTGTTGCTGAATGAATATATGATGGCGATATGCTCTCTTCTGTGTAACATTTTTCAAATACAACTTTCTCCCCGTGGCGCTCCTTGTCTATACCTTCCTCAGAGGCATTGTTCTGAATTAGCCAGCCGTGGAAAAAGGCTACTGTGTTGTCAGATGATTCACTTGGTTGAGCCAAAAGCTGAGCAGTCAGAGATAATTGGTATTCAGAAAGACACTGTGCTATACCTGTTTCAAAGACTTTCTCCTGTTATGGAGCATCACTGTGCCTCCAGGGAAGGTTTGAACTCAATCACAGCTAATGAATAGCTAATAACATCCATTAGCTCATTTTAATGAATCTTTTTCTTCTACCACAAGGCTGATTTCATTTGTTTAACACACAGATGCCGCAGCAGTTGCAAATCTTTGTAAAAGCGGCATCACACAGCCCTGTAGGAGATTTTATAAGATTAATGTGCAAAATTATTTTGGAAGCAAGGGTTAAACACTGCCTGTAACTCTGACAGGGCTTTGTTAGCCTCTGACAGGGTTCCTCTGCCAAGGGGCACCTAATTATAAACATTTAGGAGCACATGCAGATTTTTAGGGGCTCATTAAAAATGTATCGAACAAGATTTCTTTTTAATAAAGGGACACAAGGACCGATTGTCCAAATTATTTAATTTATTTGAATACAAAGGTTTTTAATTATTTCTCCTACAAACTTTTTATTAGATAAGTATGCAATTGTATACTGTATACTTTAGACTGTCAACCATTCTGTACACGGTATGAACAGTGCAGTACTCACAGTACATAAAGTTGTCCTCAAAATGGAACCATGGTAATGATTGATTGATTGATTTTATTAGGATCCCCATTAGCTGATGCAGAAACATCAGCTACTCTTCCTGGGGTACACACCAAACATATACAAGGAAGAAAAACATATAAAATATATACAAAGAAGAACAATCACATGACATATAGGAACAAAACCATCAATACACAAAAAAAACACCATACAACATTTAAAAATAGCAGGTCTCTAATCTCTAATACGGACAGCAATTAGGTGTCGTTTCACATGTTTTTTTAACCCAGTTTTATTCTGATTTTTAGAGATATGCCCTGGGAGGGAGTTCCATTCAACCATAGCTCTATACAGCACTGTACTTTGTTTTGAATTTGTTTTGGCTTGTGGAATAGTGTAGTTTCTGTTAAGGTTAGACGATGCAGGACCCAAGAGCAGACAGAGGCGAAGTAGGATTTACATAAAAAGGTTTATTTAACGAGGTGGGGAGCAGGTGGTGAATGGGGAAGCCAGGGGTAGTGCAGCAGGTAGGTAGACTGGAGGTGGTGATCCGGGTAACTGCAGGCAGAGGAAAAACAGCGTAAGATAAAGTCACAAAAAGCTACTAGGGGTGAGAAAATACAGCAAGGTAATAATAACAACTGGAGCCAGGCGTGAATAGTTACCACTGTGGTGAATGGTAACGATCTGGCGACGACAGCAGGGAAGCCAGAGGTTAAGTAGGTGAGTTGATTAGTGATGAGAACCAGGTGTGGAGACAGACAGGGGGAGTGGGAGTGGCAGAAGGAGGAGGAGCGCACAGCAGCCAGCTGTGATCACGACAGTACCCCCTCCTCAATGGACGCCTCTTGGCGGCCTAGGCCAATCTGGATGGGCCCGGTCTCCTTGACCACCTGGGGAAGAGGTACAGGCTCAGGGTCCGTCACTGGAAACGAGGGCTCGGAATCCCAGACAGGAAACTGGAGACGAGGCTCTTGGTCCATGACCACTTGGGGATGAGGTTCGGGATCCTTGACCACTTGGGGACGAGGCTCCGAGTCCTTGACCACCTGGGGATGAGGCTCTGGCTCATAGAGGGGAAACTGGGAATACACAGGGGGCCCCACGGGCACAGGGGAATCGTCGGACACCTGGGGATGAGGCTCTGTGCCCCAGAGGGGAATCGGAGAATATGGTTTATGCTCCAAGAGGGGATGAGGCGTCGGCTTCTGGACGGGATACTGCGGATAAGGCACAGGGCGCTGGACGGGATACTGCGGATAAGGCACAGGGCGCTGGACGGGCACATGGAGATCAGGTAAAGGCTCCTGGAAGGAATACTGGGGATGAAGTACAGGGTGCTTGAAAGGCACGTGGGGACGAACTGTGTGGCCATTAGAGGCCCGAGCATCAACCGTGCAGGCCAGCTTGAGGCAGGAAGGAGAGAGGATAGTGTCAGGGAGGACCGGTGTGTTCCCAGCGGTGAATTGACGAGAGAGGGCGTCAGGCTTGACGTTGCGGGACCCGGGCCGGTAGATGAGGGTGAAATTGAACCGCCTAAAAAACAGGGACCACCGGGCTTGGCGGGAACGTAAGCGCTTAGCTGACTGGATGTAAGACAAATTCTTGTGGTCGGTCCAAACCACGAACGGCTGTTCTGCCCCCACAAGCCAGTACTGCCATTCCTCCAACGCCAGTTTAACAGCCAGCAGTTCTCTGTCACCCACCTCGTAGTTACGCTCAGCAGGAACCAGCCGGCGAGAGAAAAAAGCGCAGGGGTGAATCTTCCCATCAGAAGCTGAGCGCTGGGACAGGACCGCCCCCACTCCAGAGTCAGATGCATCAACCTCCACGATGAACTGCCTGGAGGGGTCCGGTTGGATAAGGATGGGAGCAGACGAGAAAAGCCTTTTAAGCCCAGAGAAGGCAGCCTCCGCCTCAGGCGTCCAGGCAAATGGGAGGGCAGGAGAGGTGAGACGGGTGAGAGGGGCAGCAACCCTGCTGTAGTCACAGATGAACCTCCGGAAAAAATTGGCAAATCCCAGAAACTGCTGCAGCTTCTTGCGGGAATCAGGGATGGGCCAGTCTGTCACTGCCCTGACCTTCTCCATGTCCTCCCTCTCAGGACGGGACAAGTTAAACAGGTGACTACTGGGCAAAGGGGCGCCGGGGAGGAGATCAGTGGCACAGTCATAGGAGCGATGAGGAGGCAAGGTGAGCGCACAACACTTACTAAACACCTCTCCCCGGTCATGATAATGTGAGGGAACCACGGAGAGATCGGGGGGTTCCTGTGGCAACGGAACACCTCCCTCTGCTGGAGACAGAGCAGATTGTAAGCAGGTGGAATGGCAAAAAGTGCTCCAACTCACCACCTTGCCAGAAGACCAGTCAAATTGGGGATTGTGCCGCATGAGCCAGGGGTGACCCAGCACCAGGGGAGTGAGGGGAGACAGGATGACAAGAAACTGAAGCGTCTCGTGGTGATTACCAGAAACAATTAACTCAAGGGGCTTGGTACGGTGAGTAATAAGGGCCAGGTGGCGGCCATCTAAGGCGTTAACAGTAAAGGGAGAGGGTAATTGTTCCAAACTCATGCCAACCTGAGACGCGAAACCGGCGTCAATGAAGTTCTCCTCCGCTCCAGAATCCACCAGGGCCGACACAGGAAAGGGATGACCGAGGGACAGGAGAGTGGCATCCAGCAGTGAGCGAGAACAGTGAGGAACGGGAACAGAGGAGGCGTGGCACAGCAGGGCCCCGAGTCTCACGGCAGAGCCCTGTCCCTCGGGCAGTGACGGACAGGTGGAGATGAGATGCCCGGGCAGCGCACAGTACAGACACACTCCGGTCTTAATCCGATGAAGCCGCTCTGCCTGGGTGAGACGTGTGCGTCCCAGCTGCATGGGTTCCTCTTCAGTGACAGCATGCGTCACGGGAGCAGAGAGGGCAGTTTCAGGGAAGTGTGGAGAGTGGGAAGCAGCGGATGCCGGGGGCACGGAGCTGACTGTCTTCTCCCTACGCCGCTCGCGTAGGCGATTATCCAGCCGGATAGAGAGGGAAATCATTTCATCGAGAGTGTCCGCTTCCTCCCTAGTAGCCAGCTCATCCTTGATTGTCTCCCTGAGACCGGAAAGAAAAAGCCCACGTAGTGACTTGTCGTTCCAGCCCGACCTGGCTGCATAGGTCCTGAACTCGACGGAGAACTCAGCTACACTGCGGGAGCCCTGACGTAATGAAATAAGCCGCTTGGCGGCGTCCCCCCCCCTCTACTGGGTGATCAAAAACCTTCCTCATTTCAGCTAAAAAAGGTCAAAATTGTCATTAACTGGGGAATCACTGTCCCATAATGCTGAAGCCCACGCTAGTGCATTACCCTTAAGTGACCCCATAATGTAAGCGATCTTCGCCTTTTCAGTGGGGTAGGTGAGAGGCTGCTGACTGAAAACTAGGGAACACTGGATCAAAAAAGCTCTGCACGTACCCATGTCCCCAGCGTAGCGCTCCGGCGCAGGAATGAAAGGCTCACGAGCTCGTGGCAGGTGTGACGGGAGAGTGGGAGCAGGCGGAGGTGCCGTGATGTGGGAGGCCAGTAAGTCCAAGTGCACATCCATCTGTGAGACTCGGGTAGCGAGATTCATAAAGGCCTCCCTAGTGTCCCGGAGGGCTTGGCTGAGCTCAGCCACCTGAGTGCCTTGGGCGGCGAGAGCGCCGCGGATGCTGTCCATGTCCGCTGGGTCCATCTTGGCCAGATCGTTCTGTTAAGGTTAGACGATGCAGGACCCAAGAGCAGACAGAGGCGAAGTAGGATTTACATAAAAAGGTTTATTTAACGAGGTGGGGAGCAGGTGGTGAATGGGGAAGCCAGGGGTAGTGCAGCAGGTAGGTAGACTGGAGGTGGTGATCCGGGTAACTGCAGGCAGAGGAAAAACAGCGTAAGATAAAGTCACAAAAAGCTACTAGGGGTGAGAAAATACAGCAAGGTAATAATAACAACTGGAGCCAGGCGTGAATAGTTACCACTGTGGTGAATGGTAACGATCTGGCGACGACAGCAGGGAAGCCAGAGGTTAAGTAGGTGAGTTGATTAGTGATGAGAACCAGGTGTGGAGACAGACAGGGGGAGTGGGAGTGGCAGAAGGAGGAGGAGCGCACAGCAGCCAGCTGTGATCACGACAGTTTCCACTGGTGGCATGTCTGGTGGGGTATGTGTGTGCATTAGAGCTGAGTGTGAGTTGCCTATACAAACAATCAGGGGTTTTAAGTACATTGATATTTTTCACAAATGAGAGAAGGGATGCTTTTAACCTCTCATCTACTTTTAGCCAGAGGAGTTGGTCATGCATGACGTTTATATTAGCTATCATTGTGCACTGAAGGGTTAGGCGAGCTGTTCTGTTCTGAGCCCGTTGTAGCTTCCCTAGATTTGTTTTTGTGGTACCTGACCAGACCACCGGGCAGTAATCTAAATGTGACATTACGTCCCGCGCAAGCGCAGAGCGTACGGAAAGTCAGCAGTCGGCTTGGTGTGTTCTTTGTACTTTTTTGGCCGCGACGGGAAGACTGGAGCTTCCTGAATCGTCAAACTTCATTTTCGGGTAGTCGGACTGGTGTGTCCTGGCCTTAAGGTTTGCAGGACCTGTTTGGTCAGATGTGGTCAGAGCATCTCTTGACAACAGATGTGTTTCTCCCCATTTTTTGCACCATTAAATCTATGTGTTGACCATGTCAGTTTACTATCTAAAGTTACACCAAGAAGCTTTGTTTCTTTTTTTTAGAGATTAGTGAGTGTTTTGATCCATGTAATGCAGTTTAATACTGTATTTAGTGTAGCCTTATGCAGAGATAATTGTATGCATCCCTGGGAGCTCACACATTTAATGGGAAAACTAGCAGACATTGTAATGACAATAAAAGCAAAGTACTGTTTAAAGAGCAAATCATGTTCTTTAAAACCCATTATAATGTCTGGTTGTTTTCCTCACGGAATGCATGCATTTCTTGTCCTGCATGCAGAACTCTGCGTAACACCTGTTAGCGGCGGCGGAGGATGAAATAGTTTTGTCAACAGAGATTTCAGTCAACGTTACTTAGTCACATTCTTCGTCCGTATCCTCCTCACTGTTTCATTCAAAACTTCAGTTTGTGTTGCGCTCTGTCCATTAAAAAAAGGACTAAAAGTCTTCTTACTTTGTGTATGTTGCTAGCTTTCATTAGCTATCGATCTAGCTCACTGTGTGCTGACAGGTGGATCAAAAGGACAACATTGGTCCAGGGCAGTGACTACTATTTTTGTCGTATCATTATCAACCTTTTGGATGAAAATAAAACCCAGGATGGATGTTTTTAAATACTTATTATTCAGAAATGCTCCTATACATTTTTCATTTTGCACAAACCTACTTTTAGTTGAAATATGACTGAAATGCCCACACTGTCAAACTCTGTTTGAGCATATCAAGAATACATCCACTGAACTTGTCCATTGAAAAAGAGTTTTCTGTCAACAGAAATCGAAGTGAAGGGAAGGGAAAAACAACCAGGGAATGGAGCAGTTTTAAGTGGGCCTGAAGACTCCAGCTGTGCCACATTTATGTTTTAAGCACAGCTGGAAGCCTCTCTCTCTCTCTCTCTCTC
The DNA here is from genome assembly GCF_949987685.1 of Ammodytes marinus. Lineage (NCBI taxonomy): Eukaryota > Metazoa > Chordata > Actinopteri > Uranoscopiformes > Ammodytidae > Ammodytes > Ammodytes marinus. The sequence continues at coordinate 16,771,635 of NC_137215.1, read as the reverse complement.
TCTCTCTCTCTCGCTTAACCTATTAAGACACTATTATAGTAGGCCTATGTGTTCCTATTTTCAGATATATTTGTAGGCTATATATATTTGCCAGCCACTTATTGTATTTACCCCCTGCTGTTATTAAGCAAGAACATGCATTGGCAGTCATGCACATTATGTTTGCATGTCTGTTTGGCTCCCTGATCTTCATGCCAGTATGGGGAGCTGCTCACTATTTGGCTTATACTTCTACTAATTTTATTTATTTAACTTTTATTTATCCTCGAGAGACTAATTGAGGGGTGACCCTCATTTACAATGATGTCGAGATCAAACAAATTCAAATGAAAAACAACAATACATAAACAATATTCAATGCAAATACATCAAATACACAACAACAGGTGAAGAGAAAAACAATTGAAACATTTACACAGTGGTGAAGAGTGGCAGCAATTAAAATGAAATGGGTGAAAGTACAATATAGCCTAATTAAAACAGTTACAGGTAGAGTTTGGCAGATTTAAGATAGTTTGTTTAAATTGGTTAAAGGATATGAAGTTATTTAGTTTAATTTGTTGCTGTAAGTTGTTCCAGGAGTCAGGGGCACTGAAGCTAAAAGCTGTCTTTCCCAGCTCAGACCGGGCTTGTGGGACATAAAGCATAAGCATGTCAGTAGAGCGGGTCTGATAAAGCCCATCTTAAATTTGCAGCATTATTGTTAAATAACGAGGAAGCTTCCCGGTCAAGGCTTTGTAAATAAAAATGTGCCAATGTGCGTCACGTCTCTCTTTAAGGGAGGACCACCTAACCTTTTCATATAAAAGACAATGGTGTGTGTCATAAGCATCTCCTGTGATGAACCTTAAAGCAGAGTGAAAAACAGAGTCCAGGAGTTTAAGAAATTAATGTGATGCATGCCGGTAAACCACATCACCGTAATCAAGGACAGACATGAAAACTGCCTCAATAATCCTTTTCCTACTAAATAAAGGGAAGGTGGTTTTGTTCCTATAAAAATAGCCAATTTTTTGTCGTAGTCGACAAACAAGATTTTTTATATGAAAATTAAAAGTGAGTTTATCATCTAACCAGATGCCGAGATATTTGTACTCTGTGACTCTTCCAATTAAAAATCCATTCTTTGTAAAAATATTAAAATCATTAAAATTTGTAGTTCTTGCTCTGGAGAAACACATATATTTGGTTTTGTCTGTATTTAGAACCAACCTGAGGTCCACTAGACAGTCCTGCAGGGTGTTAAAAGAGCTTTGTAGGTTCTGAATAGATTGGTGCACTGAATCGGAAATGCAATACAGTACTGTGTCGTCAGCGTATAGATGGGCGTGACAGTTTTTTAGCAATGAAACAATGTTATTTATATAAATTGTGAAAAGAACTGTACCTAAAATTTAGTTAATAGTTGCAGCCCTTCTGTATCTAGTGGGGATCCTAATAAACTAAACTACTCCAGTCTATGAATTATGTTGCATTATGCAAATTTCCTACATTAGTGATTCATGGCCATTTTGGCACTTTCTGGTCCAATGCAGGAAGTAGTTATATGGTCATATAGTCATACTGTATATTTACATTGAACTGACAGTACTCATGTCATACTGAATAGTTTATTGCGGTAACTCCTTTACATCAATCAGGTTAGACAATATATTGGAAAGCACATCTACACACTTCATAATAATCACAAACTCTACCCAATTGATTGATGTGTCATTCTTATTTTCTTCTTTTATGAAGCAAAATTAAGTACCTCTATATGTTATACCACTTGCAATACAGATAAGCATAGGCATGCACCATGCATACTTTGTGTGGGCATAATGTAAGAGTAACCAATTGAAAAACATTTGCAGTGGATTCTTGATTTTCCCAAAAAATAATGAGAATTCAAAAACAGACAAAACAAAAAAATGTAGTTTTCTAATGCATATTTACATCCTTACATGGTTGTAAATCATTGCTGTTTGATTTATTGGCTGTGCACATGTCATATTGGCACTATAGGGTAGTTTTGAAACTTACATGGAAGAAAAAAGGCTGCTGTATCACCAAAGGGGGATCTGTGGGGCTGGATATGCTCTGTAGCTTCACGACAGAGGGGCACACAGAAAGACCAAGAGTTCATTGTCCATGTCTTTAAAGGGTTAGCACTGCTGCCAAATGCTGACAGTTGGTGCCAGTTTCTTTCTTTTCCTCTCTCTTTCAAGAACAAAAGCACCAGCATGGAACCTTTTTAAATGGTGCGTGGGGAGGCTTTGATAGCAACCAAGGACCCCAGAACTTTTTCTTTTAACTTGTTTGTTCTGAAAGGGTCAAAGTCAAAATGTGCTAGACTCATGCTGCACGGTGGCGATATTATTCTCTGTTACATATATGTTCATACGATGTGACTGAGACACAAGCACACTTTTGGATTAGATTAATATTATCACAAACAATAAACATGTAGGAAGTGCTTTTTTCCAGACAATATTAGTTTTTTGTTTTGCTGGTTGGAAATAATTAATTACAGCTCAAATACCATGTAATCAAACAGAAAAATAAAATAAAAAAGGTGCAGAGAGTATATTATAATTTGAGGGAAAACTGAGTCTAAAATACCCATTGTCTGAAACTGGCAAGCTAAGGCGACCTTTCGGTTTTCAGTACCTTTTTCTTTCTCCTGAGGATTCCTGTCAACTGTATTTCACAACAAGACTTCCTTGGGAACTTGATGACAAATGCCGAGTCAAGCTGTCTCCTGCTGAGGATGTTTGGCAGTGCCTGCTGGGCAGTCTGATATGGTCTGAAGGATCTCAACTGGAACATTGTCGTCCGTATCAAGCAACAGAGAAATTGCCAATGAATTATACGTCAGATCAAGTTATTTGTATTTATTTGGCCAAGTATAGGAAATCACAAATTTGCCTCAGGGGGCTGTGGTAAAGCCGAATTTCCCTGTTGCTGAAATAAGACTTGAACAGACGGACATCATCATTGTGTTTCAGGTAGGTTTATTGAGGAGATCCAGACAGGACATACAGAGGACTTGGTGGGAGCATGAAGCAGCATGGTTGAGAGGCAGCATTGGCTCTGCTCTTAAGGCCGTAGTAAAGCACTTATATTGAGAAACTTGTGTGCTGATACTCCACAAAATAGACATCTCATCTCATCATCAGGAATCCCGATAACAACCCTATTTTAAGGAACCGTAACCCTTGCTTTTCTATAACCTCAACCTTTAGAAATGCTTACACCTGAAATCTCTATTTTCCACCACAGGGCATACAGCACTGTCTATCTTTAGACCTTTGATTAAATTAGCGAAAATTTCCCATAACAACTCTTTAAACGGGAACAAAACGGAAAAGAGCAAGAAAAGATCTCTGTTGTTAAAACCCTCATCATTATTTGTGGTATTGGGCGATAGAATTAGAATTTAAATGATCCCTTTCCCTTTCCAACAGATGTTGTGTGTACAGAATAGACCAACATATTGAAATCACAGTGGAGAGGAAATATCATAGAGAGATGGTAAAAACATATACAAATAATATGGATCCAGGTGGACATCGAACACCTTCCAGGTGCTGCGAAACAGCCCTGATTCACACGACTTCACAGCCACCATGGAGACGTGGTAAGGGGCAAGACCACACAGACATATGAAGTCAGATGCAAAGTTCAGGCACACTATCACACAAATGAGTCACCGGCAGTCGGGAGAGAGAGACACAACCCTGTACTGGCGAAGCTCCAACAAAGAGAAGCCTGGCCACTGATGTGCTTGTGGGACAGCAAACAATCAGGGTAAAAGCGATGCAGTGGTTAACATTAATTGTAGTTGTAGTTGGCAGGACAAACATGGACTAAGTATAATAGATTCATGTTGACTGAGGCCAGCCCACCGTAGGGATGACAGGTGGCCTAAAGTAATCAAGAGACAAAGAATGCAGAGAAAATTGTTAAAAACATGGTTAACATGTCTAGCTATTGTTAAGATTTTAACAGCATTTTGAGCCATTGGAATTATTTATTGAACTAGCAGGCCAGAATACAAAGCAGTATACTATACACATTTTTTAAACAATTCTGACACTAAACAGAAATAGATATAAAAGGGTACTAATAAAAATGAACTGTACCACTGTATATTAAGGTATACTACTTCAGGAGGGTGAGTACGTTTCAAACTAATAGTGAATAAGTTATGAACAAGAACCCACTTATGAATGGGGAACATGTTATGTGTTACACTTAACTAGTAGTTGGACACTGTTAACCCTTGTATACAGAAAAAAGACAAAAGAATTACTGTTATGCCAGGGTCAAACTAAACAATATCAGCCTGATTTGAGCCCAATTTGGCATCCGTATAGGGTGTTGTGTGGGTGACACATATTTATTTTATTTATTATAATGATTATTATTATTCTTAATGTAGGAAACAGTTTTTTTTGTTATAGATAATTCAGACATTAACCATGTAAATTGATTTTACTAGTTGGTCTCGGAGCATAAAGGGCCACAAACCATCTGTGAATGTGTAGATACACTTTTACACACCTTTTTTTGCTCCAGGTTTGTTCTTTGCTTTCTCCCTCTCAGTCATTTGGTGTTCCCCAGTGACACCGATGATGCTTACGGGTCACTAGGACGGTAAAATACCTTTCAGATAAGTCCCCCAAAAAGACCTTTTGAAATCGTCCAGGTCCCAGCTGTAATACCCTAACCCTCCCCTGTAGGGAGTTGGACTCTACAAAACGTTTGGTTATTCCACAAAGGAAAATGAGTTAATATAGAAAACGTTGAACGATGAATGGCCATGTGATGTGTGTGCTAGTGGTGAGAGTGTGTGGTTAATATATTGTGTTGTGATGTATGTTGATTACTAAATGAAAACGATTGCAGGTGTCTCTCTGTGTGAGTTATTGGTTTAATTTTCCCCTTTATTTGGCTGTAAATGAATGCTATTTGAATAAAGCTGCTCAGGCTCATAAAAGTGCCTGTGTGGAGATAGTGGATCTAGTTAAGCTCTTTCTCACATTCAAAGTGGAGGAGCGTGTTGGGCAGAGACAGAGAGGGAAGCTGAAAAGAAATTCTTCCACTCCTCTTCATCGGTTGTGACATCTTTACTGTCTGATTCACACTGTCAAGGATAGACTTTTTGTGACATCACACCTTATACTGACCTGAAAGATCATAAAGAGGAACACAATATGAAGTAAAGAACAACGTGGGCGAAGGCCCAGTCAACCACACTCATCCACATTTCCACTGCAGCAAGCCCTGAAGCAAATTTATTTCTATTACTCATTTGATTTCTTTTTTCGGACTTGTGTGAAAAGCAAATGATAACCCTAAAATGTTATATTTGTTTTGGAAAGACTTCACTGCCTGATATTCATGAACCTATGTTTTTCATATCCAGCTGATTTCAAAACCAGAAATTGAACCAATTTGTAAAGAAAGCTCTTAAAATTACCCAACAGTGTGTGTTCTGTGCACTTATCTCGTAATTAAGTGGTGATTTATTCATATTGCCTCATTTGGGGTTGCAAATGTTAATGTATTTTATGGTAAACACAGAAGCATCAGGTGTACTTGTTATGACCATTGGTCATATTTAATATTGTTTTAATAGTGTTCCATGTAGACTGTTTTTCCTCCCTGAGGGATTGGTTGGTTAAATGAAGAATATTTAGTTTGTTGTTTTAGCTCTCACCCTGAAGCAATTCTACCCTGTTGTGAAAAATAAACACTTTGTGTTTAGACCGCAAAATCTTGTCAGGTCAATTCTGAAGCTGCATTTCAATACTAGTTCCACTTCCCCTCGTTCACATACCCTCAGCCCTTGGTATGACGTAACAGCATACGTCGCACGGAGGGAACTTGGAGCTCAGAGGGAGAGTGGGCGGGGGAGGAGCGGGGGATTTAAATGGAACCCACTTGCCCTTGTAGTCACAATGCACAGTTACATAGGTAGTTCTGAATGCAAATAATTGAGAATTATGACATTCTACTAAAGTATATTGCATAAAACCATTCCATAGCATGACAAACATTGAATTTTGACATTTCTCAGATTATCAAGATATTGTTACTTACACTTGTAAATTGTTTGGTCCAACATATTTTTTAGTTTCTGTTAGTTTCAACCAAAAACATATGTTTTAAATAAGCCTACTAATTGGCTGCCATCTGCCTTGTAACAGCAATGTGTAAACTGCAATGCATTCAGTGGATGGTAGGCCTATATAGCCTATGGAAATACAGTAGGATAGGCTAAATGAGGCGTTTTGGAATATATACATATTTGTCCTGTGGTTGACAGCAATGTGCCTATAGGCATACAGTCTGCCAGAAAATGAAAGGAGAAGAAGAAGACGACTAACTGCAATGCACTGTGGGTGATATCCACCTTGGAGTGACCATCGGTGTTCACTCGATCACTCAGCCCTCCGAGGGGCTCTATCTCACCAAGTTCACTTCAGTTTTCAGACATTTGGAACGACACTTATGATGGCGGCGGGGATTCCCCCGAAGGCAAGTGCCAAGAGCAAGTGAACGAGGGCATGTTGAACGATTATTGAAACGCAGCGTGGGAGTTGGGAAGAAGGGGGAGCAACTTTTATGTTGTGTTCAGGTTTCCCCTTTGGGCCAAAAGTAACATACTGCACTCACATTTCATATAACATCAGATGTCACTGGAGTCTGCAACATGCATGCCTACAACAATCATACAACATGTAAAGGGGAAGCCAGCAATTCTGGAGAACTGACAAAATCACCTTTTCTCAAAATCAGTTAATATCTCCTCACGATCGCTACCTGTCCGTGATGTGTGTGCTGAAGAAAGAATCCAGTGGTAATACACAGTCTAGGCTCTGTAAAACAGGCATGCAAACAAAGGGGGCCCACCATAGCTAGCATCAGAGATTTTAACTTATTTTGATAAAAAGTGATTTGGCAGCAAATCTGACTCCGCTGACTTCACCTTTAAATTGTATGAGATCATTTGTAATAATGTCTAGACTAATATAGAAACGAGAACATGACAGTTTACACCAAGACCAGTGCAGTAAATTTGAATGATTTAGCATAGGTCATGAATAACATGTGTTTGTTTTGCACATCACTTCCCTGATATGATTCCCATGTTTCATTCCAATGTGTCCACCTACACTCACTACAACAGTACCACCATTTCAAATATGAGCTATGAGCAATATTCCAAAATATTGTTGTGTAAATGAAGGTCTATTATGACATTGGTGATTTAATAATAACCTCAAGACAGTTGTTTTCACAGTAATCTCAATTGCTTAGTTGTGAGGGAACTCAATCGTTCGACTTTGAGAGTGGTGAGTGAATCAACTCACTGCAATCAGGTGTGTGTGGCACTGATTGGCTTTGATTGAGTCCAGGTGTGTGGAGTCTTCATATGCACTGAGTCTGCAGTGCTCTGTGCTGACTCATTATCTCACCTTCAGAGGTAGTGAGAGGTTCTCCCTGTGGGTTCGCAAGTTGCCTGTCTCTCTATGAACACCAACTCAGAACTTTGTGTGTATTTCATGTATAGTGCCTGTTTCCCAGTATATAATATAACTTGGGGTGCTGTAGAGTTTATTGTGACTCCAGGCTTTTGGGTTTTCGTTCTACCGGGCAGCCTTTGCCTTTTGTTTCGTAGCCTGTAGGGGCTCTATACAGTTTTGTTGTTTATTCTCCCCCTTCCAATCTATCGCTATTGCCATTTGCTATCGCTACTTACAGCAAAGTCAAAGCCTATCTCCCTCCCAATGATCTGGAGAAGGTTAATACATGCATTTTTAACATCTCACCTAGATTATTGCAGCTCTTATATGTGAGCCTGGACCAGCCGTCCATCCATATCCTGCAGCTTGTGCAAAATGCAGTTGCTCACATTCTAACAGGCACAATGTTGCTCTTGGCTTTAAAAAAAAGGTAAATGGATTGGCACCGCACTACTCAGGTGAACTGCTGCATGTACAGGCTCCACCCAGAGCACAAAGGTCCTCCTATCAACTGCTCCTGCATGTCCCCAAAACAAAGCTCAAACCAGGGGCGATTTAGCTTTTTCTGTAACGGCACAGATTATTTAAAAACAGCTAACCACTTAAAATTAGATCTGCCTCCACTCATGAACAGTTCAAATCATTATTAAAGACCAACCTATTCTCTCTTTGGCCTTTCTCTCTAGATACAAATGTTTATCCCAGCAGATTCTACAAGTACTTTTACTATTTTATGAAATCCTTAAGTTTTCTTTGACTTTTACCGATACTTTTTTACATGTTGTTTTATGATATTGTGTCTATTGACTTTTCCTTTTTACTTTATAGCACTTTGGTCTGCCTCAGCAGTAAATGTGCTATATAAATAAAGTTGACTTGCATGCTCAAAAATATGCTGAAAGCATAACGTCCTCCTGCCCCTTTGGCGAGGGGCTGTAGGCTATCTGCATCAGCTGTATGTTTGATCAGTATGTGGTATTTAAGACTTGACGTACTCCGGTGGGAACTCGCAGTGAATGCAAATAACTTTGGTCTTGTCGAGGGGCAGGGTTTTAAAGCTGAACTTGCCATTCAAAAGACCCTTTCTTTATCCATCTTTCTTTCCCTGAATCATTGCAATCTGCAACGTTACTGTTCCTTCGTTTTCTGATTTCCTGATTTCCCAAACTATGGGGCAGGGAGAGGGTCATATCACAGTCACAACTTGCACGTTAATCACCCGTCAACATAATAACGCAAATAAAGTTTTGACCATATGCTGGTCCTCCTGAAATGATTTAACCAGTTCAAACGACCAATGAGTAGAATTAAAATTCTTGGCATTTTGTTTTCAATCAGCTGTGGAAAGTATTTGGGCTGTCAGTTTTTATTTATTCAAATTCTAAGTTGAGTAACATGATGGAATTTCTATTTAACTGGAAATAAATGGCCATTTGTTCTATCATTGAATCAGGTTGAAGAACAAGTGGTTAGACTGTGATTGGCCCTTAGGTGGAACATCTGTCCACACAGAGAGGCAGATGGCCAGATGGCTCAACATAGTTACTGGCCCCACTGACAGAAAGAGAGACTTAGAGGAAAACTGGAGGCTTTCCACATTAGCCTCTTGCTAAATAAACACACAAACAGACTATCTGTGTCACAGATGCGCACACACAAAAAAACACACGGATAATGGAATGTGATTCTCTACCCACACAGGCATTAATATCATCTGTAATGAATGGTTGAAATGAGCCAAGAGCCAAGGGAATTTGCCAAAACCACAGTTGAAAATATCCTTGTGTGTACCAATATGTGTGTATCTGTGTAGACTGAATAGCTGTTAGTTGAAATACATCTAAAGGATTGAATTTCAATATATATGAAAACAACAGATCATCAATAATTACTGTTATCAACAAAGGAACTGCATCAACACCGAAAAGACTTAAATCAATCCACAAAGAAAAAAATAGTATAAAGTGTGAAAGTACTCATAACTTGTGACAAACCATAATAGATAAGTGCACTAAATAAACTTCTGTATCTCGTTACCCATTGGCTCAAATTATCACCACCTTGTGCTCCGTTATGTGAACATGTTGCATTACCCAAATGTTTCTGCAACACTACATGAATTTGTAAGTGACAACCGTTTTTGAAAAAGTTTGAGTTTATCATAGCCAAAAACAAGATGGGCTTGGAACTAACTTCAAATTCAAACTGGGCAATGTACAAAACTTAGTTTGGAGACCAGACAGAATTGTCTGAGCTGCGCCCTGGTGAAAGATCTTGAAATGTGTTACCCCCTGTTGCTAATCAGTCATAGTGTGCACACCAGTCAGTTCAATCTGACTGGTATGCACAATAAATCAGAGATTTAAAGATAGAACAATTAATTTATTTGAATGTGTTCATGGTATTATAAGAGTCTTTCCTGATTAAAACTATGGCGAGAGCGTGACTGAAACAGAGGGAGGAATAATAAAGAGCACGGTGCAGATAGTATTCCTGACTGTGATGTGATTGAAATGTGAAAGTGGGTGAGGAGGGACAGTCAGAGGGCACCTGGTGGATGGATGGAAAATTGCAGAAAAGGGACCTGGGGAATCATGAGCATGGCTGGAGAGCAGGGACAGAGACATAGACAGTGACATCACTATCCTCCAATACTGCTCAGACTGGCCTCAGGAAACAGGTGAAACAAACTCTCAGTTGGGTGACATGAGCTCAGTCTACTTCAGTGTCTTTTACAGCTACTGAGATCCAGTTCTACTCACCTCCCCAAGTCTTTTTCCATTCCATGATTTTGTTATCAGCTTCTCATCACAACTTTCCCCTGCCCACTTTTAATAGGTTTCCCCGTGGCTAATATCAGCTCCTCTGTATGCCATTAGCCTCTTTAATGAAAGCATGACCCCTATCTGCGGCCCGTATCAGTCTCCCTCTCAGCGCATCCAAAACTCTAGACATTACATCGGCAAGGTGATGGAAAATACTTGTACTCAGTTTGATTTTAGCCGTTATATCTCGTCAGAGGCAAACATGGAGCCGATGCTGGAAATACTGAGAAAAGCATGAACAAGCAGGTTTGCTTCTTTGAGCCTGTGTTCGTTTTTTTCCCCACATAGTGGTATCATACTTCAAGCTTAACAACCTGCAGAGGACATCTTCAGATTTCAAACTCAAGAGCTGTTGGTCCACTTGTGAAGTTGGTAGGACAAGATGAGAAAAACAAAAATTATGGATCGAATAAGTAAACAACCTTCTCGTACAAAAAGAGATTTACAATTACTTAAATGTGTGTGGTCAGTGTGTCATAGACTAGGACATCTTCTTTGTATTTTCACAGCAAAACAGTGCACAGACTACTTGTTTCGTGTGGATATACATGTTTTCGTTAAAAAACTTATTTGAAGGCCTTGTCAGGGATGTGACCTGGCGAAAGATCTAGTAATGTGTGACCCCCTGTCGCCGAACAGTAATTTAGAGTGCAAACCATAGCAATGCAAGATGCACAAGGCAGAAAGTTGTGTAGTGGCAACTGCAACGATCTGATAATGTTGAAAGTTGTGTAGAGTGCCTGGCTTTAAGCAGAAGTCAGTGTTAGAATTATTTATGCTAACATCCTGTCAGTGACCGCAGTTAGCAGTACCCTCCCTCCTCCCTACATTACCACATCAATATGCAGCAGTCTTCGAGCATCAAGTTATCACGCGTCATCCCTGATCCGTAAAGTGCAATAAAACATGATGAAAAAAAATTAAAAACCAACATTGTAAATGATTTTTACCTGCTCCGCCATAGTAGCTGCAAACACACAACAGTATATTATGTAAAGGAGCTGGTCCCATGCGCTTTAGCATCATATCTTGGTTAGAGAATCTTGCTCCTTACTTTTGAGAAACAGAAACATGATATAAAAAATGGACACCTTGAAAACAACACCTTGTTTAGTTTTCTGTTGTCTACTTGCTATCAGCACAGGCTTTTCTTTCATTCATGTTAGTAATAATACGCCAAAAAACAAACAATGTGATCATTGTTTTATGACTGGAGATACAATTGAGAGCCAGATGATGGCATATGAACCTGTGAAGTCTATAAAGCCATTTATTTGCTTGAAACCTGTCCTCCCAGCTGCATCATTACCTCCTTGTTCATTTGGAGCTGTAATTGCGAGGACTTCAATAATTAATGACAAACTATTCTTTTAAGTGCTGCTATGGATCCACCCACGTGCCTTTATTACAACCATGTCCAGACCGCCATTTAAAGGAACACAGTTGTTCCTTTAAATTTGACGATTTCAGTCAAAGCACTCACTGCTTATGGGAGTGTGGTTATCTCCTAAAGTTAAGCCTAATTTCTTTTCCTTTTTTGAAGCAGGATTTTGCTTCTTTACTCAGCAATGACATAACATTCATTTGCACAAACTCAGGCACCCTGACAACCCTGGGCATGTACATTTGGTGTCCATGAATATCTCCCCCATGAAACAGTATGAGACTGTTGTTTTCTAATTTATCTTTTTCAGTACAGGTTTCCTAAGCAGTTGCTCTTGGGTTCCCGGCAGGAAAATAAACGTACAGTAACTACATGTTTTCTTTAATCAATGCACCATGGCTATTTACCAGTGTTCTTAAAAGTGCAGTGTGTAATATGACATCATCAAGAAAGTTCTAGAAAGTTCTAGAATGCAACGCTCCCTGGGTAACCCCAACCCTTTAGAATAATAACAGAAGCTACAGTGGCCTTCAAGGACAAGAACAATTCAAAATTTTAAACAATGACATTCCAAAAACATGGATGCCTCCATAAGACTCACCCTCTCAATGTACAAAATGTAACATTAATATTTGTAATTCTCCGCTCAGGAAGATAATTCAGATTATTGGCAGAGGTGATTTTACACCAATGAGGACATATTTATGAATGAGGATATTGATTTTAGCTAAAAAATTACTTAAAATGTTACACAGTGCCCCTTTAATGGTGGTTGATAATAATTAAACTGATTTTACAAATGGGGGCATGATTATTGCAATTTTGTAAATATTAATTTAGTGGTCAACCTAAATAGAAACCTTTACATTGTCAGGTTGTATTTTATCAGCGCACAGGGGCAGGATCACAAGAGAAGAAACTGGACAAATAGTGATACAAGTTGTCACTGACACAGCATGTGGTCTTTATTTTCCTCTGTATTATTAACACAACACCTGCACATACACTCCAAACCTCCCTCTGTCCCCAAACCTACCACCCACTAACATCACACACACCAACCTCTTCTAATCCTGCCCTCCATCTTTTGCACTTTCTTTCCCTGCCTTCCACCCCTACTATGTGGGTGCTGATATAGTGCACTGAACACCAGCTCAATACATCAATGGCCCAGCAATAATCATTACTTCAAATTAGGGCTGCTTGGTCCTGTGAGGGAAAGCAGCTGACACCTTCATAAATGAGCCTTTCATTAGCGGCGATCGACCTGGCCGAGCTACCACACAACCTGCAGGACAAACACACACAGCGGGGTGGCAGAAACAGCATGAGGGAGAAATGAAAAGGAGAATAAATAGACAGACTGCTAGAGAAAGAATACTCAAAGTTGTTTCCAGTAAATAAATCCTGGCTGTAGATAAATTCTCCCTGCCAAAATGTATCCTCCTTGAACAGACAGGATGGGGTTCTCTGTATTGGAGAGAGGCATAATTACTGTGTGTGTGTGTCTGTGTACGCATGCTTGTTTTGAGGCAAGAAACAAGGAAGATGCATAGAATGACATGTCTCTCTCTCTCTTTCTTGGATTTGATGGAGTGCTTGTATGTGGGTCATGTAAATCAGTGAGACAGGTCGAGCTGGCATTACCTCACCGGTAGGATGCTCCAGCTGAGCATCATCTCAGCTTGCTTATCATAAGTCAGCCATGGACACTGTTGGTGTATACTGTAGATCACTTATGTAAGGGCAATCATATGTTTCTTTCTGGCTGGTGTTCCCTCACTGACCCACAGATGGCAGTGTCGGATTGCCAGTTTTGAAGTGTTGGTCATCGTTGTCCACTCTGCTGCTTGACATTTAAAAAAGGCAGGTTCAGGTCAACATACAGCACACAAAAGCACAATAACCCATCTCTCCCCCCCAACTGTCTTTAATCTCCTGTACCAGTTATGAATGATGGATCAACAAATCCCATTTAGAAAAAATACCATAGAAATTAAACAGGGCTTTGACTTTTAAAAAGTCAGCTTAAATAGGTGGTGGGTTATTGACTGCTACGTGCAAGACAGTCCTCCCCAGAACAAGAACACTGGTTGTTTATATAAAGGCATTACATATATGTGCTGTGCTGGTAATCTCACAAAGAGGCACTCAGGATACAAATAGTTGTAATGACACGAGAGATCGCTGTCCGCATCTTATCTCCTACCAAGAGTCAATATCTGTTCTCCTTTAACCTTGACCACAATCATTGTATTCAGACCTTTAGCTTTATAGGTGGTAGAAAGGTTCCCAATGCATCACTGCAATGGTCAAATTGATTGCTTTGGAAGACACTAACACCGAACTCATTCTGTCATTTAGGTATTAGGACCTAGCATGCTTGGAAATGTACATTCTGCATAATTCTGCAGTGAAACTGCAAACCCTAGTTTAGTTCAGAATATGAGAAGATTTTCAATGGGATTCACGTACATCCTCGGGTCTTTATTTTGTTGTTGGACTCCTAAAGAGCCTATACTAATATGCTAAGTTATCTTTAAAAAAATATCCATTATTGAATTTCTTATCAACTGCTTCAACAGCGAGACCTGTGGCAACAATTGAGGAGAATGGGGAAGTCTATGTTATGGCATTGTGGTGGGGTAAAGGAGGAATCATTGTTTTTCTTCTCTACATTGATCTAATTGACATTTTTATATTTATATATATTTACATTTATATTTTCAAGCCTCCCCACCAGCGATAGCCAAGGGCCGGAACAGAAGCATTATGTTTCCCGGTTGTCCTTAAGTTTGCCCATTCTTGCATATCTCATGAATGCTTTGAGGGATTTTCTTCAAACTTTGCAAAAACATTTCATTTGTACAGAAGGTCTCGAATCGCTCAATTGAAGGCATGTGTTTGTTGAAGTTTAAAACTACTGGATCTGCCCAGTGCCACTCTGGATTTGCCAACAAATCACATAACATTTGGTCCTGATGTCATGCGCGGGCATCTGACTACATTCTACATACTACATCCAACGATAAAAATAATCTAGTTAAGATGCAGTAGGCATACTATTGGGACATACTTTACTCTCTTATTTCATCATAACATTGCGCCTTGATCTTGCATCATCCGGGTACTTCTAACCATCCTAAATCTGGCCACAAGAATCGGGACATCCTAAATCTTTTTTCTACATACTATATAGTAGAAAGTATGCGATTCGGAATGCAACATACAACTGAAACTGGCGCACAACCTAAACATAATTTTTCTCAGCCACTCCCTCTGTTCGCTAATTGGACCGGTAAAAGAGAGAACCCGCGAATATACCACGGACCCAGACTGACTACTGAAGGGAAATTAAAATTGAGCAGAAGTAGGTAGGTGGGCGGTGCCAGGCTAAGGTCACTGTGTCCTCAACACAATCTCCCAAGGATGCTTTAAGGATGTTTAATATAGTATGGCACAAACTCACACTTTTTTGATTAGATAAATCTCTACATTAAAATGTATTTTTACATTAGAATGATATCTTGCCTACCATCAACATCAGGTTGAACTGTGGTGTTGACCTTATTCACTGCAAACTCTTCAAATCTTTGTCCTCACATTTTCTGAAGGGTAAACAGCAGACATTTATGTAACTAATTTTCTCTCCTTCTCCTCTCTTCCTCTGTTTTTTTCTTCCTTCAGTATGATGCCAACCATTTGTCTTTATTTGAGCAGCTAAATTATAATGTTCAACATAATTCAAGTCTGCAATGGAGAGGACGACCCAGTTTGCCACTGATTGGCAGTGTACCAGTATCTTCAGCTCATCACATTTTCCCGCCAACTGGCTTTGCTGTCCCTCACCTGTCTCACATCTCAGAGCTAATTTAATTGATGGTGCTATCTCACACAAGACAGTCCCTCTTAGGACAGTCAAAGTTAGCAGTAAGTACATCATAATTTAAGGGAAATGGCTGATAGTCAAACCCAAATTGAAAAAGGAAATTAAAATAGCTGTTGTATGGACTACCGGAACCTGGCTACATCAATGAAACACACCGGGATTCTTTATTGTGAAGAGAAACTATCAAGCTATCAAAATAGTTTCATAGTCCTCTCCTTTGTTAATGTAGGTGGCTGCTCTGGATGAGTTATTTCTGCTTAAGATATGAGGGCACACAGGGAGGTGAAAGGAAGGTTGATGAAGGAGAGGTGGGTGCTGGGAGACAGAGTCTGATAAGTAAAGGTCCTTAAAGTCCAGCTTTCCTGCAGTGCAGTAGTCGTTTTTTCCACTAGCATTTTTGGCCACGTTCGAGCCAAACCATGCCGCGCTGATTTGCTTTCCCATGACCACTTTTAGTTATTAGTAATGTAAATAGTGTCATCTGTGAAAATAAGAACAGATTTGAATGCTTTTATGGGAGTTAAAGTTCATATGCTCAATGCGAAAAATGGAAATAATGGCTTTAGTGGAATATATCAGTGTTGTATGGAAATATCAGTGTCAAAATGACCCCATTCAGTTGGATGAGGGTTAAACAACAAGGAGCTGAGCTGCTTACGAACTGGGGTCGGTCGGTTCAAAGCTTCAATGAAGAAGTGGGACCCGGCAGGTAGCGCTGCATGCGAGTGTGGTGCACCCGAACAAACAGTCGGGCATATCATGACCACCTGCCCCATGTACAGACCACCCTCGGAACCCAGTCTCTTTGACGTGGGACCAGAGACAAGGGCATGGCTACAAGTCACTGAGTTGGACCTCTGATGATGTTACACGAAAGAAGAAGAACCAGGAGCTTGGGATTGAGCTTAGATGCAGTATTAATTCACTTCATAATGCATTACAATAAATCACAGGTATACAACAGCTGGGTTCCTTTGCTGCTTTAGCTCAAAACTAGAAAGAAAATCACAAAGAAAACAAAATGATGACTCAATTTGGCAAAAAATAAAAAACACATTTAGAATTAATCACAACTAGGGTTGCAAAGGGGTGGAAAGTTTCCGGTAAATTTTCGGAAAACTTTCCGGAAACTTTCCATGGGAAATTTCGCTCGGGAATATTCAAAATTGGGAATTATAGCAATTAACTGAATGGCGGTAATTTAAATGATCTGTTTCATATCCAAACATAAATCTAAACATATAAACATTGTGTAGGCAGACAACCGTGCAACATAATACAATTAAAAAAAACCCATTACATTTGAACAGATTTATTTGCAAGTAGAACTTTATCAATTCAAATCATAATTATCATTATTCATCTGTCTGACCCCACCCATTCAAAAAATTAAGTAAAACGCCCCCCATGTGATGGAGGAATGCCCAGTGCATGTAGGGGGCGTGGCCTCAGTACCCCTGCAGTAAGCAGTGTGCTAAGTGCAACTTGCCAAATGTACTTGCATGAAATCTGGTTGTTTTAGTCAAGATTATGCCAAAATATATATAAATTTAAGCCTCTTTAAACCTGGTCTAGTAAAAATCAATATATCATATCAAGTTGGGTGTCTCAATAAGCTTTTAAAAAAATCAGATTTGAAATGAAATGTTCATAAATATTATAAAACTGAGTTGAAAAAGCTACTTTTACTAAAATAACATAGGTAGAAGGATTTAGTGCATTTGAGTTGCTTTAAATTGATAAAAATTCCTGTTTATTTCCAAAATTCCCATAAAGTCTCGTAAATTTCCATGGAAAGTTTCCAACTTTGAAAAATCCCAGAAATATGCAACCCTATTCACAACCATTTTTAAAGACATCTTTTTTGTGCACAATAACTGGTACCTACCATTTTAACTGTGGTAGCACATTAAGGACTGAATGTGGACTGATTACCTCAGTAGGTCAAGATTTTTGCGGTTTGCATTGCACTCTTATAACTTTGACTTAGAAAAAAACATCCAGAATCCTGCAATATGGTTTGCTAAGCAGTGGCACATGGCTACAAAACATGAAATATGAATGTAATTTTTGGCTTCCTGTGCATGTGCTGCCATGCTGAACAGCAGTGAGTAACTTTATTCATTTATTCAGATACTATTCCTCCTTTTGGAATATTTTGAGGTTTGATGTAAACATTCTTTAAAAGTCATTGTCTGGTGTGTGCGTCTTTGTGGTTCCAAGCTGGAACAAAAGCAGGATGCTGCTCATTGGGAGTTGTGCCTGTGGGATGGTTTTTTGGAGATACAACAGAACAGATTCAAATTTGTTTCTTCCGATGTAAATAGAAAAATACCGTGCTGGCAACATAAGAGTAGGAATGTGAGCTGGAGGGTCACAGTAAGTATTAATTAGTTTTTGCTTGTACGTCAGTAAAGTGCTGAACTCTCTTGTTCCTGGCTGCATGTGCTCTGACCTCATGCTTGGCAGGAAATATATACAATCACAATTTATAAACAAGAAAATAATATTGCTACTATAATTAAATTATATATAATCTGTTTAGCGGGAAAACACATCATATTTAGGAGACGGTTTTTGACCGAGAAACCTAGCAACCTTTTGCTGTCATGCACTTAATCACTGTTTTAAGTGATGGTATAGTTTAAACCACTGATGTCACAGAAATGACATTAGTGGTATATACTATACCAAAGCGTATACATCCATGACTCTGTTCTTCAGTGGTGCTTTGAGCTATATGCTTAGATCAGTATGCTAACTTGCTAATAACGGTGCTAAAATATTGATGTTTAGCAGGTATGATGTTCACCATTTTTGTCAAATACCGTGTTGGGAATGTGAATTTATTTGCAGGCATAGGGTCAAAAAACTAATTTAAATTTTGACCTGATAATGATGTTTGATGAAATGTGAAAGGATCACTAAAGGTATTGAAATGCGTCCTTCCCTGCTGCCATTACTTGCTATCCTCCATTGCAACTTAAGATGCAGTATCTCCACTATAGGAATTAACTGCAGTTGTTCTGTACAATGGTTTAGGCTGGATTGGATGCAGGACATTGAGATGGCCTTTCTGACTGAAAGCACACTTATTAAGCATTTTAATAAAGTTTTCAATTACTGTGTCTCTGGCTACAACACCACCTAAAGCGTTCATTCCTTCTGAGCTTCGCCGTCAGCCAAATTATTGTGTGGTGAGCTGGACAGCAGAGCAAAAAAGCTGCAGGATATAAGGCTAAGACCCCATTTTCTCCTTTTCTCTCCCTCTCTCTCACTTTATCCACAGTAATCCCCAAGAGTCCCGGATGATAATGGGTAATGGATCTCCCAACCCCTCCCTGCCACACACACACACACACACACACACACACACACACACACACACACACACACACACACACACACACACACACACACAGTGCTGATGCTGAGGGTGCAGGTTCCTGTGTCTAACATTCTGCGTCCCTGGACCCTGTATCCATGGCGATTAACAAGCTAACAGGATTATCCCTTCCTCCATTTCTCCATCCATACATTCCAGCATTTGTTATCCTTTCCTCCTTTGGTGCAGGATTTACCTCCATGGCCACAGGTATTGGGGAAATGAGACTGGAAATATTGAGGTGTATAGGAAAAAGTTCATGATTAAAATGAATTGCAAAAAAGTCAAGAGTGACTTTGTGAGTCAGTTATGTTGGACTCATGGATTGTGGTGTAATAACACTTTGCAAAGCGTTCATTTCTTGTGTCAGTGGAGAGAGAAGTGTGGCCGCATTATATAGGCTTCTGCCCCAGTTTTACATTACATTTAAACAGTATGGTTATATAGATTTTTCAGTGAATTGTAGAACAGAAATGTATGCATGTGACGACAGGAGCATTGTTTGAGTTAGTAGTTTGTGGTTTGGCACACACGTTGGCAAATGCGATGACTGCCGACCCGAATCAATGGCTTGCGTGGCAAGCAAGTACTTCACAAAATAATTCATAGTGAACAATATGAATTCATAAAGACATCATTCAAAGGACATTTTGTCTATATCCAATCAATTGTAATATACTGCACTGTCTCAGCCAGCACTTAATTTCTGTAAGAAGATAGAAGTAAACTTTACAACAGCATCTGATGGATTAAATATTGCATATTCTGCCTGCACCTCATTTCATCTTTATTGCCCTTGTCACAACATAACATTTGTTTCCCTGTCTGGTATTAAACCCTTTCTTCCTCATGACTCTTTAAGCTTTTGATGCTTTATTTTCCCTTATAACCCAGAACTGTTCCTTAAAGTATAAAATCCTCTCCTTTAACTTTGGATTTACATGATATTACGCTCTGATTAATAGTAAAAGATTCACAGCAGTCAAATTTAAGTCAGACAGACAGACATACTGTACTTTTCTCTATATGTTTATTACTTGAAATGTGGGAACAAAGACATGCTCCCATTTAAACTCCTTTATATTCCAAGAGATAGTGTTTATTCCAGTAGAGTGAAGGCCGTCCACTTTAAAATCCATGCTCACTATAGTAACAAGCCACTGGTTCACTGAAGTAAGTATATCGTTCATCCCATCATTACCAGTCTCGGGTAAGACACCGAAGACAATTAATTAATAGTGACTCATGTTTCTGTTAGAAGCTCAGTTGACCAAAAACAGTGCCCGCAATGGGTAATATTCTCTGCCATCTGTCAATCAAATCAATTAAAGCTGGGGTGGGTAACTTTTTCACTGTAATATTTGGCAAAAATTTCATATTAGCCATTCAGCTTTATGTAGGTGAAGTGGTCTGAGAATATCTACTATACTCAACACTTTGCTCTCCCCTGCCTCTGTGTGCCGGCCCCAAAAATTGCCACCGCTCAAGTATACTTTGGCCAATCAGAGTGAGGCTCTGATTCTCCATTCTTATTGGCTTTTGGGACTGTCCATTCACTTTTGCACCGATGTTGTTGGTGTTGAGCGTGTCAGGGAGGGACCTGAGAGAACACACGTGGAGCGGTTGAGGTATTTGGATTAAAATCTCTACCCCAACTGCTATTTTCTCCCAAATCATGTACCCCAGCATTAATAAATCAACCAATCAATCAATTATTTAAAGTGCAGAATCAACCTGCCGCATGGTCCCAAATCAACTTTAAAAATAAAATACATTAAAAAGCAAACACTGAAATAATATAATTAAAACACCTGTATTAAATATACATTAAAGGCCTACTTCACCGGTTTGAATATGAAGGTGTATTGAATTCTGAGATCCTATGTAGTATAAATGTGCAAAAAAAATTAAAATCGGTTCATCCTAGCCTGAGAAAAGGCAGAAAGAGTGTTTTTGTTAACCCTATATTTATCTTTCTCGTGACATCACAGAAAGAGAAATATAGGGTTAAAAAAAACGTACTTTGTAAATATTACTGTGATGTCTTTTACTGTGACATCACAGTAATATTTACAAAGTACGTTTTTTTAACCCTATATTTCTCTTTCTGTGATGTCACTAGAAAGATAAATGTAGGGTTAAAAAAAACACTCTTTCTACCTTTTCTCAGGCTAGGATGAACCGATTTCAATTTATTTCGCACATTTATACTACATAGGATCTCAGAATTCAATACACCTTCATATTCAAACCGGTGAAGTAGGCCTTTAAGGATTGTGTTGAAAAAAAGTTAAGACAGCAAATAACAATAAAAACATAAAAAAAACACATCCACATAAACAAATCAGGGTTGAAAGGATGTTCAAACTCCAAATTATACAGTGAGTTGTGTACTGAACAGAGTAGAGGTAGGTTCAGTGATTTATTGATTAAACGATTTTCAACTGAACTAGCCTTTCTAACATGTTATGGAAGGTCATTCAATAGAAGCCAAAACACAAGTTGGAAGGTGGATGAAAGACAGCAATGTGTTGTGCTGTGTTGACCCAACTTGTTGCTAGATATCCTAATGGAGATAAATCAAATGTCCCCTGTTATCCAGTAGCCCTGGGCCATTGGACATATTTCAAAGTGCTTGGATATCGGACATTTAAAGAGGCATGATCAGCTCCTTCTAACTGACGCCCAGCAGCATCAACCCACAGAGCTGCTGCAGAATAACTTTTCTGATAGAAAGTAGGTGCCAATACTCACATCGCTCTATGTCCGGTATCACACTCTCAAATTCATAACCTGTTCAAAAACACACTTTCCAGGTCAGCCTCTGCCTTTGTTCTTCTCTTCAGAGTCAGCTAGCAGAAGCCTACCTGGTTAAACTAGCCCACAGTTGTACAGAAATTCCTTGAAGTATACAATAGACCATATTAAGCACACCTATGGGGCATGAGCCTGCCACCTTCAGGTTTTCAACAAGCTTTGTTCCCCTCTCAGGCAGAACAATACTTTTATTGTATTATTTTTTTAAATTATTATTGATTGATTGAGTATGAGTGTATGGCTAAATTAATAGATTTTTGTATAAATGCCTCTCTACCAGGATCTATGATCTTTGTGTATTTGTCCTTTCAATTGGTCGGTAGCTCCACATAATTTTGCCTCGATGGGATACAATATTTACTCTGCATTACTACAAAAAAGGGCTTTGGGTATAGGTCCTAATGGAGGGCCAGCTTAAAGGCTCTGTATGATTTAATATTATATTGTGGTGCATTCCTAATTACATTGGTGTTAATTGGCTGCCAATAATTTCATTTCAAAGTGAACATTGGTCTTGGGACACAGGGCAGTTGTCCTTGAGTTATTTTAATGCATACGTATCCCGTTGGTTTTCTGCACACATACAAATTTAAATTTTAAAACAGATAATTTATCGTTTTAGGAGAATTAACCTGTTGGAACTGTTTATTTGAAAGCGGCTTATCAATCCACATGCACTTCTAGCATGTCTGGCTTTAGCCTGACAAGCCTCCCTTGAATTCCTTCTAAAATTCAATTAGCTTCTTTAAAAAAACAACTTTAAATAATTCAACTTGCAAAAAGGGGTTTGCATGGAGTAAACGTTTTTATGTCAAACTAAACAGATGTTTTACTTTGAAGCCACTACGAGTAACATGGCACGTTGGCGGTCCCATTCAAATGTAGGGTTAGGGTTAGGGGTTACCGCTACCGCTCATTCATATAGGAGTCTAGTTCGCTCCCGTGAAATTGAGTATACGTTGCTTGGCAACGCCCTCCCGCCCGCCTATCTCTCCCTTTTAGCTTTTCTTCATTGCATTTTCTTTTTTTTCTTTGATGGTTCAGCCCCGTTATCCGTCATTATGACGACAATCAACTGTCTCAAACAAGGCTGCCGCTCCCCTTCCCTCACCTGGAGGGATACGCTTCTCAAATCGCGTTGATGCACCACACTGAAATCTGCGACCAATACGAATATGTGACTATAGAGCATGCACGTGTAAACCGAAAATCGGACTGGGTGTGCGACCAGACCAAACAGTAATAAAAACTATATAAAAACGTATTTCTTTGTACTGATGGTCTCGTTTGCTGTTAAAGGTAATTTATGATTATTAGAGCAAACATGAGGCTGTTTAAAAGATATTTAAATGTTACTCGGAGCTGCTTTAAGTCAATAAAGACATTTTTGGTAATTATTTGGTTTTGTTAACAACTTGAAATAATTGGTTAGTGCATCTTCAAATTGCGTGGATCTAAAAATTATACAGGTTAAACAAAATAAATGATGTACATCGAGTCAATATCAAATATTTTGTGTGATCAATATATATATATATACGTATATATTGATATAATAAAATGTTTCCATTTATATTTTTCAGTTCATGCACAAACCTTACACAGTAAACCCTATAGACCAACACATGTTAACACGTTATTTCCTAGAATTATTTTTTGGGCTTTCTGTGGATAAAGCTATTTAAAAAGGCTTAAATGAAGCCAAATTTACTTGCAACATTGTTGTCAAAGGTGCTGTGAGCGGAATGGTTCTTTTAGCTAACTTCGTGTCAGTTACTGCAGTTAGCAGTCCCCTCGCTCGTCCCTACGACACCACATTAATGCACTGCGGTCTTCAAGCAGCAAGTTATCTAGCATCATCTCAGATCCACAAGTGTGATAAAACATGATAAAAACCATCAAAACAGACATTGGGAAGGATTTTTACCTGCTCCGCCATTGTAGGCGCATACACAGTCACCCATCTGTTGCTCTGGCGTGCACCGGCAGTGAGACCATGGAGTGTATATAGTATATATGAGTGAGACGAGTGTTGGTTTGTAGTGTTCTCTCTTCTGATTGGATAAAAATGTCGGGATACTACAATAAGATTATTTGCCGATTACATGCAAAGCAGCTGACTGAGATCGGCTTTATGAAACGCGCACATTATGTAAGTGATCACTGTATGAATAAAGAGCGATTTTACACTTATATTAACATAAATAAACCGCTTACTTCACCTTTAACGCTTACTAAAAGCAAACCCAGTAGTCATTCTGTGAACAGACCCCTGAGAAGAAATGAGAGAGAATTGATGGACACAGTTGCCTAGCACTGAGCCTAAAGGTGTCATTCATAACTGCCCTGTACCTCCCACATGACTGTGTAGGAGAGAACCGCTCAGATATCTATGGATCATACGATGACATATTCCCCACCAGCCCACGTTGCTGCTGCAGTATTGACACTGTTGGCTGCATGCACGGCCTCAGATTGATGAGTTTAAGCTAAACTGATCTATAGAGCTGACATAATGCACCAGCATAAATATATTGTTCTTCCACCATTGAGTCACTTTGCATGAAATAACAGCCCGCTGTCTTGTCTGTGCCGGGACAAATCATGTTGAGAAAATCTTTGCTTCACAGATACCAGACTGATGGATAATTAGTATGACATTTCCCTGACAGCAATTAGTGGTTCCCTCATGTCATGTTGTAGAGCAGAGACTTATCTCACCATTATTCTGTAATTTATTCTATCAACAAATATGTGTCTATTTGATGCCAACAAAACATTTTACCTTATACAGTACATATTTCAGTTCCACTGGTTTTCTACTGAATATCAAGTTTGACATTAGTGCAAAATAACCATCCCCTCTCCAAGACAGCTGTAACAGAGCTGTCCTCCAGAATGATAAAGAGACACAGGGTCATTAAGAGACATTTTATTCATTAAAAAGATCCTCCTCATGAACATATCTATTTGAGCTGAGGTGCAGCAATTACATTTGAATATGTGCTAAATGTTATATTGCTGTTGATTTCTGTCTTCAGAGAACAATTAATTTGGTTTGATTGGAAACTCACTTATATAATTTATTAATTTAACCTTTTTATCAGCAGCGATTTGATGCAATTATAATAATCAGTCTTTAAATTGTAGGTGAGACATGCACTTCAAGTTTGCCAGCTTGATGCACTGAATGGGAGACATGTTCTCTAAAAAAGTGGGAACACAATAAGGGTACATTAATTAACAAACCATTAAGCATAGTTAATGCTGAACCTGAATTTAACTACCATTAATAACTAAACATTAATAGTTAGGTAATGCTTAATATGCATTAAGTATGCATTAACTAACCGTTAATAACATTAACTTACTGTTAATAACATTCACTAAGCATTAACTAATAGTTAATTAATGGACCCTTATTGTAAAATGTTACCAACAATTATTTGAGGTGAAAAAGAAAAGAAAAGGAAAACAATTCAGGCTACATTTCCATTTATGTTGCATGGTTACAGGGCCAGCAGATGTGTTAACTATCTTGGAATAATCTTGTAATGTTATTACCAGAATATTGTACAATCAGCAGGTGAAGGATGGACCCACTTGGTTAAATTATAGATTGTTCAAGGATAAAAAAAAAGAATAAAAAAAGAGGTAGGCTACTCAGTAATAGCAGCATCCCACAATTGATTCATGGTTCCAAGGAAGGTGGGGAAGAAGAATGTAATATGCCACAGATGATGGCAGCCGACCAATCTCTGGAATAAATGGAAATAATACTCAGACAAATTATGCCAAATAATAATAATAAAGTCAAAACATGGGACAGAAATACCAGAGCCTTAGCATCCATTATATTATTAATATCAAGAAAGTACAGTATTTTTGTAACCTCTTACAAGATGTATAACCTCCTTGATGAAGGCATTTTGTTTCCTCAAAATAAATTCAAAATTGAATGATCTTGTCTTAAAGCGGCTAAGAGGAACTTTTAAATATCTTTAAAAAGACACATTTTTCCTCTGATGATCATGAATTGCCTTTAACAACAAATGAGACCATCAGTGCGAAGAAAGCTGTTTTTATATAGTTTGTATTAATGCCTTTGGTCTGGTCGCACACCCAGTCCGATTTTCGGCTTGCGCATGCAGGCTCTATGGTCACATATTCGTATTGGTAGCAGATTTCAGTGTCGCGCAGCAACATGCTTTGAGTAGCCTATCCCTCCAGGTAAGGGAAGGGGAGCCTTGTTTGAGACAGTTATTTGTCGTCATAATGGCTGATAACGGGGCAGAACGATCAAGGAAAAAAAGAAATTCAATGAAGAACAACTAAAAGCAAAAAGGGAGAGTGATAGACGGGCGAGAGGAGGGTGCAACGTGTAAACGACTTAACGGGGGTGAACTAGTCCTGCAGTGTTTACTCCTAAATGAATGAGCGGTACTAAAACAAAGTTTACTTTGCTTCACCATCATCAGATGATCATTATTCATCTGAAATAGTCATTATTTACAACAACATAAACACATTACCTCATCGTGATCCATATGTCCGTCTCTAGCTCATTCGCTTTCTATGAGGGCACGGAATCTTTCAGCTCTGTGAGAGTGGTTAGTGACAAGGCAAGGCAAGGCAAGGCAAGTTTATTTATATAGCACAATTCAAACACAAGGCCATTCAAAGTGCTTTACAGGGGCAAGATTAAAATACATAAAACACATTAGAAGACATTTAAAAGCGAATGAAAAGAAGTAAAACATTTAAATAAAATAAGAAGTACAGGTTAAAATGGAAACAGAAAAGTCTTCAGACTCGATTTAAAAGAACTGAGGGTTGCAGCAGACCTCAAGTTTTCTGGGAGTCTGTTCCAGATACTTGGTGCATAAAAACTAAAAGCTGCTTCTCCTCGTTTAGTCCTAACTCTTGGGACTGTAAGTAAACCTGTCCCAGACGACCTAAGGGCTCTGGACACTGCATCACCTCATTACAATCAGGTGTGTGGCACTGACTGGCATTAGTTACTGGCCACTCTCACAAAGCCGAAAAGATTCCGTGCCCTCACACTTTCAACCGGGACATGCACTACATTGCGTCCTAATCATTTGACACTGGCACCGTCCGGCACACGCTAGAAAACAGCTTTACGACAGCTGGCGGCATAAAAATACTACCGGTTTGGTCCAAAGAGGCCGCCATCCGCCAAAGTTCCTCGTAGCGATTCTAAAGTGGAGGAACAATCAGTTTTTGTAGTTTCTAGCACCTCCTTTGGACAAAAGAGGAAGTGTTTTTTATGATGGCAGCACATGCTTCCCTTAAAATCTTTTTTAGTGCATGCAAAATAAACTGATTCAGTACCGTTTCGGAAACAGATAAGGACCCGAGAAAGGCATTAATACTAACTATATAATAATAGAATTAGTTTTTTCATTTGGTGTTACAAGTAAGTCATTTATCATGATCAAACAAAAGTAGACTGTTTCATAAACATTCAAACATTCCTCGTAGTGAAATGAGGAGATCAAACCTATTTTGACAAACAAAGAAATCCAATACAACAACAATAAAATAAAGAAAGAAATCATGATCTTGAGTCAAAAACAGAAAACAAAATTTTGTTAGAATACTCTAGATCCCTTTGGCTTCCGTGCGTACAGCACATATTTTGCTTTTTCTGTCTGTTAAGCAGCTGCTGTTCGTTAAATGCAGCTTGTACTGGTCAGCATTTGTCAGTGGCATAACTGTGCTGAGTGCATACAAACACTTTCACAACAGAGCACTCGGTAACACTTTACAATAAAAAAAGAGTAGTTACTCTTCCAAAAAAGAGTAGTTACCCTTCCAAAAAAGAGTTGTTACTCTTTTAAAAAGAGTAGTTACCCTTCCAAAAAAGAGTTGTTACTCTTTTAAAAAAAGTAGTTACCCTTCCAAAAAAGAGTAGTTTTGTAAGGTTAACTACCCCTTTTAAAAGAGTAACTACACTTTTTTGGAAGAGTAACTACTCTTTTTTGTGTACCTTATTGTAAAGTGTTACCGAGCACTTACACAGCACTATACTTATCTATACTGTGGCTCTATCGCCACAGTTTTTGCACCATACTTTGTTCAACATATGTTCAAATGTATAGTTCCAAGTTTTATTTTGCAGACTTAATGACCCAGGAGCTCTGCCCATTTAAAATGTTGTAGTGTGTCAAAGTAACTACAGGGGCCGTGCTCAGTGGAGCAGCTGGTTAGAGCCAATTTTACTCCACATGTTTAGGAGCTTAATTCAAGATCTAGTTGTGTGTGTGTCACATTTGTGCAGCTATGTCACAGAATAAGCAAACACAATCAGAATTTGTGTTCTCCTTATCACAGCAGCCTAATTTATCACTTTAGCGGGAAAAGCAACAAAACCAAAAGCCTCTAAATCCGGTGGGAAAACCACTTTCTCTACAATTAGGACCAATTTGTAAGTAAGGCATCTGCAGACACACTTGGCTGTCCTGCACTTAGCCTGTATCATCCTTAATAATGCCTGGAAACATGTCAAAGCAAAGCACAAGGCATGAAATAGTCAAATATATATTTTTTATTTTCTTTTATCTCAATAAAAGTTAGTTTGCTTCAATGGCGCACATTTATTTTTCTTTTTAACAACCACTAGTTGTATCTGTCCTTTTTGAAAGATTTAAATACATTTTATTTTATTTTTATTTTATTTTTATTTATTTTTTTCTGATTATTGAATGAAGAATCCAAGGCACCAGAAGAGGATGATGCCACATTTCTTTGACAAGCATCCGTTTTTGATCGTGGCACTGATACAGCTGAAATAAGTGATGCAGCAAAGGTGTGTGTGTGTGTGTGGTGTGTGTGTGTGTGTGTGTGTGTGTGTGTGTGTGTGTGTGTGTGTGTGTGTGTGTGTGTGTGAGATTAAAGAGAGTGTTTAATGATTTAAGAATGCTGCGGAGCACAAGCCAGACGTCTTTGATGTGCTGAAGGATGCTTGCAGAGTGGAAAAGCAGGTGTTGGTAGACCTCTATTTGTCTTTCAGTCACCTCAGGGCAGAGAAGCACATTTTGGATGGTTATGAAACTGGTGCATGCACAAGGAAAAAACACCTCTTGAACAACACACACACACACACACACACACACACACACACACACACACACACACACACACACACACACACACACACACACACACACACACACACACACACACACACACACACACACACACTTGTTGGAATGAGATGACTGCTTCTGACATATCAGTTTGACCCTGATTTTACCAGGGGTCGGCAGTGTCGTGGCTGCAAATGTGTGTACGCGTGTGAGTGCGGTCTCGGAACTAATGTGGCGTACGGTGACATTCTGATGAATCTCCCGGCGGCCTGTGCTCTGCCCTTTCACAGCTGCTGACTATGTTAATGAAGAGTGCAGATACAGGGTGTGCTCGGTCTCTCCTGGTTCTACCCCCCTTATGCAGACACTTACAGTAGAGTGGGATTCAATACTTCTCCGATACGGCCTTCAGTCCTACCAGATGGACGGAGTCTTGATGCACCTTGATAGAAAAATAAATTGGTGAATGTATATACTTGCACTCTGGATGGGAATATCAGCAGTGTGCCATGGAGCAAGACACCGAGGTCTGAACAGCCTCAGGAAAATCCATTTAAAATCATACTTGCCATGTCATCCATCTGTTCGTTGCTGCAAAACAGAATTCACAAGTCAGCTTAGCTCATTGAAAGAAAAAATCACTAAAAATTAGAAATGCCTCTTATGGATGTCTCTAGTGGTTCACAGACATCAAAGCCTGCGTCCTTTCATCATCATTTTCACCTCTCCAAACGTCAAATGACTCTTCCGTTCTCTTCTGTCTTCTACATTGTCTTTATTGTCAGCTCTCTTCGCCTTTTATTCTTTGTTTTGCATGAGAACATTTTTTACCTTGAATTTCATAGTGCCTGTCTGTATGAACACTTGTCCTATTATTTTCCATCAACTAGTAACTAAGTTTTTTTTTCTGGAGAATAAAATCAGTTCTCTTCTTAATAGTTGACAGTACATGGCAGTTTGCAGTTGTCAGAATCCATACAGCAAATGTGGTTTCAAATCCTTTGCAAACTAATCTGGCGTCACAATGTAGGTTGATGATTCAGTCATTCAAACCATCAGTCAAAGAAAATCAGAGACATTTCAATAGGGTTCCCTGCCCAACAGGCC
This sequence comes from Ammodytes marinus, assembly GCF_949987685.1. Taxonomy (NCBI): domain Eukaryota; kingdom Metazoa; phylum Chordata; class Actinopteri; order Uranoscopiformes; family Ammodytidae; genus Ammodytes; species Ammodytes marinus. The sequence goes on along the minus strand of NC_137215.1, from coordinate 16,741,599 downwards.
TTGGTTCAAAATGTGGTCCCAGGCCCTTCTCGGGTAGGGCCCCCTTATAATGAAGAGAGAAGAGCAGGCAGGGAGAGGAAGAAAGCGGAAGTAGGGGAGATGACAGTAGAGAAGATGATGAAACATGGATGAAAAGGTGAAAAAAAAGGCTAAGAAGGAGTTAAAAGAATGGTAGAGAGGTGGATTTGAGAGAGGGGACAGACATGTGGGATAATTGAAAGAAAAAGAGGGAGATCAGAGGAAAAACGGTCTGAAGAGGATTCAAGGGGAATAAAAAAAAATAAGCGCAGAGAGGTGAGGCGCCAATGCATAATATGAATCCTTGAGGGTTATTCAAATTGTGAAGCAATTAGTTTATGTTTCACAGTCTTAACATGCTCTTGATTGTCTTGTGACTCACACGCAGGTTAGGAATGGACTTCTTTTCAAAAGTTGCCTTTTATAAATACAATTATTTCCATTTTAGCATGTACAGTCATATGAAAAAGTTTGGGAACCCCTCTCAGCCGGCATTATAATTGACTCTGCTTTCACAAAAAAAATATAAAAGTGGTATGTCTTTAATTTACCAGGAACAGCTAAGTACTGGGATGTTTTCCAAACAAAGATTTTTTGAAAAGCGGTATGTGGTTGTATGAAATAAAATAAAATGTGAAAAACTGGCTGTGCAAAAATATAGGAACCCTTGTGGTTTTGTTGATTTTAATGCCTGTAACAGCATGTAAAACTGATGACTTTAAACACAAAGTTGGTTGGATTATGTTGTTAAGCCTTGAACCTCATAGAAATGTCTGTTTAATCATAAGAACATTTATTTTAGGTGCCTAAATGCAAGTTGCACTTCTCTTTGACTCTCTGCTGAAGTGAGACAGAATGGGATCATCAAAACAGCTCCCAAAAGATCTGAAAAACAAAGATTGTTCATTGTCATTGTTTAGGGGAAGGCTACAAGAAGCTTTCCCAAAGGTTTCAATTGTCAATTTCGACTGTAGGGAACGTTGTCAGGAAATGGAAGGACACAGGCATAGTGGCAGTTAAACCCAGGCATGGCAGACCAAGAAAAAAACAGGAGCGGCATAGGTGGAGGATTGTGAGAATGGTTGCACACAACCCACAGATCACCTCCAAAGACCTGCAAGAACATCTGGCTGCAGATTGTGTATCTGTACATCGTTCAACAATTCAGCGCAATTTGCAGCAAAACATCTGCTTTTTATAAAGACCAAATAACTTAATTTTTGTCTCATCAGTCCAAAGCATTTTCTTCCAATATGAATCTGGCTTGTCTAAATGAGCTTTTGCATACTCCATGCAACTCTATCTGTGGCGTGGGCGCAGAAAGGGCTTCCTTGTCATCACCTGGCCATACAGATGTTTTGGTGCAAATTGCACTGAATTGTAGAACCATGTACAGATACACAATCTGCAGCTAGATGTTCTTGCAGGTCTTTGGAGGTGATCTTTGGGTTGTGTGCAACCATTCTCACAATCCGCCGCATATGCCGCTCTTGTACTTTTCTTGGTCTGCTAGACCTGGGTTTAACTGCAACTGTGCCTGTGTCCTTCCATTCCCTGACAACGTTCCTTAAAGTAGAAATTGACAATTGAAACCTTTGGGAAAGCTTCTTGTAGCCTTCCGCTAAACCATGACAATGAATAATCTTTGTTTTTAAGATATTTTGGGAGCTGTTTTGATGATCGCATTCTGTCTCACTTCTGCAGAGAGTCAAAGAGAAGTGGAACTTGCATTTAGGCACCTAAAATACCTTTTATCATGATTAAACAGACCTTTATATGAGGTTCAAGGCTTAACAACATAATCCAACCAACTTTGTGTTTAAAGTCCTCAGTTTTACATGCTGTTACATGCATTAAAATCAGCAAGACCACAAGGGTTCCCATATTTTTGCACAGCCAGTTTTTCACATTTTATTTAATTTCATAAAACTAAATACTGCTTTTCAAAAAATCTTTGTTTGGAAAACATCCCAGTACTTAGCTGTTCCTGGTAAATGAAAGACATACCACTTTTATCTTTTTTGTGTGAAAGCAGAGTCAATTATAATGCCGGCTGAGAGGGGTTCCCAAACTTTTTCATATGACTGTATGTGTAAAATAATGCAAATGTTTCATCATGCTGTTATGTTGTCTTGTGCCCGAATATACTCCATTCTTAAAATGATAAAGTGCTGAGTAGATGAAACAAAATGTAATTGCTTTGTAATGTGGGTTTTAAACAACTGCTGTGTGCAGCCATTACTAGAGATGTCCATGAGTCACTGAGTGGAAGTAAAGTTCTAAGTTAGTGCAGACTAATATACATTTCTTTGTGATTTTCTAGATACCTTACTATTACTAAACAGAAATTGTGTCAATCCATTTATGAAACTACAACCGGAAACTCCATGGCTTCGCCCAAATCAACTTTATACCGCACTTCATTTAGTTTCTACTATTTTATTTCATAATTAAAATCCTAATTTCAACCAAAAAATATTTGCTACGTTAAGCAAGAAGCAGGGATACAGCACGAGAATGCTTTATACATTTACAACAATCCCCTTTTATTAGTCACTTTAGAGCAGGGGTGTCCAAACTTTTTTCACTGAGGGCCACATACAGAATAATCTTCGAAGGGCCGGGCCACTTGGCAAAAATAACACATTTATCAGAACATGTAGCTGCTCTGATGTTTAGTTTCATAGTGTCTTCGTAAAATGTAACCCTTCTTCACGGCAACACTTTCCTTGCAAATTAAACAGACACACTTCCCCTCAGAGCCCGCCCTAAGCAGAATTAGGGGGGCCCCTCTCTAATGTTAGCGCTGCCCAAATCATTGACTATTGTTAAATGCCTTCAGACACCCAGTGTTTTCTGCTATTGCCTCCAATGTCCAGCTTGGTGAAAATAGTAGACAGCCGAGTTCCCGCCTTCCTAGGGGGATCCGGGGGTATGCCCCCCCGGGAGATATTTTTACCTTTTTAAAGTGAAATGCATGAATCTGGTGCACTTTGAGAGGAAAATTAAGAGGCTTAATCTGAATAATTTTATGTGAAAAAATTATTTGGAGACACTGTGTCATATGAATTAGAAGCTATTGAAGAAGGACACATGGATTTTCCATAATAATATTCATTTAAAATAAAATATTATGCAGGGTCCTCTGGGATGGGCTTGGTGCTCTTTTTCTTTTATGGGACATATTTCTTTGTAATATAATGAATGCATTTAAATTATTTAAAAACTAAAAGGGCCATATTACATTATATTTTTAAAATGTGTCACGGGCCAACCAATCAGTGTTGACACCCATGCACTAGTGGGTTAACTAAGAAATTAAATTAAAATAAATTAAAGGGCCATATTACATTATATTTTTTAAATCGGCCGCGGGCCAATAAAAAGCGCTGCGGCCCGCGGGCCGTAGTTTGGACACCCCTGCTTTAGAGCCTTGTCTGGTGTTTATCATGACAGGAAACTAATAATAACACTGACAGCCGACTTTTCAAAAAACCTATATAACGTGCACAATGTTTGAATATTTTGTGTATTCTCGATCCACATAAATAAATAGTGTTCATTTTTTTTACGCAATTAACGCATGTGCAGAATGATCCACCCCGTGCATCCCACCCGCTCCGTACTACAGTCACTCTAACGTTGTGGCTGACCCAGGATCAGTAGCTGCGCGCGGCCAAACATAGCAGCACGCTAGTCTGTGTTTTAAACTGCTAACCACGACACGTCTGTGTCGCGGGCGGCAGTTGCTCTCGGAAGCAACAGGAGATACATTCTGCTCCGTTCACGGGAGGAGACAAACGTCTGCAGTTTTCAGAGGTGTGTGTTTAATACGTGACATCAACATAACGCCGGCTTTCTGTTAAAAATCAACAGTCCCATAGAACGTTGTCGTGCGTGCAAACACACGCGCACAACCTGCAATCAGGTTGGTTTAGGGATGCAAAACCATGCATTCACAAAATAAATGCTATTCTACAGCCTATCATATATTTGCTCAAAGACAGGAATAGAGACAGCCAAATTGAAGTATGGTGTGGTAGCATATGATTTAGTTGATTATAATTTATTTGCAGTATTTACACCATAATTTGGATTTTCAATTAATAAAAAAACTACATTTAAATGTATATATTCACCTTCTGTCCTTTATCTTTCCATTCATACAACAATATACAGAGAAAATGGGAATTTTGGGCCTATTTCGAATGGTAGAATTAATCGTGATTAATCCACAGAATCCTGTGATTAATCTGATTAAAAATGGTAATCGTTTGACAGCCCTAATATAAATATATTACCAACAATATAGAAGGTCTGGTGCATGTGGAGGTATGCCAATAACATTAAAGAGATAGATAAAAGTCTGATTTCATTCTCTTGTTATTTGTCTTACTTTTATTTTGATTGACAGGAAATTGCAGTACAGGTTTTCTTCTTGGTGTGTTTATATGCAAGTACATCTGTTTATCTGCTTTTTATTGTCGTTTGTTTGTGTGGGTGGAGTCCGTTGTAAACTTTTTAGGACTTTGCAGAATAGGTGTCCTTCTGGAGGTATATTTAATTGTTAGCATTGTGAATTAATGTATCAACTATTTATTGTTGTGTGCTTGTGTGCGTGGAATCTGTCGTGTACGTACGTGTGTCCATATGTCTGTGAGCCATCTGGTCAGATCCCACCTTGTCACATGATGTATCTGTGAAATACAGCTACTTGTTTTTGTGTCCTTTTGATTAAGGCAAGCTCTCTCTCATTGCATATTCAGAACTTTTATTTGCTCAAACCAAGGAAGAATCTGTTTTATTCTCAGTGAATACTTTTTACCAATAGACTTCTATCTCATTTGAAACATCTTCGACCTCTCTTTTGTGAAGAAACATTTACATAATGATGTGTAGAGAAAAATGTATGGGGTGTGCTTCCACCTATTCAGAGCCAAAGGTGTGAGTGTGTCTGTACATCTGTGTGCTTGTCTCTGTGAATGCAATCTTCCTCGAACTTCACAGTCTTATTTCACATCCACTCAATGGGTATTGAATTGGCTGCCCAATGGTAAGCATTTGAGTATACATTCTTTCATTCGTACAGTACATAACGTGTGTTTGAGAAGGTGAGTGGATCCACTATGAGTAGGAGGTAGAAGAACTAACACTTCAATCAATTTCTACACAGCACATTCGACACACAGATTTGTTTTTACACAAATATTTTCTTGGTTTCTTTCTGACCAACAAAAGCAGAAGAATAACAATTTAGAGTCTTCGAGATTCACTTGTTTAACATTTTCCTGTGACCAGTCCTCCTCTGGGAACATAATGAAAGCAAATATTGTTTTATAAATTAATACATTTTTCATTTAGCATTGGGACTAAACTTTAACTGGGCTTTTCACATTAACTTGTGTTAAATGTGCATTACATGAATTGTAGTCTGTGAAACATTTGTTATATGTGCAGAAAAGCATTTAGGTTAATAATGCTCTCTGATCACAATGCAACATCTGAGGATTTAAATAATAAATTAACTTACAGCTGTTGCACCACATGCGTAAATTGCTTACAGCCCCTCTCTCAATTTGGAGAGACACATATTGTTCCCACTGCTGTGTGATGCCCACAGTTAGGGTTAGGGTTAATAAAGTCAATGAAAAGGAGCCTACACCATACATTTGTTAGGTCAAATATGTGTATTTACAGCAGATTTGTTTTCTTCTGTTCACACACACTATATGGAGAAGTCGAGATATTGAGGAGATAGTCACTGATTTTGACAAAAAGGGATTTTGACAACAAGCATTCTCCAGAATTGCTGACTCCACCTTTAACCTTATATTAACAATTAGCAGGCTAATTATTCTCCAGTCTACAGTGAGCTCTGCAATGGGCTCAAGGCAACAGTGGGAGAAAAATAGACTAAATGACTGAAGTAGTGGGAGCCCTGCTTTTAGTGGCACTAGTTATTATGCAGCTCAATGAAACTAGGTGGGCGAGGGGTTAGAGGCTTCGCTGCTCCAGCACCAGCTAACAGATCCAGCATCATTCATCTGCATTAGGACCACTTATTATAAAAGCAGCAATTTATTTTCTCTGGCACTTTTTTTCTGTGAGGTTGAATAAGGAAAAGAGAAGTGAGAAAAATGGGAGCGAGGAAGGTAAAGAGAGAATAGATTTTGCAGGATGAATGGAGCTAATGCTGTATAATATTTATCTCCCCTAGATTAGTGAACCAGCGGGCGCTTGGAAAAAAAGGGAAACTTGATTGAACATCTCCAGCATCCCTCTTTTTCCGCTTGTTGTTGGCTCACTTGACGTGGCCTTTTCTCTCTTTTCATCCCTCCCTCCTGCCAGGACTCCAACAGAACAGATGAAACAGGCTGCAGTCATTCATCGATGGAACAGAGAAATTAAAAAGAAGATAAATAATGGCTGTTGGAAATGTTGGCGTTTTTATTACTATTGGCACCATTTCCTGACAGATTTGCATTTGGAACGTTTTTCAACACCAATGAAGATGCACACACGCACACACACACACACACACACACACACACACACACACACACACACACACACACACACACACACACACACACACACACACACACACACACACACACACACACACACACACACACACACACACACACACACACACTGGGATACACACTGATATAACCAACACAGATTAAAGTGCACACATGCGCATGCACAGACTCACCACATTCACACAGTAAAAGCGACTTTCAAGAGTGTTTGGAGAGCTCCACTGCATACACACCTACACATACACAACCGACTGGTATGCATTCAATAAGCTTCCTGAATACACTCATTTCACCTGAGTTATTTTTAGCACAGCTGTGACCACACACACACATTCACATACAGTAGATTAGATAGAACATTCATCATTACATGAGCAGAAAAACTGAAACCTCTGTGCATTTTATTTAATTCAAATATGACAGAATTGTTTGGGATGATATATATTGTTTGGGATGATATATATATATAGATATATATATATATATATATATATATATAGATATATATATATAGATAGATATAGATATAGATATATATATATATATATATATATATATATATATATCTTTCTTTAATGTTTTAATAAAGTGAAAATAATAATCAAACACCTTCAAATATTATATAGTCAAACATCAACACAACCACAACTGAAGTAGCAGACTAAACAAGACAAAAATATGATTCTCCCCAATTTTAATCCACTATTATGCCTCAGGCTAACTCATTTATCCCACAGTAACACTCAAAGTGTGCTTTTTCTTTGATTTTCTGACTTTTCCTTCTTCAAATATTATTTTGTCTAAACCGAATGCACACATTTCCTGTTGTAGACTCTGTCTCCCTCACGTTATGATGATGACATTAGGACAGGGCAGCGGGGCAACTCTATCTTTGCACTTGTCCCTGAAGCAAATGAAAGCCAGTACTTGCATCATCCTTCCATCTCTTCTCCCACTCTCTTCCCCGCTGGGTCCACTTTGATCAGGCGTAATGAGTGCTTCCCTCACATTCTAAATGCACACACACTTTACAACATTCTCTTTAAGCGGTCTTTGTTCTGACTCCTGTATAAACACAATTATGTTTTAGTAATTACTTCATTTCATGCTGCTCGGGACCTTTTGAAGTGTGCGGCCTCATGGCTGGATCGCAAAAGTTAAACAGGTGAATTTGTTCAAAGTTAGTGTGTAGTCTTTAAACCTTTATTGGACAAAAATAAACTCCGATGTGTGAATAAACTTGGAGAATGCAGAGTGATGGCAAAAGCTGAAAGGGTGTGATGATGCATGTTTGGTCTTTTACACTTTGTGTGTTGTCATATCCTTCCCCCTTATTTTTTTCATGCCTTCCTCTATACCATCATTTATCCAGTAACATTGTGCTTTTAGACGAGGATACACATACATTGATGATTAATGACTTCATTCCTTTTTCATGTATTTCTTTTTCTATTTTGCTGAGCTCTATTTGTTGAGGTTCTTACTTTGCTGCAGTGACAAAGATGTGAAACTTAGGTTTTTCCAATGCATTTCTACATCACAGTTAGTTGTTGTACAATTGTTTATTTATTTATTGACTGGGTTACTTTAAAGTTCCTCAGAGTTGTGTTGCTTTTAGTTCATTATAGATCTGATGGTGAACACAGAACTTGATTTACCAGCCCACAATTTCCAACTGGAGATGTTCCAAGAGGTGTTCGATGATGTTGCTTGTGAAAAGCGGCTTGCTTCACTGCCACAACTCAGGCTTGGATAAGTGGCCTAAAACGGATGGATAGATACAAATTGGGAAGGGTGGATCCATGCATGTTTAAATACTTTTTACCTAACTCAACCCACACCTCACTCAACTAAAGCATTGGCTCATCTCAACTCTGAAATGTTCCTTAAGGCCAGGACACACCAGCCCGATAATCGCCGTCGTCAAAAAAAAAGACGAATCTGTTTGGTGTGTGCCGTGACGTCGGCCGACGTAGAGGTCGTCGGGCTTGTTTTGAGCCTGTCGGCCGCCGATTGAGCATGTTCAATCGGCGGCCGACCGTCTTTCATTTGGAGCAATTTGATTGGTGGAGGGCTAGCGAATCAGTGAAGCCCGGAAGTGAGGCGGGTAGCACAAACAGCTAACAACAGCTAGCCATCGTTTTAATGTGTTTGTTCGTTTCGTTTTGAGAGTACTCACATGCATCAACCCTTGTTGACTGCTCGACACCATGCTCGACACTCTCTGCTAAAAATTGTGCTCTTATGGTCCATAAACATAAATACGTATTTCTATCTATGTTTATGCTCTAGAGAGATGTCCAATCATTTCCGGCTTTCGTATTTTTTCGGGCCACAATACAGATTAGCGCCGCCTGCTGTTGTGGAGACATTACATCCCGCGAGCGTACGGAAAATAAACAGACTGGAGCTTCCTGAAACGGCCGACTCCATTTTTTGCGTAGTCGGAACATGTCGGACTGGTGTGTCCTGGCCTGTAAAGATACTAGCTTTTAGCAAGGTGGTGTTCTTCCATTTACAGCAGAGAAGGAATATTCTTTTTACTTGATTTTTTTCCCTCTTTCTTTGGAGAAAGATTAGTGAAAAGAGGAACCAAATTGACAATGAAATATGAATCTGAGGGCAAAGTGACAGCATTCATGTCTCTCTTTATGTGCTTTGTTGTGGGGTTTAAAGGTACAGGTGAAAGACTGAGAGCACTTTCCAAAATAAAAGTCTAATGGAAGGTCCCAAAAGGCCAACCCAAAACAAATACTTCAAAACATGTATTGTGATTTGTCTGCAACTGATGTAAAGGTCTAGAAAAGGAAGTGCTTTCAATAAAACATGATGCAGTCAAAAATTAATGGAGGTTATGTCTGAATGGGACATTAGCCATTGAGTATCCCATTTTATGCAAATAATGGTGTTGTGCCTTTTCTGACGTCTGTCACTAGGTTTGATTAATCAAATCCAATTTTAAATTCAACTAAGTAATTGTTTGCACCCATAACTGAGAGCTATCAGATCTTTTACTCATGACCACACAAGCATAAAAAGGATATTAAAAAAATATCAATGGTTGCAAAATTGTTGTCCAGATTAACACTTAGGCAAATGTGAATGAGGGTCATTTTCAGATGTTTTCCACATTATTTCACTATTAATGCTATACCTTTTAGTCATGTTCTTGTGTTTATTTTCCCATTGTGAACCTGGTTGCTGCAAGCCCGAAAAATGAGAGTGTCTGGACACTCAACGTGCCTTTATCAAAAGTCCTAATCTTCACTGTGTGTGTTAATCTTCAGCAGGTATGTCTGAAAGCAAGGTGTTATCTCTGAACTCAGGACCTTCAGCTACTGATCTCTGCCAGTGAAAAAACAGCTTCTAGCAACTGAAAGCCACCACTCAGCAGGAGTTACATCACTCAGATAGATTAGGTAGTTTGATTAGAGCTAGAAGCTCAAGTCCACAGGATCTTGTTGGGACTTGGAGTATGTGTCTGCTCTTCTGTTACCCTGTTAGGAATTAATTAATGTGCTACAGAACAAAGTGAAGTAAAAGCTGTACATCAAATCAGTCTCTTAAAATCCACACATCTCCAATATGCTTTACAATTCTCAGTATCTTTAACTGAAATTACTTTTTTAAAACAAGAACATTTGAGTTCCAGCAATTTGTGTTTGTATTGGAAACTTTTTTTTAACGAGAAGACTCAAGAGTTTGCCAACACTATGTAATGCTATACTTGTCAGACTTGAACACAAAAGCACAACACAAAAGCAATCAATGTGACATGAAAGTTTAGCTTTACCCAAAGTTCAGGAAGGAAAGGGTCGAAGTCAGACGATCAGTCCAACACCAAAGAATCCTTTAAGGAATCAAAGGTCTAGCAACCAGGTGAAGGACTGAACAGGCAGGTCAAGACTTAAAGGCCAAATCACGATGTCCCCCCTAAAAGCTAAGCCCTGATGGAATTCATTGACGTCACCTGGTAAATATACTGGAGTGCGAGAGGCTGCAAAACTGTATAAATGGTAATGGGATTTCAATTTAGTTTTTTCTTCATGGCCAAGGCTATTCAGGGATTTGGAGTGTTTTTTGTTTGCTTCTGTTGGTAAACAAAATAGTTTAGTTTTTGTTATTGGATTAGATTAGATTAGGATCCAGGGGTAAGAAGCAAGGAAGGAGGGAGGGGCAAGAACAGAAACGACAGGAGAACTTGTGATGTGGGATGAAAACAGGAAAGATGAATAATAAAACCAAGAGCTGCAGAGGGATCGTGAAATATGCATGGCCATTATTTGGACAAATCGAGTTTGTACTGAAGGATTTTTTTAAGGTTGCCACTACTATTTCTGTGGTTGCAATATCTATGCATAGTTTTAAGGTTTCACCCCAGCATAATCATCAGCATGGTACGCACACCCAAACAGCGCCAAACCCCTACACAAACCAAACCGTTCAGTCAAGTTATGACTGTGACCTATGGGAAACATCTGAATGGCCCACAGAGCTTAATATTGTTTTCAAAGTCCGCCCTCTGGCTATGAAAGATAAAAGTTTAATGTTGGCAGTACAAAGCATGCTGCCGACAAAAGTAACCCTACTGCTCTTTGAGTTAAATTTTTCAGTGTTCTACCCAGCTCTGCTCTGCAAAGTATTTAAATGTTTGCTGTAGGATTGTCAATGTAAGTGGCCTCTTCTCAGTGTTCCTGAACATTGGTTGGAACATCTCAGTAAGTGTGAATAAAGTGCGTCTGGGTTGGCAAAAGCATTTGTCTTTTCTTTTGATGAGTTGGAACAAAAACACAGATCATAAGTGCCATCAAAGGGGAGACGGAACCTGAACATTAGCCATTTAGAGCAAACAATCACAAGAAGGAAGAACTCGGTATAACAAACATGTTTTTTGTTTTTTCAGGACGATTGCAAAGAAAATTCTAAAGTTAGAGATCGAAACCAGAGAGTTTTTTAATTTAATCTCCTAGTTACAAAATAGTGGGCTTGAAGCCTGATTGTTTTATGCAGCCATTGGTTTGCATCTTGTGTAAAAATCTAAATGCATATTCAATCGTACGTTTGCCACTATTTGTACCAGTGTTTATAAACAGTTGCCTGCAGTTAAGGCGCAATGCACCCATTTGTGTTCACAATGGGGATTTCTACGTTTTCAGATTAAATGAATTCTACTTGGCCTAACACAAATTTCTAAGATTAAACTTTAAGAATTCAGCTTAACCCCTAGAAATACTGACCAATATATGTAAGGGAAGTATAATAGATGTGATTTGCAATCGGATATACATAGCCTTGGATATTTGTTATCCTCAAATTTTTTCTTTTACAAATTTGCTTTCAAGGGGTTTGTAACAAGTGTTTTTTTATTGCAGTGCATACAAAATGAATGTTGTTGTAGCATAGCCATTAGTTGCATGCACTGCATTATCTATTTGACAAGACTGTGATGGATAACATTACTCAGGCACATTTACCAGTCTTGTTTGATTCATTTTAGGATTGCAAAAAAAAGAAACATAACCTAATGGATGGTTTTTGGATTAAAAACCCCCAGCATATGTGGTTTGTAGAATTGTTAGTTGTGATGTAAAGTAAGTGTTTACGTTTTAAGTTGATGCACTAAAACATTCAAGACCAATGCTATTGTCCTTCTAGCCCATTAGAACACTCAATATAATCTTTCCCTTGCTGTCTTGATAGCTATACTCCCTTAGGGGTGGACTTCTTCTCTTATTTGTCTGTATTTTTGTACTATTTACTATCAGCCCTCGTACTGTGTAAACATGTGTTACAGAAGTGACTGCATCTATTTGTCTTTGTTGCCTCTGAGGCTATTGACCTCAGCCTTTTTCTCTCTCAATCTCTATCCTCCCTTCCCTCCACCTGTCCTTATCCCCCATGCTGCCTCCTCGATCTATCCATCCATCTCTGTATTCATCACTCCAGGCTTCCAGGAGCATAAACATTTCATGTAGTGTATGTCCGCGGGCTACACATCTTTCTTACCACAGTACACATCGCTGCACTGCCCCAGCTTTGACCCCCAACCTCTCAGCCCTTGCAGCGGTCAATCCACACCACCACCACCACCTCCACAGTCAGACCAGGCAGGGGTTGCCATTAAAAACTTGCCTTGGCAAAGCAGCAGATAGCCGGAAGGGGATTAGTAGACAGGGCTAACTGGACTGCAATTCCTTTGACAGAGCACAAACTTTAGAAAAGAGGCTTGAGTCAAAGAGAGAAGCAGAGAATCTGTTGAAGCATTCTTTTCTTGAATGTGTTGGCGATTTTGTATGGTTCAAAGATGATTTTAATACATAGTTCAGTAATACAGATCATCAAAATGCTTCCCGGGCATTACACCTCTCTCGAGACAACACTGTAAAGACTTGGTGATGTGCACTTCCAAATTAACCAACTCTAAGTTATTGTCTTTAAACACACATGATGATTTATGTGGGTGTTTTCTAATCTGCAAACTTGGATTGGGTTAAAGGTCCCATATTGTGCAAAAATAATTTTCCCGCGTAAATCAACACACATGTATATGTCCTGGATGTACAGGTCCTTCTCATATAATTAGCATATTGTGATAAAGTTGATTATTTTCCATAATGTAATGATAATAATTGAACTTTCATATATTTTAGATTCATTGCACACCAACTGAAATATTTCAGGTCTTTTGTTGTTTTAATACTGATGATTTTGGCATACAGCTCATGCAAACCCCAAATTCCTATCTCAAAAAATTAGCATATCATGAAAAGGTACTCTAAACGAGCTCTTAACCTAATCATCTGAATCAACTAATGAACTCTAAACACCTGCAAAAGATTCCTGAGGCTTTTAAAAACTCCCAGCCTGGTTCATTAAGGCCAGGACACACCAGTCCGACATGTTCCGACTACGCAAAAAATGGAGTCGGCCGTTTCAGGAAGCTCCAGTCTTCCCGTCGGGGCCAAAGAACACACCGAGACGACTGTTTATTTTCCGTACGCTCGCGGGACGTAATGTCTCCACAACAGCAGGCGGCGCTAATCTGTATTGTGGCCCGAAAAAATACGAAAGCCGGAAATGATTGGACATCTCTCTAGAGCATAAACATAGATAGAAATACGTATTTATATTTATGGACCATAAGAGCACAATTTTTAGCAGAGAGTGTCGAGCATGGTGTCGAGCAGTCAACAAGGGTTGATGCATGTGAGTAGGCCTACTCTCAAAACGAAACGAACAAACACATTAAAACGATGGCTAGCTGTTGTTAGCTGTTTGTGCTACCCGCCTCACTTCCGGGCTTCACTGATTCGCTAGCCCTCCACCAATCAAATTGCTCCAAATGAAAGACGGTCGGCCGCCGATTGAACATGTACAATCGGCGGCCGACAGGCTCAAAACAAGCCCGACGACCTCTACGTCGGCCGACGTCACGGCACACACCAAACAGATTCGTCTTTTTTTTTGACGACGGCGATTATCGGGCTGGTGTGTCCTGGCCTTTACTCAAAACCGCAATCATGGGTAAGACTGCCGACCTGACTGCTGTCCAGAAGGCCATCATTGACACCCTCAAGCAAGAGGGTAAGACACAGAAAGAAATTTCTGAGCGAATAGGCTGTTCCCAGAGTGCTGTATCAAGGCACCTCAGTGGGAAGTCTGTGGGAAGGAAAAAGTGTGGCAGAAAACGCTGCACAACCAGAAGAGGTGACCGGACCCTGAGGAGGATTGTGGAGAAGGGCCGATTCCAGACGTTGGGGGACCTGCGGAAGCAGTGGACTGAGTCTGGAGTAGAAACATCCAGAGCCGCCGTGCACAGGCGTGTGCAGGAAATGGGCTACAGGTGCCGCATTCCCCAGGTCAAGCCACTTTTGAACCAGAAACAGCGGCAGAATCGCCTGACCTGGGCTACAGAGAAGCAGCACTGGACTGTTGCTCAGTGGTCCAAAGTACTTTTTTCGGATGAAAGCAAATTTTGCATGTCATTCGGAAATCAAGGTGCCAGACTCTGGAGGAAGACTGGGGAGAAGGAAATGCCAAAAATGCCTGAAGTCCAGTGTCAAGTACCCACAGTCAGTGATGGTCTGGGGTGCCATGTCAGCTGCTGGTGTTGGTCCACTGTGTTTTATCAAAGGCAGGGTCAATGCAGCTAGCTATCAGGAGATTTTGGAGAACTTCATGCTTCCATCTGCTGAAAAGCTTTATGGAGATGAAGATTTAATTTTTCAACAAGACCTGGCACCTGCTCACAGTGCCAAAACCACTGGTAAATGGTTTACTGACCATGGTATTACTGTGCTCAATTGGCCTGGCAACTCTCCTGGCCTGAACCCCATAGAGAATCTGTGGGATATTGTGAAGAGGAAGTTGAGAGACACCAGACCCAACACTGTGGATGAGCTTAAGGCCGCTATCGAAGCATCCTGGGCCTCTATAACACCTCAGCAGTGCCACAGGCTGATTGCCTCCATGCCACGCCGCATTGAAGCAGTCATTTCTGCGAAAGGATTCCCGACCAAGTATTGAGTGCATAACTGAACATAATTATTTGAAGGTTGACTTTTTTGTATTAAAAACACTTTTCTTTTATTGGTCGGATGAAATATGCAAATTTTTTGAGATAGGGATTTTTGGTTTTTCTTTACTTTTTTGCCAAAATCATCAATATTAAAACAATAAAAGGCTTGAACTACTTCAGTTGTGTGTAATGAATCTAAAATATATGAAAGTCTAATGTTTATCAGTACATTACAGAAAATATTGAACTTTATCACAATATGCTAATTATATGAGAAGGACATGTATCTTAACACTCAAAAAGTATAATAAAAGAACACCCTCTCTCTTTTTGTCTTTCTCTGTGTGCTTGCGTTTCTAGACGCACAGCAGCTTATGAGGGCGTATTCATGTTTGACATATTGCATGCAGTACATTTTCTATAGTTAAATCTAAAACTTGTGTGTATTATTTTACAGCGGGATGAACTTCATGCTGTATATAATCAAGAATATATAAACCTGTAACAAGCTGCTCCTATTGAAGATAGTCAAAAAAGCAACTGAATTTTTAAAATAAATAAACATATACAGTACAGCCCTTACTCGTACAGGCTGAGTGGACTGCTTTAGTTGGACAATGTAGAGTAAAGATATGCTATTTCTCCTCACCTTTAATAAGCTATATTGCCAGTCCCCTTGAGCAGCTCCTCTTATCCTAATCAACCCATTTAGAATCAAATGTGTCATTAAGCTATAGTGACCACCTCACTAACTTGGAAATGCCATTGAAAACAACACTGCTCGTAATGAGTCCGAACGACTTCACAGTCAATTTCAGTTTAGTTTCTTCCTTTTAAATGAGGTTTGTGGCCGGGCTCCTCCAGCGTTTGTGCCGTTGCCACGAGTGATGTGTTACATGTCTTTTGGTAGGAAGTTATATCATTTAATCTACTTCATTTGGCTGCATTCCTCTCTCTGACAACTTGAAGCTCTGCTTGAATGACAAAAGTGCTGTCATAAAAAAGTTGTAAAATTTTATTTTTTTAATATGGTTTTATTAAACTGTGAAGCAAAATTCAGCGTGTGAAAATATGCTATTGTCTGGACAGATGTGGGTACTGTTAGTTAGGACAAAAGCTTGTGTTGATGTCGACACCACTGGTAAACATTTGGTTGTATGTATGTATCTGGGGAAATAACTTTGAATTCTAACTGCAGCCATTATTTTTAAAGTTGATCTTTGTTGTCTGCATTTCCCACTGTGCGATGCCACACTTTAGAGCCAAGCAACAGCGACTAGCAATCTTGGTCAAGGGTTTTTTCTTTTTCTGTGAGCTTTTAATGATTAAAACAAAGACTGATGTTCCTTTCTTAGATGGTTTGATTTTAATAGTTGTTAATAGTCTAGAATTACAAAAAAGCAAGCACATATTTACAAAGCAAAGATAAAATGCTATATTCTACTTGTCCATCCGATTTGTATAGTGAGCCTTTTATGATTGGAACAACTAAGGGGTCTGAGATCAGTCAACCACAGACTCTTACTTTCTTAGGCCATGTCATTAACTGACTGAATAAATTGCCAGTGTATTCCTGATTACTTTATTTTTCATTGTGAGGCTTTCTGTAGCCTTTGCTTTTCAATGTGTTGCATACATAATAATCAACATACAGTATTTACTCACTGGTTAAAACGTTATTTACTGTATTTCTTCTTCATAAGTGCAAACCTGTGAGTTCAGCACACTGCCACACATGCAAATATACAAAAAAAAGCTAATTTAAAAAAACATCTTTCACACATGCGGATTGTTCAGAAAAAGCTGCAAAATGCAAAATGTTTCCAGGGGACATTAAAAAGTGATGAACATGCCTGCATACAGCGGGGATGTGTTTGTTGTCCCCACGACTAAACAATGCAGCTTCTTTTCTAACACCACTTAAATTAATTAGTTAGAAACCAAGACCACAACAAGGATGTCAGCCATGTGAAAACATGTCAGTGTCCCCTGGGGAAAGGTTGGTGTGAAGCCTTGAATGTTTGTGCCTCATGTAGCGTATCTGTATTTGGCTGTTTCTTGTTTTGGCAGTGACTTTCTTTATTTGTGTTTACCTCTATTTGCAGCTTTTTTCCTAACTGCTCCTGACATATTGTCAAATTGGTGAAGATTTTAATTATCTTTTTGCATGTCTCAATGAGCAAAGTGATACATATCTCTGTTGCACATAAAACAGGCGCAGCCAATCTGTATTTTTTCTTGTTTATTCTAGTTTAACAATGCACATTTGTCTTGCACAACAACACAATCCCTTAACCTAGCAACACTGTATAGGAACATCTATGGTATGGTCCAGTAGCATCAGATGATCAGACATTCTATTTCCTTGCTATATTTCCTCAGCATTGTTCCCACAAGTAGGACTCTGCTCGAGAAAAAGGGCCACACGAAGCATGAAATTAGTTCATGACAGCTGTAAAGACAAAGTCAATATGGACTAAAGAGAATTCGGCAGTGAATACGTCTGTGGGGCTCAGTCAGTGAAACAGTCCACTGTAACTAACTGCCCCTGCGTGCTTGGGGTTGAGTTGAACACGTCAGTGTGTGAAGCAGACAAGGTAAAATGATCAGATGGTGGAGGTGAGCAGTGACTTTCAGAGAGGAAATGTACCAAAGGAGAGCGGGAAATAACAGATTTCCGGCAGTTATCTCGTGAACTGCTTCAAAATGATTGCACACTTGATAGGCTGTATGGAACCTAAAGTTATCGGGTATAATGTTTTCATGAACATACTGAGTGTACAGGTACGTATGCTATATGGATTCTTATTAGATCCACAGACACAGAGAGGCAGTGAGGTAAAGAAGCAGAGAAAATTGCATCACATATCGTTTTGAAAGCCTCTGCAGCAGAACTACATTTGTGCTTATCTTCATCCCCTCTTAACTACCTGATATGAATTTAATTTTGGATTTGGCAAAGCAGCCTCACAAATTCCACTCCCTACCTTAGACAAAAAAAAACTTAAAGCAGAAATGTATGTCTTTATGTGATAACCATTGCATAAAATGTTTAATTTTCTAGTGGAAAAATGTATAATGCCTTTTTTTCAGCTGCTGAAACGTAGTAACAAGAACATTTTCAGCAACAAATCCAACATGACATCCTCTTAGCTCTTATGAATAAATGCCTCTTGTGCTCCCAATATTTGGGGCAATCTCCTATTGGGAGGAAAACTCTCCCTATTATTTGTTCACTGTCAGAAAAGTGAGTTAGATGAAACTTTATTGATGTCAGTGGCGTCATTAGGCCTATTTTAGGGGGGCTTCAGCCTCCCTAAAATATTCTTAAGCCCCCCTAAATAATTTTATGTTTATTTATAAAAAAAAAAAAAAAATCAATATAATGTGTCCAGACTATGAGTTTAAATAAATAAACCAGCTATTGTTAACTTAAATGTGATCATGAATCTTAGTTTCCCTTCACTTCATAGTGGAAGCGGTAGTGCCGCGCGCTCCGAAGAGGAGGAGACCGCGGCGCGTTCTCTCACGCGGTCGCCCGGAGCG
This sequence comes from Ammodytes marinus, assembly GCF_949987685.1. Classification (NCBI taxonomy): domain Eukaryota; kingdom Metazoa; phylum Chordata; class Actinopteri; order Uranoscopiformes; family Ammodytidae; genus Ammodytes; species Ammodytes marinus. Next base: position 16,722,972 of record NC_137215.1, on the reverse strand, counting down.
CCGAGGACGGCCGGGACGGCGAGTAGCACGGAGGTGCGAGGGCCCGGTCATCACTGCTCGCAGTTTTAATTTTCTTTTGTTGTTGTTGTTAATGCTGCCAGGGGGGCCCCTTCCAAAAAAAAAATATATATATATATATATATATTTTTTTTTTAGTTTGTGTGTTTGATATTAACATCATATTATGCAAATGTAAATTATCATACAAAATAAGGGATAAAATGTTTTGGTCTAGATATTTAATAGCCTAAAAATGTAATCAGTTCATCTGGGAGGTAATCCGAAATTATCTGATCATGTCACGTTCACATCCATGCACAGTGTGTATTGAGTTTATTTAAAAACAATTGGAAATGGGGCTGCCTCAGTTGCCCATGCACTGTGTATAGTCTATAGCCTTCAGCCTCGTCTGTGGAAAAAAAGATAGCTGGACAAGAGTTCTTATGCTTCGTTCCTCTCACTGCATTTAAATGCATTCATTATATTACAGAGAAATATGTTCCGTAAAAGAAAAAGAGCACCAAGCCCATCCCAGAGGACCCTGCATAATATTTTATTTTATATTAATATTTTATGGAAAATCCATGTGTCCTTCTTCAATAGCTTCTAATTCATCTGACCCAGTGTCTCCAAATGATTTGTTCACACAAAATCCCTCAGATTTAGCCTCTTAATTTTCCTCTCAAAGTGCACCAGATTCATGCATTTCACTCTAAAAAAGTTAAAAAAATCTCCCGGGGGGGCAAACCCCCGGACCCCCCTAGGAGGGTAAGGATCTCAGCTGGCTATTATTTTCGCACAGCTGCACAGTGGAGGCACTAGCAGAAAACACTGGGTGTGTGAATGATATTTAACAAAGATCTATAGTTTCAGCAGCGCTACAATTGGAGAGGGGCCCCCTAATCATATTTCGCTTAGGGCCCCCTGAAGGCTTGGGCCGGCTCTGGTGAAATTAAACGTTCGCTCACATTCTGTGCATCTCCTTGGGGCTAAGCCCCCCTGTCCTTAAAACCTAGTGACGCCCCTGATTGATGTACCAATTTGATGGTTTAACTTTAAATGTGTACAATGTGGACAGCTACATTTGCATTATATAATACAGAATAATACAATTGAAAACATGGAGCTTTGGTGTCTTTCCCAATTAAAGTATTTTAGAGACCTATGTTTCCTAAACCACAAGGACCTAGTAGTCTGCTACTAGGTCCTTGTAAGAATAACATGTATTTTACTTTTTTATTTTTATTTTTTATGCTAAGATCTATATGATGTCACATACTATGTCAAATCTAAAAAAATAATTGTTAAACTAAATAAAAAATGTGTAGAAAATAGAGACTATGTGATTGACATAATGTGTAAACCTATCACTATTCAGAATGTGTCACACGGGAACGTTATACGTTAGCCCAGTAGCCGGCAAATTCAAATTAGTAGCCTAGCCTGCCCTGGTGTTTTATGAGACGACAGAAAATGGATATCATGCAGCATGTCGCGATTCTGCACAACAGTAAGTCAAGTAGGCTTAAAGTTTGCTGCATCCATGCAAAGCCCACCTTATTATGCTCAGTTTTGGACTTGACTAAAAAATGCAGGGAGCAGTGGAATGACCGTTTGCTGAGGAGATTCCAGTCCACAGGGAAAAGGCGTCTCCAGCTTTAGCATCAATCGGTGAGTTAACTATTTTTATTATGATTACATCTCACGCTGTTCAGTCAGTGTTGCAGAGAATGGGGTTGTATAGTGATTTTGCTGTGGTCAGGGTTGGACAAGTGTAACGTTGAGGCCTAACAAAGCTGTTGTGATTTTTTCTTGTTTTGTTTTTGTGGTGTGGTGATGCTGTTACTGGTATTTAATGTGCCGCCGTGCACACAATGCAAATGTGTTTTGTATTTGGCTGTTTGTGTGTAGTAGCCTACTATTTGCGAGGTGCGTGCGTCTTAAGGCAATGCTGTTGGCCATGCTGATGTGTTTGCGCTGCTGTGGACTGTTGCAATTTAGTTTTTTTGTAGGCTACACCTGTCTGTCATAATATTTATGCGGGCCCTCCCACAAAATCTACGTGCCCCCTGTATAGATTTGCTCTGGCGCCGGGTCTGATAGGCTTCTTTTGTATATCGGTGCAGTATGGGAGCATTTTATCTGTGACTTAAAGGTGAAGTAAGCAGTTTATTTATGATAATATAAGTGTAAAATCGCTCTTTATTCATAGAGTGATCACTTACATGATGTGCAAGTAATCGGCAAATAAACTTATTGTAGTATCCCGAAATTTTTATCCAATTAGAAGAGAGAACACTACAAACCGACACTCGTCTCACTCATAGTATACTCCATGGTCTCACGGTGCACGCCAGAGCAACAGATGGGTGAATGTGTATGCGCCTACAATGGCGGAGCAGGTAAAAATCCTTCAATGTCTGTTTTGATGGTTTTTATCATGTTTTATCACACTTATGGATTTGAGATGATCTCTGATAACTCACTGCTTGAAGACCGAAGTGCATTAATGTGGTGACGTAGGGACGAGTGAGGGAACCGCTAAAGCCCATATCTCACTGGGCTGCGACTGTTTGCGACCAGTTGGAGACACAAAATTACGACAAAATATGCCAATTTGCGACAACTTTCACTTGCAGTCTCACTGAGTTGCTACTTACGCCACGTTTGCGAATGGGAGGTCGCATTTATGTCTCACGAACGTCTGGCGAGTGTCGCACGAACGGAATGTCAGTCTCATTTTTGTCTCAAAGCAGTCGCAATTTAGTTTCATATGCCTATATGCATATAGACTCGCGGAGACTAAATTGAGAAGGGTTTGCGACGCGTGCGACACACCTGCGACGACTCTGAGACTATTTTGAGACTGATTTGTCGCACACTTTTTTTGAACATGCGAGGAAATTGAGACCTGCGCGAACGTTTGGAGACAGTTTAGAGACTCGTTTGCGAATGCACTCTCCAACTTGTCGCAAACAGTCGCAGCCCAGTGAGATAGGGGCTTAACTGCAGTAACTGACAGGAAGTTAGCTAAAAGAACCATTCCGCTTACAGCACCTTTAATTGGGCGTGGGATTGTATTTTAGAGAATGTTTTATAAGTCTGCTAAGAAAGCTATTCAAATGAGGCTGCACATTTTAAGTTTAAATGCTAGCTGAATTTCAACATTTTGTTTCCATACTTCTTCGAGTCACCGCACAGTAATTAGACATCCGATAATAAACCAATCAGTTGTTAAACTCTGTAATTACACAGCAGGAAGATAAGATCACACCTACACATTCTCAACCATTTTAAAGACATGCATCTTACATTTTAATGAAAAAATTACACACAAAAATAATCCCTCTCAATGATCACTTCTGCCCCACTAGAATATGTGGTGGTGTGTTTATCTGCACAGTAATCTGTTGTGCAGCTGTTTTGTTGCCTGTTTAGAGAGTGTTTCCCGTGTTCTAGTTTCCTAGCCTGTCAGTTAAAGGCCAGAACACACCGGCCGGATAATCGGCAATCGGACATGGTCGGAGAGACAAGAGGGGGCGGGGACACAAATCCGTTTGGTGTGTTCGGTGACGTCGGCCGTTGTAGATGTCGTCGGGCTTCTTTTCAGCCGATTCAACATGTTCAATCAGCGTCGGGCAGTCTTTTAGTCGGAGCAATTTGATTGGTGGAGGGCGGGTAGCACAAACAGCTAACAACAATTAGCCATTGTTTTAATGTGTTTGTTTGTTTCATTCAGCGAGTACTCACATGCATCAACCCTTCTTGACTGCTCGACACTCTCTGCTAAAAATTGTGCTCTTTATGGTCCATAGATATAAATAAGTTTTTATATCTATGTTTATGGTCTAGAGAGCTGTCCCATCATGTCCGGCTTCCATATTTTGTTGGGCCACAATACAGATTAGCGCCGCCTGCTGTTATGGAGACATAACGTCCCGCGCAAGCGCAGAGCGTACGGAAAGTCAGTAGCCTGAATCGGCAGACTCCATTTTCGGGTGACGGTCGGTAGTCGGACCGGTGTGTCCTGGCCTTAATACTTTTCAATCAGCCACCGTCATCTTCAACCTCCTGACTCGTCTGCGTTTGGGTCCTTCCACTGTTACCCACTGCGTGACCATTTAGCCTATATATTACACAATGTTTCAATGTATCAAAAAGTATAGAGCGAGTTCTGCCTCAGACTGTATCATGAAATTGTGCAAGTGGCACTACCTGACATACTGTATATCTTATTCTAGGACCTTACTAAACCTGCCAAAGCTTAAATCATTGGGTTGTTTCGCACAACTTTTGTCCTTCTCCCAGTGGAAATATTGTAACTTGTAGATAATGACGATAAGAAAACAACAATTCACCAATGCTCAGAGTTATATTTTCTTTCTTTTGCAATGTTGTCAAGAGGTGTTGGAAAAAGAAAGAAGCAGAGGAGATGAGGAAATAGAAATGAGACATGAAAGAAGACTGGTAGAATATAAGAAGCTGTTGAAAGAGTTTTTGTTATTGATTGCCTATCCACCCACATTGGAAAGATATTACAAGGCCACCAGAGATAGAGAGTCAAGAAAACACGTTTTTGCTTGCATGTTTGGGTCCATGTTGTCTCAAAGGAAATGCTGGATCTTTTCAAAACAGCCCTTCTTACATTTTCACCTCTCTACCTTCTGCTTATAGTAACGGCAACCCACATTCACAGACATTTTTTCTGCTGCCTCGTGTGTGAAGTCAGGCTGCACCTCATTCATTGATCTGTCACTTCATTCATATTCAAATTACCATCCATGATCTTTACAACTTTCTCTTCCAACTCTGTGATCAATGGTTCATTTAGTAAAGCCTTGTGTGATTATTGGGAAATAAGTGATGGGAAATACTTGGGGAAACGCTCCCAGACGACTGACGCCGACAATTGCCGCGAGAGCATGCAGGTGCAGGAAAACAAAAGATATGAGATGAATAATTGCCCCATTCATTTGTAATTGCTGTAATCGAAATGTGCTCCACATGCACCCATAAAACCCCTTTCCAAGTTACATAAATATTTGATTGCTACTTCCACTAATGCGCTAATGATAGATTTTCCTCCTCTACAAGTGGTAATTCAAGTCACAAAACATAAAAAGGAGTGAATGTGCTTGTCAGCTCTACAGTGAAGTATTCATGTGACAGGCAAGAATATTCAATTTCATACCAGCTATTTAATTCGAAGAGGTTGCAATAAGCCGCTGCTTTGGTTGGACATTTTCTGTTTGCCAAAAAAATTGCTGATATGGGTTACAAATGGCTGCAGAGTGATGGAGACAATTGTGCTGATATCCCTGATCACATTTGCCGTGCCATCTGTGTAAGGAAATTGGTTGAAGGGCTTTTAAACGTAGAATAAATGACAAACAAAACTCTAGTATCGTGTTATGTTCCATTAAACTACGCGCTTAATGATGACAGGGATGGAGGAAGATGCAAATACACAATGCGGCTTCTACAACAAGCTGTTGGTTCATTCATTTAGCCATTTAACAAGACAGGAGATATAATTCAGAATTCGTTAATTTTTTTCCCGCTAATTCCTTTGGGTTCTAACTGAAAGTCTTAAAAAACCTCACATGGGCTGTGTTCGGAAAGCCATACTAACGTCCTACTCATTTTGACTTCAATTTGAGTGTGTGACGGTTGGGTATGCGAGTTTGGGTATGCGAGAAATTCCCGGATGAGTACTAACTTCCGGGAAGATTTTGGGTATGAATCGATTGCATACTTTTCCTACTCAACCGCCGCACAATGCACTGGGTCAATTCTACCCGCCCAGGAAAATGAAATATTTCTGAGCAAGTTGCTAGGCAACAACATTGTTTGGGGTCCGCAATCTGACAACTGTACGTGCAGTCATTCATAAACTCTTACAATAGATAAGAGATGAAGATAAATACCTAACAACATTAGAGTTACTATGTGAAATGAGTGAAGTGAGTCTGATAGTGGAGAGAGATCAGAACAGATCGCTGTTCCACACACCACGGCTCGTCCAGCTCAACTCACAGACAGCTGAGTGCTGTCTGATGAGCCGGACCGAGAGCCTCGGAGGGATCCTCCGCCTCAAAACATAATTATAAAATAAGAGGTCCAAAACACAGATGATGAACACAGGACTGTAAAAATCTAGTTCAATATCTAACCTGTAGAGGGCGGTTATACGCTAAACAGCGTCTAAACTGCCTGAATCTTACAAGAAGAAGAAGAAGAAATTCTTCATTGCTTGAGTATACTTCAACTAAAAACGTTTCGACGCACCTCACATACACAATCGATCTTTGAGTAGACGGTATGTAGTATATAGATGGTGAGTATGTAGGATGTAGGACGCTAGTATGGCTTTCCGAACACAGCCTTGGTCTAAAGGAATACTCCACAGAAAATCTTATTGAAGTTGTTTTTGAAGCTTATTCTTCCCTTCAATCTGCTGAGTCAAGACTGAACGTTTTTATCACTGCCCCCTGTGGCCAATAGGGGAAACACTTTATTTTGATAGTCCACTGTTAGGGCCCTATGAAATCCGTTTTATTTTTTTCCAAATTCCGTTTTATTTTTTCCCAAATTCCGTTTTTTCCGTTTTAATTTCATGGATTCCGTTTTTTACACTTTAAGCTGATTAAATCATCACAACAAGTGTCAAGTAAGTGCAAACAAATACAATTCTTACAATTTTATCAGATAGAAGACTGAATTTATTAAAACATCAAAACATTGCACTGTTTTTAGTGCTTCAAATAATAACATGACTGTAAAACAAAGAAAAAAACAGTCAAATTTCTATAATAGAAGATTAAGACATTTTGTGCTTCAAGTTAACCATTTCAGTTTTTTTTACATAAATAATAAAGTGCTTTTCACAGTGTCCTTAAAGTGTAAAACATGCATAACTGAGGACTTGAGGTTTTTGTAACAATAAAAAGTGCTTATAAGCTGTACTTCATTTTAACAAATCATAACTGTGAATAAAAACAGTTTGTAACAATTACCAAAGCACTGTTTGAAGAATACATCAAACCAGGGGACAAACAATGCAGCATTAAATGAAACCTTAACCTGCAATACAACCTGAATCAGGAAAATCAACACCATTGAACAGTACTGTCCCTTTGAGCTCAACTCCTAAGTCTTCCATCTGTCAGAGACATCTCCATTGAAGTACATGATTGTCAGCCTCTTTGTGTTGAGCTCAGTGAGGGCCTCTCTCTTGTCTGTGAGCAGAGTCTTGTACTTGCTGAAACTCCTCTCACAGTCAACTGAGCTGACTGGGAAGTAGATGTAGGGCACTGCCACTTCTGCAACTCTTGGGAATCTTGACCTGATGCCCCTCCAGTAAGCATCCAGCTCCATGTCAGCTGGCAAGGGCTCCCTGGATACACAGTGATGGAAGGCAACCCACTCTTCACTTAGCTCTGATGATGGACTTGCCATGGGTTTCAGTGTGGTGGTGTAGACTTCAATTGGCTTTTCCATTGCTGGAGCCTGCCTTGGGTCAAACACTCTTACCAGCCTGTAGACCTCCCTGGCTGGATGTATGTCCCAGTGCTTTGAGAACTTTGTGAAGGCCAAGTGGAAAGCGTCATGTAGACTTTCAAGGACCACATTCCTCTCTCGAAAACCCATCTTCCTCAGGAGCTCATCGGTCTTGGCACCAAAGCCACATGTTTTTGCCGTTCCATTTACTAGGTAAGAGCCTAGATCTTCCATGATGTGGTAAGCAGACACTGCTGTGGGACGGTGGGTTCCCTCCAGGACTGTCAGAGCTGTCATCATTTTTGAGCAGCCCTCTGAGATGAAGGTGAGCTTCACAGTGAGGGCCTGCACCTTCTCCTCTGTATCCACCTGGCTGAGGATGTTTGTGACTGCCATGGATGAGGATTTTTCTGCCAACAAAAACTCTCTGTACAGATGAACATGCTCTGCATGGTACTTCACTGCCTCAAACCAGCTGTTCCATCTGCTGCTCACTGCTTCAGGGGGAGCTTTTGTCTGCACATGCTCCCTGTTAATGAGGAAACTCACCCATCTTCTCTTTCTGGCAGGCTTCTTGAAGAAGACAGATCTCATCCATGTCACCAGTGATGCAGCTTCAGAGAAGTATTTGTAGTGCTGCCAGGTCTCACCCACCAGATTGATGACGTGGCAGAGACAGGTTACATGGACACTGTTGGGCATCAATCCTTTCAGGACCTCCCTGTATGCCTTCAGACAGTATGCAGCATTATCTGTGACCACTGCCCAGGCATCATTCAGGTCCAGGTTGTTGCTGTGGAGGGAGGCTAGTATAGCTTGGGAAAATGTTGAAAAGTTGCATCTGTCCATGAAAACAACATCCACCAGAAAGTACTGGTTTTCAACACCTGCAATGAAAGATAACAAAGAAAATTACTATTAGTAATAGTTATTCAAACCTAAATTTATATTCTACTCTACTTATTTTATCCTAAAATAATATTCTGACAAAATAAGTGTCTATTTAAAGCAAAGCAAATACTGCAAAATAGGCCTACAGCCATAGGCAGACAGCTGCAGACGTTATGCATTGCTATTATTTCACCAGAAGAGGTCGTCCTTATCATATTTTACATGGGGACAATTAACATAGCAGAGCGTACAAAAACAACGCTATTGCAACAATATAATAACAGGCTGCTAAGTTAACTCACCAATGACGATGTTTAGGACGCTGCAATCCCGTGCATCCGTTGTTTCATCCACAACCACAGCGAACTTCTTCCCTCTGATCTTGTTTAAAACGGCATTCATGTGTTGCTCAAACACTCGAGGCAGGTGAGTCTGGCGGAGGCTACTCACATGTTGAGGCAGCGCTCCTCCCTGTTTGCAGTGTTTGACTAGAAACGGGCGTAACTTTTTTAGTTTTTCAAGGGGGATGTCAGATTCGGCGCACACAGCCACAAAGTCCTCAATAAACTCTGTTCTTGAATCTGATGAGCTGATTGTAGCCGGAATTGTGGTTTGAAGGGGCGTGCCATGGTTGCGGCGTTTGTCGTGGTTTTTTATATGATTTTTTGACTTCAAGTGGTCATCGCACGTATCTTTGCGTTTCCAATCGATCGAATGTTGACATACTCTACAAAACAGTTGATTGCCTGAGTGATAGTAGTCATTCGGATATTGTTCGGCTCTGAATTTGGGGGTTAGAGCCGAATTACGAAGCTTTTTAGCAGATTTGGGCATTTCAGCAGTCAGCCGCGGCCGCCTCAACTTCCTGCTTCTTCTTCTGCTTCTTTTTAGAAGCGGGAGCGGGGCCTATTGTTTGCATTCCCGCCACCTAGGCTGGGGCGGTGGACAGGGGAATTGTTTTTTTTTCTTCCAACATTGTTGTGGGAGTGACTGCTAAACATTACGTGACGTTAATGTCACCCGTGTTGTTTCCCTTTTCCCTCGAAACTGAATTTCACCAAAATAATGGCGAATTCCGTGGCATTCCGTGTTTATCCGTAGATTCCGTTTTAATGGTCCGATTCCGTGATTCCGTCCATGTTTTCGTTATCGCGGAAATCATAGGGCCCTACACTGTTTAGACACCCACTGCAAAAGCCATTGGCTCTGGTGATTGCTGGGAGCTGCTGCAGATATGGTATAACCCTCAGACATATCTAAGGATGTTTACACACTTATTTTCCACACATCAATGGCAGAGATAAAATCACAAACCATGGATAATGAAGCATGGGGTTTGGAATGAGCAGTGGACCCTGAGATGATCAACTAGCCAGATCAATCGGCTGACTGCTCCCTCACTGCGAGGGACACCCAGTTCCTCAAATAAATCCCATCTGTTTGCTGCCCTGGCTCCCAAATGGTGGAAGGAGCTCCCCATTGAGATCCAAACAGCTATTTTTCAATGATGCATTCCTTTTACCATCCACCATGAGCTATATACTGCATTTGATGTCTTTATGTTTGAGCAGTAGCCATGGTGAGTTCTGTTAACTGCAGCACTGCAGCACTTGTCCTGTAATCCTCAGAAGCCATGTAACGCCTGTCGAAAACATCCATGTTGCTGTACAATCTTGAAGCCAGACACATTTAACTGAGGATAGATATCTGAAGTTTTTGTTAAGTGCTTCACAAGATTGTCTCCAAAGGTTATAAGTGGGTTTACCTGACAATCTATTCCAAACTTGATCCCTCGCGCTTTTCCTTAGATCCATCCAATGCTCTCTTGTTCTTTAAGGTGATCACGCAGCTTTTCAAACGTAACCATTTTCTACACACTTCTCGTATATTGGCTAAGCCTCACTGTGGATAAGTTAGGTTGACATTGAAATACTCCCCATCCATCATCTTCCTCTGCTTTTTCTTTAAAATACTTTACTGCACACAGGATTGTTCCATGGATGTTCCTTAGCTATATAACAGAACAGTTTACATATGTTACGTTTTTCTTTGCAACATACTTGTAAAACAAAAATCAATCATAATGTTATGCAAATATGACGTTCTCCGATTATTCTCGTTTGATTATGCGCGGAGTAGGCAGAACATATGCAGAGTAGTGATTTATTTTTTATTCGTGGTATTGATTTGCATATCAGCCATGTGCATACTTTGATCTTGCTGTGACATCTTTTTTTCACACAAAAATTCCACTCACTGGAGACTCATGCCAACGATCAGTCTGCTTCCTCCCTTGTTTTTTCTTCTCTTTGTTTTGCACAAATTATGTTGAAGCTATACCAACAACAACAAAAACAGTACAAAACAGCTTGATGGTAATATTTCCCCCAAAGGTATACATGTCCTAATTTCTCCTGAGGCTTATTTATTGATGATCTAGCTTTTTCTTATTCATTCAAGTATGCTCTCTTTTTCTTCTCCTCTGTGGTTTATTCTCCCATTTTTTACTCTATATAAAGCACCAGGTTTACAAACGTGCTATGTAAAGAAAGGTTCTACTTAATAGCATTGTGGAAAAAAATAGCAAATTACCACATGATTATTTGCCACAAAAGCTTAATTGTTGAAGTTTCACATCATTTTAGGGTTTTTTTTTTTCGTCCATTGAACTCTAGAAAGGTATGAGCAGAAGATCAATGTAATTGTTATGCTGAACAGAGTTTTTATGTGTCACATTGAAACTGTTTGCATATTGAAAGCTCATGATTTCCCTCTGGCATGATTAGTTGGTAAGCTGTCAGTGCAGCGCTGCCACAAAGAGAAGAGAAGCATTAGTGCGATCCAGGTACTGACACCTGCAACACGAGCATGTCTCTTCTCTCTCTTCCATATAAACTGCATCAAAGTACTTTTGGGTTAAAGATTAATTTGCCAGTCTGCCTGAAGTTGAATACCTGAGTGCATCAGTAAAGTTCCAGTAAGAATAAACTAAATGTAATATTCTAACCATGACATCAAACCTCATCGTCATCTGACCTAAACTAATTTTTATTTTGTTTTTGTTTTACAGTAACCTTATCAAACCAAATGTAGTACATCATTATTATTAATAAGTAAAAAAAAAATCTGATTTGTAAAGGGGTTTGAAATATGTACTAATTATTTGGTCCTGCTGTTGTTCTAGAGAGCATCGACAGACTTGTTTGCTCATTTACTATATTTACACCAGTTAAAAGACAGTTATAATAACAAGTGTCGTTACAGTCAATTCAACGTGACCCCATTTCACCTAACATAAAGTCTGGAAACATAGAGAAACAGCTTCCATGGCTCTGTCCGAACACATTATATCTGATTTGTATAAACCTTACAAAATATACATACAAAAAAAACAAGAGACACACACACACACACACACACACACACACACACACACACATATACATATATATATACATATGTATATATATATATGTATATATATATATATATATATATATATATATATATATACATATGTATATATATATGTATATATATATATATATATATATATACATATATATGTATATATGTGTGTGTGTGTGTGTGTGTCTCTTGTTTTTTTTGTATGTATATTTTAAAATAAAAAGAGAATATTGTATTTAATCAGAATTTCTGTACAGATCTATTATCAACATAATTTACAGGAGAATTAGAAAATGTCAGACTGTTCCAGTGATGGTATCAAAGCAGACACTGTGGCAGACAGCGTTGCTGCTACCGTCTCAAAATAACAAACAACCACAGCTGTCAACACATATAATGAGGTAAAATATACAACAGTTTCCTCGATCCTAGTATTCTTAAAATTGTTAAAAAGAAATGTGATGAACCTTAAAAGTGAACTTAATCACTGTGCAAAAAGTCCTACATTTCTATTTCTGAAGCAGTTCTATGCACAACTTGAGCGTACTTATTTATCTACTATTTCTGTGCCAAAGTGGATTGAACAAAACATCATGGATTTATTCATAGAGGTTTGGGGATTTTACCAAGCAGGTGCATGAGAGTGCATTCTTTTGTTTGGTGATAATTTCGTCTTTCCATTATTTTTTTATTTTGAGCACAGACACAAAAGGCTGAAAATAGTCCTTTTGAAATGTACCATTATAAACAAAGCTTTGATTTGGATCATATTTCAAGTTTGGTTGCCATGATACACAAGCCTTTTACATAACCCACAATTTGATCTGAGTAGCCACATAATGTTGCTAATATGCATGGATTTGTAAATGCCATTATAGTGTGTGCCTCTTAAGGCCAGGACACACGGGTCCGACTACCCGAAAATGGAGACTGCCGATTCAGGCAGCTCCAGTCTTCCCGTCGCGGCCAAAAAAGTGCCAAGAACACACCGAGCCGACTGCTGACTTTCCGTACACTCTGCGCTTGCGCGGGACGTAATGTCTCCATAACAGCAGGCGGCGCTAATCTGTATTGCGGCCCAAAAAAATATGGAAGCCGGAAATGATGGGAAAGCTCTCTAGACCATAAACATAGATAGAAATACTTATTTATATTTATGGACCATAAAGAGCACCATTTTTAGCAGAGTGTCGAGCAGTCAACAAGGGTTGATGCATGTGAGTACTCGCTGAACGAAACAAACAAACACATTAAAACAATGGTTAGCTGTTGTTAGCTGTTTGTGCTACCCGCCTCACTTCCGGGCTTCACTGATTCGCTAGCCCTCCACCAATCAAATTGCTCCAACTGAAAGACTGCCCGCCGCCGATTGAACATGCTCAAAAGAAGCCCGACGACATCTACGACGACCGATTTCACGGCACACACCAAACAGATTCGTGTCCCCGCCCCCTCCAGACTCTACGACGGCGATTATCTGGCCGGTGTGTCCGGGCCTTTAATCCTGCTATGTTTTGAACAATGTACAGAAAATGTGAAATTGGCCACAGCTGCATAGAGCTGTGAGCAACAGATAATGTGGGACATTCCCGGGAACGATGGTCCCCACCGGTCAGCTTTCACATTACATGCGGTTCTGTTCCGTTCCCGAGCAAACTTTAGCAACATTCCAATACAACTGGTTAGGGCTGCACAATATATCGAATTTTCATCGCGATGACGATATTGCCTTCCCACGATGACGTGTACATGAATGTGCGATATTTGAAATGTGTGCTCAGCTGCGAAGCAAATCAATCACTCCCCAAACCACTCGCTGATCATGTGCCTGTCCATGCTCCAACCTGGCAACCCCAGGTTCCCCGAGAGCTGTCAATCAAAGTCCAGTGGCTCCGCCCCCAAAGTGTGAACAATTTTCTGCCCGCATAGACAGAAAGCACTCCCAGAGCCGCGCGAAGAAGCAATCTGCTGCTTATCGCGCGAGCGAGAGCAGATATTTGCGCTGGTGCAATCACATACATCCCCTTGTTAGTCTCTTTTTTTGTGTGGGGCCGGATTTATAACCCATTATTACATGACACTTTGCCAGGTCTGTTATGTCCAGCAAGACAGACCGCTGTCAAGAGTATAATGTATAGCGAACGGGTCACCTAAGGACCTACGTCATAGTTTTGATGGATAGACGTCCACAAACAGGGCTACTACTCGTTCAAAAAACAATGGAATACTTTTTCAAAGCGACTTTGCATGTATCAGGAGAGCAGGGAACACAGGAGTCATGGTTAATGTCCGACAGGACTCCAGTCAACACGACGTGAGTACGTTTGGCCGCATATTGACAATTAGCCTATACAGTAACTTCAGGCTGCAGCCCGCCATGTAAATGTGCGGCAGTCATTTTCTCCGTGAATTGTGTTATTGATTTTGGGGGCTATTGCTTTGTTAGCTAGATGGAGCTCTTGTTAAATATGTTGGCCGATTACATTTACTGTCTGTTTGTACAGTGTGCGAGTCTTGAGTTGTTAGCAAAACAGTAGCTCTGTGGCTAACGCCTGAGCCTTCAGTCAGCTGAAGCAGACAGTCTAGCGGGGCGAGTAGACTATTCCCCCATTACTAGGTCGTATCCTTGGTCGTTCCTATTTACTGGCGTACTGAACTACATTTTCATTACATAAGAACTTAGTTTGCAATGACTATTCCAGTTATTAGACAGGCTCTCAGGGTTGCTAATAACTCCATACAGTCAGTGCCTCGGTGTACACACGACCTGAAGCGAAGATGAAACCTTGCGTTGCGAGTAAAGGCATGAGAGGCAGCTACAGTTAACTAACGTGTTGCTGAGTGTTACCTGTCACTTCCCGTCTCCGTCCTTTCAAATTAAATTTCGACATAGTAGAGCCATATAGGTTGTGATTTATTTTGACAGGGCGCAGCTCACAATATACTTATTTTATTTATACATTGTGGGCACAATTTTATTTAGTTCAAAATCAAGTTTTATACACATCCATCATGCAGGTACAATGAATGGAGTAAAATATTTTATATTTTGCTTTTAGGAGATGCAATGAGGTCATATGAGGAAACAAAGATGTGTTATTTAACAGAAATGTAGCACAAGGAAAGGTTAAAGCAGTGCTCTGTTGATTTGATTTTGTGTAAAGTTTTGGTGCAATATTTTGATTTATATTTTCTTTGTGGAAATGCATTGACTTCAGGTAAATAATTATTATATTTATGCAAATATATGTACATTATCAGTAATATTGCATAGCCGATCACATGGATATGAAAGCGCTGTTATGTTTACGTGACAATCCAATACAAATATTTTACTCACTAAAATTACTGAATAATCGTGGTAAAATATCGTGATATCAATATTGACCAAAATAATCGTGATAATCATTTTGGGCAATATCGTGCAGCCCTACAACTGGTGAAGGTATGCATCTAGTTTGTTTGAGATCCGCCAATTAACACAATAGTTCAGTAGGAAAACTTCCGTGATGTATGGCAATAAATTGTTAGATAAGTGAACGTTTGCCTACTTTATTATTATGGTGGGCTCAATCTCTGTTCTTTGATGCCGCTTTTAATGAAACTTTATTTTTTTTTGTTATGCTGTGAATTTATACTTCAGAGAAGTTCCTCTTCTTCGCCTTAAAGGGAAAATTCGCCCCTTTTCATGTGAATGGTATATCAGGGCCGAGTATATTAGTAGTCAAATGAAAAAAGCCCCCAAAAAATGTATCCGTATTGGCAAGGAACACAATGATTTCGGATTTAAACTGATGACGCGGTGCTGACATAGCCGTTTTTACAGTTCCTACAGGCCCCAGGATGCATTGCGCGGGGGCTATGCTCTGCAGCCCGCCCAGATTCCGAGCTGCTCGCGTTACCATGGTGACATGTACACAGACCACACAGACACAGCACGCACCCGGCCCGTGTAAGCTGTACAGTAATAGCGCGGTTCGTATTATTTCATTGTTGGACTACTACCACAAAGAAAAACATGCCATCCTGTAATGTGCCTAGATGCGCCAACTTTAGGAAACAGAAAAGAAGCAGGAGTAAGCGTAAGCTGATGATACTACCTGTTGAAGAAGAATCCGAATAAAGGTAAGCTAACGTGAGCTAAATTGCATAGTAGCCTACTGTAGTTAGTATCAGTGTTTCCCCTACATTAATATTGTGCTGCCCACACCGCTGTTGAATATTGTGTCCCGGTGTAAGGCTGATTGATGGGGCAAGGCGGAATTAGTCTACCGGTTGTAGCGGTAGCCAAGTTACCGTAGCCGCTAAGCTACAGCTAGAAGTGAACTCCAAATGCATAGCCACACCCTAGCATACAGTATGCTTGGCTGCTAATTTAAACATGATGTCTTCTTAGACAAAAGACTACTGTTGTGTTAGTGCACTAACTGACTGACCTATCTATGGTTACATAGATACAAGTGGTATGTCTGTTTTATATATTTATTGCAACAGCAACATTATCTTACAGTATAACACCTTGATTTTTCTTGTGTCATCTCTTCATTGCTGGCCTTGTGATACAATCATAGGTTGCGTTCCGAATCGCATACTTTCTACTATATAGTATGTAGAAAAAAGATTTAGGATGTCCCGATTCTTGTGGCCAGATTTAGGATGGTTAGAAGTACCCGGATGTCCTACTTCATGCGGCCAAGATTGTTAGTGTTGAAAAGTGCATCCTATTTGGGCGATTCTGACCCACAATCCAGTGCGCACGTGAAGTGACGTCACATCGACGAAGCCTCCATATGAAAACAAACGGGGATGCGACGGATATAAAAGCAAGAGGCAAGATCAAGGCGCAATGTTATGATGAAATAAGAGAGTAAAGTATGTCCCAATAGTATGCCTACTGCATCCTAACTAGATTATTTTTATCGTCGGATGTAGTATGTAGAATAGAAAAAAGAAAGAGTATGCGATTCGGAACGCAACCATAATTTGTCATTTCAGGTGAGGTCCAAAGGAAGATGGTGTATTTTCCGAGGACCACGCGATCGGTTGTGAAGACTGTTTACATCCCACACGCACCACTTCAGAGCATCCCTCGTAGAACTCGTCATCACATGAAGAAGAGACCCTACTGCTGCCTGCAAAGTGCTGACATCATCACTACAGCTCCCTCAGCCTGCCCTCCTCACAACATGTCCAAAACCAACTACAGAAGAAGCTGCTGCTAAACATCACTCAATATTTCAACAGTAACTTGACGAAGGAAGCATTATGCTCCAATTGTTTTTCCCAACACACTGGAAACTCAAAGCTTTTGAAAATGTTATTTTTCTTTTTTACATTTGTATATGTACATACTTTACAGTTGTGTGTAGAATAATGCACAGTTTTACTTGCTTGTTATATTAAACTCTATCTATGCCTTATAAAGTGTTTGATTCTCTGAAACTATTTCACTTTTAGTTGATAAGTCAAACCTATGTATTAAAATGGTTACCTGCTATGACAAAAAACAATCATGTTTATACAACATTATTTTTATTTAGAAATACAGTCAAGGCGAATTAACACATTTTCACATGATTACATATCAATCAGTGTCCATAGTTAGCAGCAGTATTTACAGGTCAAAATATTTGATCATAGCTCATCCGTAGCTTCTACGTAGAGTCTTCTTCAGCATGTCCCCTGTAGTGACCATTTGGAGATGGATATTTGGCTCTGATGCGCTGTATGACACAATCAGGTAAGGCGATGTGGTCCCCTTGCCAAGTCTCTCCCCTTTGGAGCACCCACTCAAAAAAGAACCGACGTGCGACAAGTCGATTTTGTCTAAAGAAAGTAAAACACAAAAAAAGTGGTTATTCTCCACAAAGCTATAATGTAACAATAGCAGCCAATGTAAGAACAAAATACTGGTCATTTTATTTGACCTGTTGTAAAGGGTTCTTCTGAAAAGTGCTATAGACATGCTACGAAGTGCAACATCAGTGCAATGGCTCAGACAACACAATTTGACAAAGATAACGTTACAACATGCTAGAAAAAAATAATGTTACTCACTCAATGATCATCTGCCCTCCCGGTCTTGCTGGTATAGTGTCTTTTCCAAAACATTTTTGGGATATTGAAAATGCCCCTCGGTTTCTAATGGTGGTCCAGTTGTATTGTCTTACAAGGCTAACCCTAACCCTAACCAAAGCTAAAACAGCTGCAGCCTCGGCCTCTCTGCATAGGCTACTGTATTTCCTTGCTGAATTTCTTCAGCAGTGTAGGCTTCTCTGGCACAACTAAATACCCTGCTGGTTCATTCCAGTCAGCCAAAACACTTTTTAAAGTATCCTCATCCATATTTCACATGAGCACAGACATATATCCATATGTCTGTGCTCATGTGAAATGATGCAATTTTCAATGCAGGAAATGATACAAGTAAACTGGTTTGTTTTGGTTCGCACGTGCTTTTAGAGCCCGTCACCTGGATTCACAGGGAGGGGGGTTGGTGAGCTCGGCTCCAATAGGCTGTAGTCTGCACGAGCTCTTCCTTGAACCGCAGAAACGCCACAGAAACGTCACCGGTGAATGGATTTTTGAAGCTCGGTCCCCGCGAAACGGACAATGTTGAAATAATACACAGGGATATAATGCGACCCAAAGTACATTATGGTAGATGAGTTAAGGTTGAAAATCGGCGAATTTTCCCTTTTAATGCGCATATCCAAGTCGCAAAACCTATGGGCGAGGCCTCTTAAGCGGAGAAAATATAGGGGCGTGATATTCAAATTACGATTGCAGTGTTTCCCCCAGGAAATGTTTTAGTCAAGGTGGTCACTGCCCAGTGTTACAGGAGGCGCGTCACAACGCGAACATTTTGGAGGTATTTTGCTCAAAGACGCCAATGCGCATTAAAGAAATAGACAACTGTTTATTCAAATACAAAAATACAACAGACACTGACCTTACAGTTGTGCAATTTTGTTTGCTATACAGGTACAAATGCTGTGCAAACATGCAGACAGTACAGAATACAATTAAAGAAAACTTCTACTGTTTTGGTGCAAGTCTACGCAGACACACTAAAAACAAATAATGGACCATACACTTAACATGTATATGCACATCAAAGTGCAAATTCAACTTTTTAAAGTTCCTTCTTGGATGGGGGCCTGTTGTGCGATTATTGTGGACAAACAGGCCTACTGTGTTGCGATATATTTCATTAATGGTTATTATTAGCCTACTTGCTTGATTTCTTTTTAAATACAGAGGGTATTGGTCTTCTTGGAACATGTTTCTCCCAATTTAAAACATGAAAATGAAGCAGCAATGAAAATTCTGAAAATCAATTTTGTTGGCCTACACTAGCATGCTATTTTTACAAATACCTCAATAGTTGAAATAACAAATACAATGTGTTTTCCCCTTAAAATGACTAAATGCATTTCAAAGACTAACAGTGTGGCACTTCAGAGCCGCGGAGCCGCAGACACACACAGAGCAGCTGATAGAGAAACGCTTGGAGACACAAGCGCACATTTATTTACCGCAAGTCGCGGTCTTTCGCGCAGTTATGACCATGCACAAGCACACATCGCGCTTCCTAGTACATTAATTGTGCAGCACTAAAAATAAAAAAGGGGCCTTGCGTTGCTAAGGCGGCCGCCTTAGCCATATAGCGCTGGGGGACACACTGGATTGCTTTCAGCCGCCACATTTATCAACACTGATCCCTGGTGTACACTGAGATTGGCGAGGTACAACAGTTTGATAAATCCCAAGTGATACCTGGCGTAGGGTGATATTTGCACCAGGATCTGCAACAGTTTCCACGCAAGTTTGATAAATGAGCGGCCCCAATGAGTTCAGCTCTCACAGGTAATTGCATGCTGCTTCCCCGCTTGCAGCCATACTGTGATACTACTGTTACAAATGTTCTGGCTCACAGGATGTAGAAAGTGGAGATAGGGCTGGCAACAGATTCTGTCTGCAAACTCCTCCCCTTCCTCTTCCACACCGTAGCGTACCGTTTATGCTACGCTCAGAACGGGAGACGACAGAACGTGCACTTGTGTGTTTGTTCAGCTGCACGGCCAATAGTATCCAGCTCATATACTTTATATAAAATAGATGTTGCTGAACACACACCACCAAATTGCACCATTTTGAAAGGACACGTTGCTGCTTCCTGGGCTTATCGCCGCCCCGAGACAATTGTGATTGGATTAAAGAAATGAAAACAGGCCCAGTTCTCCCCCCAATCTCTGAAATGATATTGCATGCTTCCAAAACCATACTACGAGCTGTAGTTTGGTCTGGCTGTGTGAGACTACAAATGTTGTAACCTCTAATAAAATGAGAATGAATTTGTGTGTGACAGTTCAGCAGACCAAGGTGATCAAATGAGAGCAGATTATTCCTGTAGTGCAGCTCATCTCGGCTACAAAAAGCTCTGAATTATATGTAAATAAGGCTTGTTGCAGCTCAAAATGGTGTGTGTGCGTGCATGTGCGTGCGTGCGTGCGTGCGTGCGTGCGTGTGTGTGCGTGTGTGTGCGTGCGTGTGTGTGTGTGTGTGTGTGTGTGTGTGTGTGTGTGTGTGCGTGTGTGTGTGTGTGTGTGTGTGTGTGTGTGTGTGTGTGTGTGTGTGTGTGTGTGTGTGTGTGTGTGTGTGTGTGTGTGTGTGTGTGTGTGTGTGTGTGTGTGTGTGTGTGTGTGTGTGTGTGTGTGTGTGTGTGTGCATATTTTGAGAAGCTTTATGTGTGCAGCTCTGATGGCCTCTATCTGCCTGCAGCTCATTAAGGTCTATGCGTCCATTGATTACAGTCATGTAGTGAAAGGGCCCATCTTTTCTTCCCCCTTTGATTAAAGACGCTGCATGGAGAAATTCTTGATTCATGGTTATATTGACGCTTGTCTGGGCATGTAGAGAAATGGAAAGAAAAAAAAGAACGTTTCTCAATGAGAAACCTCTTTTTTCAGACTCACAGCGCCCACACACACAACCTCTGCCCTACTGAAACACACACACACACACTTGCAAAGTTTATATTTTCTCCAACCTCCCTCGCTGCTCTCTGTGTATCAGTTGGGATGTTGGATGGAAAGTCAGTGACAAAGAATCTCCACAGCTGCCCCATCCGAGAGATAATCAAATTCAATAATAACCTTGACTCTGCACTCTTTGGTGCTCTCTTAGATTATTTCTATACACTCTTTCCATGATGCAGCTCGCTCGCACTTTCATATCTTGTCTCTCTAGGACTTTCTCTTGTCGTTGCCACCTTGGCAACTGCTAAGTGAACTGATGCATCCTGTATGTATAGTTTCCATGATGAATAATTGAACAGCTTCATATGAACCATGAGGAATACCTGACAAACACTTTGCTATATGTCAACATGATGTGCCTTTTTGTTCAGTAAGCAATTAATTGAAATGTATGTTACCGAGCAAAGGTAATTTTGGATTCAATAACTTAAATGATCTGAAATATTATATTGTATTGCTAGTGTTTACTTTTGCTCCTTGTTAGGCATCAAACATATTTAAGAAACAACTGAGCCACAATAATCTGTTGCAGATGTTGATCCCATTGAGATGGGCCCATGCACATTTTATACCTATCATTATGTTATGAGATATCTGTCACTGAGGTTTCTGCCACCAACCCATTACATTGAAGGTTTATGTAATAAAACATTGGGCATTAAAACAAGAGCCTACTATTACACTCAACAAAAATATAAACGCAACACTTTTGTTTTTGCTCCCATTTTTCATGAGATGGACTTAAAGATCTAAAATTCATTCCAGATACACAATTGTACCATTTCTCTCAAACATTGTTCACAAATCTGTCTAAATGTGTGATAGTGAGCACTTCTGCTTTGCTGAGATAATCCATCCCACCTCACAGGTGTGCCACATCAAGATGCTGATCTGACATCATGATTAGTACACAGGTGTGCCTTAGACTGTCCACAATAAAAGGCCACTCTGAAATGTGCATTTTTTTGCTTTATTGGGGGTCTGGGGACTCAGAACCAGTCAGTATCTGGTGTGACCACCATTTGCCTCATGCAGTGCAACACATCTTCTTCGCATAGAGTTTATCAGATTGTCAATTGTGGCCTGTGGAATGTTGGTCCACTCCTCTTCAATGGCTGTGCGAAGTTGCTGGAGACGGCTTATGGTGGAGAAATGAACATTCAATGCACAAGCAACAGATCTGGTTGACATTCCTGCTGTCAGCATGCCAATTGCACGCTCCCTCAATGCTTGTGGCATCTGTGGCATTTTGCTGTGAGACAAAACTGCACATTTCAGGGTGGCCTTTTATTATGGACAGTCTAAGGCACACCTGTGCACTAATCATGATGTCATATCAGCATCTTGATGTGGCACACCTGTGAGGTGGGATGGATTATCTCAGCAAAGCAGAAGTGCTCACTATCACACATTTAGACAGATTTGTGAACAATGTTTGAGAGAAATGGTACAATTGTGTATCTGGAATGAATTTTAGATCTTTAAGTCCATCTCATGAAAAATGGGAGCAAAAACAAAAGTGTTGCGTTTATATTTTTGTTGAGTGTATGTTAACTAGTCTGTGATGTTGTACTTATGAACAGTGATGATTTGAGCGGGCATCAGCCTTATTAAATGCTAAAAATGACAGGGCTATGCTTATGACATGCACTGTTCATCATGGTCATCATCTTATTTTAGTGTGTTACCATGATCATTAATTCTTCCAGTTTGTATTCCTTTATCATCTGGAAACTATGACATCAACTTCAAGGTTAAAAGTCAGGGTTGTCTTGACAGTCAGCAGGGAAGCTGTTTCTCCAGTGGCATGGCTAAAAATGACATTTGATAAACTCAACAGCAACTTTCATAAGTTAATATCCCTGTTACTCCACTGATCTTTCAATATGGACTATTTTTTTGGTAGAACGTTTAGTTCCAGTAAAAACAGTTTATAGTGAGGTCTGTGCATTATCTACAACAATTCAATTAGATTTTTTGTACCACTACTATTTGGGATGCGGAAGAAACCTTTCATAAACATTTTTGTAGAACTTGGAAAAAAAAAATCTGCATTGCTAGATAACGCGAGTAGTGAGTGATCTGACACTTTAAGTGCCACATTTATACTTTTAAATGGAGCGTTAACCCTTGACTGGTTCTGTTTGCATAAGGGTACTCATAGTCAATCAGTCCCAGCTGGCAGTTTTAAGAGCAGTCAACCGACTGAATGATGCTTACTTACTCATATTCTCATTATCCATGTTATCACTAGAATCTACTGCAATGCATCAGGTAGACAGATGTTATCTCATGAAAGTGCCTCACCCTGGTGAGGATTGCCTCCCGAAAAGTGGTACCGTGGCATTGGTTCTGCTTCACTTACATCTACATGCTTTCACTTATCATGGGCTAAAATGTTGTGTTGAGCCCTGCTGCAGCATCCCATTAGCCAGACAGTGCCAGGCTCACACCGGCTCCCCTACCAGTGTCCACGATCATTCTGTTGAATAATGCAGAGTCATCCTCCTCCTTCTTTCTCACTCTGTCATTCTGTCTATGCATGCAGCAGTAGCTTCCCGTGCACTGTGATGCCATCAACATGCTAATTACATGCAGATAGGTCTTCCTATGGTAAAAAAGATATAGGCCAACCGCCAGCCACTGGTTCATTTATCATAAGCGGGTTACAGAGCTTAAGGGATCAATATTAACATGCATGTGAGTGTTCCATCAATGTCGCCGTTAGCACATTAATGGCATAACATTTACACAGGTCCCCTGATACACACACATGCAGTCCCGCACACACACGCGCACGCACGCACACATACACAGATTATTGATCATAAAGATGTGACATTTTAACGGAGGGGAGTAGAAAATAATCAGTGGGGTGTGTTTACTTTTTGTGACCATATCTTAAAGAAATACATCACCTTAAACAACACAAGCAACCAGGATAAATCTTCATATCGACCTTGGCATAGATCAGGGGTGGCCAACCAGTCAGAGACAAAGAGCCACATTTTTTACTGTGTTACTGCAAAGAGCCACATCGTACACACGGGTACACACAGTGGCGATTCCAGGACATTTTGACTGGGGGTGGCCAAGGTGGGCCACAGAGTTAGAGTGGGGTGGCCATCGCACACCTGAATGAATGGCATGTGATGTCCTGTACAACCAATTCAAAGATGATTTATAATCCCAAATGCCCAAATCATGTTAGTATCCATTGTAATGTTTGTCAGAAAACTAAACCCCTGAAGGGGGGTCTGGGGGCATCCCCCCCCCCCAGAAGATTTTTTTGTTTTTAACATGTAATCTAAGCATTCTGGTGCATTCTGGCGAAGATAATAAAGGAAAAAGTCAATATTTTTCAGCTCAGATGAATAGTAAAATTAGCAAGACAACATAACTTGCTAGCAGCCAGATGCCTAACAACTGCACAGAGGGACGGATGACCACTAGCTTTTGACCAAATATCTTGCTAAAAAAATAAACCTTTATTTATGAAAGTCTGCCCTTGCTAAGAACATGTTACACTCGCTAACTACAAACTTTAATTTTTTTATTCAGATTTCAAAAATCTGCTGGGACACGTGCCTATACACGTGCATGGGTGGCACGCATGTCACAAGCACACTTATGCTGTTTTCAAGACCTTTGCTGACCAGAGACCAGTTCTAGTGGCCACAGTCCGACCATTAATTTAGTAATTGAAAATTGCAAACTGATCTCATATCAGTGGATTGGAGTGTTTGTGTGATGAACTTGGCAACTACCTATCAAAAAAAGTTAAGAAAGAAAAAAAAATACATATCTCTGAACTAGGATACATATCAGGAAAAAAATGTAATTAAAAAAATAAAATGAAAATAAAAAATAACATTTGAACTGGGGGGGGCACTGGAGTGGCCAGTAAGATTTCAGGGGGGGGGGGGGGCGTTTTTATTTTCGCGGGGAGCTTGCACATGCATGCACAAGCATTATTTATTAAAAAAAAACAAAAAAAAAAAACAGGTGGCCCCACACTAGGACTTGAAACGGGCCCCCAGATCGTTAAGGCCGCCCCTGTGATAATGACAGGACTGAACTAAAGACGACAGGGCAGTCATTTTCAACAATGAACATTGTGTGCACTGCCTCACACACAAACTCTCAGTTCAACCAAGTCCACAAACAAAAATATAACAATTTAAAATAGCGTTTTTCTCTTACTATGCATGTTGCTTTGTGGGACTTACTTTTAGCATGGAGAGAGCTGAAGTGGCGCTGAGGATTTGAAGCCTTGAAATGCGCAAATGACACCTGGCATATAAGGCAGAATGGCCTGCCATAACGTTCAACAAAAAATATGAACTCTCCCACTCTGTTTCGGAGCGAACTTGACACAAATAGTTTACTCACGGAAAACCTCCCTCCAAGCTGAGTGGGCAGTTTTATGTTGCGTCCGCACCAAACGTTTGCGAACGTTATGTTGCGTCCTCAATTAAACTTTTGCGAACAGGCACATAGGGCTTACACATTAATAAAAAAAAAATGAAATAATAGACAACATGTAAAACGAACGTAAGAGCCGCATGAAACGTTTGCGAACATGCACACACATAGGCCCACACAAAAAAAAAAGTATAAAAAAAAAAAAAAAAAAAAAAAATTATTATCACATAATTTGATATGAACTGAAGAGCCGCACGAAGCTGGGCAAAGAGCCGCATGCGGCTCGCGAGCCGCGGGTTGGCCACCCCTGGCATAGATTCACTCCCTATGGATCTCTACTGG
This sequence comes from Ammodytes marinus, assembly GCF_949987685.1. Classification (NCBI taxonomy): domain Eukaryota; kingdom Metazoa; phylum Chordata; class Actinopteri; order Uranoscopiformes; family Ammodytidae; genus Ammodytes; species Ammodytes marinus. The sequence continues at coordinate 16,697,365 of NC_137215.1, read as the reverse complement.
AAAGATAAACATAATTCTTCCATAGTATTTGTTACCATGTACCCCAGTAAAAAGTGTCCCAGTATTGTGAAATTAAGACCGAGCGTTAATCCTAAAATGATCCCGCTAAACTCAAACACAGCTTCGTAGTAAAGGCCTATGGTGTTTTGCTGATGGTGTCAGATTGCAATGTGTTTAGAGTTGGGTTGGGATGTGGCGACTGTAAAGCCCATAGCATATGATTCACATCCTTTTTATATTTACGTTAGCCCTCATGACCCACTGTCATCTTGGACAAACCCACTCCCATCTGGTTCCATCTTTAAAGATCTCCTATTATACTACTTTTCTGGTCTTAATTTCTCATTAATGACTCCTATAGAGCAACCTGACACGAATTACAGCACAAAAAACTATGTAGATTTTCGGGAAATGCTTCCTCTCATCTGGGGCTTTCAGCATTCTCTGTCCACACTGGGCTTCGTCCTTCTCCGCCCCCTCGCCCCCCTCCTGCCAACCCCAATCTGTTGTGATTGATTACCTTCCGGAACACTTTCAGCTGCGTGCGGGCAGATTTGAAAAGGCAGGTGGGGGCATGGCCGGAGCGTGCCTGAGCACGTTGCAGTATTACCATATAGGGTAAATCCGGATTGATTTACGTAGATAAATCCCAGAAATTTGAACAAGTGAATCGCGACCGGCGTTCCTAGTGTTTAGCGTTCTGCACAGCCACCCTTGACGGTCAGCAGGAAATACGTATAAATGCATGTAAGTCATTATTTGACTCTTTAGTATGGTTAAACATGACTATAAATCATTATAACAACGTTTATAGGTCATAAAAGTTGAAAAAGCATAATAGGTGCTCTTTAACTTCTCAGCTGTCTGCATGTTTTTAATGCCACAGACTGTCATAGTTTCTCTCTGTGCCCTCAGACTTTCCCTCATTTCTGCATCATCCGACTGTATTACCTTCCTCCTCAACTGCTTATGTTTTGTTTCTTTTATGTATTGTATGTCATTTGATCCTGTCAAAATATTAATTTCTGTCACTCTTGACATACGATAAAATGATCTTAAAGGTCTCATATTATACACTTTTCTGTCAATATTATATGGCCTTAGAGGTTCCTAATACGTTTTTCTTTAGTTGTTTGCTGAAAAAAACGTTCAGATCATTTATTGTAGTATGCCTCTACCCTGATTTTCAGCTAATCTCACGAAGGCCTATTTTTGAAACCGAGCTGCAGCTCCCCTCGTTTTATATACAATCTATGAGCTCCCCCCGCCCCTGTCCGGAAGCGAAGCCATTGGCGTCTGCCCATAGGTCCATAGCTTGCCGTGCCTACTGTTACCACGGTTAGGTTTACCCATGAGAAGAACCATGTCTAGTGCTAGTAACGCAGGAGCTCAGCCGCACTTTGAACAGTTTGACATGACCGATCCTTGTCTACATGAAAGACTATGTTCATACAGATGCACTGACAGCCACAAGCTAATGGAAACGGCATGTTCACAATAAAAATTCAGCAAAAGATGGAGGCTACTGCGAAGCTACTTGGGGGCTAACGGTTAAAAATAACACTAAAATCAGTGAAAAAATTTGCTTCAAAGTTAGACTTCGACTCTGTTACCTTCCTATGTTTTGTCTTGCTAAAAACGAGGCATTTCCAGACTGCTGTGGGGAATATAAATAGCTTGTTATGAGCAAAATATCAATGCTTTTCCCGAAGCTAGCTCGGAAGCTAACGGTTAAAAATATCACTAAAATCAGTGAAAAAATTAGCTTCAAAGTTAGACTTTGACTCTATTACCTTCCTATGCTTTGTTCTGCTAAAAACGAGGCATTTCTAGACTGCCGTGAGGAATCTAAATGGGTTATTATGAACAAAAGCTGGTTGCTTGTCCCAAAGCTAATAGCTATACACCAGTCAGGCAAAAATACCAATAGGAGCAATTATTTTAGTTTCACCGTTTGAAAAAAAGCACAAGTAGCTTCCCATCCGTTGTGTTGTTAAAAACGAGGCATTAATAGACTGCTGTGGTTAAGATAAATTAGTGGATTATGAGCAAAATCATTCTGTGTTGGTGTATGCTACATTCAGCATGCTTTGCTGTACTACAGACATCTTGTTGCTTAGCGGGGAAAACAAGATGGAGGTGAAGGAATATTTTTCCAGAGGATCTCGGGGCCGTGGACCAATAAGGAATAGGGGGTGGGCTTATCATAGACTACTGCACGGTGGAAGTTTCTGGTTACTAATGTGGAGGGGAAGCATGGACATAATAAGAAAATATGGGGAAGTGGCTTCTTCTCGCTGTGACGACATATCGGGAATCATTCTGAACGGAGTACATTGGGGGGAGGGGTGGGGGTTTCAGAAAGGGGGAGAGTTAGAAATGGAGAGTTTTATTTTTTTTGATACTTTGGCAGTTTCTAGGCACACCGTGGACCCATGTTTATGTTCAAAAACATTGAAAAAGTGCATTTTGCATAATATGGGACCTTTAAACTTATCTTATCTTATTCCCTCATCTTACAATCACCACATACAGTGTACGGATCCACTTAATTTGTTCTATTGTAAGATCCTGATTACGTGTTGCTTTTCTGACTTGTACTTTTGTGTTCCAACCTCCTATCTTTATGTTTACCATAACCTAAACCTACCTCCTTACCTTCCTGCATGCACATACAGCTTATCTGTAGCTGCCACTGAGCTATTTTCCATAAAATCATTGAAGTTAACCTGGGGCCTCCACTGTCTGCCTAAGGGTCCAAACCCATTTTACCTCGCTCACACCAGCAGTGACATTCACACCTGGATTTGCTGCTTGTGAACAGCAAACCCCTAGCCTGGCATTCCCAGACCTGCCACTAGGCACTGGCAAATTAAATTTGCTGCGCGTGTTGGTCTGGACACGCTCCGTTGAAGCTTATCAAGAAAGCCAGAAATCTGGCGGGCACGCCAGAGCACCTTATATGGTACTCTGGGGAGGACGTAACCGGATGACGACAGTGACGTGCATGCGACGTCGAAGCCGTGATAGTAAACATCAGAGATGGCTGCGGATATGTTGTGTGAGTTTGAGACTGCTTTGGCCTCAACCCTTAATGATTTGGAAGACGGCACTCAAATCTTTCATTAGCAAGTAAGTGGAATGTTCTATTTTGCCGACCGACAACGGCAAACGTTTAATTTAACAGTTTAACAGCTGTTCGCTAAACGAAAGGGGCTTACGTCGCCTTGTGCATCGCTCTGATTGGTTGTAGTGCTATCCAACTGCGTGCAGTGGCATTTGAAATGCACGAGTAGGAGCCGCCCCTTGAGTTGGAAATTACAATTGATCGTCGCCAGACCCTCTATCGTTCAAGATATCAGGGTCTGGATTTCCAGGCTAGCAAACCCCCTGATGGCAATATCAACACTTGCATATTTGGACTCTGCTACTCAGTGCACAGCCATATCCTAATGATATTTTAAATACAAATTATGCATTTAATTGATCTATATTGTTTTTTTTATTTATCGTTATTTTTTACTAACTAGCCACATCAAAGTAAGAATTAAATTGCCTTGATATAAAAAAGTTTTAGTTTAGTAATTGTTAACAGCCAGCTTTGTTAGCAAGTAAAGGAGCTACAGTATGTAGCCAATGTTTAAACAGTTCCTGGTGAAAATATGAATGTTTATTTCAATTGAACTATTAATGCAGATGAGCATATGTTAATAGATGGTAGATGTCATGTAGTTTGGCATCCTCACCATTTGCTCCGGAACCAAAAAAAAAAGGCCATTACAAAGTTTTCATTAATATGGATTTCATTGTTTTCAATGTTCCAGTCTTGTAGTGAAAAGAGTCAGTTACTAAAAGTGATCATTGTGATTCCTATGAGCGCACTGTGCAAATTACCAAGGAGGCTGGCTTTTATGACTTATTTTATGATTGTGGAAAGGCTCATAATTGAGATGCCTGCATTCTGACATTAACGCATTCTCCAATGCTCATGTCTCCAACAAAGATAAAACATTCAGACTTCACTGGCATTTCCATCAGCAGCAATTTGACCACCGGGATGATCATGAGTGCCAGAGTCGCGGGTCATTAACCGTTTCATGCTGTTCAAACGTCAATGAGAAGATGCTTGCAGAATAGTGTCATCTAGCCAGGGTTCAGATTTTTCTGTCATGCCCAGTCTCCTTCTTGGGTGAACCAGTTTTGATATTGCACATTTTAAGGTTGCGTCTAAACAGTTTTCTTTTAAAGATGGTATTTATTTCCATAATAAAACATGTGTGATACATACAAGACATAACAATACGGTACAACCTCTCTCCCTCCCATACAGCAACTCAGTTAACTCAGATAATATAAAATACAAAATGATTACATAAACTGTATATAAGCAGGTTTTTAAATGAAGATCACAGATGGGATTTTATTTAAATTAAATTAATATTGAATCTAGGGCTGCAACTAACGATTATTTTGAAAATCGATTAATCTGTCGATTATTTTCTCGATTAATCGATTAGTGTTTTGTTCCGTAAAATGTCCGAAAATTGTGAAAAATGTTGATACATTTTCCAAAGCCCATGTTGACGTCCTCAAATGTATTGTTATGTCCATAACACACAGATATTTCAGTTTACTGTCATAATAGGATTAAAGAAACCAGAAAATATTCACATTAGAGAAGCTGAAATCAGAGAATTTGGATTTGTTAAAAAATTACTCGAAGCGATTAATCGATTATCAAAATAGTTGGCGATTATTTGAATTATCTATTAATAATTGATTAGTCGATTAATCGTTGCAGCTCTAATTGAATCGTGTCTTAACAAGAACAACAGTGAGTCCAGGGACACCCAGCTATGGCCAGATAAAGAGGAGTCATTGGGTTTATCTAGGGTGCATGGTAATGAATATTCCATCTACTGTGCAGACTTGTGAGAGCTCTGAATATCTTAGCACTGGCTAGTTGTATTCCTTAAAAAGAGAATGAATGATCAGAGCTGTAGCAGTCATTGGGATGCTGACAGACAAATGCAAATACATGCAAAATAAATAAAATACACACGTTCACACCACCACCTTATAGAGACTCATACGCGCATGCTGTGGATGTCTGCAGAAAAACCCCTGCAACTGTCCATGTTTCCCATTTTACGGTCATCCTGCTCAGTGGGGAGTAGTTCAACCCCATTCCTTTGGGGGTTTCATCTCCCTTTCAGGCCCGAGGCAGTGGGCATTGCTGCTGTGTCACCTGGCAGGAAGAAGGCTGTTTGCTAAACCAAGCTTTTATGTATCACTCCAGGGCCTGAGCCAGAATTTTATTTATTTTCTTTTCATAAAAGTCAAAATTTTACAGAGGGAATAACCGTGACAGGCAAACAGAAAGCAAACGATTTTACAGGCTTTCTGCTGCATTACCTGACACAAGAAGCAACAGATAGTCAACAGTATGAGCACCTGTAAAATATAATCCAATCCAGTGCAACAGACAGGTAGCCTGGCTCCGCCCGCCTACCTACTGCCGGCCAAATTTCATTTTCCCTCCAGTAGTCAGTCTGGGGACGGGGCGTATTAGTGGGATTCTGCTCAGGCAGATTTCTGCCAGTCCAATCAGCGAACAAAACGAGTGGCTGAGAACGATGACGTCGAAGTCGCGCTCCAGTTTCAGTTGAATGCTGCGTTCCTTTATACTCGGAAGAAGGAGATTTCTGACTTGGTAGTTCCGAGTTCCGACCTGTCTGTGTTCCAGTGCATCTGCTCGCGAAAGTATGGACGCCTAAAACCTTTCTCATCCAAATAACTAAACGTTAGGCTATAGCAAGTTACCGTTGCCAGGTTGCCGGTAGATCCATAGACTATAATAGGTAGTGAAGTCGGAAATTTCCGAGTTTCCAGTACAACTGGAACGCACCGTCAATAGCCGGCTCATGACACACGTGATGACCAAACGTTATGCGATTGGTTGGCTAATCCAGAGTGGCACTGGGCAGATCCAATAGTTTTAAACTTCAACAGACACCCGCCTCCAAGTGAGTGAACGTTTGCCAATTACAGCACTTCCAGACCTTCTGTACAAATGAAATGAAGTACGATGGTCTGGTAGCACCAGGCTAACAGACAGGCAACAAACACTACCTTTTGTAAAGATATTAATGCAGCTGTTTTCAGCAAACATGCTTTGATAAACCTGCTATAAACCCCAATATATTCTCCATGAACGGTACCTAGCATCAAATGGCAGAATGAGAAGCTGGTGAATTTCATAAATATCAACAATAATGTACACTTAATCTCAGCAGATTTTTCTCTTAATATATTATATATTAATATGTAAAAGGCTTACGCGATAAACAGTGACGGAAAAAGTTATTTGCCAAATAAATTATGCTGCCTTTGCTGGTGGCATTTATGCATCTGCATCATGCCTATGTTTTGATACTGTTGTTGTTGTCCTATTGTTATGTCCCTATTATGTGGCGCTTAAGCACTATTCCAACCTGTGCAATATTTAATAATTTATTCTAGACAGTGCGATCAACTTGTTCTCTTTGCTTGAACGTTGCGTGTTTCAGTGAGCCAATGAATGGAACAACCTCAAAATGTTTGATATGATATACCAACAGTATTTCAGCTTCCACACACGCCATACGGGTAGCGGATGTTGAGTAGATATTTGCTGATTTTGACAAAAAGTGTTCTAGATTACGATCACTTAGTATGCATTTGAGTAACATGCCTATAACCAATCAGATGCAAGTTAACAAACAAAGACCTATCGCTGTCAGAGGAGTAAATAATACAACAGATCAAACTCCTTGCAAGAAGTATTTTCTTCTTTAATCCAGGCATTATTCTATCTCCTAATAATTTGCCTACATTACTCAGGCAGTTTGTCAGACTCCTCTGCAGCCTCAAAGGGATTTGTTTAACTGTTTTCACATATGCAGCAGTATTTCCAAACTCCTGCAAACTTTGATTTGTAAAATCGATGGAGTTTATGAATAAAGCATCTGGCCTAATGCCAGGAACCTTACTGGAATTAAACTAGACAATCTCAAATCAAAGAATAAAAGACCCTTGTGAACTCCAATGAATATTCACCTGACGATATTCAATTAATTCCAATTATTTTATATGAAATGATTTGCGCTTAAAGCTTGTGAACATGTTTATTTTAATGAACTACGTATGGCCACATTTTAGCTGCTGTGGCTAGACAACAAGTCCATAAAGGCTTGCAATTTGATTTTGAGGACTCTGGCCGTGGCTGCTTTTCATCACAGCTGAAAGAGCTGTTTTTTAATCTGTTTTTGAGATGATTTTCTCTTTCAAAGATTGTTAAACATGGCCTCCCTGATTGCTGTCAATGTTCAGTCAAACACTTTTGTTCTTGTGACCATCCCATCATAATAATGGATAGGATTTATATAGGGTTCCATTCATTCACACACAGTCATACCGGTGGTGGTAAACTACGATAGTAGCCACAGCTGCCCTGGGGCAGACTGACGGAAGCGTGGCTGCCATTCCGCGCCAACGGCCCCTCCGACAACCACCTCAAACATACAGCAGTCATACACATTCACACCAGGCAAGGTGGGTGAAGTGTCTTGCCCAAGGACACAACGACTATGACACAGTGGCCGGGCGGGGATCGAACCGCCAACCATTGGATCATTGGCCAACCCGCTCTACCAACTGAGCCACGGTCGCCCCAAATTATTTGGAAGTTTTTTGACGGAATTTCAACAAACCACAAACAGACAGGAAAACAGTTGAGATAGTTCAGTCTGGACCAAAGTGGTTGATAAGCCAACCAAAAACAGGGTGACATTGTCTTCCTCAGAGCAATGGCACTAAACATGACTAAAAACTCTCCCAAGAAAGGCCTTTCAGAGACTTATCATTGAGTGGGCTATTCTGGTATATTTTAACACAACCGAAAAAGAAGGTTTAGTTTTTAATTGGCGAGCTGCAGGGTTTGGGTTTCGCATTTGTGGCGACCCCTATTTGTTAATCTCGACAAGTTTAGAGGGACATGCTACCACATGTCTTCTGCACATATCCAGCACGTTTCATGATGATTTTGCAGACTTTTTTGTAGAGCACCCTAACGTACATGTGTGTGAGAAATTTAAAGTTAATCGGATTTACGGTGTGAGGGAAGTGGCCTCTCAAAGTTTTTTTTGAGAGGCCACAAGCGCCCCCTTGTGAAAATCAAAAAACTGAATAATAGCACACACTGTGGGGTGGGGACGCATATTCTGTGAAATTGTCTAAGTTAAACAGTGTGGGAGGAGATAGAGCTAGAAAATTAGGCAGAAGAAATAAGAAGTAAGAAGAAGAAGTATGGTGGATAACAATACAATAAGTTACAGGCTCTCAATACTTGATTGAATATTGCACTGATAACTACAATTTTTGCTTTGAGGCAATGTGATTACTTTTCCTGACACCTACGGATTTTTTATTTCAGTCATCTCCATGAGCCCACCACAGCGTCTACCCTTAAGGCTCATTTATGCTCTACGCTAGATACGCATACGGATACGGACGGAGCCTTCTGTCCGTACTCTGCGTACATTACGTGCGTATTTCTGCACGTATCCTGCAAGCTTGCGGATGCGTACCAAACGGACAGAACGGAGCATTACTACCGAATATCACGGGGGGCGCACATAGATAGTATATAGGTTAATATAAGGGGCGCACAGCCAACAGTTCACTTTCACTTACTGTACATTTGTTTACAAACACAAACGAAAGACATAATACTTTAGAAAAGGTCTTAACTTTTGAGGAGAGGTTTGTGTGAGTTGGTACGAAATTACATACACATGTATATATCTATGAAGTTACACGGCCGGGGCACAGAGACATACAACTACAACAGAGCAGCATGAGCGGGGATCGCACGGGGAAGAATGTCAGCTAGACGGCAGGCTG